>NC_047087.1:159589844-160874010 GCF_902459505.1 Geotrypetes seraphini | reverse complement strand
GCCGCCACGTGAGCGGACTTCTGGGCATGATGGACCTATGGTCTGACTCGGCAGAGGCAATGCTTATGTGCAATGTATACTGACAGATTCACTTGGAATCCTGGCCTTGGAAGCTAACAGAACTCGCTTAGCTGGATTAGACTGCACAAAAGATGGTCAGAGAGCCTAAACTTGTTGGAAACCTCCAGATATTGGAGAAATACTCATCTCACATCCAACTTCTTTAAAATCTGGTCCTGAGTGGGAAACTAAACAAGGAAGGTTGTTGCTTACAATTTGGCAACCTTTTTGGGACACATTAACTCCTTATGCCCGTAGTCATGTATTCATTTGTCATTCTTAATATATGTATTTATTGATTATTCTTTTGTAATGCAGTTCTGGGATGGGTGGGTTGGAAGGGTGGGTTAGTTTATTGTATAAATGTTTTATTAATTGTGTAGATTTTCATTCATTCAATTTTATATACCGTTCTCCCAGGGGAGCTCAGAACGGTTTACATGAGTTTATTCAGGTACTCAAGCATTTTTCCCTTTCTGTCCCAGTGGGCTCACAATCTATCTAATGTACCTGGGGCAATGGGGGGGATTAAGTGACTTGCCCAGGATCACAAGGAGCAGCGTAGGTTTAAAACCACAACCCCAAGGTGCTGAGGCTGTAGCTTTAACCACTGCACCACACTCTCCCCTTTCGAGATTTGTTTTTATTCTTTTTATTCTTAATTTGTTGAAATGTAATTTTATCTTTGTAAAATTAATAAAAATGAAATAATTAAAAAAAAATCTGGTCTTATGGACTGGAACATTGGCAATTGAATTTCTTGACTGACATGAAACTCCAAAACCACTTTCAGCAGGAAGGAAGGAACGGTGCACAGAGACTCTAGTATCGGAGATTTTAAGAAAAGTTTCCCTATAAGAAAAAACCTGGAATTCCAGGACCCATCTCACTGAGGTCACAGCCTCTAGAAAAACTGTTGAGTGTCAAATTCATCCGCAACACCTCCTTCAGTAGCTCATATGATGCTTTGCTGAGATCCTGCAGCACGACATTAAGATCCCATGAAGGGAATGGTGTTTTGACTGGAGGTATTATGAGCAGTGCAGTCTTAAATATTTGGCTGTCTGGATGAGACACCAGCTTAGTTCTGTGGTCTCAAGACATGAGAGAAGAGAGCCCAGAAACCTGGACCCTAAGGGAAGCCACCGTAAGTCCTTTGTCAATGCTGGCTTGGAGGAAATAATATAAACCAGAGAACAAATTCATATCAAGTTATATTGAATTATCAGACCTCAAATACCCAAGGCACTACTTAAATGATTTTTCATGCCCTTACTGGGGTGGTAAATTCCTCATTGGTCTTGGTAAAATGACTTGTGCTGTGAAAATATATTTAAATATTTATAATATCAATTTTCAATAAATATAAAGTGCATTAAGTGCGTAAGGTGCTAAGGGAAGGAGAGCACTTATCTTTTGTGCCTGACGGCTGCCCAACCGTTTCACATTCAGTTTCATCAGGGGCTATGCCTCCTTCTATTACGGCACCAAACCTAAAAAATAAAACTTGATCAATATTTTGAAAATTGTGAAAATCCTAGCAAACCCTATGGTTTTTAATTGATAATCTTTTTAATCTTTTATTAGATGTATTAAACTAAAGGTTAAAAACCTAAGTCCCTACCCACTGTTGACTAAACAATATTAAACTGAGTGGAAAATTGATAGACAAAAAATTAATTAAATTTATACTAAAACAGTACATTAGTAATTATTTGAATAATATAATGATAAACATGTTAAAAATCACTCCACAAATTTGATATTTAACTTTATTGTTCCCTGAGAAATGTTAATAAAAGTACATTGGATCTGTGGGCACTCTAAACTAATACTTTAAATTACATTTAGACACATCAACTTTTTTTTAAAAATCCTAAAAGACTACAGATTAATGTGCCACACGTGTATAAGCCTTAAAAGACTGACAGAATGACCCAAAAAACAAAAAAGGGGGGTTGTAGAACACTTACAATCCAAAAAACTCTAATATTCACTTACTGGCAAACTGCATAGCTGCTGCGCCACTTTTACAATGTACAAAGACTGATAAAATGGCGTCAGCGTTCTCAACCGGCACTAGTCATTCACAAAAATGAACTGAATTCCAGAATTTAGTTAGCTCTACACTTGGCTTGGAGGAAAGCCAACACCACAGAAACCTGAGCTGAAAACAGCTCCATTTTCTGAGCACAGCATGGAAAGTCTGGCATGCCTTAGCATAGGCCAAGACCTTAGTCAGCATCTTATTTTTGAGGAGAGTGGTAATGACATCATCCGAGTGCCCTAAGATCCATGCAGTAGGAGCATAGCGATCCAAATCTTCTAGGCATCCTGGGACCCTGGCAAAGAAGACCCGGATGCACCTGCAACCAGAGACTGGGACTTGTCTGAAGAGCCAGTCCGGAGCTACGAGAATGACCTTTCCCCGATGATGGGCAATTCTTTGGAGGATTTGGTCAATCATGGACCATGGGGGGAAATCATGCATAAGTATGCTCCATGACCAGGGCTGGACTAGAGCATCCAGACCCTTGCTTCTGGGCTCGTATTTTTGGCTGAGGAAACTGTTTGCCTCTTCATTCTTTGCTGTAGCCATCAGATCAAATTGAAGTCAATTCAGCGGTGAAAAATGGCCTGAAATGCTGTCTCTGACAGAGTCCATTCACCTGAATCCAAGGTCTGCCTGCTGAGGAAGTCGGCTGGGACATTGTCCACTCTTGCAACATGAGCTGCCGAGAGCATCTGCCAATCACATTCTGACCAGGCGAAGAGCAGGTAAGCCTCCAAACTCAGATGGGCACTCTTGGTGCCCCCCTTGCTAACTGACAAAGGCCACTCCTGTAGCCTTGTCCGAGAAGACCCGGACTACCTGACCTTATATAGTCTTCTGAAGTTTCACTAGCATCAGCCGAATGGCTCGAAGTTCTAGTCTGTTGATCGACCACTTCATCTGAGTGGGTGACCAATGCCTCTGAATCGGCCGACAGTTGCAATGAACTCCCCGCCAAGGAAACAGCATCCGTCATCACTACTACTCAAAAAGAAATCTGAAAGTACAGACCCTTTAAAGGAACTGCGGATGAAGCCACCAAACCATGCTGGCCCTAGCCTCTGTGGAACAAGGTAATGAGACTTTTGTAACAAGTCTTTTTGCAGAGAACAACGCCTGAGCAATGTGTGCTAGAGAGGATGAATGTTAACCCCCACCCAAGGACATCTATTGTAGCTGCCAAGTAATCCAGGACTTGAAGATAGTCCCATGCTGACAGAGTTGGCTTGGCAAGGAGGTGCTCTATCTGAGAGCAAAGCTTCTATCTACATGCCTCTGGAAGATAGACTTGGCCTGCTGCTGTGTCAAATAGAACAACCAAGTACTCCAGAGACTGTGTTGGAGACAAATGACTTTCTGTAATTCACAATCCAACTGAGACTCTCTAGGACTGTGATCACCTGATCTACTGTGTGCTGACCCCCCCAGAGAATGGGGGGCCTGAATCAGCCAGTCATCCAGATAGGGATATACCTGTAGCCTTATCCTATGCATGTGGGCTGCCACTACCACAAGCACTTTGGCGAAAGCACGAGGAGCTGTCACCAGGCCAAAAGGCAAGGCTGAGAACTGGTAGTGCTGTTCCAGGACATGAATAGAGGGCTGAGAACGGTGCAGACTGAGACAGGTGGCCAGAGAGCGGAGTGGACAGAGAGAGGAGGTTAAAAGCGGTCAAGAGAGAGGAGACTGAGAGCGGAGCGGACAGAGACCAGAGCGGACAGAGTGAGGGGGTTAAAAGCAGGCGACCGGAGAGCGGAGCTGAAAGCAGGGGAGGAGAGCCAAGGGGCAGAACCAGACAAAGCGGAGCCAAGGGGAAGAGGTGAGAGATAGCTCCGCCCACCCCCGACGTCACCAGCCGAACTCCCCCATAAAAGGGGAGGAGCCAACGGCGACGATCGCAGTCATTGCAGCAAGGGGAAGCTAGGAGGTGCTGTGCTGTGCTGAACTGCAACCCAAACCACGAGGCAGGCAGGCAGTGGAGGAAGCTGCGGGGTTTGAGGAATCGGAAAGCGGGCAGAGAGAGGAGAATAGAGGGCTGAGAACGGTGCAGACTGAGACAGGTGGCCAGAGAGCGGAGCAGACAGAGAGAGGAGGTTAAAAGCGGTCAAGAGAGAGGAGACTGAGAGCGGAGCAGACAGAGACCAGAGCGGACAGAGTGAGGGGTTAAAAGCAGGCGACCGGAGAGCGGAGCTGAAAGCAGGGGAGGAGAGCCAAGGGGTGGAACCAGAGAAAGCGGAGCCAAGGGGAAGAGGCGAGAGATAGCTCCACCCACCCCGACGTCACCAGCTGAACTCCCCCATAAAAGGGGAGGAGCCAACGGCGCGCGGCGAAGGTGAGCAGCAAAGGCGCTCGCCTTAGCGAGAGCGCCTTTGCGAAGGAGCCTTGAGAAGGAGCCAGGAGACCGGGCAGCCAGCAACGACATCTAACTTCTTGAAATAAACCACAGGTACCTCTTCTATACTCATTTCTCTCTTCTCTCTCTACTCTTTCAGCTAGCTGCGCGCCAGGTACCACCATACACACCATGGGACATAGGAACGAGAAAGAAGTAATGGAGGCTGTAGGAACCCAGCAGAGCTACCCAGTATACTGCATCGAATGTCATATGTATGACTACCTCCCCTCCGGGAGGCAGGCGTACATATGCAGTCGATGCCAGGAACTGGATAGCCTGAAGAAGGAGGTCGAGAGATTGCAGGTTCGAGTACAGGAGCTGGAGGGACTCTGCACCATAGAGGAACAATGTTGGGCAATGGAGGACACCGCCAGAGTGTAACACATCACAGAACAAGTTAGAGAGCTCGAGAATTTCATCGAGGAGGCCTGCAGGATGGTGGAGGCACGGGACCACCAGCTCTTCAGGAGGGAACCAACGGTCGGACGACAAAATCCTTCAGACACCATGGGAGGAGGACCTTGCGGAGAATCTGCACAGGCAGATGAGGAGGAGACCCGACAGAACCCGGAGGAGGGACTTGAGGACTGCGCCACCGACACAGACCTGAGACCAGAGAGACAGTTGAGGAAGGGGAGATCTGCTATCGTAGTGGGAGACTCAATCCTGAGAGGAGTGGACAGTCACATAGCTGGAAGGAGAGAGGACCGTCTAGTGACATGTCTCCCGGGGGCAAGAACAAAGGACGTCATAGACAGAGTTGAGAGGATTCTGGAAGGGGCCGAGATGGAGGAGACAGCTGTAGTAATCCATGTTGGAACCAACGACATCAGCAGGAGGGACTACAACAGGACTGCACTAACTGATCAGTTCAGGATCCTGGGGAGGAAACTGAAACTGAGGGCAAGGAAGATAGCCTTCTCGGAGATCCTGCCAGTACCGAGAGCGGACCCAAGGAGGCAGAGCGAACTACAAGCAATAAACGGTTGGCTCAGGAGATGGTGCGAAGAGGAGGGTTTCCTTTTTGCACAGAAATGGACAACTTTCTTGGGAAAGAATAAGCTCTACAGGAGAGATGGACTGCACCTGAGCACGACGGGGACGATGATGCTGGCACGCAACGTCCAGAGCGTCATAGATTTGGCTTTAAACTGAGGAAGAGGGGAAAGCCGACAGTCAATCTGACACATCGGACAAAAGTATCAAGTAAGGATACTGAGCAAGGACATTGTAAAAGAGGGCTCGAGACTGAGTGGAAATTTTTGGAACAAGGACCTAAGGATGCATTACAGGGGCCCAGGGCCATGGACATGGAGCAAGGACATTGTAAAAAAGGGATCGGGACTGAGAGGGAATTTTTGGAAAAAGGACCTAAGGGAGAATTGCAGGGGTCTAGTGCATGAATAAAACTGGCAAGCAGCACTAATAGAGAACAACAGAATCCAGAGGGACAATCAAAAACAGGGAAACAGGCTGAGGACGAAACAGACACACCATAGGAGGAGGATGACCGAGACGAGGCTTGGGGTCTGGCTACTCACGAGGGGGACGCCAGGAGAGCCAAACCATGAGGAAAAACAGCAAGAAAGGCGAACAAACGGGACTTACTTTGCTTATACACTAATGCTAGGAGCCTAAGGGCTAAAATGGGAGAGTTGGAAGTCCTAGCCAGCAAAAAGGGCCTAGACATAATTGGAGTCACAGAAACGTGGTGGACTGATGGCAATGAATAGGATGTGGCTTTACCAGGATTGAAACTCTACAGGAGAGATAGGTCACACAAAAAGGGTGGAGGAATAGCGTTAAACATAAAAGATTCCATACCTTCAACCAGGATGGAAACAACAGTAAGGGCGGGTGACTTGGAATCACTATGGGTTAAGCTACCAGGAGGAACTAGAGCAGACACAAAATTGGGTCTGTACTATCGCCCACCTGGACAAATGGAAGAAATCGACCAGGATCTGGAGGCTGAACTGAGGCAGGTATGCAAAAGCGGAAGTGTGGTGGTGATGAGAGACTTCAACTTCCCGGGAATAAACTGGAGTATTGGGCACTCAAACTGCATGAGGGAGACCAAATTCCTGGAGGTCACGAGGGATTGTTTCATGGAACAGCTGGTCACGGAACCAACATGGGATGATGCCACTCTTGACCTAATCCTCAACGGACTAGGGGGACCCGCTAAGGAGGTGGTGGTACTAGCCCCACTAGGAAACAGCGATCACAACACGATCCAGTACAGGCTAGAAATTGGATCATCAAAGGTGAAAAGAACTACAACGACTGCACTTAACTTCAAAAAAGTGAATTATGATGCCATGAGGAAAATGGTGAGAAAGAAACTCAACGACAGCGCAAGGAAGATGGAGTCCGTAGAAAATGCCTGGACCCTACTCAAGGGCACAGTGCACGAAGCACAGAACCTGTGCATCCCCAAGTACAGGAAAGGGTGCAAAAAAAATTAGAACAAAAAAACCAGTGTGGATAACAAATGTAGTGAAAAAGGCGATAAGTGACAAGAAAGCATAATTCAAAACATGGAAAAAGGACAAAACAGAGGAGAACCAAAAAGAGCATAAAAAACACCAAAAGGAGTGTCACCGAGTGGTTAGGAAAGCAAAAAGAGAATATGAAGAGAGACTGGCGGGGGAAGCAACAAACCTCAAATCATTCTTCAGATACGTTAAGAGGAAGCAACCAGCAAGGGAGGAAGTGGGACCCTTGGATGATGGGGACAGAAAGGGAGTGGTAAAAGAGGAAAAGGAGATAGCTGACAGGCTAAACAAGTTCTTCACATCAGTTTTCATGAGGGAGGACACAACCAACATTCCGGAACCTGAGGAGATCGTAAAGGGGAGCAGGATGAAAATCTGGTCCAACTAGAGGTGAGCAAGGTGGATGTCCTCAGGCAGATAGACAGGCTTAAGAGCGACAAATCGCCAGGTCTGGATGGCATTCACACAAGGGTACTCAAGAAACTAAGGAATGAAATAGCTGAACCACTTCGACAAATATGCAACCTATCCTTAAAAACTGGAGAGATTCCGGAAGACTGGAAAATAGCAAATGTCACGCCTATCTTCAAGAAAGGCTCAAGGGGAGGCCCAGGAAACTACAGGCCGGTGAACTTGACCTCGGTCCCGGGAAAGATGATGGAAGCACTGATTAAAGACAGCGTCTGGGAACACATCGACAACTATGGGCAGCTAAAGTCGAGCCAGCATGGCTTCTGCAAGGGCAGGTCATGCCTCACGAACTTATACTTCTTTGAGGGGGTAACCAGCCAGGTGGATAAAGGGGAATCCATAGATATCATTTACCTTGACTTCCAAAAAGCTTTCGACAAGGTGCCACATGAAAGATTACTAAGGAAGCTATTGGACCACGGAGTGTAAGGGGAGGTCCACCGATGGATCAAAAACTGGCTGGCGGACAGGAAACAGAGGGTTGGAGTAAAGGGCCATTACTCAGACTAGCAATGGGTCACGAGCGGAGTTCCACAGGGATCGGTGCTGGGACTGCTCCTTTTCAATATATTCATTAATGACCTGGAGGCAGGAACAAAATGTGAGGTTATTAAATTTGCGGATGACACCAAACTATATCGCAAGGTCAATAACATGGAGGACTGCGAAGATCTCCAAAAAGATCTGACAACACTGGAAAAATGGGCCAAAAAATGGCAAATGAGTTTCAACATAGGGAAATGCAAGGTCATGCATATAGGGAAAAAAAAACGATGTTCACTTACAAAATGGGGGGATCAGCGCTAGGGGTGAGCGACCTTGAAAGAGACCTGGGAGTGATGGTAGGCACAACATTGAAGGCGTCGGCGCAGTGTGCAACAGCCTCAAGGAAAGCAAACAAAATGTTGGGTATCATTAAGAAGGTTATCACGACCAGGAAGAAGGAAGTCATCCTGCCACTGTATCGTGCTATGGTGCACCCGTACCTGGAGTACTGTGTTCAATTCTGGTCGCCGTACCTCAAGAAGGACATGGAGGTACTTGAGAGAGTCCAAAGAAGAGCAACTAAGCTAATAAAGGGCATGGAGGACCTCTCATATACTGACAGACTGAAAAAGCTAGGGCTTTTCTCCCTAGAAAAGCGGAGACTTAGAGGAGACATGATAGAAACCTTCAAGATCATGAAGGGCATAGAAAAAATAGACAGGGACAGATTTTTCAAATTATGGGGATCAACAAGTACAAGGGGGCACTCAGAGAAATTGAAAGGGGAGAGATTTAGAACAAACGCTAGGAAGTTCTTTTTCACACCGAGGGTGGTGGATACATGGAACGCGCTACCGGAGGATGTGATAAACAGGAGCACACTACAAGGGTTCAAAGAAGCTTTGGATAGGTACTTGGAAGACAAAGGGATTGAGGGGTACAGATAAGAGTAGAGGTAGATTATAGGGATGGGATTAGAGGTAAGTTATAAAATTAATCGGGGATCACTGTACAGGCACTAGGCCTGATGGGCCGCCGCGGGAGCGGACCGCTGAGCAAGATGGACCTCTGGTCTGACTCAGCGGGGGCAACTTCTTATGTTCTTATGAAACCTCTGTGGTCTGGAAAAATGGAAATATGCAAATAAGCCTCCATATGAACTAGAGAGGACAGGAACTCTCCAAGGGAGACTGCTGCCTTGACAGATTGAACCATTTCCATGGGAAAACCTGGAACTCAGTGTTGCATTTATGTGTGTAAGGTCCAGAATAAGTCTCCAATCGTTGGAGCCATTCTTTGGTATGAAAAAGTATACGAAGTATCTGCCAGAGTCTGAGTCCTCTGGAAGCACAGGGCACAGGCTCTATGGTGTGAATGTCAAGCAGCCGCTCACTGTGGTTTGTATCTGAGCTGCTAGTTCTGGGCATCCCACTGGACAGTCCACAAACCAACCTGTCAGAGGCCAAGTCTAGCTTGTAGCCATCCTGGAAGATGTCCAGAACCCAGCGATTGGATATAATCCGAACCAAGGCATTGTGACTTCTTGGTGGAGGAAACAGCCCAGGATGCTGTAGACTGGTTGCCCCTGGTTCCAGCAGAGCTCTACCTGGGAGAATCTCTGGAAAGCAGAGCTGGAAATATTGCCTAGACCTCCTGGAGCCACAAAAATTTGAGCATCCTTGAATGTTCCCGCATGAGTGACTAAAAGCCGCAATCTGCCTCTCTTCCTGATCATCCTGACATAGTTCAGATTCTTATGGATATTTGGGAGGCACCAGAGGATCCCTTGAAAAGTTCTTGTGCCATGTTGCAGTTTTATCCCATGGTGGATGCTTGAAGCACTTTGCTCCCCTGAAAGTGGCGGAGGTCACCAGGCACACTTCTCTCCCCAGCAATGGAGGTGGTGGTCTTGAAGGATATTCAGGATCGACGTGTAGACTTCATTCTTAAGCATCTGTATGATTTGGCGGCATGCCATTCCAAGCTCTGCCATGATCCTCACACTGTAGTGTTTCGGGATTTGGATTCCCTGATCTTGGGAGTGAACTATACAGCTGATGCCCTCTATGACATCTTGAAAGTCTTTGCTAAGGTTTCCACCTATTCCATTTCGGCTCACAGGATGCTCTAGATTCAGCAGTGGTCTGGTGATTTGCCTTCTAAAGCGACCTTGAGCCGGTTGCCCTTCAAGGGATAGCTGCTATTCAGCCAGGGTCTGGATGACTTCATGGCAAGTGTGCAGGATCGCAGACCTAAGTCGTTGCTATTAAATAGATTCCGCCCTTCCAGGGGTTCAGGGCACTCTAATTTTCATTCTTTCAGATGCTCTAGTCTGTATTCAGGCCCTGCTCATCTGCCAGACCGTGGTTCGGTGGTTCCCAATGACTCCTGCAAAGTAACAATTCTAACGCCATATGAAACACTGTAGGAAACATTTCAATCTTCTGAAGCAACCCGCTCTACTCTGTAACACCTTTAGACATGTCCAGAAATCCTCTTCTGTAATCCGCCTTGAACCACAAGGTAATGGCGGAAAAAAAAATCACTAAATGTAATAACTGCCCTATAAAATGGAGTCTGCTGAGAGTAGCTTTAAAGGTGGAATCACCAGCCCATTGCCTGATTCAAAGCAGTCTGTGTGCAGAGACTGAATAAGCTGATAATTTGCTCATGGCACGAATAATGGTCTAGGGAGCATCCACCATAGAATCCACTCCAGATAAAAGGAGTTGAGGCACAGGTTCTTCGCTCTTATACTCCAGAGTATGTAGCCTAGATAGACAGGCATGTGTTACAAAGGAAGCCACTGAGGCTGCTTTGACCCTCAAAGCTGATGCCTCAAAAAGTCTCTTAGAAACCACATCCACTTGGCGAACCTACATATCCTTAAGCACCATTCCGCCTTCGCTAGAAAGAGAAGTGCACTTAATAACCTGCGCAACTAAGGAATCTACTTTAGGCTGGGCAAAAATTTGCTGGCACTTCTGTGCCATAGAATACAGTCAAGACATGGCTCTCACTAGCTTTAGAGAACCTTCAGGAGAATCCCACTGCTCAGTGACCAAGACATTAATGTCCTGAGGCCAGAGAAATGTGGAATACTGAACCCTCACTTCACTCCTAAGTGAGGAGGAAGTAGATGAAACTGGCTTTGAGTCCAAATTCAACACACGCAAGGACTCCAAAATGAGATCTAGAGGGCTAAAAGAAATACAGGACTGAAGGATCATCCCCAGGACTCATCCAGAAGGTATCCTCCAACGCTGATCTTCGAGCTGCCTTTCGGACGCGGTATCTGACTGAACCTCCACCCCAACAGACCAAGAGATGCGCAACTATAAAGGTGGAGGTGAAAACGTAGCTGGCACCCTGCGAGACACTGCTGAGCCTCCAACAGGTGCCTGACAGCCTATGCTCAAACCCCTGCTAAGCAGTAGTTGAGCAAGTCTAACCAGGGACAGCCCCAAGCTGCAAAAATGTCTCTGCAGGCTGGCCAACAGGTTTTACAAGGGAGTGCAGGTCAGCTGCAGACCCCAGTCTGCTTATTCTCCATGGAGGCAGAGCTAGATCCACAAATAGGGACACTCCAAGCACTGAAAAATTGAGAAAAGCGAAAATAACTTGAATAAAATAAAAAGCAGTGCAGAGCAGAACGGAAATGCTCCTTCCAGCTTGCATGCAGGAGGAAAAAAACTGTAGGTAGAGACGTAGGAGGGATACAGAAAAAATCCAGAGTGGATTCCTTCTACATATGGCTCACGGCCATTTGTCCAGAATGACACACCTATTACACTGGAAAGGCCTTTATAGGAGAGCATTCACCTCACTCAGATTAGCAGAATTCATCCAAGTGTCTCTCTCTGAGCTATTGCACAGACACTTTTTTATTGATTAAATGATATCATTCCATCTTAACATTGTTCATATGTAATTTAGTACATAACTAATCACAACAATGTATTTTAATATACTGGAATCAGAATGTAAAGGAATTGGCTAACTCACCTGATCCTTGGGGAGAAGGGGTCTAAAGAGATGGGGCAAATCTACAAATTAATAAATCAATAATGGACATCAGTATGAGCCCTTCGTGCACAAACGAACATGGACCTCTGGCTCAGGCGATATCTCAAGAGGTGACTAGCACCAGACCTCAGCCTAATTGAGAATTGCCTCACACATCATGTAGTCCATAAGTGTCTAAAAATATAAACTATATTATACAACCTCCCAAAACTGGATAGACCTTTTCTCACCAAGGAAAAGGGGGGTATTTTTTGGGCAACACATACATACTGTCCCTAAATACACACCTTGTGAAAAAAACAATAATGAATATAATAAATATAATAAACACTATAAATATATATATAAAAAATATATGTGGTGTACCAAAATCAGTGTGTAAAGTGCGAATGAATGAATACATAAATACTTAATAAATAATTGATAAATAAATGCTCATACAAAATGCTTCATGAAATGCGAAATGTGTAACTAAAATAAAACCTAAAGTGCAAATGCAGCCTAAAGCACCATAATGAAAAATATCTAGTCAATAAATATCACAAAAAATATATATAAAAAATATATATGTAGAGTGCAAAACACATATCAAAAAAAGAATATAAGGTGCAAATGCCTATAGCACCATGATGAAAAATATCAAGTCAATAAATATCACAAAATTATGTGGAAAAGTACACAAATAAAATAAAGTGCAAATGCAGTCTATAACACCAGAAAAACACTAGTACATATAGAAAAGAATATGAAAATAATAAAAATACTAGCATTAACTATAAATACAAGCATCGATTGGTTCTATTTTTACTGATTCCCGTCAGCAATTTTATAAAAGATATTATCACAGATGTTTGGTTTTGCATTTCTCAACATTGTGAATTTGTGCCTGCAGAGATATCATAATTCTTCACAACAAAAATGTAATAAAATATAGAGTTGAGAAAAAAAACCCTTAGCCTCATTGTACCTTTGCTCATAATTAAAAAAAAAAAAAGTCTAAAAAGTGGACTAAATCGGTACTTGGATGATCAAAAAGCCAGATCATCCACGGCAACGTGCAACGTTCGCGGCAGGAGAGATGCCTCATCTCCCCTGCCGCGATCCTCCCCCCCGAAGTGCCGTGGTTCGGGGATAGGGGATTGCCATCGCGGCAGGAGAAATAGCCAATCTCTCCTGCTGAGACGCAACCCTTCACCCCCCGATCCGATATGGGCAGGAAGGAGCCCAACCCCTCCTGCCCTGGCGACCCCCCGATCTGATATGGGTAGGAGGGAACCCAAACCCTCCTGCCCCAGCAATCCCCCAACCCCCGATCTGATACAGGCAATAGGGAACCCAACCCCTCCTGCCCCGGTGACCCCCCATGACCGCTCCCCTGAACCCCCGATCAGCCCCTAACCTGCGACCCCCTGACACGCTCCCCACCCCGACACCTCCCTTACCTAAAATCATGGATGTTCAGGATCGACGTGTAGATTTCATTCTTAAACATCTATTTGATTCGGTGGCATGCCATTCCAAGCTCTGCCATGAATCTCACACTGTAGCGTTTCGGGATTTGGATTTCCTGATCTCGGGAGTGAACTATATGGCTGATGCCTTCTATGACATTTTGAAAGTCTTTGCTAAGGTTACCACCTATTCCATTTCGGCTCATAGAATGCTCTGGATCCAGCAATGATCTGGTGATTTGTCTTCTAAAGCGACCTTGAGCCAGTTGCCCTTCAAGGGACAGCTGTTATTCAGCCAGGGTCTGGATGACCTCATGGCTAGCGTGCAGGATCGCAGACCTAAGTCATTGCTATTAAATAGATTTCACCCTTCCAGGGGTTCAGGACACTCTAATTTTCATTCTTTCAGATGCTCTAGAGGATCCCGATTCTTTGCCAGCCAAGTAGCCTCATTCTCTGCTTCAGCATCAAAGAGATCCTCCTCCTCCCAATTCACAAGCTTCCATTTGTGAGAAATAGAAGGGGAGGCATTCCTGAGAGCCTCTGCAAAACAGAGAGTCCTTGACCTGCTCGACTTTTTAAGGCAAAAGGCCCTGTACATGGTTAGCACAAAATCGAGAGGAAAAGCTACCCTCAATGAACCAGGCTCAAATGCCTCGCTGATAGAAGCAGAAGAAAAAGCCTCTACTTAGGTCTCAACACGGGAGACATGCAGGCAGCAGTTCCTGCCGAAATTGGTGCTGCATACCAGTGGCGTACCAAGGGGGGGAGGTCCGCCCCGGGTACACAGCTTGGGGGGGGGGGGTAGCACAGTCGGCCAGGTCCGGGTCCTCCTGCCCTTCCTATTCCCGGCCCGCGCCGCTGCAATCTTACCTCCTCCCCGCCGACAAGAAGTCTTTCCGACATCAATTCTGACGTCAGAGAGAATGTTCCGGGCCAGCCAGGCAGTGATTGGCTGGCCCAGAACGTCCTCTCCGATGTCAGAATTGACGTCGGAAAGACTTCTTGTCAGCGGGAGGAGGTAAGATTGCAGGCGCAGACCGGGGGAAAGGAAGGGGAGAGGTACTTTTTTTTTCTTTTTTCTGCGGCAGGGAGGGCAGGAAGTAGGCAGGCAAGCTGGCTGGCTTTAGCGCAGCAGGGAGGGAGTGAGATAGGTAGGCAGACAGGCAGGCTGGCTTTGGGGGTGGACAAAATCCGGAAGTCAGTGGAGGGGGACATAAGGAGGCACTGGGGGCACCATGGACACGGGAAGGAGGCACTGGGGGCACCAAGGACACGCGAAGGAGGCACTGGGGGCACTATGGACACAGGAAGGAGGCACTGGGGGCACCATGGACACGGGAAGGAGGCATTGGGGGCACCATAGATACGGGAAGGAGGCACTTGGGGTACCAAGGACACAGGAAGGAGGCATTTGGGGCACCATGGACACGGGAAGGAGGCACTGAGGGCAATAAGGACATGGGAAGGAATGAGGGAGGGAATAGAAAGGGACAATTGTTGGGCCTGTGTGTAGAAAGAAAGAAATGAAAGAAAGGATGCACAATCAATTAATAGATGTCCCCTTTTGATGAAAAAATAAATGGTCATGTTACCTCTGACTTACTTTACCTGCAGCAAAGTCGGCAGCCGCGTTGAGGTGCAGGAAGGTCCCGCGATGACTCGTCTGCCGGCCCTGCTCCGGAAGAAGTAAGTTACGTCGGAGGGGGTGGATCCGGCAGACGCAGTTATTGAGGGACTTTGCCGTAACTCCTTGCGTCTGCCGGGTCCACCACCTCCGACGTAACTTGCTTCTTCTGGAACAGAGCCAGCAGATGAGTCATCGCGGACCTTCCAGCATACAGCTGCTGAGTCCGCTCCAGAGCAAGTACGTTGGGGTGGGGTGGACTTGCAGCCAGCTGCTACAGTCATCGTGGGACCTTGGTGCATGAAGGGAGAGAAAGAAGCAGGACTGCTGAGAATGGAAGAGTGGTGGAGGGAAAGAAAGGGGGCAGGGTGGTATGGAAGGGTGGTGCTGATGGAACTGATGTACAGAGAAAGGGGAGAGACATAAGGGGGAAAGATATTGGAGGGAAAGAAAGGGGGCAGATGCTGATTGAAGAGGGGTGGATGGCGAGAGATAGGGCAGATGGTAGTGGAGTGCCTATGCTGGATGGAAGTGCAGATGAGAGAGATAAGGGAGGAAATGCAGGAAGGAAATAGGAGAAGCAAAAGAGGGGAGCAGACGCTGGATGGAAGTGAAAAGAGAGAGGAGAAAGTACTAGATGGAAGGGTTGGAGAAAGAGGGTACATGATGGAAGGAGGGGATAAATAAAAAGAGGGCACATGATGGGGAGAAAAGGATTGAGTTAGGGAAACACTGGAGGGGTGAGGGAAAAAGGTGGCAAGCTTTATGTAGACAGTAAAAAAAGGACATTGATGAGAGGGTAGTAAGAATGTAATCTAGACAGATACAGAAAATAAATTGAAAAGGCAAATGAGGGAAAAAAGGGAAAGGGATTGCAGAGGAAAGGTGTGGGAGAGGGAAGGAGAGGAGAGAGATGCCAAACTAATGGGGGTAAAAGGAGAGATGGAATGGGGAGGCATACAGTTTCTGGAAGGGGCATAGAAGGAGAGAAGATGCCATATAGGGGAAGAGAGACGGCAGACAGTGGATGGAAGGAAGAAAGTTACAAGAATATGAGGAAAGCAGAAACCACAGAAGACAAAGGTAGAAAAAAATTTTCTATTTATTTATTGCTTTAGGAGACATGTGTCACTGTTTCTGTGGTGCACTGTATACAGAGTCCAGCTTCTTACTGGTTCAATTTAACCTTTGTCTATGCACAGCATCGGACGGGAGCAGCAAGTAGATCTAGGAGAGAGCAAGAGGAGCAGGAGAAAAGCAGTTTAAAGGCAGTTTAAGGCAAGAAAAGAACAGAGGAGGGAGACAGAGAAGAGCAGGAGGCTAGGGGCAGGGCGAGAGTAAGCTCCGCCCACCCTCACCGCGTCGGGAGAGTCAGCGTCCAAACTCCCCTATAAAAGGGGAGGAGCCAACGGCACACTTGGTGCACAGCATCGGACAGGAGGAGCAGCAAGTAGATCTAGGAGAGAGCAAGATGAGCAGGAGAAAAGCAGTTTATAGGCAGTTTAAGGCAAGAAAAGAGCCGAGGAGGGAGACAGAGAAGAGCAGGAGGCTAGGGGCAGGGTGAGAGTAAGCTCCGCCCACCCCCACCACGTCGGGAGAGTCAGCGTCTGAACTCCCCTATAAAAGGGGAGGCGGCAACGGTGTGCAGCTGTTCAGCGAGCGGCAAAGACGCTCACCTTAGTGAGAGCGCCTTTGCGAAGGGCCTCAAGAAGGGCCAAGTCACTACACCCAAGAGCACATGGAAGGACTGAAAGGTGAGGAAGCGGCAAGCACAGAAACACAGAAGGTAAGGAAGAAGCAGGCACAGAAGAAACAAACACACACAAGGAGCACACACAAGAAGGCAGCAAGGCAAGAAGCAGGCAAAAAAGGAACAACCACACACAAGCAAAAGTTAGGCAAGGTTGTGCAAAGGCAGCAGGCACAGAACGAACAAACACACAAGCAACAGTAAGGAAAGGTACAGTGTAGGCAGCACACAAGAAGAAGGCAGCAAGGCAAGAAGCAGCGCAGAAGGAAGTAGGCACAGAAGGTACACGTAATCTTAACTGTTATCTTAAAGTAGGAAAGACGATGGAAGCAGAGGGAAACCAGAAGATGAGCTTTCCAGTGTTCTGCACAGACTGTCATATGTATGACTACCTCCCCTCGGGAGACAATCGTATGTATGCGATCGGTGTCAGGAGCTGGAAAGCTTGAAGAAGGAAGTCAAGCGACTTGAGGACAAGATACAGGAGCTAGAAGGACTTTACACCACGGAATGATGTCAGGAGGAGAGACAACAGAAGAAGCACACTTGTAGAACAGTTCAAGATTCTGGGAAGGAAGCTGAAGATGAGGACCCAGAAGATAGCATTCTCAGAGATTCTACTGGTACCGAGGGCAGATGTGAAAAAGCAGGAGGAACTACAATCAATAAATGCGTGGATGAGGAAATGGTGTGAGGAAGAAGGATTCCACTTCGTGAGGAACTGGACAACGTTCTGGGACAAGAGCAAACTCTACAGGAGAGATGGACTGCATCTGAGTGCGGCGGGAACAAGACTTCTAGCAAACAACATCAGGAGAGGAATAGAACAGGCTTTAAACTAAAAGGAAGGGGAAAGCCGACAGTCGATCTAGCGTCGACGATTCGGAAGAAGGTATCCCGTGAAGATACCAAGGGGAAAAAAGGCTGGGAAGAAACAAGGGACAAATTACAGGAGTCAACTAACCCAGAAGAGGAGGTTAGAAAGAGTGTAGCAAAAGAGAAGACACTAAAGACCGAAGCACAGGGAAAGGAAGTGAAGACAATAAAATGCCAGGACCTAAATTGCATATATACTAATGCAAGGAGCCTAAGAAACAAAATGGGGGAACTAGAAGCCATGGCCAATGCAGAGGACATAGACATCATTGGAATCTCTGAAATATGGTGGAATGAGGAAAGCAAATGGGATACAGTACTGCCGCGGTACAAGCTCTATCGCCAGGACAGGTCAGGACAGAAAGGAGGTGGAATAGCCCTATACATAAAAGAAAGCTTACAATCAACAAGACTGGACACAGTGGAGACGACCAACAAACTGGAATCTCTATGGGTTAAAATACCAGGTAGGAATGGACATGAAATAAAGATGGGCCTATACTATCATCCACCCGGGTAAACCGGAGATATCGATAGAGAAATGGAAGCCGAGATGAAGCGAGAATGCAAAAGCGGTTACACAGTTATTGTGGGAGACTTCAACTACCCCGGGATAGACTGGAATCTTGGAAGCTCAAATGCGCTAGGGAGACAGAATTCCTGGAGGCTACACAAGATTGCTTCATGGAGCAGCTTGTTAAAGAACCGACGAGAGGAAATACCATTCTGGATCTAATTCTAAATGGGTTAATGGGCCTTGCAAAGGAAGTGGAAGTAATGGGACCATTGGGAAACAGCGATCATAATATGATCAAGTTCAAAGTTGAAGTAGGAATACCAAAAGGAAAGAGAACCATAGCGACAACTTTCAACTTCAGGAAAGGAAACTACGAAGCAATGAGGGAAATGGTAAGGAAGAAACTTAGGAACACTTCCAAGAAATTGCAAATGGTAAACCATGCCTGGTCTTTTTTCAAGGACATGGTGAGCGGGGCGCAAAATCTGTACATCCCCAGATTCAGAAAGGGGAGCAAAAAGAGTCGAACAAAAGACCCGGTATGGCTGACTAAAATAGTGAAGGAAGCGATAGGTAATAAGAAAAATTCATTCAGGAAATGGAAAAAGGACAAAACTGAGGGGAACTGGAAGGAGCACAGGAAGTATCAAAAAGAATGTCACCGTGTTGTTCGAAAAGCCAAAAGAGAGTATGAAGAGAGGCTAGCCAGGGAGGCACGAAATTTCAAACCGTTCTTCAGATATGTCAAAGGGAAACAGCCAGCTAGGGAGGAGGTGGGACCGCTGGATGACGGAGACAGGAAGGGAGTAGTGAAGGAGGAGAAAGAAGTCGTGGAAAGACTTAACATGTTCTTTTCGTCTGTATTTACGAACGAAGACACAACCAACTTATTGGAACCTGAGCAATTCTTCAATGGAAATCAAGCAGAAAAATTAATATCCATAGAAGTGAGCCTTGAAGATGTGCGCAGGCAGATAGAAAAACTAAAAACTGACAAATCCCCGGGTCTGGACGGAATCCGTCCAAGGGTTCTGAAGGAATTAAAGGAGGAGATAGCGGAACTATTGCAGCAAGTTTGCAACCTATCCCTGAAAACAGGTGTGATACCGGAGGATTGGAAGATAGCCAACGTCACGCCCATCTTTAAAAAGGGATCAAGAGGTGACCCGGGAAACTACAGACTGGTGAGTCTGACCTCGGTTCCGGGGAAAATGGCGGAAGCACTGATAAAAAAAAACATCGATAAACATTTGGAAAGAAATGAACTTCTGATACCAAGCCAACATGGTTTCTGCAGGGGGAGATAGTGCTTAACTAACTTATTGCACTTCTTCGAAGGAATCAACAAACGGATGGACAAAGGAGACCCCATAGACATCATATACCTTGATTTCCAAAAAGCCTTTGACAAGGTGCCTCACGAGCGTCTACTCCGGAAACTGAAGAACCATGGGGTGGACGGAGACGTACACAGATGGATCAGAAACTGGTTGGCGGGTAGGAAACAGAGGGTAGGGGTGAAGGGCCACTACTCAGACTGGAGGAGGGTCACGAGTGGTGTTCCGCAGGGCTTGGTGCTCGGGCCGCCACTATTTAATATATTCATAAATGATCTAGAAACAGGGACGACGTGTGAGATAATAAAATTTGCGGACGACACCTAACTATTTAGTGGAGCTTGGACTAAAGATGACTGCGAAGAATTGCAAAGGGACCTGAACTAGGAGAATGGGCGAGGAGATGGCAGATGAAGTTCAACATTGAGAAATGTAAAGTATTGCATGTGGGAAGCAGAAACCCGAGGTACAACTATACGATGGGAGGGACTTGGGGGTAATGGTGGACATGACAATGAAGCCAACGGCACAGTGCGCAGCGGCCGCTAAGAAAGCAAATAGAATGCTATGTATAATCAAGAAGGGTATTACAACCAGGACAAAAGAAGTTATCCTGCCGTTATATCGGGCGATGGTTCGCCCGCATCTGGAAACTGCATCCAATATTGGTCACAGTACCTTAAGAAGGATATGGCGTTACTCGAGAGGGTTCAGAGGAGAGTGACACGTCTGATAAAAGGGATGGAAAACCTTTCATATGCTGAGAGATTGGAGAAACTGGGTCTCTTTTCCCTGGAGAAGAGGAGACTTAGAGGGGATATGATAGAGACTTATAAGATCATGAAGGGCATAGAGAGAGTAGAGAAGGAACGATTCTTCAAACTTTCAAATAATAAAAGAACAAGAGGGCATTCGGAAAAGTTGAAAGAGGACAGATTCAAAATAAATGCTAGGAAGTTCTTCTTTACCCAATGTGTGGTGGACACCTGGAACATAATAGGGCAGAATACGGTACTGGGGTTTAAGAAAGGATTGGACAGTTTCCTCCTGGAAAAGGGGATAGAAGGGTATATATAGAGGATTTCTTACCAGGTCCTGGATCTGTTGGGCTGCCGCGTGAGCGGACTGCTGGGCATGATGGACCTCAGGTCTGACCCAGCAGAGGCATTGCTTATATTCTTATGTTCTTATTTCTATTTTATCACACCTTTTACAAAACTGTGGAGCATTTTTTAATGCCAGCTGTGGTGGTAGCAGCTCTGATGCTCAGAATTCTATGAGCGTCAGAGCTGTTATCACTGTAGCTAAAATCCACACTACAGTTTTGTAAAAGAGGGAGGCGTTAGTTTGTGATTACATATTCCATACTAGGCGAAGGTGTTTTCTGTGTTCTGTGTGTTCAAAAGACATGGTTTTTGTTAGGCTTGACTGCAGGATTGATCTGTACTAGTCTGGCTTGTTTAGTTTTACAATGGGTGTATTGATGTTGTACTGCTCACTGCAGTATGTAAGATGCTGCCTTTTCCTAGGTACTCATGTGTGACATGTGGCTTACCGTATTTTCACGCATATAACGCGCGCGTTATACGCGTTTTTACCTACCGCGCATACCCCTCGCGCGTTATACGCGTGAGCGCGGTATACAAAATTTTTTTTACATAGTTCCCACCCCGCCCGACGCCCGATTCACCCCCCCCAGCAGGACCGCTCGCACCCCCACCCCGAACGACCGCTCGCACGCGCTCCCACCCGCACCCACATCCACGATCGGAGCAAGAGGGAGCCCAAGCCCTCTTGCCCGGCCGACTCCCCAACTCCCCGACAATATCGGGCCAGGAGGGAGCCCAAACCCTCCTGGCCACGGCGACCCCCTACCCCCACCCCGCACTACATTACGGGCAGGAGGGATCCCAGGCCCTCCTGCCGTCGACGCAAACCCCCCTCCCTCCAACGACCGCCCCCCCCAAGAACCTCCGACAGCCCCCCCAGCCGACCCGCGACCCCCCTGGCCGACCCCCACGACACCCCCACCCCCCTTCCCCGTACCTTTGGTAGTTGGCCGGACAGACGGGAGCCAAACCCACCTGTCCGGCAGGCAGCCAACGACGGAATGAGGCCGGATTGGCCCATCCGTCCCAAAGCTCCGCCTACTGGTGGGGCCTAAGGCGCTTGGGCCAATCAGAATAGGCCCTGGAGCCTTAGGTCCCACCTGGGGGCGCGGCCTGAGGCACATGGGCCCAACCCGACCATGTGCCTCAGGCCGCGCCCCCAGGTGGGACCTAAGGCTCCAGGGCCTATTCTGATTGGCCCATGCGCCTTAGGCCCCACCAGTAGGCGGAGCTTTGGGACGGATGGGCCAATCCGGCCTCATTCCGTCGTTGGCTGCCTGCCGGACAGGCGGGTTTGGCTCCCATCTGTCCGGCCAACTACCAAAGGTTGAAGGGGAAGGGGGGTGGGGGTGTCGTGGGGGTCGGCCAGGGGGGTCGTGGGTCGGCTGTGGGTGCGGTCGGAGGTTCTTGGGGGGGGCGGTCATTGGAGGGAGGGGGGTTTGCGTCGAGGGCAGGAGGGCCTGGGATCCCTCCTGCCCGTAATGTAGTGCGGGGTGGGGGTAGGGGGTCGCCGTGGCCAGGAGGGTTTGGGCTCCCTTCTGGCCCGATATTGTCGGGGAGTCGGCGGTCCTTCGGGGTGGGGGTGCGAGTGGTCCTGCCGGGGGGGGATGTATCAGACGTCGGGGGGGGCATCAGGCTTTCAGGATGGGGACAGACCTTCAAGGGGGACAGGCAGACCTTCAAGGGGGGACAGGACTTCAAGGGGGACAGACAGACCGAAGGGAGTGAAAAAGCTATAAAATAAACCCACTAGCGTGTCAATGTGTTGAGAGGAAGAGGTGGTCTGGGAAATTCTGCTGAGAAAACTCCGGGTCCATTTCCACCCCCCAGTTACCCTAGTCCACTCCACTCAACTGGTTCACATACTGAGTGGGTCTTTGGGTGTTGTTCCTGGGATCTCTTTCAGTGGTTTGTCAGTATCTCCTTGTGGTCCAAGGAAGGAAACTTTGTTAACCTTAGCATTGACCTTCAGAATATATTTGTAACAGCGCTACTTGTGTGGCATTACCGTAGGCTATGTAGTGATGGAAAGAAAAAAACAGACCTTTGCACATTTTTGCACTAGGTATATGGTATAGGTATATAGGTATAGGTATTCCTGCACAGCTAAGTCCTTGTGAAGTTACGGTACCTTGTTCTTTCTGTATTTGACATCTAGCAAGGTCTCTGTTTGGAAGGAATGATTTAAGTTATGGTAAAAGCAGATAGCGTTGCTGGTTTTAAAAAGGTTTGGACAAATTCCTGGAGGAAAAGTCCATAGTCTGTTATTAAGACATGGGGGAAGCGTCTGCTTGCCCTGAATCGGTAGCATGGAATGTTGTTATTCTTTGGGTTTTGACCAGGTATTTAGTGACCTGGATTGGCTACCATGAGAATGGGCTACAGGGCATGATGGACCATTGGACTGACCCAGTTAGGCTATTCTTATGTTCTCATCTGTAGGGGCCTTTGTTTTCACTTCTTATTTTAATGTATTTTTTCTGGAAACTTATCAGTGTTTTTTATAATGGGAACAAAAATGGAAGAGAATTACCGTAATGTGTGTGGAATGGGGGGGGGGGGTTGTTTAACTACCATAATTTCTTCAGCTAAATACCGGTAATTCAATCCACCTCAACCAGACATCATCGTCATCATCGCTGATATCCATGTTGTTGCCTCCTTCCGCTGCACTGGTAGTACCCGTAGTGTCATTGGTTTCATAAACAATGCCCGTTTTTCTAAATCCGTTTCGAATGGTATCTGGTGTTATTTTGTCCCATGCTGAAGCCACCCACTTGCAGACTTCTGTGAAAGTTGCCCGCTTCTGCCACCCCGCGGGTGTGTACTCGTGCGTGCCACTCTGCATCCACTCCTCCCACTCCTTTCTAATAAAAGTCTTGAATGGATGATTCACTGCGATGTCAAGTGGTTACAGCTTACACGTCAGGCCTCCAGGTATCACAGCGATGTGGGCACGAGTAGAATTAATGTAGGCCTGAACATTTTTTTCTTTGTGGGCAGCCATGGCATCCAAAATTAACAAGGATTTTTTTGCAAAGAATCCACCCGGTCTTGCCCTAAAGCATTTATCTACCCACAATCTCATTACGTCGCAGTCCATCCATCCCTTCTTGTTGCAGTGCACAACCACACTGGTGGGCAGCTTTTCACGGGGCATAGTGACCCTTTTGAAAATGAGCATGGGCTTTAACTTAACCCCGCTAGCTGAGCAACCAAGAACGACTGTAAAACACGTTCTTTCATGCCCAGTTGTGGTGATGGCAACAGATTTAGTACCTGTGGGGGCTATGGTTCTTGTTGCTGGAATGTCGAATGCCATTGGAATTTCATCCATGTTGATGACGTCCTTTGCAGTGATGCCAAGTTCAGATATTTCTTTGGCGACAAAGTCACGGAAATCAATCAATTTTTGCTGCCAGTCATCTGGAAGTCGCTGGCCAACAGTTGTTCTCAATCTAACTGATAGTCCGTTCCTTTTCATAAATTTTGAGATCCATGTGAAGCCAGCTTTGAAGTCGGGTATTCCTCTTCCATTGGCAAGTAGTTTTGCCTTCATCTGAATCGCAACAGTAGAGACTGATTGATTTTGCTCCCTTCTCGCCAGAATCCACTGCTTCAAGTCATCCTCCAGCTGAGGCCATTTTGGTTTGGCCCCACGACGTGCCCGTTTGCGCGGATTGCATTTCTCCAGTTCCTTCTTATCTTTTCTCCATTCACGCACCGATGTTTCTCCAACATCGAACTCTCTCGCTGCGGCCCGGTTGCCTATTTCCTCAGCTTTCGCAACGACTTGAAGCTTAAAGTTCACTGTATATGACTTTCGTCTTATTCCTGCCATTATGGCGGTACATTTAAATTTAATTGATAAACTCTACTACCGGGTAGATAAATGCAGAATACCAAGCTGAAGAGATCAAATTAAAATGTGGGCTCTACATGCAGCATTAATCTTTTATAGGCTTACCCAAAGGCTGAGATGCTGTTGTATAGTCAAAATAGTATTCACTGGGCAAATTACAAGGCCAGATAGAGGGGGGCCACAGCCACGTGGTGAAAAGCACACCACCAGAAAAACAGCCTTGGTGAAAACTAAGCGGCAAGCATGCTCAGACCATTGCGCATGCTTACAGAGCTGGGAGCAGGGCAGGGCGGGTGAACGGAGAGTCGGGACAGCGCACGGAGAGGCGGGGCAGTGCACGGAAAGTCAGGGCGGGTGAACGGAGAGTCTGGACAGCGCACGGAGAGGCGGGGCAGTGCACGGAAAGTCAGGGAGGGTGAACGGAGAGTCGGGACAGCGCACGGAGAGTCGGGGCAGTGCACGGAAAGTCAGGGCGGGTGAACGGAGAGTCGGGACAGCGCACGGAGAGGCGGGGCAGTGCACGGAAAGTCAGGGAGGGTGAACGGAGAGTCGGGACAGCGCACGGAGAGGCGGGGCAGTGCACGGAAAGTCAGGGAGGGTGAACGGAGAGTCGGGACAGCGCACGGAGAGTCGGGGCAGTGCACGGAAAGTCAGGGAGGGTGAACGGAGAGTCGGGACAGCGCACGGAGAGTCGGGGCAGTGCACGGAAAGTCAGGGAGGGTGAACGGAGAGTCGGGACAGCGCACGGAGAGACGGGGCAGTGCACGGAAAGTCAGGGAGGGTGAACGGATAGTCGGGACAGCGCACGGAGAGTCGGGGAGGGCGAAAGGAGAGTCGGGGTGGCCAGAGGAGAGTCGGGGCGGGCGAAAGGACAGTCGGGCTGCATGCGCGTTATACGCGTGAGCGCGGTATACAAAAGTTTTTGTTCATAAAATCGTGGTTTCTGCGCGCTATACCCGTGTGCGCGTTTTACACGGGTGCGCGTTATCTGCGTGAAAATACGGTATTACTAAAAATCATGTTTTTCTTACAGATGGGGGGGGTTGTCAAATAATGGTGGGCCCCAGGTATCATATATGCTAGGTACGCTACTGCTGTATACATAAGATTAAGCTCCAGTTCTGATGTGGAAGTTAAAATGGCAGCGGTTCCCGCCAAAATCAGCAATACCAGCTTGACTCCCTAACAGAATGGACCCCCGTTGAAGCCACTGCCACAAAGGGGGAGGGGTAAACACTGACCCTGCAACTGTAGATTGCGAAGAAAGATCCAGCAGCTCACAGGCAACACAAGAAGAGCACTGCTCTAATTCATCAAGCACAGGGTGCTGTCAAACACCACAGCATTTCACGTGCTGAGAGGCCATTATCTCTGCCCATGGCTCCAAGAACCCCCCAGAGGAAACGACCAGAAAACCAGAGCCTAAACAATTAAGACACAGACTAAAGAGCCTCTAGCCACTCTGAATTTCTGTCAGGGTGGCCTTTAAATTCTTTTTTTTTTTTAAACCAAACTGGGATGCACCGGGGAGGAGCCTAAGTCTCTGATTGGCCCAGACGCCTAAGACCTCTCCAAAGTAATGGAGCAAGACCCTCCAGACTTCTAATTTAGCTAAGATCTGATCTTTGTGCTCTGAACCTGTTGAATGAAATACAGGCAACCTAATCTCTTGGTTGACATGAAAGACCAAGACCACTGTCGGCAAGAAGGAAGGTACAGTGTGGAGGAAAACACCCGTGTCCATAATATGGAGAAAGGGTTCCCTGTACGAAAGAGCCTGAAGCTCTGAAATACGCCGTGTTGAGACAATGGTGACCAGAAAAACAGTCTTGATTGTTAGGTCCAAAAGAGGTTCAAAAGGAGCCTCTCCAAGGCCCTGCAAAATGACGATAAGATTCCACAAAAGGAAGGAAGATGCAAGGGAGTACTCAAACGAAGTGCACCCCCCCTCCCCTATAACACTGGTCACATCAAAATCAGCAGTAAGCGAACTAGCATCTTTGCGTGCTTGAAAACACGAAAGGCCAGAATGTTCAGAGGCCACTGCCAGTCCTTTGTCTAAATCCTCTTGAAGGAAAGCCAGGACTGCCAATCACCTGATCCCTAGCACACCACTGTTGGAAAGCCTGCCAGGCTTTGGCATAAAAAGCCATAGTAGAGGGTTTCTTCAAGCACAAAAGAGTTGCGATAACTACCTCCAAAGAACTGCGCTTCAGCAAGGTTGAGCGCTACAGATTCATGCCATAAGACCAAAGTGCCGTGGGTTCTCCATGGGCACCGATCCCTGACTAAGATGATATTGATGAAGAGGGTGCTGGAGCTTCTTGTCCAGCTGAAGACATATGAGATCCACATACCACGGGCAACGAGGCCAATCCGGAGCCATTAGAACCACCAGGCCAGGTTGCGTCATTATCCAGTGGATGACCCGACCAACCAGAGGCCACAGAGGGAACACATACAGGAGCTCTTGACCTGGCCAGGGCAGCACCAAAGTTTCCAGCCCTAGAATTCCACGCTGTGTTCTTCGACTGACAAAGTGATTGGCTTTTAAGTTCTCTGCTGAAGCCATCAAGTCCAGCTGAGGCTGACCCCAATGCTGAACAATCAGAATGAATGCCTTCTGCGAAAGGGACCCTTCACCTGGGTGAAGAATCTATCGGCTGAGGAAATCTGCCTGAATATTGTTGACACCGGCCATGTGGGCTGCAGAGAGTGACAGAAGATAACCTTCTGCTCAATGAAACAGCATGCGAGCTTCCTGGCTTAAGGGAGTGCTTCTTATGCTCCCTTGATTATTCATGTATGTCACCACCGTGGCATTGTCGAAGGCTCGAACCACTTTCCCTACTAAAATGGGCTGGAGAGCAAGTAACGTCAGCTGAATTGCCCTGAGTTTTAGATGATTGATTGACCAGTGTTTCTGACGAAGAGTCAACTGCCCCTGAATGGAACATTCCCTGCAGTGAGCATCCCAACCCGACAGGCTGACATCCATCATGAGAGTCATCCAGTTTGATATCCGAAGAAGCCTGCCCTGACAGAGTTTCTCCCTGAAGCCACCAGCTCAGGCTGCTAAAAGCTGGCTCTGTCTAGGGGAGTGGCATCTGAAGGGGATGATGCTGCGGAGACCACAGAGAAAGAAGGGACTCCTGTAACGGGCACATGTGCACTCAGGCCCAGGAAATCACCTCAAAAGAGGCCGCTATGGACACCAGAACTCAAAGATATAGCCAGGCTGTGGATGTGGGACAGTCCAGAAGACCTCTGATCTGCTGGTGAAGCTTTTGTCTGTGTGCCTCGGGAAGAAACACATGATAATGCGACGCACAGCAACACCTGACATCCATAGATGTCATTCAGATCTATACTAACAAGAAGCTAGCCCTTGAAAAGACATCCACTTAAGGTGATCCTTGAGGCAGCATCCCCAGTCCAAAGATAGATCCAAAGAGCCCGGTGCAGAGACAATGCACCAGTAGAAAATGTACTAACAACTCAAATAAGATCATAAAGGGTACCTGGTACCTAATCCACACCAACCATTACCAGCGGAGGAAAAGCATGCACCTCCACAGAGGACGCATTGCACAGGCTGGAATGACCCCGAGAGTTTTTAAACCACTTTAAACCACACTCCCCCATCACTAAGGAGGGCTGTGCACTGGATAACTGGCGCCAGGGCTCTACCTCAGGCTGTTCAAAGCTGCCGAAAATCAGGATCCATGTGATAAGCATAGACATAGTTTTAGAAAGTCAGAAGGAGCTTTCCGAGGTATCACATTGTTCTGAAATCAGACCAAAGAGCTGTAGACTGATTGGACAAAAAAAGCATAGGAGAACGATCCAGGACCAAAGCCTGAGAAATGAAAGGTGGAGAATCCAAATGGAGGTCTTTCAGAACATCATTGGTAAAGAGGCGGACAGAAGCCTGTTTAAAAATCTGCGAAGAAGGGTCAGCTGAGGAGACCAGTCTCTGCAAAGCCAGCAGCCAGATCCAAAATAAAGACAGTGGCAAGAGACAGACAAATCATATTATCTGCATGGCAACTACTGCAATCAAAGTCTGGCATAGCCAGAGGAGAGGGCTCCTGAACAGGAAGCTTCTCCACAGGCACAACAGACTGAAAAAATCCCAACTTGCCCGCCAGTTGCGTCAAATGAGCGGTGTCTGAGGAATACGCCTTTCAGAGGAACTGAATAAAATCCATGGCAGGGCTCTGTTGAGGTACATGCTCTGCGCCAAAAGAGTCCCCCTAGACTCAGAACGTAGATGTTTTGCGCCAGACTCCAGGACGGCCTCTGAGCAAGATTTTCTTCGGAAAGCACAGACCCAGGCCGGCTCCCCATCCCAATATTACTCAGAGGAGGTCAAGTCTGAAGCTCCTGCCCCCTCCCCAGTACACTACGGCACATGATACACAATTGCTGATCTAGCACCAATCCAGCACAATCAATGTACACAATCAACAGGTTAGAGGCTGGAGAGTCCATCCCAAACAATTTTGAGTCACATTGAGGGGTTTTTGAGGCAGAAATAAAAGTTAGAAAAAAAGATCGATTTTAAAATCCAAGATGGCCACCACTACATTAAAATTTACTTATATACCACAGGACCGTATAGCTCTATGCGGTTTACAAAAGAAGTTTAAACAATGAGATGAATTAATTTAATTACCTAAATATTTGGTAAGCAAATAAGTTTTTAGATGCCTCCTAAAAATCCAATTAAGTTGTTGAAGTCATAATTAAGGTATTTAAATATTTGTCCTAGGACACTGCCTGGTAGGACAGAAGGCGATGGTGGTACTTATTAAATTTGCATCCTCTCACCGATGGGAAAGTAAAATTGGCATGTAAACTTCTAGCATATTTATAAGTAGCAAATGAGAATGAATACGTATGATAATTAGGAGAGAGTCCAAACAGAGTTTTATAACAAAAACATCCAAACTTAAACTTAATCTGAGCTTCCACTGGCAGCCAGTGTAGTACGCAAAAGAAGGCAGTGATATGATCATACTTCTTTAGGCCAAAAATCAGCCTAACTGTTGTATTCTGAACAATGCACAACCTCTGCAAATTTTTCTGTGTTCCTGCCAAGTAAACAATATTGTAGTAATCTATTTGGCTCATTACCAAAAGACTGGATCAAAAGTCTAAATGAATTAACATCAAAATATGCTCTGATTGATTGGAGCTTCCATAGTGTGTGAAATCCCCTCCTCACTAAGGCATCCACCTGATTCCTCATCGTCAGATTTTGGTCCAGAAGTACACCATAGAATTTTATAACGGGGTAAATTGGATAGATTTTATTGTTTATAGTCAAAGATGATTCCACATTGTTTTGACATGGGGAAGCAAGAAAGAATTTAGTTTTCTCTGAGCTTAGTTTCAGTTGAAATTCAACCATCCATTGTTCCATTAATCTATGAGGGTCATTTCATAAATAATGCACAATATTTTTTTTTTTTAATTTACATGTTTTATTTTTTTTCCTTTACAATCCTTCAATATAATCTCCCTGCTTTGCAATGACTGAGTCCCAACATCTAGGAAGCTGGAAAAAGGTCAGTCTGGTGGACTCATGTCTAGACTGTAGGGAGAATGAGGTAACACCTCCCAGACATATTTGCGTTGTTTTTCAATGACGACATTCCTTATGTGCGGGCGAGCATTGTCGTGAAAAATGAGTGGCCCAGTTAAGAGCAACTGAGGTTGGGTTTTATGCATTTTTCTGTGCATTTTTTGCAAAAAGTCACAATAATACACTGCTGAGACACTTCTTCCACATGGAACTTTGTCTGTAATGATGATGCTTTCATGATCATAAGCAAAAATCATCATTTGTTTAACTTTTGGTTGAGCTTGTCAAAATTGTTTTGGCTGTGGGGAAGATGGAAAACTACACAAATACGGCTGAGAAGTGTTACTTCATGCTCCCTACTGTCCAGACATGAGTCCACCAGACTTTGACTTTTTTCCAAAGTTGAAACAATCTATGCGTGGACACCATTTTGCATCTCTGGAAGAGCTTTTTTCTGCCAGTACCCGAGCCATTCAGCAACTGAACAAAAACGGTATCTTGGATGGAATAATGAAGCTTCTTGGACGTTTGGACTCGGTCACTGCAAAGCAGGGAGACTATATTGAAGGATTGTAAAGAAATACTTGAAAAAATAAAATAAAATAAAACATGTAAATTAAAAAAATAATAATAATGTACATTATTTATGAAATGACCCTCGTATTATTAAAATAGAACCAAATATTTTCCAGAGAAGAGAAAATGGTAATACTAGAGGGCATAATTTGAGGTTGCAGGAAGGAAGACTCAGAGCAATGTTAGGAAATTATTTTTCACTGAGAGGGTGGTAGATGCCTGGAATGCCCTCCCAAGGGAAGTGGTGGGTAGGAAAACAGTGGTGGAATTCAAAAAAGCATGAGATAAACATAGAAGATCTCTAATTAGAAGATGAAGAATGTAAATTAAAGAGCTAAGGCTGGTACTGCACAGACTTGCACAATCTGTGTCCCATATGTGATGATTTGATGTAGGATGGGCTAGGGAGCGCATCATGGGGTAAAGACCTAGAACAATTACTTTCGCCCTCTACTTATGAGGAATTTAGGAAACGTCTAAAAACACACCTGTTCCTAAAACATCTTGACAACTGATCCACTTATCTCTTTCCTCTCAATAGCGACCTACTGTCCTTTTGATCACTTTTCTCCTCAACAATGAATTTCCTGTCTAATTACTTCTCTTTCTTCTTCCCCTCTTGAAGTCAGTCAATTTGTACCTTTGCTTAATCTTTTGTAAACCGCATAGAACTTCACGGTATTGCGGTATATAAGCTGTTATTATTATTATTATTATCAATGGGAACTCCACTAACTTGGAACATTACATTACATTAGTGACTTCTATTCCGCCTGTACCTTGCAGTTCTAAGCGGATTACAGTATGAGATAGCTGGACATTTCCAGGAAGTTACAATTTAGGGCATGCTTACAGATCTAAGCGGAATGCAGTATAAGATAGCTGGGAATTTCCAGGAGATTACAATTTGGGGGACGCTTACACAGTAGATGCAGAGGGATTACAATTTGGGGGACGTTAAATAGAGGAGGCAGAGGGAAGAAATTGAGGATGGGAGTAGAAATGAGGATTACTAGTAGGGAAGATGAAGATTAGGGTTGGTTACTTGTTAGGGTCGTTGGGGAGGGAACATGAGGATGTTACTAGCCAGACTTTATGGAAGATATCCTGCAAACAGGATGGTTGGATAGGCTGGAGTGAGCTTGGACAGCAACTTCATCATTTGGAACCTAGGGCAATACCAGGTAGACTTTACAGTCTATGACCCAGAAGTATAACTAATGGGCAGACTGGATGGACCGTTCATCTGCTGTCAATTACTATGTTACTATGTAATTAACTTGAGAGAGATAATCTGAAATAAGAATAATGATGGCTATATTCTCTGCGTAATTAAACAATTTTATTCCCAGATGACAACGAGGAACAGGAAGTTGTTCAGCAGACTGTTCCAGTTCCAGAGTCAACAGATCGGCCCACCCCTAAGAAGCGCAGAGTGGTGGTCATCGGGGATTCGCTGCTGAGGGGCACTGAGGGTCCAATTTGTAGATCAGACCTGCAATCAAGAGAGGTCTGCTGTTTGCCAGGTGCCAGGATCCGGGATGTAACCGCTTGCCTGGACAGACTCATCAAGCCCCGTGACCACTTCCCCATGATTCTCATCCACGTCGGAACCAACAACACCACCAGGAGCACCCCGGAGAGCATACCTGAAGACTTCAGAGCCCTGGGTGAGAAGCTGAGGAGGATGGATGCACAGGTGGTCTTCTCCTCGATCCTCCCAGTAAGAGGCAAGGGCAGTGCCAGGAGGATCGCATCCAGAGGGCAAACGACTGGCTGCAGGGACTTTGGGTTCTTGCACCATGGAGAGGCATTGCAAGGACTACAGGGACCAGAAGGGTTACACCTGACCAGAAGAGGGAAGAACGTCCTTGGACACCATCTAGCCCGCCTACTACACAGGGCTTTAAACTAGGTAAGTTGGGGGAGGGTACGGGCACAAACAACCTACCTGGCGAGCTAAGCTGCCAATACTTTTTTGAGACTAAGGTAAGTAAACACCGATCTGTGTCAGGGGAGAGTATAAACACTTTCGAGTCTGGGGTTGGCTCACATTATAATTCTGGGTCACATTGTAATTCTGGGTCTAAGGGGAGTACACATTGTAATTCTGGGTCTAGGAGGAGTGCACATTGTAATTCTGGGTCTAGGGGGAGTACACATTATAATTCTGGGTCTAGAGGGAGTACACATTGTAATTCTGGGTCCAGTGAGAGAACACACATTGCAAATTGTACTAAAGGAGTTCAAATAGCCCAAGCGGGAATACCCCCACAGGGTACACACATTTCCGAGTCTGGGATAGGAACACACTGTAGTTCTGGGTCTGGGGAGTCTGGGATAGGTGCACGTTGTAACTCTGGGTCTAGGGAAAGTACAAAACATGCGAATAATGCTAAAGGTATCCAAGTAGCTCAAGCGGGAACATCCCCACTGAGACGTAACAAACATACAACATGGAGGGCTATGTACGTAAACGCCCACAGTCTGGGAAACAAGATCCTGGAATTAGAAACAGAAATGAGGAATGCCGACCTGGATGTGGTGGTGATATCTGAGACCTGGCTCACGAATTCCCACGGGTGGGACATGGTCATACCGGGTTACAACTTGCTTCGCCGGGACAGGGAGGGCAAAATGGGAGGAGGTGTAGCATTATATACTAAAGATGACATTAAGGTCACTAGAATCACAGATGTCCACTACACTGGGGAATCCCTTTGGGTAAAATTGGCCAGAGGGAAGGACAAATGCCTGTATCTTGGCGTAATATACAGACCCCAAAGACAACAGGATGACCTAGATATGGAATTAATCGGAGATATAGAGAATATCACCTTGTGTGGGGACACAGTATTGTTAGGTGACTTCAACATGCCTGATGTGGATTGGGACACACTTTCCTCTGCTTCCGGCAGCAGCAGGAGGCTATTAAATTCTATGAAGGGAGCAAGACTCAGGCAACTGGTGTTGAACCAACAAGGGATCAGGCAATACTGGACCTGATATTTACCAATGGAGAAAGTGTCACAGAGGTCTCGGTGGGCGACACATTGGCCTCCAGTGACCACAACATGGTATGGTTCAATCTCAGGAAAGGTTTCACTAAATCTACCATACTGACCAAGGTCCTCAAATTCAAGGACACAAACTTCAAAGAAATGGGAGACTTCGTTCACCAGGCGCTACAAAGCCAAGCAGAAACCGATAACGTGGAAGAAATGTGGTCGACTTTGAAAGCCACCATACAAGAAGCAACAAACCGCTATGTTAAATCAGTAAGTAAACGGCGAAGGAACAATAAGCCACAGTGGTTCTCTGCGGAGATTTTGGACCTCATCAAGGAGAAGAAAAAAGAATTCATCTCTTACAAACAATCAGGGAAACAGGACTCTAGGGAAGTCTATCTGGCCAAGTCAAAAGCCGTCAAAACAGCAGTTAGTGAGGCCAAATTCCGCATGGAGGAGTCTCTAGCGAAGAACATCCAGAAAGGAAATAAATCCTTCTTCAGGTATATCATTGACAGAAATAAGGCAGGATAGTACGTCTTAGGAAACCAGATGGAGACTATGTAGAAGCGGACTCGGAAAAAGCCCAACTGTTAAATGAATACTTCTGCTCAGTCTTCACCCGCGAGGCGCCAGGACTCGGCCCTCAGCTACAAACAAGGGTTGAAGCAGATGACCTGTTTAGTAATTTCGAGTTTACACCCAGCGGTGTCTACTGCGAGCTGTCAAAGCTTAAGGTTAACAAGGCAATGGGGCTTTACAACCTACACCCCAGGGTGCTCAGGGAGTTGTGTGATGTCTTGGTGGAACCGCTATCCGCGCTCTTCAATCTCTCCCTTAGTACGGGTAACGTCCCGTTGGACTGGAAGACGGCTAATGTCATTCCACTCCACAAGAAAGGCTCCAAGATGGAGACAGCAAACTACAGACCAGTGAGTCTCACATCAATAGTGTGCAAACTAATGGAAACTCTAATCAAACGCCAATTGGATACGATCCTGAACGAGGAGAATCTACGGGATCCCCGTCAACATGGATTTACTAAGGGGAGATCCTGCCAATCCAACCTGATCAGCTTCTTTGACTGGGTGACGAGGAAGCTGGATGTTGGGGAGTCCCTGGACATTGTATACCTGGACTTCAGTAAAGCATTCGATAGCGTACCACACCGCAGGTTGCTGAGCAAGATGAGTTTTATAGGATTGGGCGACACTTTGACGAAATGGGTTGGGAACTGGCTTGGAGGTAGGCTTCAGAGGGTAGTGGTGAATGGCACCCCCTCCGAAATGACGGAGGTAATCAGTGGAGTGCCGCAGGGCTCGGTCCTGGGCCCGATCCTATTCAACATCTTTATAAGAGACTTGGCAGAAGGGCTGCAAGGTAAAATAACATTATTCGCCGATGACGCCAAACTAAGCAAAGTAGAGGGCAAAATCACAACAGACATAAATTCAATGTCCGACAACATGATGCACGACCTACTCCTACTGGAGCGCTGGTCTAGGTCCTGGCAACTCAGCTTCAATGCCAAAAAATGCAAAGTCATGCACCTGGGCAGCCAAAATCCATGCAAGACTTACACCCTTAATGGCGAGATCCTAACAAGAACTGAAGCAGAATGAGACTTAGGGGTGATCGTCAGTGAGAACATGAAGACTGCCAATCAAGTGGAGCAAGCTTCATCCAAGGCAAGGCAAATCATAGGTTGCATACGCAGGAGTTTCGTCAGCCATAAGCCTTAAGTCATTATGCCATTGTATAGATCCATGGTGAGGCCCCACTTGGAATACTGTGTGCAATTCTGGAGGCCGCATTACCGTAAGGATGTGCTAAGACTGGAGTCGGTCCAGAGAATGGCCACCCGGATGGTCTCCTCCCGTACGAGGAACGGCTGGATAAGTTGCAGCTGTACTCACTCGAGGAACGCAGAGAGAGGGGTGACATGATTGAGACATTCAAGTATCTCACGGGCCGCATCAAGGTGGAAGAAGATATCTTCTTTTTCAAGGGTCCCGCGGCAACAAGGGGGCATCTGTGGAAAATCAGGGGCGGGAAACTGCACAGGGACACCAGGAAATTCTTTTTCACTGAAAGGGTGGTTGATCGCTGGAATAGTCTTCCACTTCAGGTTATTGAGGCCAGCAGCGTGCCTGATTTTAAGGCCAAATGGGATAGACACGTGGGACCTATTCACAGAGAAAGGTAGGGGAGGGTCATTGGGGTGGGCAGACTAGATGGGCCGTGGCCCTTAACTGCCGTCTATTTCTATATTTCTATGTTTCTATCTCCTAATGAAGACAAATAAACGTTAAAAAGTAGAGGGGACAGTGGTGATCCCTGAGGGACACCATATGGATTACTCCAGCTGCCTGAGAAGGTGTCATTAAAATGAACCTGATAGGTTTGGGTTGTAAGAAAACCACTAAACCATTCTAGCATTCTTCCAAGTATTCCAATGGTATCTAAACACTCCAGCATTTTATCATGATGAACCAAATCAAAGGCAGAGCTCATGTCGAATTGCAGCACTAAAGCAATAACTTCCTTTACTAAACAAATTGTGTAAATAGTTGAAAATAGCAGTAATCACAGTCTCATGAATTTGCGCCAAAAACATAAAAAATAAACAAAAATAAAAAATAGCAATTTGGGGGTCTGGGGAGGTGGGGGACTCCACATGGTCAGTGGTGGGAAAAGTTGCCTATGCCTTGAAACCCGGGTGGGTTTTGCTCTAGACGCTTACAGCCTGCGCTTGAAATGTGTGACAAGCAGACTTCCGGGGAAGGGACCCTGAGTCTATAAATGGTGGCACACAGCAGGCTAGCTCCACAGATCCACCAGAGCTTCTCTGTGAAGCAGTAGTCTAGCACCATGGGACTGCATTTTTTCCTCCGGCAGGCCTGAAGTTACTGAGAAACAAACTTTAAGCAAAAAATAAGAAATTGAAGCAGAGCACATCTACACAGACTGCTTGCAGAAGTTGTAACTGGATATGTTTACTTAGGTTAGGGGGTGGAGCATGTGCTCAGAAAAGTTGTGGATTTCTGCAACTCCTGGACTGCGGGTTGGGATTGAACACCTAGTGTATGGAATCCAGAAGGGATGTAACAATCTGTCCCAAATTTCTCTAAGCAAAGTTTAAGAGCTTGCCCGACTGTCACTGTGAGCTGTTCTAGCTGCCTATCTGTGAAGGCCAGTACCATAGCAGTTGATAGCTCCATCATCTTGTCTTCATTGCCATGCAGTTTTTCATGATCTTTTTTTTTCCCTTTAGTGGACATGTCTTCAGTAGGCTTTGATATAAATTTGTCCATGATGACTTCAGCAAACAACTGAAATGGATTATAACAAAAAGGTTAGTGCCATACTGCTGATGCGGGGGGTGGAGATGGAGTGGAATGGGAATGCAGCTGATTCACTCACTGCATCACATGACCTGCTCTATGTTACATAAAATAGAAACTGTGGTCTTTTAATTTTTAGTTCAAAAAATTTTATTGAGTTTGGTATATTAAGTACAATAAATGTTAACAAGGCAAGAAACATGCATGCTGCACCAATGCAATGAGTCACAAGAAATTATCTACATAATGTGATACAGCAAGCAGACCCATGCCTGTCTAGAAAGAGGGGAGTAGCAGCACAACACGCAGCCAAAAATACATATAGTATCCAAAACACTGAGACACCTATATGAACATTGGGAATGAGCTATAAAGTAAGATCCAGATTTAAATGATGACAGTCATGTTTCCGCACATGAGCTGAATGTCGTCAGCCTGTGTTGCAATAGGAGTTAACCGGACTCCATATGTTAGTATAAGGAACTTATGGCCTTGTGTTTTTCCGCTATAACGCTTTCATATTTTTACTGTAAAGCATAGCGTATTCCACCATGTGTTGTAGTTCACTTTAGACATGTCTTTCCAGCAATGTAATATATTTTTAAGGGCTAGAAATATCAATATTTTGAGCAGTCACGCATTATGATCAGGCAGCAAATGCAGAAGGCCATGATGACCTAGTATAATAATGCGTAAACTCAGAGGCTCTGACATGTTTAGGATTTTAGAAATAGTTTCCCATACTTTATTCCAATAATTCACTAAGTGTGCACAATCATAGATCATATGTGTTAAAATGCCCTCCTGCATGTTACAAGACCAACACATGGGAGAAAGTCCAGTTGAGAGTTTTGATACCTTAATTGGGGTCCAGTGAGTTCTATGCAACAGAAAGAACATAGATTGAAGAATGCTGGCAGCTCGAGAGGATTTAAACAAATTTTTCCAGACTGCCTGCCAAATTTCATCCTCTAAAGCTAGTCCTAAATCTCTATGCCAGGCATTCATTACCTTCGACAGGGAATAATTCGAAGATTTTCTCAATAGAATATACCATCTTGAGGCGACTCCTTTTTTATTTTTATTAATTAACGAAGTTTGAGAAATCAATGCTGGAGTACCGTATTTTCACGTAGATAACGCGCACCCGTGTAAAACGCGCACACGGGTATAGCGCGCGGGAAACCAAAATATGTTTAAAAAATTTTGTATACCGCGCACACCCGTATACCGCGCATGCTGCCCGACTCTCCCGTCGCCGCCCGACTCTCCTTTCGCCCGCCCCGACTCTCCTCTGGCCATCCCGACTCTCCTTTCCCCCTTGAAGTCCTGTCCCCACCCTGAAAGCCTGATGCCCCCCCCAACGTCCGATTCACCCCCCCGAAGGACCACTCGCACCCCCACCCTGAAAGACCGCTCGCACGCACTCGCACCCCCACCCCGAAGGACCGCTCGCACGCACTCCCACCCGCACCCGCACCCCCACCCTGAAGGACCGCTCGCACCCCCACAGCCTCCCGACCCCCCCATCATGTAGAAGCTCCTACCGGTGTCCTGCTGCTATCTCTTGGCGGTTCCAGCCCTTCTGTGAGTCCTGCGCCTGCGCTGCTTCCTCTTCCGGTGGTCCCAGAATAGGCCCGGGAGCCTTAGGCCCCTCCTGGGGGCGGGGCCTTGGGCACATGGTCGGGTTTGGCCCATGTGCCTCAGGCCCTGCCCCCAGGAGGGACCTAAGGCTCCCGGGCCTATTCTGATTGGCCCAGGTGCCTTAGGCCCCACCAGTAGGCGGAGCTTTGGGACGGATGGGCCAATCCGGCCTCATTCCGTTGTTGGCTGCCTGCCGGACAGGCGAGTTTGGCTCCCGTCTGTCTGGCCAACTACACAAAGGTACAGGGAAGGGGGGTGAGGGTGTCGTGGGGGTCGGCCAGGGGGGTCGCGGGTCGGCTGGGGGGGCGGTTGTTGGGGGGAGGGGGTTTGCTTCGAGGGCAGGAGGGCCTGGGATCCCTCCTGCCTGTAATGTAGTGCGGGGTGGGGGTAGGGGGTCGCTGTGGCCAGGAGGGTTTGGGCTCCCTCCTGGCCCGAACAACTAGCGGGGGGGGGGGGTTCACCAGGGCCAGGAGGACGGGCTCCTTCCTGGCCCGAACAACTAGCGGGGGGGGTGTCGCCAGAGCCAGGAGGGCTTGGGCTCCCTCCTGGCCCGATATTGTCGAGGAGTTGGGGAGTCGGCGGGGCAAGAGGGCTTGGACTCCCTTTTGCCCCGATCGTGTCGGGGAGTCGGGGGGGGCAAGAGGGCTTGAGCTCCCTCTTGCCCCGATCGTGTCGGGGGTGCCGCGGTTGGCTGGGGCAAGAGGGCTTGAGCTCCCTCTTGCCCCGATCGTGTCGGGGAGTCGGGGAGTCGGCAGGGCAAGAGGCCTTGACGTCAGAGAAAGGGCGGGACCACCGAAAGAGGAAGCAGCGCAGGCGCAGGGCTCACAGAAGGGCCGGGACCGCCAAGAGGAAGCAGCAGGACACCCCTTCTACATGATGGGGGGGGTCGGGAGGCTGTGGGGGTGCGAGCGGTCCTTCAGGGTGGGGGTGCGGATGCGAGTGGTCCTTTGGGGTGGGGGTGCGGGTGCGTGCGTGCGGTCCTTCAGGGTGGGGGTGCGGGTGCGTGCGTGCGGTCCTTCGGGGTGGGGGTGCGAGCGGTCCTGTGGGGGGGTGAATCGGACGTCGGGGGGAGCTATGTAAAAAAAATTTTGTACAACGCGCTCACGCATATAACGCGCAAGGTTATGCACGGTTTGTAAAATCGTGTATAACGCGTGCGTTATATGCGTGAAAATACGGTAGTTCCCGATTTCCCCACATCCGGATACAGAGCTTTTAAGCAGTGTCTCAATTGTATCCAACAATAATGTTGATGATGAGGCAAATGGTAACGAGTATGAAGGTCCTCAAAAGTCATCCATTGGGAGTCCTTTAGTAAATCTTGAAGAGTCCAAATGCCACAATTCTGCCACAACTTCCAATCAAGTGATCTGTTCTGTATCTTGATATGATCGTTATGCCACAGCAAGACTCGACGAGATTCATGCCATTTAATTTCAAACAAGAATTGTCTCTGTTAGGCCTTATTTCAACTATACATTACTACCACGACCATCAAAAATCTGTTATTCTCTTTTCTCTTGACCTGTCCGCAGCCTTTGACACTATCGACCACTCTCTTCTTATTAATAGACTCAAAGACTGTGGTATCACAGGCCCAGCTCTTTCTTGGTTCACATCCTACTTTAATGAACGTAGCTTTAAAGTCCATGTAAAGAACGAAACTTCGCAACCAATATCTCTAACATACGGTGTCCCACAAGGTTCGATTCTCTCCCCACTACTATTTAATATCTTCCTGTCTCCTCTACTTACTTTAGCACAATCTATTGGATTTACAATTTTTGCCTATGCTGATGATATACAACTCCTTCACCCAGTCAACACCACAAACATCTCAGACATAAAAGACATAAATGATAAATTAGACACTATATATGATTGGCTTTTCTCAAATAAACTCTCCCTTAATATCGATAAATCTCGTGCCATCCTAATTCCAACTAAAAACTGTGCCCCCTTACTGGGAAAACTTTCTATCAATTCCATTCCAATACAAATGGAAACAAAAATAAAACTATTAGGCGTCATCATTGATAAAGATCTCACTTACCATGACCATATCAGTTCAGTTGCAAAAATTTGTTTCTTCAAACTTCGCATTATTCGGTCACTACTCTCAATTTTAGAGACTGATTCAATCAATATCTTAATTCACTCCTTAGTCATTTCTCACTTAGATTACTGCAACTCTCTTCTCAACGGTCTCCCCCAAAAAGAAATCTGACGCCTACAATTAATACAAAACACAGCAATAAAACTCATTCATAAAATAGGCAAATTTGAGCATGTTACTCCTCTTCTCAAAGGGCACATTGGCTCCCCGTTACTCACCGTATCACCTATAAAATCATACTACTCTCCTTCAAAATAAAACACTTTCACCAACCCTTATTTCTTGACAAACTTCTCATTCCCCAATGTTCCCCACGCATTCTAAGGTCAACTGATCAAAAACTTCTCTTTATTCCCTCCATAAAAGACTTTTACTACACCCGGAAAACAAATTTCGCAGTAACTGCCCCAACATTATGGAACTCTGTTGCCCCACAGCAACTCCGTGATGAACAACATTTAGACAAATTTAAGATAAGCCTAAAGACTTTTCTATTTTGTGACGCCTTTGGCTATGTTTAGACTTACCTTTAACTTTCCCTCTTTTTTTTTCTTTTTTCTTTCTTTATTCTCTTTCTCTTTTCCTTTTCTAAAACAACCAACCGCTTTAATAAAGCGACCCACCCTATATGTTTTTTTCCCTTTCCCACTTTTTCCATTTCTTCTCCAACATGTAACTTTTCCTTTCCCTTCCCTTTTACCCTCACTTTCAAGTCTGTCCAGTCGATGTTATTTATGTTCACATAATCATTTTTAAATGCTTAACATTTTATCTTACTTTTATCTCTTTTTAAATTTATTGTAAACCGTCCAGATATTCGTTGATGGTCGGTATATTAAAAACCAATAAACTTGAAACTTGTAGGCTTTGAGTACTTCGTGAGTGGAGTAGAAAATGGGTTGGCATTCATCCATTGCTTGTAAAGGGTAGGCGAGGCGAGTTGGACCATGCAGACTTTTTTCCAGTTTTAACCTGATGGGAGAATTAGGATTGGAATTAGAATCTAACCACATCGAGCCATGGTGCATAATGAAAGCTTGGTGGTAGTGCAAAAAGTCAGGGAAATTTACTCCCCCCATCTCTTTGGGTTGCTTCAATTTATGTAGTGCAATTCGTGGTTGCTTATTTTGCCATATAAATGCACTCAAACAGCTTTCAATGGTATGTACGTCGTTTGAGCAAAAATGGAACCAAAAGGATATAATGGAGCAAAAGGATATAATTTATTTTGGGAAGTAGCATCATTTTAATGGTATCCAGTCGGCCCCACCAGGTCAACTTGAGAGGTGACCATTTCCGAGTGGAATCCTTGATGGTATTTAGAATGTAATTTGTGTTGAACTGCTCTATATCCTCCAAAGTGGGACCCACATAAACACCTAGATATTTAATCTTGGTTGGATTCCAAAGAAAACCGAGTGAGTCCATTTCATGTTTATTTTGAGCACAATTCAACGGCATTATCTCAGATTTTGATGTGCTCAGTCTGTATCCAGAGACCAATGTATAGCTGTTTATCACATTAAGAATGGATGGAATTGAATCAGGAGTTACGTAAAGTATTATGTCATCAGCATATGCAGATAACTTAACCTCCATGGTTTCATGGACAAAACCCTTGATGGAGTCATTTGCATGGATAGCAGTCAACAATGGCTCTAGAGCTAAATTGAATAACAGTGGCAAGAGTGGACATCCCTGTCGTGTTCCTCTCGATGGTCTAAAAGAGGCAGAAAGGCTTCCATTGATGCAAATTTTGGTAGTGGGGGCATAGTATAAAACTTTAATCATTTGAATAAATTGTGTGGGGAAGCCAAATTTAGTAAGGGTGGCGAACAAAAAGGGCCATTCCAGTCTGTTGAAAGCCTTTTCAGCATCTAGTGCTAATAGGGCAAGTCTGTGGGACTTAGACTGACATACAGATATAATATTAGACAGGGTGCGCGTATTGTTGGAGGAGTGGCGACCATACATAAAACCCGTTTGGTCCTCAGTAATCAGCAAGGGTAAAACTTTCTGTATTCGGGAGGCCAGTAATTTAGCATAGATTTTATCATCGAGAATGGTCTATAATTACTAACAATTTTAGGATCTTTGCCCTGTTTGGGAATCACAATTATAGTCGCTTCAGTAAAAGTCCCATCTACTTTCCCCTGCAATGCGAGGTATTCAAAAAACTGCAGCAAAAGTGGGGCCAATGTCATCTTAAAGGCTTGGTAAAATTCGACAGTAATGCCATCCTGTCCTGGTGCTTTATTTGTCGCCATCTCGTTGATGATGTCAATGATTTCTGCAGTTGACATTGAGGATGTTAATTTAGGATGATCGGAGTCAGGCAGAAAAGGCAAAGAGACTTGTTCTAGAAATGCGTATGGATCATCATTATTATGTGATTCAGTTGTGTACAAGACTTCATAGAATTGTTTAAATTCCTGTAATATCTTAGTTGTAGTGGAAATATCTGTAACATCCACCCAGGTCAAGCTGGATATAGATTTACGTTCACTTTTATGCTTTAAGTATGATGCCAATAAATGACCCAATTTGTTGTTGTCCATATAATAGTGGGCTGCTTGAAGAAATACGGAATGAGCAGCAGCTTTCCTCAATAAAGAGTTGTATTGAAATCTGTATCTCTGCAACTCCCCCATAAGAAGAGAGTTGTTTATCAGATTGGTGCGCAAATTCTTTTATTTTGATCAGAGATTCAAGCTTTCGGAGTTCTGCAGCATTTTTCTTTTTCACCATTGAGCTGAAAGACATGATCATTCCTCTGATGTATGCTTTGAAGGAGTCCCAGGTGACACTCCAGCAGGTAACTTCAGGAATATTAAAAAGAAAAAATTCAGAGATAGCTTTTTCCATGTGCTCCCTAAATCCATCTTCTGAAAGCAGTGACGAGTTAAACCTCCAGGGTAAGTGTGATAATGGCATGATCCGATACAGATATTTCATGGATAGAGGAGTCAGTAAGGGACTGGAGTAGTGAGGTGCTTATGAGAAACATATCAATCCTAGAGTATGATCTATGTGGTGGGGATTAAAATGAGAATTCTTTATCATTCGGATGAAGCATTCTCCAAGCATCGGTTAACTCCAGCTGTGTCATTATGTTTAGCAAAGCAGCACTCGCTTTTGTTGGTCTATATATTGCTGAAGAGAATGAGATTAAAATCGCCAGCAATTATATGATAAGTAGAGTTAAAGTTCACAACTTGATTTGCAATTTCCTCAAAATACTCAGGGCCATCCAACGTTGGAGCATAAAGATTAGTAACAGATACAGGACATTTATTAACACACAAGTTAACCTGGACCCATCTTCCACTAGCATAGTGAGAAGATGACAGAACAGTGATATCTGGTCTATTTCTGACTAGGGTAAGGACCCCATTTCTTTTCCCTATTGCAGGAGAAGAGTAAGGCAAGTGGGCCCATGGAAGCCGTATTTTGTTAGCCTCCTTAGCACTCAGATGTGTTTCCTGTAGTAGTATAACATCCAGTTGTAAGAAGCTTAGGTAGGACAAAATTTTCTTCCTTTTGATAACATTATTAAGGCCCTTGACATTCAGTGATATTATATTAAATGTCATTAACGAGTGTGCAAATAGTGACAAGATCTATCCATAGTAGTAGTCTCAATGGCTCAAGGGTATTTTCCTCCGGTGTCAACTCTGTGTAGAAATAGCAAGATAGAGCTGCAGGCATGCTACCACTCCCCATGCAGAGAAAAAAAATCCCACAAAAAACACATTGTGAGATAGATAGGAGAAAAGGAAAACCAGCCAACACAAGCCAGTCTCCCCGCAGCGTCGGAAAAGAGAAACTAGATAAGAACATCAATAGTGGGTAATCATTGCAAAAGTGACATAACAGGAACATAGAAAAGTAATGACCATAGATATTTTCGGGGAAAAGTAGCATGTATACATCAATAACAAATCTGTGCCAGCATATAATTTTAACACAGTAACATCAATCATTATGTCCAATCAAAAGCATAACATATAGGCAATGAGTGTGAGTGAAAACCACACTCCAAAGGCTGCAAAGAAGCATAGTGCGACAGGATGGTTATAATAGAGTCTGCAATCTTGCACATTAAGGACATCAGAAGCAAATAATCATCACAGGGATGACAAAAAAAAAAAAAAAACCCAACAACAACGTGTTAGTAATATTCAAAGGCACAGTTATAGAAAAATAATATGAATGCTTCAATAGCAGATCTTTGCAAGCATATAGTTGTTGCACAGTAATAGCAAGCAGTATGGTTATCAGAGGCAAGATATATAAACAATGCACATAAGAGAAAAAAACCCAGAGGAACACATACCAGTGTCTACAAAAGAATCATAGTGAAACAGTGTTGTTATAGCATGATTTTCTAACTTGCGAACAGAGAACTTGAACAGAGAAGTTGAAGAAGAAATGCTAATCCGCAATAAGAGGCAACAGATAGAGAGAAAGGGAAAAAAAACCCCCAACCCAACAGTGCAGCATAAGAGAAATATCTCCTAGAGAAAACCATATAAGTAAAATATGAGATAATAATAATAAGAGAGGGGAGGGGATGAAATCCCAGACACAAATCAATCAAAAGTCCAAAAGATCAAAAGTTGCATTTCTAAAGCTCTCTTTGTTCAGATGATTCTGTTATAAACTCATCATTTAATCCAGCTGAAATGTCAAGTCTTCCTCTGTCTAAATGTTCAAGATTTAACCTACCCACCCTTCAGGATCTACAGAGAACCTTAAACACACTGAACCTAAAAGGTGCTAAATCAGAGATTATTCCTTCACTCTTGCTGAAACGATTTTTTTCACTCTTTGGTTCAGATATTTTAAATCTGATATGTTCTAGCTTAACTATAGGAACAATTCCAAAAGCATGGAAAAAAGCAATCATTTACCCAATAATTAAAGACTACAAAATTAGTGCACATAAAGTTTCAAATTACCGACCCATTTCAAATACCCCTTTCTTGGCTAAGTTTACAGAAAAAATAGTTTTCCGTCAAATCTCAAACTTTGTTGAGCAAACAAATGTACTACATCCACACCAAACAGGGTTCCGTCAATATCATTCCACAGAACTTTCGCTCATTGGGTTGACTAAAAAAATTCTTTATCATCTCGATCACCACCAGTCCATTTTACTCATTTCCTTAGATTTATCATCTGCATTTGATACAATTGATCATAAGCTCCTACTGGCCCATCTGAAGGATATTGGAATTACTGACCAAGTCTTGGTTTGGTTCTCATCTTTCTTTACAGATCGTTCCTCTAAGGTAGTGTTTAATAAAACTTCATCAGGCCCAATTTCAACAGATTATGGTATCCCACAGGGTTCAATTTTATCTCCCTTACTTTTTAATATTTTTCTTGCACCCCTTTTAACGTTGGGATAATCCATTGGCTTTACAATGTTTGCCTATGCTGATCATGTGCAATTAATTCATCCAATAGATTTAAGCAACTTAACTGAAATAAATCTTATAAACAAAAAATTGGAAAAAATCAACGCTTGGTTAGACCTACATATGCTCTCTTTGAACATTGAAAAGTCTAAATTAATAATTTTTCCCAACAAAGAAGGACACTCTCCCTTTTATCTCCCATTACATTTAAAACTCAATCTCTTTAAGTTGTGTCATACTTTAAATTAGTGTCATACTTTAAATTACTAGGCATCATTTTTGACAGTAAACTCAATTATCATCTCCATATCAGCACATATCAGTGCTGTTTTCACCGGCTACGAATGATTAGATCTATATCCAAAGTGTTAGAGCCTACTTCTCTGAATATCTTGATCCACTCCCTTGTGATCTCCTGTATTGATTACTGTAATGCGCTCTATAAGGGCATAACTAAAAAAGAAATAAGAAGACTCCAAATTATACAGAACACTGCAGTGAAGATCATATTTAATGCAAAGAAATTTGATCATGTTACTCCCCTCCTTTATAAAGCACATTGGCTGCTGGTGGAACATAGAATTACATACAAAATTCTTTTACTGACTTTTAAAACTAGACAAAATAGTCAGCCTGAATTTATCAATAACCTTCTTATTCCCTATAGTTCTTCTAAATCTTTAAGATCTTCGTTTAAAAACTTGCTATCTGTTCCATCTCTGAAGTTTATTAATACAATGAGGTCTACCATTTTTTCTGTCAGCACGCCATCTCTTTGGAATAATACTCCGGTACATTTACGGGAAGAATCAAATCTTAACCATTTTAAAAAGAAACTAAAAACATTTCTATTTCTTGATGCTTTCGAGACCTAAATGCCCTTTTTAGGGCTACATAGTTTTAATCTACTTTTGGATATCCTCCCTTTTGTCCTTTCCCTATAGGTTCTTTTTCTTACTTGATAAATTGTAGTTCTATCCTTTTTTCCCATTTTGTTCATGTTTGTTTTTGTAATGTTTCTAAATGTTTTGAATTATGACTATTATTTTAAAGGATGTATAGTTACCCCATATATGTATATAATATAATGTTCACCGCCCAGAAGGCCGATTGGATGGTTTATAAAACTTTGAATAAACTTGAAACTTGAAACCAAAAGGCCAGAAGCATAGTCATAGCATAGGAGAAAAGGAAAGTAGCAGTGAAGTGGTAAGTCAATGAACTTGGCAATTGTAGCAGGAGAACATAAGAAGGGATAGTAATCCACAATTCTCCAAGGGAAATCTGTAGAATGCACACTCTATCCATCATATTACAGTGGATGTTAAGGTAATATTTGCAGCGATAACAGGCATCTCACGCAATTATACATAGGCAAAATGAAAGTGCATAGCCTGCTAGCCAAGTATAATCGTGATCCAACCAAATAAGTCCATACCATGCACATTTCAAGCAGATAATTGACCCTCAGAAGTCAGCTGGCAGCAGGATCACGAACGTATAGAGAGGCACAGACAGTAGAAGTATAGAGAGACTAGCAAAAGTCTCCCTATTTCAAATAACACAATTAGGAAATCAGGCCTAGCGTCTAAAAAAAACAAGTAATTGCTGGCATCAGTCCAGTAGGTGCAATAATAAATTAAGGCACCCGGAGTTAAGAGGCAGACTCTTATAAGTATTATCCAAGCTAATAAAATTGCAAGCCAGCATAAGCAGTAGAAGTAGCAGCCCCATACTAACAGGCAATCCATCGGCTGGTAGGTGCATGGAGCTTCAGTGACGCAATTAAGTTTAATGATCCATAGCACAAGTTGCGACCAGAGCAATTCAGATCAGGCATAAGAGAAAGGTCAAAAAAGCAGACAGTTTTCATAGCAATTATTCTTATCTTAAGCAAAACACTACTCAGTGATTGCACAAAAAGCTGTATGAGCGTTAGTATAAGGAGCTTGGAGCAGTCTAATACATATGCTTAACACAGTAATAATCCTTCTGCCTAGCTTCAGAATGATCAGCAGGTCATTTAAAAGTAGTCAGCAGGTGAGCTTACTAGATTAGATGTTGAGAAGGTACTGTTGCTCACTGATAAAGCTATGGTGAGGAGAAAAAAAACCAAATAACCAAACAAACCTGGGTCACAGCGAAAGCAGCACCATGTGCAAATGCCGCCATGACACTCAGCAACAATCGGTGCTATTGCATTCTCTCGTCACAGCAGATAGCGATTAGCACCAGTTATATGTTAGCAGGGGAGGAAAGCCAATACCCCACTCATGATCCAATAAACAATTCTAACATATCAAGTGGCTAGATATATGAAACTGACCCAAAGAATGTGTTGAGTGTCATTCAAAGCAGAATCACACACTATGGGTTCAGTTTAGTAAAATTTGTCGGGAGTACTGGCAGTCAACAAGTAAAAAAGGAAAAAATTACCAAACAGTGAGTCTGCCAAAAGTAATGGGAGTGGGGAGAATCACCCTTGTTCAGAGAGTAGAGCCAGGAAACCAAGTAGAACATCTGAGTAAGGTAGTCGAAGTGCTGGTATCAATTGTGTAGAAGTATAATTAAGTAAGGCACTTATAGCTGCAAGAGGGACTCACAAAACTTTCCTCACTAACAGCAAGCATAAGTTCATTGATATATGCATAATAATTGTCATTCAGTAAAAGCACAGCAGGAGTTACCCGGCTCTAGCTCATAATCTAGCCATTGTTGACTGAGTGTAGTCTGCATTTCGAAGGGACAGCTATAGGGAAGTGAACCGTAGCATAATTGTTAACATAAACAATCGACAGCTAGGCAGAGAAGAAAGCCAGGGGAGGAGGTAGTTTCACACAGTAATTAGGTCAATTGAGATAAAGCGCTCTGTGATTGTAGCATAATTGACTGTGTGAGCAAAGCAGTGAAATTTATTGTACAAGTTGCAGAGGAGAGTCTGACATCTCAAACATAGGCAATCCAGAAAAAGCAGTTCTAAACAAAGCTGCCTGTTGATTGATAGATTGACCAATCCACAGAAGATTCTGTAATTTTAGAAGAAGAAAAGTTACTGTAGATCGTTAATAAAGCCAAGGAGAAGAAAACAATCCAGGAACCCAGGGAGGAATGGTGCCATGTTGTAGACAGCTGTGACAAATTTTTGAGAGCAGGGCTGGAGAAATAAACAGTAACAGCTCAGCAGAGTCATAGATAAGAACAAGTCATAAACGGAGGTAAATCAATAAGCAGGTCAGGCATTCAAAACATCAGAAGGGGACAAAATCAGCAATTAAGGGCTGTAAGTGATATTACTCTTAGATGAAAGGCACTCCAATATGGCGTATCAAAGCAGTAGCATTCACTGGCCCGCCACATGTCAAGCCTTGTCTATTTGAATTGGGCTTTGCTTTTCAAGAAAGTCAGCCAGATCTTTTGGGTTAGTGTAATCCTTTATAGTATTCTGAAACGTGACTTTCATATGGGCTGGGTAAAAGATACCGAATCGGGCTCCAAGGTTCTTCAATTGAGGGCGGTAAGCAAGTAATTTCCTTCTTGCCTCAGCAGTTCTCTTGCTCAATTCCAGCACAAAGAACAGGGTATTGCCTTCATATTGAATTGGAACCAGTGACCTAGCCTTCTGCATTATTTGCAGCAACTGTGGATATCGCAAAACTTTTAAAATCAGAGGTCTGGGATATTTGCTATTAGCTGAACTTGCTGCTGGTATGCGGTGAGCATGCTCCACTTCAAATTTCCTCTCAAAGGTGATATTAAGCATCTTTGGTATTAGCAGCTCCACAAATTTAACAATGTCAGTGCCTTCTTTCCCTACAGGTAACCCAAGGATTCTCAAATTATTCCTTCAGGCACGGTTGCTGGCATCATCAATTTCTTGTTCTAAAATCGCTATTTCTTCCTTGGATTCTGTCATGAGGTCTCTCAGAGTTTTAAGTTCAGCAAGAACCTCAGACATGCTGCCATTTTCTGATAGTGGCAGAAGTGTCTTGGAGGGATATCTGGGCTCCGGTTTGTGCCTTTTTCCAGTTTTATTGGTGGCCATCACTTCTTTATTTGTAGATATTCCAGTAGAAAAGAAGGTTGATAGTAGAATTAATAAGTTCTAGAATTTCTTAATCGATATTCAGTCTTTATTTTGAAATTAATAAGGCTTTAGGGAGAGCAACTCGATCAGGCTGCCATTCCTCTCAGGCATTCTAGCGCCCCCCCCCATGGGTGGTCTTTTATGAAATTATTTCCTCCTCTCTATCAGTGTCCTATGTCAAAGAAATACAAGTATCCTTTACATGTTCAATTTTTTAACAATATAGGTCAGGTACCCAATTAAGTCAGTTTATTTTTATTTTTTCTGCAAAGCATACCTGTTAATTTTGTCAATACATTAGATTAAAGAGTTAGAAATACACTGAATTGAGGGCTGACTGAAGCTGTTGCCGACATCTCCCTTCAGTCAGGCACCCCTGCAGCCACCACCCGGCATCTGCCATCGGGAGGAAAGGTCCTTGCTCCCACAAATAAAATATGCTGTGAGCCGCGGAGAAAAGAGGGCTGACTGAAGCTGTTGCCGACATCTCCCTTCAGTCAGGCACCCCTGCAGCCACCACCCAGCATCTGCCATCGGGAGGAGAGGTCCTCGCTCCTACAAATAAAATCTGCTGTGAGCCGCAGAGAAAAGAGGGCTGACTGAAGCTGTTGCCGACATCTCCCTTCAGTCAGGCACCCCTGTAGCCACCACCCGGCATCTGCCATCGGGAGGAGAGGTCCTCGCTCCCACGAATAAAATCTGCTGTGAGCCGCGGACGTGGCCCGTGGCCGTGAATCCGAAGGGGCGTGGCCAAAGGGGCAGGACACGCCCCTTTTGAGCCCCTTCGGAGCCCAGGAGGAGCAGGGAGCAGATTTGTGAAGTTATGGGCAAACGAAAGGCTAAGATTATTTCTACAATAAATTCTGGTCCAATGGATCGTCATTTATGCCATATTCCTGTAACAGCATTGGAAGGTAAGCCTGATTTACAGATCCAATCTGTTTCTCTCTCATCTGGGGAACCCACGCCTCCACCTCAACCTGTTCAATTTTCCTTAGAGAAAGATGATTCTGACTCCATAGCAGATTCGGATTCATCTCCTCTACACTCATTTGAACTTGAACTGGACGCCAAAAGCATAATAAAGGGGAAACAATTGTTATCTGTATCCCCTGTTTCAATGCCTACTGGACCTGTTAACAGGCCTGAGTTGGGCAATAAAGTGGCTACTCTTCAAGATGTCTGGACAGTTGTGAATAGAATTGAGAATTCATTACAAGGCACAGTAGTAAAATTATGCCAATTTTACTGAGATAACAAGCAAAGTGACTGATCATGATACTCAATTGGCTTCAATTGAAAAAAAAATTGATAAAGTGGAAGCATCTGTTTCTGTAATGCAATCTTGTGCAGTTTCTAATGTTAAGGATAATATTTTATTACACCTACAGATGGAAAAAATGGAAAATGCTATGAGATCCAGGAACCTCAGATTTCTGAATTTTCCTATATCTCATTACCTTTCTCATTTGGAGTTATTAAAAATGTATTTAAAGGATATACTTTCCTATACTAAGATAGAATCTTTCATACCAGATAATCTTTATTATATTCCTAGTGGAGTAAAAGTGGCTTCAGAAGAGGGGGATAAGGATCAATTAGTGTCTCCTGACAGTTTAAATATTTCTCAATTCTTGGAATCATTGAAGTATTTTATAGCCAAAAGAGCAACACTGTTGGTCACTTTTAAAACTGACATAGAAAAACAGAACATTCTTAAATTGTATTTTATAAATAAGAGTGCCCTGTTTTGTGGTCAACAGATAAACATCTTTCCAGATGTCTCCAAACAAACACAATATAGGAGGAAACAATTTCTACAACTCAAGACTCGAATCTTGGGCGTAGGAGCTTCCTTTTTCCTTAAGTTTCCATGTAAATGTTTGGTGACTTATCAAAATGTTAGATATGTTTTTGTAGATCCAGCTCATTTAGAGAATTTTCTTCAAGACAAAAACAAAGTAAACATTTTACCTGAAACTATTGCAGAGATTGAGGTTGAGTGAAATATATAAGTTTTTTTTCTCTTGCCTGATCTGAAGATTATTGAATAATTTCCTGTTAATTTTTACTTATGATTTGGTGATGCCAATAGAACAAGCAGCCCTCATATAATGTGGACTTGAAATAGATTTTCTTTTATATTTGATGTATTTTCCTTGATTATTTGTTTTCATGGAATTGTTATAAGTTGTAACAAATGAATAAATTTATAAATAAAAAAAAAAAAAGAAAGAAATACACTGAATTAATGAAGTGGGAAGAAGAAATTTTGAACTTGATTACCTGTTGATCTGCTGTAATTTTCTCTTTCCAAATCTCCTGCACGATATTTGTCAGGTCCTTCTTATTCAACTTCAAGTTTTTGACCTTCCCTTCATGTCTCATGTGTATTGGGACATTCTCTCCTACACCCTGTGTAACAACAACCACAGGAAAACCATATGTTGATTGGAAATTAATTGAAAAGTGTACTAAGGACAGAGGTTGCTTCTGCTGATGTTTATTTCAGTAACATAGTAAATGACAGCAAAAAGACCACAATGGTCCACCTAGTCTGCCCAACAAAGTGGCCAGAACTACACCAACCACAACAGTCAGATTATACCCTTCTAAAGCTTTGATACAAGTGTGAAAGTCTTTTAAAGTTTCATTTGTTTCTTTACTCTTTTGCCTATTCAATCAGGGTACAAAATATGTACCTGCCATACCAGTTAGGTTACTCCCCTCTAAGCCATGATTACAGTTTGAAGGTTATTTAAGGTTTGCTTAGTCCTCTTTTGTCCACCCAGCCAAAGTTTTATTTTATATTTTATTTATTCAATTTTCTATATTGTTCTCCCAAGGAAGCGCAAAATGGTTTACATGAATTTATTCAGATACTCAAGCATTTTTCCCTGTCTATTCCAGGGGGCTCACAATCTATTTAATGTACTGGAGGCAATGGGCGGATTAAGTGACTTGCCCAGGGCAAGAAAGAGCAGTGTGGGTTTGAACCCAAAACCTCAGGGTGCTGAGGCTGTAGCTTTAACCACTGTACCACACTCTCCTGCTTACCATCCAGGCACCCCTCTAAGCACTGATGAAAGTGTAGAGGTCATTTAGGTAAGTTTTCATTCCATTCTCTTTTGTCCATTTTACTTATGACAGTGTTATCTGTCTGATAAAGTAATACAAAATGTAAAAGAGACAGAACAAGGTTATTTCTGTTTTAATGGCTTTAAACATAGGTTAATTTGGTGTCTTTTTATTCAGCGTCTTTTTATTCTTTCCAACTCAATGAAAACTTTGAAATAATTATACAAAAGGAGTTGAACATGTCTGGCTTTCTCTGTTATTTAGTTTGCTTATCGGAGGGCAAAATAATTTTGAAAATGTAGCACAAAGGGATGAAACTTGACATAAAGGAAAACCCAGTAAAAGAAAAATTAAAAACTGGATCCAATTCATTTCTATGGGAGAAGGTGTTCCAGCTGCTGTACCATATGGCTCCAGAAAAAAAGGGTTTTACTTCCAATGAAAGAAATGGAAGTAAAACCCAGATGTCTCTATCCATCCTCCTTATTTACATTGCTTTCAATGGAAGTAAAACCCGGATATCTCAATCCGTCCTCTTTTTTCTGGAGTCAAATGATAGTCCTAGATGAAACTTGCCATGTCAGCAACTTAGGTAAATATAGCAATTAGAGAACAGAGCAAAACCATTTAAAAGGTGGAATTCCCTACTCTTCCAAACCTCAAAATTGCCCCATCCCTGGAAACTTAACACCCTTACAAATACCCTACCCCAAATTTCCTTCACAGCTTAAGAAACTACCCTGCACCCCCACTAGCTCCACTATACTATCCTGCAAGATGCCCTATTCTGGAAAACTGTACCCTGCAACTGACACACTACCTTAAAAAAAACAAAACCAAATACAGTAGAGGGAATGTGGCCAATAAGGCAGTGTGAAGCTGGTTAGCAGAACAAGGCTTATGTTGATGCTTCTATATTCTACTGACAGTTATTTCCTTAATTCAGGGGTGTCAAAGTCCCTCCTCGAAGGCTGCAATCCAGTCAGGTTTTCATGATTTCCCCAATGAATATGCATGAGATCTATTTGCATGCACTGCTTTCATTATATGCTAATAGATCTCATGCATATTCATTGGGGAAATCCTGAAAATCTGACTGGATTACCGCCATCTAGGAGGGACTTTGACACCCTTGCTTTAACCTATAAATTGTAACACTTTCACATCAAGTGATGCAAGATGTCCATTTGTATAATAAAAGAACACAGGCTTCACAATAAATTGAAAGGAAGGAAAAGCCTCAGAAAAGGGCTCTCCCACCTCCACAAAAGTGGCTAATAACAGTGCTTGAGCGATCACCTCATCAGCAAAAACCTTCCTTTAAAGCTCTTCAATTTAAAGGAAGGTTTTTGCTGATGAGGTGACCGCTCATCCACCTTTATTAGCCACTTTTGTGGAGGTGGGAGGGCCCTTTTCTGAGGCTTTTTCTTCCATTCAATTTGTTGTGAAGCCTGTGTTGCTCTTTTATTACACAAATGGACATCTTGCATCACTTGATGTGAAAGTGTTACAGTTTATTATCATTGACTGTTTACCATATCTGAGTCATTTGGGCTATTACCTTAACCTATGCCACATATCAAGAGAAAGGGGGTGTTACATCTTCCCCCCTTCAGCAATCAATAACCAAGTACGTATGCTGTTGCTTTAAGTGAAGGAGCTCCCAAAGCCCAGGGCTGAAGGTATTTTTTTAAATCTCCTCCAGAAACCAATTCCTCTCTGCAGTCTGCAACCTCAGTGGAGGAGACGGGGTTTCCTAACGTTGAGGACGGTGCTGGTTTGTGCAGCCCAGTTGAGGGCATTTCCAGCATTCGAAGAGCAGAGGAGAGAAAGCTGGGAGTAAGCAAGGCACTTTGTCTCCTGTGGCGGTAACATTGGAAGGCATCTGGCAAGTTTTGAAGAGAGATCTCTACTTTAGTAGGTAAAATTAATTTACAGACCAGTTATATGATGTTCTCCTTTACTATATGAATTGTATTTCTTCCCCCACTTACCTTTTTGTTTCATGTTAGTTAAATTTTAATCGTCTCATGTTATTTATTTCATTTGTTTTTAATACTTTTTTAAAATGTTTATGTTATAATCATTTGCATTTTATAGTTGTTTATTTTAATCCTCTTTTTTTACTTACGTGTAACTCACTTAGAAGTCCTGATAAGTGATTGAATCAACTGTTAAATAAAACTTGAAACTTGAGCACATGGAACAGATTCAACAAGTTCAAAGGAGAAATAAAAATTATCCAGAATTTAACTTCTGTGATGGCCAAAGACAGCTGTTGATTCATAGAAAAATAGATCAACTTGAAAACTACAAAAAGAGATTATGTACTTAACCTGGTAAGCTCTTTTCTAGTAGATAGGTGAGACATTCTAGATCAGTGTTCTTCAACCGACAAGTCCGTGGACCGGTGCTGGTCCGTAGAAATTTACTGCTGGTCCACAGGGCCAGCACATGCATTGGGCTCAAAACAGTGTTCAGCCACCGGTCCACGGTACGATCGATGCGGCGTTGTCTTTGGGCCGGCTCCCTCTTCCTCAGTGCTGCAGTGCACAAAGCCATGGGCAGAAGCTCCTACGCGCTTCCTGTGCCTGAACCAGAAGCCTTCTCTCTGACACTGCAACATCAGAGAGAAGGCTTCCAGTAGAGGCGCGGGACGCTGGCCACGGCTTTGTGCACTGCAGCATTGAGGAAGAGGGAGCCAGCCCGAAAATAACACCAGGAGGGCAGGCTAGAAGGCAAGGCACAGCATGGAGGGAGGGAGACAACAACGGTAGGGGGAATTATTTTATTTTTTAATTTAGTGATTGATTTACATCTGCTGTCTGTTCAGGAAGAAACGCATTTGTTTCTTTTTCTCTGGGGTTGTCCTGCATGCAGAGTCTTGCATCTTAGGGTTTGTTTGTAGATATTAGTACTTTTAGTTTTTGCAGTGGCGTACCTAGCATATGTGACACCCGGGGCCCATCATTTTTTGACACCAACCCCCTTCCCCATCTATATGAAAAATATGATTTTTAGTAACAATCCACATATCGCACAACAAGAGTGTACCTACGAAAAGGCAGCATCTTAAACACTGCAGTGAGCACTAGAACACCAACACATACATTGTAAAACTAAACAAGCCAGATCCTGTACAGTGTCCCACCCCGGGTTCTTGCCGATGTTGCAAGTCCCAGAAAAAGTGACAAAGACTCCAATCCTACGTGTCCCTTGCTACTAAGGGATCCTCCAGGTCTTACTTTTAGGCATGCATGCAAGGAATACAGGTTTCAGTCAGAATGTGCAAAACCAAAAATAGCTTTATTTCAGTAATGGTAACATAATTCAAAAACATTCAGGCATCAGCCTTGCAGTGCAGTATGCAGTCATAGCACATGACATCAAACTCAAAAAGGTTCTTCATAAAGTATTCAAAAAAAACAAAACTTGAATAACACTGTAATACAAGCAGTCACTGCTTCTGGACTTGCAAGCTTTAGGTCTCAGTTCTCTTCACCAGAGCAACAGTGTTTTTAAATCAATATTCTTTTATCCAAACAGTTCATTTGTATGTTCCAAAATTATTGATATATCATTAGTCTTCAATAGCACATGTACGTTTCCCTGCTCTGCAAAGGTGCACTCGGGATTAGCCACAGCTGAGAGAAAGCAACGTGCTAGTTCAGCTTGGCAATCAGCCAGGAAGTACAAACACACACTACACCTTTATATAGCTCAGGGTTTTAAAGAAAACTTCTGAATTAAGCTTTCAGGGAGAATTTTAAAACTGAAGTATCTAAACTTTCAGATTCCCTAGCAGCAATGAGGAATAAGCAGCATGAGAAAACATCCAGGTTTAAACTCACTGTAATTCCATAGGCAATGGCTGGGTTTCAGTGCATGCCTGGCTTGCCTGGGTGTCCATTGCTTCCTCCTCTGGCTGCTCCCAAGGCTCCCTGATATGAGCTGCATCCTCTGCCTCTAGGGTGCCTCGTGAGTCTGGCTTCCCTTGGCTGCTTCCCCCTCTCTGTTCTCAGCAGGCTCATTATATCCGGTGGAAAACCACTCCCCTTCTGAGACTGTGGGGGAAGGGTTTTCCACCCCTGACTTGTCTCCTGCTTTCACAAACGGGATACTTTCTAGCCCTGGTTTTAACTGGCTGTTCAAATTTCCTGAGATATTTAACAGTGTCAGGATAGGGTTTACATAGAGTGAAACTTTCAAACTCATCCTGCCCTGTTTCTGCTATTTCCATTTCTAAGTCAGAGCTAGAGTCAGCTTGATTAATTAATTGGTCGGTCACCTGATCAGCTCTCCTGCATCTAGATGGCTTGTGCACATTCCTGCTCACTGGGGCAAAACCAGGAACGGATTCGGGTTTATTTTGGGTAAGACCTGAAATAGACCTGGGTTTGTCACAACAGTCAATGCTATCAGAAAGACATGTCCCTTTCATACACACAGACAGATACACCCTCGCCCAATATGGAATAATCACAAACTAAAAATAGAAATATGTAGACAAAAGTTAAACTGAACCGCCAAGAAACCAGACTCTGCATACAATGCAACACTACAACACCACAAAAACAGTTATACATGTCCTCTAATACTATGCAAAATATAAAGACAGTAGATGTAAATTTGAAAAAAAACTGATACATAACAATCACCACTTTTACAAATTAATAAATAAAAATAAAACAAATAATGAGAAATAAGAAAATACAATTTTATTGGACTAATCCCCGTAAGCTCGGTCCCCATCCACACAAGCCTTGAATTGTTTTGCATTGAACTTATTATATTAAAGTATAAAAAGAAACAATATTCTGTACAATTGTCAATTTATAAATCAGCGTCTTCTCCCCACTCTCTCTTCCCCATTTCCCTTCAGCGTGCTCAGCCCACTCTCTCTCCACTTCAGCGCACGCACATAAAAACAAGCAAGTAATTTTATATAATTTTCATTCTATTCATTCATAGAAATTAAAGTCTAAATAATGCCAGTCACATAACAAAACATGATTTTACAAAAATAATTCCCTGCAGTCAAGCCTGCAAGGATTACTAGATGTCTTTCAGCAGCTCCCCTCCCTCCCTCCCCCTTACCTTCGTGGCCAAGTCAAAACAATCTACCAACAATAAAATTTTAAAAACACAAATCACACTGTACGCAGAGAAAATGTTAATTATCATTTATATTCCGCGGGTTTTCAAAGAGGTAAAGGCAGATGACTTTATGCAATGTCACCTCAGTAACAACTATACAAAAATAAACAAATATACCCCCTCCCTTTTTACTAAACAGCGATAGCGGTTTTTAGTGCAGGGAGCTGCGCTGAATGCCCCATGCTGCTCTCAACGCTCATAGGCTCACTGCGCTAAAAACCTCTATTGCGGTTTAGTAAAAGGGGGCCATATGCAAAATATAGACAGCATATATAAATTCTCAAAACGGACAATAGACAGCATATATAAATTCTCAAAACGGACACATTTTGATCACTAAATTGAAAATAAAATCATTTTTTCTACCTTTGTTTGGTAATTTCATCAGTCTCTGGTTGCACTTTATTCTTCTGACTGTGCATCCAATATTTCTTCCCTTCTTTCAGCCTTCTGTATGCTTCCTCTCCTCCAGACCTTATTCCCTCACCCATCTTTCTTTCTTTCATCCTGCCCCCTTCTTTCTTTCTCTCTCCATGCCCCCTTTCTTTCTGTATGTCTGTCTTTCTCTCTCTCTCTTCGTGCCCCATTTCTTTCTTTGTTTCACCCTGCCCCCTTCTTTTTCTCTCCATGCCCCCTTTCTTTCTCTATGTCTGTCTTTCTCTCTCTCTCTTCGAGCCCCATTTCTTTCTTTGTTTCACCCTGCCCCCTTCTTTCTTTCTTTCTTCATGCCCTCTTTCTTTCTCTCTGTCTGTCTTTCTCTCTCTCTCTCCGTGCCCCATTTTTTCTTTTTCTTTGTTTCACCCTGCCCCCTTTCTTTCTGGCTCCCATTCCCCCCCCATTTCTTTCTTTCTCCCTCCCCTCCCCTATGCCACCGCCATTGGGAAAATGCTGCCACCGCCACCATCGGGAACAGGCCGGCTCCGAATTTGCCCTGCTTCTCTTCCCCGCGGGGCAGACTAACTCTTTGCTGCCCGATGTCAATTCTAAAGTCAGAGAGGACGTTCCGAGCCAGCCAAGCAGCGATTGGCTGGCCCAGAACGTCCTCTCCGATGTCAGAATTGACGTCGGGTGGCGAGAGTTGGTCAGCCCTGCAGGGAAGAAAAGAAGGGAGAACTCGGCCGGCTTGTTTCCGATGACGGCAGTGGAAGCCTTTCCCCGGCGGCAGCCTATTCCCCGGTGGGTGGCCAGCTGTGCACCCCCTTGTGGCGTGCACCCGGGGCGGACTGCCCCCCCTACCCCCCCTTGGTACGCCACTGAGTTTTTGGTCCTGTATTTGCATGGGGTTATCTGTATTCCGGTAGGAATGAATATTGAGAAGCATACAGTGTGTTTTGTGTAGTTTAATTTTGTGGTTAACCATTATGTGTTGTCAATATGATTATATTGTGTATGTGTGTATATATATATGAAAAATGAATGGGATAAAATGGGGGTGGGGTCTGGGACGGAGATTGGATGGAGATGGGCGGGGTCTGGCCCACATCTTAGCCCAGTGTTCTTTAACTGCTGGTCCGTAAAATAATTATTTTATTTTCGCCTGTCCATAGGTGTCAAAAGGTTGAAGAACACTGTTCTAGACCACAGATGTCAAAGGCGATCCTCGAGGGCTGCCATCCAGTCGGGTTTTCAGGATTTCCCCAATGAATATGCATGAGATCTATTAGCATACAATGAAAGCAGTGCATACAAATAGATCCCATGCATATTCACTGGGGAAATCCTGAAAATCCGACTGGATTGCGGCCCATGAGGACCAACTTTGATACCCCTGTTCTAGACAGATGGGTAGTATCCCTATGGCCTTGTGCCATCTGCAGAAGGAATCCACTCCGGATTTTTCCTTTTGCCTCTGCTGTACTTCACTGGGCTCTTTAGATCCATCTACAGTTAGTACCCAAACACTAAAAAGCCACCAAATAAACGTGTAGTAAGAGGCTTAGAAACTTCGGCTTAAGAAGTAAAATCAAACAGTAATATTAACTGCCAACAAAGGCTTCAAAGGAGCGCAGAAACTACTCCCATATAAAATGAAAACATATATACAGAATTCTTCGCAGCCCCCGAGGGCCTACAAGCAATCAAGAAGCAGGCACAGGAAGGACAGGGCGAGAGTCGAGAATATCTCACTTTTCTACTGGAAAAGAGCTAACCAGGGTAAGTACTTAATCTCTTTTTCCAGTGTAATAGGTGAAACATTCTAGACAGATGGGACATATAAAAGCAGTTCCCAAAATGCTATGGTGTGCTTGCTTTGCCAGCTCATAAGATCAAGGACCCAAAGACATAGTCCTGTCTTGCTGCCACATCCACTCTGTAAAACTTGGCAAACGTGTGTAGGAAAGACCAATTGCTGCCCTGCATATATCCTCAGGGGAGACAGCTCTAGCTTTGGCCCACAAAGAAGCCACACTCCGTGTAGAATGTGTCTTGATAGAAAAGGGACTGTTTCCCAGAAAAAATGTAGGCTGTTGAAATGGCTCTATGGATCCAACTGGAAATTGTGACCTTGGAAGTGAGAGCGCCCGCTTAATCGAATGAGTCAGCACAAACAGATGGTCAGAGAGATGAAACTCTTTAGTGACTTCCAGAAAATGCAGAAACACTCTGCACACATCCAGTTTCTTCAACAGGTGATCTTGTGTCCTGGAACCAGTAGACTGAAAGGCAGGCAAATGCACTTCCTGATTAACATGGAAAGCCGAAACCAATTTCGGCAGAAAGGAAGGAACCATCCATAGGGAAACCCCAGTCTCCGAGGTACGGAGAAACAATTCTCTGCAAAAAGACCCAAAAAACCTGAAGTTCTGACACACATCGTGCCAAAATAATGGCAACCAGAAAAATGGTCTTGAGCATCAAGTTCAAGAGTGAAGCATTTTAAAGGGGCCCAAAAGGAGCCTTGGTAAGGCTAGACAGCACCAGGTTAAGGCCCCAGGAAGGGAAAGGTTGCTTAACCAATGGTCTGACATGACGAGCCACCTTCAGAAATCTAGCTTCATCAGGATGAGACGCCAATGAGGACCGATGATCTCAGGATCTAACAAGAGAGCCAACCTACCTGAACCCGAAGAGAGGCCACAGTGAGGCCCTTATCAAGGCCAGCCTGAAGAAAAATGAAAATTGCAGAGATCGGAGCTGAAGAAGGGTTCACCTGGTCCTGAGTGCACCAATGTTGGAAGGCCTTCCACAACTTATCAGAAGCAAAAACTGTGGATGACTTTTTAAACTTGAGAAGAGTATCAATAACCACAGAATATTCTTTGTGTTCTAAAGCTGCAAGTTCAAGATCCATGCTGTAAGCGATCCGCATCTTCCATGCGTAAGCATGTCTGGATGGGCGCTCAGCCTGAGGAGAAAGACCCTCAGGAGATACTCTGTGCTGTTGAATTAGGCCTACCATAAGGTCTATGAACTGTGCAAAAAGTATATATTTTCCTGTCAGCACAAATAATACTCTTGCAAGAGGACATCATATTTGCCCAAGAAGCTGACAGTTATCTGCTGATTGTGATATTAAACAATTATTCTATTAAAGAACTTTCCAAGAAATAATTGGGTCACAAGAAAACTCTTTACTCCAGGTCAGGATGGCATGCAGGTGAAACTGCTGACAAACTACAATCAAGCTTAGGAAGGAGGGTCAGGGAAAATAGAGAAGTAATATTTGACATTAAGTCATACCAAGCTTCATTATGACTCAACTGCAATTATATATACCATCCAAGTTTCAAGTTTATTAAAATTTGATGACACGCTAATCATAAATTCTAAGGGGTTCATAATCGAAAAAGAAAAATGTCCAAAACTGGCCTAAGTCAACACTTGGACAATCATCAGTCAAAAACATCCAAGTGCCGATAATAAAACCGGGTTTTGGACGTATTTAAAAACGACCTAGGCCTTCACAGTGCCGCTAAACTATAACTAAACCATAACTAAACCATAACTAAACGAGGCGTTTCAGGAGGAGTGTTGAGGGTGGGATTTGGGCAGGACGTGGGCAGGCTTAGACTTAGTCATACTACATGTATAACCGAATGTTGTACAGCACAGCATAGACGGAACTTGGATGTTGTGACTTAGACCATTTAAAACATGGTCTAAGTCACAAAAACCCACCTAAAGTCATCAGATAAGCACTGCAGACACAAACTACAGACCCCTACACACTACCCCAGTGATCACCGACCTCCCCCCAAACCCCATAAAAATTGTAATCACACCTTTAAAATTCAGCTTCCAGACTATCATCGCCTGGCATAGGAAAGCCTAGTCGACCTGCACAGAGGCGGCTTAAGTTGTCTTGGGGGTGGGTTAGGGACCCATGGAGAGGAGGACCCATGCCCTTAAGCCATTATAATCACTGCATTACTGGTTAAACATGTGCACTCCCCTAAAACAAAACCCAAACCCTTTTGTACTGGCCTATAAGTGGCTTCTGCAGCCATAAGGGCTATTGATGTGGTAGATAGGTGGGTCTAGGGGATTTTGGAGGTGGTTTCGGAGGCTTACCATTATCTATAAGGCAGCTGTAGTGAAATGAAGACATGGCACCCTTTTGTGAAATTAATATAACATAACATAACATAACATTTTGCTTATTAACCGTGTAACCAGAAGTTCAACACAGCAGTGCCCTGTAAGGTACCCCACTATTTAGGTGCCATGTCTGGTTGTCCAGTCCATCATTTTGTAGACCCCTCCCACATCCAAAAAGTCTGTTTCTAAGCATTTTTGCCTTGGACGAAAATGTGGAATAAAGATGGATGATTTAGAAGCTTGGATAATCAGATCGGCAGGACGTATAGTTAGATGATTTTCGAAACGGAAAATAATTTGGATGTATTTTTCGAAAATGTGTCCTAAGCTGTTTTTTACTTTGGACGACTTGCGACTTAGTTGAAAATGGACTTAGACGTTCCTTTCAATTAAGCCCCTCCACACCTTTAACAATTAAAAAATTAAAATGGGGAACAATTAACATACTTGTTACAGACAAGATGTAACTTATATGAAACAAAAGGATAGAAGGCGGAAATACAATTTAAAAAGAAAAGAGTACAAAGTGTGACAATCCAATAGAAATTAAGTATGTAATTAGTAGCTATGCAGGACTATGTACCGCAGGCTCCTAAGCTGGGTTATAAAAGGTCCAGCGCAGCTCCTAAAAAGGTAAGACGGATTGGGCAGCGCAGATGTGCTATCACTCTGTGTTACCCATCCGTTTGCCTAACTGCTGTTACTCTGTCCTATTGGATACATTTCTATATAAGCTGTCTTTTTGTTTATTATTATTAAACATATATTATATATAGCAATTGAGTTGTCGGAGTCAGGTCATTTAAACACATTGGAGGTTGCTTTAATTGATTAATTCTTAATGTTAGGCACAAATATTAACAATAATGATTTAGTTTAGTTAAGTTCTAGGTTTATAAGTATATGAAGGTAATGGGTTTATGATGTGCTCTGAGGTGACTTTATGAGTAAGAAAATGAATCAAACACAGATTTGAACCACTGCTGCTTTGTACTTAATTGTCTCAGATCAGGGTGTTAATGGAAAGTACAGCATACATTATAGAGCAGGGGTGCCCACATTTTTTGGGCTTGCGAGCTACTTTTAAAATGACCAAGTCAATATGATCTACCAACAATAAAATAAAAAAAAAAATCACAAAGCACAGAAAAAGTTAATTATCATTTATATTCCTGAGTTTTTTCAAACAGGTCAAGATAGATGACTCTATGCAATGCCACTCAGTAACAACCATACAAAAATAGACAAATATACCCCCCTTATGTTCTTATGTTCCCTTTTTACTAAGCCGCTGAATGCTCTGCATTGCTCTCGACGCTCATAGGCTCCCTGCGCTTAAAACCGCTATTGCGGTTTAGTAAAAGGGGGCCATAGTGCAAAATATAGACAGCAGATATAAATTCTCAAAACGGATACATTTTGATCACTAAATTGAAAATAAAATCATTTTTCCTACCTTTGTCTGGTGATTTCATGAGTCTCCGGTTGCACTTTCTTCTTCTGACTGTGCATCCAATATTTCTTCCTTTCTTTCAGCCTGCTGTATGCTTCCTCTCATCCAGACCTCATTCCCTCCCCCAACTTTTTCTTCCTCTCTCCCTGCCCGTCCCCTTTCTTTCTTTCTGTCTCCCTGCCTCCCTTTCTTTCTTTCTCTCTCCATGTCCCCTTTCTTTCTGTCTCCCTGTCCCCCATTTTTTTTCATTCTGTTTCCCTTCATTCTTTCTGTCTCCATGCCTGCCCCCTTTCTTTCTTCCTCCCTGCCCTTCCCCCAAGCCACTGCCGCCGCCATTGGGAAACAGGCCCCCAAGCCACCGCTGCCCCAAGCTCTTCCTGCAGGTTAGAAGCGTCGGGCCGACCAGCATTCCCCTTCCTCACATCCTTAGGTCACCTACTACAAAAATTAAACTTAAAGTACTATATATACGCAGACGATATATCCATCCTAATCCCCTTAAATGACATCACAAATGAAACTATAGATAACCTCTCACACCTATGATAGAAATCGAAAAATGGACCACCAGCTTCAAACTAAAACTAAACACAGTGAAAACAAAAGTCTTTTTGGCAAGCCCCAATGACAAAATAACAAAAACATCGTTAAAAATACTGGGTATCACTCTAGATACTCACTTAACCATGGCTGACCAAACAAACCTACTGGTGAAGAAATGCTTTTACATGCTGTGAAAGCTAAGGGCTATTAAAAAATACTTTGACACAACATCCTTTAGATTACTAGTGCAGACGCTGATCCTATCTACCCTGGATTACTGCAACATCACCTACCTGGGTATCCCCAAAAAAAAAAAAACAGTACAAAAATTAAGATTAGTGCAAAACACTGCAGTTCCCTTGATCTTCGGACTGAAAAAAAAAGACCACATTAGCCCCTATTACAAAAAATTGCACTGGCTTCCAGTAGAGGCACAAATACTGTTCAAATTTGCATGTATCTGTTTCAAACAAGTCTGGGGCCTAGCACCTTCCTACCTGCAAACTCACTTCACTCTACACAACCCCACACGAACAACCAGAAACAAAAACATCTTTGCATACCCAAAGATCACAGGCTGCAAATACAAATCCTTCCTAGACAGAACCTTCATGTTCCAAGCAAACAGAAAGCAATCCTGGCTGGGAAACCACATAAATAAAGCCAGACAGACCTACAACACATTCCGAAAATCAATTAAAACCGCTCTATTTGACAAATTCCTTGCCTAATCAAATGACCTCTCCCAGGTATTCTTTCCCCATTTAACCCCAACGTATTATGTAACATCTTTCTCCTCTCATGTATTCTTTCCCCAGGTTCTCCAATTTATTATGTAACTTCTTTCTTCATGCATTCTGTAATTCGCTGACTAAACAGCCTTCTTTCTATGTGAACCACCTAGAAGTCATTTTGACTATGGCGGTATAGAAAAATAAAGTTATTATTATATTATTATTATAATTCCCGACGTCAATTCTGCCATTGGAGAGGAAGTTCCGGTCTAGCCAGGCAGCGATTGGCTGGCCCAGAACTTCCTCTCCGACGGCAGAATTGACTTAGGGGAGAGGAAGGCTGATAACCCGGTAGATTACGATCGACATATTGGACAACCCTGTTATAGAGAGTTTGTCAAAAGGTACCAAAGGGGAACAAAAATGAGATAAATGAGGGTTTATGGACATTATATATGGGAAGGTGAAAAGGAATAAAGAGGAATTGATAGTATCAAGTATTAACAAGGGAGAAAGAAAATGATTTGGGATGGAAACATGGGAAAGGATGCAGATTCGTGTTTGCGTTAAAGCTGATGTGAATCTGGTAATGCACGAATGATTCACTACTGAAAATGAATGGTAACCAGTCCCTTAACCACAGAAAGTCATACAAAACCACGGACTGAAATATACTTGGTCATGGAATGAAGCCCTCAGTAACCTGTGATTGCTGAATAATTAAAACAGCCACCTGGTACAGGTAGGCACTTTTTCATTCATTGGGCTTCAAACCGTATTTTTTAAAATATTTTTCAATGCTTTTAAAACTTATTAGTTATTAGTATATATGCAAACTGTAGCGACACTTATCTTTTTTAACGAGTCGCTTATCCGCTGTGCTCGAACTATCGGCCCGACGGGACCCGTTTCACCACTCTGGCTTCTTCTGGGGTCAATGTAGTCGAGCTACAACATTAAAAAGTGAGATTCTAGTCAATCCATTTAGACAATTGTGATTTTATAAAAATTTTTGACCCAGCTTAGAAATTACTAACGGTACTCACCGCTCACAGCATAACTTGGCTTTACAGATCAAAAAGATGGCGTCGGCAAACACACAATTGTGCGCATGCCCTTTATTCAAAATGGCTATGACGTCACAAGCCTTTAGAACACAAATTTTTTAACGACTTCTTTTTATTATTATTATTGTTAAAAAATTGTTAAAGGAATGCGTACCAATCAATAGAGCTGTTTAAGCCATGGGGCTTTATGGTATTGAAAGTAAAAATCCATTTACATTCTGCCTGATGAAGTTTCTTTTGTCTGTTGCCTCCCCTTGGTGTTGGTTCAATCGTATCGAAGCAAAAACATTTAAGATCTTTAAACTTGTGATTTTTATCTATGCAATGTTCAACCAGAGGAGCCGATGTTTTCGCATATTTTAAATTTGATTTGTGTTCTGAGAGTCTGTGTTTAAATGGTCTGGTGGACATACCTATATACCACAAATTGCAAGGGCAAAGGATTGCATAGATGATATGATCCGAAGAGCAAGTCAAAAAATGACTTATGATAACGTCCCTTCCATTCTTTGGATTGACGAAAGACTTAGTTGGAATTACCATCTCACAAAATGCACACTTGCCACATCTAAAAAACCCTTTAGGAAGCAGGCTAGAAGTGCGATTGATTGTGGATTTGGGAAGCGCTGGACTCAACAAATCTTTTAGGTTCCTATCTCTTGCAAACGCTATTCTGAGTTGATCTTCCTGGAACAAAGGGTGGGATTGAATAATGCTCCAATTGTTTCTGAGAATAGCGGCAGGCACATTACCTCTAGCTGAAAACCGCAAAACACAAGTTTGTACTTCTTCCTGTTGAACTTTGTTTGTAGTGTCTCTGTTTTCTAAAAGAGCTTCTCTATCGTAATATCTGTGAGCGGTGAGTACCGTTAGTAATTTCTAAGCTGGGTCAAAAATTTTTATAAAATCACAATTGTCTAAATGGATTGACTAGAATCTCACTTTTTAATGTTGTAGCTCGACTACATTGACCCCAGAAGAAGCCAGAGTGGCGAAACGGGTCCCGTCGGGCCGATAGTTCGAGCACAGCAGATAAGCGACTCGTTAAAAAAGATAAGTGTCGCTACAGTTTGCATATATACTAATAACTAATAAGTTTTAAAAGCATTGAAAAATATTTAAAAAAAATACGGTTTGAAGCCCAATGAATGAAAAAGTGCCTACCTGTACCAGGTGGCTGTTTTAATTGCAATCACAGGTTACTGAGGGCTTCATTCCATGACCAAGTATATTTCAGTCTGTGGTTTTGAATGCACGAATGATGCAAGAAGGTTACTGAAGATTGGAGGGTGGCCATGTTACACCGATTTTTAAAAAGGGCTCCAGGGGAGATCCGGGAAATTACAGTCCTCACTTCGGTGCCAGGCAAAATGGTAGAAACGATTATAAAAAATTAAATTGTGGAACACGTAGACAAACATGATTTAATGAGAAGGAGTCAGCATGGGTTCAGCCGAGGGAGATCTTACCTCACAAATTTGCTTTTCTTCTTTGAAGGTGTGAATAAACATGTGGATAAAGATAAGCTGGTTGATATAGTGTATCTAGATTTTCAGAAAGTTTTTGATAAAGTTCCTCATGAGAGGCTCCTGAGAAAATTGAAGAGTCATGGGATAGGTGTCAAAGTTCAGTTGTGGATTAGGAATTGGTTATTGGATAGAAAACAGAGGGTAGGGTTACATGGTCATTTTTCTCAATGAAGGAGAGTAAACAGTGGAGTGCCGCAGGAGTCTGTACTGGGACCTGTGTTATTTAACTTTTTTATAAATGATCTGGAAATTGGAACAACAAGTGAGGTGATTAAACAGACTTTTGCAATGAATGATTCAATTTTCCCATAATAAGATATTGGATAAGAGGGGTGTGGGTGGGTTTATTTTATTCATATCATAATATAAACAATTCATCATTATATCTTGTCATATTGTATGCAATTTTCAAAGGAAGGGGAGGGGGTGGGTTTATAATTAGAGTAATAGTTGGTATACTTATTAAGTATGATATGCTTTTTCAATATTATAGTACAGTATTATATAATAATATGTTGTATTTACAATGATCTATGAAGGATTATCAAGTGTGTACTCAATGAAATTGTATAAATTTATGTGATACACTTGTTGTTATATGAAAAATGAATAAAAAACGAAAACGAAAACAGAGGGTAGGGTTACATGGTCATTTTTCTCAATGAAGGAGAGTAAACAGTGGAGTGCCACAGAAGTCTTTACTGGGACCGGTGTTATTTAACTTTTTTATAAATGATCTGGAAATTGGAACAACAAGTGAGGTGATTAAATTTTCAGATGACAATAAACTGTTCAAAGTTGTTAAAACGCATGTGGATTGTGAAAAATTGCAGGCGGACCTTAGGAAATTGGAAGACTGGGCGTCCAAGTGGCAGATGAAATTTAATGTGGACAAATGCAAAATGATGTACATTGGAAAGAATAACCTGAAGCACTGTTACCGAATGCTAGGGTCTACCTTGGGGATTAGCACCCAAGAAAAGGATCTGGGTGTCATTGTAGACAATACGATGAAACCTTCCGCCCAATGTGTGGCGGCGGCCAAAAATCAAACAGGATGCTGAGAATTATTTAAAAAGGGATGGTTAACAAAATTAAGAATGTCATAATGCCCCTGTGTCGCTCCATGGTGCGATCTCATTTGGAGTATTGCGTTCAATTCTGGTCTCCTTATCTCAAGAAAGATATAGTGGCGCTAGAAAAGGTTCAAAGAAGAGCGACCAAGATGGTAAAGGGGATGGAACTCCTCTCGTAAGAGGAAAGACTAAAACAGTTAGGGCTCTTCAGCTTAGAAAAGAAATGGCTGAGGGGAGATATGGAGTAGAAGTGGATCAATTTTTCACTCCGTCAAAAAGTACAAAGACTAGGGGACATTCAATGAAGTTACAGAGAAATACTCTTAAAACCAATAGGAGTAAATTCTTTTTCACTCAGAGAATAATTAAGCTCTGGAATGCATTGCCAAAGGATGTGGTAAGAGTGGATAGCATAGCTGGTTTTAAGAAAGGTTTGGACAAATTCCTGGAGGAAAAATCCATAGTCTGTTATTGAGAAAGACATGGGGGGAAGCCACTGCTTGCCCTGTATTGGTAGCATGGAATATTACTACACCTTGGGTTTTGGCCAGGTACTAGTGACCTGGATTGGCCACCATGAGAATGGGCTACTGGGCTTGATGGACCCAGTAAGGCTATTCTTATGTTCAAGACAGGATAGTGTATGTTGATAAGAAGACTTTGTGTCAAGTGTTTGAACAGTGGTTGTATAATAGATAAATGGTGCAGGACTAAGCCCATTGCAATAAAGGAAAAAAACATGCATATAGGAAGTATGTATACTAACAACAAAAATGGATGCTGAATGAATGATAACATTATGTCTCTCTGGGATATGCATGACAGTAAATAAAAAACGGACAGGCAGAGTTTCTTGTTTATTTAATGATGAAAATATGCCCTTTGCTTTTACAGGTCTGAGAGATATGGGCGTTCCCCATCACTCTTTTCCCACACTAATATCAAATATTTTGTTTTCTAGTGCTATAAACTACAGTCTTCCATCGTACAGCGAATCATTTGGCCCTGCATCCTTATTGCGACTATGTTTTAGATTCAGTGCACTTTAGGGGAATACTTATTGATTCTCATTTATGAGTACTCAAAAATGAAAAAAATAAAGAATATTGTCACCAATTTAAAATGTTAATTTTATTACTTACCATAGTGGCTTCAATTCTTACTAGTTTTCTTTTCTGGCTGCTCAAAGTAACGGCCTCTTTTACAAAGCTGCGCTAACGGCCCCGAAGCCCACAGAGATTTAAAGGGCTTCGAGGCTGTTGCCGCGCAGCTTTGTAAAAGAGACTGTAAGTTTGGGGTTTTTTTAGTGCCCCTTTTTCTACCAACACATAGATACTTCTTGGTTGAACGCAAATTGTATCTAGCTTTTTGAGAGATTCTTTCTAATGAAATGAGAAAAGAAATATGTCTAATTGTATAGGATTATTGGTCAAGAATTTAGAATAGTGTTTTGGTTTTAAGTGCCATGTATTAAATGAAAGCAATTTCTGCTTTTCACTTCTACCCTTTCTGAATATGTTTCCACCCTAGCTGAATACATTTCCTTGAATGTTTTAATATATACTATACTGTTAACCCATAACAGTTGGTTTCTCGTTAAAGGTTGTTTGTTTAAGCAACATGCATTATTTTGTTTGTTTTTAGTAAAGTGTGTTATAAGCAAAGAAAATAATAATCATGATTTTGTAAAGCCCTCCCAGAGCTCCACGGGGAGGATAGTCATAGAACCTCAGCTGCTGTGCTGTAGAGTGGAGATGATGCAATGGGCTGGTATGGACCACAACCTCCTGAAAGACAGGGTGGTGGAGAGACTGATGAAGGCAGAGGAGCACTACTCTACTTTTGTGTCCTACTTAAAGTGCGTGCAAAAAGAGATCTTGCTCTGCAAGCGGAAAATTGTGGCCATCTGGATGTTAGAGGTTGGTGAAGAGCAGAAGTGCGAAGAGGAGGTGTTCACTGTGGCTAGGTTGATCTTCGCAAAAAGCAAATTCGATCATGTTTCCCCGCTTCTGTCAAAACTTCACTGGCTTCCGGTGATTTCTAGGATTCACTTTAAATGTACTTGCCTAATTTTCAAGATCCTACATGGCATTCTTCCTCCCCTAATCCCACTATCCTGGAATTCTTCGAGACCTGACACTACCAGATCCGCCCACATACTGAAACTATTTTTCCCCTCGTTAAAAGGTGTCATTTATGCAGGTAAATTAGGGAAATCCCTTTTCTTCAAACTCACTGAGCTTTGGAATAACCTCCCTGCCCCACTGTGGAACCTAGGCTCATTCCAATTATTCCAAAAGCATCTGAAAACCTGGCTTTTCTCCAAAACGTAAAGCTATCTAGTTTTCAAGATTCAAGTTTATTCAAGAATTTTATAAACCGCCCAATCGTCCTTCTAGGTGGTGAACATTATGTTAAAAACATATATGGGGTAACTATACATCCTTTAAAACAATAGTCATAATTCAAAACATTTAAAAACAATACAAACAAACAAAAAAGGAGAGAAGGATAGAGCTACAATTTATCAAGTAAGAAAAAGAACATATAGGGAAAGGACCAGTGGCGTACCTAGCATATGAGGAGACACCCGGGCCCATCAATTTTTTACACCCCCCCCATCTGTACGAAAAACATGATTTTTAGTAACAAGCCACATGTCACACATGAGTACCTAGGAAAAGGCAGCATCTTACATACTGTAGTGAGAGGTACAACATCAATACACCCATTGTAAAACTAAACAAGCCAGACTAGTACAGATCAATCCTGCAGTCAATCCTAACAAAAAGCCATGTCTTTCGAACACACAGAACACACCTTCGCCTAGTATGGAATATGTAATCACAAACTAACCCCTCCCTCTTTTACAAAACTGTAGTGTGGATTTTAGTCACAGTGGTAACACCTCTGACGCTCATAGAATTCTGAGCATCAGAGCTGCTACCACCACGGCTGGCGCTAAAAAACGCTCCACAGTTTTGTAAAAGGGGGGGATAAAATAGAAATATATAGACAAAGGTTAAATTGAACCAATAAGAAGCTGGACTCTGCATACAGTGCACCACAGAAACAGTGACACGTCTCCTAAAGCAATAAATAAATAGAAAATTTTTTTCTACCTTTGTCTTCTGTGGTTTCTGCTTTCCTCATCTTCTTGTAACTCTCTTCCTTCCATCCACTGTCTGCCGTCTCTCTTCCCCTATATGGCATCTTCTCTCCTTCTATTCCCCTTCCAGAAACTGTATGCCTCCCCCTTCCATCTCTCCTTTCACCCCCATTGGTCTGGTATTTCTCTCCTCTCCTTCCCTCTCCCACACCTCTCCTCTGCAATCCCTTTCCCTTTTTTTCCTCATTTTCATTTTCAACTTATTTTCTGCATCTGTCTAGATTACGTTCTTACTACCCTCTCATCAATGTCCTTTTTTACTGTCTACCTAAAGCTTGCCACCTCTTTCCCTCACCCCTCCAGTGTTTCTCTAACTCAATCCTTTCCTCCCCTTCATGTGCCCTCCTTTTATTTATCCCTTCCTTCCATCATGTACCCTCTTTCTCCAACCCTTCCATCTAGTACCTTCTCTCACTGTCTGCTTCCATCCAGTGTCTGCTCCTCTCTTTCTCTCCTTCCATTTCCTTCCTGCATTTGCTCCCTTATCTCTCCCATCTGCACTTCCATCCAGCATAGGCTCCCCACTACCTTTCAATGTCTGCCTTTTCTCTCGCCATCCACCCCTCTTCAATCAGCATCTGCCCCCTTTATTTCCCTCCAACATCCTTTCCCCTTATGTCTCTCCCCTTTCTCTGTACATCAATTCTATCAGCACCCCCCTTCCATACCACCCTGCCCCCTTTCTTTCCCTCCACCACTCTTCCATTCCAGCAATCTTGCTCCTTTCTCTCCCTTCATTCAGCAAGGTCCCACGATGACTGTAGCTGTCAGCTGCCAGTCCACACCACTCCGACGTACTTGCTCTGGAGTGGACTCAGCAGCCGCATGCTGGAAGCTCCTGCGATGACTCATCTGCTGGCTCTGCTCCAGAAGAAGTAAGTTACGTCGGAGAAGGTGGACCCGGCAGACTCAGGGGTTGTGGCAAAGTCCCGCAATGACTGCATCTGCTGGGTCCACCCCTTCCAACGTAACTTACTTCTTCCGGAGCAGAGCCGGCAGATGAGTCATCATGGGACCTTCCTGCATCTCAGCGCAGCTGATGACTCTGCTGCAGAAAAAGTAAGTCAGAGATAACGTGACCATTTATTTTTTTCATCAAAAGGGGACATCTATTAATTGACTGTGTATCCTTTCTTTCATTTCTTTCTTTCTGCACTCAGGTCCAACAATTGTCCCTTTCTATTCCCTCCTTCCTTCCTTCCCATGTCCTTAGTGCCCCCAGTGCCTCCTTCCTGTGTCCATAGTGCTCCCAGTGCCTCCTTCCTGTGTCCATGGTGCCCCCAGTGTCTCCTTCCCGTATCCTTAGTGCCCCCAGTGCCTTCTTCCTGTGTCCATAGTGCCCCCAGTGCCCCGTCCTGTGTCCTTAGTGCCCCCAGTGCCTCCTTCCTGTGTCTTTAGTGCCCCCAGTGCCTCCTTCCTGTGTCCTTAGTGCCCCCAGTGCCTCCTTCCTGTGTCCATAGTGCCCCCAGTGCCCCGTCCTGTGTTCTTAGTGCCCCCAGTGCCTCCTTCCTGTGTCTTTAGTGCCCCCAGTGCCTCCTTCCTGTGTCCTTAGTGCCCCCAGTGCCTCCTTCCTGTGTCCATAGTGCCCCCAGTGCCCTGTCCTGTGTCCTTAGTGCCCCCAGTGCCTCCTTCCTGTGTCCATAGTGCCCCAAGTACCCCGTCCTGTGTCTTTAGTGTCCCCAGTGCCTCCTTCCTGTGTCCATAGTGCCCCCAATGCCCCATCCTGTGTCCTTAGTGCCCCCAGTGCCTCCTTCTCATGTCCATAGTGCCCCAAGTGCCTCCTTCCTATGTCCATAGTGCCCCCAGTGCCCCGTCTTGTGTCCTTAGTGCCCCAGTGCCTCCTTCCTGTGTCCATAGTGCCCCCAGTGCCCCGTCTTGTGTCCTTAGTGCCCCCAGTGCCTCCTTCCCATGTCCATAGTGCCCTCAGTGCCTCTTCCCATGTCCATAGTGCCCCCAGTGCCTCCTTCCTGTGTCCATGGTGCCTCCAGTGCCGGAGATTGGCGGCTAGCTACAGTCCCGGCTTGTGCAGGCGATCGGTGGCTGGTGACGTATAAGCCTGGATGCGCACTCCTGCGACCACAGACCTACTGATCACGGAAGCACGCAAATAGGAGTGCGCATGCGCGGCTAGCCTTTTATTATATAGGATATGTTAGTATGTTTTAATCTACAGCATTACCATTCTTTTACTTGGATGTGATTCTCTGGTATTCAAAGTTATGTTATAGCATATTATTTCTGTTCTCTTTTATATCATATGTCACTGTAGCAACAACTTCCTTAGGTTGTCAAACTTAACTTAGCCAATATATTAGAGCTTAGCTTGTTTGAATTACAGCATATAAGTTTGTATTCACTTTTTTAATGCTGTACCTATTTTGTTAATAATGTTACTCATTGTTGGAAACAAAACTAAATGATATGTTACAAATATTTCTTCCTTATTAATTATGGATCGCTCTATAAAGACATTTGCCATATCAGAAGAAGCTGTTTGCTACATGTAAATCTACGTTTGCACCTTTTGGATGAAAGTTTCTTATGGTGCTATACTTACAAACTTTCTAGTGTTGCAGTTCTGCTATTAATAATTTGCTTGCACAATTATGGACTAAGGCTCATTACTGAAGGTCCTATTCAAAGTATCATTTGTTTAATACTCATTGAAGACTTCCATTCGTATTGAAGGAGTGTGGGACTGGTTTTCCTGAGTCTTGAACTAAGTTTTCTCCTTAATAAAATGCTGAATTATGTTTAATTGCAGACCTGACTTATCTCATGTCCTAGCCTGCCTACACTGGGTGGTGTAGCTTGGGCGTTTTAGCTTCTTATGGTTATCTCAGCATACACAGTATCATATTCCGCCCTCCTGGACATGTAACAGAAAGACTGCAGGGCTTAGATAAGTGACCTGCTAGTGACCTGCTTAGGCCCAATGATTGTTAAGAAAAGTAACACGTGAGAAGTTTTTTTTCTAGCATTCAGTTGTATAGCCAGAAAAATGTATACATAACACTGTAACTTCCTGGTTTCGGGACTTCTGAAGCTGCCAGCTTGGGGGCTCAGGAGTCCGCATATGCTGAATAAAATATACCTGTCGCTTTCTTCAAGTCTCTTAAGTTTTGTGGCTGACCATAGTAACCTTTCAGTATGGGATTCCGATGATGGATGAATTCCCTTACATAGAAAAGACCATGCTATCAGAGAAGGAACTTAATAAGTGCTTGGAAACCCTACCAGTAAATCTACCAATAAACATAAGAACATAAGCAGTGACTCTGCTGGGTCAGGCCAGAGGTCCATCTTGCCCAGCAGTCCACTCACGCGGCGTCCCATCAGGTCCAGGACCTGTATAGTGATCCTCTATCTATACCCTTCTATCCCATTTTTCTTCAGGAATTCATCCAATCCCTTCTTGAACCCTGATACCTTACCCTGTCCTATCACACCCTCTGGAAGCGTATTCCAGGCATCCATCACCCTTTGGGTGAAGAAGAACTTCCTAGCATTGGTTCTGAATTTGTCCCCTCTTAATTTTTTTGTATGCCCTCTCGTTCTTGTAGTTTCTGAAAGTTTGAAGAATCTGTCCCTCTCCACTTTCTCTATACCCTTCATGATCTTGTAAGTCCCCTCTAAGTCTCCACTTTTCCAGGGAAAAGAGCCCCAGTTTCTCCAATCTCTCAGCATATGAAAGGTTTTCCATACCCTTTATCAATCGTGTCGCTCTTTTCTGAAACTTCTCGAGTATTGCCATATCCTTCTTAAGGTACGGCGACCAATATTGGACGCAGTACTCCAGATGTGGGCATACCATTGTCCAATACAACGGCAGGATAACCTCTTTTGATCTGGTTGTAATACCTTTCTTGATAATATCTAGCATTCTATTCGCCTTCTAAGAGGCCGCTGCGCACTGTGCCGATGGCTTCAATGTTGTGTCCCCTATTACCCCCAAGTCCTTTTCTTGGGTACTTTCATTCATTACCAGCCCTCCCATCATATAGTTGTACTTCGGGTTTCTGTTCCCTACATGCAAGACTTTACATTTCTCTACATTAAACTTCATCTGCCATCTCATCGCCCACTCTTCTAGTTTGTTCAGGTCCCTTTGTAATTCCTTACAGACCTCTTTAGTCCCAACTCCACTAAATAGTTTGGTGTCATCTGCGAATTTTATTACTTCGCACTTTGTCCCTGTTTCTAGATTGTTTATAAATACATTGAACAGCAGCGGCCCGAGTACCGACCCCTGTAGAACACCGCTTGTGACCCTCCTCCAATCAGAGTAGTGGCCCTTCACTTCTACCCTTTGCGTCCTACCTGCCAACCAATTTTTGAACCATCTATGTACGTCTCCTTCCACCCCATGGCTCTTCAGTTTCTATAGTAGGTGTTCATGGGGTACCTTGTCAAAGGCTTTTTGGAAATCCAAGTATACGAAGAGTATGGGGTCCCCTTTGTCCATTTGTTTGTTAATTCCTTCAAAGAAGTGCAATAAGTTTGTTTGGCACGATCTTCCCTTGCATAAGCCGTGCTGGCTTGTTTTTATCAATTTGTTTCTTTCTAGATGCTCATCGATGCTGTCTTTTATCAGCGCTTCCGCCATCGTCCCCGGAACCGAAGTCAGACTTACCGGTCTGTAGTTCCCCGGGTCACTTCTCGATCCTTTTTTAGAGATGGGCGTAACATTAGCTATCCTCCAATCCTCTGGGATCACACCTGTTTTCAGGAATATGTTACAAACCTGCTGTAGTAGTTCCGCTATTTTCTCCATTAGTTCCTTCCTAGGGTGGATTCCGTTCGGGCCCAGAGATTTGTCACTTTTTAATCTATCTATCTGCTTATGTACATCCTCGAGGCTTACCTCCATTGATGTTACTTTTTCTGCTTGATCTCCTGTGAAGACTTATTGACTGTTGCTACCAGGATAATAAGCTTATGACGACAGAATGACTTTCATGACCCTAAACCTCTACAGCTTTTTCCCAACTATGGATTTGCTGTTGTTTTACATTTTCAATCTTTTTTTATGGACTTATGCAGTATTAGTTTATGTATATTACCATGTGTGTGCAATAATATGATAGCGACAGGCCCATTGAAAGATTCATGTGCTTTGCTGAATGCAACTTTTAGAAAGATCCTATGTATTTTCATCCTGTATTGACTCCCGTAACTGCACCCTAATTATTTCACACTTCAACAGATTCTTCCCAGGCCTTTCTTGCTGCTTTGCTGAAGTGAAGTGCAGTGAAGGAAAAATAACGATACCATTGCTGCTATGATATGGCCTCATGACTTTAACCCAACCACCTTTTCTGATTCAGGGGTGCAAGTTTCTGAATTAAGAAGTGCAAAGCGGAACATAATAGCATAAGAGGATTTAATATATTTACTCAGACTTCCACCTTGACCTGTGAGCATGACCTGATAATATCTGGAGTCAACTGAGTCATTTTTGGAAAGGCATGGAAACAATCTAGCTTGAAGTGGAGAGTTTTGTTAATTTATCTCTCTAGGTGCAGTAGACTCAAGACAGGATGAAGCCATAAAGTACTGTATATTCAAATGTACAATCAATGCAAGAATTTCCCAGATGATTTCTGGCCAATTATTTCTATGAATAATGCTTTTTTAAAAAAAAATTTCATGTATTATTATGATAGGCACGTATGATTTTGTAATGAAAAAAGCAAATCTCCCAAGCCCCAAAAAAAGAAACTGTGATCAGGGGGAGAGACTGCCCACAGAGACGATTGAAGTAGAAAGCTACTTCCTTTAACCACTACTGAAGAGTGACTTAACTAATAACTCAAAATAGTTTATAGAGAGCCCTCAGTCACACAGCCAACCTCCGGGCTCCGGAGGAAAAGGCTGCCACTGGTTTGCACCTAGAAGGTGTCAACTGTGAAACATCCTAGGGCTCTCTGTGAATTTAGGTGCTAAATAACACAAAAGTGCTGTAAGTGCAAAAAGTCAAAAACATACACTGTAAGCAGTCTCTTCCCCTGAACCAGGGGGGCAAAAGAACAAGTGTCCAAATTCAATCTGTAAGCCAAAAGAAGGTACTTAGCTTCTCTGGTAAGTAGTCAGCAAGTCACCGACGTCCAACGGGACTCCGTTTCGGGGGAGCACTCCCCCTTCTTCAGGAACGACTGACGCTGTGCAGGAGCCTGAAAATCAAAAAGCTACAGCAAGATGGCAACGATGGAAAATGGCGCTTGAACCAGGGCAGACGCCTCTAATTTAAACCTGCAGACCAGAAGGCGTGACCGCGTTGTCAAGTCACATGACTAAACCAGGTGCGGGTCGGAAAACTGTAATGAACCGGCCCACATTGTTTGTAAAATCAAACGCAGAAAAAAGTAACCGAAAAGATAAAGGTAAAAAGAAAACTATAAACCACAAAAGCAAATGATCAAAATGTATGATGCCACTCGATATATTCATTGTGTCCAGTGGGGATAAGAGTTTGAAGTTCATAAATCCAATACTGTTCCCTCCTTTGCAACTGAGAAAGCTTCCCCCTGATAGTCTGAGAAAATCTGCTCGATAATCACCCATCGCAAGTCCTGAAACGCATGTTTAAATTGTACACAATGAGGTACCATTGGAGAAGTCATGGATTTGGTGTTGATCCGATTACGATGTTCTATCAAGCGGGTTCTGATAGCCCTTTGAGTACGTCCAACATATATCATGTCACATGGGCATATAAGAATATATATAACCCATTTAGACGTGCATGAAGTATCTGATCTGTGGGAGTATTTTTTATGGGTCATCGGGTGTTCCCATACCGTGCCTGCAATTGTAATGGCACATATATCACAACTGTTCCCGCACTTGCCATGTTGGCCCCCCTGATGACTGGTAATACGTTCAGGATTGTACTTGGAATGAACTATTCGATCAGCAATGTTCTTGGGGCGTGAATAAGCAATGTAGGGTAAATCCCGAAAATCAGGATGAAGCTGGAGAATATGCCAGTGAGTCCTGATGCTCCGGGCCACCTTATGGGCTTGATCTGAAAACGCTAATACACAGATAGTTTTAATGTCAGCACATGGGGGGGCCTGAGAAAGTAACAGGGATCTGTTAGCATACAGAGCCCTGTTATAAGCTTGTGACAGGACCTTGTGTGGATACCCCCGTTCCCTAAAGCGAGTGTACAAAACTCGGGCTTGCCTGCGGAACTCACCCAAATCTGTGCAAAGTCTGCGAGCACGCAGGAATTGACTGATGGGCACAGACTGTTTAAGTTTGGTGGGATGGCAGCTAGTGTAGTCCAGGTAGTTGTTGACTTCAACGGACTTTCTGTACAAGGTGGTAACTAGGATGTTTTCATTTTTTTGAACCCAAACATCCAAAAAAGCAATTTTTTTGTTATCAAAAGACATGGTGAATCTCAGATTAGGGTCCAACGTGTTAAGCCAGTCCAAAAAGTGGGATAATAATTCATGGGGACCCGTCCAGACGCAAAACACGTCATCAATGAATCTGAGCCATGTTTTAATATATCGCTGCCAAGCCGCTGGGTACAAAAAGCGTTCCTCAAAGGCGGACACATATAAGTTTGCAATACTTGGGGCCGCCGCGGTGCCCATGGCTACTCCATGGGTCTGAAGAAAAAATGTTTCATCAAATAAAAAGTAATTGCGATAAAGGACCAACTCGGCCAACTGAATAAGGAGGTCAGCTCTAATTCGTTCGTGTTGAACCTCCTGCATGAAAAGTCTAGAAATCAGTTCAAAAGCAGCTGATTGAGGAATGTTAGAGTATAAAGACTCCAGGTCAAAAGTCACCAAGATATCAGAATCTTTTATATCATTAAATTGAGAGATGATTGACAAGAAATGTGTAGTGTCTTTGAGGTGAGATCTAGCATTAGCAACCAGAGGTTTTAAGAACCAATCAATAAACTTGGAAAGTGGTTCCAAAACAGTGCCTCTCAGGGACACAATAGGTCTCCCAGGGGGAGGTGAAATGTTTTTATGGACTTTGGGGACGATGTAAAAATCGGGCGCCGAGGAGAGGATAACTTCAAATATTTGGTCTCTGCCTTAGTAAGTTGGCCCTCCGTAAAGGCAAGATCAACTATAGTAGCTATAATGCTAACTAAAGCGTCCGTAGGATCCCCGGTCAGCCTTGCATATAGGCGAGAATCAGCAAGCTGTTTATTAATTTCCATGGTGTATTGATGATTGCTCAAGACCACGATCGAGCCGCCCTTGTCGGCCGGTTTGTAAACTCGCTGAGTATCATTAGCCAATTCCGCGAGAGCTCTGAATTCGGAAGAGGACAAATTGGAATATCCTCGAAATTTCTTCTGAAGGGACAGTTCCAATGTATTTAAGTCCCTTAAAACTAGCTCCCGGAAAGTATGAAGGGCAGGATCAAGAGGGCCCGGGGGTTGCCACGTAGAGGGAGCTCTTAAAATAGAGGAATCCCCAGTGTCCGGTTGATTACGAAAAAATAATTTAATTTGAAGGGATCTAATGAAGCGTTCAATATTACAGCAAGTTGTAAAAGAGTCATAACGGGAGGAGGGAACAAAAGAAAGGCCCCTATTCAAGACGCTCAATTGGTCAAGAGAAAGGGGAATGCCAGATAGATTGTTCACTATGGATTGACTGGAACAGATGACCTGGTTTGTGGGCGCATCTGTGAATCCGTATTGACATAATGTCCCCTGTTGGTTCCCCTCTGTCTTCCTCCCCTGGATCTCTGACGACCGCCCCGCCCCTCCCGGGGTAAAAAAACTGGGGATCTGGATCTAACACTAAGCTCTTCAGAGCCGCTACTAGAAGCTGTATCTAAGTCAGTTAGTGTTTGTATTGGTGTGGTTTTTTGACCTGTTTCTTTAAAAGCTAGCCAAGAGTAAATGTTACCCTTGGCATAGTCATCAGCATCACGATGAAATTTCTTAATTTTAGATGCCCGTGTTTTGGTTTTGAATTGTTCTAGAGTCTGTTGAGTAATAGATAAACTCTCTTGAAAAGAATGAAATGACTCGGGCTCCTTTCGTATATCCTCATAGATGTAATCTATCCTTCCATGATCATATAAGTCAAACGGTAAAATCCTGTTTCTATAAATTACGCCTAATACGATCTATTTCATCTTTTCTAGAACCAAAATCTATTAATATTCTGGTCCACTCTATGATAATTTCCAAATTAGATTATTGTAATTCTTTACTGTATAACATATCTCAAAAAGAAAAGAAAAGACTTCAAATAATCCAAAATACTGCCATAAAACTTATACACAAAGGAAAAAAATACGATCACGTTACTCCTCTTCTTATCAAATCGCACTGGCTACCTATCAATCATCGGATAACATTTAAAATAGCTTTCTTAGTTTTCAAGGTACTATTGTTCAATACGCCATTATTCATATCTAGAATGATAACCCCTTATTGTACAACTCGACTCCTTCGATCTTCCCAGCAAGACTTATTATTGGTCCCTTCACTAAAAATTGTTGGAACAAGGAGAAATGATATGTTCTCTGTACTAGCTCCCCAACTCTGGAACACCCTGCCACTTTTTATCAGAAAGGAAAAAGATCTTATTTCCTTTAAAAAATTGTTGAAAACTTTTTTATTTAACGATGCTTTTAACGATTAATTTCCTTTCTTTTTTTTTTTCTTCCTTTATATTGTCTTTCCCTTCCATATGTCCTTACCCTCTATTAAGAGAAATATTGTAACCACTTCCCTCCTTTCCTCCCTGTTATGTTTTGTTAATTTTTAGGTAAAGAGAAATCTTCTCTACTTTATTTAATTAATTAATAATTACTTGTGCTGATGTTTTGGATGTTATGTAATATTAATATGATATTATGTTTTTTATAATCTGTATTTTATTGTACATCGCCTAGAAAGTCTTATATAGGCGATTAATCAAAATAAACCTGAACTTGAACTTGAACATCTGCCTGTTTGGATACTTCTTGAGAGACTTCCTGGATAGTATCAACTATGAGCATCATTAGGTCGATTGAGCATTTGTTTAATATAGAGGCCCATTTACATAAGAAAGGTTCTCTGTCAGTAAATAACCCAGGGATTTTTTGTATCCGCAACCCCCTAGGGATGTATTGGTGTTTTAAGTATTCAATCAGGGACATACTGTGTAGTTCCAGGCGAATGAGGCTACGTTGCAAATTAACCCAAGTCTGTTTATTCTGGGACATGCCCAGAGTTGTGGTCGTCTGTCCATTATCCAATAAAGAACTGCGTTTGGAATAAGAAGATAATTGGTCTGCGGTGTAACAAAGAGTGCGTTGCCACTCTGGTAGATCCATGGGTACACTATCCAACTGAATCTAAAGAAAACCCGAACAATGGGAGCTAACAAAACTGGAAAAAAGCAAATCTCCCAAGCCCCAAAAAAAGAAACTGTGATCAGGGGGAGAGACTGCCCACAGAGACGATTGAAGTAGAAAGCTACTTCCTTTAACCACTACTGAAGAGTGACTTAACTAATAACTCAAAATAGTTTATAGAGAGCCCTCAGTCACACAGCCAACCTCCGGGCTCCGGAGGAAAAGGCTGCCACTGGTTTGCACCTAGAAGGTGTCAACTGTGAAACATCCTAGGGCTCTCTGTGAATTTAGGTGCTAAATAACACAAAAGTGCTGTAAGTGCAAAAAGTCAAAAACAAGGACATTCCCTATTTCCCTGTCTGGCCGAATAGCTCTCTATAACATGATGGTAGTGCCTCAATGGACATATGTCTTGCAAATGCTCCCTCTCATGTTAACCACAGCTCACACTGCACTTCATAGCTCCCATCTCTCTAAATATTTATGGCAGGGTAAAAGAGCGAGGATTTCTTTGGCTAAGTTAATGCTTCCTGTGGATCGAGGGGGGCTGGGCCTACTATGTGTCTCTCGGTTTAACCTTGCATGTCAATTACGTCATATCCATGACTGGTTCTGTAACACTTCTGATTTTTCTATGCCTGTGTTTGAATGTTTTTCCTTACAGCCATATCATTTTAGCTATCTTCTCCATGCTACTCAGTTGCCAGACTTACCTCAGCTGAAGTCCCATCCACTTTTGCCTGCGATGCGAACAGCATGGAAGTTGTTGTGCAAGGGCTTGCAGATTTCCCCTCATCATACACCTTGCCTTCCATTAGTTGGAAATGGAGACTTCCTACCTGGCATGGATTCTGCAGTGTTCAAACGGTGGTCTCGTGTGGGCCTACAATATGTGTCACAGACTGTACAAGATAATGGTTCACCGATCTCCTTCAGTGATCTACAACCACAGTTTCGGCTGTCATCTACGGACTGGTTTGCGTATCAACAGCTTAAACATTATTTACAGTTCTTGACTCCGGTGAGGTTGCAGGAGGATGTGCAAGACAGATTGCAAGAAGCGATTGCACTCACAGCTCCTGAGTCAATGTCCCTCAGATTCTTTCACAAGTGGCTACAGAAACGGGCGGGTGAATTAGACTTTATCGCCTTGGCTCGGAGGTGGTCTGATGATCTCCAATTGCCCATTGCAGCGGATGTGATTCGCAGAGGCATTCGCTCGGGAAAGGTCATGACTGTGTCCTCGATTGAGAGGGAACGAAATTATAAATTTATACTGAGAGCCTTCTGTACGCCCAAGAGAGCACATGTGATAGGGATCAGTGCGGACCACTGCTGCCGGAAATGTGCTGGTCCTCTGGCATCGTTTGGACATATGTTTTGGTCTTGCCCCATGATATCTTCCTTTTGGATACAGTTAGTGTCTTTGGTGGCACGACTTTGGCATTGCTCCTGGAGATTACACCCAAACTTCCTTTTCACGATGCAGATTCGATTTCATCCACCAAGACCAGGTTGTGCAGCATTCTTACGGAAAACTGTATTGCTGGGACGGAAATGCATCTTGTTGCAATGGCTTTCACCACAACCTCCGACCGTCCCTCAATGGAGAGCATTAATGTTACACCAAATGTTACTGGAACGACGTGAAGTGATGGACTTGTCGACTAAAGCTGGACGATTGTACACTCAGTGCTGGTACCCTTTTAGCTTGACTTTTACACCTTATATTCAAAACCAACTTTGGGGTACTTAATTGACTTCTTTTTTCCCCTTTTTGCTTTCTCTTTATTGCTTTGTTACCGCTGCTGCCAGGGTGGGTGGGAGGGTGGGAGGGGGGCTGGCTGGTTGGGTGGGTGGGGATTGGCTTTGTGTGCTATTTGAAAATTGTGCCATGCTTTGTTCTCTGCTATGTTTGTGCTTTAATAAAAATGATTTAAACATAAAAGTCAAAAACATACACTGTAAGCAGTCTCTTCCCCTGAACCAGAGGGGCAAAAGAACAAGTGTCCAAATTCAATCTGTAAGCCAAAAGAAGGTACTTAGCTTCTCTGTACAATCCTGAACGTATTACCAGTCATCAGGGGGGCCAACATGGCAAGTGCGGGAACAGTTGTGATATATGTGCCATTACAATTGCAGGCACGGTATGGGAACACCCGATGACCCATAAAAAATACTCCCACAGATCAGATACTTCATGCACGTCTAAATGGGTTATATATATTCTTATATGCCCATGTGACATGATATATGTTGGACGTACTCAAAGGGCTATCAGAACCCGCTTGATAGAACATCGTAATCGGATCAACACCAAATCCATGACTTCTCCAATGGTACCTCATTGTGTACAATTTAAACATGCGTTTCAGGACTTGCGATGGGTGATTATCGAGCAGATTTTCTCAGACTATCAGGGGGAAGCTTTCTCAGTTGCAAAGGAGGGAACAGTATTGGATTTATGAACTTCAAACTCTTATCCCCACTGGACACAATGAATATATCGAGTGGCATCATACATTTTGATCATTTGCTTTTGTGGTTTATAGTTTTCTTTTTACCTTTATCTTTTCGGTTACTTTTTTCTGCGTTTGATTTTACAAACAATGTGGGCCGGTTCATTACAGTTTTCCGACCCGCACCTGGTTTAGTCATGTGACTTGACAACGCGGTCACGCCTTCTGGTCTGCAGGTTTAAATTAGAGGCGTCCGCCCTGGTTCAAGCGCCATTTTCCATCGTTGCCATCTTGCTGTAGCTTTTTGATTTTCAGGCACCTGCACAGCGTCAGTCGTTCCTGAAGAAGGGGGAGTGCTCCCCCGAAACGGAGTCCCGTTGGACGTCGGTGACTTGCTGACTACTTACCAGAGAAGCTAAGTACCTTCTTTTGGCTTACAGATTGAATTTGGACACTTGTTCTTTTGCCCCCCTGGTTCAGGGGAAGAGACTGCTTACAGTGTATGTTTTTGACTTTTTGCACTTACAGCACTTTTGTGTTATTTAGCACCTAAATTCACAGAGAGCCCTAGGATGTTTCACAGTTGACACCTTCTAGGTGCAAACCAGTGGCAGCCTTTTCCTCCGGAGCCCGGAGGTTGGCTGTGTGACTGAGGGCTCTCTATAAACTATTTTGAGTTATTAGTTAAGTCACTCCTCAGTAGTGGTTAAAGGAAGTAGCTTTCTACTTCAATCGTCTCTGTGGGCAGTCTCTCCCCCTGATCACAGTTTCTTTTTTGGGGGGCTTGGGAGATTTGCTTTTTTCCAGTTTTGTTAGCTCCCATTGTTCGGGTTTTCTTTAGATGATTTTGTAATGAGTCATTATGAGGCTGGGATACTATTAGATTGGATGGAGATTTTACTAAGCTTGATTCTTGGGCAGTGCATCCCTTGTCTCCTCCCCTTGGACATGGATAATACCTTTGGAACAATGATGGACTTCATCTATACCTTACCTAAGTTCCTGGTTTCAGTGAAGCCTCTGTAGGCTTCAAGAGGGGAATGAGGAGAAAGACCCTCAGGAGAGACTGTGCTGCTGAATTAGGCCAACCATAAGGTGTATGAACTGTGCAAAAAGTATATATTTTCCTGTCAGCACAAATAATACTCTTGCAAGAGGACTTCATCTTTGCCCAAGAAGCTGATAATTATCTGCCGGAAGTGACATTTGACAATTATTCTATTAATGGACTTTCCAAGAAATGCTTGGGTCAGAAGAAAACCCATAACTCCAAGTCAGGATGACATGCAGGTGAAACTGCTGACAAACTACAATCAAGCTTATGAGGGAGGGTGCTCATCCTCAGGGATCATTGACCTTAGTATTAAGAATGCATTGTCAGGGAAAATAGAGAAGTCATATTTGACATTAAGTGACACCAAGCTTCATTATGATTCAACTGCAATTATGTATATCATCCAATAATTAAATATGACAAAGTGTAACAATCCAATAGAAATTAAGTATGTAATTAGTAGCTATGCAGGACTATGTACCCCAGGCTCCTAAGCTTGGTTATAAAAGGTCCAGCGCAGCTCCTAAAAAGATGAACTGGGCAGCGCAGACGTGCCGGCACTCTGTGTTACCCCTCCGTTTGCCTAACTGCTGTTACTCTGTCCTATTGGATACATTTCTATGTAAGCTGTCTTTTTGTTTATTATTAAACATATATTATATACAGCAATTGGGTTGTCGGGGTCAGGTCATTTAAATACATTGGAGGTTTAGCAGTGCCTTCAAGCTAAAGGCTGTGACCCTTGCACAAATGCATCAGATCTGCTTACCACGGTCTGCGAGACCAATCTAGAACCACCAGAATGATGTGGCCCTGATGGACCATGATTTGCCGAATGACCCGGCCTATCATTGGCCAAGAAGGAAAGACATACAGGAGAATCTCCCGAGGCCATGGCTACACTAGAGTGTCAATCCCCTCACTTCTGGGCTCAGATCTTCAACTGAAGCGATCAGCTTTCTTGTTTCTTGTGTGGCTGTAAGGTCAAAGCGAGGCCAACTCCAGCGCCACTCTATAGCTCGTAACACAGCTGCAGACAGCGTCCATTTGCCTGGATCTAGAGTCTATCTGCTAAAGAAATCTTCCTGAACATTGTCGACTCCCACCACATGCGCTGCCTTCAGTGCTTGGAGGTGATGTTCCACCCAAAGAAAAATAAGACGGGCTTCCTGAGCCAGAATGGTGCTTTTGATCCCTCCCTCGTGATTGATGTAGGCTACTGCCATCATATTGTCAGAGAAGACCCTGACCACTTGACCTTCCAGAGTCTTCTGCAAACACATCAGAGCTAGCTGAATGGCTCTCATTTCCAACTGGTTGATTGACCATTTCTTCTGAGAGGGCATCCATCAGCCCTGAACAGGACAATGATTGCAGTGGGCTCCCCAACTCCACAGGATGACATCTGTCATCAACACGATCCAGGAGGCAATTTGCAGTGCTATGCCCCTGCAGAGCAATTGTTGGAGAAGCCACCAGTCCATGCTGGCCCAAGCTACCAGTCCAAGGAAGCCAGGTCTGTAAGGCATCTCTGTGCAGAGCTCAGTGAGAGAGTAAAGCATGTTGAAGAGGACGCATGTGCGCCCTCACCCAAGGAACCACATCCAACGTGTCAACCAAAGACCCAAGGACTTAAAGATAGACCCATGATGAAAGAGCCAGCTGCTCCAGAAGGGAAGAAATCTAGGCACACAGTTTCTGCTTGCAGGTTTCTGGTAGATAGGCGTGGCCCATAGCCATGTTAAAGAGGACTCCCAGATATTCCAGCAACTGCGTGGGCATAAGATTGCTCTTTCTGCAGTTTACAATCCAGCCCAGGTCCTCTAGCACCTGGACCACCTGCTCCACCATGCACTATCCCTCGGACAATGAGGGAGCTTTGATCAGCCAGCCATCTAAGTAAGGGTGAACCTGGAGACCTATCTTTCGCAGGTAAGCTGCCATGATTTGAAGGTGATAATTTTCACTGTAGATGGCATTAGGTCCTCAATTAAACAAGCTCGCATACTGACTGGACTGTGTAAGATGGGCGCGGATGTGACCTTTTTGCAGGAGATCCATCTTGCTCAAAGCGAACATGCTAAATTGAGGAGGAATTGGGTTGCGGAAGTCTACTCCTCCACCTTTGGTGGACAGTAGCGGGGAGTGGTGATCTTGCTGCAAAAAAGGCTGCCCTTCACATTGCACAAACAACTTACGGATCGGGAGGGGAGATACATCATAGTATTGGGGGAAGTGTGGGGCATGAAGTTGCTCCTTTGTAACTTGAATGCACCAAATGTCTACTGTCATAAATTTTTTTTCCACAGTTCTTTCCTTGGTATCGGCTTATCCTGAGTACCAAATGATCCTGGGGGGGAGATCTCAACATCATGGCGGCTCCGGGGATGGACTCCTAGGGCCAGCCTGACAAATCATGCCAACAAGGGGGTGGGATTCTTGATGCAACACTTGGATCTGGTCGATGTGTGGTACGCTATGCACCCTTATGATTCTGAATTTACCTTTTACTCCCATGTTCAAAAGGTGTATGCATGGCTGGACTACATCCTTCTTGATCAGCGGTTGTTCTCTCGAGCTACTAAGTCTGAGATTAATGAGGCTATGATCTTGGATCATGCGACTGTGGATCTCACCCTGACCCTTTCACCCGGCTATTAGGCATCTTCCTGGAAACTGGCCCTGCACTTGTACAATGATCCAGAGTTTCGGACCTTTTTACGGGCATGATGGGTTGACTATCAGGCCACCAATGCTACCCCGGAGGTGAGGCCGGTGTCTTTTTGGTATGCATCCAAAGCAGTTATGCGAGGGCATGTGATCGCATATATAGCTGCTAAGAGATGGTAACGGGAAGGGGAGCTTCTGTTGCTCACTCAAAAACTACATATGTTCTGTAAGGCGCATATAGGCACCTTGACCGATTTGGATCATCTGGAATATAAGGGTCTTCGGGAGAAAATTGAGGCCCTGCTTCATCAGCGTGCGGAACAGTCCCTCTCCTATCAACGTTACAATTTTATCGATGGGGAAGTAAAAGGGGGAAGCTCTTGGCTAATCTGGTACGCCCCTTCAAAAATGTCAAATTATTACTGCTATACATGACACCAAGGGGACTTGGCATGAGGAGGAGAAGCAGATAGCCGATCAGTTTGTCCAGTATTACGAAGGCCTTTATGGGAGACGACCGTTGGATAAGGCCGCCTTGGATGCTTTCTTTCATGGCCTGCAAGTGCCACACTTGGACAAGGATCAGGCTGCATCCCTGAGCCAGCCGATCTCTGTGGAGGAGCTGCGAGTCTCCATCCAGTCTCTCAAATTGACGAAAGCTCCTGGACCGGACGGGTTTGGCCCGGAATACTACTGGATTCTCCCAGATTTGGTGGCGCTGCCACTGAGTGAGATGTATAATACTGTGGCTGCGGAGGGCGGTACATTTCCGGATAATATGGCCCATGTGGTCTTGATCCCCAAGCTCGGTACGGATCTGGACCTGGTGGGGTCCTTCCGGCCCATTTCTCTCTTGGACCAGGATATCAAACTTTTGGCTATGACCTTGCGAGGCATTTGAATTGCTTTCTCCCTGTCCTTGTCCACCCCGATCAGGTTGGCTTTGTGCCGGGGCATTACGCCTCCATGAATCTGCTGAAGGTCCTGGGAGCTATTCATGATAGGGTTGGCCGGGGAGGTTTGGATTGAACATGGAGAAGGCATTCGATAGTATATCTTGGGAATACCTCTTTTGGGTTCTACGTCGGGGCGCTTTCAGGGATCGTTCCTGGCCTGGGTGACAGCTGTGTATACTAACCCTAAGGCGCGTTTACTGATCAATGGGGCCTTACAGTAGATTTTGCCCTGCAGCGGGGTACAAGGCAGGGGTTCTCCCTGTCTCCCCTTCTCTTTCTCCTGGCTATTGAGCCCCTGGCAGCTAAGATTCGGCAGGCTGGAGATATAAAGGGGATCCAGGTCGGGGGTCAGGAGTGTAAAATCAGCCTCTTTGAAGACGACATCTTGCTTTATTTAGACCAGGTCACTCCCCACTTGCACAGAGCTCTGGACGTGATCAAAGATTTTGGTGCCCTGTCTGGTTTGCAAGTTAATTGTAGCAAGTCGGAGCTCTTACTGCTGTCAGGAGGCCCCCTGGCACCTTGGCATGCCCTGTTACCTATCCCCCCCATGACCAAACCTATGCGCTATTTGGAAATCTATCTCAGTACTGACTTTGCTACTCTCTACAATGCCAACATTAAGCGCCCCCTTGAGGCCATTGGGAAGTTGTGCCAGGCATGGAAGGAGTTGCCGCTGGGCATCCTGAGGAGGGTTGCCCTGGTGAAGATTGTTCTGGCCCCAGAAATTTTGTACCCTTTGCAAATTATGCCACTTTGGCTTCGGCAGCGAGATGAACTTTCATTTAAATCTGCTATTTCCCGCTTCATTTGGAGATCCCGGGCTCCACGGATTGCGATGCTTAAACTTACCTTGGATAAATGTCTGGGCAGTCTCAATCTCCCTGATCTGCGGCTGTATAATGTTGCCTCGCTCCTACGTTGAATCCATGAGGGATACACCGGGTGCACTTGCTATTCCCCTCCGGACTGGCTGGCAGGCTGGAGTTCTCCCTTTCAATTTTTGAATATGCTTCACTTCCAAACGGATCCCAGGAGAAGGTACCAATCCTGCTTTTGCCTTCTTCGACCAGTCAGGATGGCATGGTGGTGGTGGTGGCGAAGACAGGACCTGACTCCGGAGATATTACCCTTCCTGCGCTTTGAGAGCAATTCTCAGTTTCTGCCGGGCTGGGGCCAGTCGGTGTTTCGGAAATGGGCATATCTGGGGTGTGTGGTTATGGAACAATTGCTTGAGTTGACCCCTGAGGGTTTCCCTTCTTTCCAACAGATAAGGGATGCGTGGGGCCTTCAATCACGCTACTTATTCTCCTATTTTCAACTTTGCCACTACTGGGACATTGAGCATAGGGGCAGGGAGGGGGCCTGGGTCAAGGGGCAGTTGGATACCCTTTTTTCAGCAACACCGGCACTAGCCAACACCCTAGCCCACTGGTATCGCTTACTAAAATCCTCTATCTCTCTGTCTGTGCTCACACCTTTATGATCCAAATGGGAGCAGGAATTGGGGCAGAGTATCCCTGAGCCGCAATTTTTGGCCTTTTTCCAGACTCTCTACTCCTTTACTAAATCTGCGGATTTCCAAGAGCTTCAGTTTAAGATCCTTCACCGAGCCTATTTCACCACACAGAGAGGGGAGCACTTGGGGCTTTGGGACAGTGCTGTTTGCGTTAAGTGCCCCAAACTGAGTATATGGCGGGAGGCTCTCCCCCTCTTTGAGAGCGCTGTAGAACGCACCATCAAATGGGATTATGGGATCCCTCCAGAATCAGGGCTTTACTATCCCCCAGTGCTGTTTCTTCTATAACACTATCCTTCTCGTAAAGAAACTGATATTGACCCATTGGATGTTGGAGGATTCGCCTCCGGTGCCCCAGTGGAGGAGTAGACTCCAGGAGGTAGCTCAGTTTGAGATTCAGTCTCATGCCGGGTCTTTGCATCTGGCTAAGCAACATTACGTCAGACTGTGGGAGAGATTGCGGGACTTGGTGTCATCCTGAGTGCTTGGGGGGGGAGGGGTGACTTGCACTTCCTTCTTCTTCTCCTCAGCCAGCTACTAGTTCTAAGCTGTGCCTCTACTCTCTTTGGTGCCTGAGGGATGGGGGTGGAGGGTTCTGGTGTGTCTGTGGGGATGTTTGTTTTGTTGTATGGCATGGTTGTAGTTGTGTGTGAGGCGGCAAATGATGTGGATGGTCCTTTTTCGGGACACTTATTTCAAAATGGTGAAAGGTCACTGTACTTGATATACTGCTTTATTGTACCTTCTTGTCCTATTAAGCCCCCTCCCCTTTGGCCAAGCCAAGCCTTATTCCTTTTTGTTCTCCTGTTCCTTTGATATCTGGGCTGGGTTTGATTGATGGGCTTGTCGTGCTTGTTGACTATTGCTTGTATTTGATCATTTTTACATTTCTGCTGTTGAGTTTGTACTTTGTATGGTTGTGACTTTTTCACTGGCAATAAAAATATGTTTAAAAATAAAAAGGAACAATAGGAATGTGCAAGTATGCTTCTGTGAGATCTAGGGAGGCAAGAAACTCTCCCAGGGCCACTGCTGCAATGACCGAGCGCATGGTCTCCATGTGAAATCGTGGAACTCTGAAAACCGTATTCATGTGCTGAAGATCCAGAATAGGCCTCCAATCTTCAGAGCCTTTCTTTGGCATGATAAAGTATATAAGGTATCTGCCTGAGCCCGAGTGTTTGGGTGGCACTGGCTCTATAACTTGAATATCCAACAAACACTGTACGGTGGCATGAACCTTGAGTCCACAAACCAATCTGGGCAAATTCCAGTTTGTAGCCCAACCAAATAATGTCCAAGACCCACTGGTCAGACGAAATGTGAATCCAGGTGGGAAGAAATGCTGAGAGCTGCCATCTATCTGTACAGGGGTATCCCTCAGCTTGGTGTCATTGTGCCTTTTTGGTAGAGGGTACAGAACAGGAGGAGGAAGGCTGGGAATGCCTGTAGCCAGCTCACCATCATTGGGAGCCCTGGGAAAATCTCTGTGGTGCGGCACCTGCATATGGGCGGGATTGCCAGGAGCCACGAAAATTAGAGCGACCAGAACCTCTAGAGGTCCGGGGTCTGCTATCAGGTAGAGTCTTAGGGTGACGGTCCATCACAAAATCCATGAGGTTGTCCAGGCCTTTGCTAAACAATAACTGCCCCTTACAGGGAAGTCTAGCCAAGGTAGCCTTGGAAGTAGAATTACTTGCCAATTGTCTGATCCAGAGCATTCTGGGAGCGGAGATGGAATACGCTGATACTTCGCATAAGGTCATATGATGCATCAGCAATATAATATGTCCCAGCCAAAAAAAGTGGAGGAGAAGGATCCACAGCCTCACTCTCCAGTGTGCGCAGTTGAGAGAGACAGTCACATGCAACAAAAGATGTCGCCGAAGCAGCTTTGATGCCTAAAGTAGCTGCGTCAGTCTCCAGAGGACCACATCCACATAGCAATCCTGCATATCTTTTAGCACCACACCACCTTCACTGGGGAGAGATGTGCATTTAGACACCCGCACAACCAAATAATCCACCCTGGACTAAAACAAAAGCTGCTGACACTCCTTTGCCAGAGGATACATACTGCTCAAAGTAGCAGACTGCTAGTGCACACCACAAAGCCAGGAGAAGAAGTGGGCAAAGCCAGCTGAGTGACCAAATTCAACTCCTTCAAAGATTCAGAAATAAGATTCAGCAGACTTAAATATCATCCCCAGTTTCAAAAACCCCAGAGGGATCCACAGATCCAGCACACAGTCCTTGATCTCCTGTCCCGAGAAGTGCTGTGCCTATAAATAAGGGGTCAGCAAGCTGGCCATCCGCATTAGGATCAGATCACGGTCAGGCAGCGCAAGAACAGTGGCAGGTTGAGCCGAGGAGATGTCCAAATGAGCAACGCCACTGAGACAAACCTCGAAGACAGATTGGGATTGTGCAGGGGAAGAATGTCTGTTCTGAAACTCGTTCCACAAAATTTTCATAAAGTCTGAAATAGTGTCCGGCCCTTGGGGCATAGAGTCACCCTTAGATGACTTAACTTTGCGTTTCTTAGGCTGTTGAGGGTCTGCAGTATGGAACTAGGAGCTGTGTCAAGCCTGAAAGTAAAGAAGGCCATCCCGCCGGGCTAGCCAAGCGTCTAGTCACCTGCTTCAGCAGGGAAGAGGCTAAGTTTGACATTGATGCCTCTCCGGGTTGCGCCACGAAGCATGTGATGCAAGGATGCTCTGAAAGCGCTAAATTTGAGCAGTCCTGGCAAGAATCCAAATGAGGAGAGCCTAAGGACTCCATCTCAACAAGTTTCTAGGCAAAATTTGCAGTTTTGGAGAAGCAGAGAGCTTTAGAAAAAAAGATTACTAAAAATCCAAGATGACTGCCGTCAAGAAATTTGCACCATAATCGCAATATTTTTTACACTTCCAATACAAAAAGATGGCAATTTTAGGATTTTTTAGGTGGGGGAACATGCAGAAACACTGAAAACCCCACTTTTTAAACCTCTCCTAATTCACCTCACAAGCTGTAACAGCCTGTACTCACTGTAACCTGTTCGTGGATCTGTGCAGCAACCTGCCTAAGCTCTCTAAGAGCATCTGGATGAGAAAGTCACTGCCTCATTCTAGGAATGCCTCTGTAAAGCTGATCTTTGGGCTGCCAGTCAGACCCTAAGCCTGACTTGTTCTGACCCTAAGCACTCCACCCCTACAGAACAATGGATGCGCCCTAGGATGGGCAGAGGCGGGAAGATACAGCCAGCACCCTGCGAGACACCAAGTCTCCTAAGGATGGCCAACAGCCTGCACTCTATCCCTGCTTAACAGTAGGTGAGCCACTTCAGGATGGCCCTGAGCTCCCCAAAAAACTATGCAGGTACCCACTGGAATTGGCCTGTTATCTATAGACCAGAGTCTGTGTGTTCTTAAAGCAGGCAGAGCTGAAAAAATGCTCCAAGTACCAGAAACCCCGAAAAAAGGATGAAAAATACACCAAATAAAATAATAAAATGTGGACAGGAGAACAAACACTCCTGCGGGCACATGTGCAGAAGGAAAGAACTGCAAGTGGAGCTAAGGAGCCCAGTGAGGTACAGGAGAGACAAAAGGAAAAATCTGGACTGGATTCATTCTGCAGATGGCATGTGGCCATAGGGATACTACCTATCTGTCTAGAATGTCTCATCTATTGCACTGGAATAAAAGATTAACCCCTCTTTTATGAAGCTGCGTTAAGCTTTTTTTTTTTTTTAATCACTGGTCACGGCAATAAAAAGCTCCAGCTCTCATATAATTCCTATGAACGTTGGAGCTAATACTGCCATGGCCAGCAATAAAAAAGCCCAACATGGCTTCATAAATGGGGGCCTAAATTTGTGTGTATTTAATTTTCCAAAATCACCTAGTCTGACTCCACTTAATACATTTAAGAAATATTTAATGGAAGTTTTGCATTATTCCTCGGATGCTATTCCCCCCATTGAATAGGGTTTATTTCATTCCATCATCTACAAAAACTGTTCCAGGAGCCATACCAGAGGCTATGATTCAAGAAATAAGGATGGAAGCAATGTCATTCAGTCAGGGCATCAGGGGATTCACCCAACTCCCTGAAGGCCCCGAGGGAACTGCTCTGAATCTGGTTGAGCAGGCAGCAGGCAAGATCAGAACTGACAGGGCCTTTAGGGGTTGGGAAGTAGGGTTAGGTGAATCCCCAGCTCTAGAACCCTGCTTTTTATGGTTGATGCAGTTTGACTGGTTGAGCAGGCTGCCTGCCCAACAAATCAAACTACATCAAACAAAATGTAAACAAAAACAAAAAAGCAGGGCTATGGATTCACTGAATCCCATGAAAGCCCTAACCGCACGCTTCTGGAGGGAGGAGTTTCTCTGAAATGCTAGTGCCTTCATTAACAGAAGTCTCAGAGCTAGATGCACTACACAGGATCGGTAAGACCACGTGGTTCTGCTCGATTTGATTTTTGGCCGATCCTAAAAGAGTTTTTGATGCAGTAAAAATTTTGAATACAAATGATTTGCACAGAGGTTCATCATAATCTCCAACTCTCCCATCTGATTGATCACTGTGAGAGTGACTCTCACACCTATGCAGAGCTGGCAGGGGATGCCCAAACAGCTAAGAGGCAGGGGAAGCCCCAAAGCAACCTCCTGCCACTCAGCTGTTCAGGGCAGGAAACCTTTTTTGGGGGGGATGGACACAGATGCTGTGTGTGTGTTACAAGATGACTGAAACGTCAGTTCTATCTACCCAGATGTGGCAAGACTGGACAACTGCAACAATTATCCCACAAATGCTCCATCACCTTGCAAAACTACTCAAAACCATTCCCCCTGTACTGTTCCACCATCCTGCAAACTATTCTTGAAGCTGTTCCACTGTCCTGAAAAAGTCCCCACCTACCAAAACATGTGCATGTATACACACACACTGATTGGAAAAAAAATCCCATAAGCTATGCTCTGCATGCTTTCCTTACTTCTTTTCCACCATTCTTCCCTGACTCCTCTTGCCAGAAGCATATTTTTTTTAAATTTATAATCTGCTTTCCCAATTAAGAACATTTTCACAAGAAGATCCAGTTTTGATTTTAGATTATTGGATGGCATAACCCTTCGTAAGAAATGATTAGTAGTAGTAGTAGTAGTGGTAGTAGTAAGTCATTGACAAATTAACATATCATACACCAAATTAATTAAAAAGACTTTACATTAGATTAAGCAAACCTACTACATTAGCAACTATAAATAATTAACAAACCAGCAATGAGACAAGGGCTACCATCATTTTGCACTGAGTGTTACATGCTTGTTTATCTATTTGCTGATGAACTAGTGCATGTTTGCACTCAAGTTTTTCACTGTCAGAGAATGATTCCAATCTCTGGAGGTTAGATTGACAGACATGGACGAGGCCAAGGAAGAAAGGACAGTATTTAGAGGAGACCTTTAGGGACTGTTTAGGTGTAGAGCTGTACACCTCCAGTAATATAGACCCTGTGATGTTTTAGAGAAGCAATGTCACTTTGGTGTGGCAGAAAGTGAATTGTAGCTAAGCAATAGCAAATCCAAGATTGCTTGTATAACAGGAAAACCAATAAATTTAAAGCACTTACAGAGAAATTGGTGAGGAAATGCTGAGGGCTGCTCAGGGGATGGGCTCATGCACAGAACAGGAAGCTTGGGGGAAGATGCACGATAGCAGCTGTCTTATTAAGAGCCCCAGGATTGTTATTGTGAGCTAAGAGGAGAGCAGAAAGTTTAAGGCAACACATGGAATTGGTGAGGAAATGGTGTGTCACTGCTGAGTAAAAATTTGTATATCTGCTCTGGAGTTTCTGTGTGTGTGTAAGGAGTGGATTTTTTGAGATAATATTTCCTGTAAATGTGTGATTTCTTGAGAAATGCTGCAAATTAAACTTGCTTATGGGCTGTTGTACTGAGGTGTATACTGAGAAGGCTGTAAAGCAGGATACAGCTGAGTTTGTGTGAGTTGTGGGTCAAGAACTTAACTGATACCTGCTGGTTCTTATGATTTATTCAGATTTCTAAATTAAGTTTATAGTTATATTTCAAAGTAAAATTGATTAGAGCTTTTAAAGTGTGTTTCAGAATTTAAACTGCATTTTTATGACTCCTGTTGCTAAAAAGAAGTTTTAAGTACTGGGAAATAGAGTTTTAATCCCTTCACTGTGTGAAACCACTGATTCTACTACTACTACTATTAATTATTTCTATAGCGCTACCAGAATCACACAGCTTGACACAGCACTGCACAGAGCCACAAAGAAAAATAAAACAGTCCCTGCTCGAAAGAGCTTACAATCTAAACAACTCAGATTGACTAATATTATTGGTGTTTTAGGGTAAATGTTCTGTATTTAATTTAGTATTCAGCTATTTTTTTTCTGCTGGAGTGCATTCCTGTAGTTTTTTCTGATTACTAATCTGCTGGGCCTTTAACCAGTTGTGATTGGGCCAAGCAGTCATTACCCATCACATACCTGTCCCCAGGAACCTCTGGTCTTCCTTCTCATTCACCAGGCACTGTTAAAACAATAATAACATGCTTTATTCATACACTGTCCATGACCAGGTTCCTCCAAACAATCCTCCTGGTCACCAGGGTCTTCCCTGGACTCCATTCTTCTCAGAATCCTCCCTGACCCTCATTAGCCCTCTTGGTCTTCGGGTAGCTTCCGGTACCATTTACTGGTATCTCTGCTTGTTGCCATCGGCCCCACCAGTCCCTCCGCTGGTCACCTGGCAGTCACGAACAGTCCCGGACCTCAGACTCCTCCAGCTCTTCTAGCTGCTTGTGGGGCCATCGCTGGTCCCTTACTTCCCAGCCTCTTGGATCTCCATGGGATACTAGACACTCTTCACCAGTCCCTCTGCCAGTCATCAAGCTTGAGCCCTCCCTGGACTCCAAGCTCTACCGGGCCCTCTGGCTACTCCTTCTTCTAGACCCTTCCTAGCTGCTCAGCTCTCTCTAAGGATTCCTTCCAATTGCTTAGTCTCTGCGAGGACTCTCCCCATCGCTCACTCTCCTTGTCACTCCTGAGGATTCCTTCCTGTCCCTCAGCCGCTTTCCGTGAGGACTCTCCTAGTCATTCATCCTGGTCATCGCTGGTCATCTATACTCCACCAGGCCCTTTACTGGGCAGGCTGGTCTATCAGGCTTACCAAGGGTTAGAATGAAGCCAGCATTTCTCCCCTTAAAGGTTGCCCGGCTCCTAAAGTAGCTCCTGCTTTTCTCAGTTCTTAGCTTGAAACTTGGACAGTTCCCAGCAGCCTTTGCAGGATCTTTATGCAAATGAGCTCCACACACCACTGCTGGCTCATGACAGGAGCCTTACCCTGTCATACCAGTATACACCATTGTGTGAAGTTTGGAGAATCTGAAACTATTTTTTGAAAACTAAATGTTCTTTTGAGACTGAAGGTCTAAAACTTTGAGTGATCTCTTGTCTTGGAATTCTGAGAGGTTCTGTGATGTAGAGCTGTTTCCAGTTAGCATTCCTGGTCTGACACCTGGGGGAGATATGATTGAAGTCCACAAAATCCTGAGTGGAGTAGAACAGATAGAAGTGGATCGATTTTTCACTCCATCAAAAATTACAAAGACTAGGGGACATTCGATGAAGTTACAGGGAAAAACTTTTATTTTAAATTTTTTTATTGATGATAAAGCCATTACAAATAATAAGCATAACCATATCACTCAAATGATACATAATAGAAAATATCAAACAATATATAACAAATTCTCAATAATAAACATATCAATCCTCACCCCATTCCCCTCTTTTTTAATCCCCTCCCCCTTTACTGTCCTTTAAACCCCCCACCCCCTCTTTCCCATCATCACTTATTATCAAGTCCCAGGTAAAGGGAGAAACGATTTAACAGTCCTGGAATGTATATCAAATTTTTCAAGCTTATTAAGAAAATAACTACCTGTGTGTGAAGGTAATCTATGAATATAAGACCCCAAATGGAATAAAATTTTTTAGAGCATTTAAATGTAAGGTTCAAAGCCTGAAATTCAAGAAGCAACAAAGCATGTAAATGATTTCTCCAATGCCAAACAGAGTGAGCTTCTGACTGCGTCCAATATTGAAGAATATATTTCTTACCCAAAATGCATGCTTTCAAGACCCAATATCTGGCACTCCTACCTCTAACTTGCAAAGCTGCCACCTGCCCCAACAGAACCCCACCAATATGCAAAGTAATGGACTGTTGTAAAACATCACCTAAATCAGGGGTGCCCACACTTTATGGGCTTGCGAGCTACTTTTATAATGACTAAGTCAAAATGATCTACCAACAATAAAATTTAAAAAAAACACAAAGCACACTGAAAGGCAGAGAAAATGTTAATTATTCATATTCCGGGTTTTTTCAAAGAGGTCACCTCAGTAACAAAATACAAAAATAGACAAATACACCCCCTCCCTTTTTACTAAACCACAATAGTAGGTTTTAGCACAAGGAGTTACGCTGAATGCCTCATGCTGCTCTCAATGCTCATAGGCTCCCTGCGCTAAAAAACGCTATTGCGGTTTAGTAAAAGGGAGCCATAGTGCAAAATATAGACAGCAGATATAAATTCTCAAAACCGACACATTTTGATCACTAAATTGAAAATAAAATCATTTTTCCTACCTTTGCTGTTTGGTGATTTCATGAGTCTCTGGTTGCACTTTCTTCTTCTGACTGTGTTCCAATCTTTCTTCCTTTCTTTCAGCCTCCTGTATGTTTCCTCTCCTCCAGACCTCATTCTCTCCTCCAACTTTTTCTTTCTGTCTCCCTGTTCCCCTTTCTTTCTGTCTCCCTGTCTGCCCCCTTTCTTTCTTTCTCCGTGCCCTCCCCCAAGCCACTCGGTTTGCTGCCACCGCCATCGGGGAACAGCCCCCAAGCCACCGTCGTCCCAAGCTTTCCCTGCAGAAGCATCGCGCTGACCAGCATTCTGCTCCCTGATGTCAATTCTGACATAGGAGAGGAAGTTCCGGGCCAACAAGGCATTTCTCCTCATTCCATCCAGCCTGAGCCCCATCTCTCCTTGATCCAGCATTTCCCTTCTGTGTCTGTCAGAATTACCATTCCACCTATTTTCCAGCATCACCCTTCTTTGTGTCCATCTCACCTATATCCCTATCTCACCACTTTTTCAGAATCTTCATTTGTCTCTGTCCTTGTCTTTATCCCATGTTCACCATTTGCCCTTTCAATGTCTTTATCTCCCCCCACACACACTTTTTCAGCATTACTTCTATGTCTCTATTTCACCTCCTCTTCATGTCCCCTCTGTATCTCTATCCTTATTCAGTAGGTCCTGCTTACTCTTTCTCTTCTTTGTGTCACTATCTCCATTTTCAGCTTTCCCCCCTTTTCCTTTGTTAATGCACCCTGTAGCCAGAATCTTTCCACCCTCCCTCCACTCCGGCCCAACCCAGTATGAAATATTTCCTTTTGTTTCCCTCCCCTCTCTCTCTTCTGCTCCCTCACCCACGAGTCCTGCATCTGGCCCTCTCCCTTCTACCTGCACCTGGCAAAAAAACCCTGCTCCGCGGTTCTCTTAAGCAACTCGTCAGCAGGGTGATCAAGACAAGCTGCCGACATCGAGGCCTTCCCTCTACAAGTCCCGCCTTTGTGGAAAAAGGAAGTTGAAACAAGCGGGACTCGCAGAGGGTAGGCCCCGACGTCAGAAGCTTGTTTCGATCGCTGCTGCTGAGTTGCCGAAGAGAGCCGCGGAGCAGGGGGTGTGGCCGGAAGCAGGTAGAAGGGAGAGGGAGATATGAAGGCTGTAGAAGCTCCGGAGCATGACACCGACCCCGGCCAGGATGATTTCTCTTTTTCAGGCTGCTGCTGCTGCTGTCGCCACGCCACCATGCCCCCCCCCCCCCCCGAAATGACAAAAACAGCCTAATGCCCGGCATCGGCGTCTTTGACGTCGGGGAGAGGAAGGCTGATAGGCCCGGTAGATCGGGACGGCAACACGAGTCTATCACAGAGCCCAGGATGGGCTCTGCGATCGACTCACGTTGCCTTCCTGAGCTACCGGTCGATCGCGATCGACGCGTTGGGCACCCCTGACCTAAATAATCTAGAACCTCCTTCCAAAATTTTGTTATTTTCAGACAAAACCACAAAGAATATACAGTATAAATGTATTCAATGCTTCCTTACAGCAACTACAAAGAGCTGATGAAATCCCTCCCATTAAATAAAGTTGATGTTGTGAAATATAAGTTCTATATACTGTATTATATGGAATTGACATTCCCTCAATTCCGCAGAAACCACCCTAGTAAGAATTAAATAAATACGATAATGAAATTCATCCATTGACAAAACTGTTCCCAACTATATAGACCATTTATCTAAAAGAATCTTAAGCTGGCGAGAGGGCAAATTCTGAACCAATTTTTTATATAGCAAAGAAATAGACAGCTGATCCACTTCCTCAAGAGAAAACAAACCCCCCAAACATTGAACTATTGTATCCAAAATAGACATGTGGTAAAGATCGAATATAATTCTTAAGCTGTCGATATGTGAACAATTCTGATCAGACAAGCTTCTTGCCACCAAAAAATCCTGTATAATGCAACAAACCCTCATCCAACAGAACATGATGAAGAAGTATTAATCCTTGCATATCACAATGCCAGAAAACAACAGATTCCAGACCAGGACAAAAGGCTCCATTACCTCTTAATGGTAACAACTTACTACAATTTGGATCAAAGCCACCCCATTTTGCAAGATCTTCCATCCGTCCCTTGCCGATTGAAAAATTACTGAGGATCTAACAGAATTAGGAAGCATTCTCGAACGAGCCTGAAGCACATAAAATAAATGTAAAGGTGCACAAGAAGCACGTTCCATCTCCAAAGAAGAAAAATGCTCTGTATTATTATACCAATCCCCCACATGACGAAGTAGGCAAGCCAAATTATTTAATTATAAGTCTGGAATCCCCAAACCTCCTCTTCGCCAATTTCCAATTAACAGAGAAAAACTCATCCTAGTTCTTTTCCCTGTCTAACAGAAACATGCCACTATCCTATATAACAATTTAAGATCCTTAGATTTCACCCTAAAGTGGAAGAGTTTGTAAACAGTAAAGCCATTTGGGAAATATAACCATTGCATACAAGTTAATACACCCCAATAAAGACAAAAGGAGCATGGACCATTGTTTTAATTTTGTTTCCATGAATTTCAATAAAGGAGGCTTATATAATTGCAAAGGATCTGGCCCCAAATAAATCCCGAAGTATTTAAAAGAGCTTGTGCCTTATGTAAAGGACAACAAAACTGGGAACTAGGTTTCCAACCAGATAAAGTTTCCAAATATTCAGATTTAGCAAGACTGATCTTAAAGCCTGAATGGTCACCAAACTCCTCAAAAGTTTCCAATAAAAACTTTTTTGGATTGGTAATATGAACTAAAATGTCATCTGCAAAAGTCAATAATTTGAAAGTTTCAGAACCAATATCTATCTATTCCCTATATCTCTGGATTTGTTAGAATATCTCTAAGTAAAGAATCTTGAACTAATATAAAGAGAAGAAGAGATAGAGGACACCCCTGTCTCATACCCCGACGTACTTCAAAATGTTCTGAAAGACCCCCATTTATCAAAATCTGTGCCTTTGGAGAATGATATAAAACCCATATCCCATCCAAAAACATACCCCCAAATCCATACTCTTGAAGTGTAGTAAATAAAAAGTCCCAGCGTACTTTATCAAAAGCTTTGTTGGCGTCAAAGCTAATTAATAACGAGGATCTAGAAGCATCCCTAACCTTCTCTAATGAGAGAAGTACATGTCTCAAATTTTTTGAAACAGAACGACCTTGAACAAACCCAACCTGAGAGGCCAATCAAAGATCTGGTATCACTTTCGCCATCCTATTTGCTAATATCTTCGCAAATGGTTTAGCCTCATAAGATATCAAGGAGATGGGTCTGTAAGAATCTAAAGAATAAGGATCCTTCCCTGGTTTTAAAAGTACTATTATCAAAGCATCCCACAAAGAAGGCGGTAAATCCACTTCCTCAATAAAGGAATTATAAACTGCAGTAAGCAACTGGAGATGTGCTGTTGGAATATTTTATAAAATTCTGCCACAAGACGGTCCTTCCCCAGTGCTTTCCCAAAAGAACTAAACCCAATATTATAAGACACCTCTTCCTCCTGTATAGGTAAATTTAGAGCTTGCTGTTGTGATTCCGATAGAGAAGGATGAACTCAAGAGGACAAAGTCATCGCCGACAAACTGAACACATTTTGTGCGTCTGTATTTACCAAACAGGATATACACAACATACCGGAAGCCGATAGGCTATACGCAGGAAACGAAGACGGGAAACTGACAGGGTTGATGGTCAGTCTAGAAGAGGTATGCAGGCAGATTGATAGGCTTAAAAACGATAAATCCCGGGAACAAATGGTATCCATCCGAGGATAATCAAGGAACTGAAAGGGGCTATAGCTGAACTGCTTCAACTAATAGCCAATCTGTCGATCAAATCAGGAAGGATTCCGGAAGACTGGAAAGTGGTGAATGTTACACCGATCTTCAAGAAAGGTTCGAGGGGAGATCTGAGAAATACAGACCGGTGAGTCTGACCTCGGTATCGGGAAAGATGGTAGAGGCACTGATAAAGGACCGCATCATTGGTCACCTTGACGGACACAATCTGATGAGGACCAGCCAAGGACCTGCAAAGGAAGATCTTGCTTGATGAACTTGCTGCACTTTTTCGAGGAAGTTAACAGGCAGATAGACAAAAGTGATCCAGTCGACATTGTATATCTGGATTTTCAGAAGGCGTTTGACAAGGTTCCGCATGAACGACTACTTCAAAAAATTGCGAGCCATGGGATTGAGGGTGAAATACACACGTGGATCAAAACCTGGTTGGCAGATAGAAAACATAGAGTGGGGGTAAATGGACAATACTCGGACTGGAAAAGCGTCACCAGTGGAGTGCTGCAGGGTTCGGTACTTGGGCCTGTGCTCAACATATTTATAAACGACCTGGAAATTGGAACAATGAGCTTGGTGATTAAATTTGCAGATGATACGAAGTTATTCAGAGTAGTGAAGACGTAGGAGGATTGCGAAGACCTTGAACAGGACATAAACACGCTCGAGAAATGGGCCGTGACATGGCAAATGAAGTTTAATGTGGACAAGTGTAAGGTGATGCATGTTGGTAACAAAAATCTTGTACACAAATACAGGATGTCTGGTGCAGTTCTCGGAGAGACACCCCAGGAAAGAGACTTGGGAATACTGGTCGACAAGTCGATGAAGCCATCAGTGCAATGTGTGGCGGCGGCGAAAAGGGCAAACAGAATGCTTGGAATGATTAAGAAGGGGATCACAAACAGATCAGAGAAGGTTGTCATGCTACTGTACTGGGCCATGGTACGCCCTCACCTGGAATACTGCGTCCAGCACTGGTCGCCGAACTTGAAGAAGGACACAGTACTACTCAAAAGGGTCCAGAGAAGAGCGATTAAAATGGTTAAGGGGCTGGAGGTGTTGTCGTATAGTGAGAGATTAGAGAAACTGGGCCTCTTCTCCCTTGAAAAGAGGAGACTGAGAGGGGACATGATTGAAACCTTCAAGATAATGAAGGGAATAGACTTAGTAGACAAAGGCAAGGTGTTCACCCTCTCCAAGGAAGGGAGAACGAGAGGGCACTCTCTAAAATTAAAAAGGGATAGATTCCGTACAAACGTAAGGAAGTTCTTTTTCACCTAGAGAGTGGTGGAAAACTGGAACGCTCTTCCGGAGGCTGTTGTAGGGGAAAACACCCTCCAGGGATTCAAGACAAAGTTAGACAAGTTCCTGCGGAACTGGAACGTACGCAGGTAGGGCTTGTCTTGGTTAGGGCACTGGTCTTTGACCTAGGGGCCACTGCGGGAGCGGACTGCTGGGCACGATGGACCACTGGTCTGACCCAGCAGCGGCAATTTTTATGTTCTTATCCCAAAAAATTTTTCTTGGCCCGCATAATGTATCCGAAGTCTAGCTGGGAAGAACAGTGAGAATTTAATCTTCTTAGCAACCAAAGCGGTATATATTGGCACAAAGTTCTTCCTAACAGAGGCCATAGTTGCCAAGTAGTCGTGAAAACAGAAAATTTTAACTCCTTCATAAATCAACACTGTACCCGTGCAAATAGCCCTTAGCAACGCCTGTTTATGAGCAAAATGTAATATACGCAAGATAACAGTTTTGAGATCCCTGAGATAGAGTGTGCACTGGACCCACCCGATGTGCACACTCTATCTCAGGGATCTCAAAGTCCCTCCTTGAGGGCTGCAATCCAGTCGGATTTTCAGGATTCCCCCAATGAATATGCACTGAAAGCTGTGCATGCACATAGATCTCATGCATATTCTTTGGGGAAATCCTGAAAACCTGACTGGATTGCGGCCTTCAAGGAGGGACTTTGAGACCCCTGCTCTATCTGTAGCGGACCAAGATGTTGAGCAAAGGTAAATTGACTCATGAGCCAGGTTTCCATAAGGCGATGGAGCTCCCCTTCCCGAGATGATTCCAGAATACCTATAAAACGTAAATTATTCTGTCTAGAACGATTTTCAGATTCATCAAGCTTAGTTTCCAATTCCATGACTTGTTTCTGTAATATCTGTAATGGTTCTCCCCTCACAGAAGCCTGATCTTCCAGGATACTTACTCTCTGCTGTAACTCATCAACCTCTAATCCCATTGCTTTTGTAACTTTTTATCCAAAGCAGTCTCCACCCCTGCTGTAATCTCTGCCATTAGTTCCGCTATCCACGAGGCACTAACTGAATTAGAAGGTGTAGCTGGCTGTTCCGCCATTTTAGCTTCAGGTCCCTTGATCCTTTCCCAATCTTTTCGTTGATTATTTTATGTCATCAGAACCTTTTAGCCTTACAAATTTAATTACCCAAGGTCTCCAAATAATCACAAAACAACTGGATGTTACAGCCATCACCTAAAAGGGGATTTAACACCATTTTATAGCCGATATGCTGAGAAGGGCACAGAGCTCCGCACGTGCAGACCACTCACGTGCAGGGAAATGCTTTTAAAACCAATAGGAGGAATTTTCTTTTTACTCAGAGAATAGTTAAGCTCTGAAACGCATTACCAGAGGTTGTGGCAAGAGCTGATAGCGTAGCTGGGTTTAAGAAAAATTTGAACAAGTTCCTGGAGGAAAAGTCCAAAGTCTCTTATTGAGAAAGAAATGGGGGAAGCCACTGCTTGCCCTGGATCGGTAGCATGGAATATTGCTATTCCTTGGGTTTTGGCCAGATACTAGTGACCTGGATTGGCCACCATGAGAGCCACTGGGCTTGATGGACCATTGGTCTGACCCAGTAAGGCTACTCTTATGATCTTATGTTCTTACTGGCAGGCTCTGTGGGATTTTGAGATAATTACTAAGGAGTTGCATTATTTCTAAATCAAAAATACTTGGATATGCAGATAAAGCTGAGGTTGCTCAGATATTGTGTGAATGTGTGTGTTGATACTCTGTGAGCTGATTTCATAACAGAAGCATTTTGGGGGGTTTTCTGGGTCAGCTTAGGGATAAAAAAAATTATCTATTCTTTTGCACATTTACCCCCTCCCCCTTTTTTATGAAGTCGCATTAGGCTATGTTATTGCCAGCTATTGCGGTATTAGCTCCGATGTTCATAGACTTTGGAAAAGTGCTGAGAATAAGACTGCCCTGAAAACGTCTAAAAGCTAAGGGGTTCATAATCAAAAAAAAAAAATGTCTATAAAGTGTCCTAAATGGCTACTTGGACGATCAAAAAGCCTGATCGTCCAAGTACCCATAACCAAAGCTGGTTTTTAGACGTATCTAAAAACAGCTTAGGCCTTTCCCCTGCCTCTAAACACACAGAGAGAAAAGAGGCGTGTTTAGAGGAGGGGAAAGGGCGGGCAGGAGGTGGGCCAACCTACACCTAGGCGTACAACAGGTATAACCAAAACCGTAGGCAGGTTGCCTAGTCGGAACTTATACCTTTTTGGCTTAGACGAAGTCAAACCAGGTCTATGTGCCGAAAAAGGGGCAGCTGAGCTGATTGTGGCTGCTGCGATCAGCTCAGCAGCCCTAGCAACCTACCTACCCCTCCACCGCAAGCATCGCGGCAGGAGAGATGCATCATCTCCCCTACTGCAATGCCATCACTCTTCTACCCGAACTGCCGCGACCCGCAGGAGAGATGCCCTATCTCTCCTGCCGCAGGTCGCGGCAGTTCGGGTAGAAGAGTGATGGCATTGCAGTAGGGGAGATGATGCATCTCTCCTGCCGCGATGCTTGCGGTGGAGGGGTAGGCAGGTTGCTAGGGCTGCTGAGCTGATCGCAGCAGCCACAATCAGCTCAGCCGCCCCTTTTTCGGCACATAGACCTGGTTTGACTTCGGGCATTGGACGTGGGCCGACTTAGACTTAGTCGTACAGCATGTATAACCGAAAGTTATACAATCCAGGATCGACCTATAAGGGAGCTGTAGTGAGGAGAAGACATGGAACCCTTTTTGTGAAGTTCACAGCCGTACCATGTAAGGTAGGTGCCATGTCTGGGGGTTCAGTCCATCACTTTGCAGACCCCTCCCTCGTCCAACAGGGCTTGTTCTAGGTGTTTTTGACATGGACGAAAAGTTGGATGAAAATGTGGTATAAAGATGGACGATTTAGCGACTTGGATGATCAGATTGGCAGGACGTATAGTTAGACGATTTTCGAAACAAAAAAATTTTTGGATGTATTTTTTGAAAATGTGTCCTAGGCTGTTTTTTTTACTTTGGACGACTTGCAACTTAGACGAAAACGGACTTAGATGTTCCTTTTGATTATGCCCCTCCACAGTTTTTTTCTGAAGTACTGCCTGCATATGGAAAGGGAGAGCAAGAGTAAAAAACAAAGAGGACTTTAATAGATGCCTTAAAGCCTGGTGTCATCAAGAAGGCTTCAACTACAAAGGAGGATGGGGTAATATATGGAAGGACAAGAATCTATATTGTACTGATGGGCTACATATTACTACAGCAGGCAAAAGAATCCTTGCGGAGAAGTTTAAACAATATGCTTCTAGGTATTTAAACTAGAAGGTGGGGATGTTGTATGTATGAAGGACAATTATAGAGACCACGCATGGCAAAAGACAAGATGTTATGGTAGTAAAGATTGTACTGTAAACAATATCGGCAACTCACTTCTTAACATTGCAACAGAAAGTGAAACGAAACAAATAACCATACAAAAAAGGAGATTGCCGCTGAAAAATAGCTGGAAAGCAATGACCACAAATGCTCGTAGTCTAAGTAACAAAGTCCATGATCTGCAAACCCTGATATTAGAGGCAGATCTCGATATTGTCACTATCACAGAGACATGGTTCGGTGAATCCTATGGATGGGATGCAAACATACTGGGATTTAATCTTTAGGAAGGACAGAGATGGTCAAAAAGGTAGAGGAGCAGCTCTCTATGTAAAGATCGATATCCAAGCGACCGAAATGCAAGGGATGTGGGGAGAGGAAGAAGCAATATGGATCGCTCTGAAAAGAGAAGATGGAACTTCTATCTATGTGGGTGTAGTCTACAGACCACCGACTCAATCGCAGCAAAATAATAAGGATTTGATTATGGATATCCAAAAGTTTGGAAGGAAAGAGGAGGTGCTGCTGTTGGGAGATTTCAACCTGCTGGATGTAGACTGGAATGTTCCATCTGTGGAATCGGAAAGTAGGGAGTTTGTGGATGCCCTTCAAGAGGCTCTGCTTAGATAAATGGTGATAGAATCCAAAGATCTAAAAGCAAAAAAACAGTGTGACAAGGCGGTGGCTGCTGCCGGAAGGATGCTGGGATGTATTAAGAGAGACGTAGACCATAGGTGTTGATGCCCCTGTACCAGTTGTTGGTGAGGCCCCACTTGGAGTATTGTGTTCAGTTTTGGAGACCATATCTGGCTTAGGACGTAAGAAGACTTGAAGCAGTCCAGAGGAGGGTGCCGAAAATGATAGGAGGTTTGCACCAGAAGATGTATGAGGAGAGACTGAAAGCCCTGAATATGTATACCCTGGAATAAAGAGGGACAGGGGAGATATGAGAAAGGAAAATGGTAAAACCAGAGGACATAATTTGAAGTTGAACGTTCAAGAGCAATGTTAGGAAATTCTACTTTACAGAGAGGGTGGTGGATGCCTGGAATGTGCTCCCGAGAGATGTGGTGGAGAGGAAAACGGTAACAGAGTTCAAAGAAGCATGGGATGAACACAGAGGATCTAGAATCAGAAAATAATAGTGAATATTGAAGAATTAAGGCCAGTACTGGGCAACTTGCTCGGTATGTTGTGACAAACCTAGGACCAAGTCAAGGTTTGCCCCAAGGAAAGACAGGGTTTTGCCTAAGCCCCATTGTAAGAGGGCAGACCAAGTGAGTGCTGGATCTCCAGGTAATACTGACTGGTCCTAGGAGATGGATGTGGCTGAGATAAGCCAGAGTCTGCCTGATAAGAGTCCTGTCCCTTTAAGACAAAGGGCTGTTAGAAGCAAGGGAAAGAACCCTACTAGAGAAATGCCTGAGTTTGATTTCCCAACCTGGCTTAGGTGGCGTGGTTTAGAGCTCCTGAAAAGCCAGCTCAGTGTACAGGAAGACAGACGGAGGCAGAGAGAAGGACATAGAGACCAGGAGAATTGGTTAAAGCACAGACTGTCCAGGAGCCCAGCTGGAGTCCAGTGTGAGTCTCCTAAAGATTTTCCTTCTCTTGCGGAAGAATATGGCGGATATGGCGGAAGAATCTCCTCTCAGCCCAGAGTCAGAGTTTCTCATGCAGCCAGAAGGTATGGAGATTGATACAAGTTTCCCAGCATGTCAGGACCCAGCTGAAGCCATGCAGATCAGCTAAAACTGTCAGTCTGGAGTTGCATTTAACTTGCCGGTTTGCTGATATTAGGTGCTGGTCATCTGTGTGGAAAAGCACAATACTTTCTGTGATTCAGAAGAGAAATTGTTTTTCTTGAATTTGTGCTTTGCACTGAAGTTTCTCTTTTCCCATGTCGGTACTGATTAATGTGCTGCATTCAGCTGGCATTAACTCAGTGAGGTTGCTACGCTAGAGAGCAGAGCCACAGCTAGAGTTTCAAGTTGCATGAACTGTTCTCTGCTACATGCTGTTATATTATACCTGTTTCTCTGCTATAAGAAACTCTCTGTCTCAAACAAGGCTGTTTAAAACTGTATATCACCAGAACATGGCTGCTGAAAGTGTTCCAGGAACCAAGCTGGTATAAACTGCTTCTTTTCAAAGCCAGGGATAACACAGCACATTTAAACTTTTCACAATGGAAACAGGTTAAAGGTATCAACCGATATATCAAACCAAAGACCTGTTTAGTACATTATCTTTACATAAAGAGCACTTGACAATTTATATGTGCTCATAAGACTCAGCTCTCAGATGCCTGCGCTATACAATCATAAAAGATTAATTTAACAGCTTCAGCAGGACCAGGGTATCTTTCATTGAGCTTAGTCTTTTTCTTAAAGTGGTATTGTTGTGAACTTTTAAAATAGTGAAAAAACGGCACTTATCTTTTTATGGGATTAAATGCCTCTGTTGTAGCACACTTAATGAATGCCCAACGGGAACCCGTTTCACCTCATAAAGGTTTCTTCAGGGGTCAAATATTTACAACAAAAAGACAAGTGAACAAATTAGTGAAATACAAAAAGTAACATCAACAAATATTACTGTGACTAGATAATGTAGAAATTCAAATATGAGGTTGCTTACTGTGCAGCTCTACTCTGGTTCACGAGCAAAAATGGCGCTGTCAGTTAACCAACACCAGCGCATGTGCTTTTAAACTCATACTAGAGCACTGTTGTAATAGGCTCTCTGGCACATGCGCATGAATATCGCTTAACAGCGCTAACTTTAACTTATACAAATTGGCAACATTGGCTACAAGTTATAATCAATCTTTGACTTGCGCTAGAAAAGAAACCACTACTTCACAAAAATGCACTCCAATCCATGGATGTATTCAAACCTCTTGGTTTTAAAGAATTCAATCTAAAAATCCACCGTACTTCTCTCTGCAACAGTTTCCTCTGTCTGTTGCCTCCCCGCACCAATGTTGCTTCTTTGTCGATACAGAAACATCTTAATTCTGAAAACTTATGCTGTAAAGCTTTGCAGTGTTCAGCTAATGGTGCATTTAATTTTTCATTTTTAATATTAGATTTGTGTTCTGTCATTCTTGTTCTAAAGGATCTTGTTGACATCCCCACATAAATCTTCTTACAGGGACAAATGATGGCATAAATGATGAAATTGGAAGAACATGTAAGAAACTGTTTGATTGTATATGTTCTGCCATCCACAGGATTTTGAAACTCCTTCAGAGATAGGATGATATCACAAATGCCGCATTTGCCACATTTGTAAAAGCCAGGCGGTAATATTTTTTTATTATCCTGTCTATCAAATTGATACATAGCAGGAGATAAAATGTCCTTTAAGTTTTTGTCCCGTGAAAATGCAATCCGCAAATCTAAATTTTCAAAAATCGGATGGGTGGTAATAATTTTCCAATTTTCTTTCAGAATCAAAGCAATTTCATTTCCGTAAGATGAATATTTCAAGACACAAGTCAATGGATCTGCTGGTGATTCCTCCTTGTTGCAGACTTTTGTTTGTAACAGCCATTCTCTGTGGCTATACCTTGCTCTTTTATATGCTTTCTTTAGAATGTTCTCTGGGTAGCCCCGGTTTGCAAGTTTTTTGATCAGAATCTGAGCTTGGTGTTTGAACCTTTTCTTTGTAGAACAGTTACGCTTTAGACGTAAAAACTGAGAGAATGGCAGATTCTTTTTTAAACTCATTGGATGACAACTGCGAAAGTTTAAAAAAGTGTTCCTGTCTGTAGATTTCAGTGAATATTAAACTCAAAATGGTCCTCCTTCTGAATGATTTTCAAATCTAAATATTCTAATTGTTGTTTAGAATAATAGGAGTGATCATTAGCGACGATATGAAGGCTGCCAATCAAGTAGAGAAGGCATCGTCTAAGGCAAGACAAATGATGGGCTGTATCCGTAGGGGTTTTGTCAGCAGAAAACCTGAAGTCTTAATGCCGCTGTACAGATCCATGGTGAGACCTCATCTCGAGTATTGTGTTCAATTCTGGAGACCACACTACCGAAAAGATGTGTTGAGAATTGAGTCGGTTCAGCGAATGGCTACCAGGATGGTTTTGGGGCTCAGGGAACTCACGTATGAAGAAAGGTTAAAAAAACTGCGGATGTACTCACTGGAGGAGCGAAGAGAGAGAGGGGACATGATTGAGACCTTTAAGTATATTACTGGGCGTATAGAGGTGAAAGATGATATCTTCAGTCTTACAGGGCCCTCAGTAACCAGAGGACACTCGCTGAAAATCAGGGGAGGGAAATTTCAGGGTGATGCGAGGAAGTACTTCTTCACTGAAAGGGTGGTAGATCATTGGAACGTGCTGCCTCAGAGGGTGATTGAGGCCAGCAGCGTGTTAGATTTCAAGAGAAAATGGGATATTCAGTGGGATCTCTAGGAGAGTAAGAATCAGGGAGTGGGTTATTGGTATGGGCAGACTCGATGGGCTATAGCCCTTTTCTGCCGTCAATTTCTATGTTTCTATGTTTCTATGTTTCTAAACTGCAAATTATTGTCGCAGCTATTCAACCATTTGTGGAACAGATGTAATTCTTCTTCTGTGCCCCTCCACAGCATGAACACATCATCTATGTACCTGTACCAACTGCTCATGCAACTCTCAAAAGGGGAATTGTAAATCCAAATAGATTCGAACTCTGAAACGTATAGGTTGGCCACTGAGGGGGCAAACGCAGCCCCCATGGCTACTCCTGTTCTTTGTTTGTATAAAGTTTCATTATATAAAAAAAAATTTTCTTTCATAGCAATTGTTGCGACTTTCAATATGAAATCAGTTGGTATTGCATGCGGTCTTACTCTGTTATTCAAAATTTTATGAATAATATCCAACGCTTCATCTTGTGGTATCATGGTGTACAAAGAAGTGATGTCAAACGTTGCCAAAATGAATGGAAATAATTCTGGAGAAATATCGTCTAGTTCAGGGGTGCCCAATAGGTCGATCGCGATCGACCGGTAACTCGCCAAAGCAAAGTGAGTCAATCACCCCAGGACTCACTTTGCCTTGGCGATCTGTCGGGCCGATCAGTCTTCCTCTCCCCGACGTCAGTTCTGCCGTCGGAGAGGAAGTTTGGGCCAGTCAATCGCTGCCTGGCTGGGTGGAACTTCCTCTCCGACGGCAGAATTGACGTCAGGGAGAGGAATGCTGGTCGGCCTGAAGCAGAAAGAGCTTGGGGCGGCGTTGGCATCGGCTTAGGGGCCTGTTATCCATTGGTGGCAGTTTGGGTCCTGTTCCCCGATGGCAGCGGCAATGGCAGTGGCTTGGGGAAGGGCAGGGAGAAAGAAAGAAAGGGGGCAGGCAGGGAGACAGAAGGAAAGAAGAGAAACAGAAAAAAAGAACGGGGGCATGAAGAGAGAAAGAAAGAAAGGTCAGGGAGAAAGGAAGAAAAAGTTGGGGGAGAGAATGAGGTGTGGAGGAGAGGAAGCATACAGGCTGAAAGAAAGATTGGATGCACAGTCAGAAGAAGAAAGTGCAACCAGAGACTCATGAAATCACCAGACAAGGTAGGAAAAATGATTTTATTTTAAATTTAGTGATCAAAATGTGTCTGAATTTATATCTGCTGTCTATATTTTACAATATGGTCCCCTTTTACTAAACCGCAATAGTGGTTTTTAGCGCAGGGAGCCTATGAGCGTCGAGAGCAGCGCTGAGAATTCAGTGCAGCTCCCTGCGCTAAAAATTGCTATTGTGGTTTAGTAAAAAGGGAGGGGAGTGGGTATTTGTCTATTTTTGTATGGTTGTTACTGAAGTGACAGTGCATAGACTCATCTGCTTTGACCTCTTTGAAAAAACCCCGGAATAGGAATGATAATTAACATTTTCTATGCGTACAGTGTGCGTTGTTTTTTTAAAATTTTATTGTTGGTAGATCACTTTGACTTGGTCATTTTAAAAGTAGCTCGCGAGTCAAAAAAGTGTGGGCACCCCTGGTCTAGTTTCACCATGAGATATTTAGAATCCCGTATATATGAATGTGTCTTTAACACTTCAGGTTTCAAAAAAGTATCGACAAATTTGGAAAGGGGTTCTAAGACCGAACCCCTGGAAGATGTGATAGGTCTACCTGGGGGGGGGGGTCTACTAAACACTTGTGGATCTTTGGTAGAGTGTTGAAAACTGGTGTCATAGGGAATTTACTGTTCAGAAATTTATGATCCTTATAGGTTAAATAACCTTCTGACAACCCCTGATCAGTTAGTTTCAAGATCTGACTTGTAGTCTCTTAGTGGGATCTAACCTTATTTTTTCATAAGTACTTGTGTCTTATAGCTGTCGCATGTTCTCTAAATCAGTGTTCTTCAACCTTTTTACACCTATGGACCAGCGGAAATAAAATAATTATTTCGTGGACCGGCAAACTAATGACTGAAATTTTTTTTAAAACCCTTTGCCGCCCTGTCCTCGCGAGCTCGGTCCCGTTAACCATCTGATCCCATCCGCACAAGCTTCAAATAGTTATGATTTTATACTGAACATATTTTATTAAAGTATAAAAAGAAACAATATTCTGTACAATTGTCATTTTATAAATATAAATAATACAGAGCAAGGATCAACAAAACCCCCGTCTCCCCTCCCCTTCACATATATCCCCTCTACTATCAAGAAAACTGAATAAGCCAAATTATTACAGAATGCTACACAAATATCATGCTAACAGAATACCGCAGTGTTAGGGGGAGTGCAACTAGGGCAACTGCCTCCTGGTCAGAGAAAGCCCTAACTCAGCTGGAAGCTAAAGACGCACTGCCTGGGCTTTGCACTCCCCAGTTATGTCTAACATCAGCTCTAGCAGGATACATATTTTAAATCTGATATATTCTAATCACAAGATAGAAATAAAATTTTTTCTACCTTTTGTCGTCTCTGGTTTCTGCTTTCATCGTCTTTTCACTCTCTTCCATCCAGCGTCTGCCCTCTGTCTCTTCAATCCAGCATCTGCCTCTTCCATCCACTGTCTGCCCTCTACCCCTCCCCCTACCCCTCCCATATGGTATCTGCGTTCTTTCTATGCCCCTCTCTCCTACACCAGATCTAGCATCTTTGTCCCTCTTTCCTTATTTTTCATCTGACCCCCCTTCCCAGCATCAATCTCTCTCTACCTTGTCATTCCTCTGTCTCTCCCCTTTCCCTCATCTGATCTCTCCATTCCATCCTGACTCCTTCCCCTCCTCTAATCTCCCTTCCAGCTGTTTCCTTCCAATGTTCCAGCCGTACCTTCTCCCTTTCCTCCTCCCCTTATCCAACAGTAACTCTCTTCCCTTTCCCTTCCCCTTCTCCCCTGTCAGCAGTAGCCCCTTCCCCTCCCTTGTCCAGGAGTACCCCTTCTCCCTTTCCTCCTCCCCTTATCCAACAGTAATTCTCATCCCTTCCCTTTCCCTTCTCCCCTGCCAGCAGTAGCCCCTTCCCCTCCCTTGTCCAGGAGCACCCCTACTCCCTTCCCTCTTTCCCTCTCCAGCAAATGTTTTCTCTTTGTAGGCTAGCGGCAGCTCTGTGTGCTTTTAACTTCGGCACACAGCTGCCCCTAGGCAGTATTTTAGCGCGGTTTCATGAGGCAGCCTCGGGGCCTTTGGTAGGCTGGCCCGCTTCGATGATGTGATGTGGGCCGGCCTACCAAAGGCCCCGAGGCTGCCTCATGAAACCGTGCTAAAATACTGCCTAGGGGCAGCTGTGTGCCGGAAGTTAAAAGCACACAGACCTGCCGCTGCTTTTCTGGGGGTGCGGAGAAATTCGCGGCAGGAGTCGGTGGTGGCAGGCAGGAGTGCCAGCATAGCGACGGCAACAGGAAGTTGCACATCAGCTGACGCCGGCACCTTTTGCTGCGGCGGGGTCCTGAATCCTTCGCGGACCGGCAAGATTTTTTTGCGGACCGGCGGTTGAAGAACTGTGCTCTAAATCATATTTGTTGCGATCTAATACAACAATGGCCCCACCTTTATCTGCTTTCTTAATTGATATGGATTTATCATTCTTTAAAACCTGAATGGCCTGTTTTTCATCTGTCTTTAAATTGTTACATTTGTATTTTTTGTTTTGTTGCCAGACTGAAACGTCTTTCAAAACACACTGTTTGAAAGCGTGAACTATTGGATCTATGGGCATGGGCGTCCATGGATTGGAGTGCATTTTTGTGAAGTAATGTATTTTTGTGAAGTAGTGGTTTCTTTTCTAGCGTAAGTCAAAGATTGATTATGACTTGTAGCCAATGTTGCCAATTTGTATAAGTTAAAGTTAGCGCTGTTAAGCGATATTCATGCGCATGTGCCAGAGAGCCTATTACAACAGTGCTCTCGTATGAGTTTAAAAGCGCATGCGCTGGTGTTGGTTAACTGACAGCGCCATTTTTGCTCGTGAACCAGAGTAGAGCTGCACAGTAAGCAACCTCATATTTGAATTTCTACATTATCTAGTCACAGTAATATTTGTTGATGTTACTTTTTGTATTTCACTAATTTGTTCACTTGTCTTTTTGTTGTAGTAAATATTTGACCCCTGAAGAAGCCTTTATGAGGTGAAACAGGTACCCGTTGGGATTCATTAAGTGTGCTACAACAGAGGCATTTAATCCCATAAAAAGATAAGTGCCGTTTTTTCACTATTTTAAAAGTTCACAACAATACCACTTTAAGAAAAAGACTAAGCTCAATGAAAGATACCCTGGTCCTGCTGAAGCTGTTAAATTAATCTTTTATGATTGTATAGCGCAGGCATCTGAGAGCTGAGTCTTATGAGCACATATAAATTGTCAAGTGCTCTTTATGTAAAGATGATGTACTAAACAGGTCTTTGGTTTGATATATCGGTTGATAACACAGCACAGCCATTAACAGCTGCTGGAAAGTATAGTGGTACCTTGGATTATGAGCATAATCCGTTCCAGGAGCATGCTCATAATCCAAAATGCTCGTTTATGAAAGCGAATTTCCCCATAGGAAATAATGGAAATTCGCTTTGATGCGTTTCGCCCCCCCGAGAACTGGCATTGTTCCCCTCGAAGGCCCCCCCCTGCGATCCGGCACCCCCCCTGCCTCGAACCGGCACCCCCCCACCACGATCCGACCCCCCCCGCCACGATTGGGCACCCCCCCGACACGATCCGACCCCCCCGACACAATTGGGCACCCCCCCGACACTATCCGACATCCCCCCCCGACACAATTGGGCACCCCCCGCCGCTTCTTACCCTCATCTGGGCACTCTAGAAGATCGGACTCCTCGTCTGCTGGGCCTTGAGCATCTGAGCATGCTCAAGGCTTGCGAGTTCACGTTCACGTTCAGAACGGCGGGGGGGTGCCCAATCGTGTCGGGGGGGGTCAGATCGTGTCGGGGGGGGTCGGATCCTGGCGGGGGGGGGTGCCGGTTCGAGGCAGGGGGGGTGCCGGATCGCAGGGGGGGTGCCGGATCGCAGGGGGGGGTGCTGGATTGCGGGGGGGGGGGGTGCTCGTAAATCGAGGCCAAAAATACCTGGGGTTTGTAAAGCATTTATCCTGGCCTTTGCTATTCTTTTGGTTTTCATTTTTTAATTTCTCCAGTGCAGTGAACTGAAGACTATTTGCTGAATGTTTTTTCATGAGCATTATTTGTTCAATATGAAACATTACCCAAGTTCTGAAGCTTATCTGGCCAGTGGCCTAAATAAACCTTTATTTTGATTTTGGAAGTCATTCTGATGTGGTGTCTGTTTATTGAATCTCTTGACTTACCTGTACCTGTATTACTAGGCAGTTGCCTAGGGTGGTTGAAAGACCTGAAGGGAACCCTCAAGTTAGAGAGGGCACGCTGGGGAGAATAGAGTCATGTCCCAAACACACTAACCAAGCCGGTTGGGTGCTTAGGGGTGACAAGTTGTCTGTATATGACCTTTTGGTTGAGGACAGGCTGGGGAGGGCTTCAATGGCTAGGAGGGTGTGGATGGGCTGGAGTGAGCTTTGACAGAGACGTCAGCAGTTGGAACCCAAGCACAGTACCGGGTAGAGCTTTGGATTCTTGCCCAGAAATAGCTGAGGGGGGGGAAAAAAATTTAAATTGAATCAGATTGGGCAAATTGGATGGACCATTCAGGTCTTTATCTGCTATCATCTAATATGTTACCACCTCGGCTGGCAACAAAAAAGCCTAATATGGCTTTGTAAAAGGGGGAGGAGGGTTAGTTAGAAAAGCACAGTTACCGTAACAGATGTTATCCAGGGACAGCAGGCAGATATTCTCACACATGGGTGACGTCACCGACGGAGCCCCGCAGCGGACAGCCTCGAAAGCAGACTTCCTTGAAGATCTTTAAAAGAGCTTCCGAGTGCTGCACTGCGCATGTGCGTGTGCCTTCCCGCCCGAACTAGGGGGTGCATCACAGTTCAGATACCTAGCCAAGGAGCCAACCAGGGGAGGTGGGAGGGTTGTGAGAATATCTGCCTGCTATCCCTGGATAACTAAATGAAAAACAATGTACCAAGTCTAAGTAATCCACAGATCAAGGTTTAAGATACCAAAAGTATTTATGTACTCTCAGATACCCGTTACACAGATCATCAAAGATCTCAATGGATTTGTATATGCGGGTTCAGATATCAATCATAGAGTTGTTTGAGACCGAGTATTTGGTCTCTGGCGTTGAGTTCCTCTTCCTCTTATTCTTCCTCTTTTTGTTATTTGTCCTCTGTGTAAAAAACGTGAAGAATTATTGCCGCTAGAGGATGAAGAAGAAGAAAATGACGAAATATCAGAGCTCGCTGCTCCCTGGTTAGTTGTTCCTTCCGCATCAATATTATTCATCCAGGGATAAATTCTTTGATTGATATAATCATTTTCGTCACGTTTAAATTTGCGGAGCTTTCCTTTCTTCAAATTCTCTCTGAAGGCATCCATTTCCTCATTCAATTTCCTAAAATTACTAGAAAAGTCTTGGTCAGAGTTAGTAGTTTTTAGTGAACTGATATTTTTATCCAATTCTATTTTACTAGTATTGATTTCCTTTAAACTGTTCTCTATGATCAAGAGCATCAAGTCCAATGCACATTTGTTAAGGATCTTATTCCAAGTGTCTAAAAAGGACATATCAGTTTTGAAAATTTGTGGAGCCTTTAGAATTCTTAGTCCTCTGGGTATACGTTCTTTTTTACAATATTCGATTAACATATCGCTATTGATTTCCATGCTGATGATGGATTTAAATAATTTGTTGACATGGTTTGAAGTCTGTAAATCCACCTAATTTCTCTTTGCGCAAGACGTTTTCTCCTATCACCCCCTCTAATGTTAGGTTCCTCCCTATCAATGCAAAAGCATTTTAGATCTTCAAACTTGTGTTTAGCAGTAGAGCAATGATCTACAAGAGGAGCTGTCATCTTATTATGTTTGAAGATCTAAAATGCTTTTGCATTGATAGGGAGGAACCTAACATTAGAGGGGGTGATAGGAGAAAACGTCTTGCGCAAAGAGAAATTAGGTGGATTTACAGACTTCAAACCATGACACCTAAGGGTTTAAATAACACCATAGATTGGAGGGTGTTTTATTGATTGTGATATTACATTTAACATATTTAAAATATTTAAAATATTTAAATTTAATTATTTAAATTATTTAAATTTTTTACGCATGCGCATATTGAGCATGAATTTAGCATAAAAGAGCGCATGCGCTGGCGTTCTCAATGCTAAAGCGCCATTTTTGTCTTGTTAATCCGAGACAACACTAGTAAGTTTTAACTTCTTAATATTTGAACAGTGTAGGCACGTTGTCATGTTATTTTACTGTTAAGGGTTTAAGATGTTTTTAATATGTTTTTGTATTTACTTTTAGATATTTGACCCCTGAAGAAGCCCAAGTCGGGTGAAACGGGTCCCGTAGGGTGTATTAAGATAAGTGCAATATATTCACATTAATATCTTTATTTTTGATTATTTATTCACTTATAGCACTTTAGAGCACTATTTTGCATTTTCGGTACTCTATGATTGATATCTGAACCCGCATATACAAATCCATTGAGATCTTTGATGATCTGTGTAACGGGTATCTGAGAGTACATAAATACTTTTGGTATCTTAAACCTTAAGTTAAACCAGTCTACAATAGAGTTGAGTTGCTATCCCTGGATAACACCTATTATGGTACGTAACTGTGCTTTATCCCAGGACAAGCAGGCAGCATATTCTCACACATGGGTGACCTCCAAGCTAAGTATAAAGGATGGAGGGAGAGTTGGCAATTTAGGAAAAAAGATTTTGCAAAACAGATTGGCCAAAGTGGCCATCCCTTCTGGAGAAAGTATCCAGACAGTAATGAGAGGTGAACGTATGAACTGAGGACCAAGTGGCAGCCTTGCAGATTTCCTCAATAGGAGCTGATCTGAGGAAAGCTACCAATGCCGCCATCGCTCGAACTTTAGGGCCCGTGACTCGACCCTGCAGAGGAAGACCAACCTGAGCATAGCAGAAAGAGATGCAAGCAGCCATCCAGTTGGAGATGGTTTGCTTCGAGATAGGACGTCCTAACTTATTTGGATCAAAGGAGATGAAAAGTTGAGGAGTTGTTCTGTGAGGTTGAGTGCGTTGTAGGTAGAAAGCCAAGACACGTTTGAGCGCCACTTCTCCAGGATGAGAATGAGGCTTTGGAAAAAATACTGGCAGAATAATAGATTGATTGAGATGAAATTCTGAAACAACTTTAGGTAAGAATTTTGGAAGAGTACGGAGGACCACTTTGGCATGGTGGAAAACTGTCAAAGGAGGGTCCGTAACCAAAGCTTGTAACTCACTGACTCTTCGAGCAGAGGTGAGGGCAATTAGGAACACTGCTTTCCAAGTGAGATACTTGAGGTGAGCTTGATCAATTGGTTCAAATGGAGGCTTCATCAGTTGAGCTAAAACAACATTGAGATCCCAGACTACTGGAAGCGGTTTAAGTGGTGGACGAACATTAAATAAACCTTTCATAAATCGGGAAACCAGAGGGTGTGCAGAGAGAGGTCTCCCATCAATAGGCTGATAAAAAGCAGCAATTGCACTGAGATGGACTCGAATAGATGTAGACTGAAGACCAGATTGCGATAAGTGAAGCAAATAATCCAAAACAGAAGCCAAGGAGGTAGACTTTGGCTCAAACTGACGGGTGGAACACCAAGCAGAAAATCTAGTCCACTTCTGGCCATAACACTGCTGAGTGGATGGCTTTCTGGAAGCTACCAAAATATCTTGTACAGACTGAGAAAACTGTAAAGAGTCGTTTAGGTTGAAAGGAACCAAGCTGTTAAGTGTAGAGACTGCAGGTTGGGATGGAGTAAGGAACCCTGACTCTGAGTAAGCAGAGAGGGAAAAACTGGTAGAAGCAGAGGCTCCCTGGTGCTGAGTTGAAGTAGAAGGGAGTACCACGGTTGTCTGGGCCACCGAGGAGCTATCAGAATCATGGTAGCATATGCTGACTTGAGTTTGACAAGAGTCCTGAGAATTAGTCCTGAGGGAAGGCATAAAGAAACTGATCCCTCCAGTCTAGGAGAAAAGCATCTGCCTCGAGACACTGGGGAGAGTATATCCGGGAGCAAAATTGAGGCAGCTTGTAGTTGAGGGGGGATGCAAAGAGATCTATATGCGGAGTCACCCAGTGAGCAAAAACTTGACGAAGTGTGGGAGAATTGATTGTCCACTCGTGAGGTTGTAGAAGGAGACTCAATGTGTCCGCCAAACAGTTGTGTTGACCCTGAATGTAGACAGCTATGAGAAAGATGTTGCGATGAATCGCCCACGTCCACATTCTCAGAGCCTCCTGACACAGGGAATGAGAACCCGTTCCACCCTGTTTGTTGACATAATACATGGCCACCTGGTTGTCCATCCGCACGAGAACCACAGTGTCGTGAAGAAGGTGTTGAAAAGCTTTGAGAGCATTGAAAATCGCTCTGAGTTCCAACAGATTGATATGACAACGACGGTCCTGCGAAGTCCACAGACCTTGGGTATGAAGGCCATCAACATGGGCACCCCAAGCAAAAGTGGATGAGTCCGTTGTGAGTACTTTCTGATGAGGTAGAGTGTTGAACAGCAAACCTCTGGAAAGAATGGAAGAGAGCATCCACCAGTGGATAGATTGCCTCAACAAAGGAGTTACTGTAATCTGTTGAGAAGGCGAGTCGATTGCCTGTTGCCACTGGGATGCCAGGGTCCACTGAGGAATACGAAGGTGAAGCTTGGCAAAAGGAGTCACGTGAACTGTAGAAGCCATGTGGCCGAGTAGAATCATCATGTGCCTTGCAGAAATTGATGGAAGATGAGACACCTGATGACAAAGGCGAAAGAGGGTATCTTGACGTGATGGAGGTAGAAACGCTCCAAGACGGACAGTATCCAGGGTGGCCCCAATGAATTGAAGAGATTGAGATGGGGTCAACTGGTATTTTGGGAAGTTGATTTCGAACCCCAGACTTTGGAGGAATAGAATAGTCTGTTGGGTCGCTGCAATAACCCCTTGTTGAGAGGGGGCTTTGATTAGCCAGTCGTCCAGGTATGGAAAAACTTGAAGACCTTGAGTGCAAAGAGTTGCAGCCACCACCACCAGGTATTTTGTGAAGACTCTGGGGGAAGAGGCGAGTCTGACTCTGTATTGTAGGTGAAGATCTCCCACCTGGAATCAGAGATAAATTTGCGAGAGGCTGGATGAATGGGAATATGGGTATAAGCCTCTTTGAGATCCAGAAAGCACTTCCAATCTCCCTGATCCATCAGGGAATACAATGTGGGCAATGAGAGCATCCGAAACTTCTCTTTGACGAGGAATTTGTTGAGAGCTCTGAGGTCCAGAATGGGTCACAGATCCCCCCCGTCTTCTTTGGAACTAGAAAGTAATAGGAGTAGAACCCCAAGTTCCGCTGAGAAAGAGGAATCTCCTCGACAGCTCGAAGGCGAAGAAGAGCCTGAGCTTCCTGAAGAAGAAGAGGAAGTTGCGACCGATTGGAAGGACACGCTCTCGTAGGGTGATCTGGAGGTACTTGAAGCAAATGAAGAGAGTATCTCTCTCGCAGAATGGTGAGAACCCAGAGGTCGGAAGTGATCAATTCCCACTGATGATAAAAATAGGAAAGACGACCCCCTATGGGCAGAAGAGAATTCCGATGCAGGGAGGTTGGAATGCTCAAGCTGGGAACATCAACAAGACTGAGCTGGCTTGGTGGCAGCAGGAGTTTGAGACTTCTGTTGACGTTGCTGTTGCTGAGGACGACGAGGTGGAGGCCTGTAAAAAGCAGGAGTTGTTTTCTGAGGGTAATGACGTTGTGTCTGTTTGTATGCCCGAGCTGGAGGTGTCTTGGGCTTCGGTCGAAAGAGAGAAGCAAAAGAGCGCTCATGTTCCGAGAGGCGCTTAGTAGCCGCTTCAATGGAATCATCAAATAATTCATTATCCTGACAAGGTAAGTTGTCCAATCGATCTTGAAGATTGGGATCCATGTCAACAATATGTAGCCAAGCCAGTCTACGCATGGCTACAGCAAAGGCAGATACTCGAGATGATAATTCAAAAGCATCATAGGAAGCCTGTAGCATGAAGAGTCTCAACTCAGAAAGAGTCTTGAGGATTTGCTTAAACTCCGGAAGATGTGTTTTGGAAATGTCAGTGTCAGCATAGCTATCGCTAGCATTCAGCATTTTATGGGAAATTATATCAATCTGACTCTGGCATGTGAATGCAGATAGACCCTGAGGGCAGGGAGACTGTTTTAAGTAGCCCTGCCCTGAATCATGATTAGCTAAAAGGTGTTAATGTCTGATTAAGAGGGTGCTTAGGACAATGGGTCCAGGTGCACAGATAACTAAAGTTAATCAGAAACTATTGTCAGAGGCATACTGGAAATTACATTTGACCATAACCTATTCTTCGGCTGTCTAGCACAAGTTTACTAAGGAGGGGGAGATTTAACTTCTATTGAAGCTCAATAGTTTTCTATATTCAGAATAGGATTCCAAGCTATAAAAGCCCCCTCGCAGCATCACCCCTCTCTCTTGGCTCTTGGCACTCTGGTCCTCTCTTGTTTTTCTTGAGCTCTCTCTTTTTCTGTCTATCCTTCTCTTTATCTATGGAACACGAAGCTTGGACCATCACCCTATCCCCCCTTTTCTCTCTCTCTGCCTTTCCCTGGAACTTCAGGCTTCTATGTCTCTCTTTTCCTCTGAACTCTGTAAGGCAGGGAAACTGCGTTGCTCTCTCATTAATTGTAATGCTTATAAATATTGCTTTTCTGTAAGCCTATTTCTATAATATATTCTTTATGCAATCACCTCTGGCTGTGCCTTTTTGATTCTACTTCCTGGTGAATGTTCAGTGAGGAAACTGAACCTGGGACCTGGCGTTTGTAAGGGCGCCTCTCAAGTGACCCCACCAACCATATATTGTGGGGGCCACTAAAAAACCTTACAGTCAGGATAAAAGGAAGGTAACAATTTCAAAAAATGGTTGAAATAGGTAGTAAAAGTGTAATTATAATTAAGAATCCTATTGGCCATCATCGAGTTTTGGTATAAATGACGACCAAACTTGTCCATGGTGCGACCCTCCCTGCCTGGAGGTACTGCAGCATAAAGCTTGGAAGGATGAGCCTTTTTCAAAGATGATTCCACCACCAGGGACTGATGGGATAATTGAGATTTTTCAAATCCCTTACAGGGAATAGTACGGTATCTGGATTCCAATTTGGATGGAATAGCCATAATAGAATAGGGAGTTTCCATATTCCGTATGAAAGTTTGTTTAAGGACTGGAGTCATAGGTAATCTCAAAGTCTCTTTGGGAGGATGAGAAAGTTCCATGTCCGCTAAGTATTCTGGAGTATACTTAGAATCAGAATGAAGATCCAGTTTGAGGGCCTGTCCCATATCAAAAACAAACTTAGCAATAGAAGTAGTTTTGGTGGAGGACTCATCTGGAGAAGGAGTACGAGACCTTGGAGCCACAGAATAGGAAGGAGACGCCTCTCTAGAGTATTGAGACAAAGGTTCAGACTCGAGACGCATGGTAATTGAAGAAGCTGCACTATCTACCTGAGGTGGAGTCATCGAATGTTTGCACTTCAGACTCCTCACTGGTGATGTACCCGGAGTTCGAGCCACAGAATGTGTTGATGCAGGAGGAAAAGAGTCCCGTATAGTTGGCTTCGATGGAGGAGTCCCTGATCTTGAGAAACTCTGAGTTGAGACCTCTCGAGATCGAGACTTGTGTTTCTCTGTGGAAGAACGAGACACAGACGCCTCGGTATCCATAGAGGGAGACTGGCACACAGACGCCTTTGCACAAAGCTTCGAAGAAAAATGTCTCGAATGCCTCGAGCGATGCTTCAGGCAAGGCGGGAGAGACATCGATGGAGGCTCTTTTTCTTTTTAACGAGGTCCGAAATTTCTGCACTGAACCATTGGGGTCTTTTGTTCCTCCTGCGTTTACTTACTGTTCTTATGTGGCGGTTTGTTGCTTTGTTTGTTGCATGGCCTATTACATTACCATTACCAGGGTCAGACATAATATTTTCCCATATCCCATACTTAGATACTCTCTCTCTTATGACATCTTGGTACCTTTATACCTGAACCTCCTGAAAAAGCTTCCTGCATCCCTTATGCACCGTTCATTCGCTCAACGACGGGTAAGATATAAGCATACTGGGGTCCCCCGCCCAGATGATGGCCTATACAACCTAAGACAGAGGTTTGAACTCATAATGGGAATTGTTTATCTTCATAGCTTGGAGATTCTGCAGCAAAGGGGACGTACGACTATAATATTGGAGGTAAAAGAAGCATCTGCTAATTGCAGATTGACTGTTTAAAGAAGGGTACCACAAGCTTGCCTTCATTTCAAAGAATAAAAAAAATAAAAAAAAAAGTATGGGAGATGTCAGCCTAGAGGCCTATGGGAAATTATATCAATCTGACTCTGGCATGGGAAGGCAGATAGACCCTTAGTGCAGGGAAACTGTGTTAAGTATCCCTGATATGTTTTAAGTTTCCCTGATTGAATCATGACTAGCTAAAAGGTGTTAATGTCTGATTAAGAGGGTGCTTAGGACAATGGTGCACAGATCAAGCCAGAGACTTAATCCCATCACCATGCTTGCAGGTATCTCACCCTCCTTAGCAATTAAATTAACCATTGTTTCAAACAGTTTACAAATTCTAAACAGAAAGATATTGGGGCATACAGGTTTCTATATTGAGCCAAGGTATAAAAGCCTGCTCTCTGCAACACACATATATCTCTCTCTTTTTCTATCAAGCTATCAGGAGAGGGGTCTTGGCCCTCTATCTCTCTTTCTATCTAGCTATCTCTTGGCTCTTTGCTTGGCTCTTTGCTGGTTCTGTCTTGACTCTCCCTCTCTTTGTCTATCCTTCCCTTTATCTATGGAACACGAAGCTTAGACCATCCCCCTTTTCTCTCTCTCTGGCTCTTCCTAGAACTGCAAGCTTCTATGTCCCTCTTTGCCTCTGAACTCTGTAAGGCAGGGAAACTGCTATGCTCTCTATTTAATAGTAATGCCTATAAATATTGCTTTTCTGTAAGACTATTTCTATAATATATTCTTTATGCAAACACCTCTGGCTATGCCTTCTTTATTCTACTTTCTGGTGAGTCATCTGTGAGGGAACTGAATCTAGGACCTGGCATTGGTCAGTGCGCATTTCACTTAACCCCTACCACCATACATTGGTGGGGGCCACTAACCGAAACTGACATTTTGGGGGCACGAAGCTTAGTCCATCCCCCTTTTCTCTCTCTCTGGCTCTTCCTAGAACTGCAAGCTTCTATGTCCCTCTTTGCCTCTGAACTCTGTAAGGCAGGGAAACTGCTATGCTCTCTATTTAATTGTAATGCTTAATTGTAATGATTATAAATACTGCCTTTCTTTTCCCCTATTTATATAATATATTCTTTAAAAAAAAACTGACACTCACATCCTTCCACAGTTCTAACCCTGCTACAGAGTTTAGTGTCATCCGCAAATTTTATAACTTCACATTTCGTCCCCGTTTCTAGGTCATTAATAAATACATTGAACAGCAGCGGTCCGAGTACCGACCCCTGCGGAATTCCGCTCGTGACCCTCCTCCAATCCGAGTAGTGGCCCTTAACTCCAACCCTTTGCTTCCTGCCTGCCAACCAGTGTTTAACCCATCTGTGTACATCCCCTTCCACCCCGTGGTTCCACAGCTTCCTAAGTAGCTGCTCATGGGGTACCTTGTCAAAGGCCTTTTGGAAGTCGAGATAAATGATGTCTATGGGTTCCCCTTTGTCCATCTGGCTGTTTACTCCCTCAAAGAAGTGCAGTAAGTTTGTTAGGCACGATCTTCCTTTACAGAAGCCATGTTGGCTCTCTTTTATTAGTCCATTTCTTTCAATGTGCTCACAGATGCTGTCCTTTATCAGTGCTTCTACCATCTTGCCTGGAACCGATGTCAAACTTACCGGCCTGTAGTTTCCCGGGCCACGTCTCGATTCCTTTTTAAAGATAGGTGGAACATTTGCTATCTTCCAGTCCTCCGGGACCTCACCAGTTTTCAAAGATAGGTTGCAAACTCGGAGTATTTACGCTATTTCATTTCTTAGTTCTTGGGTGGATTCCGTCTGGGCCTGGTGATTTGTTGCTTTTCAATCTATCTATCTGTTGGAGGACATCCTCATGGCTCACCTCTATTGTCGACAGGTTTTCTTCCTGGTCTCCACTGAAGATCTCTTCGGGTTCTGGTACACTGGATGTGTCCTCGCTTGTGAAGACTGATGAGAAGAACTTGTTTAACCTATTAGCCACCTCTTTTTCCTCCTTTATCACTCCCTTCTGTCTCCATCATCCAATGGTCCTACTTCCTCCCTCGCCGGTTGCTTCCCTTTAACATATTTGAAGAACGATTTGAAACTTTTTGCCTCCCCGGCTAGTCTTTCTTCGTATTCCTAACCACTCGATGACATTCTTTTTGGCATTTCCTGTGTTCCTTCCAGTTTTCCCTGGTTTGGTCCTTTTTCCATTTCCAGAATGATTTTATCTTGTCTCCTATCACTTTCTTCACTTCATTTGTTATCCATACTGAGTCTTTTGTTCGGTTTTTTTTCGCACCCTTTTCTAAATCTGGGGATGTACATAAGTTGTGCTTCTTGCACCGTGCCCTTGAATAGGGACCAGGCTTGCTCCACGGTTTCTATTTTCCTTGAGCTGTTTTCTGAGTTTTTTTTCTCACCATTACTCTCATAGCATCATAGTTCTCTTTCTTGAAGTTGAGCGTTGTCACTGTGGTCCTCTTCCCTCTTGATGTTCCTACTTCTAATTTGTACTGGATCATGTTGTGATCGCTGTTTCCTAGTGGTCCTACTACTTCCACTTTCTTTGCAGGTCCCCCTAGCCCGTTGAGGATTAGGTTGAGAGTGGCATTTCCTCTCGTTGGTTCCTTGACGAGCTGATCTATAAAACAGTCCCTTACAGCCTCTAGGAATTCTGTTTCCCTCGCACAGTTCAAGTTTCCAATACTCCAGTCTATTCCGGGGTAGTTAAAATCCCCCATTACCATCACATTCCCGCCTCAATTCTGCTGCCAGTTCTTTGTCGTTTGCTTCCGTTTGTCCAGGCGATGAACCAATCAATTCCGTTAGTTCAACCAAAATACTGGGAGTAATCATAGATAGTAAATTGTCCTACTGTCCAGTGCAGTAGTAAAGAACTGTTTTTTCAAACTTAGAATAAGATCTTTAGCAAATATTCTGGACCCTCAATCTCTTAACATTGTAATCCACTCCCTTATCATATCTAAACTCGACTACTGTAATTCATTGTATAAAGGAATCTGCCCAAAAAACATTTGATACCTCTAACTGATACAAAATACAGCCATCAATATTATTACAAATGTGAAGAAATTTGATCGCGTTACCCTCCCTGCTAAAAAGTGCGAATCTTATATAAAATATCATTGAATCTTATATAAAATATCTATTCTTTCATTCAAAATCCAAAATACCAAAGAACCTGCTTTCATTCATAAACTCCTCATTCCACATGATCCCCCTAGAGCTCTAAGATCATCCTCTCAGCATCTCCTTCACATACCGTCCTTAAAAATCATTAGTACACGTCGGGCCTCTTCATTCGCAATTAAGGCTCCAACAGTTTGGAACTGTTTACCACCCCATATTAGGGCTGAAAAAAACTTAGATAAATTCAAAGGAAATCTTAAATGCTTCCTTTTTAAAGATGCATATGAATGCTTATCTGGTTCTGTGGTTGCCTTGGTCACAAATACAAGCCATTCACAAACTCACACAGTGGCAGTGACTGATCCAACTACCAGCACCCCGGTAGGCCCTTCCTTTGGGAAGCTTATTAGACTTATTAGCTAGCACTGAAGGATGATATTGAAGAATTTTTGTTGACTTTTGAGCGGGGTGGCTGGGGCATCTCGCTGGCCACAGGACCAGTGGGCAGTAAAGCTTATTCCATGCTTAGTAGGGCAAGCGTTAGAGGCTTACTGAACTTTAAACCCTGAGCAAGCCTCGGACTATAAATGCATAAAAGAATTTCTGTTAGAATACCTTGGACATACTGTACACCTGAGCAATATCATATGCAGTTCAGGGCCCTTAAGAATGAAGCCCGGAGAGAGACCTAAGGCCCTGGCGCAGTGACTTAAACATCTCTGTGAAAGGTGGTTAGCGCCTTATTTCCGGAACTTGGTGGCAAAAGGGATGGCTGTGTGGCTGCTGAGCTCCTCCCTTGGGCACACTTACTGCTTATTATTTGATATTTGTCTCACAGCAGTGTGGCAGTTTTTGCTGAGAAAATATGAGAGCTGACTGCTGGCTAATCCTCCCTGCCATTGAGAAGTAGGTCAGAAGTGCGAGTTGGCTGCTTGCAAGTTATTGGCAGTTGAGTTTTGAATCGCTGACAGTGGCTGGTGAACTGGCTGTCAGCTGATGTTTATTTTTGCCTGCCTGATACAGTTCTCTCGTACTTTGAAAACTTTATCTGACTGCTAATTGTAAATCAACACAAATACTAATTGGCAGTTGTATTTTGATTCGCTGACAGTGGCTGGTGAATTGGCTGTCAGCTGATGTTTGTTTTTGCCTGCCTAATACAGTTTTCTTGCACTCTGTAAACTTTATCTGACTGCTAATTGAAAATCAACACAAATATTAACCAGCAGATGATTGAAGCAGTATCGGTTGATGTTTGTTTTTTCCAGCCTGGTACAGTTCTCTCCCACTCTAAAAATGTTATCTGACTGCTAGTTGAAAATCAGCACAGATACTGATGAGCAGAATAGTGAAGCTGAAGCCTGAACTAGATAGACACCGGAGCCGCACCGAAGCCAAAAACAGGCAGCAGAATCAGCGGCTGGGACTTGGAAGCACTGTTCTGCCCCTCCGATCCAGCAGGGGATAGCGGTGAGCACAAAGAGACGCTGGGACCGCACTGAAACCAGCGGTAGAGAGCAAAAGCAGCAGCGGGGTACTTGAGAGCACGGCTCCGCCCCTCCCCCGATCCACCAGGGGATAACGGTGAGCACAAGGAGACGCCGAGGCTGCACCAAAACCAGCGGCAGGCAGCAGAATCTGCAGCAGGGACTTAAGAGCACAGCTTCGCCCCTCCCCCGATCCAGCAGGGGATAACGGGAAGCACAAAGTGACGCCGGGGCCTCACCAAAGCCAGCGGCAAGCAACAGAATCAGCGGCTGGGACTTAAGAACACAGCTCTGCCCCTCCCCCGATCCAGCAGGGATAACGGTGAGCACAAGGAAACGCCGGGGCCGCACCGAAGCCAGCGGCAGACAGCAGAAGCAGCGGCGGGGACCTAGGAACACAGCTCTGCCCCTCCCCCGATCCAGCAGGGTTCTATACCATACTAGATATGTTAGATACAATGAGCTTCGCATCTTGCACCACCATAAGAACCACACTTTTAAGTTATACATAAGCAATCCTTCTGATACTCCTGCTCCTAACAGACTGGAAAACAACTGTACACAACATATATCCAATACCCATCATAGCATACTCCAGAGGAATTACCCAGCCAAACTGGCATCTCATATTAAACAGAAACACATACTATCAGCCCTTCACATATCAACCCTCCCTAAAATTAACAACTAGAAAACCAGCAAATCCATACAATACCACAATACTACCCCACCAAAGATCACTCATACCTGAAAACAACGAGCAACTCACCAATAGAATACATCCCTCTCAAATGCGCCTATATGAACATCAGAGCCATTGGCTCTTAAACAGAACGCATAAAAAACTGGATAGAAGAAGATAACCTTGATTGCCTTTTCCTCACAGAGACCTGGCTCACCTATGATACAGACCCCAGAATAACTGAAGTCTGTCCTAAAAGCCACAAAATGACACTGGTATGCAGAGAAAATAAGAGAGGAGAAGGAATTGCCATCATAGCCAGAGACACATTAAACATACACCTACTAGACAAAATAACAGACCAATACAAGGATTTACTTGCCTGTCAACTCTCAAGCACATCACTTAAAGGAACACTTACATGCATATTATGCTACATAACCCCAGGTAACTGGAGCACAGCCAAGCCAATATTTGAAGAATTTATTTATTGAAACTCCCTAGCAACTACCTACAACCTCCTTCTAGGAGACCTCAACCTTTACCTTGAAAACCATTCCTGCAAAAATGCTGAAACATACTAGCATACCTAGAAGCCCTAACATATAAAATCTTAGATCCTCAAACTACACATGAAAAAGGCACCAGCTGGACATCGTAGCATACATGTCCCAACAGACCTCACACCCAGAATTTCAAACCTTAAATGGAAAATGGAACTGTTCCCTTTGGTCTGATCACTACACCTACTCCTTCGAAATCAATTGGTCTTGTAACAAATACACTCCGACTACTCAACAGACTACCTTACTCTCACGCAAACATATAGATCCCTCAGTATTCTGGACAAAAAACAGACACCATAATCCAACACTACACATCTAAAGACTTCATCTCAAAATGGAACCTGCTAAGTAGGACCACACTAGACGAACTAGCCCCAGAAAAACCTAAAACCAAAATCTACAGAAAATCAAACAAATGGTTCGACAATGAACTACTCCAACTCAAAAGACAATGTAGACAACTGGAAAGAAAATGGAGAAAAAGCGACCAAGAATCCACAAAAACAGCATGGATAGCAACAAACCGAAAGTACAAACAAAAACTGAAAGAAAAAAGAAGGGCATACTACTCGAAACAAATTGGAGCTGGACCCCAAGACTCAAAAAAGCTATTCCAGCTACTAAAAGTCCTCACAAACACAACACCATACATAGAGAACAACAATTCACCCCCACCTACAGCCACCCTCTTAGCTACCTACTTCAAAAACAAAATTGCAAATATCAGAGCCTCTTTCAACGGAACACCCTCACACATAGAGACATCATTTCCACCAACAGAAAAAGACTCAATCGCAGCAGATAGAACCTGGTCCCATTTCTCACCTATAGAATGGGCAGAGTTCAACAATCTTTATAATAAATACAGCCATGCAGCCTGTGACCTCAACCATTGCCCCCCATACCTACTGAAAAACTCAAGCATATTATTCCACTCCCTACTTCTACAATGGATATACTCATCACTACTAGAGGGTTATTTCCTACAAGAACTCAGTGAAATCATAATAACTCCGATATTAAAGGACCCTAAAGGAGTAAAAGACCAACCATCTAATTACAGACCCATTGCCTCAATCCCATTGTACATCAAACTGATGGAAGGTCTCATAGCAAAAAATTTAGCCTCTTATCTAGAGAATCACAACATACTCCACCCCACACAATTGGGATTCAGAGCCAAATACAGCACGGAGACACTACTAGGAACACTAATGGACGCTGCAAGACAACACCTCTGTACAGGCAAGAAAATACTGCTGATACAACTAGACCTTTCAGCAGCCTTCGACTTGGTAGACCACGACATGCTTCTACAAACTCTCAATTCAATAGGAATCTCAGGCAAAGTACTTGCATGATTCAAAGGATTCCTACAATCAAGAACTTACAGAGTTAAAACAATGCAAGAAAAATCAGAACCATGGTCCAACGCCTGCGGAGTTCCCCAAGGATCACCCCTATCACCTACATTATTCAATATATACATAGCCTCCCTCAGCTACTACCTAGATAATCATGGCATAATTTCATACAGCTACGCAGATGACATCACTATTCTCCTAACCTTCGACCAACCAGAACCCGTCATGACAAGCACAATACACAAAACTCTCGATTCAGTTGCAATTTGGATGACAGAGCACAAATTAAAACTTAACCCTGACAAAATAAATTTCATCCCCCTGACAAAATAAATTTCATCCCTTATCTTCATACTTATTACGAATTTCTTCACTCTACTCCAGAAAAACAATTTAATTTTACTGAGGCTACTATTGTAGTCATTCCCAAACCTGACAGAGACCCCACTTTGGTTAAAAACTTTCGCCCCATCTCTCTTCTTAATCTAGATTATAAAATTATGGCTAAACTTCTTTCCCTGAGACTTAATAAAGTGATCCCCTCTCTAATTCATAAAGATCAAGTAGGATTTATTAAGCAGAGATATATCGGTGACAACTTACGTCTTTTTCACCATATTAATGCCCACGCTAAAACCCTTCCAGATCCTGTAATTGGCCTGGCTATTGATGCTGAAAAGGCCTTCGATCGCGTCGAATGGCCTTTTCTCTTTCGTATCCTGAAGTGGTACAATTTTGGCCCATCCTTTACGACATAGGTTGAAACCTTGTACCGACAACCCACAGCTCGTATTTTAATCAATAATTCTCTTTCTAACAAGTTTCCACTCCATAGGGGTACTCGTCAGGGATGCCCGCTTTCCCCCCTATTATTTAATTTAGCTCTGGAACCACTTCTTTCGGCCATTCGTCAATGTCCCTCAATTGAAGGCATTTCCACTTCCTCTCGTCACATCAAGTTAGCGGCCTATGCCGATGATGTCCTCCTCTTTATCCGAGACCCTACTAGTTCTCTTCCTGCTCTCGTTGACATTGTCTCTCAATACTCCCTGCTCTCTGGATACTCAGTTAATTGGGAAAAATCGGAGATCTTCCCTCTTAATGATCATATCTCTCCATCAGATCTCACTCAATTCCCCTTCCCATGGTCGCGTGGGGCTGTGAAGTACCTGGGTGTCTTAATACATAAAGATCCAATTCATGCTCAGGATCTTAACTTGACTAAAATTAAAAACTTAGTCTTGAACACAACATCCCGATGGTCTCCACTCTATTTGTCTTGGTGGGGCAGGATTGCTTCCATCAAAATGACCCTTGCCCCACAGATAAATTACACTCTTTCGATGCTCCCATCCTTATGTAGGAAGACATTTTTTCAATGGCTAGATAAAAAAATTTCTGAATTTGTTTGGAATAAGAAAAAGCCTCGTATTGCTCACTAAATTAAAAGCCTCCAAAGTACGTGGCGGTTTAAACCTACCTGATTTTTATTTTTATTATGTTGCATCAATGGCCAAATACGGAGCATATTGGATCACTGACCCCTGTCCCCAAGATCCTCCAGCCTGGTTTGAGATGGAGCGCTTTATATGTACACCATTACATGTTTCCTGTTTGACAACAATACCTGTTCCTAGACACTTGAAGAGATACCCCCTGTTGAGTGCAACGCAGCATGCCATTCATCTATTAGATGCAATCTCAGAAATTTCAATTAAAGACAGTCCATTCATGTCCATCTGGAATAATCCCAAACTCCAACATAATGGAAAGTCAATTTCATGGAAACGTTGGCAGCGGTCTGGGTTGTGGTTTCCTCATCAAATAACTACTCAATCCTCCATTGTTCCCTTCGACACACTCTGCTCTACTTACTCGTTACCCCACTCTACATCTTCTCAATGGCTTATTCTCACTGGAGCGTTATCTTCTTTGTCTCTACGATTTGATTTCGAATCATCCATCCACACTATACGCCACTGGTCTTCACTGGCTATATTGAAAGGTAAAGCAATCTCCTTATTTTACAGCATACTAAGAGACAATTCCTTTACTTTTTCCTCCAATTCTATGAAACACTGGGAATCCATGCTAACGACCCCTCTTTCGGATGTTGACTGGGATCTCTTTTGGTCTTCGACAAACCGTCCTCTCCTGTCCTCCAGAGTTTCACAATCAATGTTCTTCATCATGTGGAATGCAGTATGGACTCCTTTTCGGATGTGGAAAGCTAATCTCAAACAAGACTCTGTATGCTGGAACTGTATGAAAGAGACCGGAACCCTGGATCATATGCTTTTCCACTGCACTCCAGTTCGCTCCTTCTGGGCTCGCATTTGGGACACTATAAAAAGTATTACTAACTGCTCGGATGAAATTTCCTTAGACACTATTATTCTTCGTTCTCAACACCCATGTTTTGCTCTGTCGAACTGTCCTCCCAAACTCATTGATACTATGTTTGTGACTGCCATTATGCACATCTTAAAAAACTGGAAATCCTCCTCCTTATTGGATTATACTTTTTGGTGGAACTCTTTGAGCATGTACCATAAATATGAATCATATGCATATGAGAAGAAAAACATTGCTCGTCTTTCCATGAACATGGCACGATGTAACTCTCCCTGGAAATTCTTAGACTTTTATGTTCGTTCTGTTTCATAGACACTCCTGTCTTCTTCTTCTTCTTCTTGTCTTCTTTCTTCCATTCTTTTCTTTCCTTTTTCCTTCCTTCCTTTTTTTTTTTTCTTTCTCTCTCGTTCTCTTACTGGCGGTCCAAGTACTTTGAATTTCTTAAAAAGTTTTGACACAATTATAGTTAATTGCAGTTGATGTTATACTATATTAAGCGTTTTAGACTTTAATGTCCTGATGTTGAACATATATTTTAACGTGTATCTGGACCTATACTTGGACTGTAACTTTTCACAAACACTAATAAAAAACATTGACCTAAGAAAACAACAAAACTCCAACATTAACTAATCTTGTAATAAACTCGATCTCATACCCAATACAACCTACACTAAAATTGCTAGGAGTCACAATTGACAGAGGCTGCACCATGCAACCCCAAATTAACAAAATAATAAAGGCATCATTCATGACCATGAGAAATCTAAGAAAAATACGAACATTCTTCGAAAAGAAGCAATTTCTACTATTGGTACAATCTCTTATCCTTGGGATGATAGACTACTGCAACATACTATACCTATCTTGTCCTGCGACCATGATGAAGCAATTGCAGACAATACAGAATACTGTATTCTTGTCTATTTCCTTGTCTATTTCCTAAAAAAATATGATCATATCACAGAGGCATACCATGACTTGCACTGGCTTCCAATAGAAGCGAGAGTGCACTTCAAATTCTACTGCTTACTTTACAAGGCTCTCAACGGAGAAAGCCCAACCTACTGGAATAACCGACTAAATCAATCCTCCTCAACCAGACACAGAAGATCCCACTCACTATTCACTCACCCATCATCCAAAGATGTCAAACGAAAAAAACTTTATGATAACCTAATAGCCTCCAAAGCAGCTAAACTGGACAGACAAATCACCACTCTGTTATCTTCGACTACAGACTACAAAGCCTTCAGGAGAGCTATTAAAACCATACTCTTCAAAAAACACATAAAACCTATCAAGCACAACCAATCCCAACCCAATATCCAACACTCTATTTACCTTTAGATCTCTCTAATACTCTTCTATCTACCAAACGTTATCTAAAACCCATTTTTATCTCCTAAAGACCTCCACTTCCCTTTGGTAACTCTTTACCCAACATATATTATCTTAAAAATTCTATGTCATCGATTATTCTAGTCCTTCAAATTTTGAATGTAATTTTTGTTTTAGTTTGGATGTAATCCGCCTTGAACCGCAAGATAATGGCGGAATATAAATCACTAATGTAATGTAATGTAATCTCCAAAGTCTCCCAGCGGTAATAGCAGAGTTGGTGAGGGAATAGTTCATGGAAGCTGTCCCAGGTACTTTAAGGGACTGGTTAACAAAGCAGGGTGCCCCAATCCTTGGCCAAACAATGACCATTGCCGAAGCCTTCTAGGATGCACAATTTTCTTGACAGTAGAGGGGATATATGTGAAGGGGAGGGGAGACAGGGGTTTTGTTGGTCCTCGCTCTGTATATTTGTATTTACAAAATGGCAATTGTTAAGAATATTGTTTCTTTTTATATTTTAATAAAATACACTTGTGTGGATGGGATCTGATGGTTTGCAGGGACCGAGCTCGCGGAGACGAGGTGGAAATGGGTTTTTTAAATTTCAGTCTTAGTAGTTTGCCAGTCCACAAAATAATTATTTTATTTCCGCCGGTCCATAGGTGTAAAAAGGTTGAAGAATACTGCTCTAGGGTATACATATTCAGGGATTCCAGTCTCTCCTCGTACATCTTTTGGTCTAATATCTGGCAACTAAAATCCAATGCAGAGTAATACATTTGGGGATTAATAATTGGAAGGAACCGTATGTGCTGGGAGGTGAGAGGCTAATATGCACGGATGGGGAGAGGGACCTTAGGGTGATAGTATCTGAAGATCTAAAAGTGAAAAAAAAGTGTGGCAAGGCAGTGGCTGCCAGAAGGATGCTGGGCTGTATAATGAGAGGCATAACCAGTAGAAGAAAGAAGGTGTTGATGCCCCTGTACAGGTCGTTGGTGAGGCCCCACTTGGAGTATTGTGTTCAGTTTTGGAGACCATATCTGGCGAAGGACATAAGAAGACTTGAAGCGGTCCAGAGGAGTGCGATAAAAATAAGAGGTTTGAGAACATAAGAACATAAGAAGTTGCCTCCGCTGAGGCAGACCATAGGTCCATCCTGCCCAGCGGTCCGCTCCCGCGGCGGCCTATTAGGCCCATTGCCTGAGCAATGGTCTATACCTATCTATACCCCTCAATCTCTTTTTCTTCTAGGAATCTATCCAAACCTTCTTTGAAACCATTTAAGGTTTTCTTGTCTACAACAGCCTCTGGAAGCGCGTTCCATGTATCCACCACCCTCTGAGTGAAAAAGAACTTCCTAGCGTTTGTTCTAAACCTGTCCCCTTTCAATTTCTCCGAGTGCCCCCTTGTGCTCGTGGTGCCCCTTAATTTGAAAAATCTGTCCCTGTCTACTTTTTCTATGCCCTTCAGGATCTTGAAGGTTTCTATCATGTCTCCTCTAAGTCTTCGCTTCTCCAGGGAGAAAAGTCCCAACTGCTTCAATCTGTCGGTATATGGGAGATTTTCCATTCCCTTTATCAGTTTAGTTGCTCTTCTTTGTACTCCCTCAAGTACCGCCATGTCTTTCTTGAGGTATGGTGACCAGTACTGGACACAGTACTCCAGATGCGGCCGTACCATTGCACGATACAACGGCATAATGACTTCCTTCGTCCTGGTCGTAATACCCTTCTTAATGATACCCAACATTCTGTTTGCTTTCCTAGAGGCTGTGGCGCATTACGCCGATGCCTTCAGTGATGCGTCTACCATCACTCCCAGGTCTCTCTCCAGGTTACTGACCCCTAGTGGTGTTCCCCCCATTTTGTATGTGAACATCGGGTTCTTTTTCCCCACGTGCATGACCTTGCATTTCTCCATGTTGAAGCTCATCTGCCATTTTTCGGCCCACTTTTCCAGCTGCGTTAGATCCTTTTGGAGATCTTCGCAGTCTTCCCTGGTTTGGGCCCTGCTGTATAGTTTGGTGTCATCTGCAAATTTAATGACTTCACACTTGGTTCCCGCCTCTAGGTCGTTTATGTAGATATTGAACAGGAGCGGTCCCAGCACCAACCCCTGCGGAACTCCGCTCGTGCCCCTTTTCCAGTCTGAGTAGTGGCCCTTCACGCCAACCCTCTGCTTCCTGTTTGCCAGCCAGTTTTTGATCCATCAATGGACCTCCCCTTGTACCCCATAGTTCCATATCTTTTTAAGCAGTCTCTCGTGTGGCACCTTGTCGAAGGCTTTTTGGAAGTCAAGGTAAATGATGTCTATAGATTCCCCTTTATCCACCTGGCTGTTTACTCCCTCAAAGAAGTACAATAAGTTTATGAGGCATGACCTACCCTTACAGAAGCCATGTTGACTCGGTTTTAGTTGCCCATTTTTTTCGATGTGCTCACAGATGCTGTCTTTAATCAGTGCCTCCATCATCTTTCCCGGGACTGAGGTCAGGCTCACCGGCCTGTAGTTTCCCGGGTCCCCCCTTGCGCCCTTCTTGAAGATGGGTGTGACATTTGCTATTTTCCAATCCTCCGGGATCTCTCCGGTTTTTAAGGATAGGTTGCATATCTGTCGAAGTGGCTCCGCTATTTCGTCTTTTAGTTCCTTGAGTACCCTTGGGTGAATGCCGTCCGGACCTGGCGATTTGTCGCTCTTTAGTCTGTCAATCTGCTTGAGTACATCCTCTTGGCTCACCTCTAAATCTACCAGCTTATCATCTTGGTCTCCTATTACGATCTCCTCGGGTTCCGGAATGTTGGTTATATTCTCCATCGTGAAGATTGACGTGAAGAACTCATTTAACCTGTCAGCTATCACTTTCTCTTCTTTTACTACTCCCTTTCTGTCTCCATCGTCCAATGGTCCCACTTCTTCTCTCGCCGGTTGCTTCCCCTTGACGTATCTGAAGAACGACTTGAAGTTTGTTGCTTCCTCTGCCAGTCTCTCTTCGTATTCTTTTTTTGCTTTTCTAACCACTCGGTAACACTCCTTTTGGTGTTCTTTGTGCACTTTTTGGTTCTCCTCTGTTTGGTCTTTTTTCCATTTCCTGAACGATGCTTTCTTGTCGCTTATCGCCTTCTTCACTGCATTTGTTATCCACACTGGGTTTTTTGTTCTATTTTTTTTGCACCCTTTTCTGAACTTGGGGATGCATATGTTTTGCTCTTCGTGCACAGTCTCCTTGAGTAAGGTCCAGGCTTTTTCTACGGATTCCGTCTTCCCTATGTTGCCTTTGTGTTTCTTTCCCACTATTTTCCTCATGGCATCATAATTTCCTTTTTTGAAGTTGAGTGCCGTCGTTGTGGTTCTTTTCCCCTTTGATGATCCAAATTCAAGCCTGCACTGGATCGTGTTGTGATCGCTGTTATCTAGCGGGGGTAATACCGCCACCTCCTGTGCTGGCCCCCCTAGTCCGTTGAAAATTAGATCAAGAGTGGCATCGCCCCGTGTTGGTTCCGTGACCAGTTGCTCCATGAAACAGTCCCTCGTGACCTCTATGAATTTGGTCTCTCTTGCGCAGTTTGAGTGCCCAATACTCCAGTCTATCCCAGGATGATTGAAGTCCCCCATCACCACCACATTTCCGCTTCTGCATACCTGCCTCAGTTCAGCCTCCAGCTCCTGGTCGATTTCTTCCGGTTGTCCAGGTGGGCGGTAGTACAGACCCAATTTAATGTCTGCTCCTGCTCCTCCCTGTAGCTTAACCCATAGTGATTCCAAGCCATCCTCCCGTACTGTTGTTTCCATCCTGGTTGATGGTATGGAGTCTTTTATGTACAGCGCTATTCCTCCACCCTTTTTATGTGTCCTGTCTCTCCTGTATAGTTTGTACCCTGGTATGGCCACATCCTATTGATTGTCCTCGGTCCACCACGTTTCTGTGACTCCAATTATGTCTAGGTCCTTATTGCTGGCAGTGATTTCCAGTTCTCCCATTTTGGCCCTCAGGCTCCTAGCATTTGTGTATAGGCAGTTTAAGACCCAGTTTTTAGTCCTCTCTTTTTGTTTCCCTTGTGCTTTGGTACTCCTGCAGTTTTCCTCATGGTTTGCCAGCCCCTGAGCTTCGTCCTCCTCCTGTTGTGTGTGTGTGACATCCTCTGCCTGTTTCCCCTGCACCTCCTGCTCTCCTAATTTCCACTCAGTCCTGGGCTCTTTTTCACAATGTCTTTGCCCCTCTGGCTCCTGTTGTTCTGTTTTGGTGCCGCTTACCAGGTCCATTTGTGCCCTCGATCCCTGCAATGCGTCCTTAGGTCCTTTTTCAACACATACACACTCAGTCCCGAGTCCTCCTTTACAATGTCCCAGTTCAGTATCCTTGTCAGGTACTGATGTCCGATGTGTCGAGGTCAGGTCGACTATTGGCTTTCCCCTTCTCCTCAGTTTAAAGCCAAGTCTATGACGTTCTGGACGTTGCGTGCCAGCATCCTCATCCCAGCTGTGTTTGCACCAAAAAACATATGAGGAGAGACTGGAAGCCCTGAATATGTATACCATAGAACACAGGTGTCAAAGTCGGTCCTCGAGGGCCGCAATCCAGTCAGGTTTTTATGATTTCCCCATTGAATATGCATGAGATCTATTAGCATACAATGAAAGCAGTGCATGCAAATAGATCTCATGCATATTCATTGGGGAAATCCTGAAAACCTGACTGGATTGCGGCCCTTGAGGCCCGACTTTGACACCCCTGCCCTAGAGGAAAGGAGGGACAGGGGAGATATGATTCAGATGTTCAAGTACTTGAAAGGTATTAACGTAGAACAAAATCCTTTCCAGAGAAAGAAAAATGGTAAAACCAGAGGGCATAATTTGAGGCTGAGGGGTGGTAGACTCAAGAGCAATGTAAGAAAATTCTTCTTTACGGAGAGGGTGGTGGATGCCTGGAATGCACTCCCAAGAAAGGTGGTGGAGAGGAAAACAGTGACAGAGTTCAAAAAAGCATAGGATGAACACAGTGGATCTAGAATCAGAAAATAATAGTAAATATTGAAGAACTAAGGCCAATACTGGGCAGACTTGCACAGTCTGTGTCTGTATATGGCTGTTTGGTTGAGGATGGTCTGGGGAGGGCTTCAATGGCTGGAATAGTGTAGATGGGCTAGAGTGAACTTTGATGGAGACTTCAGAAGTTGGAATATAAGCACAGTACTGGGCAGAGCTTTGGATTCTTGCCCAGAAATTGCTAAGAAGAAGAAAAAAATATAAATTGAATCAGGTTGGGCAGACTGGATGGACCATTGGATGGCCCATTCGGGTCCTTATCTGCCGTTATCTACTATGTTACATCCCCCACTTGAATGAATGACAGAGGTCAAAGGTGACTTGGACTGGAGAAGACCATTGGGTCGATAGAGTCCACTGTGGGACTCTGAGGTGAAACATGCAATGGAGTGACGTGCACTGTCGATGCCATATATGACCCTGAAGACATAACAGTTGAGGAGAAATGCATTGTAGGGTGGCGACTGTTTTGGCACAGGTGAATGAGTGGCCTAGTGGTTAGAGAAGTTGCCTCAGCACCCTGAGACTGAGTTAAATTTCCATTGCAGCTCCTTGTGACTCTGGGCAAGTCACTTAATACTTCATTGCCCCAGGTACAAAATAAGTACCTGTCTAAAATATGTAAACCACGTTGAATATGTAAACCTTAACTGTATCCATGACATCCTGTTTGTCTATCTTGCCTGTTTAAGAATTGCCGCTGCTGGGTCAGATCAGTGGTACATCGTGCCCAGCAGTCTGCTCACACGGCGGCCTTTAGGTCTTTAGGCCCTTAGGTCTGCTGTTGGGAGATTTCAACCTGTCGGATGCGGACTAGAATGTTCCGTCTAACGAATCGGAAAGAAGTAGGGAGATTGTGGATGCCTTTCTAGAGGCTCTGCTCAGACAAATTATGATGGAACCCATGAGGGAAAAAGCAATATTGAATCTGGTCCTCACAAATGGAGAGAGTATCTCTAATGTTCGAGTGGGTGCTCACCTAGGAAGTAGCAATCATCAAATGGTTTGGTTTGATATAACGGCTACAGTGGAGCGCGGCCGCACGATACTTAGTCCTAGATTTCAAACGTACAGACTTTAATGCAATGGGAGAGTACCTGAAGAAAGAGCTGTTAGGATGGGAGGACATAAGAGATGTGGAAAGACAGTGGTCTAAGCTGAAGGGAGCGATAAAAATGGCTATGGACCTTTATGTGAAGAAAATCAATAAAAACAAGAGAAAAAGGAAGCAAATATGGTTCTCCAAACTAGTGGCGGAGAAAATAAAGGCGAAAGAGTTGGCATTCGTGAAATATAAAAAAACCCAAGAAGAGGCGTGCAGAAAGGACTACAGAGTGAAATTGAAAGAAGCCAAGAGAGAGATACGTCTGGCGAAAGCACAGGCGGAAGAACAAATGGCTAAAAATGTAAAAAAGGGAGACAAAAATTTTTTCAGATATATTAGTGAAAGGAGGAAGATGAAAAATGGAATTGCTAAACTAAAAGATGCTGGGAACCGATATGTGATGAGAAAAAAAGCAAATGTGCTAAACAAATACTTCTATTCTGTGTTCACAGAAGAAAATCCTGGAGAAGGACCGAGATTGTCTGGCAAAGTTACACAAGAAAATGGAGTAGATTCTGCGCTGTTCACGGAGGAGAGTGTTTATGAGCAACTTGAAAAACTGAAGGTGGACAAAGCAATGGGACCAGACGGGATCCATCCCAGGATACTATGGGAGCTCAGAGAGGTTCTAGCGAGTCCTATTAAAGACTTGTTCAACAAATCTCTGGAGACTGGAGTGGTTCCTGGGGATTGGAGGAGAGCGGATGTGGTCCCTATTCACAAAAGTGGTCACAGGGATGAAGCAGGAAACTACAGGCTGGTGAGCCTCACTTGAGTTGTTGAAAAAATAATGGAAGTGTTGCTGAAAGAAAGCATAGTGCACTTCCTTGAATCTAATAGGTTACAGGATCCGAGGCAACATGGCTTTACAAAAGGTAAATTGTGCCAAACGAACCTGATTGAATTTTTTGATTGGGTGACCAGAGAGTTGGATAGAGGACATATGCTAGATGTAATTTACTTAGATTTCAGTAAAGCCTTTGATACAGTTCCTCATAGGAGACTGTTGAACAAACTTGAAGGGCTTAAGTTAGGACCCAAAGTGGTGAACTGGGTTAGAAACTGGGTGTCGGACAGACGCCAGAGAGTGGTGGTTAATGGAAGTTGCTCGGAGGAAGGAAAGGTGAGTAGTGGAGTCCCTCAGGGATCGGTGCTGGGGCCAATCCTGTTCAATATGTTTGTGAGTGACATTGCTGAAGGGTTAGAAGGAAAAGTGTGTCTTTTTGCAGATGATACCAAGATTTGTAACAGAGTAGACACCGAAGAGGGAGTGGAAAATATGAAAAAGGATCTGCAAAAGTTAGAGGAATGGTCTAATGCCTGGCAACTAAAATTCAATGCAAAGAAATGCAGAGTAATGCATTTGGGGATTAATAATTGGAAGGAACCGTATATGCTTGGAGGTGAGAAGCTGATATGCAGGGATGGGGAGAGGGACCTTGGGGTGATAGTGTCCGAAGATCTAAAGGCGAAAAAATAGTGTGACAAGAAGGATACTGGGTTGTATAAATAGAGGTGTAGCCAGTAGAAGGAAGAAGGTGTTGATGCCCCTGTACAGGTCATTGGTAAGGGCCCACTTGGAGTATTGTGTTCAGTTTTGGAGACCGTATCTGGCGAAAGACGTAAGAAGACTTGAAGCGGTCCAGAGGAGGGCGACGAAAATGATAGGAGGCTTGCGCCAGAAGACGTATGAGGAGAGACTGGAAGTCCTGAATATGTATACCCTAGAGGAAAGGAGGGACAGGTATTAACGTAGAACTAAATCTTTTCCAGAGAAAGGAAAATGGTAAAACCAGAGGACATAATTTGAGGTTGAGGGGTGGTAGATTCAAAGGCAATGATAGGAAGTTCTACTTTACGGAGAGGGTGGTGGATGCCTGGAATGCGCTCCCGAGAGAGGTGGTGGAGAGTAAAACTGTGACTGAGTTCAAAGAAGCGTGGGATGTAAACAGAGGATCTAGAATCAGAAAATGATATTAAATTTTGAACTAAGGCCAGTACTGGGCAGACTTGCACGGTCTGTGTCTGTGTATGGCCGTTTGGTGGGGGATGGGCTGGGGAGGGCTTCAGTGGGTGGGAGGGTGTAGATGGGCTGGAGTAGGTTTTAACGGAAATTCCGGCAGTTGGAACCCAAGCACAGTACCGGGTAGAGCTTTGTATTCTTGCCCAGAAATAGCTAAGAAAAAAAATTTAAAAATTTAAATTGAATCAGGTTGGGCATACTGGATGGACCATTCGGGTCTTTATCTGCTGTCATTTACTATGTTATGTTACTATAACCAGTGCCCTCAGTGGCGTACCTAACATATATGACACCCGGGGCCCATCATTTTTTGGCACCCCCCCCCTGCCATCTGTACGAAAAACATGATTTTTAGTAACAATCCACACATCACACATGAGTACCTAGGAAAAGGCAGCATCTTACATATGCAGTGAGCAGTACAACATCAATACACCCATTGTAAAACTAAACAAAACAGACTAGTACAGATCAATCCTACACCGTCAATCCTAACAGAAAACCATGTCTTTCGAACCCACAGAACACAGAAAACACCTTTGCCTAGTATGGAATATGTCATCACAAACCAACCCCTCCCCCTTTTACAAAACTGTAGTGTGGTAACAGCTCTGACAAACATAGAATTCTGGGCATCAGAGCTGCTGCCACCACGGCTGGCGCTAAAAAATGCTCCACAGTTTTGTAAAAGGGGGGGGGGATAAAATAGAAATACATAGACAAAGGTTAAATTGAACAAGCAAGAAGCTGGACTCTGCATACAATGCAACACCACAGAAACAGTGACACATGTCTCCTAAAGCAATAAATAAATAGAAAATTTTTTTCTACCTTTGTCTTCTCTGGTTTCTGCTTTCCTCATCTTCTTGTTACTCTCTTCCTTCCATCCACTGTCTGCCATCTCTCTGCCCCTATATGGCATCTTCTCTCCTTCGATGCCCCTTCCAGAAACTGTATGCCTCCCCCTTCCATCTCTCTTTTCACCCCATTGGTCTGGCATCTCTCTCCTCTCCTTCCCTCTCCCACACTTCTCTTCTGCAATCCCTTTCTTCCCTCATTTTCCTTTTCAATTTATTTTCTGCATCCATCTAGATTACGTTCTTACTACCCTCTCATCAATTTCCTTTTTTACTGTCTACCTACAGCTCTCCACCTCTTTCCCTCATCCCCTCCAGTATTTCCCTAACTCAACTCAATCCCCATCATGTGCCCGCCTTTTATTTATCCCCTCCTTCCATCATCTGCCCCTTCTCTCTCTTTCCCCCCACTTCCATCATCTGCCCTCTTCTCTCTCCTTCTCTCCACTTCCATCATCTGCCCCCTTCTCTCTCTCTCCCCCTCCTTCCATCATCTGCCCTGTTCTCTCTCCCCACTTCCATCATCTGCCCCTTATCGCCACTTCCATCATCTGCTCCTTCTCTCTCTTCCCCCCACTTCCATCAGCATCTGCCCCCTTCCGCTCCCTACAACCCAATCCCATGCAGTATCGTTCCCCCTTATATCTCTTTCCCTGCAATTCCATCAGCATCTGCCTCTTTCTCTCCCTCCACCACGCATCCTTACCACCCTGACCCCCTTTCTTACCCTTCACCATGATTCCATACCACCCTGACCCCCCTTTGTCACCCTTCAGCGTGATTCCATACCACCCTAACCCCCCTTTGTCACCCTTCAGTGTGATTCCCTACCACCCTGACCCCCCTTTGTTATCCTTCAGTGTGATTCCATATCACCCTGACCCCCCTTTGTCACCCTTCAGCGTGATTCCCTACCACCCTGATCCCCCTTTATTACCCTTCAGCATGATTCCATATCACCCTGACCCTTTGTCACCCTTCAGCGTGATTCCATATCACCCTGACCCCCCCTTTGTCACCCTTCAGCATGATTCCATACCACCCTGACCCCCCTTTGTCACCCTTCAGCGTGATTCCATACCACCCTGACCCCCCCTTTGTCACCCTTCAACATGATTCTCTACCACCCTGATTCTATACCACCCTGACCCCCTTTGTTACCTTTCAGCATGATTCCATACCACTCTGACCTCCTTTCTTTCTGCATCCCAAAGGTCCCGCGATGACTGCTTCTGCTTGGATGGAAGAGGTAAGTGATGTTGGAGCGGGCTGGGCCGGCAGACACAGTTAGTTGCGGCAAGATCCCAGGATGACTGCGGCTGCCAGTCCCCCCCCCCCCCCGACATCACTTACCTCTTCCCAGTCATCGCGGGACCTTCTTCACTTCAGCGCAGCTGCCGACTCTGCTCTAAGTACGGTAGCCGCACTGAAGTGCCGTTTGAAGCAGCGCGGGAGATTCCGGATCCGGCCGACTGTGCACCCCCTTGGAGCATGCACCCAGGGCGGACCGCCCTCCCCTTGGTACGCCACTGAGTGCCCTAACTGAGACTAGCCTTACCTGCATACGTTATGGTTCAGCAGGAACTTGTCTAACTTTGTCTTGAATCCCTGGAGGGTGTTACCACTCTCTGGGTGAAGAAAAACTTCCTTACATTTGTATGGAATCTATCCCCTTTTAACTTTAGGAAATGTTGAGATCTCATTCAATAATTTCGCTGTTACCGCGCCTACCCTATGGAATTCATTGCTTCATTATTTACGAATGGAATCTTCAATAAAGCAATTTAAGGCAAACCTCAAAACTTTTTTATTTAAGGATGCCTTTTGGATAAAAAAAAATTGTCCTTTTCAGGACTAAACTATGCTAGTCTCCCTACCTACTTTGTGTCTTTACCTTTAATGTTCTCTTTACTTAAATTATTGTAGTTCTTCCCCCCTTTCCTACTTGTGTGTAGTTAACTTACGTGCTCCCTGTTTAACCCTTATTAGACTAACACTGTCTTGTTTTTATTATTTTAATACTAAATGTTTGTTTTATAAACTTTACTTATATTGCTGTACACCACTTAGAAATTTGAATAAGCGGTATAACAAATATTTTAATAAACTTGAAACTTGAAGATACTTTCTGTAAGCAGGAAGGATGGAGATGTGAATGTAGACCTCTTTTTCCTTTTTCCAGTAGAGGTAGAAAGGTTCCCAGAGAGACCATGTGGAATTTCTATTTCAAAAAATATTTGTTGTGGTCCCAGAGGTCGTTAGGCTGAAGGCCTCCAGTTCTTTTTGTATTAGGAAATACTTAACTTAGAACCCCCAGTCTCTCTCCTATAAAGGAACAGGTTCTAATGCGTTTAGCTAGAAAAGGACCGAATGTTCTTGGTGAAGGAGGGTCTTCTGGATGGATTTGAAAGGAGACATTTTTGGGTGGTGATTTGGGGGTTTTTTTTTGAGCAAGCACTGGGCATAGTCATGAATGACAACTCGAAGCACCTAGTGATTTTTAATGTAGTTTTTCTTGTCATATGTAGGTCCCGCCATCAATCCGTTTTTGCTGATCACATCTCTTACACTCTTACACTCGTGTTTTCTCTCTTTTTCTTTAGCTCCATGGCATTCTGTTCTCTAATGCAGTTCCTTTTGCAATATGCAGTCCCTGCTGTCATTTTTTCAGTTTTTATACACTCTCTTCCCTTTTTTTAGCATTTCCATGGCCAGCTCATTTGTCGTAACTGCACAGGCGTTCCATCCATATACCTCTCACCGTTTGTATCAACTGGTTGTCCATCATGGTCACCTTCATCCTCTTTTAGCAGCCCCTTTTTTTGCCGGCAGTGAATAATTGTTGCACATCCTAGCATTAGGTTTTCTATATTGGTCTGACTTCTCTTCTTATTTTAAATCATCTTATTTCATTTTTTTAGGACAGTTGTTTTAATTTGGTTCTCTGTATGGATGTACCTCCACATCTTGGTATGTAGAGAAAGGAGACTTTCCTCTCTTTTTCACTTTGCTTTATTTAGGCCATATAGCATGGGTATCTAATGGGTTACAGGATCCGAGGCAACATGGCTTTACAAAAGGTAAATCGTGCCAAACGAACCTGATTGAATTTTTTGATTGAGTGACCAGAGAGCTGGATCGAGGACATATGCTAGATGTAATTTACTTGGATTTCAGCAAAGCCTTTGAAACAGTTCCTCATAGGAGGCTGTTGAACAAACTTGAAGGGCTGAAGTTAGGACCCAAAGTGGTGAACTGGGTCAGAAACTGGCTGTCGGACAGACGCCAGAGGGTGGTGGTTAATGGAAGTCGCTCGAAGGAAGGAAAGGTGACTAGTGGAGTCCCTCAGGGTTCGGTGCTGAGGCCAATCCTGTTCAATATGTATGTGAGTGACATTGATGAAGGGTTAGAAGGAAAAGTGTGCCTTTTTGCAGATGATACCAAGATTTGTAACAGAGTAGACACCGAAGAGGGAGTGGAAAATATGAAAAAGGATCTGCAAAAGTTAGAGGAATGGTCTAATGCCTGGCAACTAAAATTCAATGCAAAGAAATGCAGAGTAATGCATTTGGGGATTAATAATAGGAAGGAACCGTATATGCTGGGAGGAGAGAAGCTGATATGCACGGACGGGGAGAGGGACCTTGGGGTGATAGTGTCCGAAGATCTAAAGGCGAAAAAACAGTGTGACAAGGCAGTGGCTGCTGCCAGAAGGATGCTGGGCTGTATAAAGAGAGGTGTAGTCAGTAGAAGGAAGAAGGTGTTGATGCCCCTGTACAGGTCATTGGTGAGGCCCCACTTGGAGTATTGTGTTCAGTTTTGGAGACCATATATGGCGAAAGACGTCAGAAGACTTGAGGCGGTCCAGAGGAGGGCGACGAAAATGAAAGGAGGCTTGCGCCAGAAGACGTATGAGGAGAGACTGGAAGCCCTGAATATGTATACCCTAGAGGAAAGGATAGACAGGGGAGATATGATTCAGACGTTCAAATACTTGAATTTATTAACGTAGAACAAAATCTTTTCCAGAAAAAGGAAAATGGTAAAACCAGAGGACATAATTTGAGGTTGAGGAGTGGTAGATTCAAGAGCAATGTTAGGAAATTCTACTTTACGGAGAGGGTGGTGGACGCCTGGAATGCGCTCCCGAGAGAGGTGGTGGAGAGTAAAACTGTGACTGAGTTCAAAGAAGCGTGGGATGAACACAGAAGATTTAGAATCAGAAAATAATATTAAATATTGAACTAGGCCAGTTACTGGGCAGACTTGCAAGGTCTGTGTCTGTGTATGGCCGTTTGGTGGAGGATGGGCAGGGGAGGGCTTCAATGCCTGGGAGGGTGTAGATGGGCTGGAGTAAGTCTTAACAGAGATTTTGGCAGTTGGAACCCAAGCACAGTACCGGGTAAAGCTTTGGATTCTTGCCCAGAAATAGCTAAGAAGAAAAAAAAAAAAAAAAAAAATTTAAATTGAATCAGGTTGGGCAGACTGGATGGACCATTCGGGTCTTTATCTGCCGTCATCTACTATGTTATATGTTACTATGGTATCTCACTATTCGTCAATCAAAATTATCCATACACAGGTTCACTTTCATTATTTATTTATTTAGTCATTTATTTAGCCCGTCCTCCCATAGGAGCCCAGAACGGGTTACAAGAGTACATTCATTGTATGGGTAGGACAAACTTTAGTGAGAAATACAGACTTTACAGCATTTACAGTATAGACAAGGGGGTTTAGATTACAGCATTTACAGTGAAGACATAATATACAGACTTAAAAATACAGACTTAGTAGACATAGGGTGGATTAAATTTCAGCGTTTACAGTGTAGAAATAACTGGAGGTAACATAGCTTTTCTAGCAGGTGGGTGCATCTTTGTTGTCAGAGAATGTGGTGGTAATTCAAGTTATATTTGCAGTGGCCAGCGAGTTTAGAGATGTCATTTGGTGTATTAGGCAGTGATTTGAGATCCTTCCATCAGGGGTGTAGACGTGGGTTGTTAAAGAGCTGGGTTTGTAAAGAGGAAGGTTTTCATGGCCTTCCTGAAGTTCCAAAGACTGTCTAGTGATCTAATGGATGGAGGGATAATGTGCCATAATCTGGGTATGTAATGAAATAAGAGCGTCTTTGGGCTGTCTTAGATGTGAGCGAGCGGCCAGGTGGCAGGATCAGCCATTTTTCTGTTTGAGATCTCAGTGATCGATTGGGGACATAAATTTGTAGTTTTGATGCTATGTAGTTTGGTGTCATCTTGTGGAAAGTCTTGAAGGCTAACACCAAGGCTTTGAAGGCAACTCATTTTTGGATAGGCAGCCAGTGCATGGAAGTTAGTGCAGGGGTGACATGGTCGTGGAAGCAGTGGCGTACCTAGGGTATGTGGCACCCGGGGCCCATCATTTTTTGACACCTCCCCCCATGTAAAAAAATATTTTTTGTAATGACCATGAAATGGAATAAATGGTCAGAATAGAAACAGGCAGTGAAAATTTTCTTATATTCCAAACATAACATAACATAAATTATGTCTGAATTGTCATGACATCAGAAGTACATATGGAGTAGTTGCAGGTGATGCTTGGGACAGTTCTGATTGTGTTAGTTCAGTTTTATGTGTTTTTTGAATAGAAGGGTTTTTATTTCTTTTTGAAGGTTTTGCAGTATGTGGTCGATGTCAATTGGTTGTAGGGTTGGGGGTCGAGTGTTGCAGCTCGAATGGCTAGGAGGTTGTCGAACAGTTTTTTTCTTTTGACGTTTTTGGTTGGAGGGTGTGTGAATGGTGCGTGAGTTCTCCTATGTCTGTTTGAAGTGGTTTGAATTATTTAGCTGAAGAAATTAGTTACCCCCTCATCCCACACACATTAATTCTCTTCCATTTTTGTTCTCATTATAAAAAACACTGATAAGTTCCCAGAAAAAAAATACATTAAAATAAGAAGTGAAAACAAAGGCCCCTACAGATGAGAACATAACATAAGAATAGCCTAACTGGGTCAGACCAATGGTCCATCATGCCCAGTAGCCCATTCTCATGGTAGCCAAACCAGGACACTAATACCTGGTCAAAACCCAAAGAGTAGCAACATTCCATGCTACCGATCCAGGGCAAGCAGACACTTCCCCCATGTCTTAATAACAGATTATGGACTTTTCCTCCAGGAATTTGTCCAAATCTTTCTTAAAACCAGCTACACTATCTGCTTTTATCATAACTTCTGGCCACTTCATTTTTAAGTTTAGATCTTTCCTTTCAAACAGAGACCTTGCTAGATGTCAAATACAGCACAAGGTAACTTCACATGGACTTAGCTGTGCAGGAAATGTGAATTTCCTCATACACCCACCATATAGTGCAAAAATGTGCAAAGGTCTGTTTTTTTCTTTCGATCACTACATAGCCTAATGCCACACAAGCAGCGCTGTTACAAACATATTCTGTAGGTCAATGCTAAGGATAACAAAGTTTCCTTCCTTGGACCAGAAGGAGATACTGATAAACCACTGGAAGAGATCCCAACACAACACCCAAAGACCCACTCAGTGTGTGAACCAATTGAGTGGAGTGGACTAACTGGGGGGTGGAAATGGGCCCGGAGTTTGCTCAGCAGAATTTCCCAGACCACCTCTTCCTCTCAACACATTGACACGCTGCTACCACCACCACTAGAAACACCTCACTGGGTAGGCCAGCTATGCTATAAACTTTATAAAACACATTATTATATTTTCTTATAAAGCACATATTTTAACTGAACTCTCTGACATCCTCAGCCTTTCCATTCACAAAAATAGAAGGAAGAAAAGTTCCCATTTCCTGCTGTTTCATGTCCCCGGCCTATACAATATTTTTTTTCTGCAGACCCTTCAAAGGTCTGACCAAATCCTCATTTCACTTGCATTATAAAGTACTGAGGATGCCATCTCTCCCCAATCCCAGGTCCTAAAGTCTAAGACAGTAGCGCAAACTAATGCTGCCAGATTCAGGAAAAAAAATTTCGATTCGATTCAGCCTATTGAATTGGTTTTTCAATTCGATTTTCCTGCTCAGTTGGGTGATTTTTTTCAAAACTCCTGGTGGGTTTTATAGCTTTTTCACCCCCTTTGGCTTCTCCTAACCACACTGGCGCTGTGGTGTAAATAAAATAAAGAAACAAAAAGGACTTTTCCTCTCTCTGTTAAATCCTAGCTCACGTTTGCAGTCCAACACCAGCTCTGTCAGGATACACATTTCAAATCTGACATATTATAATCACAAAACAGAAAATAAAATTAATTTTTCTACCTTTTGTTGTCTGGTTATATTTCAAATCTTGTTGGTCCAAGGCTCTGGTTTTCTTCTGATAACTTGCTTGCCAGGGTCTCCTTCTTTCTTCTTTCTGCGTGCTAACCATCCATCTGCCAACTCTGTCCTCCCTTTCCATTTCCCTTCCCTCCCCAGGAAGTCTGGTATCTTTCCTTTTTTTCATCTCCCTCCACAGATCCACCTTTTCTTAACTACCCTTTCATCCGGCATCTCTCCCACCTTCCCCACCACCCCAGAGTCCACCATCTCTTCCTTTCTTTTCCCAATTACCCTCCTATCCAGTATCTCTATCCCTCTTCCACACCATCCCTTGTGTCCAATTTCTCTCCCTTTCAGTTCCTTCCCTCCCTAAATCTCATGGTCCATCATTTCTCTCCCTCTCCTCTATTTTCAGACCCATTATTTCTTCATCCCCCCCCAAAGTTTGGCATATGCACGTCTCTTTGAACACCCCCTTCCCTCCGTGTACTTCTAAACCAGGGTCCCCCCCAAAGGCCTGTCCCCCCTTAAAGGTCTGCCTGTCCCCCCTTGAAGGCCTGCACCCCCCTTGAAGGCCTGTCCCACCCCCTTGTAGGCCTGTCCCCCCCTTGAAGGCCTGTCCCCCCACCTTGAAGACCTGCCTGCCTGTCCCCCCCCTTGAAGGCCTGTCCCCCCCTTGAAGGTCTGCACCCCCCCAAAGGCCTGCACCCCCCTGAAGGCCTGTCCCCCCTTGAAGGCCTGTCCCACCCCCTTGTAGGCCTGTCCCCCCCTTGTAGGCCTGCCTGCCTGTCCCCCCCTTGAAGGCCTGCACTCCCCTGAAGTCCTGCACCCCCCCTGAAGGCCTGCACCCCCCCTGAAGGCCTGTCCCACCCCCTTGTAGGCCTGCCCACCCCCTTGTAGACCTGTCCCCCCTTGAAGGCCTGCCTGCCCCCCCTTGAAGGCCTGTCCCTCCCCCTTGAAGGTCTGCACACCCCCCCGAAGGCCTGTCCCCCCCTTGAAGGCCTGCCTGCCTGTCACCCCCCTCCCCCTTGAATGCCTGCCTGCCTGCCCACCCGCCCCACCCTGAAGAACCGCTCGCCCCCCTGACCTCCCCGCACCACCTATGAAGCAGCACTACCTATGCTCCCGGCCTTGCCGTTCAGTCCCCACCACCCCCGAAGGACCGCTCGCCCCACTGACCTTCCTGCACCACCTATGAAGCAGCCGCAGCAGGATCGCGACGTCAGCTATCCCTGCGCTGCTTAGGCACTGCTTCCTGCGCCGCGTTCCTGCCCCTCCTCTGACGTCAGAGGAGGGGCGGGACTGCGGCGCAGGAAGCAGCGTCCAAGCAGCTCAGGGATAGCTGACCTCGCGATCCTGCTGCTTGCTGCTTCACAGGTGGTGCAGGAAGGTCAGTGGGGCGAGCGGTCCTTCAAGGGTGTGGGGGGACTGAACGGCAAGGCCGGGAGCATCCCTTCAGGGCTGGCACCCGGGGCGGACCGCCCCTCCCGCCCCCCCCCCTTGGTACGCCAATGCGTGGAAGCCCCGGTTTTTTAGGAGTCAGATTGCGGCATTTTGCACCCCTTGGAGATGGGAGAGTGTTTTTGCTGATAGGCCCACTAGTAGAGTGTTGCAGTACTCTAGGCAGGATAATACGTATGCGTATAGTAGCTGAGCAAAATCGCTTTCTGAAAAATAGGCACGGATGCATTAAGAACATAAGAATTGCCGCTGCTGGGTCAGACCAGTGGTCCATTGTGCCCAGCAGTCCACTCAGGCGGCAGCCCTCTGGTCAAAGACCAGTGCCCTAACTGAGACTAGCCCTACCTGCGTACGTTTCGGTTCAGCAGGAACTTGTCTAACTTTGTCTTGAATCCCTGGAGGGTGTGTTCTCCTATGACAGACTTTGGAAGAGCGTTCCAGTTTTCTACCAATCTCTGGGTGAAGAAGAACTTCCGTTCGTATGGAATCTATCCCCTTTCAATTTTAGAGTGCCCTCTCGTTCAACCTTGGAGAGTTGAACAACCTGTCCTTATCTACTAAGTCTATTCACTTCAGTACCTTGAATGTTTCAATCATGTCCCCTCTCAATCTCCTCTGTTCAAGGGAGAAGAGGCACAGTTTCTCTAATCTTTCGCAGTACGGCATCTCCTCCAGCCTCTTAACCATCTTAGTCGCACTTCTCTGGATCCTTTCGAGTGGTACCATGTCCTTCCTATTGTTGTTTTCATTTATGTCAAAGTTGGTTTCCTTTTCCCTCTTTCCTTCCATCCATACTACCCACTTATTTCCACATGTCAGTCACGTATATGTACACATCACTTCACACTTATTTCAGATTTTAATTTCATTTAAATTTCACGTCATATTTCAGATTTTAATTTCATTTAAATTTCATGTCATATTTCACATCGTCATCAATACATTTCCCCCTTAGGACCCCTGATGAAGGAGTGTTTTCTGAAACACGGACAGTGGACTCAAACAAGAGGACCATTTGTTTGGAAAGCTACATTGCATCTTCTTTAATAAAGAAAAGACTTTTATACCTTGTACACTGATTCTGCAGTATTTTCCTTTTGTTTTGTCGTCTTTCTTTTAGACTCTCCAGACCAGCCCAGTCCCCCCCTGTCTGTTGTTGTATCAGGATTCGCGTGAAGAATGTGAATTTTTAATGTGGGTTCTGGCATTTTTCTAGGGTTAGGGATATTGAAAAGAACAGTGGCTTTGGCTTAGCTGGAGTAGCTGATGAGCTGTGGGGACGTTTGCTGAAGTGGCTTTTTCTATGCAATTTCCAACAGTATTAGAAACATAGAAACATGACAACAGATAAAGGCCAAATGGCCCATCTAGTCTGCCCATCCACAGTAACCATTATCTCTTGCTCTCTCTGAGAAATCCCACATTCCTATCCCAGGCCCTCTTGAATTCAGACACAGTCTCTGATTACACCACCTCTTCCGGGAGACTGTTCTACACATCTACCACCCTTTCTGTAAAAAAGTATTTACTTAGATTACTCCAGAGCCTATCACCTCTTAACTTCATCCTATGCCCTCTCATTACAGAGTTTCCTTTCAAATGAAAGAGACTCAACTCAAGCAAATATATATATATATATTAGTATTGTTCTATGTTAGTTGTTACTCCTGTTCCAAGTGTTGTTACTGTTATACTTAGTACTTCTTAGTTCTGCTTGGCTTTTTAGCAGACTGAACGTATTAGGGGGAAGCACAGCTACTTGTATTACAACCAAAAGGTTATGTCTCAGTCTCCACCTGCTATTACCCATCAATGAAATGGGCCGGTCTGGAGAGTCTAAAAGAAAGAAAATTAGCAGGTAAGAACCTAATTTCTCCATACCTACTTCTATGGTTAATTATTCTACTATTCATAGAGAACACTTATTGCAAGTTAAGTAACTTGGTTATACTATGTATTTTATACTATGAGACTTACACATACCATTCCATCAAAGAAATCTTCCTTCATAATACTTTCTGCTAGTTCTGCCAGAAGCATATCCACCAACTGATCACTGGTTTTCCCCTCTGACATAATAATCCAGTAGTCAAGACCTCCAGGAACCACATCTACATAGGAAATTGTGCAATTATTAAACAGATTTTTAATACATATCAATCTGCTAGCAGAACTAGTAATGATTAGGGCTTCCCAAATCTGTCCTCTGTACCCCACAATGAATAACCATATCCTGAAAACCCAGCAGGTCATGGGATCCTTAAGAGAGATTTGGGAATTCTTGAAACATGAAGGTCCAGATTCTGTATAGGATGCCCGGTCTCAGAAGCTGCCTAAGTGGCTTTTAAGACTTGCACACGGGCAGCCTATATAAAATTGTGTCTGTCCTAAGCCGCCTATCACCACAATTCTCTAACTGGCGTCCATGTCACAGGCATCGGTTAGAGAACTGTGTTGCCACTGAGCTGATCGTAGCAAGGGAATCTCCCTGCAGTGATCAGTTTAGCAGCCGCAGCAGAGAACCTGTCTCCCCCCACCCCGTGAAGACTACTGGCAGGAAGAATGCCCAGCCCTGCTGCTGGAACCCCTGTTTAGATATATTTTCTTATATGCAGTTGAAATATTTTGTGACTTCTTTGCCTAAATCAGCACTGATTGCTAAAATATGACACCCTTTCAGAATTGTATTGGTTAGATGCTCAAATGAGGGCTCCTTTTACAAAGGTGCACCAGGGGCTTAACGTGCGGATTAGCGTGCGCTAAATTGCCGTGTGCGCTAGCCGCTAATACCTCCTTTTGATCAGGCGGTAGATTTTTGGCTAGTACGCGCTATAGCGCACGCTAATCCGGTGCATGCGATAAAACCACTAGTGCACCTTCATAAAAGAAGCCCTGATTGTACCTCTAAAATATTTTAGACATTCTTTATTAGATCTTTCACCTGTTTTAGACTATATTAAGGTAGCTCAAGCTTGGAAAGTAGAATTAAATATTAAACTTCAAGGGTTTCATATCCAAAGATTTTATATAATCTTCTTTCTGATATTACACATTTTGAAATGGGTTATAAATTTATTTCTAGAGCATATATTGCTCCTTGGTGTGCTTATAGAGCGGAGATCTCAATGTCCCTCCTTGAGGGCCGCAATCCAGTCAGGTTTTCAGGATTTCCCCAATGAATATGCATTGAAAGCAGTGCATGCACATAGATCTCATGCATATTCATTGGGGAAATCCTGAAAACCCGACTGGATTGTGGCCCTCAAGGAGGGACTTTGAGACCCCTGTTATAGAGCAACTTTTACCTCATCGGGATCTTGTTTGAAATGTGGACATTCTAAGGCTACATTATCACATATGTTTTGGAAATGTCCATTAGTAAAAGAATTTTGGGATGAAGTTTTTTCTAAGATTAGTTTTTGTAATAGCTATAGTCTTTTTTGGGTTTTTGACATTAGACATCCTATTCCTAAAGGACTGAAAGGATTTCTTAGAAGAGCAATTTTATCAGAATTGAAAGTTATACTATGGGGTCATTTTATCAAGCCGCGCTAGTGGGGTTAGTTCGTCGGACATTTCATCACACGCTAACCCCCGCGGCAAGCAAAAACTAACACCTAGTCAATGGAGGCATTAGCGACTAGCATGAAAGGCGGTTTAATGCGCGGTATTCCGTGAGTTAAACCCCTATCGCGCCTTGATAAAAGGACCCCTATATCTTTGGATTAAACCACTGAGGCCAACATATAGTAATTGGCTTTCTAGAATGTTGCATCTTTTAATGATGGAAAGTATGCAATTAATAGATTGGGATAATAGGTAAGGTCGTCAGTTAATTAATATTTGGCAGCCTTATTTAGATAACACCACATACCCATAGTCATATTTTAATTAATATGTCATGAAATAAAAATTATTTTTGTAATCATAATTCTGGGATGCGAGAGGGGGGAATTTGGGGATTGGGAAGATTTGTATTATTCATATTGGTTTTATATAATTATAAATTTTGTAATATTATTTATTTTTGTATATTTTGAAAATTTTATAAATATGATTAAATTAAAACATGTATGGAGAGGAGTAATAACATTAACAGATGTGAGAAAATAATGAAAAAAACCTCACCAGTTAAAAAACTATTGTAACAGCAATAAAATTTTTTACTGCCAAACATGTAAAAGTAAGATCAACATTAAAAATAAGATCTGCCATGCAAAACAAGATGTAATGAAAATAAACTGAAAATGACTCAAAATAAGCTGGTAATTGATGTACTATAAAATAAGGAGATCCAAGATCGTCGGTAGAGGGTATACTGAGTCAAAAAAAAACAAACAGCAGCTAAAAAATGTAAGATTGCCGTTACAGGGCTTGCCATCAATAAATTAAAAGAATACATTAAGGCCCTGATTCTATAATGGGCGCCTAAAGGGTGCCTAAGTCCCACCTAACTGAACGGGACTTAGGTGTCCAAACTAAGTGGTTAATGAGCCATTTAAGGGTCTTAATGAGCGATAATTAGACACCTCCAAAATTTCATGGATGCTCATTGGGAAAACTCATGCCTAATGGAATAGGCATGGGTGTGGTCTGGCCGAGGCTTCAATATGGACATCCTTCGATTCATTTGCATAATGCTGAGCAACCTAGGGCATCCATCTCATGCCTACGTTGTAGACGAATGAACACCAGGTCTACTTTTCAGCATAGTTTGGGCTTCATATAGACCTGAGTTCTATGGACGAAACTTAGGCACAGTTTGGACGTCTTTAATTCGATCTGTTAAATAGCTTTCACATTTGATATGATAGCTTAGGGATCTGCTAAGCTATGATCTTCTCAGGTATTTTCACCTTCACATGGCTAGGATTACTAAGCTCTCATGGTAGGAACCCCCACAACTGAAAAGAAGCAGCTGTGGCTCACCGGGTAAAATCCCTGTGCTCATCTTCTAGAGGTCATAGGTTCAAAGCCCAGCACATATTTTAATTGTGGCATTCAACCTTGCAGGTGCATCTTGATGATCTTACAATGAGGTCAGCATTGTGTAGCTACACACCTCCATTTGTAATGAAGTAGAATCCATGCTAAGGTCTGTATCTGTCTTTTTCAGTTTTTAAGCTTTTGCAAATGAAGTTATGTATGCAATTTATATATTTTTTCATGTGCTTTCCTTGCTTTTAATAATGAGCTGATTGGAACACTGTTTAGTCAGAAAAAAAGGGTAGCTTTTTTAGCAAGAAACATAAAGCTGTGTTTTTCATGTGCTGTGCTTTTAGCAAATAGCATTACTGTTTATCTACATAAATAGAAGGTTTTGCATGCCAGACTAGTACAGATCAATCCTACACCGTCTAGTACGGATCAATCCTACACCGTCAATCCTAACAGAAAACCATGTCTTTCGAACACACAGAACACAGAAAACACCTTCGCCTAGTATCACAAACTAACTCCTCCCCCTTTTACAAAACTGTAGTGTGGATTTTAGCCACGGTGGTAACAGCTCTGATGCTCATGGAATTCTGAGCATCAGAGCTGCTACCATGGCTGGTGCAAAAAAATGCTCCACAGTTTTGTAAAAGGGGGGTTAAAATAGAAATACATAGACAAAGGTTAAATTGAACCAGCAAGAAGCTGGACTCTGCATACAATGCAACACCACAGAAACAGTGACACATGTCTCCTAAAGCAATAAATAAATAGAAAATTTTTGTTCCACCTTTGTCTTCTCTGGTTTCTGCTTTCCTCATCTTCTTGTTACTCCCTTCCATCCACTGTCTGCCATCTCTCTGCCCCTATATGGCATCTTCTCTCCTTCTATGCCCCTTCCAGAAACTGTATGCCTCCCCCTTCCATCCTTTCACCCCCCATTGGTCTGGCATCTCTCTCCCTCCTTCCCTCTCTTCTGCAATCCCTTTCGTCCCTCATTTTCCTTTTCAATTTATTTTCTGCATCCATCTAGATTACATTCTTACTACCCTCTTATCAATTTTCTTTTTTTACTGTCTACCTACAGCTCGCCACCTCTTTTCCCTCACCCCCTCCAGTATTTCCCTTACTCAATCATTTTCCTCCCATCATGTGCCCTCCTTTTATTTATCCCCTCCTTCCATTATGTGCCCTCTTTCTCTACCCCTTCCATCTAGTACCTTCTCCTCTCTTTGTCCTCTTCCATCATCTGCTCCCCTCTTTCTCTCCTCCCATTTCCTTCCTGCATTTGTTCTCTTATCTCTCCCATCTGCACTTCCATCCAACATAGGCTCCCCCTCTACCCACCACACTACCATCCAATGTCTGCCCTTTCTCTCTCCATCCACCCCTCTTCAAACAGCATCTGCCCCCTTTCTTTCCCTCTGATCCAATTCCATCCAGTATCCTTCCCCCTTATGTCTCTCTCTCCTTTCCCTGTACATCGATTCCATCAGCACCACCCTTCCATACCACCCTGCCCCCTTTCTCTCCCTGCACCACTCTTTCATTCTAGCAGTCCTGCTCTTCTCTCACGATGACTGTAGCTGCCGGCTGCCGTCCACTCCACTCAGACATACTAGCTCTGAAGCAGAGTTGGCAGCCATGTGCTGGAAGGTCCCGCGATGACTCCAGGCTTTGCTCCGGAAGAAGTAAGTTACGTCGGGGGGGGGGGGGGGGGGTTTGACCCGGCAGACGCAGGGAGTTGCGGCAAGGACCCACGATGACTGTGTCTGCCGGGTCCACCCCCTCCGACATAACTTACTTCTTCCGGAGCAAAGCCAGCAGACGAGTCATTGGGGGACCTTCCTGCACCTCAGCGCAGCTGCTGACTCTGCTCTACAGCAGTGTTTTTTAACCTTTTTATACCCGTGGACCAGCAGAAATAAAAGAATTATTTTGTGGACCGGCAAACTACTAAGACTGAAATTTAAAAAACACATTTCCGCCCCGTCTCCGCAAGCTCAGTCCCCGCAAACCATCTGATCCCATCCGCACAAGTCTCTGTTATGATTTTATATTGAACATATTTTATTAAAGTATAAAAAGAAACAATATTCTGTACAATTGTCATTTTATAAATATAAATATACAGAGCAAGGACCAACAAAACCCCTGTCTCCCCTCCCCTTCACATATATCCCCTCTACTATCAAGAAAACTGAACAAGCCAAATTATTATAGAATGCTACACAGAAATATCATGCTAACAGAATACTGCAGTCACACATGACAGGAATGGTGTTAGGGGGGTGCAACTAGGGCAACTGCCCCATGGTCTGAGAGAGCCCTAAGCCAGCTAGAAGCTAAAGAAGCACTGCCTGGGCTTTGCAGTCCCCAGTTATGTCTCTAGCAGGATATATATTTCAAATCTGATATAGTCTAATGACAAAATAGAAATAAAATGATTATCCCAGGACAAGAAGGCAGGTATTCTCACAAGTGGGTGATGTCATCCGACGGAGCCTCGATGCGGACGCCTCACAAGCAGACTTGCTTGAAGAAACTCGAAGTTTAGAGTCGCCCGCACCTCGCATGCGCGAGTTCCTTCCTGCCCAGCACAGTTCTTACTTTTCCGCGGAGCCTAGAAGTCCGTCTTCGACTCTCTGCGTGAAGTATTTTCACTTGTGCCTTCTTTTGTCCGCGGTTTTGTATTATTTTTACTCAGAATTGCTGGTTTTCTTCTTTGTTTTCTTCTTTTCGAAAAAAAAATAAAATAAAATTTCTTCCATCCGTTTGACAGGCTTCGATCTTGTGGCGGCGCTTTTTCGGCCTATGTCCTGGCCTGCAACCGGTTTTAAAAAGTGTTCCAAGTGCCAGCGCGCGATTTCCCTGACGGACCCTCATCGACGCTGTCTTTGGTGTCTCGGGTCTCAACATCTTCCAAAATCGTGCCAGCCTTGCTCAACACTTAAGTCTCGGGCTTTTAAGCGTCGTTGCATCCTGTGGGAGCAGCTTTTCAGCATGGAGTCTTCGATGGAGCTTTCGTCCTCGAGGGGTGCTTCACCCTCGACATCATCCGATGCTCTCCAGGCTTCCACAGCTTCTGCTCCGAGCCTCATCAAACCTGCCTCATTTGTACCGGCTATGTCTTAGACGCCTGCTGCAGTGCCTTCCTCTGTCTCTTCAGGTCAGATAGCACAGCTTAAAGTGCCCAAGGCTTCTAAGTCCAAGCACTCTCACACTGCCTCGAGGGAGCACGAAGCCCGTGCAGGTGGTCCTGTTGAAGACGCGGATCTATCCTTGCCGGCTTCGTTCCAGACCTTATTAGAGAAGCAATTCATTCAGCTCTTTACTACCATGGGGCCGAAGCTTCTCTCACAAATCCAGCCTGGGCATTCGGAGGTCTCCCGCGAGGTCGAGCCGCCTCCTGTGCCTCAGTCGCATGCACACTCTCTGCAGGGATCAGAGTCTCTGCGAGTGTCTGGTCTGGCATCTCAGCATGCATCGCAAGGAGCAGAGTCTTTGCCCATGCTTCCATTGATACCCTTACACTCGATGCAAGGAGCAGAGTCTTTGCGAGTGCCTCGAGGTTCTTCCACTCAGCCTCTTCTGCTTCGTTCCACAGCCTCAAGCCCTATCCATTCTAAACTAAACTAAATTAAATCTTAAGTTTGTATACCGCATCATCTCCACAGAAGTAGAGCTCGACACGGTTAAAGGAATTACTAAAGAAAGGAACTCCAATGGGAAGAAGAAGGGCTTGGTAAAAAGGAAAGAAAGAGGGAACTAAGTAGAGTGGAGAGGGAGGGAGTGGTTACATTTTAGAGAAAAGCCAAGGTTTCAATTCTCTGGGGGCTTCGACTGGGACACGCTCTCCTTGATTGTCGAGGCCTGCTTCTAGGCACAGCTCGCATCATAGATCGAGGCATTCTTCAAAGCATTCATCCAGGCATGCCTCGCCTCATCGGAAGCAGCCTTTTCTTCAATATTCCCCACCGCCTGCATCAAACCTTCCACTTCTGGATCTCGAAGACCCGGTGGGTTCTTTTTCTCCATCCAGATCTCCTTCTTCACTGGAGCAAGCTGCCTCAACATCCTCGAGTCCCTCTCAAGGCCAGGCTTTGGCAGATCAGCTGTCTTTTTCATCTTTTCTGCGTCAGATGGCAGTTGACTTAGATATTCAACTTGACACTGGATCTGTTTTCCAAGGAGTATCTCGAGACCATGCATCTCCCTCAACCTCCGGCTGAATCCCTCAAGCTTCCTCTTTACAAGCTTTTGGATCAAACCTTTGTCCGCTGTCTGGAAACTCCTTATTCCATTCCAGCTGTTCCAGGCAAATTGGATTCCAGATACAGGACTGTACATCATAAGGGGTTTGACAACACTCAATTGTCTCACCAATCCCTTTTGATTGAATCTTCTTTGAAACATTCTCACCTTTCTCAGGTGTATGCCACTGTTCCTCCGGGAAGGGAAGGCAAAACGATGGGCAGATTTGGTCGTCGCATCTATCAAAACTCTATGATGACCTCCAGAATCCTCAACTATAATTTTCATTTCATCACCTACTTTGAGTTCTTTCTCTCCATCCTTCAAGTTTATTTACAATTTGATTAATCACCTATTCCAAATTCTAAGCGATGTACAAATCAGCAAAATACATAGTTAAAATATACATAAAAGAAACATACATAACTAACAAAGGGACTAAGTTTGCAAAACATAATGAAAAAACTCATTTATGAACACAATGAAACAATAGGTAAGGCAAGGAAAGAAATACAATCTAAGTAATGTAGGAGTCAACAATTAGAGGTTAAGCTCAACAGGAAGGGAAAGACAAAACTGAATAGAAGGTTTAAAAATTAACAGAAGAGCAGTAGGCAAATCAATTAAATATTGAATGCATCTTTAAAAAGAAAACTCTTAAGTTTGCTCTTAAACTTTTCCAAGTTCTTTTCCTCTCTTAATTAAATGGGAGTGAATTCCAAGTCTGAGGCGCCGTAATAGTAAAGATAAATTGCCGTCGAGTATTGATAATTTTAAGTGAAGGAATGACCAATAAATGTTGGTCATTTGATCTCAATAATCTAGAAGAATTATATGGTATCAATGCTTTATAAATAAAAGCTGGAGTTTTAAATAAGAGAGATTTGAATGTAAGCAAACATAATTTATATAGAATACGATGAGACACTGGAAGCCAATGAGCTTTTTGAATTAAAGGTGTCACATGATCAAACTTCTTTGCTTTCATAATTAGTTTAATGGAAGCATTCCGGATTATCTGCAACCGCCTAATTTCCTTTTGAGCCATTCCCTTAAATAACGCATTGCAATAATCAATTTTTGAGATAATAATTGAATGAATTAGTATATTCAATGATTTTGGACATAAAAATTTGGATATTGAGCGAATTTGGCATAGTCTAAAAAAGGTAGTTTTGACAACATAACTAATTTGGTCATGGTAGGTTAATTTTTCATCAAAAATCACCCCTAAAATTCTTCCAAAGTTCATGCCCTATCTGGATTCCCGTGCGCATTTTGAATACCAAGAAGTCTTTGCATCCTTGTCCCAACTCCGGCTACAGTTTCTTCAGTCCTCCTATGATGCTTTTGAGCTGTTTGCTCGAGCTACTGCTTGCTCGGTGGCCATGCGGCGTCTGGCGTGGCTCCGTACCATTGACATGGATCCTAACCTGCAGAACCAGCTGGCTAATGTTCCTTGCGCTGGCAATGACCTCTTTGACAAGTCTATAGAGGCAGTCACCAAGAAGCTTTCGGACCACGAGAAGTCTTTCGCATCCATTCTCCGCCCGAAGTCGAAGCCGGCTCCTCCTCGACCTGCACGCCCTCCTCAAATTTACCAACGGCGTTTTCCACCTAAACAGGCTCCTTCCATTTGTCAGCCTGTCAAGAGACCACATTCTCAGAAACAGCAGAAGTCTCAGCCACCTGCTATACCTAAGGCTCCTCAGCCTTTTTGACTGTCTAGTAGAAAGCATAACCTCAGTCGTTCTGCCATTTCCCGTTTTTCCCCCTATCGGAGGCCGCCTCCATCATTTTTACCACCGATGGACGACTGTTACCACCGACCTCTGGGTCCTTTCCATCGTCAGGGAGGGATACTCTCTTCAGTTCCACCAAGTTCCTCTGGAACATCCTTCCAATTCTGCCCAGACCGCCCTTCTTCTTCAGGAAGCTCAAACTTTGCTTCAGCTCCGAGCTATCGAGCCAGTTCCTTTGGCTCAGCAGAACAAGGGATTTTACTCCCGGTACTTCCATGTTCCTAAGAAGACGGGCGATCTGCGTCCTATTTTGGACCTCAGAGTGCTCAACAAATTTCTGGGCAGAGAAAAATTTTGCTTGTTGACCCTAGCATCTCTGTATCCCCTCCTCGAGCAGAATGACTGGTTATGCTCTCTGGATCTCAAGGAGGCCTACACACACATTCCCATCCATCTGGCCTCCTGTCAATACCTCAGATTTCGGGTGGGAAATCTTCATTATCAATACAGAGTCTTCACCAAGTGCCTGGTAGTGGTGGCCGCTGCGCTCAGGAACTATGGTCTTCAGGTGTTTCCCTACCTGGACGACTGGCTCATCAAGGATTCCACGTCCCAAGGAGTCGTCCTAGTGACCCAGCGGACTTTCTGGTTCCTGCAGAGTCTGGGATTTGAAATCAACTTTCCAAAATCCCATCTGCAGCCTGCTCAGACTCTTCCATTCATCGGAGCTGTTCTGGATACTGTCCAACTCAGAGCGTTCCTTCCTCAACGACGTCTGGAGGCTCTTCTCCATCTTTGTCATTCAGTCTCCTCTTGCCCGTCCATCTCGGCGAGACACATGATGGTTCTTCTGGGTCACATGGTTTCCACAGTACATGTGACTCGTTTTGCCAGATTTCACCTCAGAATTCCTCAGTGGACCCTTGCATCTCAATGGACACAGGTTTCCGACCCTCTGACTCGACACATTCAGGTCACTCCTGCTCTGACACAGTCTCTTTGCTGGTGGATGCTCTCTTCCAATCTATCCAGAGGCTTACTTTTTCACACGCCACTCCATCAGAAGGTTCTCATGACCGATTCTTCAACTTACGCTTGGGGGGCTCATCTAGATGGTCTTCATACCCAAGGCTATTGGACCAGTACGGATCGTCAGTGTCACATCAATCTCCTGGAACCCAGGGCAATTTTCAATGCGCTCACTGCTTTTCAACATCTTCTTCATGACCGTGTAGTCCTCATTTGCACAGACAATCAGGTCGCCATGTATTATGTCAACACACAGGGAGGCACGGGATCTGCCTCCCTCTGTCAGGAAGCTCTGAAAGTATGGGATTGGGCAATTTGTCACAACACCTTCCTCAAAGCTGTCTACATTCAGGGGGCGGACGCCTTAGCAGACAACTTCTACAGCCTCTTCTACAGCCTCACGAATGGACTCTCCATTCCAAGCCCCTTCATCACATCTTCTCTCAGTGGGGATCGCCTCAGATAGATCTCTTTGCAGCCCCCCAAAATTTCAAACTGCCTCAGTTCTGCTCCAGGATCTACACTCCTCATCGCCTCGAGGCGGATGCTTTCATTCTGGACTGGACGAATCTCTTTCTATATGCGTTTCCTCCATTTCCTCTCATCCAAAAGACGCTGGTCAAGCTGAAAACCGACCGTGCCACCATGATTCTGATTGCTCCTTGGTGGCCCAGACAACCCTGATACTCCCTTCTTCTTCAACTCAGCAGCAGGGAGCCGTACCTTCTACCAGTTTTTCCCTCTCTGCTTACACAGCAACAGGGATCTCTGCTTCATCCCAACCTGCAGTCTCTCCACCTGACAGCTTGGTTCCTCTCAACGTAGTTCCTCTACAGTTTTCTCAATCTGTGAGGGATGTTTTGGAAGCCTACTACTAGACAATGCTATCACCAAAAATGGACTAGATTTTCTACTTGGTGTTTTTCTCATCATCAGGAGCCTCAACATTCCTCCTTATCTTCAGTTTTGGACTATCTTTTGCACCTTTCTCATTCTGGCCTCAAGTCTACATCGATACGAGTCCATCTTAGTGCAATTGCGGCTTTCCATCAGCCTCTTGAAGGGAAACCCCTCTCTGCTCATCCTGTGGTTGCCAGATTCATGAAAGGACTTTTCAATATCAATCCTCCTCTCAAACCGCCTCCTGTGTTTTGTGACCTCAATATTGTTCTTTCTCAGCTCATGAAACCTCCATTTGAACCAATTGACAAGGCTCATCTGAAGTATCTCACTTGGAAAGTGGTGTTTCTCATTGGCCTCACTTCTGCTCGACGAGTCAGTGAGCTTTAAGCGTTGGTTGCGGATCCACCTTTTACAGTGTTCCATCATGACAAGGTGGTTCTTCGCACTCATCTGAAATTCCTTCCTAAAGTAGTCTCGGAATTTCATCTCAACCAATCCATTGTTCTTCCAGTGTTTTTTCCAAAGCCTCATTCTCATCCTGGAGAATCAGCTCTTCATACTCTGGACTGTAAACGTGCTTTGGCTTTCTATTTGGAATTCACCAAACCACACTGAACTGCTCCTCAACTTTTTGTCTCCTTTGATCTGAACAAGTTGGGACGTCCTATCTCTAAGCGTACCATTTCCAATTGGATGGCGGCTTGTATCTCTTTCTGCTATGCCCAGGCTGGATTACCCCTTCACAGTAATGTCACAGCCCATAAGGTCAGAGCAATGGCAGCTTCTGTAGCTTTCCTCAGATCTATACCTATTGAGGAAATTTGTAGAGCTGCTACTTGGTCCTCGGTTCATACCTTCACTTCTCATTTTTGTCTGGATACTTTCTCCAGACGGGATGAACAGTTTGGCCAAACAGTATTGCAAAATTTATTCTCCTAAGTTGCCAACTCTCCCACCATCCCACTTTGGTTAGCTTGGAGGTCACCCACTTGTGAGAATACCTGCCTGCTTGTCCTGGGATAAAGCACAGTTACTTACCATAAGAGTTGTTACCCAGGGACAGCAGGCAGTTATTCTCACATCCCAACCACCTTCCCGGGTTGGCTTCTCTGGTAGCTATCTGAACTGAGGAGACGCGCCCTGCGCTGGGCGGGAAGGCACTCGCACATGAGCGGTGTGGGCAATTCGAAACTTCGAGTTTCTTCAAGAAAGGCTGCTTGTGAGGCGTCCGCATCGAGGCTCCATCGGATGACATCACCCATTTGTGAGAATAGCTGCCTGCTGTCCCTAGATAACAACTGTTATGGTAAGTAACTGTGCTTTTTTCTATTTTTGTTGTCTCTGGTTTCTGCTTTTATCTTCTTTTCACTCTTTTCCTTCCATTGTCTGCCCTGTCTCTTCAATCCAGCATCTGCCTGTTCCATCCACTGTCTGCCCCTTCCAGAAACTGTCTGTCTCCCCCTGCCATCTCTCCTCTATAACCCCCCCCCCCCCTTTGGTCTGGCATCCATCATCTTCCCTCTCTTCCCTCATGGTCTGGCATCTTTCTCTTTTCATCTCACTTTCCCTTCCTCCTGTGGTTTTAAGCATCTCTCTCTTCTCATTTCCTCCGCTCAGATCTGATATCTCTGTCTCCTTCTCTGTTCTCTGGCATCTCTCTCTCTCCCTCTCCTCCCTTCTCTGGTCTTCCTTCTTTATTTTCTGCCTCCGTCTAAATTAAATTTTTTCTTACTATGCAGTCCTCAGTTTCCCTATTTTCACTATGTCTACCCACAGCATGCCACCCCCTTCCTCCACTATCTCACTAACTCTATCTTCTTCCCCCATCCAGCATATGTCTTTTTTCTTTATCCCTCCTTCCATCCAGTATGTGTTCTCTTTCTCCACTTCCATTCAGCATTTGCTCTCCCTTCTCCCCACTTCCATCATCTGCCCCTTCTCCCTCCCCCTTCTCTCTACTTCCATCATCTGCTCTTCTCCCCACTTCCATCATCTGCCCCTTCTCTTAATCTCTCCATCCACCATCTTTCTCCCTTCCTCACCTTTCCGATTTTTGGCACAAGATTGGCAAGGCCCCCCCACACCCCGCGATGACACTTAAAATCAGCAAGGTTCCTCCTTCTATCCCTGGCATCAACAGAACTTCAGATCGGCAACGCGGTGCTCAGTCAAAAGCGGAAACAGGAAGCTGAGTCAGATGGAAGCTTTTGATGTGAGCACTAGAGAATGACACGGGGAAATAATCTGTCCCCTTCACTGCTCTGTCACCACCATTCCCTTCACTGCCCCGTCCCTGTCCCCGCAGCATCCATACAAGCCTCAGTACTGCAATATTTAGCTTATTCCTTCCTTATAAATCAAAGTTCTGGCTGCTGAACTGGAGAAAGAGATGTTCAGCTGGCAGGGCTTTGTTTATAAATTTTTATCAACACAACTGATATACTACTTTATCCTGAAGCAAAAAAAAAAAGAAAAAGAGATAGAAATTTTTTTCTACCTTTTGTTGTCTGGTTTCTGCTTTCCTCATCTTCTCATTCAATTCCTTCCATCCATTGTCTCTCTTCTCTCTGTGTCTTCCATTTGCTCTGTTACTGTGCCTCTCCCTTTCTCCCCCCTTCTAAATTAGTCTGGCACCCATCTTCTTCCCTCCTCTCCCCCCCATAGTCTAGCATCTCTGTCTTCTTCCCTTCCAGCATCTTTTCCCCACTCTCTGTTCCCCATTTCTCTTCAGCGTCTTCTCTCCATTCTCTCTTCCCCATTTCCCTTCAGCGTCCTTCTCCCCCTCTGTCTTCCCCATGTGCTTTCAGTGTCCTTCTCCCCACTTTGTCTTCCCCATGTGCTTTCAGCGTCCTTCTCCCCACTCTGTCTTCCCCATGTCCTTTCAGCGTCCTTCTCCCCACTCTGTCTTCCCCATGTCCTTTCAGCGTCCTTCTCCCCCTCTGTCTTTCCCATGTGCTTTCAGCGTCCTTCTCCCCCCCTGTTTTACCCATTTCCCTTCAGCGTCTTTTCCTCTCCACTCCACCTTTCCTCCCTTTCTCCCTCCCTGCAACTTACTTTCATGGCGCTTTCACTCCCCCTTACCTTCGTGGCGCTTTCACCCCCCCCCCCAACAGGCCCGGTCCGACAAACCTCCCTGCCCTGTGGCCGGCGATGTCTAAACGGCCTTCTTCCAGCCGCCAGAGCGTTGTCATTGCATATGGCTGCCCTAAAGGTCATCTCTGACGCAACCGGAAGTTGTATCAGAGGGGTGTGTGAAAGTGCCACGAAGGTAAGGGGCAGGGAGGGAGAAAGGGAGCTGATTCAATTTGGCGGGACAGTAAGGAGGGCGGCAGTAAGGAGGGAGGGAGCATGATAGGATCCGGCTGGCTGTGCAGTCCCCCTAAGGCTCTGACCGCCCTTTATTGGCTGAAGAAATCTCATTCTGTAGAGGAGTTGAGATGCACTGTATTAACCCAGATTAAACATTTTGAAGGGGATCTTTCAAAAATTTTAATTCAAAAAGAACGTTTTATATACAATTGGCATACATTAATTCCAGATGGATTAAACCACGAGATAGAATGGTTACTGACATAACATATGACCCGTTATATTTTTAATGACATCATTTCCGGGTCAATGCCCAGTTGTCCCGCCCTCAGTATAATAAAACGTAGTGGTTTGGGATCTCCGGTGTAAGTTAGCCCTGCCTCCGGTGCCTTCTCGATTTGTAAAGCTACTAACAGATATGAGATTCATGATTCAAGGTTATTGAAGGTAGTTATGTAGTTATGTTACGAGGCAAGATTTTGGTATCCGTAGTGACATGTTTTTAGCACACTTATATATTTTATATTCAACAGTGTCCCTCCCTGAAGAAGACTTGAAACTCGAGTCGGGGGGACAGGGATAACAGAATGGTGCGATAAAGAAAATGTTTGATTGAAATTCACAGGCACTTGTCACTTTAACACCTCTGAGGTTTAGCAGTAGTCAACAGTCCATCCTTCTCAGATAAGTTATTTTTATTTTGTGATTTTGTGATTGTTTTTGAATTTTTATGTGGATGGCAAAGGGGACAGTGAAGGCGATGATGGTCCCCCAGTTAACCTCAGTTCGGTGTTATCACTGAATCACGGGTTATAGGGTCTGAGCTAGTCACAATTAAGTTATAATATTTATATATTTTAACAAATATTCTAGAGCTGTGATTAAAGATATTACTCATTAGTGTTTAAATATCACAGAGGACTATAAGATATCTCCCTACTATTGTGATTGGATATTATAGGAGACATAGGGAGACCAAGGCACAATGTTGGATGTTACCCAGTGCTCTAAAACAAGAATGTGCAAGTGCTTTTCCAAATGGGTTCCTCACTAATATAAAATAGCTAGAACAGAATTTGACTCATAGGGGAGGTAAGAGGGTTGTAAGGATACCTATCCTGCTATCCTCAGAGAACTTGCTATAGGTAAGTAATTTTGCTTTCTCTGAAGACAAGCAGGACAGTAGTTACAGCCTTACATCTGGAAATCCCTAGCTAACAGCAGGGCAGGATTAATTCTTTGAGGGCCCCTAGGCAACCAAGTAAACTGGGCCCCCCTGGCCCCGCCCCCTGGCCCACCCATGCCATTTATCTGTTTTCTTATTTACTTCTTTATTTCCTCTTGTGTTTCTTTTTTTCTTTCTTTTTTTAAAATTCAAAACAAAGATTAGCATACCAGTGCACAGTTTTTCTTCTATGCAACCCCTCTGAACAAATCCCTCTTCCTTCCCTTCCCACTTACTTACATAGTAACATAATAGATGACAGCAGATAAAGACCCAAATGGTCCATCAAGTCTGCCCAACCTGATTCCATTTAATTATTTTTTACTTTTTCTTCTTAGCTATTTCTGGGCAAGAATCCAAAGCTCTACCCGGTACTGTGTTTAGGTTCCAACTGCCGAAATCTCTGTTAAAACCTATTCCAGCCCATCTACACCCTCCCAGCCATTGAAGCCCTCTCTAGCCCATCCTCCCCCAAACAGCCATATACAGACACAGACTGTGCAAGTCTGCCCAGTACTGGCCTTAGTTCGATATTTAATATTATTTTCTGATTCTAGATCCTGTGTTTATCCCACGCTTCTCTAAACAGGTACGTAAGATAGATTGTGAGCCCACCGGGACAGAGAGGGAAAATGCTTGAGTACCTGATTGTAAAACCGCTTAGATAACTTTGATAGGCGGTATATAAAATCCTAATAAAACTTGAAAACTTGAACTCAGTCACCATTTTCCACTCCATCACCTCTCTCGGGAGCGCATTCCAGGCGTCCACCACCCTCTCCGTAAAGTAGAATTTCCTAACATTGCTCTTGAATCTACCACTCCTCAACCTCAAATTATGTCCTCTGGTTTTACCATTTTCCTTTTTCTGGAAAAGATTTTGTTCTACGTTAATAAATTCAAGTATTTGAACGTCTGAATCATATCTCCCCTGTCCCTCCTTTCTTCTAGGGTATACATATTCAGGGCTTCCAGTCTCTCCTCATACATCTTCTGGCGCAAGACTCCTCTCATTTTCGTCACCCTCCTCTGGACCACTTCAAGTCTTCTTACGTTCTTCACCAGATACGGTCTCCAAAACTGAACACAATATTCCAAGTGGGACCTCACCAATGACCTGTACAGGGGCATCAACACCTTCTTCCTTCTACTGGCTATGCCTCTCTTAATACAGCCCAACATCCTTCTGGCAGCAGCCATCGCCTTGTCACACATCAGTGACACGGCATAAGGAATCGCCAGCAGAAGGCCACGCACTGCATAGCAGCCTGTTTAGAGTGCTGCGGCTGCTGACGAGTGCTGGAGGGAGGTTTGTTGGTTGTTTCGCGATGGGAGGGTCAGTGGGGAGGGCCAAGGGTGATGGCAATGACGCTAGGGGGGGGGGGGGGGGCCTGGTACGATGACTCTGCTGCGAATCCAGCGAGAGTGAGGAAGATGCCCAAACGGCCATAAAGCACTGCATCTGTTGGCCCCCCTGACCATTTCAGGCCCTAGGCCCATGCCTACTGGGCCTATCCTTTAATCCAGCCCTGGCTGCCAGGCCTTCCAAAAACAACCTTTTGTAAACACTGTAGCTTTTTCTGAAGTACTGCCTGCATATGGAAAGGGAGAGCAAAGAGTAAAAAACAGAGGACTTTTATAGATGCTCAAAGCCTGTTGTCATCAAGAAGGTTTCAAGTACACAGGAGGATGCAAACATGCTGGGATATAATCTTTTTAGGAAGGACAGAGATGGTCAAAAAGGTGGAGGAGTAGCTCTCTATGTAAAGATCGATATCCAAGCAACTGAAATGCAAGCAACATGGGAAGAGGAAAAAGCGATATGGATTGCTCTGAAAAGAGAAAACGGAACTTCTATCTACATGGGTGTAGTCTACAGACCTCCGACTCAATCACAGCAAATTGATAAGGATTTGATTGTGGATCGCTCTGAAAAGAGAAAACGGAACTTCTATCTACATGGGTGTAGTATACAGACCTCCGACTCAATCACAGCAAATTGATAAGGATTTGATTGTAGATATCCAAAAGTTTGGAAGGAAAGAGGAGGTGCTGCTGTTGGGAGATTTCAACCTGCTGGATGTGGACTGGAATATTCCGTCTGCGGAATCTGAAAGAAGTAGGGAGTTTGTGAATGCCTTTAAAAAAGTTCTGCTCAGACAAATGGTGATGTAACCCACGAGGGAAAAAGTGATATTGGATCTGGTCCTGAAAGGAAGAAGAAGAAAAATGGAATTGCTAAACTAAAAAATGCTGGATACTGATATGTGGAGAGTGATGAGGAAAAAGCAAAGGTGCTAAATAAATACTTCTGTTATGTGTTTACGGAAGAAAATCCTGGAGAAGGACCGAGATTGGCTGGCAAAGTTACACGAGAAATGGAGTAGATTCTGCGCTGTTCACGGAGGAAAGTGTTTATGAACAACTTGAAAAACTGAAGGTGGACAAAGCAATGGGACAGGATGGGATCCATCCCAGGATACTGAGGGAGCTCAGAAATGTTCTGGGGGGGGGGGGGTCCTATTAAACTTATTCAACAAATCTCTGCAGACGGAAGTGGTTCCTGGGGATTGGAGGAGAGCGGATATGGTCCCTATTCACAAAAGTGGTTACAGAGATGAAGCGAGAAACTACAGGCTGGTAAGCTTCACTTCGGTTGTTAGAAAAATAATGGAAGTGTTGCTGAAAGAAAGTATAGTGAACTTCCTAGAATCTAATGAGTTACAGGATCCAAGGCAACATGGCTTTACAAAAGGTAAATCATGCCAAACAAACCTGATTGAATTTTTGATTGGGTGGTCAGAGAACTGGATCGAGGACATATGCTAGATGTAATTTACTTAGATTTCAGCAAAGTCTTTGGGCTCCTTTTACTAAGCTGCGATAGTGGTTTTAGCGCGCGCTAGACGCTAACACCAGCATTGAGCTGGTGTTAGTTCTAGCCGCATAGCATGGGTTTAGTGCAAGCTAAAATTCTGCGTGCGCTAAAAACACTATCGCAGCTTAGTAAATGGAACCCTTTGATACAGTTCTTCATAGGAGGTTCTTGAACAAACTTGAAGGGCTAAAGTTAGGACCCAAAGTGGTGAACTGGATTAGAAACTGGATGTTGGACAGATGCCAGAGGGTGGTGGTTAATGGAAGTCGCTTGGATAAAGGAAAGGTGAGTAGTGGATTCCCTCAGGCTTCGGTGCTGGGGCCAATCCTGTTTAATATGTTTGTGAGCAACATCATTGAAGGGTTAGAAGGAAAAAAGTTTGCCTTTTTGAGGATGATACTAAGATTTGTAACAGAGTAGATACCGGAGAGGGAGTGGAAAATATGAAAAAGGATCTGCAAAAGTTAGAGACATGGTCTAATGCCTGGCAACTTCAATTCAATGCAAAGAAATGCAGAGTAATGCATTTGGGGATTAATAATCGGAAGGAACCGTATATGCTGGGAGGTGAGAGGCTGATAGGCACGGACAGGGAGAGGGTCCTTTGGGGTGATAATGTCCGAAGATCTAAAGGTAAAAAAACAGTGTGATAAGCCAGTGGCTGCTGCCAGAAGGATGCTGGGCTGTATAAAGAGAGGCGTAGCCAGTAGAAGGAAGACAGTGTTGATGCCCCTGTACAGGTCGTTGGTGAAGCCCCACTTGGGAGTATTGTGTTCAGTTTTGGAGACCGTATCTGGTGAAGGACATAAGAAGACTTGAAGCGGTCCAGAGGAGGGCGACGAAAATGATAGGAGGTTTGCGCCAGAAGACCAGTGTTCTCCCTAGCGGGTTTTAGCCAGGCGCACCGCCCACCTACTTTAAGTGGGTGCCCGGCTGTCATTTTGAAGCTGCAGAGACAACGCCGGTACGGTTCCGGGATCTGACGTCAGACTCGTGACTCAGCGGTGGTTCGCGCAATAATTGTCAAGCGCCTGCTTCTTCCGGTTTGCCTGCACCCCATACTTGAAGGTGAACAGACCTTTCCTGCCTGAACCACATCTTCAGTAGCACTTAATTCAGCACGCAAACTTCGGATAATGCCTGTTTTTCCGCACATGCTCAGATCAGGTCTAACTGAGAAGGAGCAGAAGAACCAGCATTAGCGACCAAACAAGCCTGCTGAATTAAGTGCTACAGCGCTGCTACAAGGATTTTCCGTGAATCACGCCACTGCTCACGGTGGGTAGGGGCGGGGAAGGGGTAATTTGCATAGCGTGCCAAGGGGATGTATTTCGATTGGTCCAACGCCTTGACGCGCTATGCAAATTACCCCTTCCCCGCGAGCAGGGAAGGGTAATTTGCATAGTGCTTTTAACATCGACCTAGTAAAATATTTTCACCCACGATCCAAAGGTCTGCCCCTTCAACATCGGAACCTTTTGTTTCCCGCTGTGCTGAGGGACGAGGCAGAAAATTTTGGGTGGGTTAGGTTGATGGTTCTAACTTCCCTCTGTGCTTTCAGCAGGATACTTTTGGAGAGAAAAAAAGTTGTAAGCTCTTTTGAGCAGAGACTATTTTCTTACTTTTAACTCTGTGCAGCCTGCGTTGTCTGGTAGATCTATAGAAATATTTAATAATAGTAGTTCCTCCAGAAAGGGGAAAAAAAAGAGTCCAGGGCCTGACTTCGCTGTGCTTTTCCCTCTTTGTGACTCTGTACAAAGCTGGTGCATCTGAGAGCACTATAGAAATATTTAATAGCAGTAGGTCCTCCAGAAAGGGGAAAAAAAAGAGTCCAGGGCCAGACTTGGCTGTGCTTTTCCCTCTTTGATCACATTAGTACTCTTTGTGACTCTGTGCAGCGCTGTGTACATCTGACAGCGCTATAGAAATATTTAATAGCAGTAGGACCTCCAGAAAGGGAAAAAAAAGAGTCCAGGGACAGACTTGGCTGTGCTTTTCCCTCTTTGATCACATTAGTACTCTTTGTGACTCTGTGTAGTGCTGCGTACATCTGAGAGCGCTATAGAAATATTTAATAGCAGTAGGTTGTCCAGAATAGGAAAAAAAAAATCTAGGGCCAGACTTGGCTGTGCCTTTCCCTCTTCTTTCATCACAGAGTGTTTGGGGCAGGTTAGCCCAGAAGAGCAAAAAATAAAAATCCTTGTAGCCCTCACCGGTTCCTGTTAAAGTGACCCATCTGCCATTCCTTTTTTTGTTCATATCTTGCCCTGCCATAGTGTAAGTGTGCACTATATATCCAATAGGCTCCCACGTTACCACTCAAAAGTCTTATTCATAGGTACTTTTCATTTTACCAACATGAGTAAAAAAAGTGTTCATAAAATAACACTGTTCAGTTATTTCAGAAAAGAGACGCCACAAACCAAGGAAGGTGCAGCGTCAACTGCTGATGTGGCAATTTCAGACAAAGACATTGCAGGGGCTGGTCCATCAGGGGAAATCTTTTCAGCACACACTCTGCCAATTGATAAATCTAAGCACCGCTTATCTGGCATAAACAAACAATGGTTTAGAGATTTTGATTGGCTAACGGTCAAAGAAAATGGTATGTGGTGCTCATTGTGCATGAAATATTCAAACAAACACCTCCCAAGGAGGGAGTTACCTTGGGTAAATGTGCCATGCACAAGAATTCGAAAAGAAAGCTTGCTGGACCATGAAAAAAGTAAAACACACATTGAGTCTTCTTCTGACCTTTTAGGAAAGCATGTACTAGAGCAAACTGGAATCGGTCAAATTGAAAGATCTGTATCTATGTTAAATAACTTTGTGGGAGCTTTAAGATCCATGTATTGGTTGGCAAAAAATGAGTTACCACATATAACGTTGTTTGAAAAGCTGTTGGAACACTGTAAAGAAATGGGCTGTTCCTTTATACAACATCTCAGTGTTAGTAAAAATGCACATTACACCTCAGAAAGAATAATGCAAGAGCTGCTGGATGTCTTAGCATCAGAAATTAAGTCTAGCATACTGAAAAATATGCACGCTGAAAATTTTTTCAGTATTCTGTGTGATTAAATATGTTTGCCAGGTCACTAAATAGGTCAAAATTAGTTTTATATCAACCTGCAATATGAGTGATGGCAAAGCGGAGACTATAACCAACACACTGAGTGAGACTATGGACTAGAGAGTTGCGCAGGGACAGAAATCCCACCTGTCCCCGTGAGGAATCCCTCCGACCCCACTCGTCCCCGCGAGGAATCCCTTCCGTCCCCGCCCGTCCCTATAAACTTCAGAAATAGTTATTTCATTTAATTATGTTACTGAATTAAAGGCTCTGGTAGAAACCCATTTACAAATAAGCAAAAAGACTTTATTAATTTGGAAATATTAATTGGGAAGAATACATACTTTGTAAATGGCTTTCTATCAGAGCCTCTAATGTTTATAAATTTTTATCAACACAACTAATATATTACTTTATCCTGAAGCAAAAAAAAAAAAAAAAAGAAATAGAATTATTTTCCTACCTTTGTTGTCTGGTTTCTGTTTTCCTCATGTTCTCATTAAATTCCTTCCATCCACTGTCTCTCTTCCCTCTGCGTCTTCCATTTGCTCTGTTACTGTGCCTCTCCCTTTCTCCCCCCTCCCAAATTGGTCTGGCACCCATCTTCTTCCCTCCGCTCCCCCCATAGTCTGGCATCTCTGTCTTCTTCCCTGCCAGTGTCTTCTCCCCACTCTCTCTTCCCCATTTCCTTTCAGCGTCCTTCTCCCCCCATCTTCCCAATGTCCTGTCAGCGTACTTCTCCCCCCTCTGTCTTCCACATGTGCTTTCAGTATCCTTCTCCCCCCTCTGTCTTCCCCATGTCCTTTCACCGTCCTTCTCCTCCTCTGTCTTCCCCATGGCCTTTCAGCGTCCTTCTCCACCCCCCCAATCTTCCCCATGTCCTTTCAGCGTCCTTCTCCCCCCTCAGTTTTACCCATTTCCCTTAAGCGTCTTTTCCTCTCCACTCCACCTTTCCTCCCTTTCTCTCTCCCTGCCCCCTTACCTTCATGGCGCTTCCCCGCCCGACCGACAACAGAACAGGCCCGGTCCGACAAACCTCCCTGCCCTGTAGCCGCGAATCTAAATTAGCTACTGTAAGAAGGTAATTTAGATTCGCGGCTACAGGGCAGGGAGGTTTGTCGGACCGGGGCTGTTGTCTGTCGGTTGGTCGGTCGGTCGGGGAAGCGCCACAAAAGTAAGGGGACCTGGCCGGCTGTGCTGCACCCGGGGCGGACCGCCCCCCCCCTCCCTTGGTACCACTCGAGCCACGAGGCTACTCTCCTTCTCCTTACCTGCCCTGCCTGCAGCACAGAGAGCCGAACGGAAGTCTTCCCGACATCGGCGCTGACGTCGGAGGGAGGGAGGGCTTTGTTTAAGCCCTCCCATCCCTCCGACGTCAGCGCTGATGTCAGGAAGACTTCCGTTCGGCTCTGTGCTGCAAGCAGAGCAGATAGGGAGAAGAGGAGCCGCGCGACTGAGCCCCGCAGGAACCCCGCAACCCTCGGAGGCGTCCCCACGGCATCCCCACAGGATTCCAGCGACCCTAGGGGGCGTCCCCACGGGATCCCCGTGACCTGAAGGGGGAACCCGCGGGATGCCCACGGGATTCCTGTCGTCCCCGTTCCCGTGCAGCTCTCTACTATGGACATACTAGACTTGAAAACTGCTAATCTGGTTGGACTAGAGTCAGCTGGAGCAGCTGTTATGACTGGGAAACAGAAAAGTGTGGCAAAACTGCTTAAAGATAAAACATCTGGACTCTTGGCCAATTGTCACTGTGTAAACCACCGATTGGCCCTTGCAAGTGCCTAAGCAGCAGCTGCCATACCTTATTTAACAAAACTGAATGACATCTTAAAGCATCTGTTCTATTTCTTCCAAAATTCTTCAGTTAGGATGGCTGGTTTAACAGAAATGCAAAATATTCAGAACATTCCCCAGATTAAGCTGAAAATGGCCAGTGACACTAGATGGCTGTCTCATGTCTCTGTAGTACAGTCACTACAACAGTGCATGATGAGTATCATAGCTGCGCTGGAAAGAGAGGCCACTGAATGAAATGACATCACAGCTGAAGGATTAAGCAGATGTATTAAAACGTACAATTTTGTTTCCTCTCTGATGATGCTTTCAGATGTGTTACCTTTGTTGTCCAACTTATCTAAGGCTTGGCAAAGGCAAGATGTCAATCTTACCGAAATTGAGCCAATTTTGCTCACCACAAAATTGTCCATCATGCAGTTGAAAGACACTCCTGGGAGATATTTTCAAAGCCTTCATCTTTGTCTGGCAGAAGAATGGTCTGATCTCTGCATTGTCTATACACAGAGTGATGTAATGGCATTCAAAATTGCAATATATGATAAATACCTAGAGACAGTTGTCAAGCACCTAGATGCAAGATTCCCTGACATGCCAATTATTTCCAGCTTTTCAAAAGTTTTCAATGCAGAAACTCACGATTCAGGTGAGTCTGTTGAAATTCTTTTTGCTCATTACTCCAAAAATGGTAGCCCTCCAATTTTAAAGTGTGAAAGTAGCAGGCAAGAATGGACAGTTGCATCAAAAATGATCAGAAGTCAATCATACAAAGACTTCAGTCCAAAACAAATTTTACTAAAAATGGCAACGACATCAGAGCTCAAAGAGTCGTTTCCAAATTTAGCCAAACTAGCTCATATTAGGCTAGTGATCCCAAGGAGCACAGCTGAATGTGAAAGGGGGTTTTTCTGCCCTTAAAAGGATCAAGTCATGTTTGAGAAATCGCAACAATCAAAGACGCTAAATAATCTCATGCTGATCTCCATGGAGGGCAAAGATCCTGAGGACTTTGATTATGGGAAAGCTGCAGACAACTGGGCCTCTAGGAAAAAAAGAAGAATAAATATTTAACTGAAGACACCTTCTGCATATGCAAGTTGGCTTTGAAGGTAAAATTATGTCCTTACCTGATAATTTTCTTTCCTTTAGTCACAGCAGATGAATCCAGAGACTAGTGGAATGTATCAAAGCAGTCCAAATGTAGGGAAGGAAATAAAGAAGTGAACAGGAAATCCCTTGCCCCCATATCCTGCCCTGTAGCACGTGTCCAAGGAGATTCTACATTCCAGAAAGTATGTTACCCACGATCATACAGAGGCTACCCTCCTTAGCCTATGTGAACAGGAGCCAACCTTGCCTGAGAGCACCATGCTGTGGAAAACAGCTACATCCCACAAATAGAATGAATGCAAAGCAGTCTCCCATCATAACCGATAGGCCCCAAATATCCTCCTGTGGAATGGAACTATCATGCCTGGCAATGGTCCTTAGCTGATGTCAAAACCCATGAGCACCACCGCAGACCAGACCTTTTCCTCGCAAGGGTCTAGGGCATCAAGCCTGGAAACGGGACAAGGGAAGACTCCTCCTCTAACTAAAGGCCTCTGAAGCACAAATCTATAGGGCTCCCTCAGGAGGCAAACTGTTGACCAAAGTCAAGAAGAATGCCAGAGGAGAGGCAATACAACAAAACTGTAGCTGGGCCCCGAAGTGACAAGTGCCTTTCCCACAGCCCCCAAATAGATACAGCAACAACATCAGACACTGAGATATCTGATCCAACTTTTAGCCCACTACTCCACATGAATGACCCAGGAGTGGAAAGAAAAAAACTCTGATCCAGAGAGAAAGAGCTACAGCTAGCCCACAACTAGCCTAGCCCCAGCTGTCAGCCGTCCGGGATTAAACAAGGTACACTAGGCTGCCAGTGAAATGGCGCGCCAGCCAAGGCAAACCTCAGCTAGGGTCTGCTGATTAGTGAGGGCAAAGGAATCACTGCCGGAGGCAGTATCCCTCCTCCAAGAGGAGAAAGACTGACAGCGGTGGCACCGGCAACTGCAGTGACACCCCCCCTCTTTCGTGGTGGGAGGGAAGGGCCTTGGCCGACCGCCCTCAGGGCCTGTTGCTGCCCGCGTGCGACTATGGCTGAAGCAGCCTCGGCTGTCCTACGCGACAAAGTAGTAATAAACTCCTCCCACCGGCACCTCTCCAAAGAGACTGGTGACTTCTGTAGCCCCGCGCCCACAGAACGAGTGAGCTAATGGAACTTAGGTAGCCAGGTTCTTCAAGGGGAGAGGGAGGAAGGGACCTGAGAGCCCAGGTGTTGCCCCCCCAAAATAGCACTGTACAGCCCCCATCCCACAGCTCAACTGAGGTCTGAGCCGCAGGAACCTTTCTCCCCTGAGGCCTAAAGCCGCAAGAACCTTTCTCCCCCACTGAGGCCTAAAGCCACAGGAACATTTCTCCTCTATTGAGGCCTAAAGACACAGGAACATTTTTCCTCTATTGAGGCCTAAAGACACAGGAACATTTCTCCTCCACTGAGGCCTAAACCACAGGAATATTTCTCCTCTGGGGCCTAAAACACGGGAACATTTCTCCTCCACTGAGGCCTAAAGCCACAGGAATATTTCTCCTCCACTGAGGCCTAAAACCACAGGAACATTTTTCCTCCACTGAGGCCTAAAGACACAGGAACATTTCTCCTCCACTGAGGCCTAAAGACACAGGAATATTTCTCTTCCACTGAGGCCTAAAGCCAAAGGAATATTTCTCCTCTGAGGCCTAAAGACAAGGGAACATATCTCCTCCACTGAGGCCTAAAGACACAGGAACATTTCTCCTCCACTGATGCCTAAAGACACAAGACCATTTCTCCTCCACTGAGGTTTAAAGACACGGGAATATTTCTCCTCCACTGAGGTCTAAAACCACAGGAACATTTCTCTTCCACTGAGGCCTAAAGACACAGGAAAATTTCTCCTCCACTGAGGCCTAAAGACATGGGAACATTTCCCCTCCACTGAGGCCTAAAGCCACAGGAACATTTCTCTTGCACTGAGGCCTAACGCCACAGGAACATTTCTCCTCCACTGAGGCCTAACGCCACATGAACATTTCTCCTCCACTGAGGCCTAACGCCACATGAACATTTCTCCTCCACTGAGTCCTAAAGCCACAGGAACATTTCTCCTTCACTGAGGCCTAAAACCACAGGAACATTTTTCCTCCACTGAGGCCTAAAGACACAGGAATATTTCTCCTCTGAGGCCTAAAGACAAGGGAACATATCTCCTCCACTGAGGCCTAAAGACACAGGAACATTTCTCCTCCACTGAGGCCTAAAGACACAGGAACATTTCTCCTCCACTGAGGCTTAAAGACACGGGAATATTTCTCCTCCACTGAGGCCTAAAACCACAGGAACATTTCTCTTCCACTGAGGCCTAAAGACACAGGAAAATTTCTCCTCCACTGAGGCCTAAAGACATGGGAACATTTCTCTTGCACTGAGGCCTAACGCCACAGAAACATTTCTCCTCCACTGAGGCCTAACGCCACAGAAACATTTCTCCTCCACTGAGGCCTAACGCCAGAGGAACATTTCTCCTCCACTGAGGCCTAAACCACAGGAATATTTCTCTTCTGGGGCCTAAAACACGGGAACATTTCTCCTCCACTGAGGCCTAAAGCCACAGGAATATTTCTCCTCCACTGAGGCTTAAAACCACAGGAACATTTCTCCTCCACTGAGGCTTAAAACCACAGGAACATTTCTCCTCCACTGAGGCTTAAAACCACAGGAACATTTTTCCTCCACTGAGGCCTAATGACACAGGAACATTTCTCCTCCACTGAGGCCTAAAGACACAGGAATATTTCTCTTCCACTGAGGCCTAAAGCCACAGGAATATTTCTCCTCTGAAGCCTAAAGACAAGGGAACATATCTCCTCCACTGAGGCCTAAAGACACAGGAACATTTCTCCTCCACTGATGCCTAAAGACACAGGAACATTTCTCCTCCACTGAGGCTTAAAGACACGGGAATATTTATCCTCCACTGAGGCCTAAAACCACAGGAACATTTCTCCTCCACTGAGGCTTAAAGACACAGGAAAATTTCTCCTCCACTGAGGCCTAAAGACATGGGAACATTTCCCCTCCACTGAGGCCTAAAGACATGGGAACATTTCTCCTCCACTGAGGCCTAAAGCCACAGGAACATTTCTCTTGCACTGAGGCCTAACGCCACAGGAACATTTCTCCTCCACTGAGGCCTAACGCCACAGGAACATTTCTCCTCCACTGAGTCCTAAAGCCACAGGAACATTTCTCCTCCACTGAGGCCTAAAACCACAGGAACATTTTTCCTCCACTGAGGCCTAAAGACACAGGAACATTTCTCTTCCACTGAGGCCTAAAGACACAGGAATATTTCTCCTCTGAGGCCTAAAGACAAGGGAACATATCTCCTCCACTGAGGCCTAACGCCACAGGAACATTTCTCCTCCACTGAGTCCTAAAGCCACAGGAACATTTCTCCTCCACTGAGGCCTAAAACCACAGGAACATTTTTCCTCCACTGAGGCCTAAAGACACAGGAACATTTCTCTTCCACTGAGGCCTAAAGCCACAGGAATATTTCTCCTCTGAGGCCTAAAGACAAGGGAACATATCTCCTCCACTGAGGCCTAAAGACACAGGAACATTTCTCCTCCACTGAGGCCTAAAGACACAGGAACATTTCTCCTCCACTGAGGCTTAAAGACACGGGAATATTTCTCCTCCATGAGGCCTAAAACCACAGGAACATTTCTCTTCCACTGAGGCCTAAAGACACAGGAAAATTTCTCCTCCACTGAGGCCTAAAGACATGGGAACATTTCTCCTCCACTGAGGCCTAAACCACAGGAACATTTCTCTTGCACTGAGGCCTAACGCCACAGGAACATTTCTCCTCCACTGAGGCCTAACGCCACAGGAACATTTCTCCTCCACTGAGTCCTAAAGCCACAGGAATATTTCTCCTTCACTGAGGCCTAAAGCCACAGAAACATTTCTCCTCTGAGGCCTAAGCCACAGAAATATCTTTCGAAATCCACCTTAGAATCCAGCAGCTGTGAGGAACCCCTGTAGTTCAGAAGGCACCACATCTAGTAGAGTAGGGGACCTGGGAAGTTTCCAGGTGTTACCTTGAAGAGGGTGAGGTAGGGACGCTGGGAGGGCCCAGGTGTACCTCCAAAGCTGAAACTTGATGGATGTAATCCTACTAGTTTCTGGATTCATCTGCTGTTGATGATGAGGAATATTTTTTTCTTTTTCTTCATTAGGTTTCCCATATTTTTTTTCCATTGTTTTCATTTTTCTTCCTGACAGCGACAATACTTGGTTTATATCATAACAATTGTTATTTAAAATTTTTGTTAGGATTGCAGGATCCTGAATTGGATACTTTTTAAATTTAATAAAAATATTCTGGCACAAGTGTTGAACCTTAAAAAAGGTTGGAAAATAATTAATGATAATTAACTAATAAAAATAGTACACATTTAATTTTCCCCACCACCAAATTTCCCCTTCTCACCCCACCCGGCTACTTTTTCATGCCACCCGGCTGGAAAAAATTTCTGGGGAGAACACTGAAGACATATGGGAAAAGACTAGAAGCCCTGAATATGTATACCCTAGAAGAAAGGAGGGACAGGGGAGATATGATTCAGACGTTCAAATACTTGAAAGGTATTAATGTAGAACAAAATCCTTTCCAGAGAAAGGAAAATGGTAAAATCAGAGGTCATAATTTGAGGTTGAGGGGTGGTAAATTCAAGAGCAATGTTAGGAAATTCTACTTTGTGTGGAGGGTGGTGGATGCCTGAAATGTGCTCCCCAGAGAGGTGGTGGAGAGGAAAACAGTGACGGAGTTCAAAGAAGCGTGGGATGAACACAGAGGATCTAGAATCAGAAAATTATAGTAAACTAGTCTTATAGCCCATTACATTAACGGGTGCTATAATATATGTGTGCGTGTCTGTCTTTATTTCTTTCTCTCTCTCTCTCCTTAGCCGCATTCTGTATTTCTTTCTTTATGTCTTTCTTTTTCCTCGGCTATCCACCACCACCCCTTGGCTGCTCCTCCTGTCCATTCTCCCTTCCTTTTACCTCCCCTGTGTCCACCACCACCCCTTCACTGCTTCCCTTATCCAACAGCAGCCCTTCTCCCTTTGTTTTACCTCCCCCCTGTCCAAAAAGGCAAAAAAGGGGCCAAAATTTAAATCTTAAGTTTATACTCGAGTCTGCTGGCATTCCTCCACTTCCCTCCCCCAACCCCCATAATGTCCGGTATTATTTCACTCCCAAACAGAAGCCTCTCCCCAAAACACACCCGTAGGTAAAACACCCCCCTCCAGCCTACTGGAGAGTCAAAGCAGAGCTATTCTCAGACAGGGCCAGATTAAAGCATGTATGACACGTCGTCTGCTGGGTCCTGCGACCTATGGCTCCAGGGGAGTCCCGTGGCCCACCGTCTCCCAGCATGGCCTGACGTTGTCCCCCTCCCTTCCCACTCACACTCCGAGCCACAAAATCCATGTCCCGCAGCAGCACCTCCTTTTGGCCACCGCAAAAATTTCTCTCAGTCGGAAGTTGTGTCGGAGAAAGGCGGGGCCAGAACACGGCGGAAAGTGAGCTCTAGGCGGCCGGTCTGACGATCTTCTTCCTTACTATTCACTTTACAGTGCAGGGCTATGCCATTGTCGCCTTCTGGATCTGAGCTCTGCTGCTAGGAGCAGAGTGTGAAGATAGTCCTGCTTTGCCTCCCCAGGTCTAATTCTTTGGTGCTCCCTAGACGGCGGCTATCCTCACGATTGCCGCCTTCGTCGCAGTGGTGCGAGGTGGAGAGCAGGGAGGCTTGTCTGGCACGCATGCGCACTCCTACCGCCTACAGCCTGACAGATCAGATCTCAGGGAACACGCGGTAAGAGTGCGCATGCGCGCTTAGTATTTTATTATTATAGATACTATATAAAGTTTTCCTATACTGAAGAGTATTATCTTGTCTGTCTGTCTGTCTTCTTTCTTTCTGCCTCTCTCCCTCCCGCTGTCTGTCTTTTTTTCTATCTGTCTCTCTCCCTGGCCCCCTTTGTCTGTCTGTCTTTCTGTCTCTCTCCTTGCCCCTGTGTTCTTCTTCCTTTCTTTCTCCTTCCCGCTGTCTGTCTGTCTTTCTTTGTATCTTTTTTTTTTTTTAAACTCTTTCTTGGCCCTTTGCTTAGATCCTTGGACAGTTGGGAGTGATCTCCCCCTCCCCTCTTTTTTTGGGGCTTCCAATCTTGCTCCAGGGGAGTTTACTTTGTGGGGGGGATCACAGCTGCGGGTATCGGTAGTTTTTGTTGTTGTTTGGGGGGGGGGGAGAGAGAAGCCCCGCCCTTCCCTGCAACCAGAAGTGCCCCTTTCCCCCTACGTGACAGTGATTTTTTTTTCGGCAGACAGAGAGAGGGCGGGAGGGGGGAGTTACCGCCATGGTGATCGCCAGTGGCTCCGAGCTCAAACTGTCTGCACTCCGCCGCCAGAAGCCACTGCATCCTGCAGGAGCCGCCAGCCACCTCGCCTCGAAGCCCTCCTCCTGGCATCCTCCGCTCCGCACTGCCTTTCATGCGTCTTAGCGCACATGCGCACTCTGCTGGCCACATCCCGACAGATCAGTACTCAGGGAACATGGGATAAAAACACGTCATTACCAACTAATATCCTCCCTTTATGCACAAGCTCTCCCTCTATAGAATAACACATTAATCAATTCTTAGAACCTTTCCTATCATACATACTCTGATTCCTATATAAACATTTTCCACACTATCCAATAAACTTCTTATGTCATTATTAGGTAACTTCCAATCTGTAAACCATATATACTGATATTCTCCACTATATTCTCTTATCACTTGATTCCCTGATATGTAATTTTCATAATTGAATCCTCTACCACACCATGTAATGTACATGAATCACTGTTATGTAATTTATCTAGATAATCTTTATTACGCAATTCTTTTGGTAATGTCCAAATCTCCTATAATTTGTATTCCGCCTTGAACAATGTATAATGTATTCAAAATTAATTTTCCTATGAACTGTTTTCCTACCTTCTTCTACTCTATGTTTATAACCTAACTAATTTATTTTTCTCAAGTACTTTAGCAAGAATGTGAGCCTTTGGGACAGTCAGGGAACTCTAAGTACTCTCTCTTCATCTTAATTAATCTTACTTATTGCATTTCTTCTGTTTCTACTGTAAACCGCTTAGAACTTCACGGTACAGCGGTATATAAGAAATAAAATTATTATTATTATTATAAAAGTGCACATACGCGCTTAGCATTTTATTATTATAGATATTGAAGAATTAAGGCCAGTACTGGGCAAACTTGCTCAGTATGTATCTGTATATGGCCTTTTGGTTAAGGATGGACTGGGGAGGGCTTTAATGGCTGGGAGGGTATGGATGGGCTGGAATGTGCTTTGACGGAGCCTTCAGCAGTTGGAGTCCAAGCACAGCACCGGGTAGAGCTTTGGATTCTTGCCCAGAAGTAGCTAAGAAGAAAAAAAAATGTAAAAATTTAAATTTAATCATATTGGGAAAACTTGATGGACCATTCAGGTCTTTATCTGTCATCATCTACTATGTTTCTATGTTTTACTATGTAATAGTAGTAGGACAATAGAATCTTGTAACAGTGAGACTTTCTTGACCCAATCAACCTCAAACAAATAGAAACTGGTTGGCCCCCTCCCTCTGGTCAAATCTATCTCCCTCCCTCTCCCTTACCTTCGCGGCGATTTAGTAAAGAAACTGGTAGTTGTGTCAGAGGAGAAACTTCTGCCCACACACACGTGACTGCAGGCACAGGCAGGGAGTCTCCGCCGGCTTCAGTAAGTTTCTTTACTAACACGCCGCAAAGGTAAGGGGGAGGGAGATTCTCGGGCCGCTGAAGGGCGTTGAGGTGGCGAGAGGGAAGGGTGGATGCGACAGGGACGAGAGGGTAAAGGCGGGGGCGGGATGGTGAAGAGGATGGTGGGGACGGGGCGGTGAAGGGGACGGTGGTCCTGTGACGGGGACAGATTTTTTTTTTCCCCTGTGTCATTCTCTAGTTACAACCTCTACAACCCCATGTGAGCTCTGTGATGTAAACAAAATAAATAAAAAAGACTTATCTTCTCTCTTTTAGGTCCTAGTTCACGCTTGCTGTCTAACACCAACTCTGGCAGGATACATATTTCAAATCTGACATATTGTAATCACAAAACAGAAAATAAAATTATTTTTCTACCTTTTGTTGTCTGGTCATTATTCAAATCATGTTGGTCCCAGGCTCTGGTTGTTTTCTGATAACTTGCTTGCCAGGGTCCCCTGCCCATTTGTTGTTTCCTTCTTTCTCCATGCTAACCATCTATCTTCCATCTCTGTCCTCCCCTTCCATTTCCTTTCCCTCCCCCGGAGGTCTGGCATCTTTCCTTTATTTCGTCTCCATCCCCGCAGCTGCAGCGATGGACCCTACCATCCCCAAATCCATCATCTCTCCTTTTCTCAACTACCCTTTCATCCAGCATCTCTCCCTCCTTCCCCACCACCCCAGGGACCACCATCTCTCTCTTTCTCTTCCCAGCTACCCTGCTCTCCAGTATCTCTATCCCCCCCTCCACACAATCCCTTGTGTCCAACTTCTCTCCTTTTCTGTTCCTTCCCTCCCTCCATCCAATTGTCCATCAGCTCTCTCCCTTCTCCTCTGTTTTTAGACCCATTATTTCTTCCCCTCCCACCCTCAGTCCAGCATATGCATGTCTCTTTGGACACCTCCTTCCCTCCCTCCGTGTATTTCTACACCAGGGCCACCCCCCCCTAAAGGCCTGCTTGTTTTCCCCTTTCTTTCTAGCATCCTCCGGCTTCCCGGTCTCACCTTCAAAGCAGCCTGCAGAGGATTGTCAGTCGGCTGTGATGATTCTAATAGGCTGCCATCAGCCTCTGCAGCACGTTCCCTCTGCCATGTTCCCATCCGTCATCTGACATACAGGACCACAGCAGAGGGAACATACTGCAGAGACTATGGCAGCCTGCTAGGATCGCTACAGCCGACCGGTGATCCTCTGCAGGCTGCTTTGAAGGTGAGACTGATAAGCCAGGAGAGAGATGGTGGACAATAAGATGGAGGGAGGGAAGGAACAGGGTATTTTGTTGCAGGCAAAATTTGGTCCGCGGGCCTGAATTTGACACCTCTGGTCTAACCAGACTTGTCATATCAGGTTTTCTGTTCAATGCAGTAATGAGATGTGAATTTATGAACTGAAAAGCACATCGCAACTTTGTATATTTTCTCAATGAAGGCTGATCTCAAGTGGGCTACCAATGCAGCCATAGTTCTGACAAAACAGAAGAAATATCCGACAGGAACAATTGGAGATCAAATATAAAGGACTACAAACAACTAATAAAAGAAAAAAGAAAAAAATTCTACTCATCCAAAATACATACATACAACACGAGTTCAAAAGGAGTCAACACTCATGAATTGTTCAACCTGGTTAAAAATTTATTCGACACCACACGCCACAGTCAACCCATGCACGACATAAAACTTCCATCAGCAGACGAACTAGCACAACACTTCGACTCAAAAATTGTGAACCTAAGGAACAACTGCCCAACAAACAACACAGATGAACATCAAATAGCCAACATACATGAAAATAAAATACCAGTGGACGTGTTTTGGAACTCCTTTCAGGAAATAGAATGAAATAACTTCACAAAGCTTTACAACAAATATACCAAATCAAGCTGTATCCTGGATCCTTGTCCCCCCAACATTATGAAAGCAGCCCCATTAGACTTTAAACTAACACTATGGAGTCATATGTCCAATAACTTCAAAAACGGAAAATTCCTATCGAAAAACGGTCACATAATAATCACCCCTATCCCAAAAAATCGTAAACAATCCCTAACATCAGCAACTAACTATAGACCGGTAGCATCCATCCCATTTTTCGCAAAATTAATGGAAGGTCTAGTACACACCCAATTGATGGACTACCTTGACCAGTTCTCGCTGCTACATGAAACCCAGTCTGGCTTCAGACCTCTGTTCAGCACTGAGACGGTAATTGCAGCGACCCTAGAATACATACGCAACTTATTCAGCAAGGGCTATAATGCCTTAATCATGCAATTCGACATGAGCTCAGCCTTCGACTTGGTGGATCACAAAAAACTGCTACAATGTTTAGACGCAATCGGCATTGGAGGTGAGGTGCTTAACTGGTTCCGAGGATTCCTTACGACCCGCACCTATCAAGTGCGCTTCAACCACAACCTCTCTAAAACATGGAGAAACCCATCAGGCGTTCCACAGGGGTCCCCACTATCCCCACTACTCTTCAACGTCTATATATCTTCACTAGGTACGCAACTGACCAAGCAAGGTATAAAAGTATTCAGTTACGCAGATGACTTCACAATCATTATCCCGTTTAATGCGTCACCCTCCGAAATCACCCCCATAGCAACAGAAGCACTAAACCTGATGGACCACAGAATTCAAACTGAAGCTCAATGCAGATAAAACTAAATTCTTTATAGCCTCGCCACATGCACATAATACGACAAAATCATTACTCATTAACAATCTTAATTACCCCATTCAACCAACGATGAAGATTCTCGGGGTAATACTAGACCAAGGGCTAACCATGAAAGACCATGTGGACTCCCTAATCAAAAAAGGATTTTTCACTCTCTGGAAACTTAGGTCCATTAGAGCATACTTCCACGCTCCAGCATTCAGAATTCTAGTACAATCCCTTATACTAAGCCACCTTGATTATTGTAACATTACCCATCTGACAATCTCCCTGAAGCAAATGCAAAGACTGCAACTGATACAAAACGCAGCAGTCAGGCTGATCTTCGGGCTGAAGAAGTCCGATCACATAACCCCTTCCTACCAACTCCTGCACTGGCTGCCAATGGAGGCACGCACAAAGTTCAAGCTGGGATGTCTCTGCTTCAAGGTATTATATGGTCTAGCCCCTAAATACATAACAGACCTCTTCTCATTCCCATCCAACAGACATGAGAGAAGTACACACCTGAAGTTCGTCTCCCCACCGGCTAGAGGATGCAAATATAAGAGATACCACCAACAACTTCTATCGTATCAAGCAGCCTTATGGGGCAAAGACTTAGAAAAACTAATTACTCACACAAATGACTATGGAGAATTTAGAAAACACCTAAAAACGTACCTGTTCTCGAAACACCTAGGTAACGAACCAGGACAATAGCCCCCTTCGCAATATCATTCCCAAAACTGAATTTGTAAACTGTTAACCCTCAATCACAAACTATGAATACCCCATTCAATTTATGGAATTTTTCCAATTCTTTGTAAGCCGCATGGCACTTCAAGGCCCTGCAGCATACGAACTGTTGTTATTATCATTAATGTTCCCATTATCAGAAGTACACTGCTATACTCTGTAATTCGCTGTATGTACAGTTTCTCTTTATTGTAAACCGCCTAGAAGTCGCAAGATTGTTGGCGGTATATAAGAATAAAGTTATTATTATTATTATTATTATGAGCCATAATATGACCATCTAGTGCAGGGCTTGCCATGAAAACACTGAAATTTCACTCTGGTGCCTGGGTTTTCATACTGCCATAGGGTGGTCCATGAGACTATGGTAAAAATTCAACCTTACTCAATGTAAACATACTGCTATGTAAGTACTATTAGGATCACCATTCAAACATATATAACTGAGAAAGATAAATGATAAAGTGCAAAGTAGAGAAAAAAGACCTTAATAACTTGGCTCCCAGACTCACAAGGCATCCTTTAGAACCCGTATCATAATAGGTCTATAAAAAAACTCCGCATAACATGAAAATCAACACTCATTCTAAATTTTCTTACTCTTTAGTATGTGTTCTTTTCAGTAGGAATCTACAATAAACTTGTAAACGTGACAGCAACTAAAGTGAAAAAAATGTGGAAACTACCTAAATGGTAGTATTCCTAGTGAATGCTCATGAGAAATGTTCCGATATGGTTAGACAACATTCATTATCTCAATTAATATTTCTGATTATCATATAAACTGGAACACTGCACCCTGAATTTCTCGCAGCAAGGGTCCTCCTATTTCACTGCTTAAACAAGCTACCTCAGGGAAAACTTAGTAATTCTTCATCTGTTCACGACACCACAAAACAGCGGGATTGTTTTTAAAAATGGCCATGACACTGGTTCAAATGCTAAAACTTTTGAGGCTCTTCAAAATAATAACAGGTGCTCTCATTCATTGGATAGGCATTCTCATTAAAACGTTTTAAAGCTTTAACCGCAATATACATTGGCAGCTTTATACCATCTTATTACTGTACAGAATGAGCCAATACACTCATATTTAAACAAATCTTTTCTGACAACAAGTCTCATTCAACACATCATCACCAACACCGTGTTAATCACAGCCTCTTTCATAGTCATTCTTCATTCCCCTTTAAAACTGTCAAACACCGGTATCTGCACAAACTCATAAATATTTTATTATGCTCCAGTGCCACCCAGTCAAAATATAAATCTGACATGATCTTATCATTTGCTTGTAAACTTGTTAAAAGAATGGCTGCCATTCCATAACTGTGTTCAATCCATGTGGCTTTAATGTATTTAAAAGGAAAATCCATTATGCCATAATTTCTCTCTTACATTGCCTCATCACAAAGATTCAGTGATTTTATCAATGACCCAACATCTCAGATTCACAAACTGATGTTGTTCTTCAGTGCAATGTGTCACCAATGGTGTGGTCATTTTCTTAATGTTTAAGCAACTTTTGTGTTCAGTGAGACTTGTAGTCAGCGCTCTAGGGCCCTAATTCTATAAAGGGCGCCTAAGTCATGCCTAAAGTTAGGCATGCTTTAGGCATCCAATTTAAGTAGTAATGATTGTCCAGCGCCTCTTGTTGTAAACCGCCTTGAACTATCATGGCTTTGGCGGTATATAAAAATAAAATTATTATTATTATTATTATTAATGAGCCAATTAAGGGTCTTAACAAGCGATAATTGGTACTTAAGCGTCCAAAGGATATAGACGCCACTTTGTAGATGCAGCCACAATTTCATGGACGCCCATGTTTAAAACTTGTGCCTAACTCAATAGACGTGGGTGTGGAATGGGCATGTTTTGGGAAATGACCCAATTTGGGCATCCTTTGGTTCATTTACATAACACTGAGCTGCCAATGTATATTTCAGTTAAAGCTTTAAAAAGTTTTTATGAGGTTGCCTATCCAATGAATGAAAGCGCCTGTTGATGACATCATATTGAAGCACCTCATATTGAATATGATGAAATCATATTGAAGAGCGTTTGAATTAGAGTTGCAACTATCAGCCTTACTTTGCTAGCTGTCAGCATTTTCTGTTAGCCTAATCAATGTCAGCAAAGGCCTATGGGACATCAATCTGACTCTGTAATGTTGTTGCAGATAGACCCTAAAAGCTCCTGCACAGAACCCACATACATTAAGTATCCAGCCAGATTGGATAATCAGGTTAATCAGTCTTGGGCAGGCAAGCAGGAAAGGAGAAGTAGAAGGAGAGAGAAGTAGAAGGAGAGAAAAGCACAGGAGAGGGGAAGAAGAGGCAGGAGAGAGCAAGAGGCATTGGCAAGAGGTAGCTCCGCCCACCCCCAATGTCATCCACTGGAGCTCCTCCTTAAAAGGGGAGGGGCCAATGGAGCTGAGTTAATCAGGCTTGGGCAGGCAAGCAGGAAAAGAGAAGCAGAAAGATAGAGAAGCAGAAGGTGAGAAAAGCGCAGGAAAGGGGAAGAAGAGTCAGGAGAGAGCAAGGGGCATCGGTGAGATGTAGCTCTGCCCACCTCTGACATCATCCACCGGAGCTCCTCCTTAATAGGGGAAAGGCCAACGGTGATCAGCCGTTCGGCATGCATCGAAGGCGAGTGTTAAAGGTGCTCTCCTTAGTGAAAATGCCTTTGCGAAGGGCCTTAAGAAGGGAAGAGTCACTGCAAAGAAGAGCAGAAGGCAACCACAGCAGACACAGAGGACAACCACAGAGGACACACAAGCAACAAGCAAGTAAGGTTAGCAGGTTTAAAATCAGGAGAGGGACCTCACAGTAACACCAAGGATGCTACATAAGGAAACAGGGAGAAGCCACTTCGACAGCAGACCGGCGAGAGGACAGCAATGGAAGCAGCAGACAGAAGCAGGATGTTGAGCTACCTAGTTTTCTGCACCATTTGCCTACTATTTAAAGCTATAAACGGAGACAGCCCAACCTACTGGAACAAATGACTAATTCAATCTACCTCAACCAGACACAGGAGAACCCACACACTATTCACACACCCACCAACCAAAAATGTCAAACAAAGAAAAATGTACGGCAACCTACTAGCCACCAGAGCAGCAAACTGGACAGACAACTCACAAATCTGCTTTCTTCGACCACAGACTAGAAAACCTTCAAAAAAGAAACAAAAACCCTACTCTTCAAAAAATATATTAAACCCATATAACAGAACCAGACCCACCCCAAGCTTCACCCACAATACTATGTTCTACTTAGCAAATCAAAAATATTCAAAACCACTCCTTAGGCATTTCCTAATATGACAAATTCTCATGTAATCCACCTAATATATTTCGTAAAATCATGACAATTCTTGTGTAATCCGCCTTGAACTGTAAGATAACGGCGGAATAGAAATCACTAATGTAATGTAATGTATGACTGCCTCCCCTCTGGGGCTGGAGAAACAAGAGAAGATAGAGAGGACAGCGATCGTTGTGGGGGACTCCATCATCAGACAAGTCAACAGCTACATAGCGGGAGGAAGACAGGATCGTCTGGCGACCTGCCTACCTGGAGCCAAGATAGAAGATATAGTAAGCTGTATCGACAGGATCATCGACAGCGTGGAAGAGGAAGATATGGTGGTGATGATCTACATGAGGACAAACAACGTGAGCAACAGGAACTACAGCAGAGAAGGACTGAAGGACCAGTTCCGAATGCTAGGAGGGAAGCTGAAGACCAAAATGCTGAGGGTAGCGTTCTCAGAGAACCTGCTGGTACCCAGGGATGATGAGAAGAGACAGATGGAGCTGCAAGCAGTCAATGCATGGATGAGGCACTGGTGTGAGGAAGAAAGATTCCACTTTGTGCGCAATGGACAACGTTCTGGGGGAAGAGCAAGCTATACAGGAAGGATGGACTCCACCTCAGTGGAGATGGAATGAGGCTACTTGCAAGCAACATCAAGAGAGAAATTGAGAAGTTTTTAAACTAGGAAGACAGGGAAAGCTGACAGTAGATCAAGAGTCGATGGTTTGGGAAACGGTATACCCAGAGGATACCGTGCAGGAAGATAGCGGGGAAGACTCACTGGATCATAGGCAAGACAGAAATCCTGACGGATCAAAAGGAACACAAGAGGGAAGAAAATGCAAGAAAGTAACAGGCCGCAAACTTAAGTGTATGTATATGAACGCAAGGAGCCTAAGGAATAAGATGGGGGAATTGGAAGCTATGGCACAAAAAAATAACCTTGACATCATCGGCATCACGGAAACATGGTGGAATGAGGAAAACATCTGGGACATTGTGCTACCGGGATACACGCTATACCGCAGAGACAGAGTAGGTTAAAAAGGTGGGGGTATTGCCCTATACATTGTCGCAACCCAGGATCCTGATAGTGCAGCGACTGATACTGCTCCCAGCGTGTTCCTTCCAATTAAGGAATCCTTCAGGCTCCCTAGGCACCGGCCTAGTGTGAAAACATCAGGTAAATGACCACAGTGAAATAGGCAAGGAAAACCACACACACCCAGAAATGTCCAAAATAAAGATATACTTTTATTTCTGACCCTTAGTCAGGCTGCTCTGGTGTTATCAGCAGGATGCAGTACTTTACAATACATTTGTTCAGGAACCAAAACATAAAACACTGGGCCAACCTGGCCACACTGGCTTCACAGACAACAGCCTGGTTCTTATTTCAAAAACACAAAAATCATATAAGAACTGTGGCTGAACTTTGGTCTTTCCAACTCAGTTCTCAGTCCTCTTCACCAGCCTTAAATGGTTAAGATAGTTTTAGCAATGCTCTCTTCCTGTGAAGGAGCAGGAGAGAGGAGCAAACAATTTACTTGTATGAAAAATAAAACCTTCCAAAAACCAAAAAGGAAACTGCTAAACTTGAAGCTCTTACACAGACTGCCTGCAGCTAGGGAACTCATACAAATGGAGCTCCTCTGTGGCTGACATTTCCCTGCAGTAGCTTATCTACAGCTAATTAGCCACCAGCTGTGTGGAGAGGAAAGATACCAAACGCTGTGTGGTTTGCAAATGTTAGGCAGTTCAAGCACCATACTATGTGCATGAATTCTTCAGAGCCTAGCTCTGGGAAGCTTAAACAATTCTGAACACAAAAACAAACTTAGTCCCAAAACTTTCAGGAAAAAGGTAAGAATCAAAAATAGCAAAACATTTCCAACCTTTTTTAGCTTGTGTCCATCGCTTCAAATTTCCCCCCAGGAACAATTGGCACACCAATGCCCATGGGTTCCCAGCTTTCCAGCTGCCTCTTAATTGTGGGCTCAAGCACCTCTGAAATGTCCACCATTTCACAATCTTTTCCCAGCTCATCAGCATTCAGCTGGGGAGACAAGCCCTGCTGCCTCTGAGGCTCTCGTTCCCAGACTTTTTGCTCCTCCTCCCCTCTGGTTCTGAGCTGCCTCATTTTAACTGGCTCCAAGCCACCCTTCCCTGCTCTGAAGAGGGGGAAGGGAGAAAGCTCCCTTTGCAGCTGTGACTACTCATGTTTCAGCTTCCTGCTGGTTCTCTGCCTTTCTGGGAAATGTAATCTCCTTGCTCCTGAGGTTTTAGGTGAGCTAAAAGCAGGCTTGGTAAAGAAAACTATAGCTGGTCTGAGCTCTACCTGGCAATCTCTGTCTAGCTCATTATGACTGGTACAAGGGAGGTCAACGCAGCTATGCTCAGCAGAGCTAACCTGGTCAGCTCTCCTGCATGGGGGTTTACTGTTCTTTTTAGTCAACCCTGTGACGAAGCTAGGAGGAGAGCTAGATTCGTCACAACATCAAAGAGGAAACTGAGTCTACCGGAGAGAACACGCTGGAAATGAAAAATAAGGTAGAGTTTCTATGGGCCAAAATTCTGGGAATAAATGGAACGGAAATGAAGATCAGCATCTATTACTGACCCCTAGGGCAGTCTGAAGAAACTGATGGAGAAATGACAGACGAGATTAAATGCAACTGCAAGGGAAGCAAAGCAATTATCATGAGTGACTTCAATTATCTGGGGATAGACTGGAACCTAGGCACCTCCGGCTGCAGTAGGAAGACCAAGTTCCTGATGCTGTAGGTGATTGCTAACTGGAACAACTTGTCAAGGAAAATATGAGAGGAAATGCAATTCTGGACATAATTCTAAATGGACTACGAGGACCGGTGCAAGGCACAGAAGTAGAAGGGACGCTGGGAAGCAGTGATCACAATATGATCTGCTTCAAATTGGACACAGGGGCAAAACATCAATGCAGAACGACAGCCATGGCACTGAACTTCCGAAAAGGAAATTATGAAGCAATGAGATTCATGGTGGGGAAGAAGATTAAGAAGAGGATAAGTACTATAAAATTGCTAGAGCAAGCATGGTCCCTTTTTAAGGACACAGCCACCAAAGCGCAAAATCTATATATACAGCATATCAACAAGGGATTCAAGAGGAAAAAGAACCACAGAGTGGTTCACTGTAGCAGTGAAGGAAGTGATCAGAGACAAGAAGACTGTTTAAGGAATGGAAATGGTCAAAAACGGATGAAAACTGGAAAAAGCACAAACAACATCAAAGCAGGTGCCATAAGGCGTGAAGAGAGGCCAAAAGAGACTATGAGGAAAAAATAGCCAAGGAGGCAAAAAACTTCAAGCCGTTTTTTCGATATATTAAGGGGAAATGACCCGTGAAGGAGTACTTGTCACTGGCAACAGAGTTCCAAAAATTGGCTGTGGAATTGGCAAACAGCAAGCTGAAGCCTGTTTCACAGTACAAGGTGTTTTAATGACTATCTTCCAAGGGGCCAAACAGTTAATGCAGAATACTATTGTAATTTGCTGTGCCGATTAAAGGAGGCATTGAAAGAAAGAAGGGAGTGGGAAGCTATGGAAAGGAGTTCTCTTTTTGCAAAACAATGCACCCTGCTCACAAGGCTAGCAAAACAATGGATGTTTTGATGGGGTTTCAGTGCATAGACCATCCACCCTACTCACTAGATCTTGCTCCATCTGATTATTTTCTATTTCTAAACCTTAAAAAGAGTTTGAATGATTTGAAGGTGATTACAGCAGCGGAGCAGTATTTCAGTGACCAGACATCAGAGTATATACATCACTTTTCATTTGTCCACATTAAATTTAATTTGCCATTTGGATGCCCAGTCTTCCAATTTTCTAAGATTTTCTTGCAATTTTTCACACATGGATCAGCTACTAGAGCCTAAAGCTCACTAACTCTGTAAGCTGAAGTGACCACCAACAAAATCAGGGCCTACCAGGTCAGGTATTTCAGATGACAGGAGTCTAGTGGCTCAAAGGAGCTTTTATCAATTGTGTAAGGATGACATTGGGATCCCAAGACACTGTGAGAGGTTTGAAAGAGGGTTTCGTTAACATCAAACCTTGCATAAAGTGAACAACTAGAGGCTGTACAGGCTTGTACTCCACTTGAGAATGATGAGCATTAATTGCAGAGAGGTGAACTCCTGCCCTGACAAAAGATGGCAAACCTTCTCCATTTAAAAGAATGACAACTCTTAGAAGAATCTTTTCTGGGTGCCAAATATCAAATCTTTACCATTTTAAATAATGACATCTCTTAGCAGAACCTTTTCTGGAAGCCAGCAAAATCTTGGAGACACTCTCAGGTAGGTGCAAGGAAGCAATTTCTATTGTCTCAACATCCAGGCCCGCACTCCCAGGCATGTTCAGGACTGAGCCTGCATGGGGAGCGCTGGTGACAGTGACTACAAAACAGGCCTCTGATTTCTTCACTGCAGAGGCAGCATCGAGGAGAGGGAAAGTTCAGGCAGTGGATCTCTTTGGCTGGCAGGACTTGGGACATATGATTTTTAATGCAGTGGTAGGATGGGGGAATGGAGTAGAGAGTTAATATATGGCCCCACAGTCTATCCCTATGCCCCTAGGGTTGTCCAGAAAAACCTAAAGTTGGGAAAACTGTGTGAATTGAAGTTTTCCCATGAATTTGATTGTGCCTGATCAGAAAATAATTTTTAATTTTTTTTTTATAGCCCATCCTAGGGAGATCCTGGAATAGTTCTACAAGGAGAACTATTCCAGCAGTTGGCAATGGAACCCACTTGGGAAGGGGTCATACTGGACTTAGTGCTTATAAATGGGGAAAGTGCTTCTGATGTTACAGTGGGTGATCATCTGGCATCCAGTGATCACTGTATATTATGAAAGGAAGGAAAAGCGGTGTGAGTGTTCTCAGACAACGCCACAGGTTTTGGTTGTCGGGGGGCCCCAGTGGCGGCGGTGAGAAGGAGTGGGCATCCATCGATTCGGGAGTCTCTCTTTTTATTTTATTTGCGGGGTTTATTCTGCGCATATGCCGATCACTACTCATCTCATGTAAATTTAGTGAGCCTACATGAACCTCTGCGATCTTCATTTGCATGCAGGGTCTGTTGAGAATGACTTATCAAAAGATAACGATAGTGGCCTCGATAGCAGTCTGTTAGATTTTACCGTGAATATTAGAGAATCTAGCCCTGAGTTTGTTCAATATTAGGGGTGTTCAAGCACCCAGAGAACTGGCTTCTATGAATAGGGTGTCTAACATTAAAAAGTTAAGCAAGCACCTATTTCAAGCCTATTCTATAAAGAAAAGTAGGCACCTACTTTTCATTACAGAATACTGGTACAAATAGCAGAAAATATGCATATATTTAAGGCACCATCATTTATACCTGCCCTATAGCTAATATAAATGCTCTCACCTAAATATTAGCCAGAATATGCATAAATTATTGAATATTATAATTTATGGGGCCAATAGTCAGACCACAGGAGAAAGCTGGCTATCTTCCGTGATCAATGGTAAAACTGGAAATTCACTTGCTTTTTAGGCAAGTCTATCCGACCACTGAACTTAGCTGGTGAGCCGTTGAATATTGGTGGTGACCGGCTACATCACATGACATAATCAGTCAATCCACCAAATGGGATATTCAGCAGGAGATAATTGGCCATCTTCTGCTGAATATTTGTGATTAGGTGGCAATGTACTATTTGGCTAGCAAGGAGTCATTTTTGGCCAGCCAAATAGTGCTGTATATTGGGCAATATATGACTATTTGCATGTTCTACCCAATCTCTACCCATTCACAAAACTACTGGCAAAGTAAATGCCACAAAAACATGGGTTTCTGCTGCCTAAAACTAAGTGATTCATTATAGAATGTGTGCTGATCTGAATACCCCTCATTATTTTGAAAAGTTGGCTCCTCTGGTGACAATATTGAATGTATGCAAAGAATAGTTCTACTTATAGGTTACAAAAATGTTTTCCTAAGAAGCCTGATGTTACCTGCACATTTTATCCAAGAAGGCCGAGGGGTAGACTCTCGATGGAACTGATCAAGTTCTATACCATGCTTGTATTCTTGCTGTTGGACCTGTTGGTTGATCTCAAGCAGTGTATCATACTCCATTTTTAACTGGTCAAAATCTTTCTGCAGTGTGTCCACCTGCAATCCAACAGCGTGAGAGACAAAGAATTCACTACCATTGTATTGGTATTAGTATGTTACATAGATAGCTTCCATTACAAGGTAACTGCAACCAAGTTCCAGTTCCAAAATTATAGCATAGCAGATTGTAACTGAGATGAAACTGTTATTTGCTCTGACAGCATATAATACAAGATGAGTAATGCAATAGGCCTTACAAAAATAGAAAAAAACCCTTTCTTAGGTTTTCATCAGAGAAAAGGTCACTCCTTCATGCACTGCTGAAGCCAAGCAGTCATTGTAGTCTAGGGATGGGGGTGTCATTTCAGATAGGGAAGAAGAAATTTGCATCACTCACAGTTATTCAAATAATGATCTACAAATATAGGTTTGTTGTTCCAGTCCATAAAAAGCAAGCTTACTGCAGAAAAATGTAATGCATGCAGAGACAAAAGGTTCTTCCAATTTATAGTCTGATTAGAAAACAGTTCACTAGAAAAACATAAAACAATGTTTAGGATGGCCAACTTTTTCTCCAAATGTTTATCAGAACCAATGTAGTTTCTTCTGTTGCTATTGCTTTCCCTTAAATCAGTTAAGTGTTGCAGCATCTTGGGAATGGTTCTTTATTTCTTTCCCTGGGGTGGCGGCTGTCCAAAGGCTGCCTTCCAAAACACCTTTCTTCCCTACCAAAAATGGAATTAATCAGCAGGATGTGGGGTTCTGATATACTACCAGAATTTGATGATTTCAAAAGACTGTTCCAAGAACTTTCTATTCTTTGGAAACAACTCTGAGAATGGGTGAGTTTTCTTCTATTTGGGGGAAAAACAGAAACTTCCCAAATCTTTAATTTAGGGAAAAAATGTAATGGCCACACTACATTTTTGCACAAAAACAGATAGCCTTTCCACTAGAGAGAGTGAAAAATTGAAGAATTTCTCCAAAGAGTAGACCAGCATTCCAGTTATCCCAAAACCCCTTTTTTTTTTTTTTTTTTCAAATGACTCATATTGCCCTAGAGCTCCTATCCTATATTCCCTTGATACCCTTTCCATAAAGGTTGGGACACATAAATGAGTTATGTGAGAGAATATGGAGATCTGTAAAGGGCTATTAAGTGGATCCATTTCATTGAAAACTGCAGGAGTCACAAGATCTTGGGTTGCTTGTATTTCAAAATTACCATTGGCAAACCCTACAATATCTGATAGACCTATTTGTCTTTTCATCCCAGAAACACTCGAGAAAAACCCACACTCTTCTTGTTTTTCCACCAGCCAATGGCTGTAAGTTTAAAAGATTTCATGAGCAACAACTTTCCTTTCAAGCTGCTCTGCACAACAATGTTTTCAGGCATCTGTGCTTGATCTCCCATTCTTATCTTTAGTTTAGAAGGCACCTGAAGACGTTTCTTTTTGATAAAATCAAAGGCAACTAGATTCTCTACCCTCAGATCTGCTTGTATTTTTATAACTTTTTTGTGAACCGCATAGAATTATTTGGTTATGTGGTCTAGAAATTGATTTATTGTATTGTATTGATGGCCAATGGAGTCCATATCTTGACTACTGAAAGAGGATAAAAGAGAGAACCTTGTAGAGGATAGGGGAGGGAAGGGTAGAGATAGAGATAGAGAAACAAACAGAAAATAGAAGAGAGGAAAGAAAATAAACTGAAGGATCTACATTAAAAAACAGGTTAGGTTCTTACCATGATAATATCTTTTCCAATAGATAGGGATGGTATGCTGAACCAAGTGTCTTGCAACTGCTCCCGCGAGTCCATTGCAGGAGATACTGATTACTGTTTTCAGATCCTCCTCCTTCTCCCTGTTCTCTGCTGCCCCCAGTCAGTTAGTTTCAAAGCCATTGACAGCCATACAGGAGAACAAGGACTTTGATCTGCTCATAAATATGCCATGGAGAGGAAAGGAATAATAACAATTGTTATCAGCAAAAACCCATAAGAAATTGTGGAACTCTGGGGAAACCCCAAGTAACTATATACAATGTACAATGTCTCCAATTTAAGATAGTTGGCAGAAAGGTAAGAGATGCAGCCTTCAAGTAGCAAGAGGTTCAGGCAGACACATAGATAATGATGGGCGGGGGTTCAGAATACCATCCCTATCTACTGGAAAAGATATTATCAAAGTAAGAATCTAATCTTTTTCCATTGCAATAGGGATGGTATGCTGAACCAAGGGATGCACCTCAGCAGTCTCAGAAACTCCAGGTGGGAGAGATAAGCTTGCCTTCAAAACTGAAGCTCCAAAGGAGAAGTCCTCTCGAGCTGCTATGTTCACCCTATAAAATTTGGTAAAATTGCCACCCAACAAATTTCATCCGGTGGAACTGTCCTGGTTTCAGCCCAGAAAGAGGCAATCCCTATCATCAAATGCGCTCCAAGAGCAAAGGGAAGCTGCCTACTGCAGGACGAAATAGCTGACCTGATCATCTTGAAATGGTAGTCTTGGAAGTCGGCCTCCCCTTCTTAACCAGATTTATCAACACAAAGAGGTGGTCCAAGAAATGAAAGTCATTTGTAACTTCCAGGTAATGCAAAATAGCCCTCTGGACATCCAGTACCTTCAAGACTCTGTCCTTCTTCTTAGATCCCAAGGGTTAGAAAACTGGAAGGCGAACTTCCTGGTAGATGTGAAATGTCAAAACCACCTTTGGCAAGAAAGAAGGAACTGTCCTCAAGGAGATCCCAGCCAAGGGTCTCTGCTTTCAAGGCTTGCAGTTCAGAGACACCTGCAAGGGCTCAAATGAAGCCCTCGCAAAATCATCCCCTATCCATCCCAAAAGTCATTTGACAGCAATAATAAGGTGGTCAGAGGCGGAACCCAAGGTCCCTGCCTCCCCAGCATGTGCAGCATAACACGTGGCACAAGAGTGCTCTTTGGGTACCCAACTGAGACAAAGTTCACATGAATTCATATCATTGGAGCATGAGAACTCCATCCCTGGTGGTTAGAATAAAAAACAAGGCTTTTTGAAGAAGTTTGAGAAATTAAAATAATAATCTATAATAATAAAATGCTAAGCGCGCATGCGCACTCGCGCCACGTGTTCCCTGATCATTGATCTGTCGGGATGTGGTGGCAAGAGTGCACATGCGCGCCAGACAAGCCTCCCTGCGCCGCTGCAAGGATTCCGAGGAAGGCGGCGATGGTGAGGGGAGCCGCCGTGGTAAATTCAAAATTACACTTGCACCAGGCGGGGATCGACAGAGGAGCCGCGGCGTCTGCCGCCGCTGCACCTTTTCAAACCCTCCCCAGCACTGCCGCCATCGTTGGTAAGTTTTTAAAGTCCTGAAAGACGCAGACCAGCACGAAGCTCCGACACCAGCAGCAGCACCACTGCCCACCCGCCGTCGCCTCCTCCGTCAGCTCGCACAGCAGCTCCAGCTCCAACAGTCCCCGGTGATCCGTGTAGCTGCCCACCTCGCACAGTCCGTCCGCAGACGGCTCGGTTCTCTGCCCCCAGCGGCTCAGCGTTGACCGACTGTGCCAGGAGGGCAGCGCCGCGTTCAGGAGCTGCCTTAGGGCGCCCGGCAGCTTTGCCCCAGGAGGCTGCCGGGCTGGAGCGACATCGGCCAGGTCAGAGCTGCTGGGCAGGATCCGGGGGCCACTCGGAGGTCCGGACGCTCATCCTCTGCTCCCTGCCGGCCGGTGATAGGTATATTTGAGGGAAGATCCTGGATGGCTGCTCCGGGTAGCTCTCGTCTGTTTCCTCCGCCAGTTCCCCGGGACCAGTTATTCTCTCCAGAACAGTTGACCCACCAGTTGTGTTTCGCTGGGATGGTAGTGAAAGGCGATCTAGGACTGGGCCCTCGCAGTATCACCACTGATTAGATAATACCAACCCCTCAACAACTGGTCTCCAGCCCCATCCAGCTACTGCTACTGGGAAGCAAGTTAACCTGCCAACCTACAGTGGCTTCGGCGCATGCGCACACCCGTTAATGTAACGGCCTAACACACACAGAAAAAAAACAAACACACATACAGCAGGCAAATAGACAAATACCAAAACAAACACAAACACAAACAGGGAAGTGGGGGGGGGGGGAGGAGGAAAATGCTGCACAGGGAAGTGGGGTGGGAGGGAAATGTTGCAACACAGGGAAATGGATGGGGAGGGAATGCTGATGTAGCTACTGCACAGGGAAGTGGAGGGGGGGGAGAGAAATGCTGATGCACAGGGGGCAGGGAGAGAGACATATAGAAAGAAAGACAGATAGTGGGAGGGAGGGAGGGAGGGAGACAGAAAGAAAAGAAGAAAGAGAGACAGAAAGAAAGAAAGACAGCAGCAGAGAGACACAGAAATAAAGAAAGACAGACAAACATATATTCTAGCACCCGTTAATGTAACGGACTTAAAGACTAGTTTAATAATAATAATTTATTTTTTTATATACCACCAAAGCCATGATAGTTTGACGCGGTTTACAATAAGAGGTGCTGGACAAACAGTGAAGTGGTACAATACAGTGAAGTGGTACAATACAAAGTCATCGTATTTGAGGTACAGTGATGCAATACAAGATAATTAGGTTACAATCGATTGAATAAATTTGTTTTTATTGCTTTTCTAAAATTGAAGTAGGATGAGGAATGCATGATAATGTTTCCCAGCCAGTCATTCCATTTTCCTGCCTGGGAGGCAAGAGTTCTGTCCAGGAATCTTTTGTAGTGGCAGTCCTTTAAGAATGGGAAGGAGAACATATGAATTCTGCATGTGGGCCTAATAGGACTGACCAGATTAAATTGAGAAACCAGGTACGTAGGGGCCAGGCCAAAAACTGATTTATAACAAAGGCAGAAAAACTTGAACAAAACACGTGCTTCCAGGGGCAGCCAGTGAAGTTTCTGGTAGTAGGGGCTAACGTGTTCCCATTTTCTCAACTCAAAAATCAGATGAACTTCCGAATTTTGAATGATTTGGAGTCTTTGGAGGGTTTTTTTGAAGGTTTCCAAATAAATGATATTACAGTAGTCAAGTATGCTAAGAATGGAAGATTGAACTAGTAAGCAGAATGAGACTGCGTCAAAATATTTTCTGATGGTTCTGAGTTTCCATAATATCAAGAAGCATTTTCTAACCAGTAAATCTGTGTGTATATTTAGGGTAAGATGGCGGTCCAGAGTCACTCCCAGGATTTTAAAGGAATCTTCAACCGGGAAGGCCTGACCATTCACCAAAATTGTTGAGTCTTTAATTTTGTTATTTGGGCTTGCTAAGAAAATTTGGTTTTGTCTGACTTGAGTTTTAGTTTGCATTCGGTCATCCATGATCCGATCTGTTTCAGGATGAATGACAGATGATTGTTTCAGAAGACAGGGATGTAAGAGAGATGACAATAGTGATATCGTCTGCATAGATGTAAAATTTGACTTTTATGCTTTGCAATAAGTTCCCTAGTGAGGCGAGATAAATGTTAAACAATGTTGGGGATAGGGGAGAGCCCTGCGGCACTTCGCAAGAATTTACCCAGCTGCCGGATTGTTTATTATCACTATAGACTTGATAAGATCGTTTAGTCAAAAAACCCTGAAATCATTTTAACACATTACCTGAAAGACCAATTGACTCCAAACACTCAATCAGAATGGCATGATCGACCAAATCGAAGGCACTGCTTAAGTCTAATTGCAGAACTAGAGCACTTTTACCTTGACTAAATAGGCTATGAAGGGAATCTAGTAATGATGCAATGACTGTTTCGGTACTAAACCCCGATCGAAAGCCTGATTGGTTGTCGTGTAGTATGTTGAATTTGTCTAAGTACATTACTAGGTCCTGGTTGACCAAACCTTCCATCAGCTTTACAAATAAGGGAATGCTTGCAATAGGTCTGTAATTTGATGTCAGCCTTGTGGATTCTTTAGGGTTTTTTACAACTGGGGTAATCAAAATCTGACCTAGATCCTCGGGAAATGTACCGGTCAGTAGCAGAGAGGAAAGCCAATTGTATAGCTTGGCATTGAAGGTGACTGGAGTTACTTTCATAATATTTAGTGGGCAGCAGTCTATTCTGCAGTAGGAGTCAGCATATTTCATGTAAGCTTTGCAGAATTGTTGCCAGGATGGAGTAGTAAAGTTATTACAGAACACGTCTACCCTAAGTCCCTAGAATTCAAGTCAGGAAAAATCCAAGATGGCCACCATCAGGATTTCTGGGGTGGGGGAACAAGGTTACAACAAAATATAACCTTAAAAATCACAAGTTCAGACTCCCCCCCCCCCCGAACAGCCCTGTGAGTGGACTGCTGGCACGATGGACCACTGGTCTGACCCAGCAGCAGCAATTCTTATGTTCTTACTCACAGATCAGATGCTGGGAAGACGTGCTGTAGCCTGCTACAGCTCCTCTCAGGGTAGCTAGAATAGGAGAGGACCTCTGCCACCAGGAAAGCTGCTTCTTCTGATTCTTCAGCTGCCAGTTGGGCTAGAGTTGGACTGAGCCTCAACCCCCAGGACCTCCAAAGCTGCGAAGAGGGGAGAGGAAAGTGCAGCCGATATCATGTGCGCTCCAAAGAATCACAATTGGTGCCCATACAGCCTGCGCTATGCACTCTTGATCAGGTCAAGGAATGAGCAAACAGCAGGGTAAAGCACTGAGCTCCACAGTTCAAGCAGGCTGGCTGAGCAGGTCCCTGCAGGATCCACCTGTCAGTTGCATATCGAAGTCTGTTCCTCTTATGCAGGCTAGGCAGTCACTGGAGCTGAATAGGAATACAAAATCCCGCATTTAAAAAAAACCACAAAAAATACATGTAAAACAAAAATGAAGACCAAACTAGATCAAAGTTGCTCCTGCAGGCTCACTTACAGACGAAAATAACTGACTGGGGGCAGCAGAGAGCAGGAGGTACTGAAAACTGTAATCAATATCTTCTGCAACAGACTCGCGGGAGCAGATGCAAGACATTTGGTTCAGCATACCATCCCTATTGCACTGGAACATTATTCAAGCTCCTTCTTTTTCCATGGCTGGACCATCTCTCTGGAACAGTAATCAGATCTTCAATTTTGGGTGGGCTCGAGCCTAAAGTGGGTGGTCACAAATTTGTTTTCTCTGCCCCACTCTCCTCCCCATATATCTGGCACCCCAACTGAAAATAAAAATACCTTAACTGGTAGGGATGCTCAAGCCCTGCTAGTTAAAGACCTCCTCTTCCAGCAGCCATAACTCCTATCAAGGTAGGCAATAGACAGTAGTGTCCCTGGGTTGCTGCCACTGCCATCACCTTACACATGCTCACTTTTCAGGTATGCATGAAAACTGAGCATGCATGTTGAGCTAGGAGCCCAGGGACATTGCTACCGACTACCAAATTTGATAGGAATTCTGGCTGCCCTTGAAGAAGAGGTCTTCAGCTGGTGGAGCTTGGGAAAATCCAATTCCCATCAGCCACAATAAAAATATGCTGTTGCTGGGAGGTTCTGAATCCAAAGTTGATGGGTGCCTGCCTATCTGGGCCCACCTGTGGCTATGCTACTGCTCTGGAGAACTCTTCCCTTAGATTTACAGCTTGAATTTGATTTGAAAATAATGAAAGCCATGTTTGTTTTGTGATTTTTGTTTACTAGATTATTATTGAAATGTTACAAACAAGTAATGGAAAAAGGAAAGAAAAAGAAAGAAGAGCTTCCCCCACCCAATAATCCACATTATTTTCCACAAGCCCACTTTAAGGATAACATAGGAGGTTCAAATATTTAACATGCAGGGCTCTCCACTGTTTTCAATGGAGCACACTGAAATATTACGATTTGAATACATGAGAAACCTTATTTTGGGGGGAGGAAATATTTTTATTGACGAAGCAATGCAAAGAGAACAATCACGTATGCCGATATCTTAATATTATTTGAGGTTGATCCAGATCTTGCTAATCTGACACCCAATATTAACCATTGTATTACCAAACTTCGGTCTTGGTTGATGATGATCCAGATAAAATTAAATGCCGCTAAGACTAAACTTCTATGACTTGGCCCAAAATTAGATTCCCTTCCCTCTGCTGTGATCTTAGATTTAGGAGAATCTCTGAAAATTGAATTTTCCTCATTAATATCGGGTATTGTCATCGATTCCTCACTTACATTTAAGGATCAATTAAATTCCCTTGTAAAAAAAATGTGTTTTCAGCCTCTGCATTTTGAGAAGAGTGAGAGCACTTTTTCATCCGCAACACTTTTCTGTCTTGGTTCAATCAATCATTCTGTCAAGGCTGGACTATTGCAACTCAATATACTTGGGTCTTTCAAAGGTCAGTTTGAAGAGATTCCAGCTGATACAAAATACTGTAGCTAAGCTTATTTTCGGTAAGAGTAAATTTGACCATGTAACTCCATTGCTCAAAGAATTACATTGGCTTCCAGTGCATTTTAGAATTCATTTTAAATGCATTTGTATTGCATTTTCATTAGTCTGGTTCCTTTGGACTGGAATGTACATAGATCTCATCTCTAGAGAAGTTCTCAAAAATTAAAACTATTATTTCCTTCCCTAAGGGGAAAAAATAGACCTATCAGGAGATTCAGTTATTCTTTCGCTTTCAAACTAAGACTCCAACTAATCCAAGAATACTGCAGCCAAACTGATCTCAAAACGCAAATCTGACCATGCCTCCCCACTCCTTGCCAAACTTCACTGGCTCCCAATAATCTCCAGAATCCATTTAAAATGTTCCTGCCTGGCTTTTAAGATCATTCACGGTATCCTCCCTCCCCTTATCCCACTATCTTTCAACTCCTCCAGTCCTGACTCCTCCAGAACTGCCCAAAGGTATAAACTAGCCTTCCCCTCTCTACGCAGCATCCACTATGCAGGCAAACTGGGAAAATCCCTTCTCTTCAAAATCACAGGTCTTTGGAACGACCTCACCATCCCGTTGCGGAACCTGGGCTCCCTTCAATTATTCCGCAAACAACTGAAAACTTGGCTTTTCACCAAATTGTAACTCTATCCTCCCCCCCTTTTTCTCCTCCTTTCTACACATAAGTTCATGTAAACCTTTTTTTCTTCTCTGCCTATTATTTAAGTTCTTGTAAACCGTGTCGAGCTCCATACTCATGGAGATGATGCGGTATATAAACTTAAGGTTTAGATTAGATTAGATTAGAAACTAACAGAGTTTTGGAATAATTTACCGCTTGCATTAAGAAGTTGCATTAGGATCTTTCATTCTATTCCGGAAAGTTCTGAAGACTTTCTTGTTTGCTAAGCATTTTGGAAATTAACTCTTTCTTTTAATTTAGATTCCTGTTTTGTTCCCCTGTGCTATATTACTATTTTAGTGTGCCCAAGTTTAGACATGTACACTTCTCACATAGCAACCTTGTGGGCCTCTTTATTTTTTTATCTTATTAATCATTTTCAAAAAATGTTTTATTTGTAATAATAATAATCAGTTTATATACCGCAAGGCTGTAAAGTTCTATGCGGTTTACAATAGTTAAAAAAAACAATAAAAGAAGTTGAATAGAACTAAAAAAGTTAAAAGCCAATAATTAGAGACACTAAAATGATCAAAATAGTACATAATAAAATTTTTACGAATTAGCTGCCTAAATACTTCAAAAACAGGTGGAGGGGCATAATAAAAAAAAAAGTCTAAGTCCCCTTTTAGCCTAAGGCCTTAAATGTAAAAAGTAGAAGCAGGGAAAATGTCCATTATCAAAAAAAAAACGTCCAAAAGGAGGTTTTTTTTTTTATAATGGCCTGCCTCTATGTTCAGCTGTGCAGTGTTCCCTCTAAGCTGAGCAGGAGTCCTCCACCCACAGTCTCACCAATAGAGGGTGCTGTTTTACTGTCACATTTTTCAATTGTGAGGGACAGGCAAGTTCTGCAGGACTCCAGGGAACATACCTGTCCTTAGCGACTGAAAATATTCCACCCCCTAGTGGTAGCAATGCAGCTGGAGGACACCTGCTCAGCTTAGAGGGAACAGTGACCCACCACTATGTCTACACTAACACCATATAATCAACCTAAAAAAAAGCCTAAGTCCCAAACGTCCAAAACAAGGGCTTTTAGGCAAAGAGGAGCTAGTCCTTTGGAACGATCTCACTGTCCTGCTGCGGAACCTGGGTTCCCTCCAACTATTCCAAAAACAACTGAAAACCTGGCTTTTCCCTAGCATGTAACTTTCTCTCCTTCTGTCTACATCCCTCTTTTTATATGCTTTTGTAAACCCTCAAATCCCACCCACAGGTGGGGCCTGAGATGCCTGGGCCAACCGGAATAGGCCCAGTATACTTAGGCCCCTTCTGTGGGCAGGGCCTTAGGCATATGGGCTGGGTTGGGCCCAAGTGCCTAAGGCCAAATGGGATAGACACGTGGGATCTATTCACAGAGAAAGGTAGGGGAGGGTCATTGGGGTAGGCAGACTAGATGGACCGTGGCCCTTATCTGCCGTCTATTTCTATGTTTCTATGTTTCCTGGGGATTCTATCAGCTGGTTCAACACAGCAGCATAGAGGGGCCATTCTAAGGCTATCTACTGGTGCCAAGTCACTTGAAAAAGCGCACCAGGTTTTGAGAGAACTGTGTTTTCTTTCTTCTCTCCCAACTGCTGCTCTTCCTGGGGATTCTATCATCTGGTTCAACACAGCAGCATAGAGGGGCCATTCTAAGGTTGTCAACTGGTGCCAAGTCACTTGAGGAAAAAGCGCACCAGGTTTTCAGAGAACTGTGTTTTCATTCATCTCTCTCGTCCACCTGGGCAAACCAAAGTAAACGATGATGAAATGGAAGCCAAGATGAGGCGGGAATGCAAAAAACGGTAACACCATTGTTATAGGAGACTTCAACTATCCTGGGATAGATTGGAGTCTTGGATACTCAATATGCGCTAGGGAAACCGGATTCCTGGAGGCTATACAGGACTGCTTCATGGAGCAGCTTGTCAGAGAACCGACGAGAGGGAATGCCACTCTGGACCTAATCCTCAATGGGCTAAGAGGACCTGCAAAGGAAGTGGAAGTGGTGGGTCCGTTAGGAAACAACGATCACAATATGATCCAGTTCAAAGTCTAAGTAGGAACATCAAAGGGGATGAGAACCACAGCGATAACTTTTAACTTCAAGAAAGGAAACTACGAAGCGATGAAAGTAATGATAAGAAAGAAACTTAGAAACAGCTCAAAGAAATCGCAAATTGTGGAGCAAGCCTGGTCTTTATTTAAGGACTTGGTGAGCGAAGCGCAAAATCTGTATATCCCCAGATTTAGAAAAGGATGCAAAAAGAACCGAACAAAAGACCCGGCATGGATACCTAAAGAAGTGAAGAAAGCGATAGGAGATAAGAAAAAATCATTCCGGATGTGGAAAAAGGACAAAACCGGGGAAAACTGTAAAGAGCACAGGAAGCATCAAAAAGAATGTCACCGAGTGGTTAGAAGAGCAAAAAGAGAATACGAAGAGAGGCTAGCCAGGGAAGCACAAAATTTCAAACCGTTCTTCAGATATGCTAAAGGGAAGTAGCCGGCAAGGGAGGAGATGGGACCGCTGGATGAAGGAGATAGGAAGGGAGTGGTAAAGGAGGAAAAAGAAGTGGCGGATAGAATAAACAGGTTCTTTTCATCAGTATTTACAAGAGAGGACACATCCAACATGCCGGAACCTGAAAAAAAATCTTCAAAGGAGAACAAGCAGAAAAATTAACATCCATGGAGGTAAGCCTTGAAGACGTATGCAAGCAGATAGATAGATTAAAATCTCTGGGCCCGGACAGAATCCACCCTAGGGTAGTGAAAGAACTAAAGGGGGTGATCCCGGAGGATTGGAAGATAGCAAATGTTACACCCATCTTTAAAAAAGGATCGAGAGGTAAACCGGGGAACTACAGACTGGTAAGTCTGACTTCGGTCCCGGGGAAAATGACGGAAACGTTGATAAAAGACAGCATCGATGAGCATCTAGAAAGGAACAAACTGATGAAAACAAGCCAACATGGCTTCTGCAAGGGAAGATCGTGCCTAATGAACTTACTGCATTTCTTTGAAGGAATTAACAAACAAATGGACGAAGGGGCCCCCATAGACATCGTATATTTGGATTTCCAAAAAGCCTTCGACAAGGTACCCCATGAACGCCTACTACGGAAACTGGAGAACCATGGGGTGGAAGGAGACGTACATATATGGATCAAAAATTGGTTGGTGGGCAGGAAGCAAAGGGTAGGAGTGAAGGGCCACTACTCGGACTGGAGAAGGGTCACAAGTGGTGTTCCACAGGGGTCGGTACTCGGACCACTGCTGTTCAATATATTTATTAATGACCTAGACAGAGGGACGAAGTGCGAAGTTATAAAATTCGCAGACGACACAAAACTTTTTAGTGGGGTTAGGACTAAAGAGGATTCTGAAGATTTACAAAGGGACCTGAAAAGACTGGGAGAGTGGGCGAATAAATGGCAGATGAACTTTAATGTAGAGAAATGTAAAGTCTTACATGTAGGCAACAGAAACCTGATGTACAGCTATACGATGGGAGGGCTGGTAATGGGTGAAAGTAGCCTAGAGAAGGACTTAGAGGTACTGATGGACAAAACAATGAAGCCGTCGGCAAAGTGCGCAGCGGCCTCTATGAAGGCGAACAGAATGCTAGGTATTATCAAGAAAGGTATTACAACCAGAATGAAGGACATTATCCTGCTGTTGTATCGGGCGATGGTGCGTCCGCATCTGGAGTACTGCGTCCAATATTGGTCGTCGTATCTTAAGAAAGATATGGCGATGCTCGAGAGGGTTCAGAAAAGAGCGAAGCGCTTGATAAAAGGTATGGAAAACCTTTCATACGCTGAAAGATTGGAGAAACTGGGGCTCTATTCCCTAGAAAAGCGGAGACTTAGAGGGGACATGATAGAGACTTACAAGATCATGAAGGGCATAGAGAAAATGAAGAGGGACAGATTCTTCAAAAACTACAAGAACGAGAGACATTCGGAAAAATTAAAAGGGGACAGATTCAGAACCAATGCTAGGAAGTTCTTCTTCACCCAAAGGGTGGTGGACACCTGGAATGTGCTTCCAGAGGGTTTGATAGGACAGAGTACGCTATTGGGTTTCAAGAAGTGATTAGATGATTTCCTGAAGGAAAAGGGGATAGAAGGGTATAGATAGAGGATTATACAGGCGGCCGCGTGAGGGGACTGCTGGCACAATGACCCAGCAGAGGCACTGCTTATGTTCTTATGTTCTCTCCCAACTGCTGCTCTTCCTGAGGATTCTATCAGCTGGTTCAACACAGCAGCATAGAGGGGCCATTCTAAGGCTGTCCACTAGTGCCAAGTCACTTGAGGAAAAGCGCACCAGGTTTTGAGAAAACTGTGTTCCCTTTCATCTCTCCCAACTGCTGCTCTTCCTGGGCTTCCTCTAGCTCCGGCTCTCCTCCAAGCCCTACTGAAGGGCCAACGACCAGTGGACAACCGACCATGCTCTAGGCAGGGGAAGGACTAAGGAGTCCTCCATTTTTCTCCCTCCTTCCTCCACTGATCATCGCAGCTCTGCCCACCAGCTTTGTGTATCCTCTGAGTGGACCAGAGAGACCAAGCCAGGAACCTTACCCATTACCCATCCTACCTTCCTCCCTCTCCAGCAACAGTATTGCCAGTACCAGAACCTGCCCTCTGACCACCATGTCTCTTATACCCCTTCACCTCACCCCCCATACTTCCCTCGCCTGGTTCAATACCACACAGCAACAGGCACCTTACTACTACTCCAACACTTCCACAGCTCCGACACTGCTCGCCACACTATACTTCACCATCCCAGTCATCACAGGACAAGGCAGATATGGAGACCTAAGTTCACAACATAAGAACCACCGAACCAGGGACCTCCGGAACCTCACCCCCATCCAGCCCTCCCCACTGATTATAGCCAACAACCCTCTTTCAATTACTCTCATCAATGCAAGATCCGTCAACAACAAATCCATCATTCTCCGTGATCTCCTCAACAACAACAGATGGGATGCCCTCATGATTACAGAGACCTGGCTCCAAAATAAAGGCAGGGTAGCACTGGTGATCTTTGCCCCCCTGATTACCAAGGCTTGGCCTGCTCTCGCACTGTAAAGAAGGGAGGTGGCGTAGCTGCAATCATCAAAACAAGTGCCTCTCCTAAATTGATAGATTCCCTCACTCTCCCCACACTAGAATGCCTCACATTCACCATGGGCCCCAATAGTGAAGTTACTTTCATCCTGCTTTACAGGGCACCTCACTCCCCTTCTGATACCCTCGAGGTCCTCCTTGACTTCATCACCAACCTGTTCATCTCCTACAAGCACATAACCATCTTAGGAGACTTCAATTTCCTGGACTATCCCAATACCTCTGGAACGAGCGCTAACTTCCTGTCACCCTTAACCGATTTAAGATTTCACCAAGCAATTACCTCTGCAACCCACACTGCCAGCAACACCGTGGACTTAGTCTTCACTCATAGGGACCAGACCACCGTGCCTCCTGAGCTGACCTACACTACCACAACGGTCCCATGGTCAGACCATTTCCTTATCCAACTTTGCCTGCCGCCCATGGCCGCCACTCCCAAACCACAGGGCTCCACCCTAACTAAGCAAACTCGGAATCCAAACAAGGTCGATCCTCTAGCTATGTCCACTGGAATCTGGGACCTCAGTAAAACCTGCAACCAAAATCTCCACTCCATTGACCTGGCTGCCTCCACCTGGCACACAGGGATTCAGGCCCTCTACGACAACCTGGCACAAACAAAAACTACACGCTTAGTTACTAACAAAAACCCTGCTCCCTAGTTCAACGATGACCTCCGATCCTAAAAGAGAGCTCTGAGACAAGCAGAGAGGAAATGGATCAAACACCAAAAAGAGAACTACAAATCACACTGGAGAAAATTATCAAACACCTACAAAGCTGCCATTCTGGAAGCAAAGAAAGCTCACTACACACACCTCTTATAGAAAGTTCCAAACCATTCCAGATACCTGTTTACCTTGACTAACCACCTCTTCTCCACTGCTCATGGATGCAATCATAATACCCCCACTAACCTAGACAGTGAAACTCTCTCTAACTTCTTCCAAACAAAAATTGATAACATCTGAAGCAATCTCAACTCCGCTCCCAGCAAGATCCCTCCACAGGCTCATCCCTCTCACATGCCCAAGACCCCACCTTGTAGAACCCTTTCCCAACTTCACCCGGTCACACATGCTGAGCTCCAAGAAATGCTACAAGAGCTCCGACCCTCCAATTCCATCCTTGACCCATGCCCATCCAATCTCCTTTTGTCCTCCAAAGATGCCTTTGCAGAATCAATCCTCCCCATCATCAATGCCTCAATGTTAACTGGGAAAATTCCTCTCAACTGGAAATCGGCCATTATCAAACCCACCCTCAAGTAAACCTCCCTCGACCCAAATGATCCAAGCAACTACTGCCCCATTTCCAACCTCCCCTTCATCTCCAAACTACTGGAGAAGATAGTGCTCCACCAACTGCAACCTTTCATTGATCAACAAAAAGCTCTATCTCCATTCCAGTCAAAGGAAATGATGCCTTACTGGTCCTGCTTGACCTTAGTGCTGCCTTCGACACTATAGATCATCAACTTCTACTAGACTGACTCGCTGACATAGGAATCAAGAACTCAGCACTGCAATGGTTCACCTCCTTCCTGGATCAAAGAACACAATCTGTGCTACTAGGGACAGCTAAATCGAACCCCAAATCAATTAAATACGGAGTTCCCCAAGGTGCCTTGCTATCCCCTCTCCTCTTCAATCTGTGTATCAGGCCAGTTATCGACATTGCACACAAATACATTAAGATTCACTCCTATGCTGATGACCTTCAACTATTGCTCCCCCTAGGTGACGATCGGCCAACCCAATTCACTAACCTCCTACACTGCCTCTCTGATATGAAAAACTGGATGACAGCCAATAAACTCCAGCTGAATGCCTCAAAGACTGAACTACTCTGGATCATGAAAAAGGAACACTACTTTCACCTGTCCGACACTATCCTGGGAATTCACCCCTTAACAGCAAAAGACCAGGTACGAAGTCTTGGAATTATACTGGATGGCTACCTGTCCCTCTCCGCCCACATCTCACAGGTAGTTTCCACATCTTTTTACTACCTACGCCAACTGCGAAGGATCAAACCTTACCTTCCAGAAACAGACTTAGCCCAACTGCTATTTGCCTATGTACTCTCTAGGCTAGACTACTGCAACTTCCTATTCAATGACATCACTGCAAGAGATCTAAAACACCTCCAAAAAGTCCAGAACTCAGCAATTCGACTCCTATACAACCTCAGCTACCATGACCTCATTACTCCAGCGCTCTATGCAGCTCACTGGTTACCAGTCAAAAAGCGATGCATCTTCAAAGCCCTGGTCATGACACACAAGAGATTCTACCAAAAAACCCCAGCCTACATAGCATCCATGCTACGCCTATGCACTTCTAACTGCCTCCTCCGCTCCAAAGCAGAACAAAGACTCAGCATTCCCACAGGGAGATCCCTCCGAATGAGTACGGTGTACAAAAGATCCTACAGCCATTTCCTACCTCAGCTATGGAACTGACTACCCACAGAGATCAGGTCGCTAGACTCACTAATGACCTTTTGCAGAGCAGTAAAGACCTTCCTCTTCCGCCAATCGGGCCATTAAAAATCTGTCTCCTCAATATACTTCTAGTACTCTTCGCTATGACCAGTCTGGTCTCTAGAATAAGCTGTTATTGTCTACTGTAACCTATTTGTTGTCATGACTAATCTGTTTTCAAATGATTGTGAATGTCTACCTGTAGCCCGTTCTGAGCTTCTGGGAGAATGGGATAGAAATTGAAATAAATAAATAAATGTCTGTTGGTTGCAAAAGAGAAAGCTCAATTATATATTTGGGAGCTACACCAAAGAAAGCCTTAAAACAGAAGCAACCAAACTTAGGGCTCTTTTTACTAAGCTACGATAGCGGTTTTAGCGTGCGCTGAATTGCCACACGTGCTAGACCTTAATACCAGCATTGAGCTGACGTTAGTTCTAGCCGCGTAGCGTGGGTTTAGCGTGTGCTAAAAACACTATCACAGCTTAGTAAAAGGAGCCCTTAAACTTCACAAGTGCCTTCATTGGCAACCAATGCAGTACTCGATAGGAGGGTGTTACGTGATCATATTTCTTAAACCTAAAAATCAGCCTGACCACTGCATTTTGTACTATTTGCAATCGTATATTCTTCTGGGAAATTGCCAAATAGGCAATATTGCAGAAATCAAGCTGGCTTAGTATAAGAGACAGTACCAAAACTTTGAAAGATTAAACATCAAAATACGCCCTACGGACTGAAGCTTCGAAAGAGTAAAGAAACCCTTTCTGACCAAAGAGTCCACCTGGTTCTTCATAGTCAAGCCCTGGTCCAGTATTATTTGCAAAACCTTAATGGTAGATTGAATAGGATAGCTGAATTTATTTATATGCAATAATGTTTTAGTATCAAACGGGCGCGGTGAAGCTACAAAAAACTTCATTTTTTCTGAATTAAGCTTCAGTTTAAATTCAGTCATCCATTGCTCCATTAGACCTAATACTTCTGTTGCTTTAGGAATAACTCCAGAAAGAGAAATAGCAAATGGAATAATGATCGTAAAATCATCTGCATAATTAAACAGCTTTATCCCCAGCTGGGACAATTGCGCACATGATGTTAAATAGCAATGGGGACAATTGTGAACCTTGTGGAACGCCAGATGAATTATTCCAAGATCATTATTGAAACAAACTTGATAAGTGCGAGACATGAGAAAGCCCTGAAACCATTCTAACACCTCTCCTTTAATACCAATAGAATCCAAACACTGCAGCAATTTCCCATGATCCACTAAATCAAATGCAGAACTACCTTGACCAGTTTTCTCTACTACACGAAACCCAGTCCGGCTTCAGACCTCTGTTTAGCACTGAGACGGTGATAGCAGCAATCCTAGAACACTTACGCAACCTATTCACCAAGGGCCATAACGCCTTAATCATGCAATTTGACATGAGCTCGGCCTTCGACTTAGTGGACCATAAAAAATTACTACAATGTTTAGACGCGATCGGCATTGGAGGTGAGGTACTTGACTGGTTCCGAGGATTCCTTACGGCCCGCACCTATCAGGTACGCTTCAACTGCAACCTCTCTAAAACATGGAGAAACCCATCAGGCGTTCCACAGGGGTCCCCATTATCCCCTCTACTCTTCAACGTCTATATATCATCACTAGGCATGCAGCTGGCCCAGCGAGGTATAAAAGTATTCAGTTACGCGGATGACTTCACAATCATTATCCCGTTTACTACGTCTCCCTCCGAAATCACCCCCACAGCAACAGAAGCACTAAACCTGATGGAACAATGGACCACAGAATTCAAACTCAAGCTCAATTCAGATAAAACTAAATTCTTTATAGCCTCGCCACACCCACATAACACGACAGAATCACTACGCATTAACAAACTCAATTACCCTATTCAACCAACAATGAAGGTTCTAGGGGTAATACTGGACCAAGGTCTAACTATGAAAGACCATGTAGACTCCCTAGTCAGAAAAGGATTTTTTACCCTCTGGAAACTTAGGTCCATTAGAGCATACTTCGACACCTCAGCATTCAGAATTCTGGTACAATCCCTAATACTAAGCCACCTTGATTATTGCAACATTACCCATCTGGCAATCTCTCGGAAGCAAATGCAGAGACTACAACTTATACAAAATGCAGCAGTCAGATTGATCTTCGGGTTGAAGAAGTCCGATCACATAACCCCTTCCTACCGACTCCTGCACTGGCTGCCAATGGAGGCTCGCACGAAGTTCAAGCTAGGATGTCTCTGCTTTAAGGTATTATCAGGTCTAGCCCCTAAATATATAATAGACCTCTTCTCATTCCCAACTAACAGACATGAGAGAAGCACACACCTGAAATTTGTTTCCCCACCGGCTAGAGGATGCAGATATAAGAGACATCATCAACAACTTTTATCGTACCAAGCAGCCTTATGGGGCAAAGACCTAGGAAAACTAATCACACACTCAAACAACTATAGCGAATTTAGGAGACACCTAAAAACATACCTGTTCTTGAATTACATAGGTAACGAACAAGGACAATAGCCCCCTTCGTAATTCCACCCATATCTGATCTTGCAAACTGTTAACCTCTAATCTCTAAACTATGAATGTCCCAATCAATTAATGAAACTTTTCTAACTCATTGTATATAGCACGGAACTTCCCGGTCCGGCAGTACATAAACTGTTGTTATCATTAATGTTAATATCAGATGGTCACTGTTATACTCTGTAATTCGCTGACTGTACAGTTTCACCTCACTGTAAACCGCCTAGAAGTCGCAAGATTGTTGGCGGTATATAAGAATAAAGAATATCAAATTGCATGATCAAGACATTAAGACCTTTACTAAACAAAGATGCAGTACTCCAGGAGAGGGCGCACCATGGCCCGGTACAGCGGCATAATAACCTTCTCTGATCTGTTCGTGATCCCGTTCTTTATCGATCATAACTCCCAAGTCTCTTTCCTGGGAGGTCTCTCCAAGTACCACCCCGGACATCCTGTATTTATGCATGAGATTTTTGTTACCTACATGCATCACTTTCCACTTATCCACGTTGAACCTCAGAGAGAAAATTGATCATGATATTCCATTAGTTGAAGATGGACCATTCCTTCCATAATTTTTACAAAAAATGGAATGGATGCTACTGGTCTATAATTAGTGATTAATGCTAATGATTCTTTGGGGGTTTTTGGGATTGATTATAATATGACCATTATTAGTGAGGAATTTTCCATTCTTTAAATTATCAGTCAGATAATTCAACAAATTCAGTTTAAAATCTAATGGAGCTGCTTTCATAATTTCCAGGGGACAAGAGTCCAGAACACAATATGATTTAGCATATTTGTTATATAATTTAATATAATTATTCCATTCTAAATCATGAAAGGAACTCCAAATCATATCCGATCGTATTACATTTCCTTGCATATTAGGCATTTGATATTCATGAGTATCATTTATCGAGCAATTATTTCTTAGATTTTTAATTTTTAAATCAAAATGCTGAGCTAAATCATTTGCTAAAGGTAACATAATATTATGTATAGATTGAGTGTAGCGTGTAGTATTGAATAAATTTGTAACTAGATTGAACAGTTCTTTTGTATTGATACCCTTTGAACCCATATTAGATGAATCAAGTTTAGATGAATAAAATGCTTTATGTTTTTTTTTAATCAATTGTTTGTAAATTTTTATATTGGATCTCCAATTATTCCGATCTAATAATTTTCCAGTTTTATGCCAGATCCTTTCTAATCATCTTACCAATTGTTTCATTTTTAGGAGTTCATTATCAAACCACTTATTATGTTTATTCGAACAACGCTTACTTTTTTGTTCAGGGGCGATGCTATCTAAAATAGATGTACTTGTTTCCATCCAATGATCCCAAAAATCAACCCCTTCACCAACCTCCATTAACAACTCGTATTGTGACTAATATTCCTCTGAATTAACATGACCCCTTATAAGATGTTCTTTTTTTTATTCTTGAATGATTTTTAAATTTTAATTGATTCCAAACTAGATTAAAATAATAAGTGAAATGACCGGACCAAATATCTTGACAGCAGATACCATCAGTTACAGAGATTGAAGGCTCTAAAGTCTTCTTTAAGGACATAGCTACCACATCTAAATGATGACCTTTTTCATGTGTTTGTGTAGGTAAAGGAAGACTATAATTAAGCAAAGATAAAAAGTTTTTATCTCAACATCTATATTATCCTTTACATTTAAATGTAAATTTATGTCTCCTGCAATAATATCACTAATAATAAAATGCTAAGTGTGATCCCTGCCTCCGTGATCAGTAACTCCGTGGCCGGCCGGCAGAGAAATATTAGGGCGAGTTCGGTGCATCGGGCGCGTGTGCGTTTGGCGGTTTACAATGGTTTACTCAAATCTAGCAGCAGTTACTGAGTGCCGGATGCCCATGATTTAAAAAAAAAGGTAGGTGGGAGAAGGGGCACTACATACAAACAGGCAGTGGGCAGGGACCTTGACAGACAGAAATAGAGACACACACACTGAAAGACAGGTAGGTGGATAAACAGACAGGCAGTGGGCAGGGACATTGACAGACAGAAATAGAGACACACATACTGAAAGACAGGTAGGTGGGAGTGAAAGACACACACAGAAGGACAGGGGGCCAGGGAGAGAGAAAGAAAGAAAAAACCAACAAAAGACAGCGGACAAGGAGAGAGAGACACACAGAAAAAAAGACAGACAGCAGAAAAAAAGACAGACAAGCATATAGTGGCCAAGGAGAGAGACCGAAATAAAGACAGACAGACAGTGGCCAAGGAAAGAGAGACACACAGAGAAAAAGACAGACAGACATACAATAGGAAAGGAGAGAGACCGAAATAAAGACAGACAGCGGCCAAGAAGAGAGACTGAAATAAAGACAGACAGCGGCCAAGGAGAGAGAGAGAGAGAGACATACAACGGCCAAGGAGACAGATAGCAAAAAAAGACAGACAGACATATAGTGGCCAAGGAGAGAGACCAAAATAAAGAAAGACAGTCAGACAGCGGACAAAGAGAGAGAGACACAAAAAAGACAGACAGACAGACAGCAGCCAAGGAGAAAGACCGAAATAAATAAAGACAGACAGATAGCAGCCAAGGAGAGAGAGACAGAAAGACAGACAGATAGCAGCCAAGGAGAGAGAGACAGAAAGACAGATAGATAGCAGCCAAGGAGACAGACAGACATACAGCGGGCAAGGAAACAGCAAAAATAGACAGACAGACATGTAGTAGCCAAGGAGAGAGACCGAACTAAAGAAAGACAGACAGCAGACAAGGAGAGAGAGACACACACAAAAAAAGACAGACAGACAGACAGCGGGCAAGAAGACAGACAGACAGACAGTGGCCAAGGAGACAGCCAACAAAAAAAGACAGACAGACATATAGTGGCCAAGGAGAGAGACTGAAATAAAGACAGACAGACAGCAGACAAAAAGAGAGAGACACAGAAATAAAGAAAGACAGATAGACAGCAGCCAAGGAGACAAACAGCAAAAAAAAGGCATACAGACATACAGCGGCCAAGGAGACAGACAGCAAAAAAAAAAAAAAAAAAAAAGACAAGACAGACAGGAAGCCAGGGAGAGAGACAGAAAGAAAGATATACAAGAAAGGGGGTAGGGAGAGAGAAAGAAAGAAAGAAAGAAAGAAAAATTTAGAAATGCCTAAGTCTACACATCTATTCTTGCATCTGCAGCTGTTTGCAAGAGGCTGTTTCCTCCAGCTCACTAAGGAGCCTGCGGCGGTGTGCCTGTGGCGCTTTCCCTATCAATACAAGGAGCCTGCGTTGGACCCTGCCAGAACTGCTTCAGAAAATGGGAGATTTCTCAGATAAGCCAAAACCTGTGTGCTTGGGGCAGGGAGCAATTTTGTTTTGGTTTGGGGGAAGCGGATGTACTGGGGGAGCAGTGACTGATCTTTCATTGGTTTGAATGAAGAGAGTGTGTTGAGGAGGAGGCCAGGGAGCAATCTTGCTTTGCTTTTGGGGGAGGGGTGTGCTTGGTAGGAGGCAAGGAACGATCATGCTTTGCTTTTGGGGGAGGGGTGTGCTTGGTAGGGGACAAGGAACAATCTTGCTTTGCGGGGAAGGGTGTGCTGGGGAAGGGGGCAGGGAGTGATTTTGCATTGGTTTGGGTTAAGGAGGTTTGCTTGGTTGGGATCAGGAAGTGATCTTGCTTTGAAGGGAGGGGAGGGGTGTGGTTGGTAGGGGGGAGCCTAAAAAATCCATTTCCACCACTCACTGTGCCAAAAAAACCCAGTGCCAGCAGTCAGATTGCCTACAAAACTAGTGTCAGCACTCAGTGTGCCAAAAACAACCAGTGTCAGCAGTCAGTGTGGCTAAAAAAAACAGTGTCAGCACTCAGTGTGCCAAAAACAACCAGTGCCAGCAGTCAGTAAGCCTATAAGAATAAGCACCGATTACAACTGGTGCAAAATGCAGCGGTCAAACTGATCGTCAGGTTGAAGAAGTTTGACCATGTGACTCCTTCCTTCCGACTTCTACATTGGCTGCCGATGGAGATACGTGTGAAGTTTAAGTTCGGATGTTTCTGCTTTAAGGTACTGTTCGGTTTAGCCCCTAAATATATAACTGACCTTTTCTCCTTCCCAACCAACAGACATAAGAGACGCTCACACCTGGCCTTTGCCGCAATCCATATTCACTTTGTTTATATTTGTGTACCAACTTTTTATAAGTTTCTATTGGGCGTGGCCTTATCTATCACATATGCTTGCATCTAACTAGATTTACCCAGAACCATATAAAAGGAGGCATCTCATATGTAGAAAAATCTACAACATACTCCACAAACATGTCTTGCACACTATCTATTCCATTACCGCATTATAGCGCCCCCTACCAGCCAGCCAGCGCCACTACTCACTCCATGGGAGCAAACATTGTTCCACCTCCTGGCCATGGCCCATACTGTTTCCGCATCCATGGATCAATTTGTCACAGAGTAGGCACACTGCACCCGCAACCGGGACAAAACAGACAGTATGCACAATTATATATTTTAGATCCCTCTGAAGCTGCAGATCATAAAATACTAATTTCACCTAACTCAGGAATAAATCCAGAACTTATACAAACACTTATGGCCTGCAAAATGTTACAAGAGGTTGAAAAAGAATGTGAAGACGATGTCATGATAACAGGCAATGTTACTAAGGAGGTAACTATGACAATAGTGCAAGATCGTAACAATGACCAAAGGCGCTATAACGCACCAACACATAATGAAGTTGCATTTATTTTTCAAAATAATGACTGAGAACCACCACTTGAACGAGATCTCCTTATACACTGCAAACCAAGTGCAAACAATCCAACACAAACACAAAAAATTAGTGTCCTTGATCCTAATCTGGAACCCATGGTTTTACCCATTGCTCTTCCCATATGGGGATCAAAGCTGGGGGAATTGACATACCTTTGCAACACAAAATCCTAGAGTTAGAATAACACAAATGTTATATTATGGGTACCATCTTTCCATCAGAGATGTATTTAATCCCTTATTACATGCTGGCCGGCTTACACAACGATATATCGTAGATGCATATGTCAAAACTGAAGCCAGACTAAATTACGCACGCCAAAATCATCCAAAATTAAGAGTAGAAAAATACTCAAGATTAATGGACTATTTAATTAATGAAGCCAATGATGCAGGCCTAGTTCCTGGAAAAACTTATATTTTGCCTTCCTTATTTACAGCCCCAGAAACATGCTACAAAATTATCAAGATGCAATGGCAATTGTCAGAAAATATGGCAAGCCTCATCTTTTCATTACAATGACGTGCAACCTCAAATGGGAAGAGATTGTTAATAACCTACAACATGGTCAAACTGCTGATGCACGCCCAGATTTAGTTGCAAGAATATTTCACATAAAACTAAAAGCTATGATCAATTATATCTGTAAAAAACATATTTTTGGACTAACAAAAGCCATTGAATACGTAATTGAATTTCAAAAGAGGGGTTTACCACATGCTCACATACTACTCATTCTTAAAGATGATAGTAAATCAAAAACAGAAGAAGTGATAGACAAAATTGTATCTGCAGAAATTCCAAATATAACCACCACTCCTCGCTTATATGCAATTGTAACAAAACATATGATTCATTGACCATATGGAGTACACAATCTTAATTCTCCGTGTATGACAAATGTCAAATGCACTAAGGATTACCCAAAACCATTTCAACAGAAACCATTGCAAATATTAATGATTATCCCAAATACAGAAAATGAAACACAGGCCAAATTTCAAATTTTAACTCCAAGACAATTGATAATACTTGGGTTGTACCATATAATCCATTATCTAGCCCTCAAGTACAATTTCCACATTAATGTTGAAGTCTATTGGTATCACTATTAGACATTGCCCGACAACACCTCAGCAAAGGAAACAAGCTGCTTCTCATTCAACTCGATCTCTCTGCGGCATTCGACCTAGTTGACCATCACACACTACTCCAGATATTAGACGCAATAGGAATTTCAGGTAATGTTCACAAATGGTTCCAAAGCTTCCTCAAAACACGAACATACAAAGTCAAATCAAAAGAGCACATATCCGACCCATGGTCAAACCCATGTGGAGTACCACAAGGATCACCATTATCACCCATATTATTTAACCTCTTCATAGCATCCCTAGGCATAACCCTAGACGCCCTAAACACAGTATCATTCAGCTACGCAGATGATATAACTATCCTCCTCCCCTTTAATATTCAAGACCCCTTATCCACAAACTACCTGAAAATGATAATGGAAACGGTAGAAAAATGGATGTCAAGTCATAAACTAAAACTGAACTCGGAAAAAACTAAATTCCTACTACTGGAAAGGGAAAAAAACCTTCTCTCACAGAACTAGAAGTAAACACAATCAAGTACCCAATGCAAAGCACACTCAAAATCCTGGGAATCCTACTAGACAGAAATTGCACAATGCAGTCTCAAATCCACAAAATCATCCAAAGAGCATTCTTCACAATACGTAACCTAAGAAAAATAAGAAAATTCTTCAACAAAGATCAATACAAGATATTAGTACAATCCCTAGTACTGAGTATTGTAGACTACTGTAACAGCCTATACCTATCATGCCCAAATTACATGATAAAACAATTACAGACAGTTCAGAACACAGCCCTCAGAATCATCTACTCACTAGGCAAATACGACCACATCACCAAAGCATACTTAGACTCACACTGGCTACCAATAAAAGCAAGATCTCAGTTCAAATTCTACTGTCTACTATACAAGGTAATACATGGAACAGCACCCAGCTACCTAAACAACAGACTACACCGTAACCTCTCACACAGATCAAGGAGAACCCAGAGCCTATTCACTCACCCCCCTCTCAAAGGAACACGACGAAAGAAACTATATGACAGCCTTTTAGCGACACAGGCAGCAAAGATCGATACTACCATCACCAATCTACTGACCAAATCAATAGACATTAAAGCATTCCGAAAAGAAATCAAAACTCATCTCTTCAAAAAACACTTCCCATCATCATAACCTCACAAAAGTTTAAGATAATGCTCTCATGACTACCCAAACACCACCACCAGCAACACCCGAATCCGAACAGTATTATCTCTACTCGTCTAAACAACAGAACCCGGACAATATTATCTCTATTCGTCTAAACAACCTATCACTATCTACTATCTACTACCAATTTATCCTGGAAAAGTCCAGAACAACAATTGTAACTTAACGCATTCTTGTTTATATGTACTGCAATGCTACTGGAAATGTCCAGTCTTCTAACATGTAATCCGCTTAGAACCGCAAGGCACAAGCGGAATAGAAATCACTTATGTAATGTAATGTAATGTAATGTCTGTGCTTCTGTGAAAAGCAACAAAAAACCTTTTTAAATATGTATACAAAGGTCATGATTGTGCAAATGAAGAACACAGTAGTTTAAATCATGATGAAATTAGAACTTTTATGAATTCAAGATATGTGAGCGCTCCAGAAGCAGCATGGCGTTTGAATGGATTTGAAATGCATTATCAATCACATACCATACACAGATTAGCGGTACATCTGCCTGACGAACAAACTGTATTTTTCAACCCAAATAACATTTCCACAGCAGCACAGATAACTTCACAATGCAATACTCAGTTGACAGCTTGGTTAAAACTATATCAAGACCACAAAGAAGCAAGGAGTATATTATACCCAGACATTCCTTTATACTATGTGTTTGACTCTGACCATTGTACTTGGAAATTACATCAACTGAGTTATCCTCCCGTTGGTTAACTATAAGTCTAATGGATACATCAAGATTATCAACTTTTTGTACCTTTTGATTAAGATAAGTTGAATGTAACTGTGGATAAAGTGAATTAACATCCTTAGTACTACCGCCCATTAAGTAAAACAGTAAAATCAATAAAAGATTCATAGTTGCAAATTATTATATGTCTTTCCCAACAGATTAAATATAGTGATTTCCAATGAAAAGCTGTGTGAGAGGCTGAAAAGCCCCCCCAAAAAAGGTATGTGAATAGGTGGAGCAAGCTCCCACACTAGATGAGCTGTGTGAGAGGCTGAAAAGCCAAAAAAATAAATAAAGGTATGAGAATAGATGGAGCAAGCTCCCTTCCTACACCAGATGAAAATGCTTCAGTAACAGGCAAGACTAACATTTTCATACATCTTCATTCTTACAAATAGTTGTCATATTTACACTTTCACCATTCTCCATATACATCATCATATGTTTTCCTTTATCTTTAAGGACCCCTGAGGAAGGCAAATTATTTGCCAAAACACAGCCCTTGTTGGGTCTGGCCTTCAGCCAAACATCAAAGACAAAGTGTGAAAATTGTACTGTCTGATACATATTGCTATATTGTTTTATTTGATGATTTTGTATATTTTTTAAATATTTTACTTTGTGTAATAAATTACTACACATCAACTTCCTGACCATCCAGAAACTTGCTCTACATTGTGTGCTTTTGGATATTATGTTATATAGAGCTTGGAAAGGGAGCTCTTGTTTATGGAAGGGTGAAATGCTGTCAGGGCCAGATTAACCAATAGGCCAAGTAGGCACATGCCTAAGGCCCAAAATGGTCAGGGGGGCCCACTGAAGGAGACCACTCAAAAAAAAAATTTTCAGACGGCGACAGCCTGGCCCCCCCCCCCCCCCCGCAGCGATCGTCAACACTGGGCCCCCTTTGATCGGCAACACCGGATCCCCCCTCGATTGGCAACACCGGCCCCCCCCCTCCGATCGGCAAAACAGGGTCGGCGACTGCTTTCTCTCTTTCTTCCGCTGCTGCCGAAGCCTGTAAACAACTTTAACACACGCCGCAGGGCTCTAACAGTGCGTGTGACGCTACCGGCTTCCCTCCTCCTCCTCCATCAACCAAACGGGAAGTTATGTCACAAGGAGGGAGGAAGGAGGAAGGAAGCCGTCAGCAGCACGCGCACTGTTAGAGCCCCACGGCATGTGTTAAAGTTGTTTACAGGCTTCGGTAGAGGCAGGAGAAAGCAGTAAATGAGTGGAAGTCGGCAGGCCTGGGGAGGGGAAGATGGAAGGGCAGTCGAAATACGGTATGTTGGAGCAGGGGATAAGAGGGAGGGAGAGAAGGGGAAATGTTGGACAAGGGCAGGAGGGGCGCTAGATTATAGGGTGACGGGGGAGAGAACAGCAGGAATGAGAGCGGAAGCAATCTTCGACCCTGAGGGGGAGGGAAGAGAGAGGTGGTGAGATGATTGACTATGGGGAGAGGAACAGGAGGGAAGAGAGATGGGATAGGAAGATAGTGAAGGAAAAAGGACAGGGAGATGTCAGGAGAGGAGATGCTGGACTACAAGAATGGAGGGAAGGGATATGCTGGAAATTGTGAAATTTGGGACCGACCAAGGGACGGGGGTGGCAAGGACATGAATGAGAGGAAGATAACCTCTAATCCCTCACTGCTGCTGCTTTCCCGCATACACCTGATGCTGACGGCACAAGTTCTTTCCACTTCCATCATCTGCCCTCTTCCTCCCTCCACCCCAGGCAATTCACCGAGGGGGGCAGGATAACTGATGGAATTGCCTGGGGTGGAGAGAGAGAGAGAGAGAGAGAAGGGGCAGATGATGGAAGTGGGGAGAACTTGTGCCGTCAGCTTCAGGCGCATATGGGAAAGCAGCAGCAGCGGTGAAGAGTCTATGTCCCCTTCGCCATACTTCCTATTCTCCTGTTTTCCTATTCTGCTCCAAACTCTCCTACTCCTCCTTCTGCTCACTGCTGGGGACATCAACCCCAATTCTGGCCCTCCTACTTAACTCTCACCTTAATCAAACAGATAACACTGCAACACCTCCAATCTTATTTCTGTTCCTCTCCCCTCCTTCTCTACTCTTTTTCATACGCCCTTGGAATGCCCACTCTATCTCCAACAAGACCACTTATGTCTATGACCTCTTTATTTCTCATTCTTTCCACCTGATTACACTAACTGAATCCTGGCTCTGTCCTGATGACTCTGCTTCATTTGCTGCCCTTTGTCATGGAGGTTCCCACTTCTCCCATATGCCTTGCCCAATTGGCCATGGAGGCAGAACTGGCCTGTTACTCTCCCCCTCCTGTAGTTTTCAACCCCTTCTTCTACCCCAGTCTCTCTGCTTCTCCTCCTTTTGAGGTCTACTCAATCCATCTCTTCACTCCCCTGCCTCTCTGAATAGCTGTCATTTATCGACTCCCTAAGAAATCCCTTGCTTCCTCTCTCACCGAACCTGACTCCTGGCTCTTTGTCTTCCTCAAACCTTCAACACCTTCCCTCATCCTGGGTGATTTTAACATTCATGCTGAGAACACTGCCAACTTCTATACCTCAAAGTATTGTTATTAAGACTGTATATGTATTATGTGAACCACTTAGGTTTAAGCGGTGTATAAGTTTTTAAATAAAGTTCCTTGCTCTCATATCCTCTTTCAAACTCCAGCTGTGCTCCAGCACCCCTATACACAAAAAAAGGCCACTGCCTTGATCTAGTCCTTCTCTCCAACTGCTCCATTGCCAACTTTTCCCCTCTCTGACCATAATTTCATAACATTCATGACTCATCACCTTGACCCCAAGAAACAACCAATCCTCACCAATAATTTCATAAATTTTCAGTCTATTGACCTGTGTACTCTCTGCCATGGTCTCACCCCGCATCTCAAACACTATGCTTTGTAAATCTGTCAATGAAGCACTCTCTTCCTATAATAAACATAGTAACATAGTAAATGATGGCAGGTAAAGACCTGAATGGTCCATCCAGTCTGCCCATTAGTTATTCTCATTAGAAATACATGATTAAGCTAACTTGTCTCTTCTTTGATATTTCTGGGCTATAGAACAAAATGCACCTGGAAATATCCTGGGTAATATTCTCTCCTCTGCTCTGGACACCCTTGCTCTTCCTGTGTCATGCCCTTTAAGGCATGCCAAATCCCAGCCCTGGCTGACCTCCAAAATTCACCACTTACATTCCTGTGCCCGGTCTGCGAAACACCACTGGCTGAAATCCTACCCTCACGCTGACTTCATACACTTCAAATTTATGCTGACCTCCTAAGCTACCTTCTTGCTTGCAAAAGAAGACTATTACACTGATTCCCTCAGATTTGACCCTCGCTGCCTCTTCGGCATGTTCAACTCTCTATTAAAGATGTCCTTGCCTCCAATTCCTACTTCACTTTCTCCCTAGACCATGGCTCCCCAGACCATGACAAGTACCACAAAATTACCCTTGAGTTCATGACTGATCCCCCTCCGGCCTGCCCTGTTAACCCTCCATCATCACCTGCCACCTTTTCCCCCTTCCTGGAAATCACTGAAGAGGAAACTGCATATCTTCTTTCCTCTTTCAAACTCACTACTTGTTCCTCTGATCCCATCCCCACCCATCTGATGATCACCATCTCCCCTACTATCATCCCCTCTATCTGACATACCCTCAACCTATCATTCTCCACTGCAACTGTACCTGATGCCTTGTCGGAAGAAGAGAGACAACATCCTGAATTTTGAAGTTTTTGATAATTTAAATATTTAAACTCATTCAAACCAAGAGGTAGGTTATAGGGATATGAGTAGAGGTAGGTTAAAGAAATAGTCAGGGACCACTGCTCAGGCAATAGGCCTGATGGGCCGCCGCGGGAGCGGACCGCTGGGCGAAATGGACCTCTGGTCTGACTCAGCGGAGGCAACTTCTTATGTTCTTATGTTCTTAAGCATCGGGTCTCCTGATGAAGGAAACGAAACGTGGTCCGCGTTGGGACCCGGGACCAAAATCTTCACATTATACATTTGAAAGAATTGAGATGCAAGTGAAATTCATTGGATATAACATATAAAATTTACATTTATTATTTTTCAGTAATTGCCAAACATGTACAGTGACTGAGTGGTGGGTTCCCTATAGGGTAATTCCCTGGGGGAGCTACACAATTCTTAGCATACATTAAAAAATGTAGTTTGTATCAAGTAGAGTTTGTTTGGATTCACTCAGCACATGGAAGAATTGGTGTTCATTCAAGAAATTTTCTGTGGCTTTTTGACACATTTTCATTCCCACATAGAATACTTTGAAAGGTTTCCCCAGGACATTGCACTATGGAAAAAAGATATCAGGGCAACTGGAATCCATCAATGCTGGCTGACTATTGTTGGACACTGCAATGAGATGCACCAAACACTGAGTACAAATGAAAAACAGCAGGAAAACACTATCACAACGTATCAGAACTATCACAACGTATCAGAAACCTTGTGCATTAAAACATGTTATAGTCAATTAAAGAAACCATTGTGTTTCTCAAAATTTCTACGTGATACAGTCAGTGGGAAATTGTATTTGTGTTTATTTTGAAGGGGTATATTGTAATCATCAGTTTGTTTTAAGGAAGCAAAACTTTTGGAAAAATTTGTTGTCCAATGTTATGGGCTGGGTTAAAATCTGCAAATGTGGGCAGGCATGTAATAGATAGGGAAAGCAAAATTATTCATATGATTTCTCCTGCATACAAGTAAATGATTATGACATTGTTAATAAATGAAACAAGAAATCATATGTTATGAAACAAGAAATCATATGTTATAAGTAAAAATTTGAAGTGGGGGACAGCATTTCTTGTCCAGAAGGACTTATTCACAGTCTTGTTGAAGGAATTTTGACAGTATCCCCACTCTGATATTTTGGCTGCCTTGTCTGTTTAGATTGTAGGCTCTTTCGAGCAGGAAGTCTTCTTTGTGACTTTGTATAGCCCTGCGTATGTCTGGTACCCTGAGATGAGTACTGTTCTCATGGACTGTGATATTTACAGCCTGGCTGAAGAAACTTTGGCAGTATTCCCAGATAGGAACAATAACTAAACTAAATCTTAAGTTTGTATACCGCGTCATCTCCATAAAGATAGAGCTCGGCACGGTTTACAGGTAAATTCAATAAATGAGGGAAGAACATAATAAGAAATTAGAGGTTATGAAGAGGATAGCTAGCTTTACATTTTAAAAAGATAGCTTTACGTTTTGGAGAAAAGCCAGGTTTTCAGATGCTTTCGGAATAATTGGAATGAGCCTAGGTTCAGCAGTGGGGCAGGGAGGTTATTCCAAATCTCTGTGAATTTGAAGAAAAGGGATTTCCCTAATTTACCTGCATACATGATGCCTTTTAATGAGGGGAAAGATAGTTTGAGTTAGTGTCAGGTCTCGAAGAATTCCAGGATAGTGGAATTAGGGGAGGAAGAATGCCATGTAGGATCTTGAATATTAGGCAAGTACATTTAAAGTGAATCCTAGAAATCACCGGAAGCCAGTGAAGTTTTGACAGAAGCAGGGAAACATGGTCAAATTTGCTTTTTGCGAAGATCAACCTAGCTGCAGTGTTCTGGATCCGCTGAAGTCTTTGAAGTTAGAGATTGTTTTTACTACATCATAAGAGTGCAACCGTTAGCCTTCGTATAGGAAATTTGTGTGAAAGAGGAAGTGGCCTTTTTTCTTTAAATGCAACATTTCCCTTGATCTTGAGTTTAATAAATTCAGATAGAGGATTAAGAATGTATTAGAAGTTAACAAACAGTACCTTTCATTTGTTTTCAATAAGGATGGCCTTACTATCTAGTATGTGTGGGTCACCAGTTCTGTTTTTAAACTGGATGTTTGTGATTTGGTTTTGGTTTTTACCTTTGGAAAATGTGTATATTGAGGCAAATTTGTGATCAGCATTTCTTTAATAAATTTCTCTTCAATGCTATTAGTGATTTGAAAAGTCATAATCAGTATGTACAAAACTTACAAAATTTAAGTATTGTATAAACAGATGAGGGATGGTATTCTTGATAAGAACATAAGATTTGCTGCTGCTAAGAATTTAATTGAACACTTGCATGGGTATGCCAAAAGAAATGTTGCTCCAAGTGCTAATTCTTAGGAGTTAAGTATACATTTTTTATCCCGGAACAACTTAGATCATTCCTGGATTTGAAGAAAATGTCAACCGGGACAGTTTAATAGTGATAGTCATGATTTTGAAATATGAGAACTGTATACTGTTAAGCCAATTTCTTTATTACTAAATTTCTTTATTGAGTTGCTCCTCACTCTAAATATTCTTCCTCTGAGGTGATAATGTGGTCTAAGAAAGATTTAATATTTGTTTTCTTGCTTAAATTTTAAGTTTGTATCTTGGTTTCAATTCTGATTTGCTTGTTCAAGAGATCTCTTGTCAAATTATATTAAAATTTCAATTAAAAAAAAAAAAATTATTTGCTGCTGCTGGGTCAGACCAGTGGTCCATTTTGCCCAGCAGTCCGCTCACGTGGCAGCCCTTAGGTCAAAGACCAGTGCCCTATTTGAGTCTAGCCTTACCTGCGTATGTTCTGTTCCAGTAGGAACTTATCCAACCTTGTCTTGAATCCCTAAAGGGTGCTTTCCCCTAAAACAGCCTCCGGAAGAGCGCTCCAGATTTCAACCACTCTCTGGGTAAAGAAGAACTTCCTTACATTTGTATGGAATCTTTTCCCTTCTAACTTTAGCGAGTGCTCTCTCGTTCTCCTTGAAGAGGGTGAACAATCTCTCTTTCTCTACTAAGTCAATTCCCTTCAATATCTTGAATGTTTCAATCATGTCTCCTCTCAGTCTTCTCTTTTCAAGGGAGAAGAAGCCCAGTTTCTCAAGCCTCTCGTTGTACGGCAACTTCCCCAGTCCCTTAACCATTTTTGTTGCTCTTCTCTGGACCCTTTCGAGTAGTACTATGTCCTTTTTCATGCATGGTGACCAGTGTTGGACACAGTACTCCAGGTGGGGGCTTATCATGGCCCGGATAACAGCATGATAACCTTTTCAGATCTGTTTGTGATCCATTTCTTAATCATTCCTAGCATTCTGTTTGCCCTTTTCACCGCCGCTGCGTATTGCGTGGACAGTTTCATTGACTTGTCTACAAGTACTCTCAAGTCTCTTTCCTGGGGGCTCTCCCCGAGTATAGCACTAGACATCCTGTATTCGTGCATATGATTTTTGTTACTGATATGCATCATCTTGCACTTATCCACGTTGAACCTCATTTGCCATTTCGCAGCCCATTCCTCAAGCGTATTTATAGGAAACAGAGAGTGGGGGTAAATGGACAATACTCGGACTGGAAAAGCGTCACCAGTGGGGTGCTGCAGGGCTCAGTGCTTGGACCTGTGCTCTTCAACATCTTTATAAATGATCTAGACATTGATACGACGAGTGAGGTGATTAAATTTGCGGATGATACAAAGTTATTCAGAGTAGTGAAGACACAGGGGGATTGCAAAGATCTGCAATGTGACATAATCAGGTTTGAGGAATGGGCATCAACATGGCAGATGAGGTTTAACGTGGATGATGCATGTAGGTAACAAAAATCTCATGCACGAATGAGATGTCCGGGGCGGTACTTGGAGAGACCTCCCAGGAAAGAGACTTGGGAGTTATGATCGACAAGTCGATAAAGCTGTCCACGCAATGAGTGGCGGCGGCAAAAAGGGTGAACAGAATGCTAGGAATGATAAAGAACAGGATCACGAACAGATTGGAGAAGGTTATTATGCCGCTGTACCGGGCCATGGTGCGCCCTCACCTTGAGTACTGCATCCAGCACTGGTCACCGTATATGAAGAAGGACATGATGCTACTTGAAAGGGTCCAGAGAAGGGCGACTAAGATGGTTAAGGGGCTGGAGGAGTTGCCGTATGTAAGGGTATATTCTTTATAAGCTTATTTTGCTTTGCTATGCAATAAATCAAAAAAAGCCATTGTCTCTTTTTGTTCTCTGTAATTGTGACTATGTGTGCTGGTTGTGGAATTTCCCTTCCCCATCCCTCCCTGTTTTTAGGAGGAATTAAACTTACTTTTCCCCATAAGCCACACCCATTATTAGCTTGTGACTGGGCATGTACAAAGGGGGGACTATAAATATGTGTTGTTGTTTCTGAATAAAGTCACTTCTCTTTTGCCATGTAAATAGTCAGCAGGTGTATTTTTTTCTTCCTAATGAAATGCCCTCTCCCCCCCTTTTTTGTATCGGTACCAGAGACGACAGAGTATTTGTGTGAGGCAGTTGGTTTCTGATCCTTTTCAGCTGGGGACGTCGTCCGGGATGGAGATGTGCCGAGGCTACAGTGAGTGAGTATAGATTTCTGACTGTCACTGGGGTCTCTGCCCTCTTCCAAGTCTTCCACACCCTTATTTGGTTATTGAGACTTTTGGCAAGTCTCTTGAGACTTTTTAGCAAGTCTCTTGGAGTTTTGGGAACTCCAGGGAGTTATGGGAACTCCTGAAGTACTTTTGAGTGGTCGCACGTTCTTTCAGGAAGAACGATATTAATAGATATACTCTGTTGTCTGTGGGGAACCACCCACTTTGTGCATGCGGTTTTTTTCCTGCTTTCTATCGCTTTGTGCTTTGTTCTGGGTCAGACAGGATCCTCCCCTTCCTAAGAAAGACGAGCCTTGTACAACTGAAATGGGAGAAAGAAAACAAACCCCTCTGCTCTCTGTTGAATGGAAAAGCATGCCTGAATTAAGTTATGGAGTCTGGAGAAAGAAAATAATTGTAGCTGTGGTATTTTTCTCTTCTCTGCTGTGTTTCCAAGCTGTCTCTCTGAACTAATTTGTACTTTTCCTCTCTGTGAAAACGAAAAATTAATGGCTACCCATTATACTCTGAACTTGTTTGAAAAAAAAAAAAAAGTTTCCCCTCGCTCTTTTCAGCTCTCCTTTGTCTGAAAGGGTGGGCGTGTTTACTCACCCCTCCTCTTTCTCCCTCAATGCCTTCCACATTGCCTATCACGTGAGCTGGAAGGCGGGCTTTTGGGAGCCCCCCTTTCTCCAGAGAGGGGAGGGGGGAATGGAGCAGCATGGATTTTCTTGAGATGTCTTGGAGCAAGTCTGTTTGCATATGAAAAGGTTTTATTGTGAATTTGTAGTTTCGTAAGGCACGAGAATTTAATTCAATTTGTTTCTGATGTAGTAGGAAAACGGAAAGATTATGTAGTCTGAATATATTGCTTTAAATGCCTCTGATTAAACTAAATTCAGTAGTTGAAGCCCGACCAGAGAGCTGTTTAAGTGATCCCTACTGAGTTAGAACAATGGAAGTGGCCTGTTTCTGTTTAAAGGGTTCACTGTATGAGCAGGAAAAGCATGGAGAGAACTAGGAGTCATGATATAAAATTGTTTAGAACTAGCTGCAAGCTTATTGCAAGTTATGCTTGGAATGAATGTGAATTAAGAATGTGGGTTTCAGACAGATGAGAGAGAATGAGGAAAGTGGGTTTTTAGACAAATAAAAGATTATAAAGATGAGATTGGTGGTTTAATATTTGTCAATTGAGAAAGGCACCAGAGTTGGATAATAAGTGAGGTGGATTTTTGCCATAAGTGAATGGACAAAAGAAGTTTGAACAGCAAGATGGGTTTAACACTGAATTGTTATATTGGAATTGTATAGCAGTATAGAAAGGAGCTGTTTCAAAGCAGGAAATAGAATGCATAGGCATGTTAGAGAACATTTTATGAAATATGTTAAGGAAAGTGTTAAGGAATGTATTTAGCAGTGAGCCAAAGTTTAGTTAAAATTTTTGTGGGTCTGCATTTTAAATTTTCCTGTGGCCATATTTGGCATTACAGGCCTCTGTAAAAGTTTATTTACTCTGTGTGTTTTGTGTTTCAGTTAAGGGACCTCCTATGAGTCTTTTTCAACTGCTGTTGCTTTCAACAATTCAGCTCAGAGGCTATGACTCTCCGATGCAAGAACTAGCAGGGGCTAGTCTTGTTTGCAGAGGGGAGGAGGCACCACGTGTTTCTTTGTCCTCCTGTTAATGAATATGTGCTTTCCTTGCAGTGGCCACACCGTTCTCCGCGGGAAAAGAACAGTACCACATTCCACCACTAGAGCTGTGAAGAGCACAGAAAATCCAACAGATTTTATCTTAAACCACTTTACTTTAAATCACTTCATTTGAATTAGGCTTCTGAACTTTAATTATGCCTATGCATAATTCAATAGGCTTATTACATCGTGTTAGCAACTGTATTTTCTTTATTATTGTCCTCATGCATTGTTCTCAGAAAATGTTTTGTTTATTCTGTATTTTAAATTTTATTTCATATTACTGTATTCTATGTACGGTGACAGGTTCTAAGCTGTCACACATTGCAACAGTGTATCTTATTGGGTTTAACTGCTGACATCACCAGTCCTTTTAATGATTTTAATTTATATTAGAGAAATGAGTTCTTGCACCACTCACAGAAAAAAAGAAAAATTATATCTGGTGTGCATTATCTGCACATGGGTTAAATTTACATATTAGGCACATATTGGGTTTTCTTAGCACTCTGCATTATTTTATACCTTATTGATTTAATTCTAGGTTACTATGCAAAACACTGAGCATAGGGACCAATTCTAAGTTAGGTAATACCCATGTTCTCTTATTTTAGGGAAATCTAAGGATTTAGATATGTTTAATATATATCTAAGATTCTATCTTTCTCTTAGCTATACTTTTTGTATATTTTCTGATCTTTATACCTCAAGAATAAAAGAATAGATCCAAGTTTAGTCTCTGCTCTGCTCTAGGGCTCTTGCACCTGGACTAGAACAGCCACTACCTATACACTTGCTATTGGAATGGTAAGTTTCCTGTATGGTGTAGCTTAGCTAGCAGTTTACATAAATTACTTGGATGGGATTTGCTTGCTTCCTCACTTAAGAAATCAAGCATACCATGGGTACGACACTCTCTGGGCTACTGTTAAGCCTGAGAATTGGGTTTCCTGGATCTTTGTTGAATCTGTCCTGTTTAATTGGCCTCAACTATACTCTGATCCATAGGTGATTGGTCCTGTCCAAAGCACCCTTGCAGAAGAAAGAATGACAAGTGATACCCAATCATGCCTAAGCGTGTCTGCCTTCGCCATAAATGGCTCGATGGCCAAGAAGGGGCTGAAGAGGCCTGGGTTGGTGTATACTACGCAGAAGCGTTAGCAGGGCATGACAGAGACCTTCCTAGTTCTGATCAGAGGGTCTTATATACATGCAAACACATTTAAAAACTTTGAAAAAGTCAGGATAATTAACAAGAGACCAGGAAATCGATGTGTAGCATAGGAAAATGGGAATTTCATATTTATGTGAATTGTTCGGTGAAGCAAGACCACAGAGGAAATCAGGATATATGGAGGTATGAAACTGCCTCCATTATATTCTCTCCCTTTCTCTGTCCCTGAGTCTCTGTTCAGTTTGCCGCCTTTAAACCTCGTGGTTCTAATTGATACTAGATATGCCTTAGGCTGGTTAGGAAGAACATATTAGTTTCTATATTCCAAACTGAGATATCACGTGTATTCAGTATGAATGTAATATATTGTGCTAGATGTATAAAAGGGACCCCGAATGAAGGAATGATATATGAATGATGTGTGAAGGCAGGCAGTTGGAATACACACAAAAACAGGAAGAACAGGTTGTGCTTCAAGTAACCTTGAAATGACCTTGCACTTTAAAAATTTAATAAATTGTTTCTTCTTCCTCTGTAGATTGAAGCTAGTTGTGTCCCTGATTGCATTATCTCTTATGACTGTGTTCTCAGGAAATTACCTTGCTCATGTGTGCACACAAATATGCCTGGTTCTATGATGTTTCTCTGCAGATTTCAGTTCAGCCCTCACTTCTTGATGGATGAACGACAGTTTATGGCCTCCTGGAGCTCTATGTTTGTGTGTACCATGTACTCTCTATGTTGTTTGTTTGATTTGTGGGGTACCCCGGAAAAATATACCATTGGCCATTTTTGGAGTTTTTTAGTCCCATTTTTTGCATTCTTGTTGTTTCCTATCTAAATTGCACAATATTTTTTTTAGTTCTTGTTTTTATGGCCTGAGCGCTGCGTAGTTAGGGGTTATATTATTACGACAAAGGTTCTATACAGTGTTTAGTCCATGGTACCCACTGGATCTGCTCAATTCACACATTTCTGGCATAATGGGTTGTTGTGTCCTACACTGGGTATATCCTTATGGTTTCTTTTGAATGAGTTATGCGAAACCCACACCAACTTATCACCCTGACCTCTTATGCTTGTGGTTTATCGCTACCCCCATCTGGTGCCTTTAGCAGGTGCTGAGGGCCCCCTCATTACCCTCTCTGCCCAGTGCCCCCACAACAAACCCTACATTTTCCTATATGCATCCTCCAGTACAATTGTTAGAGGTAATTATATTTCAATCTGAACCCTTAAATATGAAAGTTCCTACGTTTATAGTTCACTAAATTTAATTCAACATTTTGTATGTCCAATTGGCATTTCTGACTTTGCCCTGCAAAAAAGGAGAAGGAAACCCCCTCCCCTGGAATGTAATCTCTGTAGTAAGAAGAAAAATCCATCTCTATAGCAACCAGGTCAAAAGCCAACCCTTATCTCTCCTGCAGGTCTCTGGAGACTGGATACACATTGAAACAATGGGACTTCATAAAACTAAGTTTCAGCCTGTGTGTATCTTCTCTGGTCTTCAACAGAGCTTATATATTAATTCTAGTAACATGAGAGTAGGCCTACTCCTGCTTCCAGTGACCTCAGCACAAAAAAACACATATTTAGATCAATATATTATCCCCTGTTTGTTTTATCTGGTTTGTGTTCTGGCTTCTCCAATTGTAATTTTATCTAGCCATTTAAACCCTCCTCCTTTGCCCTTGGATAGGTCCTTATCTTATAACCAAAACCCTGACTAGTAAATCCAGAGCAATGGAAGGGAAATAATGGCTATTTTATTTTTCATACTTGCCCATTCTACCACATAGCTGCCCATTTTTAATAGGCTGCCACGTCCATGTATTTTGATGCATGCATGTTATTTGATGTTGTTTATGGTTATGGTATTGCCCCTCCTACTGTTCCTCAATTGGCAGCATTATTATCTCCAATGTGTTCTCTAGCTTAATGCCTTTCCAGTAATGACCCTATGAGGGCACCTTCACTTATGGAGGAGCCTGTCCTTTATGGGAATGTGTCTCATGTGCTTTTTCTGTTATGTTTCCCCTGCTTTTCTGCACATATGAAAGTAGATTTTGTTTTTCCTATCACAACTAGGCTGGGTTCGAGTCTTTTATTCCCCTTCTTACTATCAATAAGTCTGTTGATTGGATTAATTACATTTATTATAATCAGCAATGCTTTGTGATCTACCCTAGGGCCGCCTTGCAAGATATTGCTGATAAGTTAGGCCCCACTTCTCCAATAACTTTCCAAAACTGCATGGCCCTGGATATGCTCCTTGCTGAGAAGGGGAGTGTCTGACAATTAATAGATGTCCCCTTTTGATGAAAAAAATAAATGGTTACGTTAGACATGATCGAAACATTCAAGGTACTGAATGACTTAGTAGATAAGGACAGGTTGTTCACCCTCTCCAAGGCAGAGAGAACGAGAGGGCACTCTCTAAAATTGAAAGGGGATAGATTCCGTATGAATGTAATAAAGTTCTTCTTCACTCAGAGAGTGGTAGAAAACTGGAATGCTCTTCTGGAGTCTGTTGTAGGGGAAAACACCCTCCAGGGATTCAAGACAAAGTTACACAAGTTCCTGCTGAACCAGAAAGTAACCAGGTAGGGCTAGTCTCAATTAGGGCGCTGGTCTTTGACTAAGGGCCACCACATAAGCAGAGTGTTGGGCACGATGGACCACTGGTCTGACCCAACAGCGGCAATTCTTATGTTTTTATGTCTCTTTTTAGGTCGTTGCAATCCTTCTGTGTCCTCACTACTCTGAATAACTTTGTATCGTCCACAAATTTAATCACCTCACTCGTCGTGCCAATTTCTAGGTTGTTTATAAATATGTTAAAGAGCACAGGTCCGAGCAACTGAACCCTGCGGCACTCCACTCGTGACGCTTTTCCAGCCTGAGTATTGTCTATTCACCCCCCACTCTCTGTTTCCTATCAGCCAACCAGTTTTTAATCCATGTGAGTATATCACCCTCAATTCCATAGCTCACAATTTTTCGAAGTAGACGTTCATGAGAAACCTTGTCGAACGCCTTCTGAAAATCTAGATATACGATGTCGACTGGGTCACCCTGGTCTGTTTGACCATTTACTCCCTCGAAAAAGTGCAGTAAGTTTGTCAAGCACGATCTTCCTTTGCTGAAGCTGTGCTGGCTGGTCCTCATCAGTTTATGTCCATCAAGGTGATCAATGATGTGGTCCTTTATCAGTGTCTCTACTATCTTTCCCAGTACCAAAGTCAGACTCACTGGTCTGTAGTTTCCCGGATCTCCTTTCAAACCTTTCTTGAAGATTGGCGTAACATTCGCCACTTTCCAGTCTTTCCTGATTTGATTGACAGATTGGCTATTAGTTGGCAACATCTTCATAGAGGGTACAGTATAATCTTATTATAACAGACTTCAAGGGACCTGGAAAAAACAGTCCATTATATCTAGAGTCCATTATATCCAGAGTTGCATTTTTAAAAAACTTTATTTAGGTCAACTTGAAACAACATACAATCAATGAACAACAGTCACTGCACAACCATATCAGCAACATCAATAATAAAACTCAGCAAAAATTGGTATGGCACGAAATGATTGCAAAACAAGAACACTAAAAGATGTTCTAAAGCATTATGTCGTACTGTACTGGAAAGAAAAATAATCTGTCATTTTCTTCTGGGCTGCATTTTGATACTATATCACCGGCACACCATGCGCCTTGTAGGCGGAGCCTGCATGTCCTTTATAGCCAAACAAAACTAAAGCTATAAGCAGCTCTGGGGACCAAATTGTTTGTCCATTATATGCGAAAGTCCATTATATGCGAGTCTGCTATATGCAGTGATTTTCTGCATGTTTATAAAGGTGCATGGCCGGGACCAGCGGACCTTGTCCGCTATATACGATATCCCGTTATAAGCGAGTCCATTATAATGAGATTATACTGTAGTAGGTTTAGTAATATGGTAAATGACAGCAGAGCCTTGCGCAGTACTCCTTTTAGGCCCAGGTCACCCGTGTTTAAAGGAAAACAATATATCTTGCCAGACAAACTCAAAGAATATGTTTCTCGCCACATATACTTTAACTTGCTTTTTTGAAAAAAGCACATAGGAAATATATGATGGTCAAACAACAAGGAGCAAAATGAGAAAGAAAAGCTCAGTTTAACACACCATAATAAAATTTGTTATATGAAAGCTGATATTCTACTTCCCCACAATGTGCAGATCATAGCTAGAACATTTCTCCATTGAAGTCACCATACAAAACAAAACAAAAAATCCTGATTTTCATGTTATCTGAGCAATAGCAACACAAAGCTCTCCATTACCAGGCACATTGTGAAATACAAAACCTGAATACAGTACAAAGACTGTTGCTGTTTTCTGGGTCTCACCGTGTCTTGGTAGGTAGAACTGATGTTTCAGCCATCATGCTGTGGCCTTCTTCAGGGCATGATGACTGAAACATCTATTCTATCTACCAGTGGCGTACCTAGCTTATGTGACACCCAGGGCCCATCATTTTTTGACCCCCCCCCCCCTATCTATATGAAAAATATGATTTTTAGTAACAATCCACATATCGCACAAGAGTGCACCTAGGAAAAGGCAGCACTTAAACACTGCAGTGAGCACTAGAACACCAACACATACATTGTAAAACTAAACAAACCAAATCCCACACAGTCAATTGATCCTGCAGTCAATGCCAACTGAAAACTATGTCCTTTTCATACACACAGAACAGAGATACACCCTCGCCTAATATGGAATAATCACAAACTAAAAATAGAAATATGTAGACAAAAGTTAAACTGAACCACCAAGAAACCAGACTCTGCATATAATGCAACACCACAACACCACAGAAACAGTAACACATATCCCCTAATACTGTGTAAAATGTAAAGCCAGTAGATGTAAATTTGAAAAAACTGATACATAACAATCACCACTTTACAAATTAACAAATAGAAATAAAACAAATAATGAGAAATAAGAAAATACCATTTTATTGGACTAATCCATTTTTCAATTAGGTTTCGGAGGCCAAATCTTTCTTCAGGACAGTACAGTATACTGCTGTTATGGTATCCTATCCTGATCTGAGGAAAGGGTTTTAGTCCTGTTTATAAACTTTTATCAATACATTTACAATACTACTTGATTCTAAGTAAAGCAACAAAAAAAATATTTCTACCTTTTGTCGTTTCTGCTTTAATAATCTTCTCTTTTCTCTCTTCTTTCTATACAGTATTTGTCCTCTCTCCCATCCATGCAACATCTTCCCTCTCTTTGCCCCTTCCACCCAGCTTCTACCCTCTCTCTACCCCTTCCAAATACTTCCCACTCTTTCTCTGCCCCTTCCATCTACTGTCCACCCTCTCTGTCTTCCATATGGCATCATCCCTCTTTCTATGTCCCTTCAATAAACTGTATATCCTGTGTCCCTTCTCTCTTTTGCACATGATTTATTTCAGCGTCACCCCCTTTCCATTTTTCTATTTCCACCAGAAAAATGCTTTGGCATCTCTCTCATTCTCTTTTCCTTTCCTTTCTTCCTTCCCACTCCACACCATGGTCTGGTATCTCTATCTCCTTCCCTTCCCTCCCCCCATTCCATGGCATCTCTTCCTCCCCCTCAATGGTCTGGTATCTCCTTTCCTTTTTTCCTTTCCCTCCCTCCCATAAACTTGGCATCTCTGGTTCCTCTCCCTTGTCTTCCTTCTCCCTCCTTCCCTCTCTCTTCCCAAATAGGTGCTGCAGCAGTAGCATTTCTCTCCCCCCCTTCCCTGTGCAGCAACAGCAGCAGCAGCAGCAGCATTTCTCTCCCCCTTGCCTGTGCAGCATTTCTACCCCCCCTTCCCTGTGCAGAAGCAACATGTCTCCCCCCTTGCCTGTGCAGCATTTCAACCCCCCCTTGCCTGTACAACATTTCTACGCCCCCCCTTCCCTGTTCAGCAACATTTCTCTTCCCTGCCCAGAATTACTGTGACATCAGAGGGAATGCTTCCGATACAGCCGCGGATCGTGTGAGGAGCCGACACCCGTGGCTTTGAGCAGGGGAGCCGGCCAAAAGTTGAACAACCGCCGGAGTGCGCATCCGTGGATTCTCCCTGTTTACTGCTGCTGCTGCTGGTTAAGGAAAGCAGCAGCAGCAGAATAGGGAGGGTGGCCGGCTGTGCACCCCTTTGGGGCATGAACCCGGGGCGGACCGCTCCCCCTTAGTATGCCACTGCTACCTACCCAGATGCGGCGAGACCCAGAAAACAGTAACAATCATGACGCCAGCCGCAGAAGCTTAAGAGAATAGTACAAATACATCTGCAACTAATATTTCCCAAAGCTAACATATTTCAATTATTAAATTCCAAATAAAACACTTTCTTTAGCAACTCTCCAGACTGGCCCAGTTCACTGACTGGTAATAGCTCACCATGAGACAAAACATTTTGGCTGTAATACAAGTAGCTAATATTTCCCGTCTGTTCTGTCTCCAAGCAGGTGTGGTAAGCTGTTGCTAATCTTCCCTGGATTAGTGTAGGCCTGTTGGAAGTTGTTTAGTGGCCGCCTTATCCTCATCTGGTGCTGGACTGAGCTTGGGGAAACCTTTCAGGGGTCTGTCCGACCTCGGGTGTGTCACATTCGATGGGTTACGAGTTGAGTCCCTCCCCACATTTCCTCTACCTCCCCAAATTTTGTAGAGGTGCATCAGCTGTAAGTCTTGCCATCAATACCGGCAAGGCATATAGCTTAGAGAGCCAGTGGAGTCTGTTCTGACAAAAAAATAAATAAATCCTGAGGCAGTGCCGGTCTGAAGGGAAGCCTTCAAATGACTGTAATTGATTTTTATTGTTAACCAGCTTTCTTTCCTTAGCTAGGTCGCGTATTGCGCAATGAGCACTTTTAAAAGGACAAAGTGCTCATTGTGCTCCAGATGTGAGGTCAATGCGGCAGGCCTGTGCTCGTAGTGTGCCGGCCACCGTGAAAGGGGAATCCTTAATGGCTTCAGGTACCGGCGTCCAGGGATCCCCTTCGTGAGTGCCTCACACACCAGCAACTTGCAGCCAAAATTTCCCTCGCTGTCCACACAGGGATTTCCTCAGTCACCGATGGTCAGGGACATAGAGTTTTACCTTACCGCTGAATATGCTGGGACTCCCTTACCGCTGCTGCTGGCTTGCCAGCTTTAGCGGCTGGGGCGGTTCAGGCCTCTCAGCCGCTACAGGCTTTGGGGACATTTTTCTCATTGGATTTTGCTCTGATTTTGGCAGGAAGTACTTCCATTTTGTCTGCAGTCTCAGGTGATCTTTCCCCTGTATTGGAAAGATGGACAGGTTTCTGCTGGATCCTTGGTCGATCAATGTTCTGGAGACCAGAGCCATCCGACTGGGGTTGCTAGTGTTCCAGCCGCTGTTGACGGGCAAGTCTGTTCGGGTTCTCCCGGACAATGCCAAGGCGGTGGCCTACGTTAATTGCCAGGGGGGAACCAGGAGTCATGTGGTGGCTCAGGAGGCTGCTCTGCTCATGGTTTCAGCAGAGACTCATCTTCTGAACATAACATAACTATTTTTCTATACCGCCTCAATCAAAAGAATTCTAGGCGGTTTACACAAGAGAAAAACTGGACAATCAGCGAAATACAAAATATTAATGGTAAAAATACAGTATATTAACTAAAAAGACAATAAAAATATTTATGTTAATACAGTAAAATTATGTTAAGAATAAAACCTCGAATTAAGAGATAAATTTATCAAACAGTACTGTCTTAATTTCAGAAGGCACCGTAAGACAGCATGGCTCTGCTAATTTAGTTACTCAACCAGGACTGTTGTTTACTTGTTTGAAATGCGAGCATCCTGTCTAAGAAAGACCTACATTTACAGCCTAAAATCTTCAGGTATGCAAATAAATTTCAGTTCCTGGTTAATCTCACAGGGTTATGTAGCATGAAATTGGATAAAAGTTAGGTAGGGGCCAATCCCCAAACCAACTTAAAACAAAGGCATGAAAATTTAAATATTATTCATGCTTCCACTGGTAGCCAGTGTAATAATCGATAATAAGGACTGATATGTTCGCTTTTCTTCAGCCCAAATATCAGGCGAACAGCACTATTCTCAATTTTCTCACAACTTTCTTTGATACGCCCAAGTAAACAATATTGCAGTAATCCAATATAGATAGTACCAGTGCCTGCACCAATAATCTAAAAGATAAAGGGTCAAAATATTTTTTGATGGTCTTTAATTTCCATAGTACAAAAAAGCACTTTATCACCACCAAATTCATATGTTCTGCAAAAGTTAAATGGGAGTCTAAAGTGACTCCTAATATTTTTATAGATTTTAAAATTGGGTAATCATGACCATTAAGATGAAGCGATGTCTTAGTTATTTTGTCATTTGGACTTGCTAAAAAGATTTTTGTCTTTTCTTATTCAATTTCAGTTTAAAATTGGTTGTCCATTGTTCTATTTCAGTCATAATTTGAGAAATCTGTTCCAAAATTTATTTTGTTATGTTATTCAAAGGAATTAAAATAGAGATATGATCTGCATATATGTAAAAATTTAAATTCAGCTTCTGTATTAGGTGTCCTAAGGAAGAGATATAAATGTTAAAAAGCGTGGGCAACGGGGAACCCTGAAGAACCCCAGATGGATTCTCCAAGACTGGGAGTATTTTCCATCACAAATCACTTCTTTTTGTCAAGAAGCCCTGAAACCAATTCTAGACTCTTCCCGAGAGCCCCATTGCATCCAAGCTATGTAGCATTATTTCATGGTCAACCAAATGAAAAGCACTCCTAAGATCCAGTTGCAAAATTAAAGCGCTAGTGCCTGTACTAAAAAGACCATAAAGATGCCTTAAAATTGAAGCTAAAACTGTCTCAGTACTAATGCCTTTTCTAAATCCTGACTGGTGTTCATTAAGGATGTTGAATTTATCCAGATAGTTCACCAGTTCTAAATTAACCAGCTCTTCCAGGAGTTTGGTAAATAAAGGAATGCTTGCTATAGGTCTATAATTTGATTTTAAAGCAATTGAGGGAGTGGAGAATGTCTAAGCGGACTTCCTTAGTCATTATGTGTTAGATCCCAGAGAGTGATGTCTCGGTCCTGCAGCCTTCGAGTTGATTGTGCAGACTTGGAGTCACCTAGTCCTGGACCTGATGGCCACAAATATCAATGCCAAAGCGCCCTAGTTTTTCAGTCAGCGCCAGGATGTTCAGGCTGAGGGGCTGGATGCTCTGGTACAGCCTTGGCCGGCAGAGGGCCTCCTGTATGTGTTTCCACCGTGGCCGATGGTGGGCAAAGTTCTTCCTCGCATTGCTTGGCACCCCACCACATGATCCTGGTGGCTCCGGACTGGCCCAGGCGCTTGTGGCAGATCCTCTCCCACTGCCCCTCTCGCCTGATTTTCTGACTCAGGACCCCATTCCAATGTTCGATCCAGGTCCCTTTTGTCTTACGGCTTGGCTCTGCAGAGGGAGCGCCTAGGTATAAAAAAAGGTTATTCAGATAAAGTGATCTCCATTCTCTTGGGATCCCGGAGGCTTTCCACTTCTCGGGCTTATGTACGAGTTTGTCGTATTTTTGAGGAGTGGCGTGCTGCACGTGGAGTGGTTTCCTTTCGCGCATCTTTGCTTTACATCTTGGAGTTCTTGCAGGATAGCCTGGACAAGGGCCTGGCCTGGTCTTCTCTCCGGGTTGAGAAGGGGGAGGGGAAAGTCCTGTAAGCTCAGGTGAATACCTCCGAGAATCTCCCTGTCACAGCAGTAGCAGGCCAAAGTAAGGCCAGTACAGCTAAGACCTAAAATGGTTGCTGAAAAAGCAAATGGACTCTCTGACTAGAAATTGTCAACTCTGAAAGGGACTGTGAACTCTGGAAGCCACTTCTGCTTTTTCCTAGAAACAGAGAGCGTAGTTATAGAAAAAACAGTTCTGATGAAAAATATAAGCAGCATGATAACTTTATGAAAGTTTTACCAGAGGAAAGACGAACCACGGATAGAAGTGTACAAAAAGGCCAACCACAGAGCCGGAAAACCGTTAGGCTCAAGTGCTCAAAAGAGGAACTTGGTATATTAAAAGGACATTTACGGGGAAGTGAGGGAGAAGCATATGGAAAAAGGCGTGACACAGAATCACTCAATTTATGTTAACCAATCCATAGCTTAATATATGAGATAATGAATATGATTAACCAATGAAAGTGTGAAATGTAACATGCACCAACGTGGGCCAGAGCTGCCAGAATCATATAAAAGAAAGCTCCCTGGACCATAGTTTCAGAACACATCGGAAGTTCTCCATCAGTCTGGCCAGCCTGATGTATGCTCTATCACTCTGTATGCTGTGTGATTTATTCCTGTAAGCTATTACTATTTGATTATTAAAACTCATATTATTTGTATCAGCATAAGGAGAGTTGAGTGGTCTATCTGTGAAGGCCTAGGGTCTTCAGGGTTCAACTTGAAACTTTGTCTGCATTTTGCGGTTTGCTGCAGGCTAAGCGTTTAACTTCTTATCCGGATGTGGTTCACTTTTTGAGGGCGGCCAAATTGCTTCAGCCTCCAGTGCAACCTTCAGTTCCAGCCTGGAATCTCAATCTGGTTCTGTCCATGCTCGTGTGCTCTCCCTTTGAGCTCCTGGGTTCCTGCTTGTTGAAGGACCTTACTCTTAAGGTGGTTTTCCCGGTGGCCATTACTTCTGCAAGACGCATTTCTGAGTTTCAGTCTTTCTCTTGTAGGCCTCCCTTCCTGGTGTTTTCTAGGGAGCGTGTTGTGCTGCAGCCTGTTCCTTCCTTTCTGTTGAAGGTGGTCTCACTTTTTCATGTCAATCAGTCCGTGGTCCTCCCGGTCTTGGGTAGTCAGGAGGGCTCTTCGGAGCACAGGCAGTTGCGCAAATTGGATGTCTGTCAGATTCTTCGCTCTTATGTTCAGCAGACCCAAGAGATCCAGAAATCAGATCATCTTTTTGTCCTTTTAGCAGGCCCTTGTAAGAAGGCGGTGCTTACAAGGCTACCATTGTACACTGGATCAAGGGGACTTATCGCTTCCGCATACCTTCTTCAGAAGAAGCCTGTTCCGGAATTTCTCAAGGCTCATTCCACTCGGGGTCAGGCAGTTTCTTGGGCTGAGTCTTCTCTCGTGCCCCCAGTGGATATCTGTAAAGCTGAGGTTTGGTTTTCTCTCCATTCCTTTGTGCGACATTACTGTGTGGACGTTCAGGCGCGTCAGGATGCAGTGTTTGGTGAGCATGTTCTGCTGGCAGCCCTCCGGAGGTCCCACACACGATGGGTACTGTTTTACTATATCCCATCAATGAACTGGGCTGGTCTGAAGAGTTGCTTAACTAGAAATTAGGTTCTTACCTGCTAATTTTCTTTCTTTTACACTCTCCAAACTGGCCCAGTCCCCACCCTGACTGTCTGTCTGTTATTCTTTTGGGATTCACGTGAGGAGTGTGTTTTTTTTCTGCGGGTTCTAGAATTTTTTTAGGGTCAAGAAGATTAAATAGAACATCAGCTGGCAAGCTGTGGGGATGTTTGCTGAAGGAGCTTCTTCTATGCAATTTCCAACAGTATTGCTCTCTGTTAGTTGTTACTCCTGTTACTGTTATGATTAGCACTTCTTAGTTCTGCTTGGCTATTCAGCAGACTGAATATATTAGGGGGAAGCACAGCTACTTGTATTACAGCCAAAAGGTTTTGTCTCGGTCTCCATCTGCTGGTCATGGTGAGCTATTACCCATCAGTGAACTGGGCCAGGCTGGAGAGTCTAAAAGAAAGAAAATTAGCAGGTAAGAACCTAATTTCTCCTTATTCTACCTTTTTCTGGACAGTTTCATGCTCTATTATGTTGGTTCCAATTACTTGTCTGTTTTACTGTCTTCTTTTTCCAGTGGCTGTTGTCTCTTTTTCAATTCTCTTCTCCCCTCCTACCTTGTTCGCTCAATATACAGTATCTGTCTCTGACATACTGATTTTTCCTTTTAACTTTCCTTCCTTAGTGATTAAGTGATTTTAGAAAAATTGCTATATTAATCAAACATCAATTTATAATTTATATAATTGGATGGTTATATGGTGCTATTTCGTTTAGTTAATTTATGGTAAGTATAGTGCATTAATGAATAATTAATTTATTATGTAAGTAAGATTAGTTTAGTTAATTTATGATAGCTACAACGCATTAATGATATTCAATTGATTATTTAAATAAGATCAGTGTGATGTCTTTCTTATCAATTTAGTGAAAGTATATTATAATCAATTAATAAGTGTTTTTGATCATGAACTATATATATGCAGTACAGATCTGTATTTATTATTATTATGTAGATGTAAGATGATGTAATTGAAATTGCAATATTGGTAGGAAGCTATTACTCATTCCATGGGTGTTTGTGATGTGTGTATAAATGGATTTAAATAATTTGTTCTTTGTATTATGCAGCACTCCTTAAGAACCCTTGAAAAAGTCTTTATGTGGCGAAACGGGTCCTGTTGGGGCAGGATAGTAATTCTGCATATTGTGACAGGGAAGTCCCTGTCCCAATGAAAAGAACATTTAAACCTCCCCAGCATGCATCAAGGGGCTCTGGAAAACCTGGCCTGGAGCAGGCACAGCTGACTCAGCCAGGAGGAAAGGTGCAGAGGCAGGGTTTTGCACAACCTAACAGCCATGGGGGAAGGGCACTGCAAACTAATTATCTCCCCTATCGATCCTTTCCTCAGAGTGAGAAACCTAAAACCAACCCAGGAGGGAGTGGGGGTCAGCACTCATGGGGTCCGGGACAAGCTGCCTCAAATAGAAGGGAGGCAGAGCAAGCAGAGGGGCTCAGCTGGCTCCAATCAAGGGAAGCCAGCCACCAGCCGAGACTGCAACTTCCAAAGATTGCCTTTTCCCCGCCCCAGGATGCTATACAGACTAGAGGTCAGCCCAGCAGGAGGGAGATTGTAAGCCCTGGGAGATTTCTTGCCTTGCCCAACAGACCCTGGGAGGGTGACCCAGGAGGTTTGTCTTGGAGAGAAAACGGTAGCAGAGAGCTGACAGGCAGGCAAGGAGGGGCAGGAGAGGAACAGCCCAAGATAGGGACTAGGAGATACAGCCTGGTCTCCCTGACGAATGAGGGGGAAATGACTAGTGTTCCCAATGATAATGAATGGGAGGAGGACATGGATACCGAGGGAGAATGAGATATGAAGGCTGGTGGAGAATCCCAAGCTAATGCAGGCTGTGCACAAGGCAGAAGCAGCTCTACTAAATTAAGGGTAATTTAAGGGAAGTCTGTTTCCAGGCTTTCCAGTAAACTCCCACAGACTCCAGAGGGAAAGTTATGAGATTTTGGTTCCTTCTGGGAGGGAGACAATTGGGGGAGAAACCGTGTGCTAGCAGCAGGGGTGACTGACTTTATGAGCAAAGGAACACTGGCTGGGAATTGCCAGCCTGCCCATGAGGAAGGCGTGGGTCCAAGAAAACTGAGCACACCTCTGAATGTATGTTTTGAATACATTTTTTTTCCTGCTTACAAAGACTGTGGGGGGTGCCTAGTATAAAGCTCAGGGCGGGTAGCCCACACTGAAGCGAGAGTGATTGCTTTAATGGACTTATGGAATATTGATTTGTTGAACCAATTTTTGTTTACCTTATTCCTGGAATTGTTAATAAACCGGAGAGCCATTTTTTTTCCTGAGAATCCTTTTCCTGGTTTTTCTTTCTGCCAGCCATACAAAAGGCGCTACATAAATCTGCCTGTGGTATACGGCGGGCTTCCCATCTACTCGGGAGCTGGCCCAGCCACAATATTAAAAGATAAGTGAAAATACTTTCTGTTGTGTTGTTTTTTTTAAATTTGGTTTAATTATGAAACAGTATGTATTGAGAAATACATCAAGGAGGAGGTGAAAATAAGGGTCAAGGACAAGAATCATTACCCACTGAAATAAAAATTTATATGTAATTAAGTGGATGTTGAAGACCCTTTGGACTTCTCTATACTTGACATTCGGAAGTGGGGTGTTTTGCTATTGTGGAAGTTTCCAGTTTACCTTACTTCATCATCTACTGCATCTTGTTAGTATTAGCTAGATTGTCCCATTATTCCCATGTTATACTTGTGCTTGCCAAACTTCATTGGTTGCCAGTTGTTTGGAGAATACAATTTAAGCTTCTAACCTTGGTATTCAAATCTGGCCGTGATTTATTGCCCAAGGTGACTGCTTCTCTGCTGCAGAATTATGTGCCTTCTCATCCATCCAAGGAACTGAAAGGGACCATAGCTGAACTGCTTCAACTTATAGCCAATCTGTCGATCAAATCGGGAAAGATTCCGGAAGACTGGAAGGTGGCAAATGTTACACTGATCTTCAAGAAAGGTTCGAGGGGAGATCTGGGAAACTACAGACCGGTGAGTCTGACCTCGGTACCGGGAAAGATGGTAGAGTCACTGATAAAGGACAGCATCATTGATCATCTTGACAGACACAGGCCGATAAGGACCAGTCAGCACAGTTTTAGCAAAGACAGATTGTGTTTGATGAACTTGCTGCACTTCTTTGAAGGAGCAAACAGACAGATAGAAAAGGGCGACCCGGTCGACATAGTATACCTGGATTTTCAGAAGGCATTTGACAAGGTTCCACATGAACGACTACTTCAGAAAATTACTAGCCATGGAATAGAGGGTGAAATACTCATGTGGATTAAAAACTGGCTGGAGCATAGGAAACAGAGAGTGGGGGGTAAATGGACAATACTCGGATTGGAAGAGCGTCACCAGTGGGGTGCCACAGGGCTCGGTGCTTGGACCCGTGCTCTTCATCTTTATAAACGATCTGGACATTGGTACGACGAGTGAGGTGATTAAATTTGCGGACGATACGAAGTTATTCAGAGTAGTGAAGACACTGGGGGATTGTGAAGATCTGCAACATGATATAATCAGACTTGATGAATGGGCATCAACATGGCAGATGAGGTTCAACATGGATAAGTGTAAAGTGATGCATGTAGGTAACAAAAATCTCATGCACGAATACAGGATGTCTGGGGCAGTACTTGGAGAGACCTCCCAGGAAAGAGACTTGGGAGTTCTGATCAACAAGTCGATGAAGCCGTCCATGCAATGTGCGGTGGCGGCGAAAAGGGCGAATAGAATGCTAGGAATGATAAAGAAGGGGATCATGAACAGATCAGAAAAGGTTATCATGCTGCTGTACTGGGCCATGGTGCGCCCTCATCTGGAGTACTGCGTCCAGTATTGGTCGCCGTACATGAAGAAGGACACAGTACTACTTGGAAGGGTCCAGAGAAGAGCAACTAAGATGGTTAAGGGGCTGGAGGAGTTGCCATACAGCGAAAGATTAGATAAATGGGGCCTCTTCTCCCTCGAAAAGAGGAAATTGAGAGGGGACATGATCGAAACATTCAAGGTACTGAAGGGAATAGACTTAGTAGATAAGGATAGGTTGTTCACCCTCTCCAAGGTAGGGAAAACGAGAAGGCACTCTCTAAAACTGAAAGGGGATAGATTCCGTTCGAACATAAGGAAGTTCTTCTTCACCCAGAGAGTTATAGAAAACTGGAATGCTCTTCCGGAGTCTGTCATAGGGGAAAACACCCTCCAGGGATTCAAGACAAAGTTGACAAGTTCCTGCTGAACCAGAACGCACATAGGTAGGTCTAGTCTCAGTTAGGGCAATGGTTTTTGACCAGAGGGCCGCCGCGTGAGCGGACTGCTGGGCACGATGAACCACTGGTCTGACCCAACAGCGGCAATTCTTATGTTCTTAATTGGATCGCAAGACACAGCTTTTTTGGCTGTTCCCACTCTTCGTTCTGTCTCCAAAGTTTCAAATCGATCATGTATGTTCCAAGTAGCCGGACCTTTACTAAGGAACTTAGTTCCAGATTCTATCCATCTGACTTTTGATTTTTTGGCATTTCAGAAAAGTTTGAAAGCCCGTTTTTTTCAACTTGCCTTTTCCAATTTGGTTACTTTGTAATCTTGTAATTGCTTGTCTTTTTATTTTAAGGCACATGTGTAAGTTGTTTATTGTATGCTGTTATTTTAATAATCTGCTATGTTTTGTTTGATTATGTATGTAATGTTTTGTTTTAATTATGTATGCATCGTTGTTATCCACATAGATGGTTGATATGCGAGCTAAAAGTGTCATAAATAAATAAATATTTGGGTCAGTTCGCAGTAATTAAAATTAGATTAGATTATTTCCTGTCCTACTCAAAACCTGATTACTGATATCCTACAAAGGAAAGCAGTGCTTACCTTGTATATTAGCTCAGCCATTTTTTTCTTCTGCATTTCAAAGTCTCTCCTGGGTACCACATCACTATAATCTGCTTTCATTGTATTCAGTTCTATCTGAGTCTCTGTAAGGCTCTTCTGAGTCATCTTTAGCGCTAGTCGTAATGTCACTGGGTCTTCAGATGCAACTTCTAAATAAGATACAGCACACACCAGGATAAATTTTCAAAGATAAACATTTGTATGTCTAAGTGAGAAGACTGGAATTACGTCCCTGACATTCAGCCAGCGACAGTTAGTGTTTTTTTAAATGCTGACCGTCACCATAAAAACATAAGCCAGCTAAATTAGTCTCCAATATTCAGTGCTAGGCCATGTCCAGGTACTGACACTGAATACCGAGGGCTAAATGTGGAGGCCTGGGTGCTAGATCTATTGTAGGGCCGGCCAATATTTAGCCAGGGCCACATTAGAGTTATGTGGGTGCCAGGTGACTTTCAGGCCAGCACCCTCATAATTATTTTACCATTAAAAATCTTCCCAATCTCTTTCCTGGCCCATTTACAAGCTTTTCCCCTTCCCCCAAGCCACGATGCTCTGTCCTATCCCCCTGAATGAGCTTTCCCTGCCTCTCCACCCCCTCCCACTTATGTAGGCCCCCTTAGGCCTAACTATCCCCCTGTTGGTCCAGCAGGGATTGGTGAGGGCAGGAGCACAGCCCTCTCACTCCTGCCCCTGGCAGCTCCTGTTCAGAATGGCTTGAGCATCATGGCCTGAGGGGTGGGGAAGGAACTTTTAGAGGGGCCAGGAGAGAGCTCATTCAAAAGCAAAGGTTCTAAAATCTAACTTTGTTCGGATGGAGGTTTACGTCAAGGATACGTTTGGAAGGAGTGGAAATGCAGTGGGCAAAACTGAAAGGAGCAATTGTAAGGACGACAAACCTTTTTGTGAGGCAAGTAAGTAAAAGTAAGAGGAAAAGAAGGCCGCTTTGGTTCTCAAAAGTAGTAGCTGAGAAGGTAGGAACAGCACAGTTACTTACCGTAACAGGTGTTATCCAGGGACAGCAGGCAGACGTCACTGACAGAGCCACGGTACAGACACTTTAAAAGTGTATTTCTACTTTAAGACTTTCAGAAAGTTTGCGATAGCCCGCACCGCGCATGCGCAAGTGCCTTCCCACCCGAAGTAGGCACGCGGTCCCTCAGTTCAGTAAGCCAGCTAAGAAGCTAACCAGGGGAGGTGGGTGGGTTGTAAGAATATCTGCCTGCTGTCCCTGGATAACACCTGTTACGGTAAGCAAGCTTTATCCCAGGACAAACAGGCAGCATATTCTCACACATGGGTGACCTCCAAGCTAACTAGAATGGGATGGTGGGAGTCTTGGCCTTTAAGTAAATAAATTTTGTAATACTTACTGGCTGAAGTGCCCATCCTGTCTGGAAAAAGATTCCAGATAGTAATGCGAGGTGAATGTGTGAACCGAGAACCAGGTGGCAGCTTTATATATTTCCACAATAGGTGTAGATCTAAGGGAAGCTGCTGAAGCTGCCATAGCTTTAACTCTATGGACTGTGACATGACTCTCCAGTGGTAGTCCAGCCTGAGTGTAACAGAATGATATACAGGAAGCCAATCAGTTGGAAATCATTCTCTTGGAAATAGGATGCCCCAACTTATTAGGATTGTAGGAGATAAATAGTTAAGGAGAAGATCTGTGCAACTTTGTTTTGTTGAGATAGTAGGCCAAAGCTTGCTTACATTCCAGGGTATGAAGAGCTGCTTCTCCGGAGTGAGAGTGAGGCTTAGGAAAAAATACTGGAAGCGCAATCGACCGATTAAGATGAAATTCCGTGACAACTTTCGGCAGAAACTTGGGATGTGTGCAGAGAACTACTTTGTAATGGTGGAACACAGTGAAAGGTGGATCTGCCACTAATGCTTGAAGTTCACTGACTCTCCTTGCAGAAGTGAGAGAGATAAGAAAAACAACTTTCCAAGTCAGGTATTTGAGATGAGCCGTAGACACTGGTTCAAATGGAGGCTTCATCAATGTGGATAGAACGACATTAAGGTCCCAGACCACCGGAGGAGGTTTGAGAGGCGGTTTGACATTGAAAAGCCCTTTCATGAATCTGGAGACCAAAGGATGAGCAGTGAGAGGTTTACCCTCAACTGGTAGGTGAAAAGCTGTAATAGCACTGGGATGGGCTGATAGAAGTAGACTTGAGTCCTGAGTCAGATAGATGAAGAAGATTATTTGAGTAGTGTCGAGAATTGCCCCTATAAACTGGAGTCTTTGAGACGATTGAAGTTGTGACTTGGGGAAATTGATCTCGAATCCCAAGTTCTGCAGGAACCAGATGGTGCAATTCATTGCCAGCACAACATCCTGAGAAGGCAGGTCTTTGATGAGCCAGTTGTCTAGGTAGGGAAAAACCTGAAGACCATAAGATCGTAAGGCCGCCACTACCATGATCAGGCAATTCAAGAAGACTCTGGGAGAAGACACCAATCCAAAGGGCAGAACTTTGTGAACACTTGAAACCTGAGGTATTTGTGGGAAGCCTGGTGAATTAGGATTTGAGTGTATACTTCCTTAAGATCTAGAAAGCATAGCCAATCGTTGTGAGTCAAGAGAGGATAGAGATTGGCTAGAGATAACATCCAAAATTTTGACTAGAAATTTGTTGAGAGCTCGGAGGATTGTACACAGTGGCAAGTCAAATGCACGCAAGTGCGCAGAACCATTGTACACAGACCTCTCATCTTCTTTGGCACCAGAAAATAATGGGAGTAGAATCCGTGATGGTGCTGGTCCACAAGAACTTCTTCGATGGCATTGAGGAGAAGAAGGGGTTGAACCTCCTGGAGAAGAAGATGGGATTGATCAAGTTTCAGTTTATTAAATTTTGATTTTACGCAATATCAAATATTTCAATGCGTATTACATAATTGAAATGTACAATAAAAAAACTAGGGTGACAAATACAAATACAAATAAGACAAAATTATACAAACTAATCATTATGTATTATTAATACAAACTGAAACAAGTGGGTAAAGAAAAAATGGAATTACAATTAAAAAAAAAAAAAAATTTTTTTTTAACAATTAAGGTTTATACATAAGGGTAGGGTAGGTGAGAAAAGTAATGAAGGAAAGAAAGAGAGAAAGAAAAAAAAAAAAAAATGAGGGTCGAAAGGAGACTCTCTTGGAGGATGATTTGGAGGGAGGGTGGAGAAATGGAGAGAGAAACTCACCCGCTTGATTTTCAAGACCCAAAGGTCTGTGGTGATGAGCTCCCAATGACAGATGTAAATGTGAAGACGTCCCCCTATTGGTTGAAGAAGAGGATGAGAGATGGATACTGAAGCTATGCTTTCTTGTATCAGGTCAAAAGGACTATTGCAACTTGGTTGGAGCAGCAGGCTGAGATTTAGCAGGGCATTCATTGCTTTCTTTGTTGAGGCCTTGGTGGAGCAGAGGCCTTAGCTGAAAATCTCCTCTGGAAAGAGGAAGCAGGTTTGAAGGATTTTGATGGAGCTGGTATTTTCTTTGGCTTCACCAATATGTCCCAACGTGTTTTGTGGGCTGACAGCTTTTGGATGGCAGTGTATGCAGAGTCCCCAAATAGCTCGTCACCCAAGCAAGGGACGTTGGCTAGCTGGTCTTGGCGGTTAACATCCATATCCAAAATGCGCAACCAGGCCAGCCTCCTCATGGCCACGGACATAGAAGAGGTCCTTGAAGTAAACTCAAAAATATCATAGGACAACCAGACTAGATATTTGCGTAGCTGCAGAACAGTAGAAACCAGTTGTTGAAAACCCTTCACCTTACGAGCAGGAATATATTTTGGAAAAATAGAAAACTGCTTGAGGCAAGATGGTGGCGGTGGCAGTTTATTGAAAGGATACTCTGACTAGCGTTGGATACCACTAAAGAACAGCATGGTAAAGAGGAAAGGGAAACCATGTATGTTCCCAGTCGAACCGGCTCCCTCCTCGGTGTCGGTACAACAGACGCTGGAGAGCTTTCTCTTATCGCTGTGACGGGGTTGTGGGTGCCCAAGGGTCAACCACGGCATCCGCCACACACTTCAGATCCATGCTTCTTGGAGTGCCAGTGATAGTGAGGCTCTGGGCCCCAAGGAAAGAAGGTCCCAGTCAATATTATTTCAAGTTATATGCCAAATGGCGGATTTGGAAGGCAGATGGATAGCTGCATCTGTCATATTTGGCTCGATTTTCATTTCCATTGTTAATATCTATGCTCCAAATATTGACCTACCTTCTTTCATGACATCACTATGGGAAACCCTTCTCGATTTTTCCGATCATCCCCTGTTAATTGGTGGAGACTTCAATCTCCCTCTTCATATCATCAAAGATAGACAATCTCTCTCCTCATATCGCCCTTCCAAATCTTGGACAGAACTTCAACACATTATTCAAGATTTGGGCCTATGTGATCCTTGGAGACTTTTTCATCTTTTACCTTCTTTTCTGCTCCTCACAAATCTTACTCTCGTATTGACTATTTCCTTATATCTAAATCACTCCTTCCTCTGATAAAAGCTTCAATTATCCATCCCATAATCCTATCGGACCATGCTCCTATAGGATTACATATCGAAACCCAGTCCGTCAGTCCTAAACGGCATTGGCGATTAAATACTTCCTTAATATCAGATGAGTCCTTCACGGACAAAATACGATCATACATATCTACTTTCTTTTTTCATAATACTCCATCGGTATCTTCTTTTAACACTGTCTGGGAAGCCTTTAAAGTAAGTCTTAGAGGTGAAATCTTGAGCTTTGTTTCATGGAAAAAGAAAATTGACTCAGTCAATTTATCCGCTCTGGAACATGACATCTCGGCTCTCGAGTCCTTACATAGACAATCTCCCTCTTCACATCCTCCTCCGGAATTAATACCTAAAAAAGCTGAATACAATACCCTCTCTCGTAATAAAGCTCAACAAGATTTTCTACTTTCTAAGTCTGGTACTTATTTATATGCTAATAAATCTAGTTGTTATCTAGCCCATTATCTAGCCAACCGAAAACAAAGATCTAAAATTGCAGCCATAGTTACTGATGATGGCGTCTCTGTTACTGATGACTCCTCTATATCCCAATTATTTGCAAACTTCTACGAGAAGCTATATACATCCTCCTCCTCTTCCTCTTCCTCTTCAACTCTGGTATTTTACGATGATCTTCCTCACCCTTCTTTATCTCCTATACTATCTAAGTCTCTAGATGAGCCTATCTTAGAATCACTATCGTCCCATAAATCCCCAGGACCAGATGGGTTTCCTGTCGAATTCTACAAAACATTTTCCACCAAACTTATACCTTTTTTGAAATTACTCTACGAGTTTCTATTCTCTAACCCCAACGACCAAGGCTTTCACCGAGGCACATATTATTGTTTTACCCAAACCAGGCAGAGATGATACCAAAGTGTTGAATTACAGACCTATTTCTCTCCTTAATACTGATTGCAAAATCCTTGCTAAAATTCTTTCCTCTAGATTGGATAAAGTATTAGGTCTATTAATCCATTCTGATCAAGTCGGATTTATGAAAAACCATTTTATAGGAGATAATGCGCGTACCTTTCATGATGTTATCGATATTGCTCACACTTCCGAATCCCCAATGATAGCCATTTCTTTAGACGCAGAAAAAGCGTTCGATATGGTGGAATGGGACCACCTCTTTCATACTCTCCAATGGTTTGGTTGTGGCTCATCATTTATCCAATGGATTTGTCTATTTTACACTAAACCCTTTTCTAGATTGCGCATTAATGACTCTCTCTCTACACCCATCTTTCTACATAGAGGTACTAGACAGGGATGTCCTCTTTCCCCTCTTCTGTTTAATTTAGCTCTTGAACCTCTCCTCATATTTATTCGTCAACACAATATTATAACTGGTATACAAATAGGCCCCATACAAATTAAATCTTTGGCTTATGCCGACGATTTGCTTATATTTCTTACCAATCCTGCTTCATCTATATCTCCATTACTTCAAACAGTCTCTGAATTTTCGGCTCATTCTGGATACCGAATCAACTGGGATAAATCAGAAATTATGCCATTAAATGATGCTACTTCATTATCGGACTGTGGACCTCACTCTTTTCGTTGGAATTCATCTTCCTTAAAATACCTCGGAACTCTTTTTCACCACGATAAAGACACTATGATGTCTCTTAACCTCAATAATATTATTACCAAAATCGACTCTCTTCTGAGCCGCTGGTCCCCTCTCTCTTTATCGTGGTGGGGACGTCTAGATCTATCAAGATGACTATCGCTCCTATTGTAAATTACTATCTATCTATGCTCCCTAAATTGGCACCTAAAGCCTTCTATAAATCAATCGAACGTAAACTGTCTGAATATCTATGGAACAAAAAACCTCCACGAATTGCTCTTCATATCCTTAAATCATCTAAGGCTGATGGTGGGATGGGCTTCCCTGACTTTCTCCTTTACCACGTTGCAGCTTTTCTTCGCTATAGTTCATATTGGCTCCATTTTACTGACTTAAATGATCAGCCTACTTCCTGGCTATCTATTAAAAAGCTTCTGGTTAATCCGATTCCACTTGCATGCTTACCGTATGCCCCCACCCATCTTATCTCCACTCTTCCCGTCACCGTTGGCGCTATCATCAAGGCCGTACAGTTTTTCGATACTTTCTCTCATCACAATCACTGGCATTCCATAGCATCACCATTGTGGTACAACTCCAACATTTTAATTGATAATTGTCATCTTCACTGGCGCACTTGGATGGATCGAGGCATATGGTCCATAGAAAACGTCATGGATAAAACCAATCTTCTCTCTTTCTCTCAGCTTATGGATAAATATGCTCTCCCTACACAAACACAAACCGCGGTGAAGAAAAGGCATAAAGCGAACAATTTTTTTTTTTCATTTCTGCGGAAAACTGAGAACCGAGGAGACGCACCCTGTGTTAGGTGGGAAGGCAGACTCGAAATTTCTGAGTTTCTACATGCAAGTCTGCTTGCGAGGCTGTCCGCTTCTGGGCTCTGTGGATGATGTCACCCACATGTGAGTATAGGCTACCTGCTTGTCCTTGGATAAGGAACTTAACCACCATTTTCACGTGTGTATTATTTACTTTACAAAAGCTGTAATCAATAGCAAAAAAAGATCTTTAGAACAAGAACCAATAAATGTTTCAGAATTATTGGACTTCTGATAAAGAGTTAGCATTGCCTGCTACATTGATTATAACTGTAGCTCTTTCGATAGATAAAGCAGGGTTGTTAAAACGTGACTTTAAAAATAGACAAAAAGTTTTTCATGGCCATAAAATACAGATGTTTCCTGACCTTTCAGAGGAGACGCAAAGGCACCGCCGTGAATTTCTTCTCTTGAAATCTGGGGTTATATCCTTGGGAGCTACTTTTTATTTGGGACATCCTTATAAGTGTATTGTGTGTTACCGTACTGTTAAATAGGTTTTCTTTGAACCATATCAATTGACAACTTTTGTGGCAATGTCTCGTCTGGAAGGAGAAAAATCTTGAGCCCTATAGAATTTGATTTAAATATGAAACCTTGTTTACAGTGCTATAGCTTAAAGCATCCTTTTAATATACATTTTGTATTTTCCTTTTGCTTATTTTCACTGTTTCTAAAGTCTTGGATCCAATGGAGGACTTGAGCATAAATAGTTAAATGCTATTTTCTTTATTGTTTGTAAAATCAAATTATGTATACTATTATTGCTTTCTGTACAAATGCAACACTTGAAACTTAAGTTGAAAATTAATAAATATATAATTACAACACATAGCTATAGTTTGGGTTCCTCTTTCCCACATGCATCACTTTGCACTTGCTCACATTAAACGTCATCTGCCATTTTGATGCCCAGTCTTCCAGTCGATAAACCAGTTTGACCATTTTTGAAATCAATCAGATTCCCCAACCCTATGCACAAAACTGCAGTCCATGCGTTTTTCCGAGCGATCACTCATTCTCCGATCTGAGTATGCAAATGAGGGGTTTAGTATTGAAATGCCATGCAAAGTAGGCGAACGATCAATGCACAAAATGGCTTCTACCAGAAGAAGAAATACCGATTGGGTTCCCCATCCAAAAAAGAGCGATTGACAAAGACCAGTCGCTCACTATCCTTGCTGACTCTTCTGCCTTGAAAGTAGTAGAATCAGTATTGAAGTTAAACAATAAAACTATTAAACTATAGAAATACAGTGGAACATAATTATGCATGTTATGTGCTTATATCATATGCGCATTGTGAGCACGTATGTTTAAAGTGCTGACTCTTCTGCCCAGAATGTAACAGAATCAGTATTGAAGTTTTACTATAAAACTATAAAAACAAATATAGATATGCAATGGAACTTATGCGTGTGTTATGTGCTTGTATCGTATGCACATTGTGAGCACGTATGTATAAAGCGTTTGTTCAAGTTCTGTTCAATGCAGGCCCATTCTCAGTGTACACAAAAAATAAAGGTTGCCCACAATTCTTTATGCTACCCCTAGTAAACTGCAACCTCCCCACCCTCATCCATACAGGCTCAATGGTCGCATGTATATGACATCACAGGGTCACATTGTCTGCTTTGTGCTTCACAGCACGAAAAGCCGCAGAACATCGTGGCATTGCTATACTGAATAAAAGTGCTTGTATTATCAGCGTTTGTTAACCGTATATATTAACTGCAGGTACTTTGGCCTGCCTCTATCCAACAGCTACCTCTAACAACTCCTAAGACAAGGGAAATCTATTCTGGCATTCTTTATATCACATTTTACAACAACAATGCTTTGTGACTGATGCCTTTGATGCGCGCCGATGACGCACGTGAATAAACCATGCCTATGAACTACACACAACAGGCACATGCGTACATTGCATCAAGAACCAACAGGAATACTCTGCATTTAATACAGGAATACATGCATTTAAATCGCTCTCACAGCAATCGATTGAATGAGATTAAGGCAAGCCTCCGTTCAAATAATCTGCATGTCAACTCGGTTGTGCATTAATCGCTCTGCCAGAAAATCAGCCAACAGTGATCCAGTCGGTATTGTTGACTAGGCCAAGGTCCTCTTGCAATTTTTCACAATCCTCTTGCGATTTAACAACTTTGAACAACTTTGTGTCATCAGCAAATTAAAAGGAGCTATTGTATGGGCAACAAACCATTTTATAAAAAAGGTAAGTAAAAGTATGAGGAAAAGAAGGCTGAGAAGGTAAGGAAAAAGAGGTTAGCTTTCATAAAGTTCAAAATATCACAGAAAGAGGAAGACAAGCAAAAATATCTGGAAAAGTTAGGAAAGGCTGGTCAAGTAGTCAGGAAAGCAAAGATGCAAATGGAAGAAAATATACACGATATGGTAAAATAGGGGGGACAAGACATTTTTATATATATTAAGAAGAAGTGCAAAACTGGCATTGTGAGACTCAAGGGTGAAGGGGAGTAATATATAGAAGCTGATAAAGATAAGGCTGAATTCCTTAACAAATATTTCTGTTCTATGTTCACAGCTGAAGCGCCGGGAGTGGGACTGCAGAAGACAAATGCAAACAGGCTGGAGGAGTGGTAGTCCATGATCAATTTTCAGATGATTGTGTTTGTGAGGAGCTAGCTAAACTAAAGGTGGACAAAGTGATGGGGCCAGATAATGGACATCCAAGGTACTGAAGGAACTTAGGGAAGTTCTGGCGGTTCCATAGGCTGCACAAAGCAAGGATTGGAGATGTCCAATAGAGACCAGTGGACTCAATTTGTACCACAAATTTATTTTATTCATTCAATACCCAATGACTCGACATGTACATGTTTCGGCTGAAATGGCCTGCTTTAGGAGTCTACAAATATAGACCCACACAAATTTATAAATAAAAATCATACATCAAAATACAACTATATAAAACATTATAAACCTGCATAATAAAAAATAGCATGAAATGACATACAAAAGCAACAAACAATGAATATAGAAAATATAAATAACATTTGTAAATTCAAACATCTAAGAATCATAAACAAAGAAATTCACACAAAGGCAAAGAAACATAATCAGCAAATAAAATTTAAAATCAGAATATGGCTTAAAAAATAAATTGACAAGCAAATTTTAAAAACTACATTAAAAACTAAATGTATGCAATAATACCCCCAAAACTGCATAAAAGTCAAAATAACAGAAAAATGTAATATATAACATATGAGCTAACATACAAAGCATAAAATGGTAGAGAATCAAATGTAACTTGAGAGTCTTAGAGGTAATGTAAGTAGTATAATGGGTACAGCTCATGTCAAAATGATTGACAGCTGTCATGATAAGGATCGACCAATCAGCGTTCACATCCAGGTAAAGCCATGCCCACTAACTGGCCACACAATACCCACTCTCTGCCCACTTTTGCCTTAGCCCCACCCATACCCCACCCATACCACACCCACTTTTGCCTTAGCCACGCCTAGGCCCCGCCACCACACCCCCTACCACCCATGCTCCGCCCACTCTCTGCCCCTAGGAATGAATGGTAGTGGCCCCGCCCATGCCCCACCCCATGCCCCATCATTGGAAATGCACTTTCTGATGATGTCACAAGAAATGGGGGTGTATTTGACCCCGGAAATACACTTTCTAATGACATCAGCAGAAATGGAAGTGCCTGCCCTACCGGAAGTGCACATTCTGATGATGTAGGCGGAATCAGGGTAAATGAAGCGCCGGAAATGCTCTTTTCTGACCATGTCAGCGGAAACAGGGTAAAGAAGTGCCGGAATTGTGCTTTTCTGATGAGACGGAAATGCATTTTCTGATGATGTTAGCGGAAACATTTAATTGAACCCCTGGAAATGATGTGGCCAGAAAAAAAAAATGTCTTTATTTCAACAGCCTTTTAGTTAAAAGACAGGATTTAAGAGCTCATGGTTAGAACAATGAACAAACAGATCGCAAAAGAAAAAAAAAAACATTTACAAATTCTTTCCTGTTTTTTAAATCAGACCCTAGGTTTTAAGAGCACTGCACAACCAACTCAGAAAAGGAAAAAGACCTGTAAAGTTGCATTTTTTTCTTTCCTGGTTTTTTTAACAGACAGTACAAAACCTTAGTTAATGGCTATGGGGATGGGGAGCACCCAGATTGTCATGGTGACGGCTGATAAGCTGGTTATCATAAAGGTTCTTGCAGCCTCCCTGATAAAGTCAAGGGGAGAGGGGGGAGTTGTGTTTAAACCTGTCTGAACATGTCCCGGCCCCCTGGTGTTATCATAGTGACATATGCCTTAGATCTTTAACAAACAGAAATAAAAAAGTTCTGACAAAAACAGCCTACTGTCACCTAACAACCTGTTAAAAGGCAGAGTTTTAAGACCTATTTTTTTAAATTTAGAGATAGGTTAACAGAGCTGACTGGAACAGGGTACAGATGGAATCTTTATTGAAGCATATTTATTATGATCCAAAAGCGTCAGACAGCTATGGAGGCATTAACCCTCTACTTCAAGAGGCTAAAAAGAGTAATATTACAGTCTGGAGAAAAGACGTTGTGGACTGGGTCACCGGTCAAAGCGCATACAATTTACACAGACCTGCTAGAATCCATTTTAAAAGAAATAAAACAATGGTGTCAGAAGTTGACAGCCAATGACAAAGTGACTTAGTCGACATGTCAGCCTTTGCCCGTTATAACAACGGTTACAAATACAGTGGAACCTTGGTTTACGAGCATAATTCGTTCCAGAAGCATGCTCGTAAACCAAATTGCTCGTATATCAAAGCAAGTTTTCCCATAGGAAGTAAGGGAAACTGCTTTGATTGGTTCTACCTCCTCCCCCCCCCACAAGGCTACTGGCGCTGCTCCATTCTCCCCCCCCCTTGAGGAATCCGACGCTGTTCCAAACCCCTCCCCGCGATCCAGCTTCCCCCCCCTGCGAACCAGCATCCCCCCGCTCGCGTTGCCCCCCCTCCACCGCTATCCTACTCCCCCCCCCGAGCAGTCAATGACACTCTTTACCCGACTTGGCACCAGTGCCGGTGCCCGAAGATCCTCTCTCTTCTGGTGCGGCTAGGCGGTGTGTCGGAGATCCTCCTTCTTCTGGTCTGGGCTGAGCTGGGCTGGCTTTGAGCATTTGCCCATGCTCAAAGCCTTCTGGTCTTGCTCTCTCCGAGATTGAGAGCGAGACCAGAAGGCTTTGAGCATGCGCAAATGCTCAAAGCCAGTCCAGCCCAGCCCAGACCAGAAGAAGGAGGATCTCCAACGCACCGCCCAGCCCAGGCCGCGCCAGAAGAGGGAAGATCTTCGGGCACCGGCACTGGTGCCAAGTCGGGTAAAGGGTGTCATTGACTGCTCGGGGGGGGGGGAAGTAGGATCGTGGTGGAGGGGGGGCATTGCGAGCGGGGGGGATGCTGGTTCGCGGGGGGGGGGCGCTCGTACAGCAAGGCAAGCTCGGTTTACGAGGCACTAAGTTTGCGAATGTTTTGCTCGTCTTGCAAAACACTCGCAAACTGGTGCACTCGTAAACCGAGGTACCACTGTATATCTTAACGGTAATAGATATCCTGTCAAAATATGCAAGGGCCGTGAGTTTAAAAACAAAAAACGGTCACGAAGTTACCAAAGCATTTGAAACACCTGAAAAACTTAAAACAGACTAGGGTAAAGAAATTTTAATTAAGACTGTGAAGAATTTATTAAAACAAAAAGGTGTTCGCCATATTGTGACCCATAATGATGTTAAAGCAGCTATAGTGGAAAGATTTAACAGGACTTTAAAATCCAAAATATGGTGCTATTTGACATCTCACAACCCCTTTACTTATCAAGACATGCTGCAGGCTATAGTGCACAGCTATAAAGCACAATTACATACTGTAACAGGTGTTATCCAGGAACAGCAGGCAGCTATTCTCAAATATGGGTGATGTCATCGATGGAGCCTGGATGCGGACGCCTCATAAGCAGACTTGCTTGAAGAAATTCAAAGTTTCGAGTCACCCGCACCGCGCATGCGCGAGTGCCTTACCGCCCAGTGCAGGGCGCTTCTCCTCAGTTCAGATAGCTAGCAGAGAAGCCAACCAGGGGAGGTGGGTGGGTTGTGAGAATAGCTGCCTGCTGTCCCTGGATAACACCTATTACGGTAAGTAACTGTGCTTTAGCCCAGGACAAGCAGGCAGCTATTCTCACATATGGGTGACCTCCAAGCTAAGCAGAATGGGATGGTGGGAGTGTTGGCAATTTAGGAGAATAAATTTTGTAATACTGTTTGGCCAAACTGTCCATCCCGTCTGGAGAAAGTATCCAGACAATAGTGAGAAGTGAAGGTATGAACTGAGGACCAAGTAGCAGCTTTACAAATGTCCTCAATAGGTGTAGATCTGAGGAAAGCTACTGAAGCTGCCATAGCTCTGACCTTATGTGCTGGGCATAGCAGAAAGAGATACAAGCTGCCATCCAATTGGAGATGGTATGCTTAGAAATAGGATGTCCCAACTTATTTGGGTCGAAGGAAACAAAAAGTTGAGGAGCAGTTCTGTGTGATTTGGTGCGTTCCAAGTAGAAGGCCAAAGCACGTTTACAGTCCAGAGTATGAAGAGCTGATTCTCCAGGATGAGAATGAGGCTTTGGAAAAAACACTGGATGGATTGGTTGAGATGAAATTCCGAGACCACTTTAGGTAGGAATTTAGGATGAGTACGAAGAACCACTTTGTCATGATGGAACACCGTGAATAGTGGGTCAGCAACTAAAGCATGCAGCTCACAGATTTGTCGAGCAGAAGTGAGGGCAATGAGAAACACCACTGAAGTGAGATACTTCAGATGAGCCTAATCAATTGGTTCAAATGGAGGCTTCATGAGTTGAGTAAGGACAACATTGAGGTCCCAAACCACAGAAGGCGGTTTGAGAGGAGTTTGACATTGAAAAGTTCTTTCATGAATCTGGAAACCACCGGATGAGCAGAGAGGGGTTTCCCTTCAATAAGCTGATGGAAAGCCACAATTGCACTGAGATGGACTTGTATAGATGTAGACTTGAGGCCAAAATTGGATAAGTGCAAAAGATAGTCCAAAACAGAAGATAAGGAGGAATGCTGAGGCTCCTTATGATGAGAAAAACACCATGTAGAAAATCTAGTCCATTTTTGGTGATAGCATTGTTTAGTGGTGAGCTTTCTAGAAGCCTCTAAAACATCTCTTACAGATTGAGAAAACTGAAGAGGGCTTATGTTGAGAGGTACCAAGCTGTCATGTTTAGAGACTGCAGGTTGGGATGAAGCAGAGATCCTTGACTCTGTGTAAGCAAAGAAGGAAAAACTTGTAGAAGGTATTGCTCCCTGCTGCTGAGTTGAAGTAGAAGGGAGTACCAAGGTTGTCTCGACCACTGAGGAGCAATCAGAATCATGGTGGCATGATCGTTCTTCAACTTGACCAGAGTCTTGAGAATGAGAGGGAATGGAGGGAATGCGTAGAGGAAGAGATTCATCCATTCCAGAAGAAAAGCATCTGCCTCGAGGCGATGAGGAGAGTATATCCTGGAGCAGAACTGAGGAAGTTTGTAGTTGTGGGGAGCTGCAAAGAGGTCTATCTGAGGTGTTCCCCACTGTGAAAAAATGTGATGAAGAGGCAAAGAATGGAGTGTCCATTCCTGAGATTGCAGTAGACGACTCAAGTTGTCCGCCAAGCAATTCTTTGCCCCTTGAATGTAGACAGCTTTAAGGAAGGTGTTGTGGCAGATTGCCCAGTCCCAAACCTCCAGAGCTTCTTGACAAAGGGGGCAGACCCTGTCCCTCCCTGTTTGTTGACATAATACATGGCGACTTGGTTGTTCGTCCGAATGAGGACTACTTTGTCGTGAAGCAGATGTTGAAAAGCATGGAGAGCTTTGAGGATCGCTCTGAGTTCCAACTGATTGATATGACACTGACGATCCATATGGTCCAGAGGCCTTGAATACAGAGACCATCGAGATGAGCGCCCCAAGTGTAGGTCGAAGAGTCTGTCATGAGGACCTTCTGATGAGGGGGCGTTTGAAAAACCAAACCTCTGGAAAGATTGGGAGAGAGCATCCACCAACTGAGAGACTGCTTCAAAGAAGGAGTGACTGTGATGTGTCGAGAAAGAGGATCGCAAGCCTGCATCCACTGGGATGCCAGGGTCCACTGAGGAATTCTGAGGTGAAGTCTGGCAAAAGGAGTCACGTGTATTGTGGAGGCCATGTGACCTAGGAGTACCATCATGTGTCTCGCTGAGATGGAAGATCGGGAAGACACTGTATGACAGAGTTGAAGTAGAGCTTTCAGACGTTGCTGTGGAAGGAATGCTCTGAGTTGGACAGTGTCCAGAACAGCTCCAATGAACTGTAGAATCTTTGAGGGTTGAAGCTGAGATTTGGGAAAATTGATCTCGAATCCCAAACTTTGTAGGAACCAGGTAGTCTGTTGGGTCGCTACAATAACCCCTTGAGACGAGGAATCCTTGATGAGCCAGTCGTCGAGGTAGGGAAATACCTGAAGACCATGATTCTTTAGAGCTGCTGCTACCACTACCAGGCACTTGGTGAATACTCTGGGAGTCGAGGCCAGGTGAATGGTAGTACTCCGTATTGATAATGCAGATTCCTCACCCAAAATCTGAGGTACTGACGGGAGGCTGGATGAATGGGGATATGAGTGTAGGCCTCCTTGAGATCCAGAGAGCATAACCAGTCGTTTTGCGCGAGAAGGGGATAAAGCGATGCCAGGGACAACATTCGAAACTTTTCTTTCACTAGAAATTTCTTGAGAGCCCTGAGATCCAAAATGGGTTGCAGATCGCTCGTCTTCTTCGGAACAAAGAAGTAACGGGAGTAAAATCCCCTGTTTTGCTGCTCCAAGGGAACTGGTTCGATGGCATGGAGATGAAGCAGAGCTTGAGCTTCCTGAAGAAGAAGGGCGGTCTGGGATGAATTGGAAGGATACTCTCTTGGAGGAAGCTCTGGTGGAACCTGAGTGAAATGAAGAGAGTATCCTTCTCTGGGGATGGTAAGCACCCAGAGGTCGGAGGTAATTGACGTCCATCGGTCGTAAAAATGATGGAGATAACCTCCTATAGGGAGAAAATGAGACAGAGTCACAACGGTGGAGGTTATACTCTGTTATAAACAGTCAAAAAGGCTGAGAAGCCTTAGGTGCAGCAGAAGGTTGGGTTTTTGCTGCTTCTGAAGTTGCTGTTTCTTAAGAGGAGGGTGAGTGTAAGGAGCCGGCTTTGGAGCATAACGCCGTTGATAGATAAGAGCAGGGTGTGCAGGCTTGGCAGGAGCTGGCTTTGGCTTAGGTCTAACAATCGAAGCAAAAGATTTTTCATGGTCAGACAATTTTTGGTGGCTGCCTCGATAGATTCATCAAAGAGGTCATTACCCTCACAAGGAATGTTAGCTAAGCGGTCTTGAAGATTAGGGTCCATGTCAATGGTACGAAGCCAGGCAAGACAACTCATAGCCACAGAGCAAGCAGCTGCTCGAGCAGACAACTCGAAGGCATCATAAGATGACTGGAGGAGATGCAACCGGAGTTGAGACAAAGAAGAAATAACCTCTTGAAATTCAAAGTGCATTTGAGTATCCAGATAAAGCAAGAACTTCGGCAATAAAAAAATAAGAAATTCAAAATAAGGGATGAATAGAAAATTATAATTGAGGACATCATAGCATTTTGATAGATGCGACGTCCGAATTTGTTCATAGTTTTCCCTTCCCTTCCAGGAGGAACGGTGGCATAAACCTTGGAAGGATGGGAACTCTTTAAGGAGGACTCAACAAGGAGGGATTGATGAGATAACTGTGAGTTGTCAAATCCTTTGCAATGCACAGTTTTATACCTAGAGTCCAATTTGCCTGGAACAACTGGTATGGAAAAAGGTGTTTCCATGCACCGACCAAAAGTCTGATTCAAAAGCTTACGAAGTGGAAACTTAAGAGACTCTGCCGGAGGTTGAGGAAGATGAATGACTTCTAGATACTCCTTAGAGTATTTTGAGCCAGTATCTAATTGAAGATCCAAGTCCACAGCCATCTGACGAAGGAAAGACGAGAAAGATAAATGATCTGCCAATGCTTTGCCTCGAGAAGGACTCGAGAACGTTGAGGCAGCCTGAGTCAAAGATGAAACTTCGGCATCAAAGGAATCTGGTGACTTGGACGAGGCAATCGAAACCGGAATATCCTTGAGGTCCGGCATCGGAGACCTCGAACGAGGACTCGGTGGTCTGGTCAAGGTTGAAGTAGATCGAGGCTTAGAGGAAGATGGTCTGTCTTGAGAAGAAGAACTATGCCTGGAAGGATGCCTCGAGGAAGGCCTCGAATGTCGATGAGAACTGTGTCTGGAACCAGATCTCAAGGATCGAGGAGACTTCGCCTCGGAGACAAGAGCAGACAATGCCATCGGATGAATAGGACTAGAGGCTGTAGATCGAAACTCCTGAGGCTTGGTGGAGGAACCTCGATGCACTCCTAAAGACTCTGCTCCTTGGGAAGAGTGTGAGGATTCCCGTCGAGGCACTCGCAAAGAATCTGCTCCTTGATTTACGTGCTTGGATGCCAGACCAGACACTCGCAGAGACTCTGCTCCCTGCACAGAGTGTATAAGTTCAGACTGGGGCAAAGGAAGCGGCTCGACCTCACGGGAGTCTGCTGAATGCCCAGGTTGGATAAGAGGAAGCAGTTTGGGTCCCATGTTAGTAAGGAACTGAATAAACTGCTTCTATAACATGGTCTGGAAAGAAGCCGGCAAGGATGGATCCGCGTCTGAAACCGGACCACCTGCTTTGGCTGGAGGTTCCTTCGAAGTAGTGTGAGTGTGCTTCGACCTGGGAGTCTTAGACACTTTAATCACCACCGGTGGAACCGACTGCTGAGCTATCTGACCTGAGGAAACAGGGGAAGATACAGCAGATGACGTCGAAGCAATAGCCGCTGCAAACGATGAAGGTCTGATGAGGCTCGAGGTGGAAGCAGTAGGTGCAGAAGGGGCCTCGGTAGGAGTCGAGGCCAAAGATGCCTTCGAAGTCGAGGGATCAGTAGAAGACTCCATCTCAAAGAGCTTGTCCACCAAAATACAATGACGCTTGAAAGCACGAGGCTGAAGTGTTTGGCAAGGCAGGCACAACCTAGGATGATGTTTCGGCCCAAGGCACTTGAAACAGTGTCCCTGAGGGTTCGTAAGAGAGATCGTGCGCTGACACTTTCTACACCTCTTGAAGCCCGTGGCAGGCTGGGACATAGAAGGAAAAATAGCCACCGCAAGATCGAAGCCCTCGAGCTGCGGTCGAGCAGCCTGTCCCAAAAAACGAACGGAAGAAGAAAATTTTTTTTTTTTTACTAAAAATAAAAGAAATAAAATAAGAACAGCGATTCATGAGGAAAAAAATACAAATTGTGGTTCAGAGAAGGCACAAAGGAACGAAGTTAAACGCAGAGAGTCAAAGACGGACTTCTCGGCTCCGTGGAAAACTGAGAACTGAGGAGATGCGCCCTGTGCTGGGCGGGAAGGCACTCGCGCATGCGCGGTGCGAGCGACTCGAAACTTCGAGTTTCTTCAAGCAATTCTGCTTGTGAGGCGTCCGCATCCGGGCTCCGTCGATGACGTCACCCATATGTGAGAATACCTGCCTGCTTGTCCTGGGATAATTATAGTTTTCACAGAACGATACAGGTAAGGCCTGTAGATGTGACATCCTCAAACTCTTTGCAGATTTGGAAAACAGTCTATGGCAGTAACATCAAGGATCTCTTAAAGAAAGGAGACCATATAAGGCTGTCAAAAATTAAAGGAAAATTTGAGAAAGGTTACAAGCAAACGTGGATGGATGAGATATTTATAATAAAAGATGTTTTAAACAGGGGTCAGAGAACAACATACAAGATACAAGATTATAATAGTGATTCTTTACAAGGTCGGTGTTCTCCCTAATGTGTTTTAGCCGGGCGCCCGCCCAGCTAATTTAGGTGAGCGCCCGGCTGTCATCTTGCATCTGCAGATCTACAAACAGCCCCGCTCATCGCACCACCAGCATCGAAGCTGCGCACCAATCCTCTTTCCTGCCCCTACTCCAGAGGTGTCCAACCTGCGGCCCAACAAGTTGTTTTAGGCGGCCCAGCTTTTCCCTTCCTCCAGCAGGTAGTTTTCTGGTCGGTTCCCTTGCTGCAGTTATCTGCGGGCGGTGTCGGCTCCTCACGCGCGATTCACAGCTGATTCGGAAGCGTTCCCTCTGACGTAACGTTAGTTAGCGGTTTTTCACTACATTCACCCTTAGAAAGCAATACACGTGTTTGGACCAATGAGAATCATCCACGTCATCCACCAATTTTTTTATACTTTTACTTTCTCGCAGCGTCTTCCATTCACTCAGAACTGCTGTCAGTACTATATTTAGTAAGTACTTTTCTTAATGCATTTATATTTGGTGGGGTTTGTAGACCTTGTTCCTCCGTGCTTGTCAGAGTTTCTCCTGTTCATAATTTGTTTATAATTTTGGTTTTTCAGTAGTAGAGGTTTTGTTCATTTTGCTTCCCTTCGGCAGTCTGTTAGCCTTTGCCACTCTGCGCCTCTGATTTTAGATCGGAATCCTGTTTTGTGCTTTTTGCATTTTAACCAATTTCTTCAATGTTTTCTCATGCTAGCCTTCTTAACCCTTCTTGACTGATTTCTCTGGTGTCTCACCATAAGAGATCTGGCAGTTTCTATTTTTATTTACATTTCTCGTTTTTTATTTATATTTTTCATTTTTAGACTAGCTGTTTTATTTTGAGACCAACTGGTTCATTTTTTTAAATCTTTTCTTTTAGCATAGATGTTTGATTTTACGTTTTTGCAGTCTTATCTATAGCTATCTAGTACCCTCCCTAATCTTGGCAGATTGGCCATGGTCCTTCAGAGAGGCCAACCTCATTGTTCACTTTTAGGCATTTTCTCCTAGGCTAGCCTTTGACACATTCAGTTTTGCTTTGCTAACTCCCCATTTTTTATTATACATTCACATGGCAATACATACTGGCACAGTTTGTATTTTAGGCTTTTTTAGTTTTTTAATTTGTCAATATGTTTGGGTTTTATCTATTGTTTATGTATAATTCGGTTGTTTTTGTCTGGTTTTGGATTAAGTGGGCGCTCTGAGCAAGACCACTTCAACAGGGAAAGATGGAGTTGCGTTGTCTTTCCCGAGACTTGTCCTTGGTTCCTGGTAGACAAATAAGTTAAACTGTAAGTGTGCCTTCCAAGCAAGTGAACTGTTCTCAGGCACATTTTTCAGCGGCCCTGGGAGCGATGAGCCCGAGAAGAAGGTCTCTTAACTTTGTGAGTATTCCATCCCTCCTCTCTTTACTGAATTGAACCCTAATCTCGGTTCACTATCATGCTGCTTCTTCAAGGTGCCTGCATCGCCTCTTCCCATCACTTTATTTCCTTAATGGTTAAAACCAACTTGTTGGGGGCGTGGCCGTGCAGAGCGCAGGGAAGACGCGTTTTCCCTGAGCTCCGCAGTTCTCCCTCTGCACTGGCCCTTTTGAACGATCTTCCTCGATCTAACTTACCCCAGCATATACATCAGTAAGACCGCAGTTGTATGGACAAATTTCTTCAGAAAGGAGGCACGGAGATGGCGTCTAGAGGTGGCAAGAAGGAGCGTGAGCGGCTGAAGTCGGGACCTGGGGCCGATGGCAAGATGGCGGGCGCGGCGGAAGCCGCGGATACCACGTGCGAAGATATGGTCGCACGGCTTACTGAGGCGGTGGTTTTGGCCTTGGGTACCCGGCTGGATCAAATAACCAAGTCGTTGGCGACTCTATCAGCTTCTGTGTCCACCTTCAACAACCGGGTGGAGCAGAGAGGTGGAGCAGAGAGTGAGCACTACAGAGGATTCTCTCACTCTGGTGCAGGAGGAACTCCGCCAGCTCAAGAGTACTGTACAGAGCACATCGGAAAAGCTGGAGGATTTGGAGAATCACTCCAGACGTAATAACTTGCGTCTGGTGGGCATTCCGGAGTCTGTGCCTGATGCGGACTTACTTTCTGTTCTAGAAAAATGGCTGGCGGAGGAGTTGCTGGCATCCTCTGTTTTTGGCCCGCTCAGGATTGAGAGGGCGCACGGATTGGGCAGAAAACAGGAGGGGATGCCTAAACCCAGAATAGTGATTATACGGGTTCTGAACTTCGCCATCAAGGACTTGCTTTTGAAGAACTTTAGGCAACGGAAGGATCTACTATTCCAGAACCATCGGATTCTGCTGTTTCAGGATTACTCGGCGCAAGTGGCGGCTCTGCGGAGAGGCTTTTCGCCCATCTGCAAATTCCTGGTGGAGAAGCAGCTACGCTTTACCCTGCAATTTCCTGCCAAGCTCCGGGTCCTTTACAATGGACAACCAGTGGTGTTTGACACGAGTGCTGCGGCCCAAACACAGATGAATGTCTGGTTTCCAGACATGGTGACCCGCACTTGAGAGGATGCTCTTGTTTTCTTGGACATTCTGGTTTGCGGTTCTGGGGCCGGTGAGGAGTGATACGAGCCCCTCTGAGGGGCTTCCAGATGGTTTTTTCTGCCATGTACTGTCTATTTGGATACCTGGGACAGTGTGAACTTGTTCTAGTTTTATGTGTTTGCACATAGATTATAAACTGGTGGACTTTTCCTTCTCCTGGTCAGTGGTTTTGGGCTGTTTGGGTCTTTTCTTGTAGTTATCCTAGACCGGGATGGGGCACTGACCTGCCAATATGTTTGGTTATTGGTTTTGATCTTTGTTGGTTTTGTTTCATGACTTTGCTGGGACTCTGTTTTCAAGGGCCGGGAGGGGGGCCTGGGCCTTTTGGTGTCCCTCTGTTGGTGTGGTGGTTTCTGGTGGGTTGGGGATGGGTGGGGGGGGGATTGGGGGGAGCGAGTGGGATGGGGGGGTTCAGGGGGGTAGGGGGTGGTTCCTGACCTGTGCGGATGTGAGTATGAGCTGTAGGGGTGTGCTGTGGATGCTGGACTGCTGGGGGGAGGGCTGGGACCCTCGGCAGTGGATTTTTGGTTTCTTTTTCTTTTGGTATGTATGGTTCTTCTTTTCTGTATGCCTGCTAAAAGGTGTTTCCAGTGTGTAACGTGGAATGTTTCGGCAATTAACTCCCCTATAGAGCGTACAAAGATCCTGCAATGCCTAGCTCGCCATCAGGCAGACATAGTGGGGCTGCAGGAGACTAAGCTGAATGAAAATGAACATGGTAAATTGAAACAATCTTGGGTGGGGCGTTGTTATTCTGCGTCCTCTCCTAAGGCTAAGGCTGGGGTGGCGTTGTTATTACATAAAGCAGTTCCGTTTACAGAATCCGGAGTCTTGTCCGACCCGGAGGGTCACTATGTTATTGTTCAAGGTACCTTGTGTCAGCACCCGGTTATTATGACATCCGTGTATGCCCCTAATACTGCCCAGAGGTCATTTTATAAGAAACTCCTGGGGGTTTTAATGTCCCTGCCCCAGATACATGATGCTCAGAAAATCTTTTTAGGGGATTTTAACTCTATATTGGATCCTGTTCTGGATTCCTCCAGAGCAGGGGTGCCCAATACGTCGATCGCGATCGACATGTCGCTTGCTCAGGTGACCCCAGTCGATCGCAGAGCGGGTTCCTTTCTTTCCTTCTCTTTTTTCTCCTCCTGACTGGCCTGCCTCTTGAAGAACGCCAGCCAATCAGAGTGCTGGAAGGGCAGGGTGAAGGTCGGTGGCGTACCAAGAGGGGGGCGGTCCACCCCGGGTGCACAGACGGCCAGATCCGGGTCCTCCTGCCCTTCCTTTCCCCCAATCCGCGCTCGGGGCTCGCGCCTGCCTAATCTGTGCCGCTGCCCAAATGGTGCTGTTGGTTCTTGCGAGACTCACGGGAGTTGACTGCACCATTCGAGCGGCGGTGCAGGACCAGGCAGACGCGCTCGGGGCTCGCGTCTGGATTTCACTTCCGGCACAGATGGGGGAGCCTGCCGAGCTGACACCATTCGGGCAGCACGAGACCAGGCAGGCACGCTTGGGGCTCACACCTGCCTATTACTGCCGCTGCAGATGGAAACTTGGGCGGCTGTCCAGCAGGGAAGGCTGCCGATGCAGCGCAGGACCGCCAGGATTGCATCAAGGTACCGGGGGTGAGGGGATGTTTAAAATATCAGGATACTACTACTCCAAAACTAATGGAACAGAACCTCTTCAAAATCCAAATAATCAATACAGGTTCCACATACAATTGGCATGTACTTAATCAAGAGGGAAAGACCTCAGTAACCTGCTCCATGCACCGAATAAGCAATTCAAGCAATGGTTTCTTCAGCAGGACAAAATCACCATCATCGGTCATAAAACCCTCACAACCAACCGAAACAATTTTTTATGAAGGTTACTGAGGTCTTTCCCTCTTGATTAAGTACAAGCCAATTGTATGTGGAACCTGTATTGATTATTTTTATTAAAATATCAGGATAGCCATCTAGGGAGGGAGGGAGGGATTTTAAAAGGTACTGAGGGTGAGGAGATGTTTAAAATACCAGGTTAGCCGTCTAGGGAGGGAAGGAGGGATTTTAAAAAGTACAGGGGGTATGATTAAAAAAGGTACTGGGGGTATGTAGGGGGATGGTTTAGGGTACGAGAGGGGTATGGGGCCTGCCTGTCACTAGGTCTGTCTGCCTTCCCTGTGCCCTGTCCCTGCCTAGCGGCAGTGGTTTGGGGGAGGGCAGGGAGACAGAAGGAAAGAAGGGAAACAGAAAAAAAGAAATGGGGCATGAAGAGAGAAAAAAAAGGGAGGCAGGGAGAAAGAAAGGGAAGGGAGAGAGGAAGAAAAAGTTGGGGGAGGGAATGAGGTCTGGAGGAGAGGAATCATACAGGCTGAAAGAAGGGAAGAAAGATTGGATGCACAGTCATAAGAAGAAAGTGCAACCAGAGACTCATGAACACCAGACAACAAGGTAGGAAAAATTATTTTATTTTAAATTTAGTGATCAAAATGTGTCTGAATTTATATCTTCTGTCTATATTTTTCACTATGGCCCCCTTTTACTAAACCGCAATAGCGGTTTTTAGCGCAGGGAGCCTATGAGCGTTGAGAGCAGCGCTGGGCATTCAGTGCAGCTCCCTGCGCTAAAAGCTGCTATTGTGGTTTAGTAAAAACGGGGGGGGGGGGGATATATTTGTCTATTTTTGTATGGTTGTTACTGAGGTGACAGTGCATAAAGTCATCTGCCTTGACTTCTTTGAAAAACCCCCGGAATAGGAATGATAATTAACATTTTCTCAGCGTACAGTGTGCTTTGTGGTTTTTTTTAATTTTATTGTTGGTAGATCATTTTGACTTGGTCATTTTAAAAGTAGCTCACAAGCCCAAAAAGTGTGGGCACCCCTGCTCCAGAGGGTCCTCTCCCTCTTCGGGGAGGTCAGATAATGGGCTTCAGGCTTGGCTGGATGCCCTAGAGGTAGTTGATGTTTGGAGAACGCTTCACCCTGGGGAGAGAGATTATACCCATACTTCCAAGGTACATAATTCTTCCTCTAGAATTGATTTTATTTTTTTATCCCGCTCCTCCTTCTCTGCGGTGCATGGGGCTGAGATCGGTGCTTTGGTCATTTCCGACCATACCTTAGTCTGGATGGATATCGGTTTGGCAACTGGATCTCCGGGAGGCGGTGGGCGGTAGCGTTTCCCGGTGGCCCTATACTCGGATCCGGATTTTAAGCTATATTTGGAACAGCAGTGGAGAGACTATGTTGAGTTCAATGGGGTGCATGTGGGCGAGGGCAGTCTTTTTTGGGAGGCCACTAAGGTGGTACTCCGTGGGGCTGTGATATACTATAGTGCCCACCGTAAAAAACTATTGGCGGAAAAAATTTTAGTCCTTGAGCAGCGGGTGAGGGACTGTAGACGTTTGGCCATTAGTTCCCCCACTCTGGTCCACAAGCATGATTTTCAGGTGGCGCAGTCGGCACTCCATGCACTGCTCTATGAGAGGGCCCGCAAGTCTCTTTTTTATTATAAATTTCGATTGCATCGTTTTGGTAACCGGCCGGGTAGAATGTTGGCACAGCTGACTAAATCCAAGCGGGGTTCCGCCGTGATTACTTCATTATGGGATGGCGGGGGGCAGTTGGTAACAGATCAGTCTCAGATGGAACAACTATTTGTAGCTTTTTATAGTTCGCTATATTCGGCGGAGGTGGGGGACCGAGACTCTCGGATCCAAGCATATATAGACCAGTTGTCCTTGCCTCGGCTCTCGGAAGCGGACGGCGAGATATTGGCCTCCCCTATTACTAGGGAAGAGGTGTTGGGGGTTATAAAACACTTACCTCTTTGTAAATCTCCGGGGCCAGATGGGTTTAGTGGGGAGTTTTATCGCCTTCTTCAGGGATTTGTGGCGGACCCGCTAAGTCGGTATTTTGAGACGGCTGTGGCTTTGGGTCATTTTCCTTCTGGTTCTAATCAAGCGATGATTACGGTGTTACCTAAACCGGGCAAGGACCCCCTGTTGGTGGAATCGTATAGGCCTATTTTGCTTATTAACGTTGATCTCAAGATTCTAGCCCGGGTTCTTGCTAACAGACTGGCCCCGCTCGTTCCATTTTTGGTGGGGAAGGATCAGGTGGGTTTTGTGAAGGGTCGCCAGGCGGGACATAATGTTCGGAAGCTTCTGCTTGCTCTGGTTCATTGCGCCTCTCGGCGCCAGCCCGCATTGGCTATTAGCTTTGACTCAGAAAAGGCCTTTGACAGGGTGGAGTGGGCTTTTGTCTTTCCACTTTTGCATCGGTATGGGATGGTTGGGATCTTTATGGGGGCCCTCCATGCCCTATATTCTCGCCCCGAGGTTGCGGTACTGGTTAACGGGGTTGCATCGCAGGTTTTTTCTTTAAGACGGGGTACGCAGCAGGGATGCCCTCTGTCTCCCCTGCTTTATATCTTATTCTTGGAACCTTTATTACTCTGTATCCGTACCCATCCTGTGCTTGTTGGAGTGGAGCTAGGCACTTCGTCCCTGCGCTGTATGGCCTTCGCAGATGACATCATGGTCCTATTAACTGATCCAGTTTCCGGCCTCCCGATCTTATTGGACCTGCTTCGGCAGTTTGGGGAGATTTCGGGGCTTAAACTTAATGTATCCAAGTCGGAGGCGTTGCCGCTTCACCTGAGTGTCTCTCATCTGTGGTCTGATTTTCCACTGAAGGAGGCCTCTCAACAGGTGAAATATTTGGGTGTTTGGATTCCGTCCTCCCTGGACCGCCTCTATGAGCTCAATGTACGACCCTTGCTTCGGACTTCTGTTGAGAGCCTACGCCTCTGGGGTGCTTTGCCGGTTTCTCTTGCGGGCCGTATCTTTCTGTATAATATGATGATTGTGCCCCGATGGCTTTATATGCTTCAGACCTTGCCCATTTGGCTCCGACGTAGGGACCTGGAGGCGCTGTATGCTGCTTTGCGGAACTTCTTGTGGAAAGGACGGAGACCGCGGTTACCTCTTAGTACATTGATGTTACCGGTGGAACAGGGGGGCTTTGGATTATTGGATCTCTGAGCGTACAATCTAGCGTGTGGTCTGCGGCTGATTCGTGACTGGTGCCTGGAGAGTTCCTCTTTCTTGATGTTTCCGGTGGACCGAGAATTCCTATACCCCCTGTCTGGTCTCTTTCTGTTGCATGCTTCCTCTGCACAGCTGGACCCTGGCACGCGGGTAGTATGGTCTTATATGAGACTCCTGTGGAAACAGCTGTGCCGTCATTTGGGTATTAATTATAATATCTCTCCTATGTTGCCCCTTGTGGGGAATTTACAATTTAGTCCGGGCACTGACAATCGGGTGTTCCATCTATGGCACGCCCCGTGGGATTCGCAGAGTGGGAGATGCTCTTACTGAGGGGGGGGACTCTCTTGGCACCAGCTGCTTTGGCGTCTTTATACGGATTGGATCAGATAGATACTTTTGGCTATTTACAACTTCGTCATTATGTTTCGAGTCTGGGAAGGAATCATCTGCACATCTCGGTGGCAAGGGCTCTTGGTCAGAGCTTGGCTTTGTGGGAGGATCTGGCCCCGCATCTTCGCTACTATGTTTGTGGGATGTCAACTTCCCCGACGTTTGGGAGGGCCGAATGGTTGGCGGGGGCATGGAGCGCCAAACTTGGGTTCCCCTATCTCTTCTTCCTTGATTTCTCAATGCTTTGTTCTGTTGCGTTCTATCTCTGTTAATATGCTCCATAGGGAGCAGGAGCAGTGCTCCCTCTAAGCGGGCGGGTGTTGTGAGCAAACTTTTTTCGCTGTGAGCTAAAAATATCGGGCGCCAGCAAGTTATGAGCCAACTCGCCCGATTCTCCTCTCGCCGCCCTGCCATCTGCCGTACGCCTCTTCCGATCGCCCCCCTCCCTGCTCGCACCCCCACCCCGACGTCCGATTCCTCCCCCAGCCTCCCCTTACCTTTGCGACGCGTTACATGGACTGCCAGCTCGCCTGCCTGCAAGCACGTGTGTGCGCTGTGACGAGAAACTTGTGCGCTGCGATGTAATATTTTGTGCGCCAGCGCACGCCAGCGCAGCTTAGCGGGAACACTAAGCAGGAGTATAAGTTTTTGCACAGAGCGTTTATTTCCCCACAGCGAGCTTATAGAGCGGGCTTTGCAGGGGATGCTGGTTGCCCCAAATGTTCCCTAGTACCTGCCACTTTGGGGCATATGTTTTGGCCTTGCCCTGTAACTCAGACTTTTTGGCAGCGAGTATGGACTTTCATGCTATCCTTTATCCCTTCGTTGCCTCTATGTATTCCCTCTTTAGCTCTTTTTTACGGAGGGGATGCCCTCTCCTGCATCCTTGAGGGGCAGAGACTGTTTGTCTTTAAGGCTCTTCTCTTGGCAAAGCGGGCCATTTTGGTCTTTTGGCGTTTGTCGCGTGCTCCCTCCTTCTCTTTGTGGCATATGTCTCTTTATGACCTGACTCTACTAGAGCGGAGGGCGGCGGGGACGCGTGATGAGCACCTTTGGACCCGGTTTCAGGAGGTCTGGGAGGGGTTCTGGCTTTCTCTTCCCCACCGGGAACGTAGTTTGTTGCTCAATTGTTAATGGGCTCCTTTTTCTCTTTTCCTTGATTTCCTTTTCTCCTTGCATTACTTTTATTTAGTTTATTACCCTGAGATCTGAGATACACTACATCACATGGGTTGGGTGGGTTGGGGTGGGTAGGGAGGTTGTTGGGTTCCTGGTTTTTCCCTGCTGTTCTGGTTTGGGTCCCTTTGTTCTTCTTGGGGGGGGGGGGGGTTGGGTTCTGGGAGTTCTCATTTGCTACAACAAAACAAAAATTTAGTATTGAGCTTGTATCTTTTCTTTGCCAGTTTTTATGCTTGCCTTTATGTCTTTTATTACTTGCCATTATGATGGGGGCGACTGTTTTAGACCTGTGGTTGTGTATACTATTTTGTAATGCCTTGTATGTCGTCGACTTGCTCAATAAAGAAATATTATACAATTTAAAAAAAAAAACTTGTTAATTGCGTGATCTTTTAACATAGTAACATAGTAGATGACGGCAGATAAAGACCCGAATGGTCCATCCAGTCTGCCCAACCTGATTCAATTTAAATTTTTTTATTTTTTTTAAATTTTTTCTTCTTAGTTATTTCTGGGCAAGAATCCAAAGCTTTACCCGGTACTGTGCTTGGGTTCCAACTGCCGAAATCTCTGTTAAGACTTACTCCAGCCCATCTACACCCTCCCAGCCATTGAAGCCCTCCCCTGCCCATCCTCCACCAAACGGCCATATAAGACACAGACCGTGCAAGTCTGCCCAGTAACTGGCCTAGTTCAATATTTAATATTATTTTCTGATTCTAAATCTTCTGTGTTCATCCCACGCTTCTTTGAACTCAGTCACAGTTTTACTCTCCACCACCTCTCTCGGGAGCGCATTCCAGGCATCCACTACCCTCTACGTAAAGTAGAATTTCCTAACATTGCCCCTGAATCTACCACCCCTCAACCTCAAATTATATCCTCTGGTTTTACCATTTTCCTTTCTCTGGAAAAGATTTTGTTCTACGTTAATACCCTTCAAGTATTTGAACGTCTGAATCATATCTCCCCTGTCTATCCTTTCCTCTAGGGCAGTGTTTTTCAACCGCTGTTCCGCGGCACACTAGTGTGCCGCGAGATGTTGCCTGGTGTGCCGTACGGTCAGGGCCGCCATCAGGGCAGTACCACCAGTCTAGGGAGAGGGGCGGTCCGCCCCACATGGACAGGAGAGAGCTGGACGGGGGACCCGCGGAGTTCAATACATCTCGAGCCGCGAGGCTCGTCTTCTGTTCCTGCCTGCCCTGCAGCTAACATATAGCCGATCGCAAGCGTTCCCCGATGTCAGCGCTGACGTCGGAGGGAGGGCTTAAGCAAAGCCTGCCCTCCGACGTCAGCGCTGACGTCGGAGAATACTTCCGTTCGGCTATTTGTGCGCGGCAGGGCAGGCAGGAAGCAGAAGACAAGCCTCGCGGCTTGAACTTCGTTTTGCTGAGAAAGTTGCAAAGATGGGCTGGGAGGCAAACACGGAACACAAAAGGGGGGAGGGAGTGCGTTTTGGACACAAGGCATGAACTTGGGAGAGAGGAAGGGAGGGAAAGAGATGCTGAGGTGGGGGAGGGAATGGGTTTTTGGACACAGAAGGCATGGACTTGGGAGAGAGGAAGGGAGGGAAAGAGATGCTGAGGTGGGGGAGGGAATGCGTTTTTGGACACAGAAGAAATGGACTTGGGAGAGAGGAAGGGAGGGAAAGAGATGCTGAGGTGGGGGAGGGAATGCGTTTTTGGACACAGAAGAAATGGACTTGGGAGAGAGGAAGGGAGGGAAAGAGATGCTGAGGTGGGGGAGGGAATGCGTTTTTGGACACAGAAGAAATGGACTTGGGAGAGAGGAAGGGAGGGAAAGAGATGCTGAGGTGGGGGAGGGAATGAGTGTTTGGACACAGAAGGCATGGACTTTGGAGAGAGGAAGGGAGGGAAAGAGATGGTTGTGTACACGGGGAATAGAAGAAAGGAGAATTTTTGGTCATAGGGAGGGAGTGAGGTACAGATAGTGGCATACCAGGGTGGGGGGGGCGGTCTGCCCCACCCCGGGTTTACGTCCCAAGGGGGTGCACAGCTGGCCACCCTCCAGTGTTGTCCCTAGGCCGGCAAACTGCGGCTCTTTAGCCACTTGAGTGCCACCGCCGCCAACGGTGTTGTTGGCGGTGGCAGCATTATAAAATACTTTCTTTGTGTTTATTTGATTCCTATTCAAGAGAATTACTTTATATATAGTCAATATAGGCACAGAGTTAAATTTTTTAACATTTTCTAATGGTGGTGTGCCTCATGATTTTTTTCATGAAACAAGTGTGCCTTTGCCCAAAAAAGGTTGAAAAACACTGCTCTAGGGTATACATATTCAGGGCTTCCAGTCTCTCCTCATAGGTCTTCTGGCGCAAGCCTCCTATCATTTTTGTCGCCCTCCTCTGGACCGCCTCAAGTCTTCTTACGTCTTTCGCCAGATACGGTCTCCAAAACTGAATACAATACTCCAACACAATTGATGACCTGTACAGGGGCATCAACACCTTCTTCCTTCTACTGACTACGCCTCTCTTTATACAGCCCAGCATCCTTCTGGCAGCAGCCACTGCCTTGTCACACTGTTTTTTCGCCTTTAGATCTTCGGACACTATAACCCCAAGGTCCCTCTCCCCGTCCGTGCATATCAGCTTCTCTCCTCCCAGCATATACGGTTCCTTCCTATTATTAATCCCCAAATGCATTACTCTGCATTTCTTTGCATTGAATTTAGTTGCCAGGCATTAAACCATTCCTCTTACTTTTGCAGATCCTTTTTCATATTTTCCACTCCCTCTTCGGTCTACTCTGTTACAAATCTTGGTATCATCTGCAAAAAGGCACACTTTCCTTCTAACCCTTCAGCAATGTCACTCACAAACATATTGAACAGGATTTCCCCCAGCACCGAACCCTGAGGGACTTCACTAGTCACCTTTCCTTCCTTCGAGCGACTTCCATTAACCACCACCCTCTGGCGTCTGTCCGACAGCCAGTTTCTGACCCAGTTCACCACTTTGGGTCCTAACTTCAGCTCTTCAAGTTTGTTCAACAGCTTCCTATGAGGAACTGTATCAAAGGCTTTGCTGAAATCCAAGTAAATTATATCTAGCATATGTCCTCGATCCAGCTCTCTGGTCACCCAATCAAAAAATTCAATCAGGTTCATTTGGCACGATTTACCTTTTGTAAAGCCATGTTGCCTCGGATCCTGTAACCCATTAGATTCAAGGAAGTACACTATCCTTTCTTTCAGCAACACTTCTATTATTTTTCCAACAACTGAAGTGAGGCTCACCGGCCTATAGTTTCCTGCTTCATCCCTGTGACCACTTTTATGAATAGGGACCACATCCGCTCTCCTCCAATCCCCAGGAACCACTCCAGTCTCCAGAGATTTGTTGAACAAGTCTTTAATAGGACTCGCCAGAACCTCTCTGAGCTCCCTTAGTATCCTGGGATGGATCCCATCTGGTCCCATCGCTTTGTCCACCTTCAGTTTTTCAAGTTGCTCATAAACATCCTCCTCCGTGAATGGCGCAGAATCTACTCCATTTTCTCGTGTAACTTTGCCAGACAATCTCGGTCCTTCTCCAGGATTTTCTTCTGTGAACACAGAACAGAAGTATTTGTTTAGCACATTTGCTTTCTCCTCATCACTATCCACATATTTGTTCCCAGCATCTTTTAGCCTAGCAATTCCATTTTTTATCTTCATCCTTTCACTAATATATCTGAAAAATTTTTTATCTCCCTTTTTAACATTTTTAGCCATTTGTTCTTCCGCCTGTGCCTTCGCCAAACGTATCTCTCTCTTGGCTTCTTTCAGTTTCACCCTGTAGTCCTTTCTGCTCTCCTCTTCTTGGTTTTTTTTATATTTCATGAACGCCAACTCTTTCGCCTTTATTTTCTCAGCCACTAGGTTGGAGAACCATATCGGCTTCCTTTTCTCTTGTTTTTATTGATTTTCTTCACATAAAGGTCCATAGCCATTTTTATCGCTCCTTTCAGCTTAGACCACTGTCTTTCCACTTCTCTTATGTCCTCCCATCCTAACAGCTCTTTCTTCAGATACTTTCCCATTGTATTAAAGTCTGTACGTTTGAAATCTAGGACTTTAAGTATCGTGCGGCCGCTCTCCACTTTAGCCGTTATATCAAACCAAACCGTTTGATGATCGCTACTTCCCAGGTGAGCACCCATTCGAACATTAGAGATACTCTCTCCATTTGTGAGGACCAGATCCAATATCGCTTTTTCCCTTGTGGGTTCCGTCACCATTTGTCTGAGCAGAGCCTCTTGAAAGGCATCCACAATCTCCCTACTTCTTTCTGATTCCACAGACGGAACATTCCAGTCCGCATCCGGCAGGTTGAAATCTCCCAAAAGCAAAACCTCCTCTTTCCTTCCAAACTTTTGGATATCCACAATCAGATCCTTATCATTTTGCTGCGATTGAGTCAGAGGTCTGTAGACTACACCCACGTAGATAGAAGTTCCATCTTCTCTTTTCAGAGCAATCCATATCTCTTCTTCCTCTCCCCAGGTCCCTTGCATTTCGGTCACTTGGATATTGATCTTTACATAGAGAGCTACTCCTCCACCTTTATGACCATCTCTATCCTTCCTAAAAAGATTATATCCCGGTATGTTTGCATCCCATCCATGTGATTCACTGAACCATGTCTCTGTGATAGCAACAATATCTAGATCTGCCTCTAACATCAGGGCTTGCAGATCATGAACTTTGTTGCTTAGACTGCGAGCATATGTGGTCATCGCTTTCCAGCTATTTTTCAGCGATAATCTCCTTTTTCGTATGGATTTTTGTGTCGTTTCACTTTCCGTTGCAATACTAAGAAATGAGTTGCTGATATTGCTTATGTTGCAGCCTTTACTACTATCACATCTTTTCTTTTGCTGGGGGTGGTCTCTATAATTGTCCTTCGTACATACACCACCCCCACCTTCTAGTTTAAATGCCTAGAAAAATATTGTCTAAATTTCTCTGCAAGGTTTCTTTTTCCTGCTGTAGTAATATGTAGCCCATCAGTGCAATATAGCTTCTTGTCCTTCCATGTATTTCCCCATTCTCCTATGTACCTGAAGCCTTCTTGATGACACCAGGCTCTGAGCCATCTATTAAAGTCCTCTGTGTTTTTCACTCTTTGCTCTCCCTTTCCATATGCAGGCAGTATTTCAGAAAAAGCTAAAGTCTTTACAAAAGGCTTCACGCCCTCACCAAGCTCCCGAAAAGCTTTCTGTGCTGCAAGTGTGGAGTTGTTGGCCAGGTCATTTGTTCCCAGATGGATAACAACGTCAGTGTTAAAATCCTTAGTTTCTTCCTTAATTATAGTCAGTATTTGCCTGGAACTCCTGGTAGCTGAGGATCCTGGAAGACATTTCACTATTTTGGTCTCCTCGCCCTGTGTTCCAAGGTTAATGCCTCTGATGATGGAATCCCCCAACAGTAATAGTTTTCTGTTTTTGGCTTTTTTATTTGTACTTAAGGTGCGCTTGTTCTCTTGAGTTACCTTCATTGGTTTCAGTCCCACCTCCCTTCTGTTTTCTTGAGTATCGCAGTGCACTATTGGAGCGAAGGAATTCTGTAGAGGTAATATTAGAGAAGGTGGATGTTTCTGTGTTACATGTCGCAATCTTCCTGAGCCTACTGTGACCCATTTATTCCTGGGCTGTTTTATTCTTTGAGGTAGAGGTGGTAAGTTGGTATGATTTTGTGGAGTGATGGAAGCTGCTTTAATTGTATTCAATTCCTGTTTAAGTTTGCAGAGCTCCTCCTTAATACTGGCAAGTTGAAGACAGATGGTAAGTTTGTGTTCATGATGCCTTAGCATGGATTGAACAAACTGTCAAGAGCCCATTTTTTAGGTTTGGATTGGCAACTTGAACTCACAAAAGAAATGTTTGGGAATGATTTAATTTTCTACCATAGTGAAGCCGCTGTTTCTTTTGTTTAGGTTTTTTACATTTTGTTTGTGGAGTCCTGTCAATGTTGACTTCTTTGCATGTGCTGAGTTTTCTAGTTACTAGGAAATGAGTTTTTACTGCCGGTGATATTGCTTTAATTAAATGGACATCTAGGGCTAAAATTAAGATGGGGCCCTTATAGTGCCATATTGCTTGTTATACAGTGAAGACTCTCCTGTTTTCAATGCTTTAGAGAGCGAAAGGGTGAGTGTATGTATGGAACTTGGATATGGGAATCTGGAGCAGGAGCATGTGTAGAGGGTATTTAGAATAATGTATGTAGGTTAGTTTGTGAAATGGGGCAGCTAGGGATAGAAAGGGATGCTATGTACTACTAAGGAAAGGGATGGCAAATAAGACAGAGAATATTATAAGGTCTCTGTACTGCTGTATGGTGTGACCTCACCTTGAGTATTGCGTTTTGGTCCTGGTTGTCCTATCTCAATAAAGATAAAGCGTAATTAGAAAAGGTTCAAAGAATACTCTTAGTGGAATTCTGTGCAACTGCACAGCGCAGAATTTGCACAGAATTCCCCATTCGCTTAGAATTCTGCACAGACCTTCTGTTCTGCCCTGACCAACTCTTCGACTGACTGACTGAACCCCCCTCCCCCCTCCGATAGCCGACATACCTGCGAGCCTCCTAAAGAAGCAGCAGTGGTGGTGGCCAGCTGGCAGAGGCAGCGCTATAACCAGGCTGTTTGCAACTAGCCCCACCAGGGCCTTCCCTCTGCTGCATCACTTCTTGTAGATGGGTGAAGTGGCAGAAGGAAGGCCCTGCAGCCACAAGCAGCCACTTCACAGCACTGCCTCTGCCGGCTTGCCACTACTGTTACTGCTGCCTTGGGAAGCCCGCAGGTATGTCAGCTGTCATGGGGGGAGGGGGGGGTCGATAGGAGAGAGGCCAGATCTGCATAGAGGAGTGGTGGGGACATGGACGCTAGACCGCAGGTGGGGGGGGGGGAGAGGTAGGGACATGGATGCTAGGTCCACAGGGAGGGGAGGGGCCATGTATACCAGGCCCACAGGGAGAGGAGGGGGCATGGATGGAAATACTTTTAAAACAAATAAGAGGAAATATGTTTTTCACTCAAAGAATAATTAAGCTCTGGAATTCATTGTCAGAGGATGTGTTAATAGCAGTTAATGTAGATGGGTTTAGAAAAGGTTTGGACAAGTTCCTAGGGGGAAAGGTCCATAGTGTGCTATAGAGACAGACCTGGGGGAAGCAACTGCTTGCCCTGGGATCGGTAGCATAGAATGTTGCTGCTATTTGGGCTTCTACCAGCTACTTGTGATCTGGATTGGCCACTGTTGGAAAAAGTATACTGGGCTAGATGGGCCATTGGTTTGACCTAATATGGCTGTTCTTATTTATACATTAGGTTTCTGGGGCAGCAGTATAGTGGAGTTCTTTGAGATGGGCTAGGTATGTGTTAGGACAAAAAAGGTGCTAGTGTGTACAGGTATGCAGCAGGACGTGAGTTGGTAGATGGGTTATGTCTAAGGAGGGTGTTTAGAAGAGTGCTGTGGGAAAGGAGATGGCATTTGATGTGCAAAGAAGTTATAAGGAGTGGAGTGTAGAGTTGGAAAAAAGAATCTCTAGCAACTCAGGCAGCGAAAATTGACCCCACCATCACCAAACTAATGATCAAAACAACAGACATCAAAGTGTTTCGGAAAGAAATCAAAACATTTCTTTTCAAAAAACACGTCCTTACTTAATATTCCCCTCCCCAATCACACATGCACTCTCCCCGCAAATAACACACTAGTCATCCCCTTGAACCTCATTTACCAAAAATATCCAAACTCCTAAATAAGCATCTCCCTTAGGTATCCATTTAACCTTCTCCTAAATAAGCATCTCCCTTAGGTATCCACTTAACTGATTCCTTCAAAGTTAGGTATCTTTCTTCAGTTGCCTATATTGTTTTCCCCACTGAACCTTGTAACTACTTGAACCCTGTCAAGTTATTCTATCAATAAATCCAGATATCTTATACTTGTATTTCTATACCATAACATGTAATCTACTTAAATCGTTGTAATGTAATTCTCTCGGTAATGTCCTGATCTCTTTTAACTGTAATCCGCTTAGAACCGCAAGGCACAGGCAGAATAGAAATCACAAATGTAATGTAATGTAATCTCCTATCTCCCAGGGTAAAGCTTTTCAGCCTGTTGCATTAAGTGATGAGTCATAGGAACTGAAACAAATCTCTGAAAGCCTGGAGGCAATTTGACAGGCTAAAGAGCAACAAATCACCTAGACAAGCTAGTATACATCCCATAGTACACTTCTCCCTCAATATTTGCTGGAGTTAGGGGCAGAGCCTGCCTGCCAAAATGGAAAAAATTTGCAAATTTTAGGGCCGACTGACCCACCCCCGCCTCTCTCCTGCTTCACGGTCCTCTTCACACTGAATAACGTGCTGAACAAAGCAACATTATCAACATCTGATGTTGATAATGCTGCTTTGTCAGCACATAATTCACTACTAGTGCTGTAACCACCTTTTTACGCTTCCCCTAAATTGTGATCAAGAGGCTAAAAGAAAACAGCCAACAATACCTGATACCTGAGCATTGGAAAAATAAATAATAATAATTAACTAATAAAAATAGTGTACATTTTAATTTTCCCCACCACCAAATCTCCCCGTCCCATCCCACCCAGCTACTTTTTCATGCCACCCAGCTGGAAAAATTTTCTGGGGAGAACACTGAAGGTTATTTTTATCCTGAAGAATTACTAAGTGTCAAACCGTTACAGGACAGAATATACCGTATTGAAAAGGTTCTAAAGGTAAAAGGAGGGGGTAAGAACAAAATTTGTTTCGTGAAATGGAAGGGGGGCCTGATAAAGCCAGGGATGTTTAAACATGGAAAAAAACCTGTCTGAACATGTCCCGGCCCCCTGGTGTTGTCATAGTGACGTATGCCTTAGCTCTTTAACAAACAGCTGTTAACATCAGAAATAAAAGTTCTCAAACCATCAAATAAAATGACTGCCACAAAGGCACATAGATTGAATTATTTTCTTAAAGACCGTGATGTAGAAAAATAGGGTTACCAATGATGTCACTTAGGGTATAAATCTGTTTGCCTTGTTTTTCTCTTTTTGAAGAGCACTGAAATTTTGAGGGCTTGCTCTTCCCATACTGTGGAAGCTCTGTCAATAAATCATTTGTTTTTACATGGCTTTTCCTTGTCTATTATTTGAATTCACAGAACGGAGTCTCTAGCCCAATGATGTGGGAAAGAGAATCCATTCTGGCAATTCTTTTGGCCTCGATGTTCGAGTCTCCAGCCTATTTGAACTGGTGACAGTGGGCTAAATTTTTCAGAACTTTTTTATTTCTATTTGTTAAAGATCTAAGGCAGGAGTGCCCACACTTTTTTGACTCGCAAGCTACTTTTAAAATGACCAAGTCAAAATGATCTACCAACAATAAAATTTTAAAAAAACACAACGCACACTGTACGCATAGAATTGTTAATTATCATTCCTATTCCAGGGTTTTTTCAAAAAGGTCAAAGCAGTTGACTCTATGCACTGTCACCTCAGTAACAACCATACAAAAATAGACAAATACCCACCCCCTCCCTTTTTACTAAACCACAATAGCATTTTTTAGCGCAGGGAGCTGCGCTGAATGCCCAGCGCTGCTCTCGACGCTCATAGGCTCCCTGCGCTAAAAACCCCCAGACTATTGCGGTTTAGTAAAAGGGGACCATATTGTAAAATATAGACAGCAGATATAAATTCAGACACATTTTGATCACTAAATTTAAAATAAAATCATTTTTCCTACCTTGTCTGGTGATTTCATGAGTCTCTGGTTGCACTTTCTTCTTCTGACTGTGCATCCAATCTTTCTTTCAGCCTGTATGCTTCCTCTCCTCCAAACCTCATTCCCTTCCCCATCTTTTTCTTCTTCTTTCCCTGCCCTTTCTTTCTTTCTCTCTTCATGCCCCCTTTCTTTTTTTCCTGTTTCTCTTCTTTCCTTCTGTCTCCCTACCTGCGCCCCTTTCTTTCTTTCTCCCTGCCCTTCCCCAAGCCACTGCCACTACCATCGGGGAACAGGAACCAAACGCCACCAATGGATAACAGGCCCCAAAGCCGAAGCCGACGACGCCCCATGCTCTCTCTGCTTCGGGCCGATCAATCTTCCTCTCCCCAACGTCAGTTCTGTCGTCGGAGAGGAAGTTCCGCCCAGCCAGGCAGCGATTGGCTGGCCCGAACTTCCTCTCCGATGGCAGAATTGACGTCAGGGAGAGGAAGATTGATCAGCCTGATAGATCGCCAAGGCAAAGGGAGTCCTGGATGATCGACTCACTTTGCCTTGGCGAGCTACCGGTCGATCGCGATCGACCTATTGCGCACCCCTGATCTAAGGTATATGTCACTATGACAACACCAGGGGGCCGGGACATGTTCAGACAGGTTTAAACACACCTCCCCCTCTCCCTTTGGCTTTATCAGGGGGGGGCTGCAAGAACCTTTATGATAACCAGCTTATCAGCCATCACCATGACAATCTGGGTGTTGCCCATCCCACAGCCATTAACTAAGGTTTCGTACTGTCTGTTAAAAAAAACAGGAAAGAAAAAAAAAATGCAACTTTACAGGTCTTTTTCCTTTTCTGAGTTGGTTGTGCATAAGAACATAAGAACATAAGCAGTGCCTCCGCCGGGTCAGACCACAGGTCCATCTCGCCCAGCAGTCCGCTCCCGCGGCGGCCCAAAACAGGTCAAGACCTGTCTGAATCATCAGAAGGGGCTCCCTTGCCACCTCGGTTTCCCATTTAAGTCCTGCCTTCCTATCGAAGTCCTAGCCCTCCGGTCTTGCACATGCACGACCAGGTTAGTTTATACTCATTACCTGATTTACTTCCTATACTTGTGTTACATCCCAGCTCCTCCCTCAGTATCCCACGATCCCTTTATCCCTCAGGAATCCATCCAATCCCTGTTTGAATCCTTGTACCGTATTCTGCCTGATCACTTCCTCCGGTAGCGTATTCCAAGTGTCCACGACCCTTTGGGTGAAAAAAAACTTCCTTGCATTCGTTTTGAACCTATCTCCCTTCAGTTTCTCCGAGTGCCCCCTCGTACCTGTTGTCCCCTTCAGCCTGAAGAATCTGTCCCTATCCACCCTCTCTATGCCCCTCATGATCTTGAAGGTCTCTATCATATCACCCCTGAGCCTCCTTTTTTCCAGAGAGAAGAGCCCCAGCCTATCCAACCTCTCAGCATATGGGTAGTGTTCCAGCCCTCTTACCAGTTTCGTTGCTCTCCTTTGGACTCTCTCAAGTACCTCCATGTCTTTCTTGAGGTACGGCGACCAATATTGAACGCAGTATTCCAGATGCGGACGCACCATCGCTCGATACAGTGGCATGATGACTTCCCGCGTCCTGGTAGTTATGCCCCTCTTTATGATGCCCAGCATCCTGTTGGCTTTTTTTGAGGCCGCTGCGCACTGTGCAGATGGCTTTAGTGATGCATCCACCAGCACACCCAAGTCTCTCTCAAGATTGCTTTCTCCCAACAATGCCCCCCCCCAATTTGTAGTTGAACAACGGGTTCTTTTTCCCTATATGCATGACCTTGCATTTTCCTACGTTAAAGCGCATTTGCCATTTGTTTGCCCAGTCTTCCAGCTTGTCTAGGTCCCTTTGCAGGTCCTCACACTCCTCCCTGGAGTTAACTCTGCCGCACAGTTTCGTATTGTCTGCAAATTTTATAACCTCGCACTTTGCCTCCTTTTCCAGGTCATTGATAAATATGTTGAAGAGTAACGGCCCCAGCACCGATCCCTGTGGCACACCGCTCGTGACTCCCCGCCAGTCAGAATATTGGCCCTTTACTCCGACCCTCTGCAGTCTACCCGACAACCAGTGCTCGATCCATCTGTGCACATCCCCTCCCACCCCGTGATTCCACAGTTTCCTAAGCAGCCTTTCATGTGGTACCTTGTCGAAAGCCTTTTGAAAATCGAGGTAAATGATGTCGATGGGTTCCCCATTGTCCACCCGACTGCTTATTCCCTCAAAGAAGTACAGAAGGTTCGTTAGGCACGACCTTCCCTTACAGAATCCGTGCTGGCTTGTTCTCAGTAGGCCATTTCTCTCAATGTGCTCGCAAATGCCGTCCTTTATCATAGCTTCCACCATCTTCCCTATAATTGAAGTCAGACTCACCGGCCTGTAGTTCCCGGGGTCACCCCTCGATCCCTTCTTGAAGATTGGTGTGACATTCGCCAATTTCCAGTCCTCTGGTACCTCTCCAGTTTTCAAGGATAGGTTACAAACATGCTGGATTGTGCCCGCTATTTCTTGTCTTAGTTCCTTCAGAACCCTTGGGTGGATCCCGTCCGGACCCGGTGATTTGCCGCATTTTAGCCTGTCTATCTGTTTGAGGACATCCTCCTTACTGACCTCTATATGCTCCAATTTTTCAGCCTGTTCCCCACTCATGAGCTCCTCTGAGTCCGGTATATTAGATGTGTCTTCTCTCGTGAAAACCGACGAGAAGAACGTGTTCAACCTCTCAGCTACCTCTTTTTCCTCCTTAATCACTCCCTTCCTTTCTCCATCGTCCAGCGGCCCCACCTCCTCTCTCGCTGGTCGTTTCCCCTTTACGTAACTGAAGAATGCCTTGAAGTTTTTTGCCTCCCTGGCCAGCCCCTCTTCGTATTTCCCTTTTGCTTTTCTAACCTCTCGGTGGCATTCTTTTTGGCATTTCCTGTGCGCCTGGTGATTTTCCTCAGTTGGATCCTTTTTCCATCTCCGGAAGGATGCTTTTTTGTCATTTATTGCCTTCTTTACTTCTGCTGAGATCCAAATCGGGTCCTTTGATCGCTTGTTCTTGCAGCCTTTCCTGAAACTGGGGACGTACGTTTTTTGTGCTTCCTGCAGGGTGTCCCTGAATAGGGTCCAGGCGCTTTCCACAGTCTCCATCCTAAAGATGTTTCTGAGTTTCCTCCCCACCATTTCCCTCATAGCAACATAGTTCCCTTTCTTGAAGTTGAGCGCAGTTGTTGCGGTTCTCCTTACTATGGGTGTCCCCCTTTCTAATGTGAATCTGATCGCATTGTGGTCACTGTTGCCTAGTGGTCCTCCCACTTCTACCCCTTTTGCAGGCCCCCCTAATCCGTTCAGGATGAGGTCAAGGGTAGCACTCCCCCGCGTTGGTTCCCTGACCAGTTGCTCCATGAAGCAGTCCCTCACAGCTTCTACAAATCCTGTTTCCCTAGTGCAGTTGGAGTGACCGGTACTCCAGTCTATCCCTGGGTAGTTGAAGTCCCCCATCACTGTTACACTTCCAGTCCTGCACTCCTGTCTCAGTTCAGCTTCCAGGTCGTGTCCGAGTCCTTCCGGCGTGCCAGGTGGGCGATAGTACAGCCCCAGTTTTATGCCTGCACCCTTGTTTCCCGGCAATTTGACCCATAGCGATTCCAGCCCCTCTGCCTTCGTTGCTATATCCATCCCGACCGAGTAGATAGAGTCCTTTATATATAGTGCTATGCCTCCCCCCTTCTTGTGGGTCCTGTCTCTCCTGTAGAGCTTGTACCCCGGCAGCGCCACATCCCATTGATTCTCCTCTGTCCACCATGTTTCTGTAATTCCAATTATATCCAGGTCTTCCCCCTTGGCCACGACCTCTAGTTCACTCATCTTGGCCATGAGGCTTCTTGCATTTGCGTATAAGCACCGCAGGTCCCGTCGTTTTTCCTCCACCTCTGCATTCACCTCTGCATTTACCTGGGCCGCCTCTCCTGTTCCCTGTACTTCTGTTTTGCTCTTAGCCTTTACCCTCGTAGCTTTCAGCTTCCCCACATTTCCGCCACCCCATTTCCCCGCTTTTCCTCTGGGTTTTCTTGCCCCCTCCTGCGCCCCAGCCTCTGTTCGATCCCCCTCGCCTTGTGCAGCCCCTATAATGCCCTCAGCTTTCGCCCTCTTGCCACCCAGTCCCTCTGTGTCTCCATGCCCCTTAGTCTCCACCCAGCAAGCTCCCTTTACCTGTTGTTTCCCTCGCTGTCTGATCCTGAGATCCACTGGTCTCTCTACTTCCTCCGTGCAGTCAGCCCGTTCAGCATCTGTTCTGGATACCGTTGTCCGAAGCGTCAACATCAGATCAGCTGTCGGCTTTCCCCCTCTCCTCAGTTTAAAGCCCTCTCGATCTCCTTCCTCACATTGGCAGCCAGTAGTCTAGTTCCCTCTGTGCTCAGGTGCAGGCCGTCCCGCCGGTAGAGCTTACTCTTTCCCCAGAAGGACGTCCAGTTCCTTACAAAGTGGAAGCCCTCCTCCTGGCACCATCTTCTCAACCATGCATTCACAGCCTGGAGGTCTGCCTGCCTTTTTGCATCTGCTCTCGGCACAGGCAGGATCTCTGAGAATGCTATCCTCCGGGTACTCCGCTTCAGTTTTCGTCCCAGGACCCTAAACTGGTCAGTCAGCGTGGCCATGCTGAAGTTCCTCCGGCTCACGTCATTTGTTCCGACGTGGATTATCACCGCAGTCTCCTCTGTCTCTGCTCCGTCCAGGATCCTCTCGATCCTATCAGTGACGTCTCGTGTCTTGGCCCCTGGGAGACAAGTCACTAGCCGATCCTCCCTTCCTCCAGCTACGTGACTATCTACCTCTCTCAAGATCGAGTCTCCCACCACAATAGCAGACTTCCCTTTCCTCAGCAACCTCCTCTGTCTCAGGTCCGTGTCCTCGGTGTAGTGAGGTGTCTCACCCTCGGGGTCTCGGTGAGTCACGGTCTCCTCCTCTTGTGTGGTTCCTCCGCTAGGTCCTTCCCCGGTGTCGCCTTGTGGATCCTGGGTCTCGTCTGCCGACATCCGTCTGTGCAGCTGCTGGTCCTGTCCTTCCGCCTTCCTATAGGCCTCCTCGATGAATCTCTCAAGGTCCCTCACCTGGTCCACAATGAGGCCTGCTCCATCTGTGTCCTTGGTTGGCCAGCTCGTCTCCTCTATGTTGCGCAGTCCCTCCAGTCCCTCCAGTTCCTGGACCTTGACCCTCAATCTGCCGACCTCCATCCTCAGGCTTTCCAGTTCCTGACACCGACCGCATATGTATGCCCGCCTCCCGGAGGGGAGGTAGTCATACATATGACACTCAATGCAGTAAACTGGGTAGCTCTGCTGGGTTCCTGTAGCCTCCATTTCTTTCTCCTTGCTCCTACGGTCCCTCGGTGGTTGAGAGTGGCTTTTGGCGTGCAGCTAGTTGAAAGAGTAGAGAGAGAGAGAGAAGAGTGAGAAGCTGCAAGGGTAGAGAGAGAGAAAGAGAGAAGAATGAGAAGCCGAAAGGGTAGAGAAGGAAGAAAGTGGAAATAAAATTTTTTTTTTTTTTTTTATATTTGGTTTAAAGTTAGGTTTGCTGCTAGGCTGCCTGGGCTCCTTCTCAAGGCTCTTTCGCGAAGGCGCTATCGCTAAGGCGAGCGCCTTTACCGCTCGCCTTCGCCGCGCGCCGAACGGCTGGGCGCCGTTGGCTCCCTTCCTCTTCTAGTGGAGCCCGGGCCGATGCGACCTGTGACGCGCGGGGGTGGGCGGAGCTAACTCTCGCCTCGACCCCGATCTGCCTGCCTCCCCAGTCCTCCTCTCCTCAGCGTCCCCGGCTCACCTCTCTGCCTGGAAACCTGGAAAAAAGACACAAAACAACTAAAACAGCTACGCTGCAGGTCACCTCGTGTCCAGGCTCCCTTCCTCTTCTAGTGGAGCCCGGGCCGATGCGACCTGTGACGCGCGGGGGTGGGCGGAGCTAACTCTCGCCTCGACCCCGATCTGCCTGCCTCCCCAGTCCTCCTCTCCTCAGCGTCCCCGGCTCACCTCTCTACCTGGAAAAAAGACACAAAACAACTAAAACAGCTCTTAAAACCTAGGATCTGTTTTAAAAAACAGGAAAGAATTTGTAAATGTCTTTTTTTCTTTTGTGATTTGTTTGTTCATTGCTCTAACCATAAGCTCTTTTTTTTTTTTAAGTTCAATCAGTTTTATTGAATTTTGTAAACAGTACAAAACACAAAACATAAAACCACAGATCTTGCATTGCAGTGAAATAGTCAGCGAGATATATAGAAGTCGTGCAGGTAATGTGGAGTAAGGTTAGGTAAGGTCATGAGACTTACTAAGTACATGGAGACATATAGTAAAAGAACCATAAGAAGATGTCCTAAAACAATTCAAGCATAAATACATTGAACTATGTTGATACGCAATATGTCAAAACAGGAGACCACACTTTGTTATAGGTGTGGCAAGAGTTAGTCTTGTCAGCGGCTATCAATTCATATTTGGAAAAGAGACATACAGTGTTCCACCAAGAGTTGTAGTGTAACAATGAGAAGTCCTTCCAATTAGATAAGATGGTTTTAACTGCAATGAGAAGTAAACATTTAAGCAATCTAGCTTCAAATTTATCTAATTGATAGTTCTGTAAGGCACTAGCACCATAGATAACAATAGCGAGATATATATCCTCATTAATATGTAATATCTGACTAATAGTAGACCACACGTCTGACCAAAACGATATAAGGTGAGTACAGTTATAGATCATGTGGTCTAGTGTTCCTACAGCAGACATACAGGACCAGCATTTATTTGAAGCAGGTGGCCCAATTTTGGACAATTTGTGTGGCGTCCAATACGCTCGATGATATAAGAACAGTACAGTATGCCAAATGGCAGATGATTTTAGAGCCTTAAATGATGTGAGCCAAATTTCTTTCCAATCGTATTGTTCCACAGGAACTGAAACATCGTGAGCCCAAATGTCATACAGCACTACAGGAGGAGTAAACTTATGTTTGCGCAACAGTTTATACCAGGCCGATGCCTGACCTGTTATAGAGTTAATAAGGATAGCCCACTCCAGAATAGTAGGAGTGTCAGTTGATAATTTAGACTTCTTGAGATATGATGTTAGGCAGTGTTTCAATTGAAGCCATTCATAATAGTGAACAGGTTCCAAATTAAAAGTCGTAGACAAAGTTCCAAAATCCATACATTGGAGATCTATTAATAACTGACTGATGGACCATATACCCTTCTTGCGCCAAGATTTCCATTCAATATATCGGCCCTGAATCTGTACATCAGGATTCCGCCAAATAGATGAACTGGTGGTACTATTCCATTGTGTAGGAGTGATATTATCTAACTCCTGAAGAGCGGTTATAGTAGAGGAGAAAATAACGTTGCTGTAAGTCGTGCGCTCTCTATGAGCGAATGGTAGAAATCTGAGATTTTCCTCAGGCAGTAAGGAACGTTCCAGTTTCAACCAAGCAGGAATATTGGATTCAGTGGCATTATTGATCCATTGAGACCCTTGTCTGCATAAAAAGGCCACATGATATTCGTATAGACTAGGAAAATTAACACCTCTGTTTTCTTTGGTACATTTCAATTTCCTCAGGGCAATGCGAGGCGTTTTAGCATTCCACAGGAATTTAACCAAAGCAGATTCAAATTTCTTGTAAGCAGACAAAGGAAATAGAAATGGTATCATAGACAGTATGTATGTAATTTTTGGTGCCAAAACCATTTTAATAGAGTCTAAACGTCCCCACCAGGACAATTTTAGTGACGACCATCTGGTGGTAGTTTTGTTGATAATATCCATTATATAGGAGATATTATAGTCCTGAGTCTCGTCCATCGAGACACCAAAATAAATCCCTAAGTATTTCAATTTGGTAGGGGCATATTTAAGGCCCAGAGACCTGATGTCTTCACCACACGGCAGTCCAGAAAGCGGCATGACTTCCGATTTAGTCAAATTGAGTTTATAACCAGATACTGAAGAGTATGCAGCTATTGTAGTTAGGAGAGCTGGTATGGAATCCAAGAGCGTGTATATTTGTACGTCATCCGCATATGCTGTCAATTTGAAACTTAAATCAGCTAGCTGAAAACCTCGGATGTTAGTATTGGTTCGAATATCAAGCAGCAGTGGCTCCAAAGCTAGATTGAACAATAGCAGCGATAGAGGACAACCTTGCCTCGTGCCTCTCGTCGGTCGAAATGAGTCAGATAGAACGCTGTTAATGCGAAGTCTAGTTGTCGGATGGGAGTACAAGACTCTTATCATTTGAAGAAAAGGTTCCTTGAAGCCAAACCAAGCTAATAATTTAAACAGAAATGTCCATTCTACCCGATCAAATGCTTTTTCCGCATCTAGGACGATGGTGACATAGGATGAAGCCAGACCAGATGTTTGTGATATAATATGAGAGAATAGACGAGAATTATCACTAGCAAGACGTCCTTTCATAAATCCATTTTGATCTGGGTGAATTAATTTAGGTAGAACAAGCTGCAATCTAGACGCTAATATTTTCGCATATAGCTTGACATCAATATTTATCAATGACAAGGGTCTATAATTTGAAACATACATTGAGTCTTTGTCAGGTTTTGGTAAGACAATAATCAAAGCTTCGGTAAACGATCCCTTCGCCATCCCCTGACCAATTAGATGGTTCAAATAAGTCAATAAGAATGGTAATAACGTGTCCTGAAAGGCCAAATAGAACTCCACTGGCAATCCATCTGGTCCTGGGGCTTTGTGTTTGGCCATGGATTTCAGCATCTCTTTAAGATGGTTCAGTTCCAAAGGGGCAGACAGAAGCTCGTTATCCGACTCATCTAGTTTGGGCCCAGTAAGATGTTGTAGATATTTGTCAATTGATGATGTGGTAGGATTCTCAGACTTGTATAGATCATTATAGAAGCAATGAAATTGGTGACAGATTTCCTTATCAGATGTTATAATCTCAGCGTTAGTCATTTTAATAGCTGGTATGGTCGTTTTTTCCAATTTCAGGTTTCAAATATTGTGCCAGTTGATGACCAGCCTTATTTGAAGTAGCATAATAGTGTGAAGCTTGGATAAGAACCTCCGATGCAGCTGCAGTGCTTAGTTGTAAATTGTATTCGTATCGTAGTTTATTCAGTTCAGTTTGGAGAGCAATGTTGTAAGGGTCCGCAATATGGGAAGATTCCAAAGACGATATGCGTGATTCCATCCCTTGTAGTCGTCTTCTATGTTCAGATTTTTTCTTAGCAGTATAAGAGATAATTATTACCCTGATATATGATTTAAATGCATCCCATGTGGTCTGCCAGGAGGTCTCTTCTACTTTGTTATTAGTAAAATAATCAGTGATATGATTGGTGATATGTTCCGTAAAAGAGGAATCTTGCAGAAGCGAAGAATTAAACCTCCAGATACCAGATGTTTTTGGTGGAGTGATATCTTTCAAAGTGAGCGTAATGGATGAGTGGTCCGATACAGTTAGTGGCTGGATATCGGTGGAGTCCACTTTATGCAATAAGGTATAGCTGAGTAGAAAGAAATCAATCCTTGAGTAGGATGCATGGGGGGTTGAGAAGAAAGTATAAGCTTCATCTGTTTGGTATTGCAGTCTCCAGGGATCTATCAATTTCAGTTGATATAAAAGATCCTGTAGGCAGTGCCAAGCTCTAGACTTCCTGTAAGGGGTCTTAGATTTCCTGTCCTTCTCCGGGTTCAAAATCAAGTTGAAATCTCCCCCTACTATCATTGGATGATAAGCTGCAGTGCTAATGTCATCAGCCAAAGTTTCAAAATACGCTGGGCAGTCCTGATTTGGTGCATAGATATTGTAAGTGTGGATGGTACAATTTCCAACTTTTAATGTGACACGAAGCCATCTATCCTCCATGTCATGTGAGGAAGAAATTATTTTGATATCTGGTCGTTTTCTGATCAAAGTAATAACTCCATTCTTCCTCCCCGCAGATGGAGAGAACAGAGGAGCATACGCCCACTGCGGGGCAATCTTTAAGGCTTCAGTGTCAGCGAGATGTGTTTCTTGATAGAATATAATATCAGGGTTGTACTGTTCAGTGTATCGTAGTAATTTCAGCCTTTTCACTGGATTGTTGAATCCTTTCACATTTAGGGAAAAACATGTTAGTGACATTTAAGCATGACCATAAAAAATACAGAGTGATATAGCACATAATAATAATGGTACTGAAGAACCAACAGACCAGAAAGTGAGAATAAGTTGCCTAAAACAGAATAACCATTTATACTCTGCACGACCAATAAACAACAAGATCTGCAATAACATATTAAACTGCATCAAACAGTGGAAAAACACTATGGGTCAGAAAGCTGACAAGAGAGTAAAGCCTGGATCACAGGCTCCAACAGTGCAGGAGTGAAAAAGTATTGACTGCATTATCATAATATGAAAACAGCAGGGCAGCAGTAATACAGATGACATAAGTATACTAGGAGCTGAGAAATAAACAGCACAACAGATGCATAGTAATTAAGTTTTGTCTATGGCAGTGGGTTTCACAGACTCAATAAAATCAGCCAGCTCCGCAGGATTGAGGTAATCTTTAGTAGAGTTATTGAAAGTAACTCTCAGGCGTGCCGGGTACAACATGCCAAACTTGGCACCAATGTTTTTAAGCTGAGGTCTGTATGATAATAGTAACTTTCTTTTCTTTGCTGTTTCTTTGGCCAAATCAGGAACAATCAAGATTTTGTTTCCTTCAAATGTGATAGGAGAATGCAATTTGGCCTGCTGCATGATTTTAAGAACTTGCTGGTGCCTCAGCAAGGTAACTAACACAGGCCTGGGATATTTCTTGTGAAAAACATTGGGCTGTGGCAGACGGAAGGCACAATCAAAATCTAACTTGGTGTCGTCGTTCATTTTCAGGATCTGGGGTAGTAGAACCGCTAAGAAATCTACGAGGTCACAAGCCTCCCTACCCTCCGGTAGGCCCAAAAGACGAAAACTGGTTCTTCTCACGCGGTTATCAGCGTCTTCAAGCGCCCTTTCCAGCACGGCCATGCGGCTTGTGTGCTTAAGTAGGGATTTTATTGATGATTCAGCAGCCGCGGTTCTGGTTTCCAATATCGCCGTCGCCGTTTGCACCGATGCTAGCTCTTCTTTTAGTGTAGTGAAGTCAGTCTTAAGATCCCCCACATCCTGCTTAGTTTCTACCAAAAGTTCTTTAATAGTTCTCAGCTCACCTAAAATGGCTGCCGTAGCCATGTCGTCGGGCTTGCCGGCATCTGCTTTGGACGGCGATGGAGGTTCAGCGCTTTTGCGCTTGTGGGGCTTACCGGCAGACATTCGGACACGTGGTAAATATAAATTGCGCTTTGTAATCAGCGATAATGAGGTCAATTGATTGGTTATCGATCCTGCACGGACGGAGCTTGTGCGATCAGCTACCTAACTCATCGGGCTCGCTAGCGCCCCCCCACCATAAGCTCTTAAAACCTGTCTTTTAACTAAAAGGCTGTTAAAATAAAGACACTCTTTTTTTCTGGCCACATCATTTCCAGGGATTCAATTAAATCTGTTTCCACTAACATCATTAGAAAATGCATTTCTGTTTCATCAGAAAAGAGCATTTCCGGCGCTTCATTTACCCTGTTTCCGCCTACGTCAACAGAATGTGCAGGCACTCCCATATCGCTGACATCATCAGAAAGCTTATTTCCAGGGTCAAACATGCCCCCATTTCTGGTGACATTATCAGAAAGTGCACTTCCAATGATGGGGCATGAGGTAGGGCATGGGCAGGGCCACCACCATTCATTCCTATGGGAGGGGGCGGGGCATGGGTAGAGAGTGGGCAGGGCATGGGTGGGAGGGGTGTGGGTGAGGCCTGGGCAGGGCTAAGGCAAAAGTGGGTGTGGTGTGGGTGGGGCTAAGGCAAAAGTGGGTGGACAGTGGATGGAATTGGGGCAGAGTGGGCGTGGTGCGAGCAGAGAGTGGGTGTGGCTTAACCCAGAAATGAACGCTGATTAGTCAATTCTTATCTTGACAGCTGTTAATCTTTTTGACATAAGGTGTACCCATTATACTACTAATGTAAATTAATTTATCCACAAATACACAGACTTCCAAGTTGCTGATATTGTTCTATGGATGATCAAATAAAAATACATCAAATCTTGAAAAATGACTCGTCAATATAAACTGCATAAGGAAAATAAAAAGATTGTGGCCCAACCTTAATTAGTCATAGTAATCTAGCTATCTAAACTAACAAGCGGCAACAGTGTATCTTTCAAGCAAAGTAATCAAGTGACACTGCTATGAAACCAGTACCCAAAAAACTTTTGAACTAGCTCTCTAAACAAATGGCAACAATGTATCTTTCTAGCAATGTCATCTGTGACCACTGCTACCTTGTTTCCCCGAAATTAAGACCTATCCCGAAAATAAGCCCTAGCATGATTTTTAAAGATGCACCTAATATAAGCCCTACCCCAAAAATAAGCCCCAGTTAAAATCGACCCCCTGAAGTCCCCCACCCCTCTCCGACTCAATCCCTGACAGTAGTGCAGCCCAATTCACTGAAAAAAGTGGACTTGTCAATTCAGCAATCCCCACTCCAGTGAAACTGACATACCTCTGCTCCAAGGCCTCCTAGAGCAGTAGTGGCCGCAGCGCTCTGAACAGGCAGCTTTGTGATCTTCCCCGCTGGTGCTTTCCCTCTGCCGTATCACAGTGGGAGGGTCTCTGTGGTTCTACTGCACAAGGGGATGGAAGGGATAGAAAGATGCTGCAGAGGAAAGGCCCAGCCCCGGCAGAGAAGACCGCGAAGCAGCCCGTTCAGAGCGCTGCCGCTGCTGCTGTTTGGAGGCCTCAGAGCAGAGGTATGTCAGTCTCACAGTGGGAGGGTCAGTGGGTTCTGCTGCACAAGGGGATGGGTAAGAGGGGAGGAAAGATGCTGCAGATGGGGAGAGGAAAGGAAAGAGGAAGAATTGGTATGGAGCAGAGGAAGGGAGAGATGATTGTTATACATGAAAAAAAAATAAGACATTCACCAAAAATAAGCCCTAATGCATTTTTTGGACCCAAAATTAATATAATACACTCTTATTTTTGGAGAAACATGGTATTGAACCAGTGCACAACATTAGTCAGTAAATACAATATACAGTGATACCTCGGTTTGCGAGTGCACCGGTTTGCGAGTGTTTTGCAAGACGAGAAAAACATTCGCAAAATCGGTGCCTCGGAAACCGAGCGTGCCTCGATTTACGAGCGCCCCCCGCAATCCGGCACCCTCCCCCCCTGCGATCCAGCACCCTCCACTCGCGTCGCACCCCCCTCCCCGCCGTGATCCAGCATCCCACAGGCATCCACCCACCCACCCGATCACGTTTCTTACCCCCGTTTGGCACCAGCACCAACACACAGGACATGCTGGTGCCAGTGCCCGAAGGTCTGCCTCCTTCGTGCTGGGCCTTGAGCATCTGCGCATGCTCAAGGCCTTCGGGTTCTCCAAGATTCGGGGGTGGGGTGTAGGAACGTATCAAAGTGAGTTTCCATTATTTCTTATGGGGAAACTCGCTTTTATATATGAGTATTTTGGTTTACGAGCATGCTTCTGGAACGAATTATGCTCGTAAACTAAGGTACCACTGTACTCATATATTGTTGGGTTTTTTTTTTTTATGTATTATGTAGCAGCAACACCCGTACTCAATTCAGCAGCAGGTACAAATCAAAGTATCCATAATTGAAAATATAAAAAATACAAACAAAAATAATACAAAAATGGCATTAATGCAAGAAAGAGATACTCCAGCAAAAAATATATTCAAATATAAAAACTCATATTATTGCCATTATGAAGAAACTGCTCATATAATTAGTGGCATTATAAACAGGCTACGTCTTGAGCACTAAACATATGGTATACACATACTTAGGAATACAAGATGCAAAACGAAGAGTAATTTGTGCACTAATCAAATCGGTGAAAACTTTACACAAGCTCTGAATCCAAAAGCTGAGGACTAAAATAGTGCAGGAGCCACAGGGTTTTGTGCAATACTGGAAGAAAGAATGAACCGGACTGCCTGAACACATGCTGAATTTTATAAACCAACATAACGACTTACTTGAATCTTCTGAGCGAAACAATACAGGAGCCAAAAAGATTTCCTTGGCGATCAAAGTAAAAAATTGGCTGCTGCTAATGATGTGATCTTATACACCAGTGTTAAATGTAAGGACGTGATAACACAAAAACCTAAGATGTCACAGGTAAAAAAGACTGCCGTTACTATAACTGTGGAAAAGTTCAGACATGATGTCAACAGAGACGTAAGACGTTACACTTTTTGAAACATGGAAACTGCTAATGAAGCTGATCAAAATGCTGCCAATCACAAGGGCTTTTTTGCTAAAAAAAAAAAAAAAACAACCAACAAAAAAAACATGTAAAATCCAAATGGCTAAACCAAGCTAAGAAGAACATGAAAACAAAAGTACATATAAACAAACCATGATTAAAAAGATGATCTCCACTCATTAAATTAGTATCCAATTCTTTTTTTTTACAAATTTATTGAACAAAGCAAAAAGTCATACACAGGCTGAATGCCAACAATGAAAACAAAGTAGCATACCCCAGCAGAACAACAATCCTCCCCCCCCCGACCGAGTGATATACGTTCCCAATTTAGCAGACAAGCAACCCACAAGCAAGAGAAATGACTATACATTCCCAAGGCACTGATACTAGGCCTATCCTGATGCCATATGTATGCCAAATGTGATGAAAACAACCACAGGTATCAGTCCTTAAGGCAGGCAGTTTAGACATAAGGTAGATATCATCCACTCTGAGAATAAGATCCAACTGTGAAGGAAGAACAGGTTGTTTCCACAACTGGGCCACACAAAGTCTGGCCGCCGAAACAAACAAGGCCACGAAATGAGCTGGGTCACGATCCAATCCCTAAGCAGGTTGATTAAGAAAACGTCCATGTGCAAAGGTACAGGAGTGTGCAATACATCAGACACCAACAGTTGAGTCATCCCCCAGAAGAGTACCACTTTAGGACTATCCCACCAGATGTGCCCAAAATTCTCCAACCCCCCACATCCTCTATCAACAGCGGCCACCCCCACTTCTAAGGAGTGTAATACCACTGAAATAACATCTTATACCCCTGTTCAACCATTGGAGTGGCCAGCGAGACTTGCAGCAATGCACTATAAAGGCGTTCCCACTGCTGCAAGTCCAAGGACATCCCCAAGAGGGCCTCCCATTTATGCTCAAACGATTTGACCTGGGGATGGCTATACAAGAGAGCTTTATACAATCGTGAAATAAGTTCCACAGCAGAGCCCATATGGAACACCTGAAGAAAGGCAGAATCCGCCCTCTCCCAGTCTGGAAGAACCCTCTTCCGTGTAAAATCCCAAAGCTGGGTATAAGCAAAAATATCCACCGCTGGGAGATTGTAGACATCCCTCAAAGCCGCAAAAGGGATCAACTCCCCTTGGAGAATCAGTTTACCCAGTACTCGGAGCCCACATCTCTCCCACAGGAATATCACAGAGTCCCGGGCAGGCAAAAACCCTGGTGCATATCTAATAAGGGTAGCATAAAAATAGCACTGCTGCAGGAACCAGGCCCTTTGCACCATCCCCACAGCTGTAAAGTGCAAGCCATGCCATAGGGAGCTCCTCGCATAATATCCCAAATGACCTCCAAAGGAAGCCACGGCAAGGCAGCAAGGGGATAAGGGGATAAGAGACCCAGCGTCGGGATGGAAAAACCCAATGAAACAAAACTTGTTATTGGGCAGCATAATAGTAATTAAAAAAGTCAGGGACTTCCATGCCTCCATGGTGCCTATCCCAATACATACGCTCCCCTCCTAACCCTGGACGGTTTATGATTCCAGATGTAAGTGAAAGCCCGGCGTTGGAGCTGCAGCAGAAATTGTTTAGGGACTAAGAAAGGCAAAGAGGAGAACAGATACAAAAACGGGGCAGAATATTCATTCGCAGTGCATTAATCTTACCCATCCATGACAAACGTAAACCCTCCCATCAATCAAGATCAGTAAACACAGCCCTCAATAAGGGGGGATAATTCAGGCAAAAAATCTCATCCAGGTCCCTAGATACACGAATCCTAAGATATTGGATCGACTTAGCAGCCCCCTTTTAAGCCAGCAATAGTCAGCAGAAAAAGAAATATTAAGGATCTCAGATTTAGCTGCATTAATTTTGAACCCTGCTACCTGGCCATACTGCTCCAGTACCTGCAGCACCACAGCAGCTCAGAAAGCGTAAACAGGATATCATCCGCATAAAGTGATATCTTATGTTCCTGCGCCCCTGTTGCAATCCCGTGTATATTAACATGAGCCAGAATGACCGCCACTAAGGGTTCCATCACCAACCCGAAAATAAGGGGGGACAACGGACACCCCTGTTGGGTCCCACGTTGTACCGAAAAGGGGGCCATATACCGTCCATTAACCCTCAAGGAAGCCTCTGGGTTAGCATACAATAGGGTCACCGCCTACACAAACTGCCAGAAAATCCTATCGCACAAAAATCCAGTATGTGTGCGCTGAGAGAGTGGTAGCGTCTGGAATAAATATAGCCAGTAAAACTTCCAGCGGAAGCATGGCGCTGTAGGCAGCTAATTCCTACAGTTCTGCTACACCTGACCGCGGCTCGGCATCTAATCGGCGAAATTACCAATTTGTGTTACTTTTTTGGAGCCGTTCTAGTGCAATTTCTCCTGCAGCATCGGGCCTATTATCTCCTGGGAGCTCGATGGCGGCTAAGGCGTCCCGTAGAGATCGCAATCGCAGCCGCCTGGCAGAATCCAAACTGGTGGCGCATGAGGCTTCCCTATCGCTGGGGACTCCTAGCTTTGTGTGGATTGCAGAGGTAACTGCAGAGGTGCAGGCAGCTATTGAGGGGACCCTGGGAGATAAACTATAGTGTATCCTTGACAAGTTAGATACGCTGGACCAGCGGTTTGCCTCCCTGTCATCGGAGGTGAGGGAAACCCAGCAGCGTCTCAGTACTGCAGAGGACTCGGTGCAGCGCCTCACCCAGACCCAGATTGCCCACACTACATCCATAGCTACACTGCAGGCGAAGGTGGTGGACTTCAAAAATCGGTCCCACAGAAACAATCTTCGGTTCGTGGGACTGCCTGAAACAGTGAGGGAAATGGAGCTGGGGGAGTTCTTTTGTAAACCGCATAGAACTTCACGGTATTGCGGTATATAAACTGTTATTATTATTATTATTATTCTTCGAGTGCTGGTTGCCGGAGTACTTGCTTCTGCCCCGGGCTCTGGGCCCTTTACGAATTGAGAGGGCTCATAGCTTGGGCCCCGTGTGGTCATTTGTCACCTTCTGAATTATCGTCACAAGGTTGAGGTCCTACAAGCGATGCGGCAAGGGAAACAGCTGAAGTATGAAAACAAGACCATCTTATGTTTCCAGGATTACTCAGCAGAGGTCGCCCAGGCTTGGAGACACTTTTTTCCCCTGTGTACCCGACTGATCCAGTGGACGATCGCTTTCTCCCTCCTGTTCCCCGCACACCTGAAGGTGGTCTATTCCGTCCGGGCTCACCATTTTGATACACTAGAGTCTGCCCAGACCTTCATCGAGGCTCATATCCTCGAGAGCACCTCGTAAGTGAGAAGAGGAAAGAAGATGCAGTAAGTCCTTGTATCATACAGGTGAAGTTGAATAAGCCCTTTAGATAGAACTAAAGGTGAAGAAAATGGAAGAACAGACATCAAAATGGAAGAATTCCCTTCCTCCACCCCTGCTATAATAGACCTTTATATTAAAGATCTAAAGATGATTCACGTGACATTCTGGCTACCCTGGTCAGCTGTCATACAGTACTTGGGAAATAACCTGCTGAGATAAGCAAAACTTATGATAAGCAAAAATAAGCAAAACTCATCCAGTATGCTTGACAACAGGCACCACATCTGTTATGATATCATAAAAGGATTAAGACACATCCTGATCAAGAATAGAATATAAAAGTACATTATTTAGCAAGAATATCTTGTGACAAGGGCAGGGCTCGAAATTGATGATTACGATATTTTAAAATGGCATATGCGGGAAAAGATAGATTTTTGGTAAACAGGACACACGTATACCATGACACAAATATTATAAACCAATTAGTGCATTAACAAGTATAATGACGTGTAAGAAATAACCAATAAAGTCTAATCATGTGATTTAGACTAACGTGGTGCTGGCCACCTAAAAATGTATAAAAACAGGCCTTTTAGAGGAAGTAACTAGAATAGATACCAGTGGATCCTCAGGCTTGAAGATCACATTCTGTTACTCTATATGCTGTATGATTTATCCTTGTAAACTGTTACTGATTTGTTAATAAATATACTTAATGATTGATAACAGTATATGGAGTGTGAGGTCTCTACTTGATCGTAGGCCCAGACAGCGGGCTTCTACGTCATTTGGTGACCCTCGACGCTTGATAGAGGGGAACACGTAGCTTAAGCGACCTCACTGGATTGTAGGCCTAAAATCTGCTTGTCAGACTGCCTTTCCATACCTTTTTGGGCAAACATTTTCTTTTGGGGGGTTTTCTGCCTTTTGTTTAATATTTGTACTTACTAACCGTCTTTGCTTCACAATAACTTCCTCTTTTTATTACAGTTTTGCTGTGTTACCCTCCCCATTTTTGCTTCCCCTTCTTAACAGTTCCTTTCTTTTATTTATGTTATCATTACAGCTCGTCTTCACCAGCAATAGGATCCGGTTTGTCTTAAACATTGCTTTCTTTTTCCGTTATTAATCTTGTTTCCTTTCTTTATAGGATCCGCTAGTGTCAAATTGGAGGCCCGATCTAGCCTAGTTGGTTCCTGGCACTGATAGCTGGCCTCTACTGGTGAGGTCCTGGGTTCCGTATACTAGCACTGGCTCACCTGGGCCCGGGTACCAATACCCAGTTTTACTAGTGGTATTCCGATTAAGAGCTAGAGTAGAACTAACGGGGGTTTTTATAAACCGGCAGCAAGAGTAGAACTAGCGGGGGTTTTTATAAACCGGCAGCTAGAGTAGAACTAGCGGGTTTTTTATAAACCGGCAGCTAGAGTAGAACTAGCGGGGTTTTTTATAAACCGGAAGCTAGAGTAGAACTAGCAGGAGTTTCTATAAACCGGTAGCTAGAGTTTTACTTGCGGGGGTTTCTATAAACTGGTAGCTAGAGTTTATAAAGGATATGTAAAACGGCCATACATATTTAATTTCCTGTAAAATTTCATTTTGCTTTCCTTGAATACCCTTCTCTTCGTATAGATGTTGATTCGATTGCTGGTTGAATTATTTCCTATGCTCTCAGTCCAAGTCCAGCATTTCATCTGACATCCCACACCAAAACTATCAGGTTTTTCGCTGCTTTATGCGTCTTTTGGTAAGTATATTCTCTTTTAATATCTTTAATTGTTTAGTTATTTTGGATTGACTTTATCATGATTCCCTTGGCCCTCCTAAAAAGTGTAACTCATCCGGGGTTGCATAAACTCCTTCAACATTTCCATGATAAATGGGTAAAACACACCTCCAAAAATCGTCCCAAAAATTCTAACAATTTGGCATGGCCCGCAGAAGGATCACTCTTTTACAACAATTTGCTCTCTCTCCATACTACTATCCTTAACAATAAAAAGGGAAATCACAAGATGAACACTTAGAAATGTGGAAATTGTGGTGTGCACAATGTGTAGATCCGCCATTGATTTGCCCCCTACACCTACTTCTGAAAGTACTAGCACTAACCCCTCTGCCCCAATTCCAGTTCCCTCTACCTGTGTCCTCACTGAGGTTGTGGACCCACCCCCGTATACTCATGCATCTACCCTCTCTATGCCTGCCATGCAATCTTCTGGCCTATACCCTTCCTTACAGCCGCCGGCTAGTGGATATGACAATGCCCCTTATATTCCCCCAGACATTAAAAAATCCCATCAGGCAGACCTGTCTCATCCTCCTGCTTCAGGTGTCATAATACCCTCTTATCAAATTAATGGTTTTGTAGATTTGTCTCCTATTCCTAATGATGCATTATTTCCTCAAGCTACCTCACCTTCTTGTGAGCCACTATCCCACTCTCCGTCCTTACCCTTAATAGAGACTGATATTCCTTCCAACCTCATGTCATCTGCCCCACCACTTGTTCCTTCCCCTATGACTCAACAAAGTCATATACCTAAAAGCACGCCACAAGTCCATTGGCGGGAAGGTGACACCACGTTTTTTAAAATTCCGTTGCCCCTAAAGGATCCTTCCCAATCCGGCTTCCCCAGCACCCATAATACTTCTAGTCCGGATTCCTGTATAAACCTTGTCCTTCAGGATAAGGTAGCTCAGGAACAGCTAGCTTTTGATCGGGAATCTGCCCATATAACTGCTGCAGCACCATCCCTTTCCTCACCTAGCCCACATCTATTGCAGGGCCCTGAAAATTCTATAATAGTAGATACTAATTTGAAGAAAGGATGCCCTAACCCTGCCGATTGTTTCTATAACGAATGTCATGGCCTAACCGACCATGTCAGTTTTGCTCAAAAGCACGATGGCATGCAATGTAAGTATGATAAATTTGGATGCCTTGTTTGTCAGTTTTTGCCCTCCTGTCCTGATCTACATGATTGCACTGCTTCCGAGGCATGTACTGTAAATTCACCACATAAAAACATTTCTGATGGTCTTATTCTTCCCTGGCCTTCTATCCATTGGCCATATGATCGTCCAGCCATGCTAGCTGCCGCAAAGGCACAAGCTATTCCACCTTCCCAAAGGCGTCTTGAAAAAGGCGTTACGTCAATGACTCCAGGTCTCGCATCCTCTGTTATCTCATTTCCTTTACCAAAATCTAAATCTATTCCATCTCCGGAAGTACCCCTCCCTGCACCCGAAGAAAAAGATTCATGGTACAAAGACCTTTCTCCCCATCATTCTGTTCCCCCTACTATTATTACTTCTGACCCACGTACTAACAGTTCCCACATTTCCACCCAATGTCCTAATCCCCTTGACTGTGTGAATGCCGTGGCATGTCCACCCATTATAGTTTTTCTCAATTCCATGATGATGATGATGATTGTCAGATTAAGAACATAAGAACATAAGAATTGTCATCTCCGGATCAGACCTTCGGTCCATCAAGTCCGGCGATCCGCACACGCGGAGGCCCTGCCAGGTGTACACCTGGCGTAATTTATAGTCCACCATATCTTTATATGCCTCTCTTAAGGAGATATGCATCTAGTTTGCTCTTGAAGCCTAGGACGGTCGATTCCGCAATAATCTCCTCTGGGAGGGCATTCCAGGCATCAACCACTCTCTGAGTGAAGCAGAACCTCCTGACATTAGTCCTGAACCTGTCCCCCCTTAGCTTCATTACATGTCCTCTAGTCCGTGTCAAATTGGACAATGTAAATAATCTTCTCTGCTCTATTTTGTCGATTCCTTTCAGTATTTTGAAGGTCTCGATCATATCCCCACGCAGTCTCCTTTTCTCAAGGGAGAACAATCCCAGTGTTATAAGTCTATCCTCGTATTCCAGTTTCTCCATACCCTTCACCAGTTTTGTTGCTCGTCTCTGCACCCTCTCCAGCAGTTTTATATCCTTCTTTAGGTAGGGAGACCAATGTTGGACGCAGTATTCCAAGTGTGGTCTGACCATTGCCCTATAAAGCGGCATTATAACTTTAAAGGATGTCATGTTTGTCTCCATTTGCCTTCTTGCCCTGACCCTTCCGATTGTTCTATGGCTGGTCAATGTATTTCTTTCCTTCCCCACAAGAATACTTCTGACAAGTGTGTAGTACCTTTTCGTGTTCCTGTGCACCCTGCACCCCCTACTCCTTCGCCTCCTACCCTTACTCCGCAGCTTCCACACCCATCCCGTACCCTCTCAGCGCCATCTCTTACTCCTGATAGTTTACCTGCCCATGCTACTGCCCTTTCTCTTACTCCCCCTCGATCCCAACATCTTACCTCTGTCAGTTATCACACCTCTGTTTTAACTACCCCCCTTTCCCTCACTTCTCCTTCCCATTCTCGACAACTCGCAACTCCAGCTTCCTCTACCCCTAATTTGGTGAAAACTCCAGCTCCCTTTACCCCTAATTGGAAGCTGGATTCTTGTCCAGCCCCAGTCGATTGTGCCCATGACACTGATTGTGGCGGCAGGACCTCTAATGTTAGCTATGCCCAAACCCATAAAGACTACAATTGTGATCACCCATATTGCCGTGTATGTCTGGGTCTTGCTTCTTGTCCAGACCCTCAAGATTGTACCACTTATGGGAACTGTATCCATCTTCCTCCACACATTAATCTTTTGGATGGCCTTTCCCAACCTTTTCCAGTCCCTCTCTGGCAATTGATGTTTTCTGATCCAGCACGGGCATACTTCAAATCCTGTCTTACCCCAAAACAGATAATTGCTCAACAGGAACACTTTTCTCAGTACATCCATCCCTGCCTCAACAATCTTGCCGGATGGACTGAGTCTTGTGCCCCACAAATCACCCCTTTTCCTTGAGATGGTTCCTTTGAAACTAAACACATGAACACAGCTCATTTATGTATATGTCAAGGCTTTCCCAATTCTGGTTGGGACTTACAATATATGAAGGATGGTCTTAAGGTGTGGGAAAAATATGAACGTAAATTTTATGGCCAACCGGCTGAATCCCCTGCCCCTATTCCTGCTATTTCCACTTCTCTTATTAATGACCCTTTATGTTCTACTCTCTCTGCACCTCAAACTCCTGCCTTGCAGGCCCCTCTTATTACTAAACAAACTAATGCTGGTTCTACCAAAACTGAATATGATGCTTGGAGCTTTGCAGATAAGCTCTCCATTAAAGTTCAACTGCCTCCCCTTTTAGCAGGAGCTTCCCTTTGGATTTCTAAATTTGAACAAATTACTTCCCAGTAGGAACTGGCTTTAGGTGATGTGCTCTCACTTCTAGTCGAATGTGTCGGCAAGGTAACCACTGATATTTTCGCCGACGCAGGCATTGCCAACTATACCATAGATGTTAAAAACTTTGATGGGGACCGTTTTAATAATTATCGCTCCTCAGTTTGGAAGGCCCTTCGTGCTCATTACCCCGATGAAAAGGATATGTCTCAGCTCACCTCTTTACAGTATAAGGTTGGCTCTGACATATATTCCTTCATCCGTGATTTTGAAGAAAAATGAGAATTACAAATTGGGGATCCCTGCTCAAAAGAAAAAATTAAAGGTCTAGCCTTCCAAACTTTACGTAGCACTATGCCTAAGGGCATACAAACTAAACTGGACAGTGTTGTCGGCATGGCTGGCAAGCCATGGTCTGAAATTATTACACATATTATTCATTATTCTCAGCTTCTGACGGATGCTGAATCTAGAGAACAGAAGGAATTACTCCAATTGCAGAAAAAAGCTCTGACCACCCAAATTCAAACCCAGACCCAGTCCCAATCCCAGCCTTCTCAAGCCTCTAGCCAACCCCCCGATGTAGTCTCCCAGATGAAGCAGGCTGTTCGCCTGGCCCAACAGGAGGCTGTCCAGCTCACTCAAATCCAATGGACTCAGCCACTTTTCCCTGGCACCAATCCCCTTACACACAGTATGCCCCTGCTTCTGGATCACGGGGTATGCGCGGCGCTGGTCGTGCCCCCTTGTGAGGCGGTCTTTCCCAATCCTGTGATAAGTCTCAGGTCCAATGTTGGACCTGTAATAAGCATGGCCATTACTCGGCTGAGTGTTGGTCCAATGCTTTTAATCGCGGCGCTAGAGGGGGAAGCCGTGGCCGTGGTCGTGGCACTCCCCCTGCCGCTCCCTCAGGTTCCTCTCCCAACCCTTTTCCTTTTCCCTATCCCTATACTCCCCCACAGCAATAGCAAAATCCCACGGCGGATTTTGTCCCTGATGCTTCTGCTGATCCTCAATGACTAGCCCAGTATGTCCATATTTCTGTTTCTGCTCATAAGGAACCTATCAAATTGGTGCAAATTGGCAACCAAACAAACATTCCCTTTATTGTTGACACTGGAGCTACGTTAACTTCTATTAATTTCATTCCTCTTCATTATCCCATTTCCACCCGGACTATTCCTACTATCGGAATTGAAGGTGCAGCCCAACAACATCACATCATTCCTGATGTGCTGTTGATCATAGATGGCCAGGTGGTGCTTTCAGATATTCTGTATGTCGCCTCCTGTCCTGTAAACCTCCTAGGTCGCGATGTTCTTTCCAAAATTAAGGCCATCATTACCTTTGTAGGTTTTCACCACTCTGCACCCACTTTTGATTCTTCTGTCAAGTATGGCTGTGTATCAAGTGTGGTTGGTGTCACGCTCATTCTCAAAGACCCTGCCACCTGTCCCACTATTCCTCAGTATCCTTTAAAACCTGAAGCCTTAGAAGGCATCAAATCCTTAATTCAGGAACTTCTGATCAATGACATTATTGAGCCTACTGAATCTCCCTGGAACACGCCTCTTTTTCCTGTCCGCAAGGCGGATGGTAAAGCTTGGCGTTTGGTTCATGATTTGCATGGCCTCAATCACCTCTTGCATCAGGAATTCCCTGTTGTCCCTAATCCTGTTACCCTGCTCACTTCTTATGCCCTCCATTCCTGGTTCTCTGTCATTGACTTGAAAAATGCTTTTTACTCTATCCTTTTACATCCTGATTCCCGTCCTCTTACTGCCTTTACTGTTGGCACTGACCGCTACATGTGGAAGCGCCTTCCCCAGGGTCTCCACGAGAGCCCTGGTATTTTTTCCCGAGTCATTTCATATAAGAACATAAGAACATAAGCAATGCCTCTGCCGGGTCAGACCCGAGGTCCATCGCGCCCAGCAGTCCGCTCACGCGGCGGCCCAACAGGTCCAGGACCTGTGCAGCAATCCTCTATCTATACCCCTCTATCCCCTTTTTCAACAGAAAATTGTCCAATCCTTTCTTAAACCCCATTACCGTACTCTGCCCTATTACGTCCTCTGGAAGCGCATTCCAGGTATCCACCACCCGCTGAGTAAAGAAAAACTTCCTAGCATTTGTTTTGAATCTATCCCCTTCCAATTTTTCCGAATGCCCTCTTGTTCTTTTATGTTTTGAAAATTTGAAGAATCTATCTCTCTCTACTTTCTCTATGCCCTTCATGATCTTGTAGGTTTCTATCATGTCTCCTCTGAGTCTCCGCTTTTCCAAGGAGAAGAGCTCTAGCCTCTCCAGTCTTTCAGTGTATGAAAGGTTTTCCATGCCCTTAATCATTCGTGTCGCTCTTCTCTGGACCCTCTCAAGTAATGCCATATCCTTCTTGAGGTACGGTGACCAATACTGAACACAGTACTCCAGGTGCGGGCGCACCATTGCCCGATACAACGGCAGGATGACTTCTTTTGTTCTGGTCATAATACCATTTTTAATAATACCCAACATTCTGTTTGCCTTCTTCGCGGCTGCTGCGCATTGCGCCGTTCACTTCATTGTTGTATCCACCAATACACCCAAATCTCTTTCAAGGTTACTTCCCTCTAATACTAATCCCCCCATTTGGTAGCTGAACATCAGGTTTTTTCTCCCTATATGCATGACCTTGCATTTCCCTACATTGAATTTCATCTGCCATTTATTCGCCCACTCCTCCAGTTTGTTTAGGTCCCTTTGTAGGTCCTCACACTCTTCCGTAGTTCTAACCCTTCTACAGAGTTTAGTGTCGTCCGCAAATTTTATAACTTCACATTTCGTCCCCGTTTCCAGGTCATTTATAAATATATTGAACAGCAGCGGTCCAAGTACAGACCCCTGCGGAACTCCGCTCGTGACTTTCCTCCAGCCCGAGTAGTGACCCTTCACTCCAACCCTCTGTCTCCTGCCTGCCAACCAGTGTTTAATCCATCTGTATACGTCCCCTTCCACCCCGTGGTTCCATAGCTTCCTAAGCAGCCGCTCATGGGGTACTTTGTCAAAGGCCTTTTGGAAGTCAAGGTAAATGATGTCTACAGGTTCCCCTTTGTCCAACTGGCTGTTTACCCCCTCAAAGAAGTGCAGTAAGTTTGTTTGGCACGATCTTCCCTTGCAGAAGCCATGTTGGCTCGCTTTCATCAGCCTATTTTTTTCGATGTGCTCACAGATGCTATGCTTTATCAGTGCTTCTACCATCTTGCCTGGAACCGATGTCAAACTTACCGGCCTATAGTTTCCCGGGTCTCCTCTTGACCCCTTTTTAAAGATAGGTGTAACATTTGCTATCTTCCAGTCCTCCGGAATCTCTCCAGTTTTCAGGGATAGGTTGCAAACTATTTGGAGTATTTCCGCTATCTCATTTCTTAGTTCTTTTAGTACCCTAGGGTGGATTCCGTCCGGGCCTGGTGATTTGTCACTTTTCAATCTATCTATCTGTTGGAGGACATCCTCATGGCTCACCTCTATTGCTGACAGTTTTTCTTCTTGGTCACCATGGAAGATCACGTCGGGTTCCGGTACACTGGATGTGTCCTCGCTTGTGAAGACTGACGAGAAGAATTTGTTTAACCTGTCGGCTACCTCTTTTTGCTCCTTTATCACTCCCTTTTCGTCTCCATCATCCTACTTCCTCCCTCGCTGGTTTCTTCCCCTTAACATATCTGAAGAATGATTTGAAGTTTTTTGCCTCCCTGGCCAGTTTCTCTTCGTATTCTCTTTTCGCTCTCCTAACCACTTGATGACATTCTCTTTGGTGTTTCCTGTGTTCATTCCAGTTTTCCCCAGTTTGGTCCTTTTTCCATTTCCGGAATGATTTTTTCTTGTCTCCTATCGCTTTCTTCACCTCGTCGTTTATCCATGCGGGGTTTTTTGTTCGGTTTTTTTTGCACCCTTTTCTAAATCTGGGGATGTACATATGTTGTGCTTCTTGCACTGTGCCCTTGAATAGAGACCAGGCTTGCTCTACAGTTTCTGTTTTCCTTGAGCTGTTTCTAAGTTTTTTTTTAACCATTGCTCTCATAGCATCATAGTTTCCTTTCTTGAAGTTGAACGTTGTCACTGTGGTTCTCTTCCCTTTTGCTGTACTTACTCCTAATTTGTACTGGATCATGTTGTGATCGCTGTTTCCTAGTGGTCCTACTACTTCCACTTCTTTTGCAGGTCCCCCTATTCCGTTTAGGATTAGGTCAAGAGTGGCATATCCTCTTGTTGGTTCCTTGACAAGCTGCTCCATAAAGCAGTCCCTCACAGCCTCTAAGAATTCTGTTTCCCTCGCACAGTTTGAGTTTCCAATATTCCAGTTTATCCCGGGGTAGTTAAAGTCTCCCATTACTGTCACATTCCTGTTGTTGCCTTCCCGCCTCAGTTCTGCTGCCAGATCTTTGTCGTTTGCTTCCGTTTGTCCAGGTGGACGATAGTATAGACCCAATCTTATGTCAAGGCCACTTTTTCCTGGTAATTTTACCCATAATGACTCCAGTCCTTCCGCCTTTGGTTCTATATCCACTCTGGACGAGGGAATGGTGTCTTTTATGTATAGTGCTATTCCTCCACCCTTCTTGTGGGTCCTGTCTCTTCTATAGAGTTTGTACCCTGGCAGCACTACGTCCCACTGGTTATCTTCATTCCACCATGTTTCCGTGATTCCAATGATGTCTAGGTTTTCTTTTTTGGCTATGACTTCTAATTCTCCCATTTTGGTCTTTAGGCTCCTTGCATTAGCGTACAAGCAATTTAAGTCCTGGTCTTTTCTTTTCTCTGCTGGTTTTACATGTGTTTTGCTCCTCTTACCATCCCCTAGTTGGGCTGCCAGTCCCTCATTTCTGTTCCTTTCTTCCTCATTTTTTGGTGTATCTTTTCTGATCTTTTCTTCCTCATGTTTTGGTGTATCTTTATTATCTGCAACCTGATTTCCTGATCTCTCCTGTTCCTCTAATTTTATCTGTTTGCCCTTTTTGTTGGTCAACAGCTTCTGTTGTTCGTCTCTTGCCTGTTCCCAGCATTTTTCCCGCTCAGTATCTTCTTTGGATACTCTTGTCCGAACCGTCGACGTCAGGTCGATTATCGGCTTTCCCCTTCTTCTCAGTTTAAAGCCTGCTCAATTCCTCTCTTGACGTTGTTTGCTAGCAGTCTCGTTCCTGCCTTGCTCAGGTGTAGTCCGTCCCTCCTGAAGAGCTTGTTCTTCCCCCAAAAAGTTGTCCAGTTTCTTACAAAAAGGAATCCTTCTTCTTCGCACCATCTCCTCAACCAAGCGTTTATTGCTTGTAGCTCGGTCTGCCTCTTCACGTCTGCCCTCGGTACTGGCAGAATCTCTGAGAATGCTATCTTCTGTGTCCTCAGCTTCAGTTTCCTTCCTAGGATCTTGAACTGTTCAATTAGCGTAGTCCTGCTGTAATTTCTCCTGTTGACATCATTTGTTCCCACGTGGATTATCACTGCTGTCTCTTCTGTTTCCGCGCCATCCAGGATCCTCTCGATTCTGTCGGAGATGTCCTTCGTTCTTGCTCCTGGGAGACAGGTCACTAGCCGATCCTCTCTCCCTCCTGCTACGTGACTGTCCACTTCTCTCAGGATTGAGTCTCCCACGACGACTGCAGATTTCTCCTTCTTCAGCTTCCTCACTGGTCTCAAATCTGTATCCTCGGCGTGGTTTAGTCCTTCTCTTTCAGGGTACCCGCCAGTCTTTGCCCTCTCTGCTTGATCTACAGGGGTTCCGCGATACTATGCCTTCTGATTCTCAAGCTTCCCTTTTTGTGTACGTTGATGACCTCCTCCTGTCCGCTGACACTGAACCCCTTTGCCCACGCCTTACTGATGATCTTCTTCTTTTCCTGCTTTCTAAAGGCTATGCTATTAATTCTGACAAATTACAATATTGTCAACAGGAAGTCACCTTTCTCGGTCATACCATTCGCGCTGACGGTAAGTTTTTATGTTCTACTCTGCTCAATGAAATTGACCAACTTTCAATTCCCCACACTGTCCATGACTTTCGCGCATTGTTAGGTCTCCTTAATTACTGTAGGGATTACATTCCCTGTTTGAGCACACGTGTCCTTCCTCTCCGGCTCCATCTTAAAGGGAACCCAGAGGGGAAAAGCCCTGTCCACCTCACCCCTACTGACATTGACATTATTAAGTCCTTACAATCCGATTTAAAATTAGCCCCTCAGTTTATGTTGCCTTCTCAATCTCTTCCTGTCGATTTGTATGTCATCAACCACCCAGAGGGGTGGGCTGCTGTTGCCTGTCAATCTGATCTTACCATTTGTTACCTTTCTGGTTCTTTCACACCTGTTGAAGTTTGCTTCAACATCAGTGAACAGGGGGTGGTTGCGGCTGTTAATGCTGTTTTAAAAATTTATCAATTTTTACCCTATGCGTCACAAACCCTAAGTTTGGTTTGGTTGCCCGTATAAACTAGGTTTTTCACCTCTGGACTGGGGTTGGCAGGGGGTTCGGACATTGGGATGCCTGTTTGGAAGTTGTGGGGGGTGAGGTGGCCAGTCTATTATGGGTTGTTGCTATACAGTGATCCTTTGAGGAGCTGCTTGTTTGTTTTACCTTATGGTTTCTTCCCTTTCTGCTCTGGTGCTGTTGGGGTTATTTCTCTGGGGGAGTGCTGGGGGCCTTCGGGGAGGTGGGTTCACTGAGCCTTCCTGGGGGGAGGGGATGGAGATCCATAGGATTGAGTCTGGAGGCTAGTGAAGTATATGTTGAGTGTTGGGGAGTGGTGTTAGAGGTCATTTTGCCGTTTCTTGGGCCTATTCTTTTTGGACTTTTCTCTTGCCAGGGCCTAATGGGGACACTGGGAGAGTTGTAACTGCTTTCTAAGGTACTTTCATATAGCTTCTTGGAAGTGACACCCCGTTGGGTGTGTAGTGGGACAGGGGAGTGGGGGGTTTGTGGCAGGGGGTGGGTAGCGGGGGGTGGTGGGGACTGGGTTAGGAGGTGGCTGGAAGGGGATGGGGAGAGGGGTGAGACCTTTTGTACAGGCTGGTGAGTGCATGTGCTATCCTTTGGAGTACTGTTGGCTCTGGAGGGGTGGTGGCTGGGACGCCTCTCTGGATCTGGATTTTTTTAGATTGGTCAACTCTGCATTTTTTTTCTCTGCTTTAGCAGTTCCTGGAATATAAGTTGACCTCTTGGAATGTAGGGGGGTATCCACTCCCCCATAAAACATTCCAAAATTTTATAACATTTGAATCATTCTAAAACTTCTCTAGCCTTTTTACAAAAGACGAGGTTAACTTCTGAAGAACATGCTAAGCTCTGTACGTGGTTAGTTGGCTTCATTTACGATTTGGTCAGTTATTGGAGGAACTGAACGAGTTATTGCACCGGGGAGTGATGTGGGTGCATGAGACCTTTAGATTCCAACTGTTTCGCTTTGCTAATAAAAGTAGTCGGTTACTGGTCTGTCTGGTCTCTGTGCAGAGGGTGCATGAGGCTATTTCTACTCTCCGAGACTCCCGTGGTGTCCTTCATCACAGACCTAGGGAGATTTGTGAGCTCTTGCGGATGTTTTTTACGGATTTGTATGCGGATCCGGGGACGGAGGTGCTGGATGGGCAGCTATACCTTGACAGTATGGATTTACCTAGCTTGTCTCCTAGGGACTCTGAGGCCCTGGAACATCCCATTACAGTTGATGAGGTGGAGTGGGCGATTCGGGCTAGTCCTTTGGGCAAAGCGCTGGGACCGGACGGCTATAGAGGCGAGTTTTATAAACTGCTGGTGGAGGAGATCATGCCAGTGTTAGCAGAAGTGTACAATCTTAGTGTAGCTAAGGGCTTCCTCTCCCGGTATTTGAATTTAGCACAAATTATTGTTCTTTTGAAGCCTGGCAATGACCCTCTCTTACCTGAGTCTTATCGACCGATCTCCCTGCTGAATTATGAGCTGATTAGATGGGCAATTAGATGGGCTGATTAGATGGGCAAACATTCTTGCTAATCGTTTGGCACACGTATTGCCCTTGGTGGTCTCGGACCAACAGGTAGGCTTTGTGAGGAATCGCCCGGTCGCTAAGAATATCCGGAGTAGGGGCAGAGCTTGGCCACAAGTGAAGATGGCAGCATAATCTCACTGCTCTTCCCTGCCTCACTGAACTGAACATTCTGGAGGTTTGAAATATATCATTTTTCCTCTTTTTTTGATCTACTGATTTACTAAAGCTTAGTATGGCTTCAGGAAAGAAAGACAAGATGGATGCTGCCATTACTTCAGGGGAAATGCCAAAAGGATGATAGCTGATCCCCCTACACCTTCAAGGATTCCTTTGACAAAGGAATCTACTGAACTTATGGAACAAGTAATAGCAGACCTCCAGATTATAAAAGAAATGCTCAAGGAGACAAACTTCACAGTTAAAAGGTCTTCAAAGTGAGGTTGCTAACCTGTCCCAGCAAATGGCAGTAAGTAACACCTGGGTTGAGCAATTGGAGCAGAGGATGGAGGCAGTGGAGGAGGTAACATCTCAGAGCCATTTGGATCATAAACTGATTGCACAGATGTCTGCTGAGCTGGAGGAGAAGGAGAACCGATCTAGAAGGGATAATGTTTGAATTTTAGAAATACTAGAGGGATTTGAAGAGAAAATTCCTGTGTCATTCCTTACCTCTCTCATCCCAGAGGTTTTGTCCCTTCATTTTGTGGAGCCATCTGAAATTGAGAGAGGGTGCCTCTTAAGATCCAGAGTAACCAAAAGGGGCCAAGACAACTGTTAATTAAAGTACTGTGTTTTAAACATGCAATGCAAATTTTTGAGGCTGCCAAACAGAAAAAAATCAGTAATGTGGAAGGATAAAAAACTTCATTTCCTTCCGGATTTTGCTAGGAAGACAGCAGCTGTCAGAAAAGTTTTTGGATCTTCATGGGAGGTTCAAGGATTTAGGAGCAAGATATGGGTTATTTTACCCAGCAGTTATGAGGGTCACATTCAGTAATAACACAATTCAATAATGGGATCCAAAGAAACTTGAGGAATTTATTGATCAGCAAAGACATCGTATGGATTGTTAACTCTGTGTGATCTGACAGTTGGTAGCAGTTGGAAAGGCAGTTAGCCTGATGTTCTATTTTTTCCTTTAAGTTTAATTACTCCTACAATATCTTTTAGATTATCTGTTGGTGTGAGTCTGAATTGTTTTCGATATTTTTTTCGCGGAAGCCAATGGATTACATCTAGAGAGAATGGTGGACATGCCAGCTAACAACAAGTGTCTTATCTTTTGAAAGCAATGAATAGCACAGTTCAGAACCCTAGAAACACTAAGGAAGATCTCTGCTACTGCAGCCCTGGAACTTTAGCCTTATGATGGTTATCTTGTTGCCTCTCCTTCCTCCTACTGCAGCCGTGCAACTCCTTGACCCCCCTTTTTTCTGTTCAGCAGTGGACTTGCTGAAGACATGCAGTTCCTGATGCTAGCTGGAGCCAGTCTCAAGGCAGCAAGAGTAACTTGCTCAGGTGTTCTGGCTGATTTGTGATGAAAGAATACTTCTCAGCTGGTGTGCATCCTGGTGTCATCAAAGCAGTCTCCACATCCAATTATCAAGAGGGAGAAGAATGAAATAAAGAGATGAAAAGGAGATAGAACAGAGGCAGGAGAAAAGAACATCAGACACTGAAATGATATGGGAAAAATGTGTGTGAGGGATTTTATTAATTTTTTTTAATTTTCTACATAGAAGGCTTTACAAAATCTCCTATGTGCAGGGGCACAAGCATTAGAAATATAGCTTGATGTGGTGAAAAAAGTGCAGAACACTGATGTAAGCTCTCTAATTTTGCATGATCAGCCATGGTCAATTTAGATTCCTGAAGACAAGCAATGTTCGCTGCCTGTCTCTTCAACTGGGAGAGGATCTTGGATCGCTTAACCAGGAAGGTAATGCCTGCCACATTCCAGGTCACCAATTTTAAGGCAGTCTTCAGCATTTTAGGTAAAGGTTAGAGAAACGCTTAACAACAAGTGTGAACAACATATTATCCTCCAGGCTCCCAGCCTGCACCCAGAGGATTGAGCTCACAAAAAAGAACAATACAGAACAATCCTAAAGAATACATTCAGAGAATAGCAAGAGAAGAGACTAGAGTAGAGAAAATGGTAAGGTCTCCATAATGAGAGTCTACAAGCAAGCAATTATCTAAAACAGTCGTAATTATACAGAACAAGACCAAAAAGTACATTACACATTCCATATCAGCCTCCCACCCCCAACTAACCCTCTCCCCTCCCCACCTCCCCACCCTGAGATCTCCCCACCAGGCCTCCCATACCCCTCTACCGTCCTTACCCTTACCCAACCAACACAGCTCGCCCCAAGCCGCTGAAGCGACCCAGATAGATGGAGTCCTGTCACAATGTGTATAGGGCTCTCAGTCTCCCTCCCACCCAGGCAACCATCTCCAAAGCCATACTCACATCCGACCTTGCCAATCTGCACCACACACCAACACAGAGCACCTTCCGTCCTGCTACTAGATTCACAAACAGGAAGGGTGCTAGAAGAGGATCAGGAGGGCACCACAAATAAGTCCCAAGGGAGGTGCTCGGAAGCCTGCTAGAGGGCACCTCCAGGGGTGGCAGGCCATCTAAACAGCTCATGACTCCAGCAGTTCTGCGATTCTAGGTCCCCTCCGCTGTGCATCAAATTCCTAAGTGCAGTGCAAATGCCACCCGGCTCCCCCTAAAGCAACACCACAAACCCCCCACAGCATGTCAATCGAACTACAGCCACTGCCCCCTATAACAGAGCTACAGCTCTTGTCCAAACTAAAGGCCATGGGGGAAACAGACAAGCAGGAGAGCCACGTGGCAGTCACACTACCAGCAGACTACTAGCAGATTACTGCCCCGAGGCCCGACTCAGCACACTGCAATCCGCACCACATAAAGTAGCAGTGCCTGACTAAGCCCTCCAATCACCCCCAACTGCACAGGCATCAACACACACTCCTGACACAAGCACCATCCCCAAGATTCATGTGTGTGGACGAGAATATAAAATTGAATCTACTATAAAAATATTAGGCGTAACTCTTGACAAGCACCTCACTTTGGAAAAACACACAGACCTACTGTTTAAGAAATGTATATTGATCTTATGGAAGCTTTGCACCATCAAAAAATTCTTTGATGAATTATCTTTCCGTTTACTGGTGCAAACATCTATACTGAGTATTTTGGATTACTTTAATATCATTTACTTGGGGGCTTATAAAAAAACTCTCAAAAGATTAAGACTAATCCAGAATACTGCAGTTCATCTGATCTTTGGTTTAAAAAAAATGGGAACATATTATCCCATATTACCAAAAACTCCACTGGTTGTCTGTGGAATCTAGAATTCTTTTTAAATTTGCCTGTATTAGTTATAAAACAGTCTTCCTCCTGAACTGTTCCAACACAAGCACTCATAGAAAAACTTTATTTAACTATCCCTCCCTGAAATCATGCCAATATAAGAAGTTTCTTGATAGTACTGTAACATTCCAGGCAGCCAAATTGAATATATGGTTTGGTAAACTCATAGCTGAAGCTGCCTCTTATGCTGATTTCAGAAAACAATTGAAGACACATCTGTTTGACAAGTTTCAATCCTAAATCATGTCTCTGGCCATAACTTATTTGAATTTCTAAGGCCTTACTTTACTACGATTTTATCAGTGGCCATTCTTTAATTGCCACTGTTTCATTTAAACTATATTATTACCTTAACTTTTGATTTTAAAAGATGTAATTGAGATCATGTGATGCTTTGAGCCGCAGCAGACGCATGCTGCCTGACCTCCCGGGCCCCGAGTCCTAACTCGCCCTGTTACCGGCAGAAAGTGGAGCGTGGGAGACCCGCGATTAGCAGCGCGAACAGGTCTCCTGCATGGAGAAATTTTTATCTTCGCCCGCACAGCCGATGTTGACCCGCCTGCACAAAAAAGATCGCGGACATCCACAGAGCAGCGGAGACAAAATGGCGCCGGGCACCCAGGCTCCAGCGCTTCAACAAATAGCGCCAGAGGCGCTGACTGCGATCACCCAAGCTGTAACAGCGGCAATGTAGCCAAGCCTGGATAAACTATCTGAGCAGCTGTTAAAAATGGAAAATCTGCTAACAGAAACGATTACCAGAACTACTGCCTTGGAGACCAGAGTGTCAGGAATAGAGGACTTGCAAAACACTCAGGCAGCTACTCTTTTGGAATTACAAGCCCTGACCCAGAGGCAAGCAGAGCGCTTGGAGGACCTGGAAAATCGCTCACGAAGGTCCAAACTGCGCTTTCTGGGTATTTTGGAAACGGTAGCGGGCCCAAAGCTGCTCCAAGTCCTGGAGGTATGGCTAACAAAAACTTTTTCATTACCCGAGGGCTTGGGGCCTATCCGTCTTGAACGGGCACACCGTCTGGGCAGGGAACAGGCCCGAGAGGCATGGCCCAGAATGGTCATAGCCAAACTCCTGAATTATAATCATAAAGTGGAAATACTACGCAAATATAAACAAATTCGGGAGACCTTACAATTCGAAGAGTCGGAGTTCCGCATATTCCAGGATTACTCAGCAGCCCTAACTGAGCGCAGGAAACAGTTTTACCCGATATGTGCCTCCTTGGCGGAGAAAAAAGTACATTTCCCGTTCTTGTACCCGGCCACTTTGCGCCTCCACCATCTGGGACAATGGCATGTCTTTGATGCAGCTGCGGAAGCTACTCTCTATGTGAACACCCACGTGCTTACCCAGTCTGATTTGACCTGAAACAGAGCAGGACTGGAGTGTATACCTACTACAAGCTGATTGTCGAATTCTGGAGCTGGGTATATGGGAAGTTTTAGCCCTTATCTGTGGGGCTTCAGGGCTACATACTATGATCACTATTGCAAATACCCGGGAGTTGAGTTGGCGCTCCTGCGTTTGTTAAGTTATGACTGTTCCTGGGAAAATGTGTTGTGGTCATGTTGTTTTTTATATATGCTATGCTTGTACTAGGCTAACACGGTATACTTGTTATCCTTGCAATATTGGGGACTCGGGGCCTGGAGTGGCATTGTCTTGTGATCTTTCACACCTCTGGGACTGCCTTGCGGCGGACCCTTAGTTGTGACTTCGACACAATGCGTACGGGGGATAGGCAGGGCAGGGAGAGAGAGGGGGGAGGGAATAGAATGGGGGGGAGTCCGATGCTATTGTACTGCTATAAATATACTATATTGAAGTTAGAGAGTGCAGGTGCTGAAGCTTCAGCGAGCTTCATGCCAGATAACACAATAACTGTATGGAGGGCACTCGGGCAGGCCCTGAGTGCTTTCTGGCTGCCCTGGGTATGGCTGGGAACCTGGGGCGGTTTCTTTCTTCATCCTTTACATTTGTTGCTGATATTGGCCCCACTTACACTGCATGGCTAATACTCTGCGAATAGCTTCATGGAATGTGTCTGGCATCACTTCCCCTATTAAACGAACCAAAATTTTATCACAGCTAAAACGAAACAAAGTAGATATAGCCTGTCTGCAGGAAACCCGGTTGACGGACTTAGAGCATCAAAAGTTAAGGAGGTCCTGGGTGGACGCGGTATATGCAGCCTCATCTCCACAGAAACGAGCGGGGGTAGCGATATTGATCCGTAAGTCCTTACCATACACATTGAGAGTAGTTGACACTGATACACAGGGCAGATATGTGTTGTTACAGTTGACGGTAGGTACATATTCTTTTTATCTTTTGAATATCTATGCACCTAATACTTATGATCACGCCTTCTTTGAAGGCATCACAGCATTGCTTCTAGAACACATTACCGATCCGGTATATTTAGCTGGAGATTTCAATCAAGTTCTGGACCCGACCTGTGACAGCTCTGGGCCGGGACAAAACGTGAGCTTGTCACAATCTAGAGGCATACCTTACCTCTGTGCCACTCTGGATTTAGTTGAACCCTGGAGGCTCTTACACACCACAGAACGGGATTACACTCATCGCTCCAGGGCGCATAATACTCAATCTAGAATAGATTATATTCTTACCACGAGTAGGGCATTTCTCAATGTGGATGCGGCGGTTATAGGTCCGGCAGTCATTTCAGACCATGCGTTGATCTGGATTGACGTGAACGTGGGCTTTGGCATTCGGGGACTCGTACGATGGCGCTTCCCTAGTTATTTATATTCAGATGCCCATTTTAAAAAATATTTAACAACTAAATGGGAAGACTTTTTGACATTTAATGGTCAATACTGTGATAACCCAACGCTGTTCTGGAGTACAGCTAAGGTGGTGCTCAGAGGTGATTGTATAGCATGTGTTATAGTGCGGAATCGCCGGTTGTCTTGGGGCATCCTCAGGCTAGAAAAGGAATTGGCGACTGCTAAGCGTAGATATACACAATTCCCGACACGAGCATCTAGAGAACGCCTGATCTCTGTTGAGGCGACCCTTAATTCTTATATCCATGAACGTACGGTTAAAATGCTTTTGTACCAAAAACACCGCTACCATCGCTATGGCAAGCGCACTGGGAAATTATTAGCCCGATTGACAACACAGGCTCGAGGTCATCGTTATGTACTGGGCATGAGGGATGATAAGGGACATCTACAGCATTCCACAGCACACATTGTGCAGATTTTTAAGGCCTATTTTCAGAAGATTTATGGTCGCCAGGACTCGGGAGCAGCTCCACTCATTAGGGATTATTTGGCAGATTCTGGCCTATTGCCGCTCTCTGACCCAGATGTTGAGTCTCTTAACGCAGCCATCACTCCTAAAGAATTGTCCCAAGCTATTAAACATCAAAGAAATTTCTCAGCTCCGGGGCCGGATGGCTTTACAGCAGAATTTTATAAACTTATAGCGGAGCAGCTAAGTCCCTTCCTTAGGAACTACTACTCGCAGGTAACCCTGAATGAACACTTTCCTGATGGGGCGAATGAGGCTTTGATTACTTTGATCTTGAAGCCAGGCAAAGAGAGCACTGCTCCTGAGTCCTATTGACCCATCTCTTTGTTAAATGTAGACATAAAAATTTTATCCAAAATATTGGCTGATAGACTAGCCACTCTTCTCCCGAAAATTATCGCCTCTACACAGGTGGGCTTTGTACAGGGCAGGCAGGTGGTTCACAATGTTCGAAAGGCACTCTTGTCCTTGGCTCATACCCAATCTCATGACACCCCGATGCTATTACTCAGTTTGGATGCTGCTCAAGCTTTTGACCAAGTTAATTGGACATTTCTCTTTGAAGTTCTGCATTTTATGGGCATTTCGGGCTGGTATGCCACAGCGTTACGCACGTTATACTCCGCACCACGGGCGAGACTACTTGTTAATGACACTATCACGGATCCCATATTAATTGAAAAGGGCACACGGCAGGGATGTCCTTTGTCCCCTCTGTTGTTTTTACTGTACTTGGAACCATTCCTTCGTACTGTATCTCTGGATCCTGATATAGTGGGGGTGGACTTCAGTGATCACTCCTTAAAGGTGTTAGCCTTTGCTGATGACCTCTTGTTTATGCTTACTAACCCCTATCACTCCATCAGACACCTTCTATATTCCCTCAACGAATTCAGATTTTATTCAGGCTTCACCTTAAATTATCAGAAATCTGTCACTTTAGCTAGTCCGGTGACATTGCAGCAGACATGGAGGGGCCAGTTTCCTTTTACTTGGGCTGAGCACTCGATTCGATACTTGGGTGTTTGGATCCCTCGAGATCTCCAGACTCTTTATGACCGTAATATTTCCCCACTGCTCCAGGACACTCTACGAGATCTAAAAAACTGGTCCACGTTTCCCCTATCAGTAGCGGGACGGGTGGCTCTTTTTAATATGGTGCTCATTCCCAAATGGTTATATCGTTTTCAGGTCCTGCCCTTGCTTTTGTCTTATTCTCATAAAACACGTTTAATCAAAGGTTTACAATGTTTTCTTTGGGGAGGTAAGCGACCCCGCATGCAATACCTTCGAATGTGCTTACCTAGGGATAAAGGGGGTTATGGCTTATTAAATGTACATTGGTATGCTGTGGCTTGTCAGAAGAGACATATTAACGATTGGTTTAGGAGGACGTCTGACTTTACTGCGACATCACTTGTCACAACCCCAGCCTTAAAGCTAAGCTTGTGCCAGGTAAATCTCCTCATAATCCCACTCCTGATACCACTTGTGAGCCTGCCGGTGCCGGGTTTTACAGCTGGCCACCGACCAGGGCTCAACAAACACCGAACTCGACATGCCTTCAAAGGAAGTTGAAGGTCCTGCTGGTTCTTAAGAGTAAAATACAGCAAAAGGTCAGGAACAATAAAGTTTTTCAATAAAACTGAGTCCAACTTTATTTCCCAAGTAGCAACTGCTACAGTTTAGTCTTTGAATTCAAACACAAACAGAAAATACGGGCTTACAAAAACATAGCCCACACCTTTCTTGCAGGTAAGTGCCCCAGTGGCTGAGTTGTAGCTCTGCCCTGCCAGTCCCACAGTTCAACAGGGCAAAATCAGGCTACAAGCACTACTCAGTCTTTATACTGGTTCTTCATTCTGTTTTTACACACTTTAGGAACGTGTTGTTCAGGCCTGGTTTTTAACAGACCTTCCCCAGCCAACTTAACAAGCAGCTGGTGGGGGAGGGGAGTAGCTGAATCCACTATACTTTTTAATTTGCCAAAAATTGGCCCCACAATCCCACCCGAGGATCTTGTGTGGATTCTCCCCACTACTATCCCTACACACAACCAGCAATACAGTCCCAAACCAACAGCAAAAAGGCAAAAGTAAAAATGCAGAAAGCACACTTCTTTCAATGTCCCAAAATACGGCGTCAAATCCAGCCGTGAGCTTAGCACTGCTCACACTTGTGCTTTCAGACAGTCCAAAAGAAAACTTCACCACTCAAAAGCACACAGTCAGGAAATTCACTTAGCTCTCGTCCATGTGGATTTCTTCAGATTCCATGGAGGTATCCATCAGCTCTATGGCATCCTGGCTGGCTGGTTTGCCTCAGGGACAGTAGTTGCATCCAGCATTTCAATATCCTGATTCTGTGGGGATTCAGGAGCCCAGTCCCTCGAGCCTCCTTCCTGGGCTGACCCAGGGTAGACTGAATTGTTCTTTCTCAGCTCAGCTTCTAAAGCCCTGAGCTGGACACTCCCTAACCTGTGAGGGGGAAGGGCAACCTGCTGCTTCTGCTGAGTTTTCCTTTGGGCCTTAATTGGACCCAGCAGTTGTGCATTACCTGAGTTCTGAGTCTGCCTCTTAGGCTGTCCTTTTTTGTAAGGCACCTCCTGCTGCTCCAGGCTGTTCTCCCACTCATCTTCCCCTCCCCAGGGTTCTGTAACATGGTGGTTCAATTGGAACTCAGACCCTATCTGTCTGTCTGAGCTTAACCTGTCACACTGGTTAACCCTTTACAGGGTAAGGGTTGGATTATGAGGAGATTTACCTGGCACAAGCTTAGCCTTAAGGCTGGGGTTGTGACACACTGGAGTTGTCTTTGCTGGACCCGTTCCATGTGAGTTATTTCTTGCATGTGACGGATCCGCGGCTTCGTCCTTTGGTGTCCAAGTATCCGATATTTGCCCCGGCTCGCCGAGCATGGAAGTGGGTTTGCAAGGTTGCTAAATTGTCTTCTGAGGTTTCCTTATACTTACCTATCCAGGGCAATGGAGCCTTTCAACCTGGACTACAAAATACCACCTTCCAGAGGTGGGGAGTGCAAGGCCTTCAATATCTACTGCACTTATTCTCGGAGGAGGGGAGACTGGCAACTTTTGCTGACTTACGTCGGACCTTTTCTTTACAACCTACGGACTTCTTTGCATATTACCAAATCCGACATTATGTTCAGTCTCTTCCGGCACACCATCTTGAGGAAGACAGCAGGGAGGCACTCTCCGAACTCTTTAGCCTATCTGCACAACAGCGGATTCCGCTTCGATTTCATATAGTGGGGATCCGGGATGGTCATTCTGGCCCCAATTTGAACATTTTAGCAGAAACCTGGGCTGAGGACTTGCACTGCACGCTAACGGTTCAACAGCTACAGAGGACACTGAAGAACATTCAGAGGGTGTCTCCTAATATTATCCACTGGGAAATGCAGTTGAAAATTGTTCTGCGACTTTATATCCCGCCGGAACGGGCAGCCCGGATGGGGATAACTACAACTCATTCTTGCCCGAAATGTGCCCAAGCTCACGCCTCATTGGGGCATATGCTCTGGACTTGCCCCAAAATTCAACAGTTCTGGCGACATTTAGGGCACTATATTACGCAGCTTTGGAAGAGGCGTTGGCTTCTACAACCGAGAGCTTTATTTGGACATTACAATATAGCCGCGCCCACACCTAAGGGAATGTCAGCTTTTGTCACTCGAGTGCTTTTGATGGGGAAGAAAGTAATTCTTATTAACTGGCTGTCCCGAGATCCACCTTCCTATGCACAATGGAGAGCGTTGATGCTTGTTCATGCGACGCTGGAACGCAGACTGCTGGGAGAGTTGGATAGTGAACCAGGCCGCAAATTTTGTCAGACCTGGGAGTGTTTCTGGCAGGACCTTACACCGTATGCTCGCAGTAGACTCTTGAATTGTTAAGACTCTCTTTACCTCTTTGTTTTGATAGCAGCATTGGACTCTTTTGAGGGGGGAGGGATGGGAGGGGAGGGTGGATAGGGTGTGAGTTTGCACTGTTGTTATTTGGACATGTATACAACTGATATTTGTCTGTTTTCGTTGGTATAATAAAAAAACATTTGAACATTAAAAGATGTAATTTTATGGACTTTATTACTCTTAAGATTGTAAACTTCTCTTCAGTTTGTATTTTAAATTGATTGTATGTACTTTTGTTGTAAACCGCTTCGAACTTCTGGTATAGCGGTATATAAGAAATAAATTATTATTATTATTATAAAGGCACAGAGCCATAGATAAAAGCCTTAAGTGCAAAAGCAAAAGAATCTTTTGACATAAGTGTCCGAACAACCAGTTGATAGTCAGCAGCGCTTCGTAGGGCACCCACATTCTAGGAAACGCGGCTCAAGGAACCACAACTGCGCTTGGATCCCTCGGTAGTGATGAGAGGAACGCCTGAGCTGTAATCTAGTTTCAAAGATCTTCCAGCCATTGGCCATCCAGATTTTCAAGAGGGCTGAGAAGAGCAGCATGAATCAATGGGAATCCATGCTCTAAAGACAAAATTAAAGGTCTAGCCTTCCAAACTTTACGTAGTACTATGCCCAAGGGCATACAGACTAAATTGGACAGTGTTGTTGGCATGGCTGGCAAGCCGTGGTCTGAAATTATTACACATATTATTCATTGCTCTCAACTTTTGGCGGATGCTGAATCTAGAGAACAGAAGGAATTACTCCAATTGCAGAAAAAGGCTTTGACTACCCAAATTCAAAACCAGCCCCAACCCTAGTCCCCGCCTTCTCAAGCATCTAGTCAATCCCCTGACATCGTCTCCCAGATGAAGCAGACTGTGCGCCTGGCTCAACAGGAGGCCGTCCAGCTCGCTCAAATTCAATGGGCCCAGCCCACTCTTCCCTGGCACCAACCCCCCCCTACACACAGCTTGCCCCCGCTCCTGGATTGCGGGGTATGTGCGGCGCTGGTCAAGCCATCTCGCGGGGCAGTACTTCCCAACCCCGTGATAAATCTCAGGTCCAATGTTGGACCTGTAATAGCCACGGCCATTACTCTGCTGAGTGCTGGTCCAATGCTTCTAATCGAAGCGCAAGAGGGGATAACCGTGCTCATGGTCGCGGCGCTCCCTCTCCCGCTCCCCCAGGTTCCACTCCCAACCCTTTTACCTTTCCTTATCCCTACACTCCCCCACAACAATGGCAAAATCCTACAGGGGATTTTGTCCCTGACGGATCTATTGATCCCCAATGACTAGCCCAGAATGTTCATATTTCTGTTTCTGCCCATAAGGAACCTATCAAATTTGTGCAAATTGGCGACCAAATAAACATTCCCTTTATTGTTGACACTGGAGCTACGTTAACTTCTATTAACTTTATTCCTTCTCATTATACCGTTTCTACACGGACTATTCCTACTATTAGAATTGAAGGTGCAGCCCAACAGCATCACATCATTCCTGATGTGCTGTTGATTATAGATGGCCAGGTAGTGCTTTCAGATATTCTGTATGTCGCTTCCTGTCCTGTAAACCTCCTAGGTCGTGATGTTCTTTCTAAAATTAAGGCCATCATCACCTTTGTGGGTTTTCACCACTCTGCACCCGTCTTTGATCCAGCCGTTAAATACAGCTGTGTTCATAGTGTAGTTGATGTCACATTAATTATCAAAGACCCTGCCACTGGTCCCACTATTCCACAATATCCCCTAAAACCTGAAGCTTTAGAAGGTATTAAATCCTTAATTCAGGAACTTTTGACCAATGACATTATTGAGCCCACTGAATCTCCCTGGAACACGCCTCTTTTTCCCGTCCGCAAGGCGGATGGTAAAGCCTGGCGTTTGGTTCATGATTTACGTGGCCTTAATCGCCTCTTGCAGCAGGAATTCCCAGTTGTCCCTAATCCTGTTACCCTGCTCACTTCTCATGCCCTCCATTCTTGGTTCTCTGTTATTGATTTGAAGAATGCTTTTTACTCTATCCTTTTACATCCGGATTCTCGTCCTCTCACTGCCTTTACTGTTGGTACTGATCGTTACATGTGGAAACGCCTTCCCCAGGGCCTCCATGAGAGCCCTGGTATTTTTTCCTGAGTCATCTCACATGATCTGCAGGAGTTCCGTGATACTATGCCTTCTGACTCTCAAGCCTCTCTTTTCGTGTACGTTGATGATCTCCTCCTGTCTGCTGACACCGAATCCTTTTGCCAGCGCCTTACTGATGATCTTCTTTATTTTCTGCTTTCTAAAGGCTACGCTATTAATTCTGATAAATTGCAATATTGTCAACAGGAAGTTACCTTTCTTGGTCATACCATCCGTGCTGATGGCAAGTTTTTATGCTCTACGCTGTTAAACAAAATTGATCAACTTTCTATCCCTCACACTGTCCTTGATCTGCGTGCTTTGTTAGGCCTCCCTTATTTGAATACACGTGTCCTTCCTCTCCGGCTCCATCTTAAAGGGAACCCAGAGGGGAAATGCCCTGTCCACCTAACACTTGCTGATATTGACATTATTAAGTCTTTACAATCTGATTTGAAGCTTGCCCCTCAGTTTACGTTGCCCTCTCAATCTCTCCCTGCCGATTTGTATGTTATTAACCACCCACAGGGGTGGGCTGCTGTTGCCTGTCAATCTGATCATACTATTTGCTACCTGTTGAAGTTTGCTTCAACATCTGTGAACAGGGGGTGGTTGCGGCTGTTAACGCTGTTTTAAAAAGTTATCAGTTTTTACCCTACGCATATATTACACTGTATTCTACTCATGTTTTGTCCAAAATTTTATCCATCCCCGCTGTTACTTTTACCACCCGGAGGCTTGCTACTTACTTAGCTGTCCTCCTTATAGGCAATATTGACATCAAGCCAGTCTCGAATGTTGACACCTTGTCAGACAAAGTACAACCATTCCTTGTGTTTTTCGGTCCCTCGGCAGTAACTTTGCATGGGTGTCCCCAAGAAACGCCTTCTAAATCAGTTGTTAAGCCATACAAATATGGTTTTCACGTCTTTGTAGATGACTCTCAAACCAAAACGGGCACTGCCTTTGCTTGGTTTGTGTACAATGTTAAAGATCAGATCCACCCTAGGGTATTGAAAGAACTAAAGGAAGAAGTAGCAGAATTACTACATCAGGTTTGTAATCTATCCCTAAAAACAGGGGTGATCCCGGAGAATTGGAAGATAGCAAATGTTACACCCATCTTTAAAAAAGGATCGAGAGGTGACCCGGGGAACTACAGACCGGTAAGTCTGACTTCGGTTCCGGGGACGATGGTGGAAGCGCTGATAAAAGACAGCATCGATGAGCATCTAGAAAGAAACATATTGATAAAAACAAGCCAGCACAGCTTATGCAAGGGAAGATCGTGCCAAACAAACTTATTGCACTTCTTTGAAGGAATTAACAAACAAATGGACGAAGACATCATATACTTGGATTTCCAAAAAGCCTTCGACAAGGTACCCCATGAATGCCTACTACGGAAACTGAAGAACCATGGGGTGGAAGGAGACGTACATAGATGGATCAAAAATTGGTTGGCGGACAGGATGCTAAGGGTAGGAATGAAGGGCCACTACTCGGACTGGAGAAGGGTCACAAGTCGTGTTCCGCAGGGGTCGGTACTTGGACCGCTGCTGTTCAATATATTTATTAATGACCTAGACACAGGGACGAAGTGTGAAGTTATAAAATTCGCAGATGACACAAAACTTTTTAGTGGGGTTAGGACTAAGGAGGATTCTGAAGATTTACAAAGGGACCTTAACAAACTGGGAGAGTGGGCAAACAAATGGCAGATGAAGTTTAATGTAGAGAAATGTAAAGTCTTACATGTAGGAAACAGAAATCCAATGTACAGCTATACGATGGGAGGGCTGGTAATGGGTGAAAGTAGCCAAGAGAAGGACTTAGGGGTTCTGGTGGACAAAACAATGAAGCCGTTGGCACAGTGCGCAGCGGCCTCTAAAAAGGCAAACAGAATGCTAGGTATTATCAAGAAAGGTATTACAACCAGAACGAAGGACGTTATCCTGCCATTATATCGGGCGATGGTGTGCCCGCATCTGGAGTACTGCATCCAATATTGGTCGCCGTACCTTAAGAAGGATATGGCAATGCTCAAGAGGGTTCAGAAGAGAGCAATGCACTTGAAAAAAGGTATGGAAAACCTTTCATATGCTGAAAGATTGGAGAAACTAGGGCTCTTTCCCCTAGAAAAATGGAGACTTAGAGGGGACATGATAGAGACTTACAAGATCATGAAGGGCATGGAGAATGGAGAGGGACAGATGCTTCAAACTTTTGAAAACTACAAGAATGAGAGGGCATTCTGAAAAATTGAGAGGGAACAGATTCAGAACCAATGCTAGGAAGTTCTTCTTCACCCAAAGGGTGGTGGACATCTGGAATGCGCTTCCAGAAGGTGTGATAGGACAGAGTACACTATTGGGTTTCAAGAAGGGATTAGATGATTTCCTGAAGGAAAAGGGGATAGAAGGGTATAGATAGAGGATTATTATACAGATCCTGGACCTGATGGGCCATCGCGTGAGCGGACTGCTGGGCGCGATGGACCTACGTTCTGACCCAGCAGAGGCACTGCTTATGTTCTTATGTGTCTCCAGGGACTTCTGCCCAGGAGGAAGGGGTTAGGATGGCAACTGTAGTGGGGAAATTCAATCATTAGGCATGTAGATAGCTGGGTGGTTGGTGTATATGAGGATCGCTTGTCACCTGCCTGCCTGGAGGAAAAGTGGCAGACATCACATGTTACCTAAATAAGATTTTAGACAGTGCTAGAGAGGAGCCTGCTGTCTTGGTACATGTGGATACCAATGACATAGGGAAATGTGTTAGAGAATTTCTAGAAGCCAAATTTAGGTACTTAGGTAGGAAGCTAAAATCCAGAACCTCCAGGGTAGCATTTTCAGAAGTCTCCTCGTTCCATGCACAGAACCCAAGGGACAGGCAGAGCTCCGGAATCTCAATGTGTAGATGAGGCAATGTTGCAGGCAGGAAGGTTTTAGATTTGTCAGCATCTTCCACTTGCTGCTCTTGTCGGCCTCGGTTCCCTTCTGAAGTCACTTCCTGGTTGCAGAACAAGTACGCGATGTCAGAAGGGAGATGAGGCTGGCACAAACAACGGGTGGAAGATGCTGCTTGCGACAGTGTGGGGGGCGCTCAAGTGGCGGGAAAGAGGTGGGGGGGGGCAGCTAAGTGTCAGAGAAGAGTGGGGTGCATGGTGTGGTGATGCCAGTTGCTACTGGCTCGGGCACCAACCTCTCTTGCTACTCCACTGATCCTGGCTTTGTAAAATGGGGATGTAGACGATTATGCAAGATAAACATTTAAATGTCAGTTTATGCATATATTAAATGCAAATAAGGTTATAAATAAAGGCATATTCAACAGTGCTATCCATCTAACTAAAAAGCACAGTTACTTACCGTAACAGTTGTTATCCAGGAAGCTATTCTCACATATGGATGACGTCATCCACGTAGCCCGGATGCAGACAGCCTCGCAAGCAGATTTGCTTGTAGAAACATAGACGTTTCGAATCAGCCGCACTGTGCATGCGTGAGTGCCTTCCCACCCAGCGCAGGGTGAGTCTCCTCAGTTCAGATAGCTAGCAGAGAAGCCAACCAGGGGAGGTGGGTGGGTTGTGAGAATAGCTGCCTGATGTCTCTGGATAACAACTGTTATGGTAAGTAACTGTGCATTATCCCAGGACAAGCAGACAGCCTATTTTCACATATGGGTAACCTCCAAGCTAACCAGAATGGGATGGTGGGAGTGTTGGCAACTTAGAAGAATACATTTTGTAATACTCTCTGGCCAAAATTGCCATCCCGTCTGGAGAAAACATCCAGACAATAGTGTGAAGTGAAAGTATAAACCAAGGACCAGGTAGCAGCTTTGCAAATTTCCTCAATAGGTATGAATAGGAAAATCACTGAAGCTATCATTGCTCTGATTTTGTGGGCTGTGACTCGACTCTGTAGTTGTAATCCAGCCTGGGCATAGCAGAAAGAGATACAAGAAGCCATCCAGTTGGAGATGGTACACTTAGAGATTGGATGTCCCAACTTGTTTGAATCGAAGGAGACAAAAAGTTGAGCAGTTCTGTGTGGTTTGGTGCATTCCAAGTAGAAGGCCAAAGAATGTTTACAGTCCAGAGTATGAAGAGCTGATTCTCCAGGATGAGAATGAGGCCTTGGAAAAAACACTGGAAGTAGAATAGATTGATTGAGATGAAATTCTGAAACCACTTTAGGTAAGAATTTAGGATGAGTACGGAGGACTACCTTGTCATGATAGAAAACTGTGAAAGGTGGATCAGCAACTAACGATTGCAACTCACTGACTCTTCGAGCAGATGTGAGGGCAATGAAAAACACCACTTTCCAAGTGAGATACTTCAGATGGAGGCATCATCAGTTGAGCAAGAACAACCTTGAGATCCCAAACCACTGGAGGTGGTATGAGAAGAGGTTTGACATTAAAAAGTCCTTTCATGAATCTGGAAACCACCGGATGAACAGAAGAGGGGTTTCCCTTCAATAGGCTGATGGAAAGCAGCAATTGCACTGAGATGGACTCGGATCGATGTAGACTTGAGGCCAGAGGTGCAAAAGATAATCTAGAACAGAAGATAAGGAGGAATCTTGAGGCTCCTTATCCTGAAAGATGCACCACGTAGAAAATCTAGTCCATTTTTGGTGGTAGCATTGTCTAGTGGTAGGCTTTCTAGAAGCCTCTAAAATGTCTCTTACAGGTTGAGAAAACTGAAGAGGGGTTATGTTGAGAGGTACCAAGCTTTCAGGTGTAGAGACTGTAGGTTGGGATGACTCTGTGTAAGAAAGTATGGCTTCCTCCTGCTGAGCTGAAGTAGAAGGAGGTACCAAGGTTGTCTCAGCCACCAAGGAGCTATCTGAATCATGGTGGCATGATCGTTCTTCAACTTGACAAGAGTCTTGAGAATGAGAGGGAATGGAGAGAAAGTGTACAGAAAAAGATTCGTCCATTCCAGTAGAAAAGCATGTGCCTCAAGACGATGAGGAGAATATATCCTGGAGCAAAATTGAGGCAGTTTGTGGTTGTGGGGAGCTGCAAAGAGATCTATCTGAGGCATTCCCCACTGTGAAAAAATGTGATGAAGAGGCGAGGAATTGAGTGTCCATTCGTGAGATTGTAGAAGGCGACTCAATTTGTCTGCCAAACAGTTTTCCACCCCTCGGATGTAGACAGTTTTGAGGAAGGTGTTGTGGAGGATTGTCCAGTCCCAAATCTTCAGAGCTTCTTGACAAAGGGAGGGAGATCCCATCCCCCCCTGTTTGTTGACATAGTACATGGCAACTTGGTTGTCCATCCGAATGAGGACTACCTGGTCGTGAAGAAGATGTTGAAAAGCTTTGAAAGCATTGAAGATTGCTCTGACTTCCAACAGATTGATGTGACATTGACGATCTGTACTGGTCCAGTGGCCTTCAGTATGGAGACCATCAAGATGAGCCCCCCCAAGCGTAGGTCGAGGAATTTGTTGTGAGGACCTTCTGATGAGGGAGCGTCTGAAAAAGCAAGCCTCTGGAGAGATTGGAAGAGAGCATCCACCAGCAGAGAGACTGTATCAACAAAGGAGTGACTGTAATGTATCGAGAGAGTGGGTTGTAAGCCTGCGTCCACTGAGGAATTCTGAGGTAAAGTCTGGCAAAAGGAGTCACGTGTACTGTGGAGGCCATCTGACCTAATAGTACCATCATGTGTCTCACTGAGATTGAAGAGTGGGAAGACACTGCATGACAGAGTTGAAGAAAAGCCTCCAGATGTTGTTGCGGAAGGAATGCTCTTAGTTGGATAGTGTCCAGAACAGCTTCGATGAACTGTAGATTCTGAGAGGGTTGAAGTTGGGATTTGGGAAAGTTGATTTCGAATTCCAAGCTATGTAGGAACCACGTAGTCTGTTGGGTCGCTACAATAACCCCCTGAGATGTTGAATGCTTGATGAGCAGTCGTCTAGGTAGGGGAACACCTGATGACTATGGTTCCTGAGAGCTGCTGCTACCACCACCAGGCACTTGGAGAACACTCTGGGAGATGAAGCCAGGCCAAAGGGTAGCACTCTGTATTAGTAATGCAGATTCCCCACCTGAAATCTGAGATATTGACAGGAACCCGGATGAATGGGAATGTGGATATAAGTCTCCTTGAGATCCAGAGAACATAACCAATCATTCTGATCTAGAAGGGAGTATAGGGACGCCAGGGATAACATGCAAAATTTTTCTTTGACTAAAAATTTGTTGAGAGCCCTGAGATCCAGAATGGATCGCAGATCGCCTGTCTTCTTCGGAACTAGGAAGTAACAGGAGTAAAATCCCCTGTTCTGCTGTTCCAAAGGAACTGGTTCGATGGCACGGAGACGAAGCAGAGCTTGAGCTTCCTGAAGAAGAAGGGCAGTCTGTAAGGATACTCTCTTGGAGGAAGCTCTGGTGGAACCTGAGTGAAATGAAGAGAGTATCCTTCCCTGATGACTGACAGCACCCAGAGGTCGGATGTAATGGTCTCCCATCGGTGATAAAAATGATGGAGACGACCTCCTATTGGGGGAAGAGAGGACAGAGACAGAACAATGGAAGTTATGCTCTGTTTTAAACAGTCAAAAAGGCTGTGTAGCCTTAGGTGCAGCAGAAGGCTGAGGTTTCTGTTGCTTCTGTTGCTGTTGTTTCTTGGGAGGCGCTCCATTGTAAGGAGCCGCCCTCGGAGTATAACGCCTCTGGAAAATTGGAAGAGGACAGGAAGGTTTCACAGGAGCTGGCTTAGGCTTTGGTCTGATAATGGACGCAAAAGATTTTTCATGCTCAGACAATTTCTTAGAGGCTGCTTCTATAGATTCATCAAAGAGGTCGTTGCCTGCACAAGGGCTGTTAGCCAGGCGGTTCTGAAGATTAGGGTCCATATCAATGGTGCGAAACCAGGCCAAGTGGTGCATTGCTACAGAGAAAGCAGTGGCCCTGGCTGACAATTCAAAGGCATCATAAGAGGACTAAAGAAGATGCAATCTGAGTTGTGACAGAGTAGCAATAACTTCTTGGAATTCGAAGTGCTTCTGTGTATCCAGGTAATCGAGAAATTTGGGAAGAAGATCAATGAGGAACTTGAGATAAGTAACAAAGTTAAAATTATAATTAAGGACTTTGGAGATCATCATAGCATTTTGATAAAGACGACGTCCAAACTTGTCCATAGTTTTCCCTTCCCTTCCAGGAGGAACAGTAGCATAGACTCTGGAAGGATGGGATCTTTTTAAGGAGGACTCCACAAGAAGGGATTGGTAAGACAATTGCAAATTCTCAAATCCTTTACAATGCAGAGTTCTATACCTGGAGTCCAATTTCCCTGGAACAGCAGGAATGGTATAAGGGGTCTCCAGGCAGCGTGTGAAAGTCTGAGACAAAAGCTTGTGAAGAGGAAGCTTAAGAGATTCTGCAGGAGGTTGAGGTTGATGCATGACCTCGAGAAACTCCTTAGAGTACTTAGAACCAGCATCTAATTGAAGTTCTAGGTCATCAGCCATCTGGCGAATAAAAGCAGAGAAAGCCATGGGACCGGATAACCTGAACCCCAGAATGCTCAGGGAGTTAAGGGAAGTCCTGGTAGAACCATTATCTGTTCTTTTCAATCTTTCCCTAAGCACAGGAAGGGTCCCCTTGGACTGGAAAACCGCCAACGTAATCCCACTCCACAAAAAGGGCTGCAGGACAGAGACAGAAAACTACAGACCAGTGAGTATATACGTCTATAGTGTGTAAACTCATGGAAACACTGATCAAACAGAATCTTGACACAATCCTAGACGATAAAAAACTGCTTGATCCACACCAACACGGGTTCACCCAGGGTAGATCCTGCCAATCTAATCTGATTAGCTTTTTTGACTGGGTTACTAGACAAATGGACGCCGGAGAGTCACTGGACATGGTATATTTGGACTTCAGTAAAGTATTTGATAGCATCCCTCATCGAAGATTACTGAACAAGCTGAAATCGATAGGATTAGGAGACACTCTAACTACATGGGTTGGGGATTGGCTGAGCGGTAGACTTCAGAAGGTGGTGGTGAACAGTACCCCATCCGAAGCATCGGACGTGATCAGTGGAGTGCCGCAGGGCTCGGTCCTGGGCCCGATTCTATTTAACTTATTCATAAGAGATATGACACAAGGACTTAGAGGAAGGGTCAAACGCCAAACTTTGCAACATAGTAGGCAAAAGCTTATTACCTGATAATATGACACACGACCTACTGTTGCTGGAACAATGGTCAACTACTTGGCAGCTAGGCTTCAATGCTAAAAAATGCAAGATAATGCACCTGGGTAAGAGAAACCCGCGTAGAACTTATGTACTAAATGGTGAGACCTTGGTTAGGACCACGGAGGAACGCGACCTAGGGGTGATCATTAGTGAGGACATGAAGGTTGCCAATCAAGTGGAGAAGGCTTCCTCCAGGGCAAGACAAATGATGGGGTGTATTCGCAGAGGTTTCGTCAGCAGGAGACCTGAAGTTATGATGCCGTTGTACAGAGCCATGGTGAGGCCTCACTTGGAGTACTGTGTTCAGTTTTGGAGACCACACTACCGAAAGGACGTGCTGAGGATCGAGTCGGTTCAGCGAACGGCCACCAGGATGGTCTTGGGGCTCAAGGATCTCACGTATGAAGAAAGATTTAAAAAATTGCGGCTGTACTCACTTGAGGAAAGAAGAGAACGGGGAGATATGATTGAAACATATAAGTACATCACGGGACGCATCGAGTCAGAAGATGATATCTTCTGGCTCATGGGACCCTCGACCACCAGAGGGCATCCGCTGAAAATCAGGGAAGGGAAGTTTCATGGCGACTCCAGGAAGTACTTCTTCACCGAAAGAGTAGTGGATCATTGGAACAGACTCCCACTCCAGGTGATAAAGGCCAGCAGCGTGACGGATTTTAAGAGAAAATGGGATACTCATGTGGGATCTTTAAGGGAGTAAATTCAGGGGAGGGGATACTTGGAATGGGCAGACTTGGTGGGCTATAGCCCTTTTCTGCTGCTTTTTTCTATGTTTCTATGATCCGCCAAGGCCTTGCCTTGAGAGGGACTCGATGACCTCAAGGTGGCCTGGGTCAGAGGGAAAGCCTCTCTGGAGAAATGACCATCAAAAGCATATGGAGACTTGGATGAGGCAATGGAAGCAGCTGAGTCCTCGAGATCTAGAAGAGGAGACCTCAATCAAGGAGTTGGTGGTCTGAAAGAGCCAGAAAGTCTGGAATGAGGCCTAGACGAAGAAGGGTGCTCTTTGGAAGAAGACCTATGCATGGATGGATGCCTCGATGAAGGCCTTGATCGACAACGAGAGTGGTGTGTGGAAGCAGGTCTCGAGGATTGAGGAGACTTCGTCCTAGAGATGGAAGTAGGCAATGCTATCGGTGAATGGATAGGGCTAGAAACAGTAGATTGAAACTCAGGAGGTTTGATGAAGGAATCTCGAAGCACTCCCAAAGACTCTGCTCCTAGAGTGTGAGGATTCCTGTCGAGGCACTCGCAAAGAATCTACTCCTTGCATAGAGTGCGTAGATGCCAGACCAGACACTCTAATCTAATCTAATCTAAACCTTAAGTTTATATACCGCATCATCTCCATGAGTTTGGAGCTCGACACGGTTTACAAGAACTTAAATAATAGGCAGAGAAGAAAAAAAGGTTTACATGAACTTATGTGTAGAAAGGAGGAGAAAAAGGGGGGGAGGATAGAGTTACAATTTGGTGAAAAGCCAAGTTTTCAGTTGTTTGCGGAATAATTGAAGGGAGCCCAGGTTCCGCAACGGGATGGTGAGGTCGTTCCAAAGACCTGTGATTTTGAAGAGAAGGGATTTTCCCAGTTTGCCTGCATAGTGGATGCCGCGTAGAGAGGGGAAGGCTAGTTTATACCTTTGGGCAGTTCTGGAGGAGTCAGGACTGGAGGAGTTGAAAGATAGTGGGATAAGGGGAGGGAGGATACTGTGAATGATCTTAAAAGCCAGACAGGAACATTTTAAATGGATTCTGGAGATTATTGGGAGCCAGTGAAGTTTGGCAAGGAGTGGGGAGGCATGATCAGATTTGCGTTTTGAGATCAGTTTGGCTGCAGTATTCTGGATTAGTTGGAGTCTTAGAAGACTTTTTTTGATAGATTTAATTAGATGGCGTTGCAGTAATCTAGTTTGGAGAGGATGATGGATTGGACAAGGATGGCAAAGTGTTGTTGGCTGAAGTAGGATCTAACTTTCCTCAGCATGTGGAGGCTGAAAAAGCATGATTTTGCTAAAAAGTTGAGGTTGTCATTGAGGGAGAGAGAGGAATCGATAATGATGCCAAGGACCTTGCATGAGAATTCGAGCTGTAATGCATCGCCTGTGGGTAGTGCGAAAAGGGTGGACAGGTGTTCGAATTTTGGGCCAAGCCAGAGTAATTTTGTTTTTGATTCGTTTAATTTCATCTGTACCAAGAGGGACCAGGCACGGAGTCTCATTATGCAAACTGTAATGTTTTCATGAAGGTTGGTGAGGTTCTGGTCAGTCTCAAGGAGGACAAGGATGTCATCTGCGTATGTGTAGATTGTTTCAAGGGGGGATAGTTGAAAGAGTTTCAGGGAGGACATGTAGATGTTAAAGAGAATATGGGAAAGGGGTGATCCCTGAGGGACACCGCAAGATGGAGTCCAAGGAGTGGACATGGTGCCACTTGTGTTGACAGAGTAGGAGCGGGAGCGTAAGAAGTTTGAGAACCACATTAGGATGGTGGAGTCAATTCCAATCTCGGAAAGTTGGTAAAGTAGTATGTCATGGTGGACGACATCAAAAGCAGCAGAAAAATCGAATTGTAATAGGACAGCAAATTTGTTACATGAGTGTAGTTGTTGTGTAGGGGTGTTTCTGTATTTGTACCTGAAGGTTAGGACTCTCTGACATCATCAAGCCTGAACCATTGTCTGCAAGAAATCTTTCCAGCATGAACTTTGCAAGAAGAGAAAAAGAAGAACACATCTTTGCTGTTTCTGCCTGATGCATTCTGGGTATGTACCAGAATGGTATTCTACTCAAGGACATCCATCTGTGTCTTCATAATTAGACTGTGTGATTCTTGGGGGAGTTATTCTCCTATCCTGTTCTTATCTGTCTAACGGCGCCTGTGTCTCCTAGCCTGTATGAGACCTTACACAGAAAGGCTATTCATCTAAGTTCTGTTTCTGGATTGGTCCAAGGAAGTCATCTGACGAGATCCAAGTGAAAAGGTGCTAATTATAATTAGTCTGTGTCGGGATGCGAGGAAGCTCACATCTTACCACAGGTGTCCTGCACGCAACCTTTTCTGCAATAATTAAGACCTGAACAGTTACCTCGTGTGACTCGGACTCTAAACAGCTCTGAATTCCAGCACTACAAGGAAACTTGACTGCCAGTGAATTATAGCCTTACCCGGGGTTGACAAACATGTACCTGTAACAAGGGATTTCTTACGTCTCCTGAAGCTAACAAGAAAGTTTTCCATTTCACCTAATTTTCGCCAGAGGCCTAATCAGAGGGTGAGTATACGGAACTTACTATCTTATCAGCTGGGGGTAGATAAGTATATCCGATTGTGATATAGGACAAGGTTTGTGAAGCTACCTTGGTGATAACTGTAATCATTTGCTACTAATCAGGGATTATTATTATTATAAGGAATTGTTTAGTGTGTGTAACAATTAGTTTACTTAGTTATCTAACAAGTGTATTGTGATAATTATGTAATGAGTTTCATTTATGTAATCAGATATTTTGTGAACAATATTTAGATATTGCAGCTGGCTTGTGAATTATATTTTTCTATTTTCATAATAAAAGTATTTCTCATTAGCCTGGGTCTTGTGTTGTGTAAACAGGCAAGAAAGCTGAACCTGGATCAGCGTTTATGGTTTTCCCTAGACAAAACTAACAGACATGTAATTTGTTTATGTAACTGATTAGTATACCATAAATCTTGCTACAGTTTGGGGGCTTGTCCGCGTCTTTTTTGTCCCTGTTTCACGAAAGTCTTGCAACAGTTTCGGTTTGTTTAGTTTACTTGTCACCATGTCTGATGACAATGAGACTCAACTTTCGTGTATGCTCTTGAAAAAGAGGTTTTTCACAAGTTAGCTGTTATGGTTTTGAAGCAGCCGGACCATGAAGAGTATTTTTCTAACCTCGTACGCTTACTGCCTGCAGTGTTAGAAGAATCTAATCAGGTTTATTGTTCTCTGTTACAGCGTCTCCTGCAGGCTAGAACTAAACCTACAGGAGAACAATATTCTGAGCTTATCTGTTTGTTGTTTGCTTTCAAGACTTCTGTCTCCTCTAGTTTATCTCAAACACGTCAACTTCAGAGTGACCTGTATGAGCAATTAGATTCTTGTAAAAACACATTGCAGGACGAACAGGCTCATAATGACACTTTTTAACTTCTTGCCTCTACTTGTCAGGCACAGCATTCCTGATTTTGATCAGGCGAAGTCTGCTTTAAAACAACATTGCTCTGAGTTACAGGCTGACCTCGACCGTCATAAAACTATGTTAGCTGAACGCCCTGTGCATTCCTCTTGTACTAAGTGTACGTCTTTAGTCTCTCAGCTTAACAATGCCCAGGCTCAGAAGGCAGCTGTACAGCAATATTTATCTACTTGGGCAGAATTTGACGAGGCTGTTAAAAGCCACGCTGAGGTTTTGCTTAAGAAGCAGACCGAATTAGAGGACGTGACTGCTGCTTATGTCTGTCTCAGTGAAGATTTAAATTCGGCTGAGCGTTTTCTAATGATAAGGCTGAACGTGCCGACAGACAATTGTGTGCTTTACATGCTGATTTTATTGCCTCTCAAAATAAACTCTCCGCGTGTGAGTTACATGTTCAACGGCTTACTGCATCCCTTTCTCGGGCGGATGCTGATAATCTGGCTCTACGCCAGGATATGCAGGCTATCTCATCCCAAAGGGCTGCGTTGGTTGCTGATATCCAAGTTTTGCAAGACTCGGTTGCTGCTTTTCGTAGTGAGAGGGATATTAATACCACACCTTCTCCCTCTCCCCCTGCCTCTCCTCCGCTCTCCCCTAAACCGGCTCCTAGAACTGTCTCCCGTTTTTCTCACAGCTCTAGGGGGGGGGATGGGTCAAGGGATTCACAGGAGTGTTCTGATTCTACTGCGGAGGACTTGTTACCTAGCAACAACCCCTGCCCTGAGAAATCGGTGCCATTAGCTAACCGCCCAGTGCAGCAACCACGCCCTGTAAGGTCTATCTCCATGTCCGGTGATGTCACTGGACCTACTGATTCTAACCCACACCCGGTAAGGTCAGTCTACATTGAGCCTAAACAACCACCAGATGGCGCCAAAGCATCACACACTTCTTTATATGCTCCAAAGAGGTCACATCACAACACTGAGGCTGTGAAGGATACTCAAAAATGAGGAGATGGTCATTTTGTACCACCCTATCACGCCCAGTTAATGAAGGTGTTTAAACAGATGATAGAAGCCTTTAGAGAGGGAACTAAGCTAACTATTGAAGCACATCTGGCCTCAATACATGAGTTCTATGAGACTTATGCAGTACCGGAGGCAATTGACAAACTGCAGTTACTTCGCTGGTCCTTTGCTTCTGAGTGTCATGAGACGTTACGATCCATCATCGCTGGCACTTCCGATGTGATAGCGGTGGAACAACAACTCAAGAGACGTTATGGTACATACGCTGATTCCCTTGAGTCTCGCAAAGCCGCCTTCCATTTGCGCTGTGGGCTCCAGGAAAATCCCTGTGAATTTGCTTTCTGTCTGAAACAACATTTTTTTCCAGACAGGACTCCTTCTGAGGAAGAACTGGAGTATGGTGAATTCCAATCTCTCTTTGCAAAAGCCTTGCCTGACTATATGAGTGTGATTATGGCTGGTATGAAACATGCCTCTTACTCATCGATCCTGGCCATAGCCGAAGATCTCTATGATTATCATGTCAGGGCTCCTGCGGTGCAACCTGCGAAACCGGTGCCCAAAGCACGATCTAAGGACCAGAAGCTCAGTGTATGCGCTGTTCAGACTTCACTTGCTTTGGAACCCAGTAGCTCTGTAGCTTCCACACCAGGACCTGTTTCACCCCGTCCAGCGGACCTGCCTTCCTCTTCTGCTGCACCACTCAAAAGGGATGGACCCAAGACACAGAAGAAGAAATGGCCAAATAAGCCACAGGAGCATGATGATGATGGCTACAGCGTGCTAGCGGAACAATTGGCTCAGATGATAGCTCGTCTTTCTGCCCTGGAGCTGGCTTCCCAACAACTGGCAGTACCTGTCCCAGCTAGAAGGGAGCAGACCCCGAGGAGAAAGGATAACAATGTCGGTTACAAGCCTTCCGGCACTCGAGTGGTCAAGTCTGTGGCGACTGACACCCAGGTTTCCTCAGTTGATGACCTGGATGACACACCCGAATTGTCTGAGGACGATAAAGCATGACTAGTCCGAGAACCACTTTCCCCACTCCCAATTGTATCTTCTGTCCAAACAACATCTTCTGATGCCACACAAGACATTGATCCAGTACTCTCCAGTGAATTATCTGAGGACACAGAGTGGCTTACTTTGTGGGATTCCATTAAGTCGCACAAGTATTTCTTGGGTAGGCTCACGCCTATGGGTCAACGGTATACTTTACCTTTGCTTCTCCAACAGGTCTTGTCCTGTCCCGGTTTACTTGACACGGCTTCCGAAGTGATTTTGATCACGCAGGGCCTATTCCACCGTTTGAAGACTACCCTGGGTACCCAGATTCCACTGAAGATTATGCCCTGTGATTTGTCTTTGGTTGCCTATGGACATCAGAACATTGAGACAGTTGGTCAAACTTGGCTTACCTTACAGTTAGGCAAAATGACTGTCAAATGCCCAGTGATTATTACCACTAGTCCAGGAGAGGAGTTTTTGATTGGAAACGATCTTTTGAAGAGATTGAGGCCTATTTTGGATTACGTCCAAGAAGTGGTCTGGGTCCAGGTGACGCGTCCCCTTCCTTTTGGGAAGGTATAGACTACATGCCTGCCCCAGGTTGCCAGTACTGTGGAGCAAAACGATACTTCAATTCGAATCAATTTCCTGCGTTCAGCGGATCCACACATCTTGGAGCTACAGTACGCCAATGTTCCAGGGGGGGGGTCCCACAGGCCGTGAGATTGTCAGCGTTCCCAAGGAACAAATATCTGACATTGTTCTCCAGGCCGACCATTTGGAAATTGTTCTGAAGTCTACGTTCCCCGTGCCGGACCCACCTCCAGCGACTGTCCAAGACCCAACCTCATCTGGTTCCAGTTCTCTGACTTCTCATCCTCGTCTGCTGGCTGTACTTCACCAGGATGATACTGACTTGTCTGTTGATGTCCACCTGCACTGTTCTGTCCCAGTTCCAGCTCAACTGCTACTCCGGAGTGACATCTCCATGATCAGTGAATCTTTTTTCCGTCAACTTCAGTGAACCACACCCGTTCCGTTTGTTAGGCGCCACTCTACTTATCTACCTATACCAGGTCAGGGTGTCAAGTCTCTTGTTGGGGTTTGTAGCCTTCCGCTGACCCTGAGTTCTAAGACTTTCATTCATCCCTTTTCTGTGGTGAGAGGCCTACACACATCCTTGTGTTTGGGATCTGATTGTCTTGTTCGCCTAGGAGTCTACGTTGATTTGGTGAACTGTGTGCTTTGGAGCAGATTGCAAGGCACCCCGGTAGAAGATGTGGACCTGATGGATGTTCTGAAGGCCGGACAACCTCTTCCTCAAGTTTGTGAAGTGGTCTGTGCTAAAGACGTCAAGATTCCTGGTCTTGTGCAGGATTTTGCTCTGCCTCTTCGTTTGGCCCATGGTCAATGCATGCTCGATGATATTGGCTTTTTCAACCCAAATTCCTCTTTTCTCGAGCATGGTCTGTCTCTAGGTGCTTTACCCTGTCTTGAAGTACCTAACTCTTCTTTCCATGTGTTGATTGTCAATGCTCAACCTACGGAAGTCATTCTCTCCGCTGGAGAACCTTTGGGTTTTCTGGTGGGGGAAATTTTTCCTGATGTTGAGGTAACTTTGCCTATCATTGGCAGCTCGTCTTCCATTGTCGACCCCTGCCAGGGGGGGACATACCAGACCGTATTCTTACCTCACCTAAAGGACTCATTTCACTGGACTTCCTCTGGCCATATGATGCTTTGACATCACATGTAACAGTGGAGAATGACTTTGATTTTATCCAGGAAGTTAGCTCTGTCTGACCAATCCAAAGCGGTGAATGCCATTGAATCTTCATCTTTGCAAGAACAGATTGAAGATCAAGTGAAAATCTCCTCCAACCAACCTTTTTCTGAGTTTGATGCCATGGTAAAGGAACAGGTGGACCTAGCTGATGCGTGCTCTTCTGATGAAGAAAAGGCTCAGTTAGCACAGTTGTTGTACAAGTATCGAGACCTGTTTGCAGTGGATTCTTATGACACTGGCCTGACCGACCTACATGTGACCAAGATTCCTACGGATCCCCACAGTAAGCCCATCTTCGTGCGTCAGTATAAGATTCCTTTGGCCTCGTATGAGTCCGTGCAAGAGATACTTGATACCCTAGAAACTAGGGGTATCATTAGGCCTTGTAACAGTACATACAACTCACCCTTGTGGCCAATCCTGAAGAAGAATAACAGTTGGAGAATTGCCTTGGACTACCGACAGCTAAACAAGCGGGTACCCTTGTCTAGGTGGCCTATGGCCCATCTTGACCAGAACTTGACTACCATCAAAGGAGCTAAGTATTTTACCAGCTTGGATTTAGCGTCTGGATTTTGGACAGTTCCTGTACATCCACCGGATCAATACAAACTAGCATTTACCTTTAGGAAGAAACAGTACACATGGAATAGAACACCTTTTGGTTTTCTGAACTCTCCAGCTGAGTTCAACATATTTCTCCATAAAGCCCTTCCAGATGCCGAAGCTCGAGGAACTCTAGTCTATGTGAATGACATCCTGATCAAGAGTCCCACCTTTCAGAAACACCTGGAAGAGGTAGAACATGTGTTCCAACAATTGCAGAATGCAGGAGCTAAATTGACCCTTGCCAAAGGTCAATGGTGCCGAACATCTCTGAATTACTTAGGGTATGAAATTTCCTCTGAAGGTCTTCGACCATAGAAGAAAAGGATACAGGCACTACAACAGTTGAGGAGACCTACCAATCTGATGGAACTTCGTTCATTTTTGGGGATATGCAACTATTCTCGACAGTTCATAGATCAGTATGCGGACATCTCTAGACCCTTGGTCGCCTTACTGAAGAAGGATGTACCTTGGACTTGGGGTCCTGAGAAGATGCTATGCAAGAGATGAAAGAGCAGCTTAGTCGCTTTCCTTGCTTGGCCTACCCAGAGAGTGGTCGTGAATTCTTCATCGACCTAGGATTCTCCAAACACTCTATGAGTGCTGTCCTGTACCAGAAATACGATTCTGACAAGCGTGTGGTGGCCTATGCAAGCAAAGGCTTCACCGATGTAGAAAAAAAATCATATTCTAAAGGTGAAGATGTCCTTAAATGGGTCCACATTAATCAACTGAGACCATGTCATCCCAGTAAATTTGCCCAGGATGAAACCATTGTTAGGATGAATGACATTAACCTAGCAACAGCCTAGGCTGTTCTCTCTTTTCTGTTTTTCAGATGGCGAAACGAGTTCTGCCGATGCTTTTCCTGGTTGTCCTGCTGATTGGAGTTGTTACCAAAGTGATCGATCCTGGTAAGCAGTCCCGTGTTGTCCTTCAAGATTCTCCTGGTTTCTTGTTCTTCCCGTTCCAGATCTTTCTCCAGCACATCTTCTTTCGATGTTTCTCTTTTCTATTTGGACTCTACTCCTACTGAGACTGAATTGGAAATCCTGGATGTTTTCCGTGGACATCCCATCAACTTTACCCTTGAAATGGAACAATTTCTGTTGTCAAAACCTTTCCACACTATTGAACTGAAAGTTGATAATGATAATCTTCATGTTGTGGACTATTATGTTGGCTCCTTCCATGCACCTGAAGTTGTTGATACCTGCAGTGTTGACCTTTTTGTCATTGTTGTTATTCCACTTTTTCCACTGTGGGTTCTCTTGTTTGGGTTCTCTATTTTTGCACTCTATGAGACCATCCGGATTCGACGTCTTATTCGTCGTAAACCCTCACCTCTGGACTTAAGAATGCATGATTACATAGCGGCTTTGAAGGAGTGATTTTGTTAGCCGTATTTTTGATTTTGATCTTTCTGTCTTACCTTTTGCTTTGACATTCCTTTTGTGCCTTGCTATGTAGTTATGATTTTTGATTTTATCATATATTGCCATTTATCAGTGATTTTGTTATCATTTAGTTGGCTGGGTTCTTATACTTTAGCCCTTGCCTTTATGATTATTATACATTGATTATTGCTATCTTTGATTTATTGCTGATTTATATGGTATTGCTTATGTTTATGCATTTTTGTATCACCTTGGGTCTTGACGATCCTTTCCTATTTAGTTAGGTTGAAGGTGAAATAGACTCCATTGAAGTTATTTCTCCTTCAAGGGGGGGGGGACTGTAGGGGTGTTTCCGTATTTGCACCTGAAGGTTAGGCCTCTCTGACATCATCAAGCCTGAACCATTGTCTGCAAGAAAGCTTTCCAGCATGAACTTTGCAAGAAGAGAAAAAGAAGAACACATCTTTGCTGTTTCTGCCTGATGCATTCTGGGTATGTACCAGAATGGTATTCTACTCAAGGACATCCATCTGTGTCTTCATAATTAGACTGTGTGATTCTTGGGGGAGTTATTCTCCTATCCTGTTCTTATCTGTCTAACGGCGCCTGTGTCTCCTAGCCTGTATGAGACCTTACACAGAAAGGCTATTCATCTAAGTTATGTTTCTGGATTGGTCCAAGGAAGTCATCTGACGAGATCCAAGTGAAAAGGTGCTAATTATAATTAGTCTGTGTCGGGATGCGAGGAAGCTCACATCTTACCACAGGTGTCCTGCACGCAACCTTTTCTGCAATAATTAAGACCTGAACAGTTACCTCGTGTGACTCTCTGCCTAAGAGAGAGTGAATAGGACTCTAAACAGCTCTGAATTCCAGCACTACAAGGAAACTTGACTGCCAGTGATTATAGCCTTACCCGGGGCTGACGAACACGTACCTGTAACAAGGGATTTCTTACGTCTCCTGAAGCTAACAAGAAAGTTTTCCATTTCACCTAATTTTCGCCAGAGGCCTAATCAGAGGGTGAGTATACGGAACTTACTATCTTATCAGCTGGGGGTAGATAAGTATATCCGATTGTGATATAGGACAAGGTTTGTGAAGCTACCTTGGTGATAACTGTAATCATTTGCTACTAATCAGGGATTATTATTATTATAAGGAATTGTTTAGTGTGTGTAACAATTAGTTTACTTAGTTATCTAACAAGTGTATTGTGATAATTATGTAATGAGTTTCATTTATGTAATCAGATATTTTGTGAACAATATTTAGATATTGCAGCTGGCTTGTGAATTATATTTTTCTATTTTCATAATAAAAATATTTCTCATTAGCCTGGGTCTTGTGTCGTGTAAACAGGCAAGAAAGCTGAACCTGGATCAGCGTTTATGGTTTTGCCTAGACAAAACTAACAGATACGTAACTTGTTTATGTAACTGATTAGTATACCGTAAATCTTGCTACAGTTGCACCTTTGAAATAAGGGAAACTAGGAGGGATTCGGTGCTGAGGCTGGGTCTGAAGCCGTGTTGGTAGGGGTGGAGAATGGAGAATCTCTCGAGATAGGAAGAGAGCTGGGTAGCAACTATGGTTTCTAGGAGTTTGGTAAGTAGAGGGATATTTGCTATGGGATGGTAGTTTGATGGTAAGGAGGGGTCGAGATCGGCTTTTTTCAGAATAGGTGACAAGGCAATGTGACCCATTTTTGTGGAGAACAGGCCTGATAGTAGAGCAGAGTTAATAAGTCTCGTAAGGGAGGAGATGGCCTGTGCAGGAATATTTTCATAAAGGTGGGAGGGGAAAGGATCTAAGATGCATTTGCAGGATTTCAGTCTGAGACAGAGTTTAGAGATCTGGGGTTCAGATATGGGTTCAAATGTCGTCCAGGATCTATCAGCTGGGATAGGGTTTGAGTCATTGGGAGGAAGAGAGTTGTAAGAGACTACTGGGGGGAAAGAACTCCTTATGGTGGAAATCTTTTCATTGAAAAATTTGGCTAAGTCATTTGCGGATGGGTGGGAGAGGGGAAAGGTGGAGTCGTTTTTTGAAGTTAAGTTTTGCCAGATGTAGACAGAATACTATTTTGATTTTTTGATCTGGTGATTTTATCTCCATAGAAATTCTTTCTTGCTTTTTTTAGTACTGTCTTATAGTACTTGATGTTGTCTCGCCAGGATTGTCTGTCTGAGGGGGATTTCGATTTTTTCCATTTCCGTTCCAGGGCTCGACATTTCTGTTTTAATTCCCTGTGGTATGGAAGGTACCAGGGGGCTTTGTGGGAGTGGGAGATAGGTTTTATAGATAAAGGGGCCAGAGCGAGGTAGGTAGAACGGGAAAGGGTAACCCAATTATGCCAGTTGGATTCTGGGTCCGCGTGTTTAGGAGAAGGGGGAAGTTGATTAAGAAATTGGGTCCAGAACAGTTCACTCGTGATTTTTTTGCGGTAGGTGATAGATTTTGTGGGCCGGGATGGAGTACCTAGATGAGACATGAAGATAGGGAGGCAGAAAGAGCCTAGAAGGTGGTCAGACCATGGGACATGATCCCAGCGGGCCTCTTTGGCAGAAGTTTTGTGCTCAGTCAGGTCGAGGAAGCTGATGATGTCTAGTGTATGTCCTTTATCATGGGTAGGTGTGGGCGAAGGAGTGGTGAAGCCTAGGGAGGTGAGGAAGTCTTTGAATTCAGTTGTATCCTTGCTGGAGTTATCGTCAATGTGGAGGTTAATATCTCCTATGATCAGTAGTCTCTGGAATTTTAGGAAGGCTCTTGTTATAGTCTCTAGAACAAGTTCTGAGGATTTATTCCAGGGGATAGGAGGGCGGTAAAGTAGCAAGATGCCTAGTGGGTGGGGATGGAGTTCGTCGTTAACTGAAGCTAGTATGAATTCTAGTGAGGTATGGCTGCCCTTTTCAAGGAGCTGAACATTGAAGAATGATTTGTAAAGCAGAGACAGGCCTCCTCCTTTCCGGTTGATTCTGGGTGAGAAGAGGCCATGGTAGCCAGGGGGGCAGAGTTCGTTTTGTGTGAAAGAATCATCTTTTTCGATTCATGATTCTGTGATGCACACGAAACCCGGATCGGAGGCACCGAGTAGGTCTTTTATTATTTGGGTCTTATTGCGGACTGATCTGGCGTTACAGTAGAGTGTGGGGACAGGGGTGAGAGAGACAGAGGTGAGGTTGGGTAGGTTGGCTGGAGGGACAGGCTTTAAAGAGGTGTGATTTCTTTCTCTGTGTTTTTTGAAATGGTGAGTTCTAGTGTGTACTAGTGTGGGGATTTTGAGGCCTGGGCAGGTGTTGTTTGAGATTGTGGAGTCGGGGAGGTTGGGGGGGAGAGATTTTTGGCAGTGGGAAGTATTGGTGAAAGAGCAAAGAAGTAGAAGGAGGAGCCAGGAGGGTTGCTCCATGGTGGGAGCGAGGAGAGATAGTGAGAGAGGGTTTGGGCAAAGCTTGTCAGGCAGGAGGTGGGAGAGATTAGTGCTGATAGTAAGATGCAGACTGAGGAGGGGCTAGGCTGTATAAGAGATAGTAGTGATGGGCAGAGCAGGCTAAGTAAGTGGTGGCAGAACTAGACATGCGATAACATGCGATAACAGTAGAGGAGTAGCACAGGATATATATGCAGTGGCAGGCTAAATATGCAGTAGCTGGTTTTACATGCGGTTATACTTGTAACAAGTGGTGACAGGTTGTGGTAACAAGTAACATGCGGTGGTAGGTTAAAATATGTAGTAGCAGGTTGTAAATGCAGCTATACAGGTAACATGTAGTAGCAGGTTGTACATGCGGTGGATGGAATAGAAGCAGTCAGTGTTTGTTTTAGCAGGCTATAGATGCAGAAATATATCAGATGCAGTTTATAACAGAAAAAAGGTCTTTGCAGGAGCTTTGAAAAAAAAGCTCCGTGGAGGAGCCGGATGGCAGGACTCTGTGCACTGCCGACAGTAGTTTCAGTCGGAAGAGTCCTTCTCTTGGAGCAGTCCTGGAGGGGGCGGGGTTTCGGTGGGGCTCCGTGGAGGAGCTGGCCCCGAAATTGAAGAAAAACGCTGCCAATTGCAGCTGAAGGAAGCCTGAAAAGCTTCTGTGCTGGAGCTTTGAAAAAAAGCTCCGTGGAGGAGCCGGATGGCAGGACTCTGTGCACTGCCGACTGCAGTTTCAGTCGGAAGAGTCCTTCTCTTGGAGCAGTCTTGCTCCTTGCATAGAGTGTAAAGGTTCAGCTTGAGGCATAGGCAGAGGTTCGACCTCGCAGAAGACTGCTGATTGCCCAGGCTGGATTAGAGAAGACAGCGTTGGCCCACATTTGGTCAGTAATTGAACAAACTGCTGCTCTAACATGGTCTGGAGAGAAGCCGGCAAAGATGGATCCGCGTCTGAAACCGGACCACTTGCTGATGCTATAGGCTCCAAGGTGGCAGTGGAGATGTGCTTCGACTTAGAAGTCTTGGAAAGCTTGAGGACCACCACCGGAACATTTTGCTTAGGTATCTGACCTGAAGGAAGTTCAAGGGAAGAGACAGCAGGTTTACTCGAGGTCAGAGACGTCCCAAATGAGGAAGGTCTGATGAGGCTCGAGGTCGGAGTCGTGGAAGAAGGAGGACCCTCGGCGGAAGATGGGGCCGAGGCAGCGCTCGAGGTCGAGGGTGTGACTGAAGAGTCCATCCCAAAAAGTTTCTCCACTAAAATCCAAGGGCTCGAGGTTGAAGAGTAGCACAACGCTCGCACGACTTAGGATTATGGGCAGGCCCGAGGCACTTGAGGCACCAACAGTGTGGGTCCATGAGGGAAATCGCATGTTGGCACTGGCTACACTTCTTGAAGCCCGTTGCTGGCCGGAACATAGGAGGGAAAATAGCCATAGCCGAGCGGCCTGCCCCGCCAGTCGAATGAAGAAAAAAATAAAGTCTCTCTTTTTATTTTTAACTGAAATAAAATAAAGTAACACAGCGATTTGCGACGAAAAGAACACAAACCGTGGTTAGAGAAGGCACAAAGTAACAAAGTTTAGTGCAGAGTGTCAAAGACGGACTTCTCGGCTTGGCGGAAAACTGAGAACTGAGGAGATTCGCTGGGCAGGAAGGCACTCGCGCATGTGCAGTGCGGCTGACTCGAAACTTCTACGTTTTCTATAAGCAAGTGTGCTTGCGAAGCTGTCCGCATTCCGGGCTCTGTGGATGATGTCACCCATATGTGAGAATAGGCTGCCTGCTTGTCCTGGGATAACCTCTGAATATATATATGGCAATCACACCAGCACTTAAAATTGGCCTTGCATTAGGAGGTTTAACTTTAAAAGCATAATATGTATACCAATTAAATTCCTCAATGTTGTACAAATAAGAGCCAAAAACAGAGCAATAGAGGACTTATATGTTCTCTACCTGCCAGCAAATGCTTAATTCACTTTGAGTATCAGACTCATTGTTTTTTCCAGACTTCTTTACATACAGGGAGGGTATCTTACTAAAATGGGTTGTCTAAAAATTGTCGATCTCTAGTAGGTTAAAAGTATGTACCTTATGGAGGTTGTCTGTGAGAAGACATTCCAAGAAGTCTGTGTAGAAGAAAATAGTTTACGCCCTTTTCAAAATATCAGGTATGCACAATATTTTATTCTCCTTGTTCATCTGTGCACAAAGTAATAGGTGCTAACTATGCAGGCACTTTTACTTACTATCTACACTAATGTACAGTATATTAAAAGCATCCATGTAGTTTGCATCTACTAAATATTTGAAAATATTTAAGTAAAACATTAAGAATGGAAGGAGTAAATGGATTGGATGACATGGTTAGGAAGCATGCTATAGAAAAGGTAGGCTTTGAGGTAATAACTATCTCTTACTTTTTACTATGACAGGCTTTGTCTCCTCTTCCTCAAGTTGCAGTTTCACTTCATTGAGATCTGAGATAAGAAGTTTGCGAGCATCACACTCATTGCGATACATCATATATTGTTCTGCTAGCTCACTCTGCAGCTTATCCACCTATGGAAAAGACAAAGGTGTAATATGTTTTGACAGAACCTGATGGCTTTCAGTAGTAAATTTATTATATACTGTATATTGGTTAATATTTATCTGCCACAATTAGTGTTTTTATTTCAAATCTCAGCCTGTTTATCTGTCTTGTATGTTTAGATTGTAAGTTCTTTCGAGCAGGGACTGTCTTCTTTGTGAGTCTGCATAGCCCTGCGTACATCTGGTAGCACTATAAAAATAATTAAATATTATAGTAGTAGTAGTAGTAGTAGTTGCTATCCAGATTGAAAGGCACCGAATATCCATATATATCAGTAACCACTATTATCTGGATAGTGTGGTTTTTGCTATCCTAAGTTATCTGGATAGCAGACTAATGGTTGTAGTTATCATTGTGAGCTACCATTAAGATTTGATATTTTATCACTAACTCATGCTATTTTAGCACAGGTTTCATTTTATGCAATGAGACCTAGTTACTAATAACCTGGGTTAACAGTAAAAACAACTCATCTTAAACATAGCCCATGTTGATAACTTCCTCCCTAAATATCACCATTATCCAGAGAATTTCTGTGTCCACCCATGCTTTACCCATGTTTTATTCTGGCACTATTCAGATATTATTAGGATCAACAATTATTAGGTCATCAATGTTCTTCAGCAAAACTATCCATATAGTATTGTTGAAAATCACTGTATAGACCTGGCTAGATGCATTTGAGGGAGGGGGGGGGGCGTTATCAATGTGTACTTCTATTAAGAAGACATGAGAATGGAGTGGATACTGTGTAGTTCATGGAAGAAAGTGTTTATGAACAACTTGAAAAATTGAAGGTGGACAAAGCAATGGGACCGGATGGGATCCATCCCAGGATATTGAGGGAACTCAGAGAGGTTCTGGCGGGTCCTATTTAAGATTTGTTCAACAAATCTTTGGAGATGGGAGTGGTTCCTAGGGATTGGATAAGAAAGGATGTGCTCCCTATTCACAAAAGTGGTCGCAGAGATGAAGCGGGAAACTACAGGCCGATAAGCCTCACTTCGGTTATTGGAAAAATAAAGGAAGGGTTGCTGAAAGAAAGCATAGTGAAATTCCTAGAATCAAATGGGTTATAGGATCCAAGGCAAAATGGTTTTACAAAAGATAAATCATGCCAGACGAATCTCATTGAACTCTTTGATTGGGTGTCTGGAAAACTGAATCAAGGGCATATGCTAGACATAATTTATTTACATTCTAGCAAAGCCTTTGGCACGGTTCCTCACAGGAGACTCTTGAACAAACTTGATGGGCTGAAGATAGGACCCAAAGTGGTGAACTGGATTAGAAACTGGTTGATGGACAGACGCCAGAGGGGGGTGGTTAATGGAATTCACTCGGAGGAAGGAAAGTTGAGTAGTGAAGTCCCTCAGGGATCGGTGCTGGGGCCGATTCTGTTAAATATGTATGTGAGTGGAAAACATGAAAAAGGATCTGCAAAAGGTAGAAGAATGGTCTAATATCTGGCAAATAAAATTCAATGCAAAGAAGTGCAGAGTAATGCATTTGGGGATTAGAAATCGAAAGCAGCTATCTGTACTGAGAGGTGAGAAGCTGATATGCACAGATGGGGAGAGAGACCTTGGGGTGATGGTGTCTGAAGATCTAAAGGGGAAGAAACAGTGTGACAAGGCAGTGGTTGTTGCCAGAAGGATGTTAGGCTGTATAGAGAGAGGCGTGACCAGTAGAAGAAAGAAGGTGTTGATGCCCCTTTACAGGTTGATGGTGGGGCCCCACTTGGAGTATTGTGTTCAATTTTGGAGACCGTATCTAGTGAAGGACATAAAAAGACTTGAAGCGGTCCAGAGGAAGGTGACAAAAATGGTAGGAGGTTTGTGCCAGAAGATGTATGAGGAGAGACTGGAAGCCCTGAATATGTATACCCTAGAAGAAGGGACAGGGGAGATATGATTCAGACATTCATATATTTGAAAGGTATTAACGTAGAACATAATATATTCCAAAGAAAGGAAAATGGTAAAACCAGAGGGCATAATTTGAGGTTTAAGGGTGGTAGATTCAAGAGTAATGTTAGGAAATTCTTCTTTATGGAGAGGGTGGTTCATGCGTGGAATGTGCTCTCGAGGGAAGTAGTGGAGAAGAAAATGGTGGCAGAGTTCAAACAAGCATGGGATGAACACAGAAGATCTCTACTTAGAAAATAATGGGTATACATTGAAGGAACTAAGGCCAGTACTGGGCAGGCTTGCATGGCCTGTGTCCCGTATATGGACTTTCAAGTTTAATGTTATTGGATTAGTTGGAGTTGTTTGATTTCTTTTTGATATATTTCTTTTTATATATATATATCTTTATTCATTTTAAAGCCAAAAATAAGTGCAACATATTATACAGACATTTTACACTTTAACAGCACTTAAATTCTATCAAATTATATTTTATGACAAATACATATATCATCCCCCCTTTCTACATAACCAGCAATTGCACTCAAATTAAAAGTATCTCCCCACCCACCCTAGACATGTATGATCAAAGGACAAAATCAATAATCACTCCTTACAGAATTTTGTCAATGGCTCCCAAACATCCATAAATTTTCTATAATGTCCCTGTTGTATGGTGATCATACGTTCCAGTTTAAAAGTGTGGCATAGAGATTCCCACCAGAAATTATAATTTAACCGATCCCAATTTTTCCAGTTCTTCAAAATAAGTTGTATGGCAACTCCTGTCATTATAAAGAGAAGTTTGTTATTATGAGAAGATATTGGGCTTTTAGCCCTCATTAACGTGCCAAATAGCATGGCATCATACGTCAATGCCACTGGATTTTCCAATACTTCATTCACTTGACCCCAAATGGATCTCCAAAACTTAAGTATCAAGGGATGATCCAATGTTCCTACATCAAGATGACAGTGCCAGCATCTATTAGACTTGAAGGGTATTAACATAGAACAAAATCTTTTCCAGAGAAAGGAAAATGGTAAAACCAGAGGACATAATTTGAGGTTGAGGGGTGGTAGATTCAAAGGCAATGTTAGGAAATTCTAATTTATGGAGAGGGTGGTGGATGCCTGGAATGCGCTCCCAAGAGAGGTGGTAGAGAGTAACACAGAAACATAGAAATTGCCGGCAGAAAAAGGCTGAGGCCCATCGAGTCTGCCCACTCCATTGACCCACCCCCCTAGTTAATCGCTCTCTGATGACCTTTTCCCTCATAGAGATCCGACATGAGCATCCCATCTGTTCTTAAAATCTGGCACGCTGCTGGCCTCGATCACCTGTACTGGGAGCTTATTCCAGCTGTCAACCACTCTTTCGGTGAAGAAGTATTTCCTGGTGTCGCCATGAAACTTCCCGCCCTTTATTTTCAGCGGGTGTCCTCTTGTGGCCGAGGGTCCTCTAAGAAGGAAAATATCATTTTCTACCTTGATACGACCAGTGACATACTTAAACGTCTCAATCATGTCTCCTCTCTCTCTACGTTCTTCGAGAGAGTATAGCCACAATTCATTCAGCCTTTCTTCGTATGATAGATCTTTGAGCCCCGAGACCATCCTGGTGGCCATTCGCTGTACCGACTCGACTCTCAGCACATCTTTACTGTAATGTGGCCTCCAGAATTGTACTCAGTACTCAAGATGAGGCCTCACCAAGGTTCTGTACAAAGGCACTAGGACGTCGGGCTTCCGACTAACATATCTTCTCCGGATACAACCCAGCATTTGCCTAGCCCTGGATGAAGCCTTCTCCACTTGATTGGCCGTTTTCATGTCTTCACTGATGATCACCCCCAAATCCCGTTCTGCTGCAGTCCTTGCTAAGGTTTCACCATTCAATGTGTACGTTCTGCACGGATTATTGTTGCCAAGGTGCAAGACCTTGCATTTGTTAGCATTGAAGCTAACAAGTAAAACACAGAGGATCTAGAAACAGAAAATAATATTAAAAATTGAACTAAGGTCAGTACTGGGCAGACTTGCACGGTCTGTGTCTGTATATGGCCGTTTGGTAGAGGATGGGCTGGGGAGGACTTCAATGGCTGGGAGAGTGTAGATGGGCTGGAGTAGGTTTTAACTGAGATTTTGGCAGTTGGAACCCAAGCACAGTACCAGGTAGAGCTTTGGATTCTTGCCCAGAAATAGCTAAGAAGAAAAAATAAAAAAAATTTAAATTGAATCAGGTTGGGCAGACTGGATGGACCATTCGGATCTTTATCTGCTGTCATCTACTATGTTACTATTGTTAATCCATTGCAAATTCTATTGGTTACTTGGGCAATATCACCTTTAAAAGGTTTATAAAACATAATATCATCTGCAAATATAAATGGGTTGAAACCAAAAGAATTCAGTTTAAAGCCCAATGTTAAGATAGGTGATAATGGTGAACCTTGATGAACTCCATAAAACGGAATTAAAGTCAATGAAATAATCTGATTTGTCTTTACCTATGAACGATTTTTAAGAAAACCTTGTAGCTAACCGATTTAGGTTAGACACTTCAGCAAGGATCGAAATTTGGCCGCCAATCTACCCAGCGCTCACCGTAGGGTACAGGCCCGTCCTCACTCCAGCGTCGACTCACTCCTGATAGCGTGCGACCACAACTCCTAACAGCAGCTCCAGCCCCATTGTCTTCTTACTCCTCCCCTTTCAGGCTCAACCAGCTGATGCGGCACTGATGGATAATATAAAAATGTCTGCCGCTCACCACAAGATTGAAAGCTGGCTGCCAATCTGCCCATAATAACTCCATCAACTCACTCGTGGTAGTGTGTGACCGCAACTCCCAGCAGCGGCTCCGGCGGGCCAGCTTCAGTGCAAATTGCTAATTGGCTTGTGGGCCAAATTTTATGAGACAGTGGCCAGAGTTTGACATGTCTGGTGTAGAATCAACGCAAAAGCAAGGCAAAATAAAATTGCAGAGGTAAGTAAAAGTCACAGTTGCATAGGCAAGTTAGAACAAAATTGGAAAAGCCTGCCAAAATCACCAAATTCTTGACACTTTGTTGTGTCTGCCCAAAAATGTTTAATGAAAGTGAATTATAAAGTGACCAATGACCAGCACACGACACGACTAATGGAAAAATGAACCAACAATGGAAAAAGGAACCAACAAAGGAAAAAGGAAAAACAATTATAAAGTGACCAATGACCAGCACACGACACGACTAATGGAAAAACAAACCAAAAATGGAAAAAGGAACCAACAAAGGAAAACCAGGAAGAGCACAAAAGACACCAGAAAGAATGCCATCGAGAGGTCAGGAAAGCAAAGAGAGAATATGAGGAAAGACTGGCAGGAGAAGCAAGAAACTTCAAACCCTTCTTCAGGTATGTGAAAGGGAAACAACCAGCCAGAGAGGAAGTGGGACCACTGGACGACGGAGGCAGGAAAGGAGCGATAAAGGAGGAAAAAGAGATAGCTGAAAGGTTAAACAAATTCTTCTCGTCAGTCTTCACCAGAGAGGACACATCCAATATCCCAGAACCCGAGGTGATTAGAAACGGAGAACACGACGAAAGGCTGGTACAACTAGAGGTAAGCAAAGGGGATGTCCTCAGACAGATAGACAGACTGAAGAGCGACAAATCACCGGGCCCGGACGGCATCCACCCAAGGGTACTAAAAGAACTGAGAAATGAAATAGCAGAGACACTTTGCCTAATATGTAACCTCTCCCTAAAAACTGGGGAGATCCCAGAGGACTGGAAAATAGCAAATGTCACGCCCATCTTTAAAAAGGGATCAAGGGGTGACCCGGGAAACTACAGGCCTGTGAGCTTGACCTCGGTTCCGGGAAAGATGATGGAAGCAATGGTAAAGGACACAATCTGCGAACACATAGAAAACAATGGACAACTGAAGGCAAGCCAGCATGGCTTCTGCAAGGGAAGGTCATGCCTCACAAATTTGCTGTACTTCTTTGAGGGAATAAACAGCCAGATGGATAAGGGGGAATCCATAGACATTATTTACCTTGACTTCCAAAAAGCCTTCGACAAGGTACCCCACGAGCGGCTACTTAAAAAGCTGTGGAACCACGGGGTACAAGGGAATATCTACCGATGGATCAAACACTGGTTGGCAGGCAGAAAACAGAGGGTTGGAGTAAAGGGCAAATACTCAGACTGGCAATGGGTCACGAGCGGAGTTCCACAGGGGTCGGTGCTGGGACCTCTATTGTTCAATATATTTATTAACGATCTGGAGACGGGGTCAAAATGTGAGGTTATCAAATTTGCTGATGACACCAAACTCTGCAGCAGGGTTAGAAACACGGAAGACTGTGAAGCCCTGCAAAGGGACCTAACAAGACTGGAAGACTGGGCAAAAAAGTGGCAAATGAGTTTTAATGTAGAGAAATGCAAAGTCATGCATGTAGGGAAAAAGAACCCGATGTTCAGCTACAAAATGGGGGGAACACTGCTAGGGGTGAGTAACCTTGAAAGGGACCTGGGGGTGATGGTCGACACATCACTGAAACCATCGGCGCAGTGTGCGACAGCCTCAAAGAAAGCAAACAGAATGCTGGGCATCATCAAAAAGGGTATCATAACCAGGATGAAGGAAGTCATCATGCCGCTGTATCGCGCAATGGTGCGCCCGCACCTGGAGTACTGTGTTCAATACTGGTCGCCGTACCTCAAGAGGGACATGGCGGTACTCGAGGGAGTGCAAAGGAGGGCGACTAAACTGATAAAAGGTATGGAAAATTTTTCATACGCTGACAGGTTAAAAATGCTGGGGCTGTTCTCCCTGGAGAAGAGGAGACTTAGAGGGGACATGATAGAAACCTTCAAAATCCTAAAGGGCATAGAGAAAGTGAACAAGGACAGATTCTTCAAACTGTGGGGAGCCACAAGCACTAGGGGTCACTCGGAGAAGTTGAAAAGGGACAGGTTTAGAACAAATGCTAGGAAGTTCTTTTTTACCCAGAGGGTGGTGGACACATGGAACAAGCTTCCGGAGGAGGTGATAAGCCAGAACTCTGTACAGGGGTTCAAGGTAGGTTTGGATAGGTTCCTGGAGGATAAGGGGATAGAGGGGTATAGATAGAACTTGAGGTAGGTTATAGAAGTGGTCAGAAACCACTTCACAGGTCGCAGACCTGATGGGCCGCCGCGGGAGCGGACCGCTGGGCGGGATGGACCGCTGGGCGGGATGGACCTCTGGTCTGACCCAGTGGAGGCAACTTCTTATGTTCTTATGACTAATACGGTAAATATATTCAGTTAAAGCCTGGGTGAACAGGGCAGGATTAATTTGTCGAGGGCCCCTAGGCAAACAAATACACTGGGTCCCCTCCCCACCCCACCCCACCCCATCATGCGCCCAGGCATAAACAGGAAGCTGCGTCAGAGGAAAGCTTTGGGCAAGCAGCACCGCATGCACAATTATAGTTCCCGTTGCCTTTCTTACCCGCATTGCTTGCTTGTCTTACTTTCCGTCGATGTGGGGGGCCGCATTGGTAATTGGGGTGGGGTCCGTGTTGCCGATCGAAGCTGGAGGGGCCCATCACCGTTTGGAAAAAACAATGTTGATGCCCTCCTTCATCGGGTCCCCTGACCATTTCGGGCCTTAGGCACGTGCCTACTTGGCCTATTGGTTAATCCTGCCCTGTGGGTGAATGGATGTTGCCCAGTATATAACACACTTCTAAGGGGTATTGGGGCAGGAATGGGTGATTCTGAGAGGCAGGAGACCAGGTATGACATCGGGTCTGTGGCGTATCGTCACAGGGCACAGGTGGCAGCCCCCTGGGGTACCCACAAACTATTGGCATGAAAATAACAAGTGCCCCCAATACACCCGCAAGCAAGATTCCCGCAGGCAGGGAAAAAAAGACAGGCAAAGGATTAGCAGCAGCGGCAAGCCCTCGGCAGACTTGCTGGCACAAGCTCTCTCCTAGCGACAGGGCGAGCTGCTGGAGAGATGGAGCCAAGTGGGGCTGGCGATCTACCTCTGGCCCCTCCGCGATCTGGTCTAAAGGAAAACAGATTTGAATATACTACAGATGCAGCAATATTTGTAAGAAGGAAGTCCCCCAAACAAGACCCCACAACAAGTGGGGTTACTCTCTCCACAGTAACCAGAAAGTTGAACACAAAACATATTCCAGCATATATAAAGTATAAGGCAAGAAGCATCCAGCAGAGTAAAGGCCCGCCAACCCACAAAGAACATCAAAACTCCCCTCTCACATGTGTTCAGGTACAGGAGGGAGCTGGCAAACAGCAGAATCCAGAAAGGAGGAAGCCTGGAAGTAGAGCACTAAGTCAATCCCAGCACCTAAGGCACATCATTCACCAGCAGGACTAAGTGCACAAACACTAAGACACACAAACACAGCCCAGAAATGCCATTTCTTCTGTGGACCCCTCACAGGGCCCAGAGTGCATTGAGGAATTCCCCAATGCCGCTGGCGGTAAGGCCTACACAAAAGTCTCTAAGTCCTACAGCTTATCAAAGGAAAGTTGCTTCCCAAGGTAGAATAAACACACCCAGGCAGGATACTGAAGGATCACTCGGAGGCACCTCTTGTAAAGCACAGAATAAAATGTTGCCATTGCTCTCTGCTTAGCTGCCACTGCTGATGAAAATGTCCTGGAATAATACAACCAAATGATGCTCAAAGGTAAGCTGCTTGCCCTCCCTATAGTGTTGAAAAACTTTCTCCTTTTCCACATAATTGAGGAATCTCATAATCACCGGGCGGAGTTCATGGTCGCCTTCCCTTCACTGCCCAATTCGGTGCGCTCGCTCAATGCAAAGCTTTGGAAGGTCCGCTCCTATCTGGAGTGAAGTATGCAGCCAGGTTTCCAATCACGCACGCAGTTCTCCCACTTTTACCGTCTCTGGTATCTCCACAGCTCTTAGGTTTTCCTGGTCTTCCACCCTCTCGTATAACTGTTGGGCTGTGCGTTTGAGTGCTTGTATGTGAGTACAAAGTGAGTCCATGGTGGACTCATGCTGCATAATGCGTTCCTCCAACTGGCGCACCCGATTGTTAAAACTGCTCATGCCATCTTTAACCTCCTGTATTGCTGGCCTGTAGCCCAAACATTTTGTCATCCATGATGGCCATTAAGTGCTTTTTCAACTCCCCCACGACATTCTCGTGGAGAAGCACAGTAGGAGGCAGAACAGACGACCCTGCAGTACACCCATTCTATGACGCCATCTTGGCTGCAGTCAAGTTAGGAGGAGCGCAATGACTTCTAGCTCCTTTGTGTGGCACACCCTGCTGTAGCGATGTGCTAGAAATGCGAGGCAGCCCCTCCAACCTTTAGCTGCTGTGACAAACCCGTAGCCAGTTTTGTTCCTGTAAGGGATAAAAGCAGAGCACGGTCCCTGGTCAGGAGAGCTGACCAGGTTAAAAGTAAGGATATTGAAATGGCTGACCACCCCTCAGAGAGTGAGGTAGAGCAGGAACGGTTTAAACCTATGCTTATTCAACACAGCATGCCATATCAGAATAAATACACCAGAAAGCCTGATAGAACTTTTACTGAGAAGTGGAGACCTAGTCCTGCAAGGTATTTACATTATCAGCCTAGGAGAAACCAGAGTTATTTCCCTACGGATTTCCAGCCCAATCCCCCTGCTCCTAGGAAAGAGGAGTGGGGCTATGACAGAGAGGAAGGCAGAAACGAAGGCAGGAACGGAGACACAGAGGACATACAAACAGCAAGGCAGGAGAAGCAGAGGAAGCAGGAAGGTGAGGCGAGAAGTCTCCTTCCTCAGCTCTACAGCAGTGAGGACGTGGATATGGCAGAGGACTTCCCAAGCCTGAGCCCAACTGCTGAGAAAGCTGAGGCAATGGACACTACTGAATTGTGTCTGGAAGCTGACTATAACCCAGAGGGAATGGAGGTTAGTCCATGAGGTGAAGTAAAGCCAGGAACCTGTCTTACTAAGCTGCGTTTGTGTGCTGGTTCTCTGTAACCTGAGACCAGCTGGCCTTGATTAGGGAGAGAAGGAAAACCTCTCCATTTTTGCTCCGAGACAGCTCAGAGGTTTTGTTTGCTAAAGAAGCTATATCTCTTATCTTATGAAGCCACTGTGATAAAGTCCCGGTAGAACTAACAACTTATCTAAAGCCCTGCTGTGCTTCTTCAGCTGAAAGTCCAGCTGATGCTGATAAGCCACGTTGAACGCCTGAGCTCTGAACACGTTACTTTACAAGATCAGCTGGGGAGCTGGGAACTGTATTTCCAAAGTTTACATAGAAACATAGAAATAGACGGCAGATAAGGGCCACGGCCCATCAAGCCTGCCCACTCTAATGACCCTCCCTATCTATCTTTGCAGATAGATCCCACATGTCTATTCCATCTGGCCTTAAAATCTGGCACGCTACTGGCCTCAATAACCTGGAGTAGAAGACTATTCCAGTGATCAACCACCCTTTCAGTGAAGAACTTCCTAGTGTCACCATGCAGTTTCCCACCCCTGATTTTCCACGGATGCCCCCTTGTTGCCGCGGGACCCTTGAAAAAGAAGATATCTTCCTCCACCTCGATGCAGCCCGTGAGATACTTGAATGTCTCGATCATATCTCCCCTCTCTCTACGTTCCTCGAGTGAGTAGAGCTGCAACTTCCCTAACCGCTCCTCGTATGGGAGCTCCTTGAGTCCCGAGACCATCCTGGTGGCCATTCTCTGGACCGATTCCAGTCTCAGCACATCCTTGCGGTAATGCGGCCTCCAGAATTGCACACAGTACTCCAGGTGTGGTCTCACCATGGATCTATACAGTGGCATAATGACTTCCGGTTTACGGCTGACGAAACTCCTGCATATGCAACCTATGATTTGCCTTGCTTTGGATGAAGCTTGCTCCACTTGGTTTGCACATTTCATGTCTTCCCTGACAATCACCCCTAAGTCTCTTTCTGCTTCAGTTCTTGTCAGGATCTCGCCATTTAGGGTGTAAACCATGTATGGATTTCGGCTCCCCAGGTGCATGAGTTTGCATTTTTTGGCATTGAAACTGAGTTTGTTCTACTAACTCACTTTGTTTGTTCAAAACAATGTCATATCAATCAATCAAATAACTGAAGTAATTTCGTGAACACTCAGACCCACAGCTGAGGTCTCAGTGAAAAGTTCACGGAGCAGCTGTTAAAGAGACCATCATCGTTGTTCACAGTCTCACCCTCCATACAACAGCTAAATAACTGCACAAAGATGGTAAAATAAAACCAACTTAGCTTTGAATGGAGTGGGTAATCGATATAGCTGCTCCGGTTTCCTTTTTAATCAAGTAACTGCTTACATTACAATTGCCGACCCCCCTACCCAGGTTTCGCCAACTGGCTTCTTCAGGAGGGGTACTATAAATGTAAAATAACCACATTAACACTGGAACACTTCAGTTATCACCACTATAATTTTACATAATAATCACAATTAACTGCCACACCATTCACACTCAAACCTACCGGCATAACGCACTCCACACAACTCACAGACACAAGAGCTTTTGACGACGAATTTCCATCAGCAGGCCTGCCTTATATGCTCCTCCCTTTCAATTACGTCATACTGACATCATTACACTCTGACCAGCCCACTCCTTCTATAAATGAAACCATTCGATTTCATTATTTAACCCTTTTGGGGTCAGAGTGTGCCATTGGAAGATGAATTTTTGTTCCAAATATAGTAGACACTGAGTCACATCCCCTGTTTTTTTATATGTCCTAGCTATAACTGTATATTTAACATCTTCTAATGAATGCTGCTGTTCAAACCAGTGGTTCACAAGAGGAGCCGACACTCGATTACATCTGATATTACTTAAATGTTCGGCGATTCGAGTTTTGATGGCCCGCCGAGTATGCCCAATATAATAAAGCCCGCAGGGGCATATTATACAATACACCACTGCAGTGGACAGACAATTAGTATTAGTTCTTAAATAGAATTTCTTACCTCCTGATTGAGGAATAAGTACTTGGTCAGTATTGAGGACATGAGAGCAGTATACACAATGAGCACAGCTTACATGAGGACCCCCATAATTCTGTTGACCGGGGGCCTGCTGTTTAAGAATTTGGCCCAGATTACGGCCTCGAGTGTAAGCAAACAATGGAAGTTGATTCATGCTTTCATGTACCTGCAGTACTGACCAGTGCTTTAAAATAATTTGTCTAAGTTGTTGACTCCTACAAGAATAAGGTAATACGCATACTAGGGCTCCACTTTTCTCTTTCTCCTTTGTGTGAAATAACCATTCCCGCTGACAGCTGCGGGCTCTTTTCCATGCTGTTTTGACTACCCTGGATGGGTAGCCGCGTTCTATAAACTTTGCATATAATAAAGTGGCCTGCTGATGGAAATCCCAATCGTCGGAGCATATCCTTCTCAATCTCAGAAATTGCCCCACTGGTATGCTGTCCCGTAGAGGCTTAGGATGGTAGCTGTGGTAATGGAGGAGTGTATTACGGTCGGAGGGCTTCCGATACAATGTGGTGTCAAAATGCACCTGAGAATCAAACTGGGATTTAACTACCTGAATGTCCAAAAAAGACACCTTATTGGAACTCACTTCATGAGTGAGAGAGATGTTCAAATCCACCTCATTTAATTCTTTAAGGAATTCCTCCAACTCGTGACGTTCCCCATTCCACGTAAAAAAGATGTCGTCTATGTATCTTCTCCAGAAACCTACTCTGTTAAACCACCTAGATGTGTACACATATTTTTCTTCATATTCAGACATGTAGAGGCAGGATTGTGGCAGGAATTGGTTCAGTGCTGGAACCATTATCAAGGTTCATCGATAGTTTTATCTGTGAACTAGTGAGTAAGAAACAGTCTTATATACGTGATTCTTCTCACTTCCTGCAAATATTGCAGGGAAGTGACAATCATGCTTGTAAATTTTTGGTCACTGCAGATGTCGCAGCACTGTACACCAATGTGCCACAATCGGCGGCCCTGGCAATTATAAAGAAATCTATAGGCAGTGTGAATATGTCAACACAGAAGAAGGAACTAGTGGGCACTTTGGCAGAATTTGTGATTTGTCAAAATTATTTTCAGTTTATAGACAGGTTCTTCATTCAGACTAAAGGGGTGGCGATGGGGGCCACAGTGGCCCCTTCAGTCGCCTGCCTCTACATGTCTGAATATGAAGAAAAATATGTGTACACATCTAGGTGGTTTAACAGAGTAGGTTTCTGGAGAAGATACATAGACGACATCTTTTTTACGTGGAATGGGGAACGTCACGAGTTGGAGGAATTCCTTAAAGAATTAAATGAGGTGGATTTGAACATCTCTCTCACTCATGAAGTGAGTTCCAATAAGGTGTCTTTTTTGGACATTCAGGTAGTTAAATCCCAGTTTGATTCTCAGGTGCATTTTGACACCACATTGTATCGGAAGCCCTCCGACCGTAATACACTCCTCCATTACCACAGCTACCATCCTAAGCCTCTACGGGACAGCATACCAGTGGGGCAATTTCTGAGATTGAGAAGGATATGCTCCGACGATTGGGATTTCCATCAGCAGGCCACTTTATTATATGCAAAGTTTATAGAACGCGGCTACCCATCCAGGGTAGTCAAAACAGCATGGAAAAGAGCCCGCAGCTGTCAGCGGGAATGGTTATTTCACACAAAGGAGAAAGAGAAAAGTGGAGCCCTAGTATGCGTATTACCTTATTCTTGTAGGAGTCAACAACTTAGACAAATTATTTTAAAGCACTGGTCAGTACTGCAGGTACATGAAAGCATGAATCAACTTCCATTGTTTGCTTACACTCGAGGCCGTAATCTGGGCCAAATTCTTAAACAGCAGGCCCCCGGTCAACAGAATTATGGGGGTCCTCATGTAAGCTGTGCTCATTGTGTATACTGCTCTCATGTCCTCAATACTGACCAAGTACTTATTCCTCAATCAGGAGGTAAGAAATTCTATTTAAGAACTAATACTAATTGTCTGTCCACTGCAGTGGTGTATTGTATAATATGCCCCTGCGGGCTTTATTATATTGGGCATACTCGGCGGGCCATCAAAACTCGAATCGCCGAACATTTAAGTAATATCAGATGTAATCGAGTGTCGGCTCCTCTTGTGAACCACTGGTTTGAACAGCAGCATTCATTAGAAGATGTTAAATATACAGTTATAGCTAGGACATATAAAAAAACAGGGGATGTGACTCAGTGTCTACTATATTTGGAATAAAAATTCATCTTCCAATGGCACACTCTGACCCCAAAAGGGTTAAATAATGAAATCGAATGGTTTCATTTATAGAAGGAGTGGGCTGGTCAGAGTGTAATGATGTCAGTATGACGTAATTGAAAGGGAGGAGCATATAAGGCAGGCCTGCTGATGGAAATTCGTCGTCAAAAGCTCTTGTGTCTGTGAGTTGTGTGGAGTGCGTTATGCCGGTAGGTTTGAGTGTGAATGGTGTGGCAGTTAATTGTGATTATTATGTAAAATTATAGTGGTGATAACTGAAGTGTTCCAGTGTTAATGTGGTTATTTTACATTTATAGTACCCCTCCTGAAGAAGCCAGTTGGCGAAACCTGGGTAGGGGGGTCGGCAATTGTAATGTAAGCAGTTACTTGATTAAAAAGGAAACCGGAGCAGCTATATCGATTACCCACTCCATTCAAAGCTAAGTTGGTTTTATTTTACCATCTTTGTGCAGTTATTTAGCTGTTGTATGGAGGGTGAGACTGTGAACAACGATGATGGTCTCTTTAACAGCTGCTCCGTGAACTTTTCACTGAGACCTCAGCTGTGGGTCTGAGTGTTCACGAAATTACTTCAGTTATTTGATTGATTGATATGACATGACATTGTTTTGAACAAACAAAGTGAGTTAGTAGAACATATTTAGTATATCACTTTGGATAAGTAAATTCCCTTGAGGTATAAGAGATTGAAACTGAGTTGCCAGGACCTAGACCAGCGCTCCAGTAGAAGTAGGTCATGCATCATATCGTCTGCCATTGAATTTTTGTCTGTTGTGCTTTTGCTCACTACATTGCTTAGTTTGGCATCATCGGCGAATAATGTTATTCTACCTCGGAGCCCTTCTGACAAGTCTCTTATATAGATGTTGAACAAGATCGGGCCCAGGACGGAGCCTTGTGGCACTCCACTTATCACCTCTGACATTTCGGAGGGGTGCCATTCACCACTACCCTCTGAAGCCTACCTCCAAGCCAGTTCCCAACCCATTTCGTCAATGTGTCGCCCAATCCTAAAGAACTCATCTTGCTCAGCAACCTGCGGTGTGGTACGCTATCAAATGCTTTGCTGAAATCCAGGTAGATGATGTCCAGGGACTCACCAGCATCCAGCTTCCTCGTCATCCAGTCAAAGAAGCTGATCAGGTTGGATTGGCAGGATCTCCCTTTAGTAAATCCATGTTGGTGGGGATCCTGTAGATTCTCCTCGTCCATGATCCTATCCAATTGGCGTTTGATTAGGGTTTCCATTAGTTTGCTTACTATTGATGTGAGACTCACTGGTCTGTAATTTGCCAACTCCATCCTGGAGCCTTTCTTGTGGAGTGGAATGACGTTAGCCATCTTCCAGTCCATCGGGACGTTGCCTGTACTAAGGGAGAGATTGAAGAGCGCGGATAGCAGTTCCGCCAAGACATCACCCAACTCCCTGAGCACCCTAGGGTGTAGGTTGTCAGGCCCCATTGCCTTGTTGACCTTGATTTTTGACAGCTCGCAGTAGACGCTGCTGGGTGTAAATTTGAAATTACTAAACGGGTAAACTGATTTAACCCTTGTCTGTGGCTGAGGGCCGATTCCCGGTGCCTCACGGGTGAAGACTGAGCAGAAGTATTTATTTAACAGTTGGGCTTTATCCGAGTCCGTCTCCACATAGTCTCCTTCTGGTTTTCTGAGACGTATTATCCCGGCCGAGTTCTTATTTCTGTCACTGATATACCTGAAGAAAGATTTATCTCCTTTCTGGATGTTCTTTGCTAGAGACTCCTCCATGCGGAATTTGGCCTCCCTAACTGCTGCTTTGACGGCTCTTGACTTGGCCAGATATTCTACTCTAGAGTCCTGTGTCCCTGATTGTTTGTAAGAGATGAATGCTTTTTTCTTCTCTTTGATGAGGTCCAAGATCTTTGTAGAGAACCACTGTGGCTTGTTGTTCCTACTCCATTTGCTTACTGATTTAACATAGCGGTTTGTTGCTTCCTGTATGGTGGCTTTCGGAGTTGACCACATTTCTTCCACGCTGTCAGTGTCTGCTTGGCTTTGTAGTGCCTGGTGAACAAAGTCTCCCATGTCTTGGAAGTTTGTGTCCTTGAATTTGAGAACCTTGGTCAGTGTGGTAGATTTCGTGAAACCTTTCCTAAGATTGAACCATATCATATTGTGGTCACTGGAGGCCAAAGTTTTACCCACCGAGACCTCTGTGATACTTTCTCCATTGGTAAGTACCAGGTCCAGAATTGCCTGATCCCTTGTTGGTTCAAATACCAGTTGCCTGAGTCTTGCTCCATTCAAAGAGTTTAATAGCTTCCTGCTGCTGCCGGAAGCAGAGGAAAGTGTGACCCAATCCACATCAGGCATGTTGAAGTCACCTACCAATACTGTGTCCCCCCCGCAAGGTGATATTCTCTATATCTCCAATTAGTTCCATATCTAGGTCATCTTGATGTTTTGGGGGTCTGTACACTACGCCAAGATACAGGCATTTGTCCTTCCCTCTGGCCAAATTTATCCAAAGGGATTCCCCAGTGTACTGTACATCTGTGATTCTGGTGACCTTAATGCTACACCACCCCCCATTTTGCCCTCCCTGTCCCAGCGAAGCATGTTGTAACCTGGTATGACCATGTCCCACCCGTGGGAGTCTGTGAGCCAGGTCTCGGATATCGCCACCACATCCAGGTCGGCATTCCTCATTTCTGTTTCCAATTCTAGGATCTTGTTTCCCAGACTGTGGGCGTTGACGTACATAGCCCTCCATGTTGTGTGTTTGTTGTATATCAGTGGGGACAATCCCTCTTTATCAGCTAGGACACCATTAGCATTATTCGCGTGTCTCTTACACCCCCTAGACCGAGCACTACAGCGTGTACCTGTCCCTGACTCCCCATGACTACAGTGTGCTCCTATCCCAGACTCGGTAATGTGTGTACCCTATGGGGGTATTCCTGTTTGGGTTATTTGAGCTCCTTTAGTGCAATTTGCAATGTGTGCACTCTTGCCTATAGACCCAGAATTGCTATGTTTACTCCCCCTAGACCCAGAATTGTAGTGTGTCCCAGAAATATAGTGTTTACTTAGCTCAGTCTCAAAAGAGTATTGGTAGCTTAGCTCGTCAGGTGGGTTGTTTGTGCCCGTACCCTCCCCCAACTTACCTAGTTTAAAGCCCTGTGTATTAGGCAGGCTAGACGGTGGCCAAGGAGTTCTTCCCCCTCCTGGTCAGATGTAACCCGTCTGGTCCCAGCAGTCCTTGCAGTGCCTCTCCGTGGTGCAGGAACCCAAAGTTCATCTCCTTGCACCATCCCTGCAGCCAGTCTTTCACCCTCCGGACTCGATCCTCCCTGGCACTGCCCTTGCCCCTCACTGGGAGGATCGAGGAGAAGACCACCTGCACATCCATCTTCCTCAGCTTCTCTCCCAGGGCTCTGAAGTCTTCAGGTATGCTCTACGGGGTGCACCTGGCAGTGTCGTTGGTTCTGACGTGGATGAGAATCATAGAGAAGTGATCCTGGGGCTTGATGAGTCTGCCCAGGCTAGCAGTTACATCCCGGATCCTGGCCCCTGGCAAACAGCAGACCTCTCTTGATTGCAGATCTGGTCTACAAATTGGTCCCTCGGTGCCCTTTAGCAGTGAATCCCCGATGACCACAACTCTTCGCTTCCTAGGGGTGGGCCGACCTGTTGACTCTGGAACCGGAACCATCTGCTCAATCACTTCTTGTACCTCATTTTCAGGACCCTCCTGCAGCAGCTGGTATCTGTTCTTAAGGGGGATATGTGGTGTCGATGTAGAGCTGCCCTGTATGTGAGAGAGAGAAACAGAATGAGGTTTTCTGCGTTTTCCAGTGGAGGAAGTAACCAGCTGCCAGGAATCAGCATCCCCAGCCACTTCCTGTATTCCGACGGTTGGTCTCAAGTTTGCAGGTTTAGATGCTTTGGGTGTCTCTAGGATGGTTCTGTCAGGCTCCTGTTCGGCGATCTGAGACAGCTCCTAGATGACACCGTCGATGAAGGTCTCGTCGTCTCGGATGCATCTTAAGCGTTGAACCTCCTCTCTCAGGCTCCTCAGCTCTATCAAAAGGCTTACATCTGGCTGATCTATTGCATCCGTCTGTGTGGAGACTGTAGTCGTCTTTGAGGGGATGGCCTCGGTCTGAACAGAGACCTCTGCCCTCCGTCCTGACTTCCCTTCCATCTGTGTGAAGACCTTAGCCATCCCCTGGGTGCTTTCGGTGACTGAACTGCCTGTCTTGATAGAAGTCTTGCTGCTTCTAGTTCTACCTGCCATTTACAAAAGAGTTATATATATATATATATTTTTTTATTAAGATATTTGTTTAGGATAGGATAGGGGCAGTTTGGTGTTTGAGGTTGGGGATAAAAGTATTTAGTTAGTTCTTGGTCTGGGAGAAAGAGTAATTAGTTAATTGTCAGTTAAGGGTACCTGCTTGTTAGTGTGCTAGTGAGGTCAGTCTGATTAAACGTTAGAGGATAGGGTGGTCTGCCTGTTAAAAGGGTTTGGGGATAGGGTGAGAGGTGTGGACCGCCTGTTAAGTGTGAAAGATTATAGTTCTTTGTGATTAGGTAGAAAGTAGAAAGATTTGGAATAAAGTTGAAGAAAGATAGAAGTCAATTGGTTAATTAGTTAGTTGTAGAATTTAAGAGACCGGCTAAAGTTTATAGCTCTTCCTTGATGCCCTTCGCAAAGGCGCTCACGCTAAGGCGAGCGCCTTAGCCGCTCGCCTTCGCTGCGCGCCAAACGGCTGAGCGCTGTTGGCTCCCTTCCTCTTAAGGGGGAGCCCGGGCGATGACACTGCGCTGACGCGGTGGGTGGGCGGAGCCTCCTCTTGCCGCTACCCGCCGCTGAAAACTGTCTCCGGCTTTCCTCTCCTGCTACCCAGCGTCTCCCTCTGGTTTTCCTGCTATTCTTTTCTACTGGCTAAGTTTATGCAGTTTACTTGCATTGATTTGGAATTTGTTTTCATGGCATTTCTGCTTATTTAAACCCTGGTGAAGAGGACTATCTTTAAAGCAGAGAAAGTCCAGGGAATTGCAACTGTATGCCGTACTTGGTTCTCAAGACATTCTGACAACTGTATGATATTTTTGCTTTGTGCTTAATTGATGCATTCCTCGAGGGTGGCTGATAGTATTCAGACCCCCTGTCCAATAAAGCCTAAGAATGAGAATTTGAACATATCTGAATTGTGTCTTCTCCTTTTTGGCAAACGTATCTCAGTGTGGCCTGGGCAAACTAGGCAGAAGCCTAGGTCTGTTTTACCTGAAAAGCCTTCCTCTTTCCTGAGGAAGCCACGCCGACAGGTCAGAAGAAAACACAGCTAAACCGCCTGCCGGCCTGAGCAGGGGATAGTTGTGTGACACTGCGGATATATACCCTTATGAGGCAAAACCATGAAGGTAGGTTGGAGTGAAATGCTGAATTAAGAGAGCGGTTCCCGGAGCTGCTTCTTGGGGTGTTGTGACCCAAACATATTTCAAACATATGAATGAGCTATTTTTTTGTTCATCTATTTGGATAATTCCTGATATATCTTAAGCTTCACAAATAAGAAGAAAAGATTTCTTGGTTTATCATCCTTGTTTATTTTGAAGCTTCTGGCAAAATGTTGTATTTCGTATAGTAGAAAAAAAATGTATTTTTTAACCAAAACAACTGCTGGACTTCATTATGGCAAAAGAAGAGGTTGAACTAGTAGGTCCCTCCAAAGAGTAACGCAAACTGGCTACTGGTTTAACACCTATTTAACTGTCTCCTGTGAATTATATATCTGGACTTAATTCTAAATGGACTGTGAGGACCGGCACAAGGTGTAGAAGTAGAAGGGACGCTGGGAAGAAGCGATCACAATATGATCCGCTTTAACCTGGATGCAGGTGAGAAACATCGGTCCTAAACAAAGGCCACGGCGCTGATCTTCCGAAAAGGGAATTACGAAGGGATGAGACTCATGGTGGGGAAGATTAAGAAAAGGATAAGCACTGTAAAAACGCTAAAGCAAGCTTGGTCCCTTTTTAAGGACGCAGTCACCGAGGCACAAAATCTATATATACCGTGTATCAACAAAGGATCCAAGAGGAAAAAAAACAAACAACCGGCATGGCTCACTGTAGAGGTGAAAGAAGCAATCAGAGACAAGAAAACTTTGCTTAAGGAATGTAAAAGGTCAAAAACAGATGAAAACTGGAATAAACACTAACAACGTCAATGCAGGTGCCTTAAGGCGGTAAAAGGGGCCAAAAGAGACAATGAGGAAAAAATAGCTAAGGAGGCGAAAAACTTCAAGCCGTTCTTTTGATATATTAAAGGGAAATGACCCGCAAAGGAAGCGGTGGGGCCATTGGATGACCGTGGAATAAAGGGAGTGCTAAAGGAGGACAAAAAAATCTCAAACTGAACACATTTTTTGCGTCTGTATTTACCGAGGAGGATATGCACAAGATACCGGATGCTGACAGGCTATACGCTGGAAATGAAGAGGGGAAACTGACAGGGTTGGCGGTCAGTCTAAAAGAGGTATGCAAGCAGATTGATAGACTTAAGAGTGATAAATCCCCAGGACCGGATGCCATCTATCTGAGGGTCATCAAGGAACGGAAAGGGACTATAGCTGAACTGCTTCTGCTAATAGCCAATCTGTCGATCAAATCGGGAAAGATTCCTGAACACTGGAAGGTGGCAAACGTTACGCCGATCTTCAAAATAGGTTTGAGGGGAGATCCGGGAAACTACAGACCGGTGAGTCTGACCTCAGTACTGGGAAAGATGGTAGAAGCACTGATAAAGGACTGCACCATTTATCACCTTGATGGACACGATCTGATGAGGACCAGCCAGCATGATTTCAGTAAAGGCAGATCTTGCCTGACGAACTTGCTACACTTCTTTGAGGGAGTAAACAGGTGGATAGACAAGGGCGACCCAGTCAACATTGTATATCTGGATTTTCAGAAGGTGTTTGACAAGGTTCCGCATGAACAACTACTTTGGAAAATTGCATACCATGGAATTGAGGGTGAAATACTCACATGGATTAAAAACTGGCTGGAGCATAGGAAACAGAGAGGGGGGGGGGGGGTAAATGGACAATTCTCAAACTGGAAGAGCGTCACCAGTGGGGTGCCGCAGGGCTTGGTGCTTGGACCCCTGCTCTTCAACATCATTATAAATGATCTGGATATTGGTACGACGAGTAAGGTGATTAAATTTGCGGATGAAACGAAGTTATTCAGAGTAGTGAAGACACAGAGGGATTGCGAAGATCTGCAATCAAGCTTGAGAAATAGGCATTGACATGGCAAATGAGGTTCAATATGGATAAGTGCAAAGTGATGCATGTCGGGAACAAAAATCTCATGCATGAATACAGGATGGCCGGGGCGGTACTTGGAGAGACCTCCCAGGAAAGGGACTTTCTGCACAATGCGCTGCTCCGGCGAATAGGGCGAACAGAATTCTAGGAATGATCAAGAAGGGGATCATGAACAGATCAGAGAAGGTTATCATGCCGCTGTACCAGGCCATGGTGCGCCCTCACCTGGAGTACTGCGTCCAGCACTGGTCGCCATACATGAAGAAGGATACGGTACTACTCGAAAGGGTCCAGAGAAGAGCGACTAAAATGGTTAAGGGGATGGAAGAGTTGCCGTACAGTGAGAGATTGGAGAAGCTTCTCTCCCCTGAAAAGAGGAGACTGCGAGGGGTCATGATCAAAACATTCAAAATACTGAAGGGAATAGACTTAGTAGAGAAGACAGACAGTTCACCCTTTCCAAGGTCGGGAGAACGAGAGGACACTCTCTAAAGTTGAAAGGGGAAAGATTCCGTATGAACGTAAGGAAGTTCTTCACTCAGAAAATGGTAGAAAACTGGAATGCTCTTCTGGAGTCTGTCGTAGGGGAAAACACCCTCCAGTGATTCAAGACAAAGTTAGACAAGTTCCTGCTGAATTGGTGAGACTGGACTCATTTGGAGCACTGGTCTTGACCTAGGGGCTGCCACGTGAGCGGACTGCTGGGCATGATGGACCACTGGTCTGACCCAGCAGCGGCAATTCTTATGTTCTTTTGATCAGTTTTCTCTCTATGGCCTCCTATAGTGAGGACTAAATAAGTACTTAGTTTTCTGGGTGGAATTTTATAATGTATAATTTTCTTGTTTTGGATCTTATTCTATATGAGCCATTCTGGATTCTTAGTTCATCTGACCGTAAATTGCTTACAGTCCCCTCCCTCCAAATAACAGGAACAAAAAGGCATGACAATTTTTCAGTGGTGGCCCCACAACTTTGGAATACCTTTCCAGCTCCCATAAGGGAGGAGAACAACCTTGACTGTTTCAAGGACCTCCTCAAGAGCCACCAAGCTGTTCAAAGTTGTTAAAATGCATGCGGATTGTGAAAAAATGCAGGCGGACCTTAGGAAATTGGAAGACTGGATATCCAACTGGCAGATAAATTTTAATGTGGACAAATGCAAAGTGATGCATATTGGGAAGAATAACTTGAATCACAGTTACCGGATGCTAGGGTCCACCTTGGGGTTAGCGCCCAAGAAAAGGATCCGGGTATCATTGTAGACAATACGATGAAACCTTCCGCCCAATGTGTGGCGGCGGCCAAAACAGCAAACAAGATGCTGGGAATTATTAAAAAAGGGATGGTTAACAAGACTAAGAATGTTATAATGCCCCTGGTGCAACCTCATTTGGAGTATTGTGTTCAATTCTGGTCTCCTTATCTCAAGAAAGATATAGTGGCGCTAGAAAAGGTTCAAGAAGAGCGACCAAGATGGTAAAGGGGATGGAACTCCTCTCGTATGAGGAAAGACTAAAATGGTTAAGGTTCTTCAGCTTGGAAAAGAGACAGCTGAGGGGAGATATGATTGAAGTCTACAAGATCCTGAGTGGAGTAGAATGGGTATAAGTGGATAGATTTTTCACTTCGTCAAAAATTAAAAGACTAGGGGGATATTCGATGAAGTTACAGGGAAATACTCTTAAAACCAATAGGAGTAAAAAATGTTTCACTCAGAGAATAGTTAAGTTCTGGAACGCGTTGCCAGAGGATGTGGTAAGAGCGGATAGCATAGCTGGTTTTAAGAAAGGTTTGAATAAGTTCTTGTTATTGAGAAAGACATGGGGGAAGCTACTGCTTGCCCTGTATTGGTAGCATGGAATATTGCTACACCTTAGGTTTTGGCCAGGTACTAGTGACCTGGATTGGCCACCACGAGAACGGGCTTGATGTTCTTATCTATTCAAAGAAGCTTTCAACATGTGAATTTTTTACTCTTATCATTCTTCAAATTCCTCTAAAGAAACAAGTAGCAATGTTCCCCTTCCTTCTGTTTGTTCCTTATTTGGCTTTCTTTCCTATATAACTTGTAGTTCCAACCCAACTTCCTTTCTGTCTCATGTTTGTCTGTCAAACTGTGAACTATTAGTATATCATTTATTTGATGATTCATTGAAATTCTTTTAAGTATTGTCACCAACCGGCTCAGGACAATGGGCCCTGAGTGGCTGGGACACGGGAGTTGTGCTCTTGTGAGCTGCGGTGGGCTGCACAAGGAAAATTAGTGGAAGAAAAATACAGCCACACCAGGTAAGTGTAGTTGCTTAAATTAAACTCAGGATTTATTCTTTCATTGGCATTAAACATAAAGCTTGTCAGGATATTTCTGCGATTAGCAAATAGTCCCAAAACAGTAAAAAGAAAAAAAACCCACAAAACAGCAAACTGTCCAAAAAGTGGAAATGTCCCAGTTCAAGTCTTTTTCTAAGAGTCAGGCTATTGGTTTCAGCCCCTACTCATTTCCATGCAATGAAAAAACAAAACATTCAAATACCAACAGTCTTTAAACTTGACTATTGCAGCACTAGTCAGAGCTACTGCTGTGACTATCCCAGCAGCTTGAATACTGGGCAGGCAGTGCGCTTCACGTGGTGATATACTGCCAAACAGGCCCACAATCCCACCACAAAATACATGAGGCGAACCCCAGTACCTGGGCTGGTTTGTGTTTCTCATGGAAGAGAAACACAAAAAAAAAACTTCACAAAAGTCTTTCAATCTTCTGGAGCTCTTGATTACTAAAGCTCCCACAGGGCAATGCATAAACATGGAAGTCCTTTATATAATAAGGTCACAGCTACTCACATTTATTCCTCGAGCGGCTTGCCTTCCAGAAAGCCCACTTCCATTGGAAGAATTTCACTCATTGGAGCTGCAGAAGAATCTAGGTCAATTTCCGTGGCTTGGGATTCTTCATTCTCCTTGAAAGCAGATTCTTCTCCGGCTTCCATCAGCTCCATACATTCAAGTGGAGAACTGCCATCAGTATCTCCCAGCCCTGAGCTCTCCTGCTTGTCCTGTGCCTCTCCTCCTTTTAACTCACTTCCCAGGAGCTTTCCTCTCTGGGCAACTAGTTTGCAGCCATGCCCCCAACCCTCAGGTGGGAAGTATTTCCTATCAGCAACCCTGGGCCTGAGAGGGGATGGGCGCTCTGCACTCGTGCTCTCTGACTCCCTCTAGAGAGCAAGGGAGAAATAGCATCAGGAGAATCAAGAAAAGGTTTATCAGTAACACTAGGGGAAGGGTTGGCCTTTAAACAGGGCTCTGCACTAGGGACACACCTAGCAGGCATAGGCTGCGTACCACAGTATCCTTTAAGTATCCTGTTATTGATGTTGTTTTTATTTTTGTCATGTTTTTGTTTTCATTTTCCCTATTATATTTTAATTTATATTTCACTTAGAAATTGGATAAGCGACTCAATCAAATTTGAACAAAAACTTGAAAACTATATTCATGTATAATCTATGCTTCTATTTGAAAGTTAAAAGCTGATAAATAATTTTTAAAAAATTTTGCCAGGAGGGATGTCCACTCCCTCCTGCCACTGGAACCCCCCCCCCCCCCCCACTGGCCTGGGACCTCCGACACCCACAGCCATAACCCCATACCACTTAGTTGAAGAACCAGCAGGAGAGATGCCCACTCCCTCTTGCTGGCCCTCCCCTTCCCAGTGTATCCTGGGATACACTGGGAGGGCCTAAGGCCCTGATTGGCACAGGTACCTAAGATCATTCCTATGGGAGTGGCCTTAGGCACCTGGGCTAACTAAAAGGTATAGGGTTGTGGGTGGAGGTGACAGCATGGGGTGTTGTGACACTGGGAGAGGGGGGTTCCGTGTGGGATGGCAGCAGCAGGGAATGGGCATCCATACTGCCACTGTGTAATTTAAATGAGTGTGTGTGTGTTGGGGGGAGGTTTGGGATGGCCAAGGCAGCAGGGAGTGGGCATCCCTCCTCCCACTGTGTAATTTAAATATGTGTGTGTGTGGGGGGGGGGGGGGTTGGCAGGGCAGGATTAATTCGTCAAGGGCCCCTAGGCACAGAAGTCCACTGGGCCCCCCTGCCCCGTCCCCATTTATTTACCCATTTTCATATTTACTTCTTTATTTCTATTTATTTCTTTTATTTTAAAATTCAAAACAAACAACAAAGATGACCATATCAGTGCCAGTGTACAGTTTTTCTTCTATGTAACCTCCAAACATCTCTGACCAAATCCACCCTTCCTTCCTAGAGGAAGAGATCTTCAGCTGGCTGGGCTTTGGGAAGCCCACCAATTTATATTTTGCATTTGGGTAGGAGGCATGGGCATGGTGGAAAGGAAATTCAGTGCCTGCCATTTTATTGGACTAACGCATTTCTCAATTAGCTTTCTGAGATTAAAACTTCTTTCTTCAAGTCAGTAAACTATACTGCTGTTACAGTATCCCTGTCCTGACCTGAGGAAAGGAGTTATGGTCTCTGAATTAGTAAAAAATGTATTAAAATTAGTCCAATAAACAGGTTCACCTTATTTCCATTTTCTATTTATTTAAAAATGTATATACAGCATACAACTATGTGGTTTCCATATCGCATGCGTAAAATATTGTTTCCCTACGATTATCACATATAACATAGACATGTCTAAAGAGCATCATTAATCGTCCCTGTTATAAACAGGGATAGAGCACATATTCAATCAATTCCAGAAATACAATCAAACTTTAAATCATACATTGGTGTAAAAAAAAAATTCTAAAAGGCGATTATCAACTGAAATATATCTTAGCATAAGAAGGCATTGGCAAATAATTGAGTTTTCAGCATTTTCTTAAAATTTATCCTCCCTACACAAAACCGCAGGATATCAGGCAAGGCATTCCATAGTTGTACGCCAGCCACAGATATCATTGATGCTCCGATCCTAGCATTTATAGTCGGCATTCTACTCTCCAAACTTAATTTCATCCCATTTACATCTCTAAGCTCTCTATTAATAAATGATTATCAACACAGCTACAATAATACTTTATCCTAAAGCAAAAATAAATAAATAAATAAAACAAATAGAAATTTTTTTCTACCTTTGTTGTCTGGTTTCTGCTTTCCTCATCTTCTCATCATTCTCTTCCTTCCATCCACTGTCTGCCCTCTCCATCCAGTGTCCGCCCTCTCTTTCTTCCATATGGCATCTTCCCTCATTCTATTTCCCTTCAATAAACTGTCTATCCTGTGCCCCTACTCTCCTTTGTACATGATTCATCTCAGCTTCACCCCCCTCTCCATTTTTCTGGTCTGGCATCTCTATCTCCTTTCCTTCCCTCCCCCCATGCCCTAGCATTTCTCTCCTTCTCTTCTATCTGGTATCATGGTCTGGTATCTCTTTTCCTTCATGTGCAATACATCTCCACTCTTCCTTGCTCACTCTCTCTCCTCCCCCTCTGTATGCAGACTTTCTCCCTTCCATCCATGTGCATTTCCCTTCTCTCTGTCCTCCTATCCAAATGCAGAATTTCCCCCTTCTCCCCATTTCTCTCTCTCTCTCTTTACCCCACCTAGCATCTTACGCATCTCTCTTCCACCCTCTCTCCGACACCCAATTTTGGGTAGCCAGAAATTCAAGTGGGCGGGCATAAGAACCCCACCCCACAGGCAACTTAGTCTCTTCCTCTCCCACCTAGGTGATCTAGTCTCTCAATTCCTCTGTTGCCATGACAAACCTGCTGGTGGTGCCATCAGTTTAAGGGCTCTCCAGGATGGAAGAGGCTAAGCGTGAAACGAGCAAGGAGCGCAGGTGAGCGGAAGCTGCACCCATGCTACTGCTAGGTCAGGGGGCAGCAGTAACAGCTGCTACTGCCACGTGCGCGCTGCCTCCAACTGGATGGTCTGAGCTGGCGATCTGTGTGCATGCTGCCAGGAGACTGCGAGGCAGCATTGCTGGGATTGCTGATTCATTAGAGACAAGTCTTGTCAAACATATCTGATCAATTTCTTTGACTGAATGACCAGAGAATTGGATAGAGAGAGTGTGCTAGCTATAGATGTAATATATTTCGATTTTAGCAAAGCCTTTAACAGTGTTCCACATAGGTATCTAATAAATGAACTCAGTGCCCTTGGGATGGACCTCAAAGTGACAGACTGGGTCAGGAACTGGTTGTGTTGGAAGGCAACAGAGGGTGATGGATCATTGGAGATCTCTCTGAGTAGAGATATTACCAGTGATGTGCTACAAGGTTTAGTTCATGGGTTTGTTCTTTTTAGTATTTATGTAAGCGATATTGCTGAGGGGCTGTCAGGTAAGATTTGCTTCTTTGTGGATGATACCAAAATCTGCAATAGAGTAGACACCTCTGATAGTGTGAATAACATGAGGAAGGATCTAGCAAAACTTGAAGAATGGTCTGAAATTTGGTAGCTATGATTTAATGCTAAGAAATGCAAAAACCCAAGGAAACGGTACAGTTTAGGAGGTGAAGAACTTTTGTGCATGAAAGAGAAGTGGGACTTGAGTGTGATAGATGTGATGATCTTAAGGTGGTCAAAGAAACTGAAAAGGCAACAGCGAAAGCTAGAAGGATGCTAGGGTGTATAGGGAGAGGTATATCCAGTAGGAAAAAAGAGGTATTGATGCCCCTGTATATGACTCTGGTGAGACCTCATTTAGAATATTGTGTGCAATTCTGGAGACTGCACCTTCAGAAAGATATAAACAGGATGGAGTCAGTCCAGAGGAAGGCTAGTAAAATGGATGGTGACCTTCGTCATAAGGTGTATGGGATAGATTCAGATCTCAATATGTATACTTTGGAGGAAAAGTGGGAGAGGTGAGATATGATAAACCGTATATCACTAAACCTGACCTAGCCCAACTCCTCTACGCCAATGTTCTCTCCAGAATGGACTATTGTAACTCCATCTTCAAAGGAATCACCGTCAAAGAACTCAAACGCCTCCAGCGTGGCCAGAAGTCTGCAATCCGCCTCCTACATGACCTGGATTACCATGATTCCATCTCCCCAGCTCTCTATGCAGAACACTGACTACCAGTTAACAAACGCTGCTTTCAAAGTCCTCGTGATGACCTACAAGAGATTCCACTACATCACCCCTGCATACATTACATCAAAACTACCTCAATACACTCCTGCCCACCCACTCTACTCTGAGGCCGAGAAACGACTATGTATCCCTGCAGGAAGATCCCTTCAAATGGAAACAGCGCACAGACTCTCATACACCCACTTCATCCCCTGTTTTTGGAACCAATTGCCTGCCCAGATAAGATCACAAGACTCACTGATGACCTTCCGGAAAACACTAAAGACACACCTCTTCAATTGAACAATCCCCTCGGACTGCCTTCTTCTTGCTCCTAGCTCCCCTTCCTAACTCCCGCTTCCCTGCTCTTCCCCCTCCCCCTCCCTCTTTGCTCCCCCTACGTCTCCCTCCTGTCTCTCTATAACTGCCTATAAACTTTGTCCTATAATTTTATTGTGAATGCCTTTTTTTCATGAAATTTTATTGAAAATTTTGAGCAATATACAAAAAAAAGGAAAGAACAATACAAAAGTAAACATCATTTCAGTGATAAGAACAGAGAAAACTCAACAAACTGTCATACAGTTCAAAGATAAACAAAACAAAATTATTTCTCCGTTCTATATAGCACCAATAATAGATGGGAAGAAAAAGGACAGGTGAATAACGGGAGGGAAAGGTAAAATAAAAGGGAAGGACTACCTTAGAAAAGGAGAGGAAAGTAAAAACCAGAATAAAGGAAAAGAGAAAGAGAGGTCCCCCGGAGGCCAAAGAGAAAAAGGAGAGAGAGAGAAGTATTAAGGGTCTATAGGTTACAGTGAAAGGTATGTAAGATTTAAAGTGAAACCAGATAGTCTTCAAAGAGGGCCCATTTGTTAATAATTTTGTTATTCAGAGGCAGTGAAGTGGAGATCAGCCTGTCACGTTTATGTTGTAGAAAATGTACATTAATCAGATCAAAAGATTTCCAGTTGGATAAGATTAGACTCAAAGCAATGATGAGGAGTGTATCAAATAGGGCATGCTGAGATGCTAGAAGTTTAATAGAAGGGGTTTCTGACTTCAGTATAATTATACTAGCTGATATATTTGACTGATTGCATAACTGACCAAACCTCAGTCCAAAAATTCAATAAGCAAAGACATTCAAATAGCATATGCAATAAGGTACCTGGAAGTGAGTTACAGTTCCAACATCAGTTGGACAGTAAAAGCCCTGCCACGTGAAGTTTCTGAGGCGTCCAGTTCATTTTGTGATGCAGCAGAAACATGGATTGCATGGAGTTAGCAGAAGCCCTTATAGCCCTTATAGCTTTAGACCAGATAGTAGACCACTTATTTTCATGAATTTGATAGCCAAGGTCTAGTTCCTATGATTTTTGTAGAGAAATATGAGTATCAAATTGGGATTTGATTAAAAATTTATATATATGTGATGCAACATGGCCCTTGGTTGACAAAAGTGAGAACAGAGGGACCAGGGTTGGAGGACTAGCGACTATGGTATTTAAAATGTTCAACTTTTTAATCACATTAGAGAGCTGGAGCCACTAATAGAATGCTGTAGCAGGTAGTACAAACTTACAATTACAATTCAGCAAAGGACAAATTTTGCAATGTTGAAGTGCAGATGTCAGCTATGGTCCAAATCCCCTGTTGGGCCCATATATGACCTTCTTATTAATCTGAAATTGCAAGTTATACCAAAGAGAAATATGTGGAGTTGTTGATGCAGACTTCTAGTAGTTCATCTAAGTCTAGTAAATATTGTACTGTTTGGAAAAGAATGGGAGTTTTATCTTGAAGGAAAGCATTAGAAGTTACAAGGGGAATAAGTGAGGAAGAGGTTGCAACCATAGAGGGTGGTACTTTGACGGAGGAAAAAAACAATAACTAGATTGTTGCAATATAAGAGCCTTATGGTAAAGAAATAAATCAGGTAAGAGCACTCCTGCCCCATCTTTAGGAGCTTTAAGTTTCTTAAGTGCAATTTTAGGAGGCCTATGATTCCATATGAAAGCAGAAATATGCTTGTCAATCAATTTGTAAAATGAAGGCGGAAAAAGGTTCGGGATCATACCGAGTACAAAATTAAGCTTAGGTGCCACAAACATTTTGATCGTTTCAATCCTACCCCACCAGGAGAGATCGAGAGGATGCCAGGATTGTAGTAAAGATTTAGTAATATTTATAAGATTATCACTATTATGCTTAACTGTGACTGGAAGAGAAGCATACAAATCTATACCCAGGTACTGTATATGGGAAGAAGACCAGAGGAGGTTGAAGGATTGAACCATTTCTGGACAGGAATAAGTGTTGAGAGGTAGGACTTTAGTTTTCTGCTGATTAATTTTATAACCAGAGAAGAGAGAATAAGAATTGATTAAATTGAAAAGGGCGGGAAGTGAACTTTCAGGCTTAGAGATGTACAAGAGCACATTATCAGCATAGGCTGTAAGTTTATATTCTACACTATTACATGATATATCTGAGATATTCTTATTCAAAAGGATGGCAAGAAGAAGAGATTCTAGCACCAGATTATCTATGTAAGGTAAAAAAGGGTGACAAATTGTTGTTAGTGATGATAGAAGCTTTAGGTTCTGAATAAAGAATCTTCACATAGTCTATAAATTTGGAAGGGAGACCAAACCAAATCATAGTCTGAAAAAGGTGGGGCCACTCTACCCTATCGAATGCATTTTCAGTGTCTAGCAATAGAGCAATGCATGGGTCTTTAGCGGATCGGGCAACAGAGGCCAGGTGATAAAAAAAGATGGGAGTTATCTGTTATAAGTCTACCAGGCATGAAACCCACCTGGTGGGAAGAAATAAGTGTACCTATGATTCCTTGAAGTCTGTGCGAAAGGATAGTGGCATACATTTTATAGTCTATATTTAAGAGTGAGATGGGCCTATAGTTTTGAACCAATTGAGGATCTTTGTTTGGTTTCAGAATTACTGTAGGAAGTGGCTTTTAGATACTGTATGGGATTGAAGAGAGTTAAATAAATGGGTAAGTATAGGAGCTAGCTTATTCTTAAAAAATTTGTAAAATTTCACTGAGATACCATCCACTCCGGGGGCTTTCTCAGGTGAAAGATGTTGTATGGATGATACTGTTTCTGATACATCAAATGGATTCTGAAGTGTGTCATTAGCATTGTCAGGAAGTTTAAGGTGATAAGAACATATGCATGGCCTCTGCCGAGTTAGACCATGGGTCTATCATGCCCAGCAGTCCGCTCCCATGGCGGCCCGCTTAGGTCCATGACCTGTAAATGATCTTATACCTAAAACATTCTATTCCCTAATCATTTAATATACTGTATGGTAACCCTCTAACTATACCCTTCAATCACCTTTTCCTTCAGGAAATCATCTAATCCCATTTTGAAACCCAAAATCGTACTCTGCCCTACCACCTCCTCTGGAAGCGCATTCCAGGTGTCCACCACCCTCTGAGTGAAGAAGAACTTCCTAGCATTTGTTTTGAATCTGTCTCCTTTCAATTTTTGCGAATGCCCTCTTGTTTTTGTTGCCCCCGCTAGTCTGAAGAATCTGTCCCTCTCTACCTTCTCCATACCCTTCATGATCTTATAAGTTTCTATCATGTCCCCTCTAAGTCTCCGCTTTTCCAGGGAAAAGAGCCCCAGCTTCTCTAACCTTTCAGCATATGAAAGGTTTTCCATGCCTTTTATCATCCTTGTTGCTCTTCTCTGGACCCTCTCGAGTATCGCCATATCCTTCTTAAGGTACGGTGACCAGTATTGAACACAGTACTCCAGATGCATTCTGGTAGTGATACCTTTTTTGATAATGCCCAACATTCTATTTGCCTTCTTTAAGGCTGCTGCGCATTGTGCCTCCGGCTTCATTGTTTTATCCACTAAAACCCCCAAGTCCTTTTCCAGTTTACCTTCTCCCAGTACCATCCCCCTCCCATCGTGTAGTTATAAATCGGGTTTCCTTTCCCTAAGTGCAAGACTTTACATTTCTCTACATTGAAGCTCATCTGCCATTTGTTTGCCCACTCACTCAGTCAGTTTGTTCAGGTCCCTTTGTAGTTCTTTGCATTCCTCCACAGTTTTAACCCTACTGGAGAGATTTGTGTCGTCCGTGAATTTTATAACTTTGTACTTCGTCCCTGACTCCAGGTCATTTATGAATATATTGAACAGCAGCGGTCCCAGTACTGACCCCTGCGGGACGCCACTCGTAACCCCTTTCCAGTCAGAGTAGTGTCCCTTTACTCCTACCCTCTGTCTCCTGTCTGCCAGCCAATTTTTGATTCATCTGTGCACGTCCCCTTCCACCCCGTAGTTCCACAGTTTCCTTAGTAGGCGCTCATGGGGTACCTTGTCGAAGGCTTTTTGGAAGTCCAGATATATGATGTCTATGGGGTCACCTTTGTCTAATTGTTCGCTTATCCCCTCAAAGAAGTGCAGTAGGTTCGTTTGGCATGATCTTCCTTTACAGAAACCATGCTGGCTTGTTCTCATCAGATTATTTCTTTCTATATGCTCATTGATACTGTCCTTCATCAATGATTCAGCCATCTTCCCCAGAACTGAGGTTAAGCTCACCGGTCTGTAGTTCCCTGGGTCGCCTCTTGATCCTTTTTTAAAGATAGGTGTAACATTTGCCATCCTCCAGTCCTCCGGAATTACCTCTGTTTTCAAGGATAGGTTGCAAATCTGCTGCAGCAACTCCGCCGTTTCATCTCTGCCTCCCAGGAGCGAGAACCAAGGACATCGTGGACAAAATTGGAAAGATCCTGGAAGGAGCGGAGATGGAAGAGACCACAGTAATGATCCACATCGGGACGAATGATGTAAGCAGGAGAGACTACAAAAGAAGCACACTGATAGAACAGTTCAAGATTCTGGAAAGGAAGCTGAAGATGAGGACCCAGAAGATAGCGTTCTCAGAGATTCTACCAGTACCAAGGGCAGATGTGAAAAGGCAGGAGGAACTACAATCAATAAATACGTGGATGAGAAGATGGTGTGAAGAAGAAGGATTCCACTTCGTGAGGAACTGGACAACGTTCTGGGGCAAGAGCAAGCTCTACAGGAGAGATGGACTGCATCTGAGCATGGCGGGAACAAGACTTCTAGCAAACAATGTCAGGAGAGGAATAGAACAGGCTTTAAACTAAGAAGAATGGGCAAGCCGACAGTCGACCAAGTGTTGACGATTCGGAAGAAGGTATCCCGTGAAGATACCGAGGGGAAAAAAGGCTGGGAAGAAACAATGGACAAATTACAGGAGTTGACTAACCCAGAAGAGGAGGTTAGAAGGATTGTAACAAAAGAGAAGAAACTAAAGACCGAAGCACTGGGAAAGGAAATGAAGACAAGAAAATACCAGGATCTAAATTGCATATATACTAATGCAAGGAGCCTAAGAAACAAAATGGGGGAATTAGAATCCATGGCCAATGCAGAGGACATAGACATCATTGGAATCTCTGAAACGTGGTGGAATGAAGAAAACAAATGGGATACAGCACTGCCAGGGTACAAGCTCTGTCGCCAGGACAGGTCAGGACAGAAAGGAGGTAGAATAGCCCTATACATAAAAGAAAGCATACAATCGACAAAAATGGACACAGCAGAGACGACCAACAAGCTGGAATCGCTGTGGGTTAAAATACTGGGAAGGAAAAGGCCTGAAATAAAGATGGGCCTATACTACTGTCCACCCAGGCAAACTGGAGATATCGATGAAGAAATGGAAGCCGAGATGAAGCGAGAATGCAAAAGCGGTAACACGGTTATTATAGGAGACTTCAACTACCCCAGGATAGACAGGAGTCTTGGAAGCTCAAAATGCGCTACGGAGACAGAATTCCTGGAGGCTATACAAGATTGTTTCATGGAGAAGCTTGTTAGAGAACCAACGAAAGGAAATGCCACTCTGAATCTAATCCTAAATGGGTTAAGGGGACCTGCAAAGGAAGTAGAGGTAGTGGGACCATTGGGAAACAGTGATCATAACATGATCAAGTTCAAGGTTGAGGTGGGAATACTGAAAGGAAAGAGAACCATAGCAACAACTTTCAACTTCAGGAAAGGAAACTACGAAGCAATGAGGGAAATGGTAAGGAAGAAACTTAGGAACACTTCCAAAAAATGGAAAATGGTAGAACATCCCTGGTCTTTTCTCAAGAACACAGTGAGCGAGGTGCAAAATCTGTATATCTCCAGATTCAGAAAGGGATGCAAAAGAGTCGAACAAAAGACCCGGCGTGGATAACTAAAATAGTGAAGGAAGCGATAGGCAATAAGAAAAATTCATTCAGGAAATGGAAAAAGGACAAAACTGAGGGGAACTGGAAAGAGCACAGGAAGTATCAAAAAGAATGTCACCGAGTGGTTCGAAAAGCCAAAAAGAGTATGAAGAGAGGCTAGCCAGGGAAGCATGAAATTTCAAACCGTTCTTTAGATATGTTACAGGGAAGCAACCAGCTAGGGAGGAGGTGGGACCGCTGTACGATGGAGACAGGAAGGGAGTGGTGAAGGAGGAGAAAGAAGTGGCAGAAAGATTTAACATGTTCTTTTCGTCTGTATTTATAAACGAAGACACAACCAACATAACGGAACCTGAGCAAATCTTCAATGGAAATCAAGCACAAAAGTTAACATCCATGGAAGTGAGCCTTGAAGATGTGCGCAGGCAGATAGAAAAACTAAAAACTGACAAATCCCCGGGTCCGGATGGAATCCATCCAAGGGTTCTGAAGGAATTAAAGGAGGAGACAGCGGAACTACTGCAGCAAATTTGCAATCTATCCCTGAAAACAGGCATGATCCCAGAGGACTGGAAGATAGCCAACGTTATGTCCATCTTTAAAAAGGGATTAAGAGGTGACCCGGGAAACTACAGACCGGTGAGTCTGACCTTGGTTCCGGCGAAAATGGCAGAAGCACTGATAAAAGAAAACATCGATGAACATTTTGAAAGAAACGAACTTCTGATAACCAGCCAACATGGTTTCTGCAAGGGGAGATCGTGCCTAACGAACTTATTGTACTTCTTCAAAGGAATTAACAAACGGATGGACAAAGGAGACCCCATAGACATCGTATATCTAGATTTCCAAAAAGCCATTGACAAGGTGCCCCATGAACGCCTATTCCGGAAATTGAAGAACCATGGGGTGGAAGGAGACGTACATAGATGGATCAGAAACTGGTTGGCGGGTAGGAAACAGAGGGTAGGAGTGAAGGGCCACTACTCGGACTGGAGGAGGGTCATGAATGGGGTCCCGTAGGGCTCGGTGCTCGGGCCACTGCTATTTAATATATTCATAAATGATCTAGAAACAGGGATGAAGTGTGAGATAATAAAATTTGCAGACGACACCAAACTATTTAGTGGAGCTCGGACTAAAGAGGACTGCAAAGAATTGCAAAGGGACTTGAACAAACTAGGGGAATGGACAACGAGATGGCAGATGAAGTTCAACGTTGAGAAATGTAAAGTATTACATGTGGGAAACAAAAATCCGAGATACAACTATACGATGGGAGGGATGTTATAGTCAAATATATTTTATTGAGCAAACGAAAATGGAACAGAACAAGCAACAAAGTACAAAACCAGCTCAACAGATTTTGAAATAACCCCGAAAGAACCCCCCCTTCCCAACCCAAACCCCCTCCCCCCACTTTCCCACCCCCGGGTCCTCCTTCCGAAACACAACAACCAAGGATTAAAAGAGAATTAATACATTAAACAAAGAAAAAGGAAAAAATACAAAAGAAGAATTAGCAGTTAAGTATCCAGCTACGAGCCAGAGGGGTCAAGGTAGTCCAAAAAGGTTCCCAAGTACTCTGAAAAAAGCGGCCCTGGTGAGAAAACAAATCTTTCACATCCCTCCTCTCCCACATCAAGAGAGAAATCATGCGACATCTCCACAGGGAATAGTCCGGAGCTTCAGCCTCAAGCCATTTCAACAAGATGCATTTCAGGGCAATCAGGACAGTCCACTTGAGGAAAGTTGCAACTCCTTTAGAACGGGGGAAATAATGAGGAACATTCCCAAACAAAAGCAGAGGTGAGCTGCGAATGGTGATGTGCCAATGGTGCTCTACAAAAGTAAAGATAGCAGTCCAGAAAAGCTGAACCCTAGGGCAGGTCCAAAACATGTGTCCCAATCCTGCTTCCGGAGCCTGGCAACGGAGGCAGGCAGCGTTAAGACGGAAGTGGGACAAATAAGCCCTTTTAGGAGAAATGTATAAGCGAAAAATCAATTTAAAATGTTGTTCCCAAAAGGTAGTATATTTGCGAAAAGCAGACAATCGACGGACAGTCTGAAGGAGCACATCAGAGGGCAAGTCAACAGCAAGATCGCGAGACCAAGCCTCTCGCAAACGAGCATGATTAAACAAAGGGGATTCATCTTTCAAATGGCGATGATGGAACTTGAGGGGGACCGGATGTTGGGAACCTATAGTAAAAGCCGTGGACAACAACTCTTGACAGGAGGCTTGCAAGGAGCCAGAAGGTAAGGAAGAAAGGTAATGGTGAACTTGCAAAAAAGCAAAATGGTCAGTGGAGGGGGGGGGGGGGAGATCAAAGGCTGCTCACAACTGAGCAAAGGTTTTAAGAGTTCCATCATCATTAACCAACTGAAAGACATAATGAAGATCCTTCGCTTCCCACCGAGCAAAACTCAGCCCATCAATCCCAGGCAAGAAAGAACTATTAAAGTGAAGAGGCAGGAAGGGAGAGACAGAGGAGGAAAGAGAGTGAAATTTACAGACCCAACGCCAAACCTGCCTCAAGGGTCGGTGCAGTATTTTCACAGAAAGAGAATCAGGTTCAAGAGAAGGAACAGAATGAAGATAGGTGCTAAAATGAGTAGAATGAAAACAGGAAAGTTCCAAAGAAGTGTTAGTGAACGCTGAAGTACCCCTGAAAAGGTCATTAATATGACGCATACCACAACAAACTGTTAAATATCGGAGATTCAATAGGCCCAGGCCACCCCTGTACCAGGGAGTCGCCGCCCTCTTATAAGACAAACGAGGTCTCTTCCCAGCCCAAAGGAATTTCTGGACCAAGCGCTCCAATCTGCGCTCGTCACGAGAAGTCAAATAAAGGGGAAGGACCTGAAAAACATAAAGCCAACAGGAAACTATGAGCATGTTATACAGGTGCACTCGACCCAGAAGCGAGAAGGGGAGAGTTTCCCAAAGGTTCAATTTGTTCTGGAGAGCCTGAAACAACGGGGGAACATTTAACCGATACAGATTAGATAAGTTTAATGGAATGGTAACCCCCAGATACCGCAAAGTAGAATCAGCCCAGCGAAGAGGAAAAGCACCCCTCTACGAAGTACGTAAGTCCGGCGGAAAAGGTAAGGCCAAGGATTTATCCAAATTAAGAGAAAGTCCCGAATAAAAACCAAATTCAGAAATAAGGTCCAGTGCCTCCGGAAGAGAATCTTCAGGCCGGGTAAGAATCAAAAGCATGTCGTCCGCATACGCCAGAGTCTTAAGCTCATAGTCACCAACCGAGAGACCGCAGACCTCCGCGAACCCCCGAAGAGTACACAATAAGGATTCCAGAGAAAGAAGGAACAGGAGGGGGGAAAGAGTGCAGCCCTGCCGGGTACCGCGAAGGATAGGAAAAGAGTCCGAGCGGGTCCCATTGACTAGCAGAGAGGCCTGCGGATTAGAATAGAGGGAACGCACGGCTTCCAGATAGAAACCTCCCAACCCAACATGCTCCAGGGTACGAAACAAGAAGGACCAATGAATGCTATCAAACGCCTTAGAGGCATCCAGGCTAACAAAAAGAGTCGGGATCTGGCGAGATTGACACTGAGCAAGAGCAAGAAGGACCTTGCGAACATTGCTTACTGACTGATGGCCCCGAACAAAACCAACCTGATCCTCATGTATAAGCTGTGGTAGATGAGGAGCCAGACGATCAGCCATCATACGAGCAAAGAGTTTCAGGTCCACGTTTATCAGAGAGATGGGGTGATAAGACCCAGGTAGGTCAGCCTCCTTCCCAGGCTTCAATAGTAAAGTAATAAGGGCCTCATTTGCAAAACGTGGAAAGGAGCCCTGAGCTGTAGCTGCATTAAAATACGCCAGCAAAGGTCCAAAAAGAGTAGGAGAAAGAAGCCGGTAAAAGTCACCTGAAAAACCATCCAGGCCCGGAGCCCGATCAGAGTGAAGTGCTTTAATGGCGGACTCCAATTCAGCCGCCCGAAATGGACTATTAAGAGAAGACACCACTTCCGCGGGTAGACGAGGTAGACCAGAAGATTGAAGATAGTCCGTCAACATCTCCGGAGAGACATCATCCGGAGCATCGTATAACCGGCGAAAGAAGTCAAAGAGGACCCCAGAGATATCAGACGTTTTGGACACCACCCCACCACTCCGGGTCCAGAGAGATAAAATCGGCCTCCTACCAGTCGCAGCTGTAACTAAACGGGCCATAAGGCGTCCGGGCTTGTTCCCATAACGAAGAAAGCAGTGCTGATAAAAGGCTCTACATTTTTGGGAACGAGAATGAAGAAGCGAGTTCAAAGCCGCCTGAGTAGATAGATAACATTCCCGAGTCTCCCGTGAAGGGTGGAGAGAAAAGGACCGCTTCGCCGAACGTAAGGCCCGTTCCAGAGTAACTATCCCTTGGTTAATGCGCTTGTTACGAGCACACAGGAAAGAGATGATATGCCCCCGGATCACCGTTTTCCCAGCCTCCCAGAACAAAATAGGATCATCCATGTGGGGAGCATTATTGGTAGAATAGTCATCCCATTGAGTCTGTAGAAAGGTCCGAAATTCCTCATCCTGGGCAAGATAAAAAGGAAACCGCCAGGACGAAAGCCGGCGATACGTGACATCCAGAATAACATCCACCCAAATCGGGGCGTGGTCAGAGATGGACAGAGGACCAATCTCAGCCGACTGAACAGAAGGAAACAAAGAAGAAGACAAGAAAATATAATCTAAGCGAGACCAGGTGCCATGGGCACGAGAAAGATGAGTATAGTCACGGACTTCAGGGTGAAGAAGACGCCAAGGGTCCACTATGGAAAGAGTATCACAAAAGTCAGAAAGGAGATGACCCTTGGCACCTAAAGAAGAAACAGGTGATCCAGACTTATCCAAATCAGGACTCATAACCAAATTAAAATCACCCATGAGAAGGAGGGGATCCCCAGGAAAATTAGAACAAAGTGTAAGCAAACGTTGCACGAAGGCCGACTCCCCCGAATTGGGGCCATAGACCACTAAAAGAAGATAAGAACGGGCTCCCAAGGTAAGGCGCAAAAGCAGAGATCTGCCATCAGTCGCTTTATCAAGAACTTGCACCCCAATAGGAGAAGACTTCCGAACCAACACTGCTATGCCACCATGGCGGCCTGGAGAGGAAGCAAAATAAACCTCCCCCACCCAAGAATGACGTAACTTAAGATGTTCCGCATCAGTCAGGTGAGTCTCCTGTAAGCAAGCAATATCCAAACGACCGCGCTGCAAGGCAGCCAGGATTTTAGATCGCTTCACAGGGGACGTGATGCCTCCAACATTTCAAGATGTAAGTCTAAAAGGGGTACTCAGGTTAGAAAATCAGAATAGAAGAATCGGAAAAAGAACAACAAATAGGAAAGTAAACCACCCCAGGGGCCCAGCCACCCCCCAGAGCAGGGATCCTATTCCAACTGCAACACCAGGGAAAAAATACATGAGTAAATGAATCGTAAAACAAACAAAACATAGAAAGGTAAGGAGGACCCCCCACCCCCAGCAATCCAACCCTCCCCATCCCAAACCTCCCCCCCTCCCACCCATCCCAAACCCCCCCATAATCCCCAAAAAAATCCCACCACAAACACACACCCCAGTCGCCGACGTGGAGTGAGAGGGGAGTCACACAAAGATGTTAACAGGGCCCTCGGTCCCCCCCACCCCACTAAGCAGTACAGAGCAAATACCCCACATACACACAGTCATAAACCTAGCAGTACAACCGGCACACCAGTCTTCTCCCACATGGACAGGCAGAAGAAGGAGGAAGACCAAAGTATCAGGGCCCAAGCGTGCCGCAAAATTACCAGCCAAAATAATACTCTAAAACCCCACTCCCCCCCCTGTCAATCACACTCACTCCAAAAAACCAATCAAGCTACTCGAGCCCCAAATTGAAGACTCGAAGCCAAAGAAGAGGTAAAACCCCATGCACATAAAGATACAGGACTCGCACAAGAAGGATATTCCCCAGGCAAACCCCCAACCACAAACAAACCCCCAATCAGTCCACAAACATCCAAAACAGGTGGCATGAGCCTCCAAAGGTCGGGTCTCCCAAGCATGGCAGCAAAGACTCCCGAGACCGGAGAGCAGTGCAAAGGGGTATCTCAGGCTCCACACATGCACCTCACAGCCATAAAAAAGAAAAGCAAGGAGGATAAGGCACACAAACTGGGTGCAAGCATCAAACAACCATCAAAGCACCAGGAGGTTGTGTAGAGAGTCCAAAGTACATTGCCAACCTAACCACCTTCAGCAAACCCCCCAAACATGGCACAAACCCCCTCAAGTGAGTCCACTAGAGGCAAACAGGGTAAGGGAGACACACAAAGTCCACTGGCAGGCCCAGGGGATCCAAAAGCATCCTGCTCGGGTCAGTATCCAAGGTGGCCAAGATCACAAACTCACAATCCCTCCACTCCAGACCTCCAGGGAGGGAGAAGATGGAACAGGAGAGCCGGAGGCCAAAACACAGTCAAAGCTCCAACAAGGGTCCCATCCAGGAAACGATCCCTCAAAAAAACCACAGGGAAGGAACCAGGGCAAACAGAAAACCACCACCAGGACTCCAGGATCCTCAAGGGGCCGATGAAGGGCCAGATTCCCCGGGTAGGGCATCTAGGTAGGCCTGCGCCTCCTCTGCTGTGGCGTAGCTCTTCCAGCCGGCATCCGTCCAAATCCGCAGTAGTGCAGGATAGGCGAGTTGGAACCGATGCTTTTGGTCAAACAGGGCCGAGCAGACCCTTGAAAAACGACGGCGCCATTCCTGCAACGCTGGGGAGTAGTCCTGAAATAGGCGGACTGTAGCCCCTTCATAAGTAAGCGTGTTTCTCTTCTTCCTATAGTGGCGCATCAGTTCAGCCTTATGCGCAGAGTTCAAAACCTTGAAAATAGTCACCCGCACCCAGGTATGATCTTCGGTCCGCCGACCCAGGCGGTGGGCGCGCTCCAAGCGTATAGGCACCATCCCAGCAGGAAGCGGCAATGTAGCCTGAAGCCAGGACTCCAAGGTGGGTAGTAAGCTGGAGTCAGAAACCGTCTCTGGTAGCCCGATGAGACGCAAATTGTCGCGTCTTGAGCGATTCTCCAAATCCTCAAGCTTTTCTTCCTGACGTCGAAGCAAACGCTGTAAAGAGGAGAGTTCCACTGCAGAGGCGATATGGGCGTCCTCCATGTGGGAGACGCGGGTCTCCAACTCCCCGGTGCGTCTGGTGGTGTCGGTAACTGCAGACTCCAGGGAGGCGAGCTGAGAAGAAAGCTGATCGAATCGGGCCTCCAAAGCCCTCACCACCGAAGCCAACAATGCCTCAATATGGGCCGCCGAGAGTGGAAGCGCAGAACCTGTCTCAGCCGCCGCCACCATCTTGGAGTCGGCCCACGAGGCTCTCACCTCCCAATCCTTAGCAACGCGGCTAGATTTTCCGCTCATAGTGGGGCTGCCCGTCTGTAAGTATCGATCCATGCACCGTAGAGGCAAAAAGTCACATCAAAAGAGGCAGAATCTAGTAGCAGGGAGGTGCAGGGGGACCCAGGGCCCCGGAGCTCGAGCTAAACACGTCTTGCTCGGCTCAGCACATCACGTGACTCTCTGGGAGGGATGTTATTAAATGAGTACCCAAGAAAGGGACTTGGGGGTAATGGTGGACATGACAATGAAGCCGACTGCACAGTGCGCAACGGCCGCTAAGAAGGCAAACAGAATGCTAGGCATAATCAAGAAGGGTATTACAACCAGAATGAAAGAAGTTATCCTGCCATTGTATCAGGCGATGGTGCGTCCGCATCTGGAGTACTGCGTTCAATATTGGTCGCCATACACAATGCACACAGTTTGGGCAATAAAATTCTGGATTTAGAGACGGAAATAATGAACGCCAACATAGACGTAGTGGCGATATCCGAAACTTGGTTCACGGACTCACACGGGTGGGATATGGTTATACCAGGTTACAACTTACTTTGTCGAGACAGGGAGGGCAAGTTAGGAGGAGGGGTAGCTCTATACACTAGAGAAGACATCAAAACTACCATAATCTCAGATGTCAAGTAACCCGGGGAATCCCTCTGGGTGAACCTGGCTAGAGGAAACAAAAAAATGCCTGTATCTTGGTGTGATATACAGACCTCCAAGACAACAGGCAGACAAGGATATGGAATTAATCGAAGACATTGAAAACATCACTTTGCGTGGGGACACAGTACTGTTAAGGGACTTCAATATGCCCGATGCAGATTGGAACGCACTTTCCACAAAAACCAGCGGCAGCAGAAGGTTGTTAATCTCCATAAAATGTGCACGGCTCAAACAATTGGTATTGGAGTCCACTAGGGTCCAGGCGATACTAGACCTGGTACTCACCAATGGAGAAAGCGTATCGGAAGTTTCAGTAGGTGATACGCTGGCCTCCAGCGACCATAACATGGTTTGGTTCAACCTTAGGAAAGGTTTCATCAGATCAACCACAACAACAAAGGTCCTTAACTTTCGGGGCACTGACTTCAAACGCATGGGAGATTTCATCCGTCGGGCACTGCAAGACCATGCTGAAACCAATAATGTAGAGGCTATGAGGTCAAACCTGAAATCTACCCTACATGAAGCAATGAATCGCTATATAAAAACAGTAAGCAAACGACGGAGAAATAACAGACCCCAGTGGTTCACTACAGAAATCTTGGACCTCGTTAAGAAAAAGAAAAAAGCATTTGTTTCCTACAAACAATCAGGAAGAGGAGAGGCAAAAGAAGACTATCTGTCCAGGTCCAAAGCTGTCAAAACGGCAGTCAGAGAGGCCAAGCTTCAAATAGAAGAGAATCTAGCAAAGGACATTAAGAAAGGGGATAAATCCTTCTTCAGGTACATCAGTGATAGGAAAAGAAACACAGATGGGATAGTACGCCTTAGGAAAGCAGATGGAACTTATGCAGAATCAGATTCCGATAAAGCTGAACTACTAAATGAATACTTCTGCTCAGTCTTTACCTGCGAGGCGCTGGGGTTCAGTCCACAGTTGCAAGCAAGGCAAAGATCAGAAGACCCGTTCTGGAATTTCGAGTTTATTCCCAGCAGCGTCTATTGTGAACTATCAAGACTCAAAGTGAACAAAGCCATGGAACCGGACAATCTACACCCCAGGGTGCTTAGAGAGCTGTGTGATGTCCTGGCAGAGCCGTTATCTGTGCTCTTCAATCTTTTCTTGAGTACGGGAAGAGTCCCCTTGGACTGGAAAACAGCCAATGTAATCCCACTCCACAAAAAGGGCTGCATAACAGAGGCTGAGAATTACAGACCGGTGAGTCTCACATCCATAGTGAGTAAACTTATGGAAACACTAATTAAGCATAAATTAGATACGATCCTGGACGAGAAGAATCTATGGGATATCCGCCAACATGGATTTACCAAGGGCAGGTCCTGCCAATCCAATCTAATTAGTTTCTTTGACTGGATAACAAGGAAACTGGATGTGGGGGAGTCCCTAGACGTCGTGTACTTGGACTTTAGTAAAGCTTTTGATAGCGTCCCACATTGCAGTCTATTGAGCAAGATGAAATCAATGGGACTGGGAGAAACATTAACTGCACGGATCAATGATTGGCTAAACGGTAGACTTCAGAGAGTAGTGGTGAATGGTGCCCCTTCAGAAACGTCAGAGGTGATCAGTGGAGTGCCGCAGGGCTCGGTCTTGGGCCCGATCCTCTTCAACATATTTGTAGATCTGACTCAGGGGCTTCAGGGTAAAATCACATTATTCACCGATGACGCCAAACTATGCAACATAGTAAGTAAGAGCACTTTGCCAGACAGTATGACGCAGGACCTACTTCTATTGGAACATTGGTCCTTGACTTGGTTGCTAAGCTTCGATGCTAAAAAATGTAAGGTCATGCACCTTGGCAGCAGCAATCCGTGCAGAACCTACACACTAAATTGTGAGACCTTAGCTAGGACCAAGGCGGAACGTGATTTGGAGGTGATCATTAGCGAAGAAGGCTTCATCAAAGGCAAGACAAATGATGGGTTGTATCCGTAGAAGTTTTATCAGCCGGAAGCCCGAAGTTATAATGCCGTTGTACAGATCCATGGTGAGGCCTCATCTGGAATATTGTGTACAATTCTGGAGGCCACATTACCAAAAAGATGTGCTGAGAGTTGAGTCGGTTCAACGAATGGCCACCAGGATGGTCTCGGGACTCAAAGATCTCCCGTATGAGGAAAGGCTGAATAAATTGCAGCTATACTCACTCGAGGAGCGTAGAGAGAGAGGAGACATGATAGAGACGTTTAAATATATCACGGGCCATATTGAGGTGGAGGATGATATTTTCTTTCTTAAAGGTCCCTCAGCCACAAGAGGGCATCCGCTGAGAATCAGGGGTGGGAAATTTCATGGCGACACCAGGAAGTTCTTCTTCACCGAAAGGGTGGTTGATCATTGGAATGAACTTCCACTTCAGGTGATTGAGGCCAGCAGCGTGCCAGATTTTAAAAGGAAATGGGATACACATGTGGTAATGAAATGAAAAATTGCAAATGTCACACCCATCTTCAAGAAGGGTTCAAGGGGGGACCCGGGGAACTACAGGCCTGTGAGCTTGACCTCGGTCCCGGGAAAAATGATGGAAGCACTGATTAAGGACAGTATCTGTGAACACATAGAAAACAATGGACAGCTAAAGTCGAGCCAGCACGGCTTCTGCAAGGGTAGGTCATGCCTCACAAACTTATTGTACTTCTTTGAGGGGGTAAACAGACAGGTGGATAAAGGGGAATCCATTGACATCATTTACCTTGACTTTCAAAAAGTCTTTGACAAGGTACCGCACGAAAGACTGCTTAAAAAGCTGTGGAGACACGGGGTGCAAGGGGAGGTCCACCGATGGATCAAAAACTGGCTGGCAGACAGAAAACAGAGGGTTGGAGTGAAGGGCCATTACTCAGACTGGCATGGGGTCACGAGCAGAGTTCCGTAGGGGTCGGTGCTGGGACCGCTCCTGTTCAATATATTTATTAATGACCTGGAGGCGGGAACAAATTGCAAAGTTATTAAATTTGCGGATGACACCAAACTCTACCGCAGGGTTGAAACCATGGAAGACTGCGAAGATCTGCAAAGGGACCTAATGACGCTAGAAGAATGGGCCAAAAAATGGCAAATGAACTTTAACGTAGGGAAATGCAAGGTCATGCATGTAGGGAAAAAGAACCCGATGTTCAGCTACAAAATGGGAGGATCACTGCTAGGGGTAAGTAACCTTGAAAGAGACCTGGGAATGATGGTGGACACGTCTTTGAAGGCGTCGGCACAGTGCGCCACAGCCTCAAGAAAAGCAAACAAAATGTTGGGTATCATTAAGAAGGGTATCACGACCAGGACAAAGGAGGTCATCCTGCCACTGTATCGTGCAATGGTGCGACCGCATCTGGAGTACTGTGTCCAGTATTGGTCGCCGTACCTCAAAAAGGACATGGCGGTACTTGAGGGAGTCCAGAGAAGAGCAACTAAACTGATAAGAGGTATGGAAAACCTCTCATATACTGACAGACTGAAAAAGCTGGGGCTGTTCTCCCTGGAAAAGCGGAGACTTAGAGGAGACATGATAGAAACCTTCAAGATCCTGAAGGGTATAGAAAAAGTAGACAGGGACAGATTTTTCAGATTATGGGGAACCACAAGTACAAGGGGGCACTCGGAAAAATTAAAAGGAGACAGGTTTAAAACAAATGCCAGAAAGTTCTTTTTCACCCAGAGGGTGGTGGACACATGGAACGCGCTTCCGGAGGCTGTGATAGGCCGGAGCACGTTACAAGGCTTCAAAGAAGGTTTGGATAGGTTCCTAGAGGATAAAGGAATTGAGGGGTACAGATAAGAGTAGCGGTAGGTTATAGGGATAGTCTGGGACCATTGCTCAGGCAATGGGCCTGATGGGCCGCCGCGGGAGCGGACTGCTGGGCGAGATGGACCTCTGGTCTGCCTCAGCGGAGGCAACTTCTTATGTTCTTATGTTCTTATGTATCTCTAGGGGGGTAAAATCAAGGGGGGTGGGTCATTAGAGTGGGCAGACTTGATGGGCTATGGCTCTTTTCTGCCGTCATCTTCTATGTTTCTATGTTTCTATACCTTAAGAAGGACATGGCATTACTCGAGATGGTTCAGAGGAGAGCGACGCGTCTGATAAAGGGGATGGAAAACCTTTCATACGCTGAGAAATTGGAGAAACTGTGTCTCTTTTCCCTGGAGAAGAGGAGACTTAGAGACTTACAAGAGCATGAAGGGCATAGAAAGAGTAGAGAGGGACAGATTCTTCAAACTTTCGAATAATAAAAGAACAAGAGGGCATTCAGAAAAGTTGAAAGGGGACAGATTCAAAACGAATGCTAGGAAGTTCTTCTTTACCCAACATGTGGTAGACACCTGGAATGCGCTTCCAGAGGGCGTAATAGGGCAGAGTACGGTACTGGGGTTCATGAAAGGATTGGACAATTTCCTGCTGGAAAAGGGGATAGATGGGTATAGATAGAGGATTACTGCACAGGTCCTGGACCTGTTGGGCCGCCACGTGAGCGGACTTCTGGGCACGATGAACCTCAGGTCTGACCCAGCAGAGGCATTGTTTATGTTCTTTTGTTCTCTTTCAGTATTCTCGGGTGGATTCCATCTGGGCATGGAGATTTGTCAATTTTTAATCTATCTATCTGTTTGAGTACGTCTTCAAGGCTTACCTCCATGCATGATAATTTTCCCTCCTGATCCCCCTTGAAGATTTTTTCCGGTTCTGGCATGTTGGATGTGTTCTCCTTTGTGAAGACCAACGAAAAGAACGTGTTTAGTCTGTCTGCCACCAATTCTTCCTCCTTCACCACTTACTTCCTGTCTCCCTCATCCAGAGGTCCCACCGCCTCCCTCGCCGGCTGTTTTCCTTTAACATATCGGAAGAATGGTTTAAAATTCCGTGCTTCCCTGGCAAGTCTCTCTTCATACTCTCTTTTTGCTTTTCTGACCACGCGATGACATTCTTTTTGATGCTTCCTGTGCTCTTTCCAATTTTCCTCGGTTTTATCCTTTTTCCACTTCCGGAATGATTTTTTCTTGTCCCCTATCACATTCTTAACTTCATTGGTTATCCATGCCGGGTCTTTTGCTTGATTCTTTTTGCACCCTTTTCTAAATCTGGGATATATAGGTTTTGTGCTTCGATTACCGTGTCTTTGAATAAGGACCAGGCTTGCTCCACCGTCTGTGCTTTCCTGGAGCTGTTTCTGAGTTTCTTCTTCACCATTTGTCTCATGGCATCATAGTTCCCTTTCTAGAAGTTAAACGATGTTGCAATGGTTCTCTTCCCTTTTGGCACTCCTATTTCCACTTTGAACTGGATCATGTTGTGATCACTGTTTCCTAATGGTCCCACTACTTCCACTTCCTTGGCAGATCCATTCAGCCCATTGAGGATTAGATCCAGAATAGCCATCCCTCTCGTTGGTTCCTTGACAAGCTGTTCCAAGAAGCAGTCCCGTACAGCCTCCAGGAACTCCGTTTCCTTTGTACATTTTGAAACTCCAAGACTCCAGTCTATCCCGGAATAGTTGAAGTCTCCCATAACTACGCTGTTTGCGTTTTTGCATTCCCTCCTCAACTCGGCTCCCAGTTCTGTGTCCTTTGCTTCAGTTTGCCCTGGTGGGCGGTAGTACAGCCCCATCTTTATCTCGGCTCCCTTTCTTCCCGGTATTTTGACCCATAGTGATTCCAGTTGGTCATTTGTCGTTGCTGCGTCCACTCCGGTTGAGTGAATGGTGTCCTTTATGTAAAGTGCTACTCCTCCTCCTTTCTGATGTGTTCTATCTCTTCGGTAGAGCTTGTACCCTGGCAGTACTATGTCCCATTTGTTTTCCTTTTTCCACCATGTTTCCGTGATCGCTATGATGTCTAGATTCTCATCTTTGGCCACAACTTCTAGTTCCCCCATTTTGTTCTTTAGGCTTCTTGCATTAGTGTACATGCAGTTCAGGTCTTGGTATTTTTTCCTCCTTGTTATCTTAACTTGTGTTTCATTTACTCTCTGTCCCCTACATGTCCTGCAGACTCCTGGTTATTGTCTCCCTTGTCATCCCCTTGTAGTACGTTCTTATTATCCTCCTTTTGATTCTCCCCTTCATCTTGCTCCATTTTGTCTTCCGCTTGTAGTACACTCCTCTTAACCTCCTCTTGTTTCGTCTGGCTCCCTTGGTTTTTCAGCTCCTGTTTTGTGCCATTAGTGTTTTCCCAACACTTTCCCCACTCAGTATCTTCTTGGGATATTGTCTTCCGACTCATCGACACCTGGTCAAATGTCGGCTTTCCCCTTCTTAGTTTAAAACTTGCTCCATTCCTCTCCTGATGTTGTTTGCTAGTAGTCTAGTTCCCGCCGTGCTCAGGTGTAGTCCATCCCTCCTGAAGAGCTTGTTCTTGCCCCAGAACGTTGTCCAGTTCCTCATGAAGTGAAATCCCTCTTCCTCACACCATCTCCTCATCCACGCATTTATTGATTGTAGTTCCGTCTGTCTCTTCACATCAGCCTTCGGTACCGGCAGGATCTTCGAGAACGCTATCCTCTGTGTCCTCATCTTCAGCTTCCTTCCTAAGATCTTGAACTGTTCGGTAAGTGCATTCTTGCTGTAGTCTCTCCTGGTGACATCATTTGTCCTGAAGTGTACTATCACTGCTGTCTCTTCCGTCTCTGCTCCTTCCAGAATCCTTTCAATTCTGTCGACGATATCCTTAGTTCTTGCTCCTGGGAGACAGGTCACCAGCCGATCCTCTCTCCCTCCTGCTATGTGACTGTCCACCTGCCTTAGGATTGAGTCTCCTACCAGGATTGCAGATTTCCCTTTTTTCAGATTCCACTGTGGTCGCAGGTCTGTGTCCTTGGTGCGCTTCATTTCTTCTCCCTCTAGACACTGGTAGGATCTTGCCTCTTCTTCCTGGAAGTTTCCTCCATGGGTTCCTTCTGCCTTGGTGTCAGGTGGTTCCAGTCCTCCGTTTAGTGCATCTTCCTTGTTCCTGCTCTGCTCATGTTGTTCTTCCACTCTCCTGTAGACATCCTCGATGAACTTCTTGAGCTCCCTGACTTGTTCCTCGATGTGCCTCTCTCTCATAGGGTCTTCGGCTGTCTGGAACGGGTCTTCTGCGATGTAGAGTCCCTCCAGTTCCCGGATCCTGTGCCTCAGACTACTGACTTCGCTCTTCAAGCTTTTCAGTTCCTGACATCGTCCGCACACATAAGACTGCCTCCCTGAGGGGAGGTAGTCATACATGTGGCAGTCTGTGCAGTATACTGGGAAGCTCATCCTCAGGGTTCCTTTAGCTTCCATTCTTGTTCGCCTCTTGAAGTCCCTGTATTCTTTGCTTTTGTGCTCACTCCTGTTCCTGGTTCTTCCTTACCTTCTTCGTCTTCTGCTTCCCTTCGCTTGTGCGTGCATGCTGTCTGCATCTTCCTAGCCCTCTGTGCCTGCTAGTTCCTTTTGCTTGTGTATGTGTGTGTGTGTGTTCTCTCTTGAGTCTGTCTTTTCTTGTCCCTCTTCTGCTGCCTTTTTCTGCTGTTTGTGTGCGCGTATGTGTGTGTGTTCTCTCTTGAGTCTGCTGCCCTTTTGCTTGTATGTGTGTGTGTGTTTTCTCTTGAGTCTCCCGTTTCCTGTCCTTCTGCTGCTGCCCTTTTGCTGAGGTGCACGTATGCTACCTCTTGGGACTACCTCTTTCTTAACTCTTGGTCCTGCTGCTCTTCTTCTGCGCCCTCTGTGCCTGTCGCTTTTCTTTGCTCATGTGTGGGTGTGGTCCCTCCTGGGCCTACCTGTTCCTTGTCTTCTGAGCCTGCTGCCCCTTTGCCTTACTTGCCTGTGTATGTATATATCGCTTGTATGTGTATGCCCTCCTTCGCGCCTGCTATTTCCTTACCTTGCTGTCTTTCCTTATGTTCCTGGATGTAGTGACCCGGCCCTTCGCAAAGGCGCTCTTGCTAAGGCGAGCGCCTTTGCCACTCGTCTTCGCCGCACGCCGAATGGCTGTGCGCCGTTGGCTCCCCCCCTTTTAAGGGGGAGTCCAGGTGATGATGGTAAAGAGGTAAGAAAATCAGTAGTATCAATTGTTGTTGCAGACAACTCAGATGAATAAAGCTGGGAGTAAAATGAATGAAAAGTTTTAGAGATATCATCATGGAAGGAATAAAGTTGACCATCATGGCTTTTAACAGCAGCGATTTGCACTTTAACCCTTTTCCTCTTCGAATAATTAGCTAACATTTTACTACTTTTGTTCATTTCTGCATAATATTTAGTAGATGTTTCAAAAATGTCTTGTTGTGCGTTAATGTTTACTAATTTATTATAGGAGTATTTTAGTTTATATATTTCAGGTAGGAGACGTTCATCATTTGATTTGAAAAATTCTGCTTCCCGAATTTTGATTTGAGATTCGAGGTTTTGCAATTCAGCTTTATTTTGTTTCGTTTTGTAGGCTTGTATTGAAATAAGCTCACCTCTCAGAGACACTTTAAAAGCTTCCCAGATAGTTAAGGGATTTAATGAATCTGAATTGTTAAACAGAAAAAAATTCTTCAATAAATTTATTAAGTCTGTCTTTTACAGTATCATCTATGAAAAGAGAATTACTTAGTCTCCAGATAGGGGATCTAGGTAAAGTCAGAGTGGATCATTTCAAAGCAATAGAATAGGGGCATGATCTGATATTACAATAGCATGTATTTGGCATGATTCCAAAGTGGAAACCAATGAGGAAGAAATGAGAAAATAATCAATTCTGGAATAGCTGTTGTGTGGAGCCGAAAAGTAAGTATAGTGTCTGGGTGCTGCAATCTCCATGGTTCAGTTAAATTAAAATGTTTAATCAAAGAATGAAGGGTGAGGTTGGATTTAAAAGGAGTAATGATACTAGATGAATTCCTATCGAGCCAAGTATCAAGAGGCAAGTTGAAGTCTCCCGCCATTATAATAGGAAGAGGATCAAATTTCAAAATAGTATGAAATAGCTGCATATAAAATACAGGGGAGTCAATGTTGGGAGCATATATATTGACTAAGAGGACCTCCTGTGAAAATAATTTTGCTTTTACTACTAGCCATCTACCTTCCAGGTCATATCGTGATTCTAGTAACTGGAGCGAGATGCTTCAGCAATAGAGATCAACCAGTGGCTCAAAGCTCAAGTAGTGGAAAATATTGGCAATATGTGTTTCCTGTAGAAATACAATGGCTGGCTTCAATTTTTTAAGATGAGTGAAAACTATTTTCCTTTTAACTGGATGCCTCAGTCCATTCACATTCCAGGATACAATTGTAATTGGTGAGAATGTATCACTAGGAGCCATGAGTAAAAATGAAAAATCAGTAGAAACAGTATGAAGTTTTAAGTTTCAAGTTTATTATAAATTTGATTGATCACTTATTCAAAATTCTAAGCGATATACACATCAATAAAATTACAAATTTTTAGGGGCAACAAAACAAACGATAAAAACTCAACCTTGCAAAACATATTAAAGACTAACTTTACAAACATATTAAAACAAAAGGAAAGGATGGGAAGAGAAATACAAATTGTTGATAGTAAATAAGACACTTATGGGAAAAAAACAATAGGAAGGGAGAAAGCAATGTACTTCAAAGAAGTTATGAAGTGGAATTGAAATGAGGCTCTCTAACTATCAAATGCATCCTTAAAAAGAAAGCTTTTTAATTTGCTCTTAAATCTGTATAAATTGCGTTCTTCCTTTAAATAAATAGGGAGGGAATTCCGTGTTTGGGGGGCTGTGACAGAAAAAATGAATTGCCGCCATTGTTTTAATAATTTTAAGTGAGGGAATTATTAGTTGATGTTGATCGTTTGACCTCAATAATCTTGTTGAGGTAGGGAATCAGTAATTTATGAATAAAAGCAGGAATTTTGTATAGCAAAGATTTGAGAGTTAGCAGACTTAATTTATATATTATACAGTGAGTGACTGGGAGCCAATGCGCTTTCTTAAGGAGAGGTGTCGTGTGATCAAATTTCTTAGCTTTCATTATGTTTAATTGAAGCATTTTGGATAATCTGTAAACGTCTGATTTCATTTTGGGCAATTCCCTTGAACAGAGCATTACAATAATCAATTTTTGAAATTACCAAGGAATGAATTAATATGTTAAGTGACTTTGGACATAAAAATTTCAAAACTGTCCAGCAAAAAGAAAGAAAGAAAAAAATAATAATATACGAAGGCCTCTGGTGGACGATAAGAAAGGAAGGCATAGAGAACTTAGAAAAAGTTCAGCCAAAATAGGAGTGATTGAGAGAAAAGGGGGAAAAGCAGTCAGCCAAGAGACGCCTGTTTTTTGTTTATTTTTTTATTATTATTATTATTTTGTTTGTTTTCCCTTCTAAAACAGAATATCATGAATTAATATATGATATCGTAACACTGAAATACAGATACTAAGAGGATCAGAGTTAACAAGTATACTCATATTGTAGGAATCAGCTCATATTGAAGATGACAAAATAAATTGCTGCCAATGCATAGAACAAGGCACCATAGGGTGGGTTAATAATGTACTATAAAAGTTGAGCACTGGGAGAACATAAAATTACACTAAAATAAAAAAAATAAAAAAATGTTTTAGCAAAGGCATATTGGAGAGGTATACTATGGAAATAATGTCAAAATAGTTAATAATTTGTAAAAGTCTTCAAATGAGTTTCAGTAAGCAAAAACAATCCATATAACCAAAAGAGTGTGGAAAAACATAAGCGTATAAAAAAATAGGTACAAGTACCTCAAGAACAGTAGCTATGTTGAAGTTCAGTAAGAAAACAAAAAGGGAAAAAGTTGCAGACATTGCTATGGGAAGATTACATGATAATAAATGCATTATGTCCTAATACCAAGAACAACTACTGTACATGCAGCAGACTTGTAACCAAGTTTCCTGAGACCTGTAAACAGTAATGGAGACATGGATAAAGAAGCAATATTATATATTGGACTGGAGAGGATGGAACCATTTTCCTAAGGATCTGTATATGCTAGCATGTTATGGTATGCAAACACTATGCCAGGAGGAAAAAATAATATATGAGAGAAAGGAGTAGAGAAATGTTACTGCAACAAAAAAAAAAAAACAGGAGAGAAAAAAGGTAGATGAAATATATACGTGATATGACAAATTTTATGACTCAGCGAGAAAAAGGAAGGCACAGCATATATATGGAGAGAAACATGTTCAAAGGAGAGAATACTGCAACAGAAGTAAGAAGGCAATCTTTGAACATATACAGAAGTGATATCAGAAGTGCTAAGATTTATACAGGGTTGAACGAGGAGGAATAAAGTAACATCATGATATAGAACATTATGAAAGAGACTTCCATAACTTACATAGCCCATTTATATTGATACGATATATAACAAAAAATTGTTCAAAGAAAAATAATAAGGCATAGAAAGAATGAGAAGAGAGATTTACTGCAACACAACATTAAAGAAGAGACAAAAGGCATATAGAATATAGTTATATCGGAGAGAAATAATCAGGCCAGGTTCTAGGCAGCATGCGTAGAGGTGTGAAAATATTATTCAAGAGGAGAAAGAAGAGGAATGAAGAACACAAGCACTCTGACGTTACTGTAGAGCAGTGGTTCCCAAACCTGTCCTGGGGGACCCCCAGCCAGTCAGGTTTTCAAGATATCCCTAATGAATATGCATGAGAGAGATTTGCATATAATGGAAGTGACAGGTATGCAAATCTCTCTCATGCATATTCATTAGGGATATCTTGAAAACCTGACTGGCTGGGGGTCCTCCAGGATAGGTTTGGGAACCATTACTGTAGAGGTATAGTATAGAAAAGAAAAAAAAAAAAAGATATGCAGGGCATGCACATCTTAGGGATAAATAAACATTGTATCGTAAAAATTGTACATAGAAGCAAGGAAAAAGAAACATTTACAGTTAGGAACACAAAATAAACATCATCAGCAAAACTTGTTTAAATAGAGTACCAGGTATAGAGGAGTAAAATACGAGATATAGAGATCGAGAGTTGTTATGGCAGGTTTAATGAGAGAAAGAAAACGAGGTCGAATGGAAAGACGGTTCAAGGTATGACGATATTAAGAGAGATTCTGGAAGTTTCCAAAGCAGTAACCAGTAAGGTACAATGAACAAAGCTTATATTGATCGAACTTGCAAGATAATAGAACTAACAGTTTTAATCATCAGTAAATAGACAATAGAAAGCGAATAACACTACAAAAGACAACAGTGATTAAAATTTAACTGGCAACACAAGGCAATCAATAGTAGAAAACAGAGCAATACCAGACAACTTAAAAGTAAAGGGCTGGTAAATGCATCAAAGGAAGACCAAATATTAGCGGAAAAGTTAATCGAGACCCCATACCATGGGACTGGATCTAGTTCAGATGAGCTTGCAGGAGACAGAATTCTTGGAGGCCATACAAGATTGCTTCATGGAGCAGCTTGATAGAGAACCGACGAGAGGAAATGTCACTCTGGATCTAATCCTAAATGGACTAAGGGGACCTGCTAAGGAAGTGTAAGTAGTGGGACCGTTGGGAAACAGCGATCATAATATGATCAAGTTCAAGGTTGAGGTAGGAATACCGAAAGGAAACCATAGCGACAACTTTTAACTTCAGGAAAGGAAACTACGAAGCAATGAGGGGAATGGTAAAAAAGAAACTTAGGAACACTTCCAAAAAAATGGCAAACCGTTGAACATGCCTGGTCTTTTTTCAAGGACATGGTGAGCGAGGCGCAAAATTTTATATCCCCAGATTCAGAAAAGGGTGCAAAAAGAGTCGAACAAAAGACCCGGCTTGGATAACTAAAATAGTGAAGGAAGCGATAGGCAAAAATAAAAATTCATTCAGAAAATGGAAAAAGGACAAAACTGAGGGAAATTGGAAAGAGCACAGGAAGTATCAAAAAGAATGTCACCGTGTGGTTCGAAAAGCCAAAAAGAGAGTATGAAGAGAGACTAGCCAGGGAAGCATGAAATTTCAAACCGTTCTATAGATATGTTAAAGGGAAACAGCTGGCTAGGGAGAAGGTGGGACCGCTGGACGACAGAGACAGGAAGAAGTGGTGAAGGAGGAGAAAGAGGTTGCGGAAAGACTTAACATGTTCTTTTCGTCTGTATTTACAAGCGAAGACACAACCAACATACCGGAACCTGAGCAAATCTTCAATGGAAATCAAGCACAAAAGTTAACATCCATGGAAGTGAGCCTTGAAGAAAAAACTGACAAATCCCCGGACGGAATCCATCCAAGGGTTCTGAAGGAACTAAAGGAGGAAATAGCGGAACTACTGCAGCAAATTTGCAACCTATCCCTGAAAACAGGCATGATCCCAGAGTATTGGAAGATAGCCAACGTTACGCCCATCTTTAAAAAGGGATCAAGAGTTGACCCGGGAAACTACAGACCGGTGAGTCTGACCTCGGTTCCGGGAAAAATGGTGAAAGCACTGATAAAAGAAAACATCGATGAACATTTTGAAAAAAACAAACTTCTTATAACCAGCCAACATGGTTTCTGCAGGGGGAGATCGTGCCTGACTAACTTATTGCACTTCTTTGAGGGAATTAACAAACAGATGGACAGAGGAGACCCCATAGACATCATATACCTAGATTTCCAGAAAGCCTTTAACAAGGTGCCTCATGAACATCTACTCCGGAAACTGAAGAACCATGGGGTGGACGGAGAGGTGCATAGATGGATCAGAAACTGGTTAGAGGGTAGGAAACAGAGGGTAGGGGTGAAGGGCCACTACTTGGACTGGAGGAAGGTCACGAGTGGTGTTCCGCAGGGCTCGGTGCTCGGGCCGCTGCTATTTAATATATTCATAAATGATCTAGAAACAAGGACGAAGTGTGAGATAATAAAATTTGCGGACGACACCAAACTATTTAGTGGAGCTCGGACAAAGAAGGACTGCGAAGAATTGCAAAGGGACTTGGACAAACTAGGGGAATGGGCGACGAGATGGCAAATGAAGTTCAATGTTGAGAAGTGTAAAGTATTGCATGTGGGAAGCAGAAACCCAAGGTACAATTATACGATGGGAGGGATGTTATTGAACGAGAGTACCCAAGAAAGGGACTTGGGGGTAATAGTGGACATGACAATGAAGCCGACGGCACAGTGCGCAGCGGCCGCTAAGAGAGCGAATAGAATGCTAGGTATAATCAAGAAGGGTATTACAACCAGAACGAAGGAAGTTATCCTGCTGCTGTATCGAGCAATGGTGCGTCCGCATCTTGAGTACTGCATCCAATACTGGTCGCTGTACCTTAAGAAGGCTATGGAGTTACTCGAGAGAGTTCAGAGGAGAGCGACACGTCTGATTAAAGGGATGGAAAACCTTTCATATGCTGAAAGATTGGAGAAACTGGGTCTCTTTTCCCTGGAGAAGAGGAGACTTAGAGGGGATATGACTTACAAAATCATGAAGGGCATAGAGAGAGTAGAGAGGGACAGTTTCTTCAAACTTTCAAAAAATAGAAGAACAAGAGGACACTCAGAAAAGTTGAAAGGAGACAGATTCAAAACAAATGCTAGGGCAGAGTACTGTACTAGGGTTTAAGAAAGGATTGGATACTTTCCTGCTGGAAAAGGGGATAGAGGGGTATAGATAGAGGATAGAGGATTACTGCACAGGTCCTAGACCTGTTGGGCCACCGCATGAGCAGGCTGCTGGGCACGATGGACCCCAGGTCTGACCCAGTGGAGGCATTGCTTATGTTCTTAAAAAACTTTAGTGGCATTGTTCAGCGTGATTACGATGCATGCAGGATAGTGAAGGCTGAAACGTGCATTCATAGATTTCAGGCACGGTCTCAGTGCAAGGAAAGATTTTCTTTTCCGGGAAGTGGTTTTGGCTAAGTCTGGCACGATCAATATTTTCTTACTGTCGATAAGAATTCCAGGGTGATTCCTAGCCGCTGTAAGAATTTGCAAGGCCTGTGGGAAGGGGAGGAGCTTAGAGACAATCGGGCGCGGAAAAGGCTGGTTCTGGTGCAGATGGGAAGGCACTCGGTGGGAGTGTTCAATCTCGAGGTCGCAGGCAGGAACAAGATTGAGGACCTTAGGTAGCCAGATCTTCAGGAACATAGTCATATCTGTGAGTTTCAAGTTTTATTAGGATTTTATATACCACATATCAAGGTTATCTAAGCGGTTTTAAATCAGGTGCCTTTTATTCCTTCTTTCAGCCCAATGATCTGTATATTGTTTCTCCTACTCCAATTGGCCATGTCTTCCAAATCTTGCTCTAATTTTTTGAAATGTTTATCATTGGTGTTGTGCAAATTCTAGTGCAGCAGAATCTGCACAAGATTCGAGTTTTTCAATTCTCAGCTGGAAAGCCGATAAAAAAGTATTTATTGTGGCTAGGTCATCCTTAAGCTCCTTCGTTGTCTCAAAATGCTTGATGGTTAGTTCACGGAGAGCACGAAGTTCCTCCAGCATGATATCGCTAGAAATAGTAGCTTTTTTCTCCAGCGCCATTTTTCTGGCATTAGAGGATTCGGTTTGGTTCTTTTAAAACCTGCTGTTGAGCTGGTAGATATTTCCATCTTGGATGGTTTGGAAGTGGACATCTTCCTACAGCAGATGGTTGGCAAAGAAGCTCTTTTAAACAGCAAAAATGAGCCTAGTGATAATTAATTCCTGCAATCGAGGGAGAGCACCAAGTTCAGGCGTCCATCTTGACTGTGGCTCAGGACACCTCCCCTCAGACGTCTGTGGCGGCCAAGCCTGCGCCGTCTTTTTGACTGGCCCAGTTGGAGCAGGCCAGCCCCCTCCGTCCTCGAGCCCAGTACTTTCTAATCCCCAAAAAGAACGGGGACCTGCACCCTATCCTGGACCTCTGCGTGCTGAACAGGTTCCTGGTCAAGGAGAAGTTCCATATGTTTCTCTTCCCACACTGTATCCCCTGATGGATGAGGGAGACTGGCTATGTTCCCTGGACCTGAAGGAGGCCTACACTCACATCCCGATTCACCCGGCCTCTCGCAGGTTCCTTCGCTTTCAAGTGGGAGACCTTCACCTGCAGTATCAAGTCCTCCCGTTCAGGCTCGCTTCATCCCCACGAGTCTTCACGAAGTGCCTCTTCAAGTGTTTCCGTACCTCGACGACTGGCTTATCAAAGCACCGTCACGGCGGGAGGTTATTTCAGTGACCCAACGGACTATTACGTTCCTTCAGTGTCTGGGCTTCGAGGTCAACTTCCTCAAGTCCCAGTTGTGCCCCTTCTCAGTCTCTGCAGTTCATTGGGGCGATTTTGGAAATGGTTCACCTCCGCTCGTTTCTGCCTCAACCTCGGCAGACTGCCCTCATCCACCTGTGCCAGCAGGTCTCTCTTCAGTCTACGGCCTCGGCCAAGCAGATGATGATCATGTTGGGACACATGGCCTCCACCGTTCATGTGACTCCTTTTGCCAGATTTCACCTCCGGGTACCTCAGTGGACCCTGGCATCCCAGTGGAGACAGGACCAGGATCCCGCCTCTCAGCACATTGCAGTGACTCCCTCCTTGAGGCATTAACCTCTGCTGGTAGATGCTCTCTTCCAATCTTTCCAAAGGTCTTCTCTTTCTCACACCACTGCCGCAGGTCCTTACAACGGACTCCTCCGCGTATGCCTGGGGGGCTCACCTCGATGGCCTCCGGACTCAGGGTCTTTGGTCGAGCACCGACCGTCGCTGTCACATCAACCTGCTGGAGCTTTGGGCCATTTTCAATGCGCTGGTCACCTTTCGGCATTTGCTTCAGGATTGCGTGGTCCTAATGCGCACAGACAACCAGGTGGCGATATATTATGTGAACAAGCAGGGGGTACGGGTTCCCTGTCTCTCTGCCGGGAGGCTCTTCATCTCTGGGAGTGGGCGATATGCCACAACATCTTCCTTCGAGCGGTCTACATCCAGGGTGCACAAAACTGCCTGGCGGACAGATTAAGTCGCCTTTTCCAGCCTCACGAATGGTCGCTCCATTCCTCGACTCTGCGTCAGCTGTTTGCTCGATGGGGGACGCCGTAGATAGATCTGTTCGCCTCACCCCTGAACCACAAGTTGCCTTGCTTCTGCTCCAGGATTTACTCCCCGGATCGTCTCGAGGCGGATGACTTCCTTCTGGATTGGTCGGGCGGGTTCCTCTACGCGTTCCCTCCTTTTCCTCTGATTCTGCGGACACTAGTCCATTTCAAGTCAGCTCATGCCGCCATGATTTTGATAGTTCCTCGGTGGCCGGGGCAGCTGTGGTTCTCCCTTCTCCTCCAACTCAGTGTCGGGAAGCCTCTACTTCTACCTGTGTTTCCTTCTCTGCTGTCTCAGAGTCAGGGTTCACTGCTGCATCCCAATCTGCAGTCTCTACACTTAACAGCTTGGTTCCTCTCCACGTGACTCCCTCCTTCGATTTCTCTCCGTCAGTGAGGGATGTTCTCGAGGCCTCTCGGAAGAGTTCCTCTCGACAATGCTACTCCCAGAAATGGACTAGATTTGCTGCATGGTATACTGGGCATCGCCTGGAGCCACTTTCTGCTTCCTTGTCTTCAGTGCTGGATTATCTGTTGCCCTTGTCTCAGTCTGGTTTCAAATCGACATCCATTCGAGTCCATCTCAATGCGATTGCTGCTTTTCATCAGCCGCTTGATGGGAAGCTGGTCTCTGTCCATCCGGTGGTTTCCCAATTTATGAAGGGCCTTTTCAATATTCATCCTCCACTCATGCCTCCCCTGGTGGTTTGGGATCTTAATGTGGTTCTGGCTCATTGACAAAGCTCATCTGAAGTTTTTCACTTGGAAGGTCTTGTTCCTGATTGCCCTCACGTCTGCTCGCAGAGTCAGTGAGCTGCAAGCTCTTGTTGCGGACCCGCCTTTTACTGTTTTTCATCATGACAAGGTGGTCTTTCGTACTCATCCTAAGTTCTTGCCTAAGATGGTTTCGGATTTCCACCTCAACCAGTCCATTGTTCTTCTGGTGTTTTTTACTAAGCCCCACTCTCATCCTGGAGAGGTAGCGCTTCACACTCTTGACTGTAAGAGGGCATTGGCTTTTTATCTCCAACGCACCCAATCTCATCGGACGGCTCCTCAACTCTTCATATATTTTGATCCCAATCAGTTGGGGCATCCTGTTTCCAAGCGCACCCTGTCCAACTGGTTGGCTGCTTGTATTTCCTTCTGCTACACTCAGGCTGGTCTCCCGCTGCAGGGTCAGGTGACAGGGTCAGGTCACAGGGCATAAAATCAGAGCAATGGCGGCATCTGTCACTTTCCTCAGGTCCACGCCTATTGAGATCTGCAAGGCCGCCACTTGGTCCTCGGTTCATACCTTCACCTCTCACTATTGTCTGGATACTTTTTCCAGATGCGACGGCCTGTTCGGCAAGTTGGTTCTGCGTAATCTGTTCTCTTAAATTGCCAACTCTCTCTCCTGGTTAGCTTGGAGGTCAAACTGGACAGTGAAAGATGTATATCAACTATTCTTCAAACAAGATACTACAATACAGTAAGTTGATAATAATAGATAATCCTAAATGGAGGAAAAGATCTCAGATACACCACTAAGGGAACATATGTTGTTTCTCCCTGTAATCATGTGGTGTTGAGTTTCTTTCATCGATCAAAAACCTCCACTATTTATGAAATTGCTAACCATTAATAAAAATATTTTTCTGTTTTTTATATTTTTTAATCTTTAGTGTATTTTTTAAATCAATGGCAGCTTATTTAATATTTGAAATGACATATGGTATTAGCCACTAAATAGTCAAACGTGCAGAAAATGTTTTTACTTATCTGCAGCTGAAGAGACAGGTTAAAGTGCTCGGGTGCTCCAGTGAAAGTGCAAAAAACGGGTCCCGTTTCACCCAATTAAGGGCTTCATCAGGAAACGAGCTTTATCAAATTTAAAATATTAAAGAGTCATTCAAAGATAATACATAAAGTTGACATTCACATATTAATCACATAACTTAAAAAGCATAGAAAAACTTACTGCTTATGTGGGATAGATCCTTTCTATTCACATCTTATTTCATTCAAAATGGCGCTTTTAACCCTAAAGCATGCCGACACATGCGCAGTAAATATGCAAATTCATTTATGACGTCGATAGAATTCAAGCCCGACTGGGCTCTCATGGCTTTATTTAAAAAACGCTAGCGCATGCGTATTAACTAAATAATTCAACTCATCTATATTAGTTTATACAACTGATTCATATGAGAGATTTAAGTCACTTTAGTAATGTTGGACATTTCTAGGACCACACATTGATGTATTTGTAATGTTCAAAATCAAACTAAATGAACATCGACCACTCAACTTTGGTATTAAGTCCATAGGGATATGAGCTATTTAATCTATAGATCCATCTGGACTCTCGTTGTTGTAGACGGCGGAATCGATCTCCACCTCTAATAGATCTTGGTTCAATGTCAATGACTAAACATTTTAAATCTTGAAATGAATGATTCATCAATTTGCAATGTTCAACTATGACTTCGGAGCACCGTTCATGTTTCAAATTCGATTTGTGTTCACGCATTCTAGTTCTCAAGTCTCTGGACGTCATGCCGACATAAAACTTGTCACAAGGACACATAATCAAATAAACAATGTAAGTAGTTTTACAGTTGGTTAAATGTTTAAGAGAATATGTTCTTTGATCCTGTGGGTTAGTGAATTCTTTGCATTCTTTGGTAATACTGCAGATGTTGAAACAACCACATTTATAATGTCCTAACACTGCATCTCCTCTTGAAGGTTTGATGGATCTCTGAGAAATAAAAGATGGACTTAAAATTTCTTTTAAATTTTGATTTCTACAGAATGCAATTCTCAGTTGTTTATGTTCAAATAATGGATTTAAATTCACTATATCCCAGTTTCTTTTAATGATATCCACTGCTATCTTACTCTTAGAACAGTATCTCATAACGAAAGTCTCATAGTCATCCTGTTGTACTTCGGAAGAAATTCCTTTGAATTGATGTAACAAATGTTCTCGATTTAGAAATTTCGCACGTTTGCAAGATATATTAAGAATTTTCTTTGGATACCCTCTTGATTCCAATTTATTTTGTAAAGCTTTAGATTGTATATTATATTCCTTTAAAAATGAACAGTTTCTTCTAATTAAGAAATGCCTTCACCGGATCAGACCGAGGTCCATCAAGTCCGGCGTTCCGCTCACGCAGCGGCCCATTTAGGTTCTCTATTATGAAAACCTGAAATTACCGTATCCCTCAATATGATTTGCAAGAAGGTGTATATCCAACTTGTGCTTGAAACCCCGAAGAGTTGTCTCCGCCACAACATCTTCTGGTAGAGAATACCAGGCGCCCACCACTCGTTGTGAGAAACAGAACTTCCTGGCATTCGTCCTGAACCTGCTGCCACCCAGTTTCAGGCTGTGACTTCTTGTCCGTGTCATATCTGAAAATGTTAGTAATGCTGGATTTTGGTCTATTTCATCCAATCCTTTTAATAATTTAAAAGTCTCTATCAAATCTCCTCTCAGTCTTCTCCTCTCGAGTGTGAACAGTCCCAGTTTCCTGAGGCGTTCCTCATAGCTCAAATTTTCCATTCCTTTGACTAGTTTCGTGGCTCGCCTTTGCACCTTCTCCAACATAGTTATCTTGAGGTAAGGAGACCAGTGTTGAACACAGTATTAAACTAAACTAAACTAAACCTTAGGTTTGTATACCGCACCATCTCCGCATGCGCAGAGCTCGGTACGGTTTACAGAGGTTAAGAGGAAAGGAATTACAAAGAAGGGATATAGGAGAGGGACTGAGAAGATAGAGGTGAAGGGTACTAGAGAACGGGAGAAGATTAGATTTTTGAGAAGAGCCAAGTTTTCAAGCGTTTACGGAAGGATTGGAAGGAGCTAGAATTTCTGAGCGGGGATGAGAGGTTGTTCCAGAGTTCCGTGGTTCTGAAGGGGAGGGATGTTCCAAGTTTTCCTGCGCGGGATATACCTTTTATAGATGGGAAAGATAGTTTCAGTTTTTGGGAGGGTCTAGAAGAGAGCGGGTTTGATGAATTCCAGAAGAGTGGGATAACGGGAGGAAGGACGCCATGTAGAATCTTGAAGGCTAAGCAGGCACATTTATAGAGGACTCTGGAGTATACTGGGAGCCAGTGAAGCTTAGAGAGGAGTGGGGAAACGTGATCGAACTTGCCTTTTGCGAAAATAAGCTTGGCAGCGGTGTTCTGAATTAGCTGAAGTCTATGGAGGTTTTTCTTAGTTAGGTTTATATAGATGGAGTTGCAGTAGTCTAGTCTAGAGAGGATGGTGGAATGGACGAGGATGGCGAAATGAGAATGATGAAAGCAAGATCTTACTTTTCTTAACATATGGAGGCTAAAGAAGCATTTTTTTACCAGGGAGTTGAGGTGATCGTTGAAGGAGAGAGAGGAGTCTAAGATGATGCCTAGGACTTTGCTTGAAAACTCAAGATGAAGAGTGGGGCCGGAAGGTAGAGGGATGGAGGTGGGTAAATGATCTGAAATTGGGCCGAGCCAAAGTAGTTTGGTTTTGGACTCATTCAGTTTCATTTGTACAGATTGGGCCCAGGATTGGAGGTTCGTAATACATGTGGAGATGTTCTCAGCGAGGTTCAAGAGGTTCGCATCGGTTTCGAGGAGGATGAGGATGTCGTCAGCATAGGAGTAGAGAGTTTCTAGGGGGGATAGATGAAGGAGTTTCAGAGAGGACATGTAGATGTTGAAAAGAATAGGAGAGAGGGGTGAGCCTTGCGGGACTCCACATTTCGGCTTCCAGGCAGGGGATGAGGAACCGTTTGTGTTAACGGTGTAGGAGCGGAAGCGTAGGAATTTCGAGAACCAATCAAGGACTGTGGAGCTTATGCCTATTTCGGAGAGTTGGAAGATAAGGATGTCGTGGTGAACGACATCGAAGGCTGCAGAGAGGTCGAATTGAAGAAGAACAGCGAATTTGTTTCGAGAATGGAGTTGTTGCACCTTAGAGATTAGTGAGGCCAAGAGGGATTCGGTGCTGAAGTTGGGTCTGAAGCCGAATTGGTGGGGTAGGAGGATAGAGAATCGTTCTAGGTAGGATGAGAGTTGGGTGGATATGATGGATTCTAATAACTTGGTTAGGAGAGGGATATTTGCTATAGGACGGTAGTTAGATGGAATGGTGGGATCAAGGTCGGCCTTTTTCAGTAGAGGGGACAATGAAATGTGTCCCATGTCGGGGGAGAAAAGGCCCGATGTTAGGGCAGAGTTTATGAGGTCGGTGAGGGAAGCGATGGCCTGTGTAGGGATATTCTCGAATAGATAGGAGGGGAAAGGATCCAAAATGCACTTGCAAGTTTTTAGTTTGAGGCAGAGTTTGGAGACTTGCGGTTCAGAGACAAGCTCGAAGGCGGTCCAGGATCTGTCGGCAGGAATGGGGGTGGATACAGGTGAGGTAGGGTTGAGATCAATAGAGGTCAGGGAATTGTAGGAGACTGTGGGAGGGAAGGAGCATCTTAGAGTGGTAACCTTTTCATTAAAGAAATTTGCAAGGGCATCGGCTGATAGGGATGGTGGAAGCGAAGGTGGGTCTTTTTTTGTAGTTAGGGAGCGCCAGATGTTGAACAGCGCACTGATCTGGTTGTTGGATCTAGAGATCTTGTCTCCAAAGAAGTTTTTCCTGGCTTTTTTTAGTGTTGAATTGTAAAATTTAATATTAGCCCTCCAGGTCTGTCTATCAGAGGGGGATTTAGATTTTTTCCATTTGCGCTCCAAAGCGCGACATTTCTGTTTCAATTCTCTGTGAAGAGGTAGGTACCAGGGGGCCTTTCAGGGGTAGGAGATGGTTTTGGTGGTTAATGGAGCAAGGGAGTGGTAGGTGGACTCGGAGAGGGCGGTCCAGTTGTGCCAATGTGATTCGGGGTCTGTAGGTCTAGGGTTGGAGGAGAGTTTGTTGAGGAGTTTGGACCAGAATAGGTTGCTCGAGGTTTTTTTGCGGTAGGTTATGGAATAAGAGGAGTGGGGTGGGGAGTCAAGATGTGACATGAAGACGGGGAGACAGGTAGTCCCTAAGAAATGATCTGACCAGGGGACTCTGTAAAGTGGCATTATGACTTCTTCCGATCTACTCGTGATCCCGTTCTTAATCATGCCCAACATCCTGTTTGCTCTCTTCGCCGCCGCCGCACATTGCGTCGATGGCTTCAGGTTTCTGTTAATCAGTACCCCCAGATCCCTTTCCTGTTCGCATTTTGCTAATGTTACTCCAAACATTCTATACTCTTGTTCTTTATTTTTTTTTTCCTAGATGCATCACCTTGCATTTATTTATGTTAAAATTCATCTGCCACTTTGTCGCCCATGTTTCCAGCTATCTCAGATCCTTCTGAAGCTCCTCGCAGTCCCTTTGAGAGCCAACCGACCGACTTAATTTTGTATCATCGGCAAACTTTATTATATTGCAAGTTGTTTCCTCCTCAAGATCGTTTATAAAAATATTGAACAAAATAGGCCCAAGAACCAAGCCCTGGGGCACTCCACTAGTCACATTCACCCAGTCTGAAAATTTCCCTTTTATGCTAACCCTCTGCTTTTTGTTCTCTAGCCATTTACCGATCCATCTATGCACTTCCCCTCCTATTCTGTGGCTTAGTAATTTCTTCATAAGCCTTGCATGTGGGACCTTGTCAAATGCCTTCTGGAAGTCCAAGTAAACTATGTCTACTGGATCACCAGTATCCATATGTTTGTTCACTATCTCAAAGAATTGTAGTAAATTTGTCAAACAAGACTTCCCTTTCCTGAATCCATGTTGACTAGCCCTTATTAGTTTGTGATCCTCCAAGTGTTGCACAATGCTATCTTTAATAAGTGTTTCAATTATCTTCCCAGGAACCGATATGAGGCTCACAGGTCGGTAGTTTTCTGGATCACCTCTTGATCCTTTTTTGAAAATTGGGATGACATTTGCTGTCCTCCAGTCTTCTGGTATTTGCCCTGTTCTAATTGACATGTTAGCTACAGCTTGTAATAGTTCACCAATTTCCACCTTAAGTTCCTTTAATACTCTCGGGTGAATTCCGTCTGGTCCAGGGGATTTGTCATTTTTTAGTTTGTTAATCTGTACGTATATCATGTCTAGCGTAACATTTACTGTTGAGAAGTTGTCCTCTATGCCACCGGTTAATATCCTCCCTATGTCTGGCACTGATGCAATGTCCTCATTTGTGAAGACCGAGGCAAAGAATGAATTTAACCTATCAGCAACCTGTTTGTCCTCTTTAATTGCCCCCTTCATTCCTTGGTCGTCTAGAGGCCCCACTGTCTCTCTTGCTGGTTTCTTTCCTTTTACATATCTAAAAAAGGGCTTGAAGTTTTTGGTTTCTTGTGCTATCTTTTCTTCATAGACTTTTTTGGCGTTTCTTACCACTCTGTGACACTTTTTCTGGTCGATTTTGTGACAGTTCCAGGCCTCCGTTGTTTTTTCCCTCTTCCATTTTTTGAACGAGTTTCGCTTTTCCCTCACTGCCTCTTTCACCTCCTTGGATAACCAAGCTGGTTCACGTTTGTTCTTTTTTCGCTTTCCTTTAGATAATGTGTAGATTCTGTGCTTCTGTGATGGTGTTTTTCAGTAGAGACCATGCTTGATCGACTGTTTGGTATTCCGCTTTTCCCTTCTTGAGCCTTTTTCTAACCATGGTTTTCATGCTGTCATAATTCCCCTTTTTGAAGTTAAAGGCCTTGGATTTAGTCCTGATAGGTTTCCCCATTCCGATGCCAATGGTAAAATAGATCATATTGTGGTCACTTGTCCCTAGCGGAGCCATAACCTCTACTTCCGCTGTCCTTCCAGTAATGCCTTTTATGACCAAGTCCAGGATTGCAGTTCCTCTTGTTGGTTCTTCTACCATTTGTTCAAGGAAACAATCTCCTATCATTTCCAAGAATTTTATCTCCTTTCCGCAGTTAGATGTTCCCAATTTCCAGTTTACCCCTGGATAGTTGAAGTCTCCCATAATTGACACATTTCCTGATTTACAATTTTGAATAATTTCCTCCATCATTTCTTTGTCTATTTCCTCAGTCTGTCCCGGGGGTCGATAATAGAGGCCGATATGTATGTCTGCTTCTTTTTGTCCCGGAATCTTTATCCAGAGTGACTCTAGTTTACCATTTTCTTCTGTGTCTCCTTTTCTAACAGACTCTATGTCTTCCTGGACAAAGAGAGCAATACCACCCCCTTTTTGCCCAATCCTATCTCTTCTGTATAGTTTATATCCTTGCAATGCTGTGTCCCATTCATTTTCCTCATTCCACTATGTTTCTGTTATTCCTATGATATCCAGTTGTTTCCTATTTGCTAATTCTTCCAGCTCGCCCATTTTGTTACTCAAGCTTCTGGCATTCGTGTACATACATTTAAGTTCTCTCCGTGCCAATTTACTGGATTTAGTTGTCCTCACATCCTTTTTTGTATCCATTTGATCTTTTACATTGCCTCTCGTGTCATCTTGATCTTGCCCCAGATCTGTGGTTGAATTTACCTCCTCCTGGTATCCTGGTGTCCGGGCCATCGACCGGTTGTCGACTGTTGACTCTCCCCTGATTTCTAGTTTAAAGCCTTCTCAATGGCCTTCTTAATGTTCTCCGCCAAGACTCTCACTCCCTCTTTGGCGAGGTGTAGTCCGTCTTTTCTATATAACCTGCTTTTACCCCAGAATGCCGTCCAGTTTCGTACGAATTCGAAGCCTTCATCCTCGCACCAACACCTCATCGAGGCATTCACAGCTTTCAGTTCGTCCTGTCTCTTTGCGTCTGCTCTTGGTACCAGAAGGATTTCCGAGAAAACCACCTTCACCTCCCTGACCTTCAGCTGCCTTCCATTTGGGAAAAAGGAAGACGTTCTTTCAATTTTCTAGAATGACTGCTGTCAAACTTCAAAAAGGTATTACGGTCAGTAGATTTAATATATACTTTGGTTGAAAAATTATTTTCAGAATCAAGTGAAATGTCGACATCTAAAAACTGAATATTGTGAGTAGATGAATTCATAGTAAATTGAATATGGGGATCACAGGTACTTAACCAAGTGTGCAAAGATTTTAATTCCAAAGATGTTCCTCCCCATAACATAAAAATATCATCTATAAAACGATGCCAACTCAAAATTTTTCTGCAAAAGGTGATTGAGAAATCCATTCTTTTTCAAAATTAGACATATACAGGTTAACAAAGGAGGGGGCAAAAGCCGCCCCCATTGCCACACCTGAAGTCTGTAAATATAAATCACCATCAAACACGAAATAATTTTCAGTGACCACTAATCTATTCTTATCAACCTATTGTAGTATCTTGTTTGAAGAATAGTTGATATACATCTTTTACTATCCAGTTTGATAGTTCAAGTTTTTGAAAGATGGCCGATAATGCCTTGTTGCAGACTTTGAGCTTCTCTAATGAGATGTTGGACATTTTGAAGGTTCCATCTATATTTGGTGATTTGAGTTCATCAGTTGATGACAATGACTGGCCTAAACTTTTGATATAACAATTTAAATAAAGAGTTGAGATCAGCTTTGAAGAATTTAACTGAAGATACCTCTATTGTTATAAGAAAGGCCGATAAGGGTGGTGCCATTGTTTTATTAAACAAGGAAGATTATATGGGAGAAGCATATAGACAACTTAATGATTCCAACACCTATAGTTAACGGATACAGGGTACAAAGAAGGCTTTTTAACTAAAAGGGATGTTAGATTTTTAAATAAACTTCATACAGTCATCCCTATTTTGTATTTTTTACCAAAGATCCACAAAAATTTAGATCATCCACCTGGTCGACCCATTATCTCTTCAAGAAATTCTATGTTGGAACCTCTTAGTAAGTTTATTGATTTCTTTTTACAAGATGTGGTTATCAATAGTGAATCGTATATCAAAGATACAGCACATTTTTTGAGAATTTTGGATGGGGTTCCTTTAAGTGACTCTTCTTGCATTATGGTCACATTGGATGTCATTTCTCTTTATACCTCTATTCCTCAAGACGCTGCTCTACAGGTTGTGAAAAAAGCAGTAGAGAATCTTCCAAGACCTCATTTAATTCCACCTGAATTTCTTGTCGGTATTACAAGATTAGCGGTCACTGAAAATTATTTCATGTTTGATGGTGATTTATATTTACAGACTTCAGGTGTGGCAATGGGGATGGCTTTTGCCCCCTCCATTGCTAACCAATATATGTCTAATTTTGAAAAAGAATGGATTTCTCAATCATCTTTTGCAGAAAAAATTTTGAGTTGGCATCGTTTTATAGACGATATTTTTTTATGTTATGAGGAGGAACATCTTTGGAATTAAAATCTTTTCACACTTGGTTAAGTACCTGTGATCCCCCATATTCAATTTACTATGAATTCATCTACTCACAATATTCAGTTTTTAGATGTCGACATTTCACTTGATTCTGAAAATAATTTTTCAACCAAAGTATATATTAAATCTATTGACCGTAATACCTTTTTGAAGTTTGACAGCAGTCATTCTAGAAAATTGAAAGAAAGTCTTCCTTTTTCATAATGGTTAGAATTAGAAGAAACTGTTCATCTTTAAAGGAATATAATATACAATCTAAAGCTTTACAAAATAAATTGGAATCAAGAGGTTATCCAAAGAAAATTCTTAATAGAGCTCGCAAACATGCAAAATTTCTAAATCGAGAACATTTGTTACATCAATTCAAAGGAATTTCTTCCAAAGTACAACAGGATGACTATGAGACTTTTGTTATGAGACACTGTTCTAAGAGTAAGATAGCAGTGGATATCATTAAAAGAAACTGGGATATAGTGAATTTACATCCATTATTTGAACATAAACAACTGAGAACTGCATTCTCTAGAAATCAAAATTTAAAAGAAATTTTAAGTCCATCTTTTATTTCTTAGAGATGCATCAAACCTTCAAGAGGAGATGCAGTGTTAGGACATTATAAATGTGGTTGTTGCAACATCTGCAGTATTATCAAAGAATGCAAATAATTCACTAACCCACAGGATCAAAGAACATATTCTCTTAAACATTTAACCAACTGTAAAACTACTTACATTGTTTATTTGATTATGTGTCCATGTGACAAGTTTTATGTTGGCATGACGTCCAGAGACTTGAGAACTAGAATGCGTGAACACAAATCGAATTTGAAACGTGAATGGTGCTCCGAAGTCATAGTTGAACATTGTAAATTGATGAATCATTGATTTCAAGATTTAAAATGTTTAGTCATTGACACTGAACCAAGATCTATTAGAGGTGGAGATCGATTCCGCTGTCTACAACAACGAGAGTCCAGATGGATCTATAGATTAAATAGCTCATATCCCTATGGACTTAATACCAAAGTTGAGTGGTCGATATTCATTTAGTTTGATTTTGAACATTACAAATACATCAATGTGTGGTCCTAGAAATGCCCAACATTATTAAAGTGATTTAAATCTCTCATATGAATCAGTTGTATAAACTAACATAGATGAGTTGAATTATTTAGTTAATACGCATGCGCTAGCGTTTTTTTAATAAAGCCATGAGAGCTCAGTCGGGCTTGAATTCTATCGATGTCATAAATGAATTTGCATATTTACTGCGCATGTGTCGGCGTTCTTTAGGGTTAAAAGTGCCATTTTAAATTAAATAAGATGTGAATAGAAAGGATCTATCCCACATAAGCAGTAAGTTTTTCTATGCTTTTTAAGTTATGTGATTCATATGTGAATATGTCAACTTTATGTATTATCTTTGAATGACTCTTTAATATTTTTAATTTGATATAGCTCATTTCCTGATGAAGCCCTTTATTGGGTGAAACGGGACCCGTTTTTTGCACTTTCACTGGAGCACCCGAGCACTTTAACCTGTCTCTTCAGCTGCAGATAAGTAAAACTTTTTTCTGCACGTTTGACTATTTAGTGGCTAATACCATGAGTGTCATTTCAAATATTAAATAAGCTGCCATTGATTTAAAAATACACTAAAGATTAAAAATATATAAAAAACAAAGAAAAATATTTTTATTAATGGTTAGCAATTTCATAAATAGTGGAGGTTTTTGATCGATGAAAGAAACCCAACACCACATGATTACAGGGAGAAACAACATATGTTCCCTTAGTGGTGTATCTGAAATCTTTTCCTCCATTTAGGATTATCTATTATTATCAACCTATTGTAGTATCTAGCTTGGAGGTCACCCACATGTAGAGAATATGCTACCTGCTTGTCCTGGGATAAAGCACAGTTACTTACCATAACAGGTGTTATCCAGGGACAGCAGGCAGATATTCTCGCAACTCACACGCCTCCCCGGGTTGGCTTCTTTGCTAGCTATCTGAACTGAAGACCATGTTGAGGAGATGCGCCCTCTAGTGGAGAAGGAAGGCACACGCATGCGCAGTGCAGCACTAGCAAACTTCGAGATCTTCAATCAAGTTTGCTTGAAAAGCTGTCCGCGATGGGGCTCCGTGGATGACGTCACCCACATGTAGAGAATATCTGCCTGCTGTCCCTGGATAACACCTGTTACGTTAAGTAACTGTGCTTTCTATGCTGCTTATCCTAGGAATAAGCAGTGGATTTCCCGAAGCCATCTCAATAATGGCCTATGGACTTCTCTTTTATGAAATTATCCAAACCTTTTTAAAACCCTGCTAAGCTAACTGTTAGCTTAGCAGGGTTTTAAAAAGGTTTGGATAATTTCATAAAAGAGAAGTCCATAGGCCATTATTGAGATGGCTTCGGGAAATCCACTGCTTATTCCTAGGATAAGCAGCATAGAATTCCAGCAACGAATTCCAGAGTTTAATTATACATTGTGTGAAGAAATATTTTCTCCAGTTTGTTTTAAATCTACTACTTAGTAGCTTCATCGCATGTCCCCTAGTCCTAGTATTTTTGGAAAGAGTGAACAAGCAATTCACAAGTGACTCATGCTCAATCCTGATTCAACAATCACCTGTTGAATCACCAGCCCTTTAACTCAACCAGCGCTGACCCCTATCCTTTTCAATGTGCCTATCCTAACTGCCTCAAGTTTCAGATATTTGGGGCTTATACTGAACGCCAAACTGTCTTTTTAAAAGCATGTTTTTTTAAACTATTCAGTCTGGTTTTCTCTCTCCATGTAAGCTTCACTATTTCCATTCTTTTCTTGATTTTGATTCATTCTTTACTCTTATTTATTTATTTAATTTCCTATACTGTTCTCCCAAATAAGCTCAGAACGGTTTACATGAATTTATTCAGGTACTCAAGCAATTTTCCCTTTCTGTCCCGGTGGGCTCACAATCTAGCTAATGTACCTGGGGCAATGGGGGGGATTAAGTGACTTGCCCAGGATCACAAGGAGCAGCATGGGTTTGAACCCACAACCCCAGGGTGCTGAGGCTATAGCTTTAACCACTGCGCCACACACTCCCCATGCTATGATCATCTCCAAACTCATCTGTTGTGACTCCATTTATACAGGTATTACATTATTGCAAACTAAACATTTACAAACTTTACAGAATACTAATATCCATCTACTTTGTCTTGTGTGTCATTTTGACTACTTGACCCCATTTTTCTCTGTTTACATTGGCTACCTGTTCGCTGTCATATGCTGTTAAAATTTCTATGTCTCTCACAAGATTCTTCATCCAAGTCAGCCTCCTTACCTGGCAACCATAACCATTCATATATCCTTATGTGAGCCCTCTGTTTCCTTGATTCAAACCACCTGGTCCTTCCAAACAGTCTCGCTATGATTCTACTAGATCGGGGGTCGGCAACCTGCGGCTCCAGAGCCGCATGCGGCTCTTTTCCACCTTTGCTGCGGCTCCGGTAGTGTGTCACGCAGGCATGCACCTTACAAGTCCAGCGTCGCGGCGGGAAATAGCCATGCTGAGCAGTTAGCTCAGCACATACACAGATGAAAGCCTTGCTTGCTGATTGGTCCGGCGGCCCCGCCCCGCCGTGCCGCCGGACCAATCAGCAAGCAAGGCTTTCATCTGTGTATGTGCTGAGCTAACTGCTCAGCATGGCTATTTCCCGCCGCGACGCTGGACTTGTAAGGTGCATGCCTGCGTGACACACTACCGGAGCCGCAGCAAAGGTGGAAAAGAGCCGCAGCAAAGGCTATTTCCCACCGTGACTCTGGATTTGTAAGGTGCCTGAAAAAGAAATCATCCTGGCCGGGGTCGGTGTCATGCTCCGGAGATCTACAGCCTTCCTATCTCCCTCTCCCTTCTACCTGCTTCCGGCCACATCCCCTGGTCCGCGGCTCTCTTCGGCAACTCAGCAGCAGCGATCGACACAAGCTTCTGACGTCGGGGCCTACCCTCTGCGAGTCCTGCTTGTTTCAACTTCCTTTTTCCACAAAGGCGGGACTCGTAGAGGGAAGGCCTCGATGTCGGCAGCTTGTCTTGATCACTGCTGCTGACGAGTTGCTGAAGAGAGCCGCGGAGCAGGGGGGTGTTGCCAGGTGCAGGTAGAAGGGAGAGGGCCAGATGCAGGACTCGTGGGTGAGGGAGGAGAAGAGAGAGAGAGAAAGAGAGAGGGGAGGGAAACAAAAGGAAATCTTTCATACTGGGCTGGGCCGGAGTGGAGGAAGGGTGGAAAGATTCTAGCTACAGGGTGCAGTAACAAAGGAAAAGGGGGGGAAAGCTGAAAATGGAGATAGTGACACAAAGAAGAGAAAGGGTAAGCAGGACCTACTGAATAAGGATAGAGATACAGAGGGGACATGAAGAGGAGGTGAAATAGAGACATAGAAGTAATGCTGAAAAAGTGGGGGGGGGGAGATAAAGATATTGAAAGGGCAAATGGTGAACATGGCGTAAAGATAAGGACAGAGACAAATGAAGATTCTGAAAAAGTGGTGAGATAGGGATATAGGTGAGATGGACACAAAGAAGGGTGATGCTGGAAAATAGGTGGAATGGTAATTCTGACAGACACAGAAGGGAAATGCTGGGTCAAGGAGAGATGGGGCTCAGGCTGGATGGAATGAGGAGAAATGCCTTGTTGGCCCGGAACTTCCTCTCCTACATCAGAATTGACGTCAGGGAGCGGAATGCTGGTCAGCGCAACACTTCTGCAGGGAAAGCTTGGGACGGCGGTGGCTTGGGGGCTGTTCCCCGATTGCGGTGGCAGCAAACTGAGTGGCTTGGGGGAGGGCACGGAGACAGAAAGAAGGGGGAACAGGGAGACAGAAAGAAAAAGTTGGGGGAGAGAATGAGGTCTGGAGGAGAGGAAACATACAGGAGGCTGAAAGAAAGGAAGAAAGATTGGATGCACAGTCAGAAGAAGAAAGTGCAACCAGAGACTCATGAAATCACCAAATAGCAAAGGTAGGAAAAATGATTTTATTTTCAATTTAGTGATCCTGTATATAGCATTAAGATAAGAAACAATATATGCAGTGTTAGATTTGTTTTATAATGGTTTTGCGGCTCCAAGATTTTTTTTCTTTTCGAAAACGGGTCCAAGTGGCTCTTTATGTCTTAAAGGTTGCAGACCCCTGTACTAGATCCTCTGCTTTTTATTTCCTTGTACCAAAATTGTGAAACAATCTTCCTCCATCCATTTGCTCTGAATCAATTTTCACTAAATTTAAGAACCTGCTGAAAATAGTTCTCTTCAACGACGCATTTAATTTAACTTCAACATAATCTAGCTTGTACAAATCCCTACTTCCCTCAGAGATTTAGGAGATACATTTGTATTGCTTGCTATGGTTTTGTTTTGTTTTTTTGTTCTTGTATGGATGTTTGATCTTTCCTGTCTTATTTTATTGGAGTTCCTTTCTTTTAATTGTCTTTTATTGTACACCACTCGTTTTATTTTCCACTCAATGGAAATGTGCTATATCGAATATAATTAAACTATAAAAAATAGATGTAATAAATGGCTGCTTCTTAAAGCAACTGGTCCAGAAATCAGCAAGAGGGGAAGCTATTTTAGATTTAGTCCTTAGTGGAATGCAGGGCATAGTTTGAGAAGTAAAGGTGTTGAATCCACTAGGAAACAGTGATCATAACATGAACAAATTTGGCCTAATATCTGAACTGAAATCACAAAGGAAATCTATTGTAGCAATATTTCATTTTTTAAAAGGGTGATTATGATAAAAGGAGGAAAATGGTTAAAAAGGAGCTAAAAAGATCAGCCCCAAAAGTTAGAACTTTAAATTAGGCATGGATGTTGTTTACAAATACTATTTTGGAAGTCTAAACCAGATTTATTCCACGTATTAAAGGTGGAAAGAAGAGTAAACAAAACCCGGCATGGTTAAAAGGTGAAGTGAAAGAGGTTAGAGCCAAATGAACACTCTTCAAAAAATAGAAAAGGATCTGAATGAAGAAAATAAGAATAGCCATACTGGGTTAGACCATTATACTTGGCAAGATGGACCCTGTTACCACAGTAATCAATCCAGATCACAAGTACCCATCAAAACCCCAAATAGTAGCAACATTCCAAGGCAAGCAGTAGCTTCCTCCATTTCTGTCTCAATAGCAGATTATGAACTTTTCCAAAAGGAATTTGTCCAAACCATTTTTAAACCTATGTTAACAGCTGTTATCACATCCTCTGACAATGCATTCCAAAGCTTAACTAATCTCTGAATGAAAAAATATTTCCTCCTATTAGTTTTAAAAATATTTCTCTGTAGCTTCATTGAGGCCCTGATTCTGCAAAGTGCTCCCGATTGTAGGCAGCTGTAGGCGTCCTACAGCTGTCTAATCAGCCAATCGGGAGGCACATTTTCTAAAAAAAAAAAAAAGTGCTCCCCAGGCAGGCCGCCTCGAGGGAGCCTAGAAAGGCCCGCAAGCCCGCCTAAGCTCACCTAAGACTAGGCGGTAGCCTTAAGCGAACCTAGGCGGCCCTATGCGTTTCCCTAACAGAACGGGAGACGCTTACAATGTATGCTAACAAAATGCTGGCCTACATGGTAAGTAGATGCGGCCGCTGTACCTAATCACGGAAAGGATCTCCCTGCCGTGATTAGTATAGTAGCCGCATCTACGGCCGCAAGTCTCCCCTCCCCCAGCGATCGCAGCAGGAGGGTGCCCAAACCCTCCTGCCGACAGAACCCGCCCCACTTGACGATCGCCAGCAGGAAGGTGCTCAACCCTTCCTGCCAACAGAACCTACTCCCCTGACGATCATGGCAGGAGGGTACCCAACCCCTCCTGCCGACCCCCCCAATGGCCCTCCCGAAGATTGTGGCAGGAGGGTACCCAACCCCTCCTGCTGGCCCCCCCAATGGCCCCCCTAAGATCGCCGGCGGGAGGTTGCCCATCCCCTCCTTTCGGACCCCCCCAATGAACCCCCCAACCCCGGGATCCTCCTTGGGCTTACCAGCAAGTTGGACCAGACGGCTTCTCGCACGTCCGGCCAGCAGGCTCGCCTCTGTCCAAATGAGGCGGGCCCGCCCCTCCCCAGTCCATCCCACAGGATCCTAGGGCCTGATTGGTCCAGGTGCCTAAGGCCCCTCCCGCTATAGGAGGGGCCTTAGGCGCTTGGGCCAATCAGGCCCTAGGATCTTGAGGGTTGGGCAGGGGAGGGGCGGGCCCGCCTCATTTGGACAGAGGCGGGCCTGCTGGCCGGACATGCGAAAAGCCGTCCAGTCCAACTTGCTGGTAAGCCCAAGGGGGGGTTCCGGGGTGGGGAGTTTTGTTGGGGAGGTCCGGCAGAGGCAAGAAGATGCAGCTGGCACCCCACAAGACACCGCTGAGTCTCCTAAAGGTGCCCAACAGCCTGCGCTTGACCCCTGCTTAACAGTAGGTGAGACCACTTCAGGGGCAGTTCTGAGCTCCAATGAAAACTATGCAGGCTGGCTAACAGGTACCCAGTGGGATCGGCCTGTCAGCTACAGACCAAAGTCTGTGTGTTCGCAAAGCAAACAGAACTGAAAAAATGCTCCAAGCACCAGAATTCCCCAAAAAGGGATGAAAAATATGCCTAATAAAATGGGGAGAGAAGAACAAACACTCCTACAGGCACGCATGCAAAAGGAAAGAACTGTAGGTGGAGCTAAGGAGCCTAGTGAATTACAGCAGAGACAAGAGGAAAAATTCAGAATGGATTCCTTCTGCAGATGCACATGGCTATGGGGATATAACCTATCTATCTAGAATGTCTCACCTATCGCATTGGGAGTTGCATTAGGAGCCTAAAACACCTACAGATGCGCAATTCACATCATAGATAGGCATCGGAGATGTAGGCCAGGAAAACCATGGCCTATATTTCCAGTGCTGGAGGCATAATTCTGTACCTGGCGCTGTCGCGTGATCGACATGCAATCGACAGCCACTTTTAAGGTGAGCGCCAACAATGGTGCCAGTTACAGAATTTGGATCTCATAGACTACTACTCTTTGAAAATAAAATAACTACCGGTAACTGATATAGAAATTTATATACTGATTGAAAGTTGCAAAAGAAAATATATTCACGAAAGCTAGGTCACATATATTTGAGCAGCAGACTGGAATAGATTGAGGAGAATCACGAGGGAGCATCTATGCCACATGTGTCAAACACAAGGCCCACGGGCTGAATCCGGCCTGCCTGGCCTTTTTATGTGACCCGCGGCAACGTTCCTGACCTTCCTCTTCTGAGCTCAGCATGTCCTCCCCTCCATGGCGGTCCGACACTGCTGCTGCCACACTGGAAAGTCCACCGGCTTCGGCAGCGACTCGGCAGTGCTATTCATGGCTCCCCCTCCTGCCCTCCATCCACTGCGGTCCACCTGGGTGGAAACAGGAAGTTGCGTGTCATTGGAGACAGAACGCAGCAGGCAAAAAGCAGGAGGAGGAGCTACACACAACACTCCCGAATCACCAAGGCTGGCAGATTCCCCAGCCCTGCAGCAACATTGGACCGGTGCCAGAGGGAAAGGCATGACAGGCTATGAAGAGAGTGAGATGAAGGGAGAGAGGTTGGACCTGTGTGGAGAAAGAGGGAAAAAGTTACTTGAATGGAGAACCGTTGGGAAGAGAAAGGGAGAAATGGTGGATCTGGGGGGAGGGAGGCAGGCAGACAGGGGGATTGATGGGATGGGGAGCAGGTGGGAAGAGAAAGGGAGAGAAGTTGAATCTGGAGATGGAAGGGGATGGAGAAATGTTAGGCCTGGGAGTGGAAGGGAGAGAGAGATGCAGCGTTTCTTTTTTTTCCCTTCCATCTCATTGTTCAGCATCAAGGGGGGAGGGAAGAACAACAACAGAAAAGAGACAGAGCAAAATGTTGGACCAAGAGGAGAGAGGAGGGGAGACAGAAGGAAATAGGAGGCTGGGGAAGGAGTGAGATGGGAAATGGGAGAGCTACAGAATAAGAGAAGATGGAAAATTGATAGGTAGCTGAAAATTTAAAAAAGAGAAGGATGAGAAAGAGGGCGAGATTTGAGTGGACAGAAGCAGAAAAGAAAAAAGAAGAAATGTTGAAAAGGAAAAATCAATATGTTGGAGAAAAAAAATGGACAACAGACACTGGAAAGAGAATTAGAAGACAGACAAAATCAGAAAGAGAAACTGGGACCAAAAGCAAAATGACCAGACAACGAAAGGTAGAAAAAATAATTTTATTTTCTATTTTGTGATTACAATATGTCAGATTTGAAATATGTATCCTGCTAGAGCTGGTGTTAGAGAGCAAGCATGAACTAGGACCTAAAAGAGAGGAAAAGTCTTTTTTATTTATTTTGTAGCTGGCGTGGGGTTGGAGAGGTTGTATCCCTATACTTCTACTAAGACTCCCTCCTTTGCTGGCGCACAGCATGGGTTTTGGTGCCGACTAGGGGGGGGGGCGGTCCGCCTCGGGTGCAAGGCCCGAGGGGGTCTACAGCTGGCCACTTACCGGGGAATAGGCTGCCGCCGGGGAAAGGCTGCCATTGCCGTCATCAGAAAGAAGCCGGCGCTGAATTCTCCCTCCCTGCTTCTCTTCCCCGAGCCGAGCAACTCTAGCTGTCCGACCTCAATTCTGATGTCAGAGAGGACGTTCTGGGCCAGCCAATTGCTGCCTGGCTGGCCCGGAACATCCTCTCCGATGTTAGAATTGACATCGGGCAGCCAGAGTTGGTCAGCCGGCGGGAAAAGAAGGAGGGCGAATTCGGCGCTGGCTTGTTTCCGATGGCCAGTGGCAGCCTTTCCCTGGCGGTGGTGGCAGCATGGTTGTGGTAGCGGCGGTGGCATGGGGGGAGGGAAGGAAGAAAGAAAGAAAGGGGGGATCCAGGGAGCCAGAAAGAAAGCAAGGGGGGGGGCAGGGATTCAGAAAGAAAGAAAGGGGGCAGGGTGAAAGAAAGAAAAAAATGGGGCATGGGGAAAGAGAGAGAAAGAAAGGGAAGCATGGAAAGAGAAAGAAAGAAGGGGACAGGGTGAAAGAAAGAAATGGGGCACGGAAAGAGAAAGAAAGACAGACATACAGAAAAAAAGGGGGCATGGAGAGAGAAAGAAAGAAGGGGACAGGATGAAACAAAGAAAAAGTTGGGGAGGGAATGAGGTCTGGAGGAGAGGAAGCATACAGGAGGCTGAAAGAAGGGAAGAAATATTGGATGCACAGTCAGAAGAATAAAGTGCAACCAGAGACTGAAGAAATTACGGCTAGTGACTTGTCTCCCAGGGGCCAAGACACGAGAAATCACTGATAGGATCGAGAGGATCCTGGACGGAGCAGAGACAGAGGAGACTGCGGTAATAATCCACGTCGGAACAAACGATGTGAGCCGGGAGGAACTTCAGCATGGACGCACTGACTGACCAGTTCAGGGTCCTGGGACGAAAGCTGAAGCGGAGTACCCGGAGGATAGCATTCTCAGAGATCTTGCCTGTACCGAGAGCAGATGCAAAGAGGCAGGCAGACCTCCAAGCTGTGAATGCATGGTTGAGGAGATGGTGCCAGGAGGAGGGCTTCCGCTTTGTGAGGAACTGGACGTCCTTCTGGGGAAAGAGCAAGCTCTACCGGCGGGACGGCCTGCACCTGAGCACAGCGGGAACCAGACTACTGGCAACCAATTTGAGGAAGGAGATCGAGAGGGCTTTAAACTGAAGAGAGGGGGAAAGCCGACAGCTGATCTGATGTTGACGCTTCGGACAACAGCATCCAGAACAGATGCTGAACGGGCTGACTGCAGGGAGGAAACAGAGGGACCGGAAGATCTACAAATCAGACAGCGAGGGAAACATCAGGTAAAGGGAGCTTGCTGGGAGAAGACTAAGGAGCATGGGGACACAGGGGGACTGGGTGGCATAAGGGCGAAAGCCGAGGGTAATATAGAAGCACCACAAGGCAAGGGGGATCAAACAGAGGCTCAAGGGATGACAGCCCAGGAGGGGGCCGGTAGGGCTAAAAATCCCAGAGGAAAAGCGGGAAAGTGGGGTGGCAGGAATGTGGGGAAGCTGAAAGCTAAGATGGTAAAGGCTGAGGGTAAAGCAGAAATACAGAGAGCGGGAAAACTGCCAGAAATCCAAGGGCAAGTGGACCAGGTAAATGCAGAAGTGGAAGAAAAACGACGGGACCTGCGGTGCTTATACGCAAATGCAAGAAGCCTCACGGCCAAGATGGGTGAACTAGAAGTCGTCGCCAAGGGGGAGGACCTGGATATAATTGGAATTGTAGAAACTTGGTGGACAGAGGAAAATCAATGGGATATAGCGCTGCCGGGGTACAAGCTCTATAGGAGGGACAGGACCCACAAAAAGGGGGGAGGCATAGCACTATATATAAAGGAATCTATTCACTCGGTCGGAATGGATATGGCAACGAAGGCAGAGGGGCTGGAATCGCTGTGGGTCAAATTACCGGGAAACAAGGGTGCGGGCATAAAACTGGGGCTGTACTATCGACCACCTGGTACGCCAGAGGGAGTCGGACACGACTTGGAAGCGGAATTGAGACAGGAGTGCAGGACTGGAAGTGTAACAGTGATGGGGGACTTCAACTACCCAGGGATAGACTGGAGTACGGGTCACTCCAACTGCACTAGGGAGACAGGATTTGTAGAAGCTGTGAAGGACTACTTCATGGAGCAACTAGTCAAAGAACCGACGCGAGGGGGTACTACTCTTGACCTCATCCTAAACGGATTAGGGGGGCCTGCAAGAGGGGTAGAAGTGGGAGGACCACTAGGCAACAGTGATCACAACACGATCAGATTCACATTAGAAAGAGGGACAACCATAGTTAGGAAGACCGCAACAACTGCGCTGAACTTCAAGAAAGGGAACTACGTTGCTATGAGGGAAATGGTGGGGAGGAAGCTCAGAAACATCTTTAGGATGGAGACTGTGGGAAGCGCTTGGACCCTATTCAGGGACACCCTGCAGGAAGCACAGAGAATGTACATCCCCAATTTCAGGAAAGGCTGCAAAAACAAGCGATCAAAGGACCCGGTTTGGATGTCAATAGAAGTAAAGAGGGCGATAAAGGACAAAAAAGTATCTTTCCGGAGATGGAAAAAGGACCCAACAGAGGAAAATCACCAGGAGCACAGGAAATGCCAAAAGGAATGCCACCGGGAGGTTAGAAAAGCAAAAGAGAAATACGAAGAGGGGCTGGCCAAGGAGGCGAAAAACTTCAAGGCATTCTTCAGTTACGTTAAGGGGAAGCGACCAGCGAGAGAGGAGGTAGGGCCGTTGGATGATGGGGACAAGAAGGGAGTGATTAAGGAGGATAAAGAGGTAGCTGAGAGGTTGAACACGTTCTTCTCGTCGGTTTTCACGAGCGAAGACACATCTAATATACCAGACTCAGAGGAGCTCATGAGTGGGGAACAGGCTGAAAAATTAGAGCACATAGAGGTAAGTAGGGAGGATGTCCTCAAACAGATAGACAGGTTAAAATGCGGCAAATCACCAGGCTCGGACAGGATCCACCCAAGGGTTCTGAAAGAACTAAGACAGGAAATAGCGGGCACAATCCAACATGTTTGCAACCTATCCTTGAAAACTGGTGAGGTGCCAGAGGACTGGAAATTGGCAAATGCCACACCGATCTTCAAGAAGGGATCGAGGGGTGACCCCGGGAACTACAGGCCGGTAAGCCTGACTTCAATAATAGGGAAGATGGTGGAAGCTATGATCAAGGACGGCATTTGTGAGCACATCGAGAGGAATGGCCTACTGAGAACAAGCCAGCACGGATTCTGTAAGGGAAGGTCGTGCCTAACGAACCTTCTGTACTTCTTTGAGGGAATAAGAAGTCGGATGGACAATGGGGAGCCCATAGACATCATTTACCTCGACTTTCAAAAGGCTTTCGACAAGGTGCCACATGAAAGGCTACTTAAGAAACTGTGGAGCCATGGGGTGGGAGGGGATGTGCACAGATGGATCAAGCACTGGCTGTCGGGTAGACTGCAGAGGGTTGGAGTAAAGGGTCAATATTCTGACTGGCGGGGAGTCACGAGCGGTGTGCCACAGGGATCGGTGCGGGGGCCTTTACTCTTTAACATATTCATCAATGACCTGGAAAAGGAGGCAAAGTGTGAGGTTATAAAATTCGCAGACAATACCAAAATGTGCGGCAGAGTTAGGACCAGGGAGGAGTGTGAGGACCTATAAAGGGACCTGGACAAGCTGGAAGACTGGGCAAACAAATGGCAAATGCGCTTCAACGTGGACAAATGCAAGGTCATGCATATAGGGAAAAAGAACCCGTTGTTCAGCTACAAATTAGGGGGGGTATTGTTGGGAGACAGCAGACTCGAGAGAGACTTGGGTGTGCTGGTGGATGCATCACTGAAGCCATCTGCACAGTGCGCAGCAGCCTCGAAAAAAGCCAACAGGATGCTGGGCATCATAAAGAAGGGCATAACAACCAGAACACAGGAAGTCATCATGCCATTGTATCGAGCGATGGTGCGTCCACATCTGGAATACTGCGTTCAGTATTGGTCGCCGCACCTCAAGAAGGACATGGCGGTACTTGAGAGAGTCCAAAGGAGAGCAACAAAAATGGTAAAAGGGCTGGAACACTGCTCATACGCCGAGAGGCTGGATAGGCTGGGGCTCTTCTCTCTGGAGAAAAGGAGACTCAGGGGAGATATGATAAAGACCTTCAAGATCATGAGGGGCATAGAGAGGGTGGATAGGGACAGATTCTTCAGACTGAAGGAGACAGCAAATACGAGGGGGCATTCTGAGAAACTGAAGGGAGACAGGTTCAAAACAAATGCAAGGAAGTTTTTTTTCACCCAAAGGGTCGTGGACACTTGGAATGCGCTACCGGAGGAAGTGATCAGGCAGAGTACGGTACAGGGATTCAAGCAGGGATTGGATGGATTCCTGAGGGATAGAGGGATCGTGGGGTACTGAGTAAACCAACCTGGTCGTGCATGTGCAAGACCGGAGGGCTAGGACTTCGATAGGAGGGCAGAACTTAAATGGGAAACCAAGGTGGCAGGGGAGCTCCTTCTGATGATTCAGACAGGCCTTGACCTGTTTTTGGCCACCGCAGGAGCGGACTGCTGGGCAGGATGGACCTGTGGTCTGACCCGGCAGAGGCACTGCTTATGTTCTTATGTTCTTACCAAACAAAGGTAGGAAAAATGATTTTATTTTCAATTTAGTGATCAAAATGTGTCCGTTTTGAGAATTTATATATGCTATCTATATTTTGCACTAAGGGCCCCTTTTACTAAACTGCAATAGCAGTTTTTAGCGCAGGGAGCGTCAAGAGCAGCATGGGTCATTCAGTGCAGCTCCCTGCACTAAAAAACGCTATCGCGGTTTAATAAAAAGGGAGGGGGTATATTTGTCTATTTTTGTATAGTTGTTACTGAGGTGACATTGCATAAAGTCATCTGCCTTGACCTCTTTGAAAACCCGCGGAATATAAATGATAATTAACATTTTCTCTGCGTACAATGTGCTTTGTGTTTTTAAAATTTTATTGTTGGTAGATCATTTTGACTTGGCCACGAAGGTAACGAGGAGGGAGGGGAGCGCTGAAAGACATCTAGTAATCCTTGCAGGCTTGACTGCAGGGAATTATTTTTGTAAAATCATGTTTTGTTATGTGGCTGGCATTATTTAGACTTTAATTTCTATGAATGAATAGAATGAAAATGATATAAAATTACTTGCTTGTTTTTATGTGCGTGCGCTGAAGGAAAGTGGAGAGAGAGTGGACTGAGGACGCTGAAGGGAAATGGGGAAGAGAGAGTGGGGAGAAGACGCTGATTTATAAATTGACAATTGTACAGAATATTGTTTCTTTTTATACTTTAATATAATAAGTTCAATATCAAACAATTCAAGGCTTGTGTGGATGGAATCAGGTGGTTTGTGGGGATGAGGACCAAGCTTACGGGGATTAGTCCAATAAAATGGTATTTTCATATTTCTCATTATTTGTTTTATTTTTATTTGTTAATTTGTAAAGTGGTGATTGTTATGTATCAGTTTTTTCAAATTTACATCTACTGTCTTTATATTTTGCACAGTATTAGAGGACATGTATTACTGTTTTTGTGGTGTTGCATTGTATGCAGAGTCTGGTTTCTTGGCAGTTCAGTTTAACTTTTGTCTACATATTTCTATTTTTAGTTTGTGATTATTCCATATTGGGCAAAGGTGTATCTGTCTGTGTGTATGAAAGGGACATGGCTTTCTGATAGCATCGACTGTACTGGATCAATTGACTGTGCAGGATCTGGTTTGTTTAGTTTTACAATGTATGTGTTGGTGTTCTAGTGCTCACTGCAGTGTTTAAGATGCTGCCTTTTCCTAGGTACACTCTTGTGCGATATGTAGATTGTTACTAAAAATCATATTTTTCATATAGATGGGGGGGTGTCAAAAAATGATGGGCCCCGGGTGTCACATATGCTAGGTAAGCCACTGGGCGCCGGTGATTGATCCGACGCTCAAAGAAGTCCTGTGAGCATTGGAGCTGCCACCGGCGCTGGGGCCCACACTGCGCATCAGCAAAGGAGGGGGCAAGTATCTTAATAAAAAATCTGGCCCACGACTTAGCCTGTGTTTTAGATTTTGGCCTCTTATGTGATTTGAATTTGACACCCCTAATCTATGTGGACTCTAATGTGCTAGCTCTGTTCTGATAATTCAAATTCATTTCAACCCCATCAGATGATATCATCCAACTGTATGCCTGATTTCATCCTATTTGTAAATGGAGAAAAAGTAAAACATTTCTCTGCCCCCGTAGTTCACTCTCACCTCCACCTTCAGTCTCCATTTCTCACTTTTGCACCCACTACTAGCACCAACTACTAACTTTTCACCAATATCCTCACAGACCCCTGTTGTTCATTCATATAATCCCTCTTTCCCCAGCTCCCACTGCTGCTCATTGTTGTAATCACTACCCCACCAACACCAAGTGCTCAGTTCCACCAATCAACACCACTGCTCACTCATAATGCTCTCTTCCTCCCCATCTTCTATTGCTCATTGTCATGATGCTCATGTAGCTCCGTGCAGTTCAGTAAGTTTGAGCCACACACTAGTCCCCATTGCAAGAATAACACAGTGTTATTCTTGCATTGAGAGATAAGAATATGAAATTATAGGCATTGCCTTACTCAAAGTGACTGGCTCCCATACACTTGGATCATTAATAGCACCGTGGGCCTCATCTGGGGCAGCCTCCTTGGAGTGGCTGGGGCACGGGCAGTGTGTCTGGGAGGGAATGCATGGATGGGAGAACATCGCAGGGGAGGAGACATAGACATCCTGAGACTGTCTGCCAAGTCTCTTCCCTGAAGAAGCCCTTTCTGGAAACGTCAATCGCTTCTCCTAAACTTACTTGCTCCACTTCATCACTGACGCTGAAACCGTGGATTGAAGACAAAGTTTTGTTTTATTTTTCTTTCCAGCTTATGATTTATCTTTAATCTTATCTATTGTTTTGCCTTTTGTATTTGTTTTGTTCTATTTCTATCATTTAAATTTCTCCAGAATTCTACTGTTCAACGGCTCCCCCTTCTGCTTCTATTCCTTTCTCTCCTCTCTTCTACCTTCCAAAGTATTTAGATCAATGCTGTCTTGTTAAAATGTTTATTTTATTTTTATTTTTCCTCTAACTCTACTTTTCACTTCTCTATTACCCTCCAGGTACTTTAGTTAGATTATGAGCCTTCGGGACAGTAAGGGAATTTTTCAAGTACCTTTCTTATTTCTAATCTTAATGTATATTTTCTGTAAACCGCTTAGAACCTAACGGATGTAGCGGTATATAAGAAATAAATTACATTACATTACATTACACCATGACCCTATACTAGGTTACAAAGCCAAGCTGGAAAATGACTGATCTATGCCTTGCTTTCATCAGTGGCTGAATCATTCTTACCTGAGTTGCCAAAGAAATCTTGTCTTCCTTCATTTTGTCAATATATTTAAGCAAAATTAGTTTTTCTTTTTTCATTGCCTTAATTTCCTTTCTTTCTTCATCCCGCATTGACAATATCTTCTGATTACACTTCTCTGACATAGAAATCAGCATTGAATGCAAAGGCTCCAAAGAACGAATTTTCTCCCTCTGTTGAGCTAAATAAAAAGCTTCATGTTAAGTGTCCCTTATATTCCAGCCCACATCTATACAAGAAAGCTAAATCTACATCAGGATAGTTTTACTTGTGATTAATTTGTAGTTTGTACTTATTTTCCTTGATAGAATACTAGCATAGCTGGGTATATAAGCTTGTATGTGGTTAGACATAAGTACTTAGTCAGGCATAGAGCTGATATAAATGCTCCCACTTAAATTCTGGAGATATATGTACCACTACTACTATTTATTATTTCTATAGTGCTATCAGACGCATGCAGTGCTGTACATGAAACACACAAGAGACAGTCCCTGATCTAAACAGCTTACAATCTATATAATAAAACCGTAGGCGGCGCATGCGCATTCTTATCGGCGTGCTTCCATGATCCGTATGTCCGTGGCCGCCAAGAGTGCAGAATGCCCCGCGCTTACTATGGCCCCACACGCAGCTGAGTTCGGCACGGCAGTTTCCCCAGATAGGGGAAGTCGAACATCTCACTCCCGACGCGCAGCTGAGTTCGGCACGGCGGTTTCCCCAAATAGGGGAAGTCGAAAAACTCACTCCCGGCTCTTCTCGGCACGGCGGTTTCCCCAGATAGGGGAAGCCGAACAGCTCACTCCCGCCTCATGGTCCTGCCGCCGCTCCTGTTCACAGCGGCCTGCACGTCAACGACTCCCCCCCCCATCCTCCCGCAACAGCCGCTACCGCTCATGTTCAAAGCGGCCTGCTGAGATTCGCGGCCGGCTGTAGCGAACCTCTCAGGCCGCTCTCCACATGGTAGCACGTTCCCTCTGATGCGATCGCGTCAGAGGGAACATGCTACTGAGGTGGACAGCGGCCTGCGAGGTTCGCTACAGCCGGCCGCGAACCTCAGCAGGCCGCTTTAAATAGGAGTGGCAGCGGTGGCAGAAACCATGGATGCACAGGCACAACTAAGCACCAGCTCCTCCCAAACTCGCCCGAACTCACACACACACCTAATTGTCAGCTCATTTGAAGAGCCCGAACTCACAGCCACACCTAAACATGCAGACCGGGATCGTGGGAGGATGCGCCCTGGCAAGTGGTGCACAGGGACTTGAGAGGGAGGGAAATTGGCTGGGGAGAAATACAGGCAGACAGTTTTGTGATGTTCCCAGAACAAATGTGGCAGCTCAACCTAACCTGAATGGAAGTAAAGAGGTATGTACGTTCTTCTTTGCTTCCACAGTTGTCAAAACAAATTTCAAACACTCACAGAAGGACAGAAACACTGGACAAGGAGAGAGAGACACACACAGACACTCACAGAAGGACAGGGGGCTAAAGAGACAGATTGAAAAAAAAAAATAAAAAAATACAGTGGACAAGGAGAGAGAGAGACAAAGACACTCAGAATTTCTGGACAGGGATCTAAAGAGACATTGAAAAAAAAACCACAAGAAACACTGGACAAGGAGAGAGAGACACACAGATACTCAGACTTATACAGATTTGCAGAAAAAATGGACAAAAAAACAATTTATTAAGCACAAAGTATGCAACAAATAGGAAAAATATAAAAACTTTAAATAAATCAACCATACAATGGATATTAAAGCTCTCACATTAAGTTTTCAGTAATTTTCACATATATTCTAGCACCCGTTAATCTAACGGGCTTAAACACTAGTCTAATTATAACAGACAAACAGGATAAAAGGGTGAATCTATACATGTTGCTCAGGTAATTACAGAGGGAATAATGAGGCACATAAGGTAGGGAACTATAGAGGGAATGACAAACATATGGATGCTTTACAAGTGGGTTAGGTTAGAACTTAAATGCAGCTTCAAAAAAGTGGACTTTCAGTCTGGATTTGAATACTGCAAGAGACGGAGCCCGACATACTGAATCAGGCAGGTCATTCCAAACAAGGTAGAAGGGATGGAGTCAGGAGTTGGCAGTAGAGAAGAAGGGTACAGACAAGAGACTTAACCAACGAATGGAGCTCCCAAGGTGGAGTACAGGGAAAGATAAGGAAGGCGAGATACTGAGGAGCTGCAGAGTGAATACACTTGTAGGTCAATAAAGGAGTTTGAACTGTATGTAGAAACGAACAGAGAGCCAGTGAAGTGACTTGAAGAGAGGGGTGATGTGAGCATATAAGTCATGCAGAATATAAGTCATGCAGCAGAATTTTGAACAAATTGAAATTTGTAACTTAACATAGTAAATGACAGCAGATAAAGACCTGAACGGTCCGTCCAGTCTGCCCATTAGTTATACCTATTAAAAATACATGATTAAATTAACTTGTCTCTTCTTTGATATTTCTGGGTCATAGACTGTAAAGTCCACCTGGTATTGTCCTAGGTTCCAAATGCTGAAGTTTCCACCAAGCTCACTCCAGCCTATCCAACCATCCTGTTTGCAGGATATCTACCATAAAGTTTGGCCAGTAACATCCTCATGTTCCAAGTTAGTGGAGTTCAGTTGCATGCATAAGTGTGAGTCTTACCCATACTCTTCCAACACTCTGTCCATGCAAATGCCTGTCTGCAAACTAGAAGATCTTGAAGATATGTGCATAGTTACAGAAAATGAGATTATGTACTTACCCTGGTAAGCTCTTTTCCAGTAGATAGGTGAGACATCAGGGGTAGGTAATTCCGGTCCTCGAGAGCCGGAGCCAGGTCAGGTTTTCAGGATATCCACAATGAATATGTATGAGATGGATTGACATGCACTGCCTCCTTGAGATGCAAATCTATCTCATGCATATTTATTGTAGATATCCTGAAAACCTGACCTGGTTCCGGCTTTCGAGGACTGGAATTGCCCACCCCTGTTCTAGACCAAAGGGTTACTTTCATGGGTTGCAGAAGAGAACTATAAGTTTTTCACTCCACCTCTAGGGTACATCACATGCTAGATTAGCTCCTCCCATCAGTCCGTACCCAAGCATAGAGAGGCACTACCATCTGTGAAGTAGAGGCACCTGCAACGACAAGCTAAACAAGTGTTCTGCTCAAAACAAATTAACAGCCCTATTAACCAGCAACATAGACTTCAAAGAAGCTCAAGAATTACTCCTATAACATGGAGAACACATTCACAAAACGCTCTCTAGCCCCAAAGGGCTGACCGGTCTCCACAGGAGAAGCATAGGAAGACAGATAGGAGAAGCATAGGGAGACAGACATATGACCTGAACTCTGAAATTTGCAAGCAGGCACAGCAAGGACAGGGAGATGTCTAGAATGTCTCACCTATCTACTTGAAAAGAGCTTACCAGGGTAAGTACATAATCTCCTTTTCCAGTGCAATAGGTGAGATATTCTAGACTATAGAGACGTACAAAAGCAGTCCCCCAACTAATCAGGGAGGACTTGCTGCGTCAGCCTTCAAGACAGAACCCGAAAGCTGAGTTTTCCGGGAGACTGCTTTTTATGCCTCTTATTTGCTACAGGCTCTGCTTCACTTTGCTGGTGGGGACTTGCCACTGGAATTTTGGGGCAGTGTGCTTTTGACTTCGATGCGGGTGGTTTGGGACACCTTAACTAGGTGCTTGGGTGGGGATCATCAATTATCAATTATCGCTTACTGGGAAACCCCAATTTGAACCTGGGATGGATAATGTACGCTTCGGCCGTTGGCGTGAGGGCATTTTGTGGGGTCAGCTTGGGACCTGCTTGGGACTTGCTGGGGGGATACTTTTGCTTTACTGTCAGGCAAAACATTATATTTTGTCTCTCTCGCAGGATAAACTTTACCATCCTATGGGACACCACCTCTGAGATTTCTTTGGCCAGGTTGAGCTTTCACAGACTTCAGTGTCAGTGTTATACAAAGCTCTTCTACAATTTGAGACTCCAAAAGATTGTCAAACTATACGGCACAGATGGACGACAGAACTTCATTTGCGCTTGGATCAATGGCCTATTTCACAGAATCTTGAAGGACTCCCTAGTTTGATCACAGGAGCCTGGTTACGTGGTATCGGGTCCCGTACAGGAGACACATTTCTTAGGCTCAACTTCACAAATTTGGTGGCGTCGAGTCCCCTTCGTGTATCAATTGTGGTAGAGAGCTGAATACATTTCCCATTCCTTGTGGGACGGCTGGCAAATAAGATTATTTTGGAAGCAGATTATGGCTTACTTATGCTCTTTTTGTAGGTACTGTGGAACAGGTGGTGTTGGATATCTCGGGCTCCTTTCGTGCGTTGCCCTGCGGGGGACACTTGTTTTGTTGTAAGGTGTGTCTCCTGACTCGCAGATATATTCTGCAACAATGAGTTTCTCCAGATCCTCCCTCATTCTGGCAGTGGAGGGCTCAGGTACATACCTTGGCTCTTTGGGAGGCACGGGAGGCGACTGGTTCAGCTAAGCACTAGCACCAATTTTTATTCCTCTGGGATTCTTATTTGCAATCCTTATCTCCTAAGAGGCATAGTCTTCTTTTGAATACCCTGGCTTGATTTGTCAGTGGGTCGGCTGGACACCTAGCAGGAATTGACAGAACTTCATTTGTGCTTGGATCAATGACCTATTTCACAGAATCCTGGAGGACTCACTAGTTTGATCACAGGAGCCTGGATATCCTTGGGTGTAGGGGTGTATGGGTGGGGAGGGATTTTAGACGGGGGGGGGGGGGCTGTAGATTGTTGAGTGCCCCCAGGGTTATGAGACCAGCCCTGGGAACTGTCATTTTTCCCTCTTTTTGGGGCATCTTTTAGTACTCTGGGTTTTCTAGACTATCCCTTATTAACTCACAAGCCCCAGACGGACAAACGATACATACACCCAACAACACTACAAGGCCTTAAACATACAACCAACAGCATTCACTCTCCCCAAAAGAAAAAGGGAAAAAGAAAAAGAAAAGAAGTGGAGAAAAAGGCCTCAGTTCAGCTTACATTCGGGCCCTAATCCTTGAGTACCAATTTCTAGTGGGACTAATTTTCTAGACTATCCCATATAGGATCTGGTAGGTCTGGATGGGGAGGAGAAGTCCCATGAGGGGTGGGAGGTTGGAGTGGGGGTTGGCAGGGGGGGGTGATTGGGTAGAGGGGGTGGGATAAGGGGGATGTTCAGATAGTAGTCTACTTTCGCTTTTCTTTAGTGGCAAAGATCCGTTTTGTAGCTTGTAATCAGTTCAGTTTTTTCTTGTTGTGACTTTGCTAGGTGCAAAAATTTAATAAAAATTGTTTGAACAAAAATGCCTACGTAATGTAAATGCTCATGAGTTGAGTCTCTTTCATTTGAAAGGAAATTCTGCAATGAGAGGGCATGGGATGAAGTTAAGAGTGATAGACTCTGGAGTAATCTAAGGAAATACTTTTTTACAGAAAGGGTGATAGATGCATGGAACAGTCTCCCAGACGAGGTGGTGGAAATAGAGACTGTCTAAATTCAAAAGGGCCTGGGATAGGCATGTGGGATCTCTCAGAGAGAGAAAGAGATAATGGTTACTTTCATTCATACTGTGTATGGGCAGACTAAATGGGCCATTTGGCCTTTATCAGCCATCATATTTCTATGACTTGCCCAGAGTCAAAGGGAGCAGGCTGGAATCCAACTTAGTTTTCTGGGTACAATGCAGAACCTAGACCAGCATGCTTCAGAAGTTGTACTTTTAATAAAGTTCTTTCAATCAAAATAGAAGTAAGAACCCCTCCCATACACACACACTATAGGCTTAAAATGTTTATTTGCAATACCTTAGGCCAGTGTTCTTCAACCTTTTGACACCTATGGACCGGCGTTAATAAAATAATTATTTTGTGTCCACAGACAGGCAATTGAAGATCACTGGTCATGCCAATCTCCACTTAATCTCCGCCCCCATAATAGTATTAATTGTAACGCCATTTTTTCCATTCATTTTTCATATATACACACAATATAATTGTATTAAAAACACTGAAGGGACACGTGTAGTTTTCCTTAGGCTGTGTTTGAAGCTGTAAATCCAGACACTGTTTGCCTTCTCTTGCTGAAATACTGCAAGGCCATTTTATGTTTGAGAAGATGTGTTCTTATCTTGTTGTGAAGTGAATTCAATTGTTTTCATAGCTGTATTTGTAAGAAGCTTTAGATAACAAATTGTCTGCTATGCAGGGCACCCTTTGGACTTCAGCCTTTAGATAGAAAGATGCTTGTTATTTCTTTAAAGTTTCATGTGACCTGTATCCATATATGGTTTGTATTTACGTCACATGCTGACGACATTGACTCATGTAAAATTATATAAAAGAGTTGTAAAGCTGACAATAAACTGGACATGTTTGGGAGATAATTTCTTGTCTCTAAGATACTGTCCCCAGATGCATCTGTCTTGCTAATGACAGAAAGAGTGTGGGGCAGTAATTGGGACCTAATCCTTTTCAAACACATAATGGTTAACCACAAGATTAAAATACACAAAGCACACTGTATGCTTTTCAACATTCATTCCTACCATAAAACAGATAACCGCATGCAAATGCAGGAACAAAAACTAAAAGTACTAATATTTACAAACAAACCCTAAGATGCAAGACTCTGCAAGCAGTACAACCCCAGAGGAAAAGAAATAAATGCATTTCTTCCTGAACAGACAAATCAATCACTAAATAAAAAAAATAAAAGCATTTCCCCTACTGTTGTTGTCTCTCTCCCTCCATGTGCCTTGCCTTCTGGCCAGCCCCCCAGGCGTCTTCGGGCCAGCTCCCTGAGTGCTGCATTGCACAAAGCTGTGGGCAGTGGCTCCTCTCGCGCATCCCACGCCTCATCTGGAAGCCTTCCCTCTGACGTTGCGATGTCAGAGAGAAGGCTTCTGGTTCAGGCGCAGGATGTGGATAGGAGCATGTTCCCACGACTTTGTGCACTGCAGCACTCAAGGAGCCGGCCCAAAGACGCTGCGTTGATTGCACCGTGGACCGGCAGCTGAAGAATGCTGTCTTGGGCCCGATGGACGTGCCAGCCCTGTGGACTGGCAGAAAATTTATGTGGACTGGCACCAGTCCACGGACCAGTGGTTGAAGAACACTGCCTTAGGCCTATAAAATTGCATAAAATCATCTTTCTACTTTGAGCAGGGAGATGGGAAGAAAATTAAGACTGCAGGGACAGTGAGGGGATGGGGATGAAAGATGTGCTTCACTGCTGGGATGGTGAGGGGACGGGGATAAAAATGTGGTGACAGTGAGGGAACAGGGAGAATCTTTGTCCCCACAGTAGGAAAGAGAAAGCTTACGGGTCACTGAAGGCAGAATTTTTGCTTCACTTATGCTGCCAACGATCAAAGAGTTACTGCAGCACCAGGTGAGCAAGCACCAGATCCCGTGTGAGGAAAGGGGGAAAATAGAATGGGGAGAGTATGAGAGATGCTGGACTGCAGGGATGGAGAGGAAGTGGAAGGAAAGATGCCAGACCTCCAGGGGAAGAAAGGAAAGGGAAGGGACAGATAGAGATGGCAGACCACGGGAGGGGGATAGGAGAGAAATATCAGATCACTGGATGGGTAAGGGAGATGGGAAGAAGACAAAGACCAATGATTTTGATCAGTTCAGGCCTTGTGAGGATCAATCTGAATCTTGGAGCACACAATCAGTTTTAAATCTTTTCTTTATTTATTTAACGGTTGATTATATAGTCCTATTTTTTATTTTATTTAATTTTTAAATATTTTTACTAAATGTAAACCACACAGACATTTTGCCAATGCGGTATATCAAATGTAGAATAAACTTGGAAAGATGCCAGACCAGGGAAAGGAAGATGGAGAGAGAGATTCCAGACTATGGCGGGGGGAGGAGAAGGGAAAGACAGAGAGATGCCAGAACACAAGGGAGGGGGGGAGAAGGGAAAGGAAGGAGGGGAGGATAAAGATCCCAGAACATAGGAGGAGGAAAATGGTAAGACAGATGTCAGACCACATGAAAGGGAAAGAGAGGGAGGAGATGGTACACAGGGAGAGAGGAGAAGGGGATATAGAAGGAGAACGTTGCACAGGGATGGGAGGGATAGGGAAGGGAACAGAGATGGATGAAATGCTGTTTATGGATAGATGGGAACAAGGGAGAAGAAAGAGAGAGGAGATGGCACACATGGATGGTGGGGAAGGGCAGAGATAGGGAGGATATAGTGCGCATGGATAGATGGGAAGGAAAGATATGGAATAGTAGATAGATTTGTGGAGGAAGCAGAAAAATGGAAGAAAGTTGAATGTTACAAGTTAATGCCAAAATGATGGATGTAGGGCAGAAAGTGAAGGAGAGAAAAACAGCAAATGGATAAAGCAGCACAGATGAAGGAAGTGCAACCAGAGACTTAGAAAAGAAGAGTAGAAAAATAAAACACTAGACAACAAAGGTAGGAAAAGTGATTTTATTTTCAGTTTAGTAATTGAAATGTGTCAGTTTTCAGAATTTATATCGCTATCTATATTTTGTACTGTTCAGGAGGAAATGTATTTCTTTCTATTTTTCTGGTGTTGTACTACATGCAGACTATAGCATCTTAGGGTTTCATTTTTGTATATTAAGACTTTTAGTTTGTGGTCCTTTATTTTGTGACAAATCTAGCTCTCCTCCTAGCTTTGTCTCAGGTTTAACTAGGAAGAACAGTAAGCCCCTATGCAGGAGAGCTGACCAGGGTGGCTCTGCCGAGTATGAAAGCGCTACCTTCCCTTGCACTGACATTGATGACTAGACAGTGACTGCCAGGGAGAGTCCAGGTCTGCGGCAGGTTATTCTAGCAAGCCTGCTATTAGCTCACATAAAAACTCAGGAACCAGGAAACTACAGCTCCCAGAAAGCCAGAGAACTGGCAGGAAGCTGTCACGTAAGCAGGCACAGCTGCAGAGGGAGCTTTCTCCCTTCCCCCTCTTCAGAGCAGGGAGGGGCAGCTTGGAGCCTGTTAAAATGAGGTAGCTGAGACCCAGAGAGGGGGAGGAGCAGAGAAGCTGGGAATGTGATCCTGAGAGGCAGCATGACTTCTCTCCCTGGCTGAATGCTAATGAGCTGGTAGAAGAGTATGAGATGGTGGACCTTTCTGAGGAGTCTGATCCCACCATTGAGAAGCAGTTGGAGGACTGGGAACCTATGGATATTAGTATGCCCAGTGTGCCTAGTGAGAGGTTGGAAGTCATGGACACAAGCTGAAAGGTGGCAAGTGTTTTGATATTTTTTCTTACCTGTTTGGTTTTTTTTTGGTGAAGTCTTGGGACTGAGTTTATTTTTGTGTACAGCAGAATTGTCTAACTTTCAATGCTAACCTCTGAAGCCTGCTGTTACATTGTTATTGCCTTGAACTGCTTGAACATTTAACTACAGAGCCTTTTCCTTACGCTTCTCTCTGCACAGCTGGAGACTCATTAGCTACTGATAAGCTACTGCAGGGAACGTCAGCCATGGAAGAGCTCCATCTGTATAAGTTCCTTAGCTGCAGTCAGCCAGTGCCAGAGTTCCCTAGCTTTAGCAGTTTACCTTTTGAGCTTATGAAAAGTTTATTCTCCAAGCTACAAGAACTGTGTGTGTATTTTACTTTACTGCTCTTTCCCAGGAAAGAGAGCATTGAGGAATAAAAAGTCTATCTGCATTTTTGACTTTTCTGTGTGTGTGAATTCCTTGCCTGCTTTCACTGTGGTTATTTTACTTGCTGTTTTCACCCTAGGGCACCTGAAGGATTCCCTAGTTGGAGGGAACACACTAGGAGTAGTATCGGTCGCTGTGACCCAGGCTCACTGCGCATTTCAGGAGCCCATGGGTTGTGACAATTTTCATAGGGTTTATCTGTGTTCTGCATGTGTGACCCAGGCCAGGTGTTCTAGTAGAAATGAATGTCATGAAGCATTATGGCAGGCCCAAAGTAGGAAGATATTTGTTGGCAGTTTGTCCAGGTTTTGGAAGGCACCGAGCTTGGGGCCACATCTAGAGGGTCTCTGCGCATACGTGGATGTTGACATGATGACATTACACATGCATAAGCGTGATGTTGTTGTTCTTGTGTTTTTATATTTCATAAATGCTACATCTTTTTCCTTTGTCAGCCACTTGTTTGGAGATCTGTATTGGTTTCCTTTTTCTCTTGCTGTTGTTTACCTTGTTTATTGCTGATTTTATAGCATCAATCTTGGAACACAAGTCAAAGAGACTAAAATAGTGAAGTGTCTCCTAGGATCTTCGGCAGGAATTTAGGATGAGTGCAGAGAACTACCTTATCATGGTAAAAAACTGTAAAAGGTGGGTTCGACACCAATGCTAGAAGCTCATTTACTCGATGTGCAGAATTGATGGAGATTAAAAATACTACTTTCCAAGTGAGACATTTAAGATGAGCAGAAGACATTGGCTCAAATGGAGGTTTCATCAATTTGGTGAAAATAACATTAAGATCCCAAACTACTGAAGTGAACTCTAACTGAAGTGGCTTTAAGACCTGAATTGGATAGGTGGAGCAGGTAATCCAACACTGAAGATATGGGGGAGGATGAAGCTTCTTGATGATGAAGGGTACACTACATTGAAAACCATGTCCACTTCTGTTGGTAGCACTGCTGTGTAGTTGGCTTTCTGGATGCATCTAAAATGAGTGACAGGATCAGAAAGATCAGTGTCTGCTGAGGTTATCCCGAGAGGTACCAAGCTGTCAGGTGCAATGACTGGAAATTGGAATATAAAAGAGACCCTTGATTCTGTGTGAGAAGAAATGTAAAGATCTGCAGGAGTATTGGATCTTTGACATTGAGCTACAGTAGTAGGGAGAACCACAGTTGCCTGGGCCACCAAAGAACTATGAAGATCATGGTGGCTGACTGTTGCTTGAGCTTGACTAGTGTCTTGCGAATAAGAGGAATCGGTGGAAATGCATAAAGGAATTTGTGCATCCAATCCAGGAGAAAGGCATCTGCCTCCAGACAATGAGGAGAATATTGCCTGAAACAGAATTGAGACAGCTTGTGATTGAGAGGGGACACAAATAGGTCTATCTGAGGAGTCTCTCAAAGAGAGAATATTTGATGCAAGATTGTGGGAGTTGAGCGTCCACTTGTGTGGTTGAAGAATTCTGCTGAGTTTGTCAGCAAGAGTATTTTGTGCTCCTTGGACATAGACAGCTTTTAGAAATATGTTTTGAGAAATAGCCCAGTTTCAAATTCTCTCAGCTTCTTGGCAGAGAATCAGAGAACCTATTCCCCCTTGTTTATTTATGTAATACATTGTAACTTGGTTGTCTATGCATACTTGGAGGACTTGATTGGATATAATGTGCTGAAAAGTGTAGAGAGCATTGCGAATGGCTCAGAGTTCCAAGAGGTGTATGTGGAACTATTGCTCTTGAGCAGACCAGTGACCCTGTGTATGAAGACCGTCCAGGTGAGCTCCCCAATCATACTTGGATGAATCTGAGGTCAGAACTTTCTGATGTGGAGGAATTTGAAACAATAGTCCTTTGGAAAGATTTGAAGACTTCATCCACCACTGAAGAGATTGACGAAGCTAGGATGTGACTGTAATCTCTTGTAAGAATGGATCGAGAGATTGAGACCATTGAGATACCAGGGACCACTGAGCTGTCCTGAGATGAAGTCTTGCAAAGGGGGTTATGTGGACTGTAGACACCATGTTACTTAATAATATCAACATTTATCTGGCTGAGAAAAGATGGAAGATGAAAGACTTGATTGCAAAATTGAGGCAAATTGTCTTGTCTTTGCTGAGGCAGGTACACCCTGAGTTGAATCGTATCTAGTAGGGCTCCTATGACCTAAAAAAACAAATGCAAAACATAAATCTAAAAGGAATACATGAAAGCATCCCCCCAGTACTTCTAAAATGCTACTTTACTATCTTTGGACCCTTCCATCCATAGTATGCTAAAAAACAGCTTGGAGAACGGAACTCTTCCAGACACATGGAAATCAGCAATAATCTATCCTAAAATCAAAGATTACAAATCCTCAACTTCAAACTGCTCAACATACTGTCCAATATCCAATATCCCATTTTTGACAAAACTCACTGAGAAAATAATATTTCAATAGTTATATGATTTCACCGAAAAAAACCAAACATTCTTCACCCAAATCAAACCAGATTCAGGAAAAATCACTCTACAGAACACTACCTCCATTCTTAATTATCTAGATCAAAAGGTCTCACTACCTCCATTCTTAATTATCGTATCTAGATCAAAGGAAAACTGTACTTCTCATATCTCCGATCTTTCAGTCGCTTTTGACACGATCGACCATACTCTTCTGTTTAATAGATTCAATTTCATTGGTCTTACTGACACAGCTTATAACTGGTTTGCTTCCTTCTTCTCAAATAGAACCTCTAGAGTTAGAGTAGGCCAATCTTCATCAGATAATTTTAAACTCTCCCCTCTTCTTTTCAACATCTTTATCTCTCCTCTCCTCTTTATTGCACAATCACTTGAATTCACTGTATACTCTTAAGCCGATGATTTCCAATTACTTTACCCAATCAACTTAACCAATCAACAAGAAATTCATGACATCAATCTCAAACTTGAAACAATCAACCAATGGCTACTCAATAACATGCTATTCCTTAATCCATTAAAATCAACGGGGATGATCTTCTCCACAAATAATTACACTAATGATTTGCCTATTTCTCCTACCTTCCTTAAATCTACTCTGCTAAAATTCACAAATTCTGTAAAAATTCTTGGAGCTAAACTTGATAATAAACTGACTTTTCACTCACAAATAGGTTCCATCGTTTAAAAAATGCTTCTACAAACTAAGCATAATTAGGTCCATCTCAAATCTATTAGAGCCATCATCTCTTAATATCCTCCTTAATATCATTAGTCATTTCATAGCTGGATTACTACAACTCCTTATACAATGAACTCCCCAAGAACTCCGCAGACTACAAATTATCCAAAGCACTGCCGTCAAACTAATACACAAAGGAAAAAACTTTGATCATATAACCCTATTTCTAATAAAATCTCATTGGCGAGGTCACGTGATGTGTTGAACCGAGCAGGATGTAACTTGCTCGAGCTCTGGGGCCCCACGATCCTCCCCACCTGGCCTACCCTTAATTAGCGTCTGCTTCAGAGTTTTGGGGCTTGGACCGGTTTATGGACAGGTTTGTCCAGCACGCTAGCCTGGTGATGAGTGGGAGGACCACTAGAAAAGACAAGGATAAGGAACCGCGGCCTCCTAAATCGGACTCCAAGATGGTGGCAGTGGAGTTGGGATCCACACTGCCTCTCTCCAAAGCCCACATTGAGGCCCTATCGGCATCAGTGGTTCGCGCGCTGGACTCGTGCTTTGAGGGTCTGTCGGGGCAGCTCACCTCTTTAGAAGCTTTACTTACGGAGACTACTCGGCGCACGGGAGAGCTTGAGACATGGGTGGCGCTGGTGGAGGAAGCGCACATGGCATCGGCAGCGGACATCCTCTCCCTCAAGGACCAACTGCAGCGCCAGGCGGAAAAACTCAATCTGGAGAACCGATCGCGGTGGGATAATCTTAGGCTGATCGGTTTTCCTGAGACTGTGCCTGATTCTCGCCTTCTGCCTGCTCTTGAATCTTGGCTCAACGCCGAACTCCCTTTGCCAGCTGGAATGGGGCCCTTGCATTTGGATCGGGCACACCGCCTGGGCAGGCGCTCTGAGGACCACACCTGCGCCAGAGTCATAATCTTCAAGGTGCATAATTCCGCACACAAGGCTGTGCTGATGCATGCCTATAAACGGTGGCGCAACACACTCACCTATGAGGGGACACCGATCCGGATTTTCCAAGATTATTCGCCGGCTTTACTCGAACGATGGCGGCGTTTCTCCAGGGTGTGCTCCGCACTACTTGACCGCAAGCAGCGGTTTATGTTACAATGCCCGGCACATCTGAGGATCTGGACCAGCGTCAGGTGGAAGAGCTATCCTACTGTGGACGCCGCTCAAGCCTTTTAGGACTTGCTGCCTGCCAAACCAGGTCCCTCTTCAGCATCCTGACTTTGTTAACTGCGGGTATTTGACCCCTGTGGTGACTTTACTTGGGGCCTGTTGGCTCTTTGCCTGCAGTGTGCTTTAGCCTCCTCCCTGGGACTTTGCCCCTGTTTTGTTGTTTGTTCCTCACTTAGTGTGCTAGTGGGGTTTGGCATGTTTGGGAATTGCGTATGGGTACTTCCTCCACAGTCATTTGGTTTACCTGGTTGCATGGTAAGGGGTATCTTAGGGACAACAGTATCCAGAACAACAGTATCCAGAACAGATGCTGAATGGGCTGACTGCAAGGAGGAAGTAGAGAGACCGGTGGATCTTATGATCAGACAGCGAGGGAAACATCAGGTAAAGGGAGCTTGCTGGGAGGAGACTAAGGGGCATGGAGACACAAGGGGACTGGGTGGCACGAGGGCGAAAGCTGAGGGCAATATAGGGGTGCCACAAGGCGAGGGGGATCAAATGGAGGCTCAAGGGATGATAGCCCAGGAGGGGGCCGGTAGGGCTAGAAAACCCAGAGGAAAAGCGGGGAAGTGGGGTGGCGGGAATGTGGGGAAACCGAAAGCTACGAGGGTAAAGGCTGAGGGCAAAGCAGAAGCACAGGGAACAGGAGAACTGCCCGAAATTCAAGGGGAGGCAGCCCAGGTAAATACAGAGGTGGAGGAAAAATGACGGGACCTGCGGTGCTTATACGCAAATGCAAGAAGCCTCATGGCCAAGATGGGTGAACTAGAGGTCGTGGCCAAGGGGGAGGACCTGGATATAATTGGAATTACAGAAACATGGTGGACAGAGGAGAATCAATGGGATGTGGCGCTGCCGGGGTACAAGCTCTACAGGAGGGACAGGACCCACAAGAAGGGGGGAGGCATAGCACTATATATAAAGGACTTTATCTACTCAATCGGGATGGATATGGCAACGAAGGCAGAGGGGCTGGAATCGCTATGGGTCAAATTGCCAGGAAACAAGGGTGCAGGCATAAAACTGGGGCTGTACTATCGCCCACCTGGTACGCCGGAAGGAGTCGGACACGACTTGGAAGCTGAACTGAGACAAGAATGCAGGACTGGAAGTGTAACAGTGATGGGGGACTTCAACTACCCGGGGATTGACTGGAGTACGGGTCACTCCAACTGCACTAGGGAAACAGGATTTGTAGAAGCTGTGAGGGACTACTTCATGGAGCAACTAGTCAGGGAACCGACGCGAGGGAGTGCTACTCTTGACCTCATCCTAAACGAATTAGGGGGGCCTGCAAGAGGGGTAGAAGTGGGAGGACCACTAGGCAACAGTGACCACAATGCGATCAGATTCACATTAGAAAGGGGGACACCCACAGTAAGGAGGACAGCAACAACTGCGCTCAACTTCAGGAAAGGGAACTATGCTGCTATGAGGGAAATGGTGGGGAGGAAGCTCAGAAACATCCTTAGGGTGGAGACTGTAGGAAGCGCCTGGACCCTATTCAGGGACACCCTGCAGGAAGCACAAAGAATGTACATCCCCAGTTTCAGGAAAGGCGGCAAGAACAAGCGGTCAAAGGACCCGGTTTGGATCTCAACAGAAGCAAAGAGGGCAATAAATGACAAAAAAGTATCCTTCCAGAGATGGAAAAAGGACCCAACGGAGGAAAATTACCAGGTGCACAGGAAATGCCAAAAGGAATGCCACCGAGAGGTTAGAAAAGCAAAAGGGAACTACGAAGAGGGGCTGGCCAGGGAGGCGAAAAACTTCAAGGCATTCTTCAGTTACGTAAAGGGGAAGCGACCAGCGAGAGAGGAGGTGGGGCCGTTGGACGATGGGGATAGGAAGGGAGTGATTAAGGAGGATAAAGAGGTAGCTGAGAGGTTGAACACGTTCTTCTCGTCGGTTTTCACGAGAGAAGACACATCTAACATACCGGACTCAGAGGAGCTTATAAGTGGGGAACAGGCTGAAAAATTGGAACACATAGAGGTAAGTAAGGAGGATGTCCTCAAACAGATAGACAGGTTAAAATGCGGCAAATCGCCGGGCCCAGACGGGATCCACCCAAGGGTTCTGAAGGAACTAAGACAAGAAATAGCGGGCACAATCCAGCATGTTTGCAACCTATCCTTGAAAACTGGAGAGGTACCAGAGGACTGGAAACTGGCGAATGTCACACCTATCTTCAAGAAGGGATCGAGGGGTGACCCCGGGAACTACAGGCCGGTGAGCCTGACTTCAATTATAGGGAAGATGGTGGAAGCTATGATCAAGGATGGTATTTGCAAGCACATCGAGAGAAATGGCCTACTGAGAACAAGCCAGCACGGATTCTGTAAGGGAAGGTCATGCTTAACGAACCTTCTGTACTTCTTTGAGGGAATAAGCAGTCGGGTGGACAATGGGGAACCCATAGACATCATTTACCTCGATTTTCAAAAGGCTTTCGACAAGGTGCCACATGAAAGGCTGCTTAGGAAGCTGTGGAACCACGGGGTAAGAGGGGATGTGCACAGATGGATCGAGCACTGGTTGTCGGGTAGACTGCAGAGGGTCGGAGTAAAGGGCCAATATTCTGACTGGCGGGGAGTCACGAGTGGTGTGCCACAGGGATCGGTGCTGGGGCCGTTACTCTTCAACATATTTATCAATGACCTGGAAAAGGAGGCAAAGTGCGAGGTTATAAAATTTGCAGACGATACCAAACTGTGCGGAAGAGTTAGATCCAGGGAGGAGTGTGAGGACCTGCAAAGGGCCTTGGACAAGCTGGAAGACTGGGCAAACAAATGGCAAATGCGCTTTAACGTGGAAAAATGCAAGGTCATGCATATAGGGAAAAAGAACCCGTTGTTCAACTACAAATTGGGGGGAGCATTGTTGGGAGACAGCAGTCTAGAGAGAGACTTGGGTGTGCTGGTGGATGCATCACTGAAGCCATCTGTACAGTGCGCAGCAGCCTCGAAAAAAGCCAACAGGATGCTGGGCATCATAAAGAGGGGCATAACAACCAGGACGCGGGAAGTCATCATGCCATTGTATCGAGCGATGGTGCGTCCGCATCTGAAATACTGCGTTCAATATTGGTCGCCGTACCTCAAGAAGGACATGGCAGTACTTGAGAGAGTCCAAAGGAGAGCAACGAAATTGGTAAGAGGGCTGGAACACTGCCCATACGCTGAGAGGTTGGATAGGCTGGGGCTCTTCTCTCTGGAAAAAAGGAGGCTCAGGGGAGATATGATAGAGACCTTCAGGATCATGAGGGGCATAGAGAGGGTGGATAGGGACAGATTCTTCAGGCTGAAGGGGACAACAGGTACGAGGGGGCATTCGGAGAAACTGAAGGGAGATAGGTTCAAAACAAATGCAAGGAAGTTTTTTTTCACACAAAGGGTCGTGGACACCTTGTATGTGCTACCGGAGGAAGTGATCAGGCAGAGTACGGTACAAGGATTCAAACAGGGATTGGACGGATTCCTGAGGGATAAAGGGATCGTGGGATACTGAGAGGTGCTGGGATGTAACACAGGTATAGAAAGCTAACCAGGTAATAAGTATAGAAACCCAACCAGGTCGTGCATGTGCAAGACCGGAGGGTTAGGACTTCAATGGGAAGATAGGACTCAATGGGAAACCAAGGTGGCAAGGGGGCCCCTTCTGGTGATTCAGACAGGTCGTGACCTGTTTGGGCCGCCGCGGGAGCGGACTGCTGGGCAGAATGGACCTATGGTCTGACCCGGCGGAGGCACTGCTTATGTTCTTATGACTTAGGTTTGGGACAGTATGTATGCAGTTTGGCTGTGGAGGGTGACTGATTGAGAGGGTTGGGGGTTCTTCCTTGTTTGGCCTTATGGTGGTCTACTGAAACATTTTGACTCCCAGTGTCTTTGCTTCCTACTTTCTTTGGGGTGGTTTCTTATTTTTGGGAGTTGGTTGATCTGGAGGGTGACTGTTAAGGCTGGTTGGATCAGTGTGTGTGTTGTGATATGCAAGGTATGCCTGCTAGGGCTGTTCCTAATGTAAAGCCCACTGCTAGAGCAGATAGTGCCCAAGCTGCTCTGTTTAATCCCCAAGGTAACCTTTTGCCTGCCATTACTCCTGGGTCCAGCAGAGGGAGTGCTAGTGCTAAATTGCAGGTTTCCCTTCCCCCACTTAGTCAGGGAAGGAAAATCAGGATATCCGGCACACCTGAGCGTTTGGGGCGTGGTCCCCAACTTCTAAACCTTAGGTCTGCTTGGCTAGAGGGGGAGAAGGAGAGCTGGAGGCAAGAGAGGCAGTCGCAAGGCTCAGGGCTGGGAGCTCTGCCTAGCTGTTCAGTTCCTGAATCCATGGAACTGGTTGAGGCTGGAGCAGAATCACCGGTAGGCCCTTTGGAAGAAGTCCAGGGTATGGAACTGGATTTGGAGCCGGAGCCAGTGACAAAGTTACCATCCAGCGTGCAGCCCATGGAAGTCAGCTAAGCCAAGGCAAGTGTTTAAAGCCTCTAAACTGTGGATTATAAATATCCGTGTGTTTGCTGAATGGACTATTTTTGTTTGCATTGCAACTGTTTTGTATCACTGTGGATTACAAGTGTCCAGGTTTTCCTGGAAGGCCTATTGTTTGAGCAGGTCAGACTGTTTTTGTAGTCAAGGTGTGTGGGGTTAGCCTCACGTTACATGTGGTGGGATAGCAGGCTAATATCTGGCAAAATTTTATCACGTGAGGCACACCACCTTGCCCAGCACTTCAGATGCTGGAAGAAATCAGTGCCGTAGCACTGGTTTAAGTCAAGTCTGCTTAGAAGAGAAATAAGGACTTGTGTTGCACCTTTTTCAGAGCCAGACTAAAAGACACTTTATTGTATGGAATTTTGTCTTAACAGAAAAGAACTCCTTTTGGAATGTGAGAGTTCAGGATACAGATTTTGGAGTTTGTTTTTCCTCTTTTCTGTTTTGGCTGTGTTTTTCTTTTGTAACTCTCTAGTGGGAGAGATTATAAGACTAAAGAGTTTACCTCTTTTGAACATTACAAGACTTTCCTATTAATGATCATTGCCTGACAAGTTTAGTTTGTGACAACTTTGTTTTGAGGACTGATATTCAAGCTGAAGAGTGAAGCAACTATTTTGATTTTGAATATTGCACATTAAATCCAGTCCAGATTTTTGTTTTCTTACTTACCTGTTTGCAGTGTGTTTTTCCTTTTTGTACTAATCCTGACTTATTTATCCTTGTGTCGCCAAGCCGCAGCACACAAGGACCAAAACTTCTGTGTCCCAGCGGCTCGGAACCCATTGCCCTGACCCCGCTGGTGACAGTGTGTGGAATTTTCTCTTTGAGCCTGTTTGGGGTTGGGGACTGATGGGCGGGGTGGGGGGGACTGGGGCCCTTCTCACGTCTGATCGTGACTTCCTCTCTCGGTCCCGCTTCTGTGGGATGGGGTGTGTTGGGAATTTGGGGAATATGACTTTGGGGCGGGGAAGTTCGGGAAGGGAAAGATTGGGTTTGGGGGGGTGTTTCGTTTCTGGGGTTCCAGGTATTTGATGTTCTGTTTACTCCATATGAGGAGTCCAGGACTCCGTTTCTGCTCCTTCTTTTTGTGGGACACTTCTATACTACTTGTTTGGGGTGACGGCCTTTTGGCTCTCCCCCCCTTCTTATTTTGTGTCCTGGTACATTGTGGGATTGATGGCCCTAGGGGAGGCTGGGCTCCTGGGGCCTTGATTTTGATTCTGTGGTATTCTTTGCTTCTGGGCTATTTTCTCCTTTTTTCTGGCTGACGTTAGTTTACCTTTTAGGCAAACCTCATGGAATGTTGGGGGCATCACATCACTGATTAAGCAGTCTAAAATCTTAGCAGCTCTTTAGCGTCACCACACTGATATTGCTTGTTTACAAGAAACTCGTCTAACGGATGAGGAACATCTTAAGTTACGTCGTTCGTGGGATGGTGAGATTTATTTTGCTTCCTCTCCTGGGTGTCATGGTGGTGTAGCGGTGTTAATACGGAGATCTTCCCGTCTGGGGGTTCAGGTGCTTGATAAATCCCTGGAGGGTCATCATTTACTTTTGCGTATTTCGTTGGGGGACAGGAGTTATCTGTTGCTGGTGGTTTATGGGCCTAATTCGTCTGAATCTTCTTTTTTACGGGGCCTGGTTGCTCTCCACTCCCGGTATTCTGGTGATCCTTTGCTCCTGGTGGGTGATTTTAACTTGGTCAGTAATCCCGACTCTGATAAATCGGGTAGATCGTCTTCTTCATTAGGGGCGCGGGGTCGTCTTCTTTCTGATCTTTGTGACACTCTTTCTGTGGTGGACCCTTGGCGCCTCTTACATCTCGCATTGACTATATTTTCGTATCTTCGGGCATATTTCCATCAGTGTCATCAGCGGAGATTGGCCCCCTGACCATCTCTGATCATACTCCCATTTGGATCGATATACACTTAGATCCGGCTTATTCACATTCTTCTTCTTGGCGTTTTCCTTTCTATTTGGCCCAGGGTGTAGAGTTAAAACTTTTTTGGGGACCCAATGAGAAGATTGCCTGCATTGTAATGAACAACATCAGGAGGATCCCATTTTGTTTTGGGAAGCTGCCAAGTCCGTGCTCCGAGGTCATATAATTTCATTTCTTTGTGCCCGACATAAACGTATTAATCGTAGTATCGTTATTTTGGAGCGCGCTCTTGTGGCTGCTAAGCGTACCTTTCAGACCGCCCCCCTCTCCTGCAGCTCGGGAGCACTATCTGTCCACTCAGGCTGTGCTTAATTTGTTACTTCATTCTCGTTCTCAGAAGTGGGCAGCTTATCATAAGCATCGGTTTCATCGGTTTGGAAACAGATCTGGGCGAATACTGGCGCATTTTGTGGACGCTAAGATGGGACGTAAACCGATACTGACGCTTCGAACTCCTGGGGGGGAGGGTTGGGTGACTAAAACAGCACAGGTGGCAGAGACTCTTTCTGATTTCTTTTCTCATTTCTATGCTGCGCCTGATGAGATTCCGGAGGATCTTATTTTGGATTATATGCATTCGTCTGGGATGCCACGTCTGGCTGAGGACGTCATGACTCGTCTTAATGATCCTTTTCAGGCACTGGAATTACAGATGGCCATTAAGTCTCTCCGCATGGGTAAGACCCCTGGCCCGGATGGCATCTCGGGTGAGTTTTACCGAATTCTTTCCCCCCATATTTGTGGTCCCTTGCTCGACTATTATAATACGGCTATAGTTCGGGGGTCCTTTCCCCGTTATGCAAATGAGGCCCTTGTCACTTTGTTGCTTAAACCGGGCAAGGTGGCAGACGACCCAGGGTCTTATCGCCCGATTTCTTTACTCAATGTTGATTTAAAATTGTTTTCCTGTATGCTGGCTAATCGTCTTGCTCCGCATCTCCCATCTGTTATTCATGAGGACCACTCGGTCCGAAATGTGCGCAAGGTCCTCTTTGCGTTGGCACATTGTCAGGATTCTGGAATCGCTTCTCTGTTTGTTAGTCTGGATGCCTCTAAAGCCTTTGATAGTGTTAATTGGTCCTTTTTATTTCGTATGCTTGAGTATGTGGGGCTGGGTGGGCTATACCTTGGGGCGGTGCGTTCATTATATTCTAACCCGAGGGTGTCCCTGCTGGTGAATGGTATTCATACGGACTCCTTTCCCATTTATCGAGGTACTCACCAGGGATGTCCCCTTTCTCCGCTGCTCTTATTACTCTTTTTGGAACCGTTACTCTGTACTTTACGTCTTTTTGATGAGGTGTGTGGCCTCCAAGTCGTGGGGGGGTCGAAGATGTTGGCTTTTGCGGACGATATGTTTTTAATCCTGACGGATCCTGAGGTTTCATTACCTCTTGCGCTGGATCTCATTTCCGAATTTGGCTTTCATTCTGGTCTCTCCTTGAATCTTGACAAGTCTATGGCTTTGCCTTCTTGTTTGGCTGTCCGTACTACTTAGAGGGGCCCCTTTCATCTGAGGTGGGCAGACTCAGAATTAAAATGCTTAAGATCCGTATCCCTCTTGATCTTTCCCGCCTTTATTCCCTGAATGTGGGACCTTTATTCTCTGCATTTAGGACCAGGCTGCAGCTATGGAGGGGTCTCCCCCTTTCCTTGGGCCGGGTGAGCCTTTACAATATGCTTGTTGTTCCAGTGGTTGTACGTCTTTCAAGTTCTCCCTCTTTATATGTCTTCCCATGATGAGAAGCGCCTTGAGCGTATGGTTCAGCAGTTTCTCTGGATGGGAAAACGTGCTCGACTTCCCTACAAGAGGGCGGCCTCCCCTTGGTATAAAGGAGGATTGGGGTTGTTAAACCTTCGTTTCTTGACTTTTGCTTGTGGAATGCATCATATTAACGATCTTTTTTGTGGCACCTCCACATTTACTAATACTGCCTTGGAACTTTCTTGTTTTACTACTCTCCACTTTAGTGCTTTTCTTCACTCTACTCTACTCTCTAAATGGGGGCCTACAACCAGTGCGTTGTTGCACTGTCCACTTTGGCAGGTCTGGCACTGGATTTGTAAATGTCATTCCCTCAGCTCTACTGTCTCTCCCTTTTTACCGTTACGGTTTAATGCGAATTTTCCCCCTGGGGTGGACAATGCTAGTTTTGTGCGCTGGGAAGCAAAGGGGATTCATTACTTGTTTCATCTGGTTGATGATGAGGGTCGGATAAAGCCTTTTGACCAGCTCTGTGAGGAATTTGCTCTTCCTCCTACTGATGTCTATGCCTATCTACAGATCCACCATTATATTTCCTCTCTGACTTGTAGACATAATTTTGACTTCCTATTGGGAGTTATTGTCTACGGCATTTACATTTGGCTCTCAACAGCCTGTACCCTTGAAATTTTATCATAGACATCTGAAAGACGAATCCCCTTTGCTTGATTATATTAGATTAAGGGATGCTTGGGCTCGTGATTTAAATGTAGAATTGTCTGAGGATGTGATATTGAGGGTTGTAAAAAAGTTACCACTTTATAGCAAATATACTGTATTTTGGGAACATTATAAATTGATTCTATCTCCTCGGTGAGCTTATTTGGTGGGGCTTCATCCGACTGCAGATTCCCAGCGCTGCAATGCCCCTGACGCTGGTCTAGGCCACATGTTTTGGACTTGTCTTGCCATACAAGCCTTTTGGGACTCTATTTTTCTTTTTGTGGACCGTATTTGGAACATTACTGTACAGCGCTAGCTTTGATGTTGTTTGGAGCCTCCCTGCACTTTCATCCCCGTCGTCCCGGGGCATCCGCATTCCTACGCTGGGCTGTTTTGATAGCTCTGAAGTGTATCTTGATTAAGTGGATGGAGGTGGAGACTCCTGATTATTCACTCTGGCGCTGTCGCCTGATCACACTCCTATCTTGGGAGCGTAGGGGAGTGCGAGATATTTCTTCCTTGCCTGGTCGAGCTTTCCAACACATTTGGGAACTCTTCTGGATTACTATGACGCCAGCGGCACGTAGTCGCCTTTTGAACTGTTAGCCCACTGGATTTTGTGCCTGTGCTTGGTTCAGTGTTCCCTCTGTTTAGCACAGTCCTGTTTCCTTGTATCGAGTACTTTTTGTTGTATCAGTGTGAGGAGGAGGGGGGAAGGTTGGGAGGTGGGGTGGTTTTGGGGGAAGGTTGGGTTGTTCAAGGGTGAATTTTTAGCTGACCTTGTTCCACTTTGTATTTCTGGTTTTGGTTGTTTTGCTGTGCTCAATAAAATATATTTGACAATAAAATCTCATTGGCTTCCGATAACACACCGAATTACATATTACAACTTAATGTTAACATTTAAAACAAAATTTCTCCATACACCTAATTTCATGGATAGATTCTTGTCCCTTATTGCTCATCAGGAACTCTAAGATCTAGTAGTCAACATCTTTAACATATCCTGTCTCTAAGACACCTTTTCTATGACACAACCCACAAACGTATTTTTTCTGTTAGTGCACCCAAACACTGGAATTCATTACCAGCTTACCTAAAAGAGGAAGAAAATATCGATAAATTTAAAACAAATTTAAAAACCTTCATGTTTAAGGACACATATAACCTATGACTTCCCACCCAAGCTCATTGACTATGGACAAAAATAATAATTAAGGAAGAGCATAGCTTCCCTCCCCTTCTTTCATAACATAACATAACATAACTTTATTCTTATATATTGCCATAATCAGACAACTTCTAGGCGGTTAACACCAAAGAGGGACAATCAGCGAATTACAATATACAGATTATAAAATTATAAAAGTACAACATATTACACAAGAATAGACATAATAAGAACATAAGAACATAAGAAGTTGCCTCCGCTGAGTCAGACCAGAGGTCCATCCTGCCCAGCGGTCCGCTCCCGTGGCAGCCCATCAGGCCTAATTGCCTGAACAGTGTCCATGACTAATTTTGTAACTGCCTCTAATCCTCTAATTCTATCCCTATTACCTACCTCTACTCCTATCTGTACCCCTCAATCCCTTTGTCCTCCAGGTACCTGTCCAAACCCTCTTTGAAGCCCTGTAGTGTGCTTCTGCTTATCACATCCTCCGGTAGCGCATTCCATGTATCCACCACCCTCTGAGTGAAAAAGAACTTCATGGCGTTTGTTCTAAACCTTTCTCCTTTCAATTTCTCCGAGTGCCCCCTTGTGCTTGTGGTTCCCCGTAATTTGAAAAATCTGTCCCTGACCACTCTTTCTATGCCCTTCATGATCTTGAAGGTTTCTATCATGTCTCCTCTAAGTCTCTGCTTTTCCAGGGAGAAAAGCCCCAACTTCTTCAGTCTGTCAGTATATGAGAGATCTTCTATACCCTTTAGTGTAGTTTCTGTTTAGGAGATAAATCTATCAAACAATGCAGTTTTAATTTCTTTCCTAAAGGCGCAGTAAGTCAGCCTAGCTCCATTAATGTAGTTACCTAACCAAGACTGCTGTTTACTTGCTTGATACATAAGAGTTCTATCTAGAAAGGATTTGTATTTACAGCCAATAATGCTTAGGTATGCAAAAAGATTACAATTTCTGGTTATCCTTGTAGGCCTATATAGCACGAAATGAGATAAAAGATAGGTGGGAGCTAGTCCCCAAACCAGCTTGAAACAAACACAAGAAAATTTAAACATTATTCATGCCTCTATTGGTAACCAGTGCAGCAGTTTGTAGTAGGGACTAACATGGTCGCTTTTTTTCAATCCAAATATCAAACGGACAGCCGTTTCTGTACTATTCTTAATTTCCTCACTGTTTTTTTAGGTATACCCAAAAAGACGATATTGCAGTAGTCCAAGATAGATAAAACCAAAGACTGCACCAATAATCTAAATGATAAAGAGTCAAAGTATTTTTTAATGGTCTTTAATTTCCATAGTGCAAAAAAGCACTTCTTCACCACTATATTCGTGTGTTCGACCATAGTCAGTTGTGTGTCTAATGTGTGTCTATGTTTTTGAAATCAGGTAATCATGATCTTTTAGTTATAGTGATGTTCTAGTAATTTTATCCTTTGGGCTTGCTAAGAAAACTTTTGTCTTTTCCGTATTTAGTTTCAGTTTAAAGTTGATTGTCCAATGTTCTATTTCAGTCATAATATACGAAATGTATTCTAGTGTAAATCAGTTTTTATTAAAGAAGGTCAAACATACAGAACAGCAAAAGATAAAGGTGATAAAAAGGACCAGAAAGTCAAGAAACATGGCATAAAAAAAGACAGCGCTTATCACTCACAGTCTGGTTAACATGTACTGGAAACAATTGGTTCATGGAGCACAGCAGAAACAGAAAAGGCAATGAGTACAACAAAGAACACACGGTTGCACCAAAGACCGTACAGCAATGATATCCCAAGCCCCAGAACCCCTCCACCATCCCCCAACCCACCACCCACCTTCCCCCTACAACAAGAACAGAGAAAGAGAAGAAAAATCCCCCAAACTAGAAACCCCATCCAGCACATCCAAGGTGGGAGGACAGAACAGGCACTAAACAGAAGCAGAACCTTCAGGGCCCTAGACTCTGATGAGCCCCAAAGAATCAGAGAATGAACCTCCTGAGGAAGAAAGAGGAAAGGGAAAAAAAAGGAAAGAACAAAAAGTAAGAAAGGAAAAAAAAAAAGATGGAGAGAAGCCGGGAGGAGGCCACCCCAACGCCACAAATCCCCTAACACTCAGGAATCAAATAGGCAAAGTATTAAGAATCAAACTGCAGGCCAGAGGGGCAAAGAGTAAATATAAGGACCCCAAACCTCCAAAAAAAACTTTGATTGACGCAAAGAATGACGCACTCGACCCCTCTCAAGCAGCATCAGAGCATGCAAGCGGTTACGCCAAGCTCAATAAGAAGGAGCCCGATCCGAAACCCATTCCCCCAGAATGACCTTCTTAGCCACTAAGCTAGCCTTCCACAAAAATAACCAGCCCACCTCCGGGGAAAAACGAAAAGCCTCGTATTTATCCAACAAAAACCCCACCGGAGTATGAGGAATAGGGCGGCCCAACAAAAGCTCCAAGGAACGAATCACTCGTCTCCAGAAGGCCCGGACCACAGAACAGCTCCAAAAGGCATGGATAAAGGACTTAGGAGCACGGGAACATTTCTCACATTGCAGCGATTCTGCTAAGCCCAAGTGAAAAAGTTGGACTCGCGTAAAATAAGCACGATGTAACACCCAAAACTGACACTCCCAAAGTTCAGCCGAAACCGAAAGGGTCGGAATACGCTTAATAAGAAAGGCCACATCCAGTTCTGTGGGCCGTAAGCCCAAGTCCGAAGCCCATTGAGCACACAGGGAATCCCACATTTGAGGCGGGGCAACAGCATGTAGCGCCTGATATAACGCTGAGACAGACAGGCCATCGTCCGAGAAGGGAGCAAAAAAGGCACGAAGCTTACCACCCAAACCCAATCGCAGACCCTCCACTGCCAAAGAACGCACATAATGAAACAAGGCTGCTCTGTGAACTTCTAAAAGCTAAGTTACTCAGCATTTCATATTCTGCTCTTTTCACTGGTTTTCAGCATTATATCTGCTTAATTTCTCTTTTCCTCCCAGTTTCTTACTAAAAAAAAATATAAAAAAGCACAAAAAAATAAATCCTTCTCTTTCCTCTGTTAAATCTTATTTCCTCTTCCTGCATTTTTGTTTAGAATACTGTGTTTTAGGTGGTATAGAGCCTATATTTCTGGTGCCTGTGGCTCAGGGTGACTAAAGTAGGGAAAATCCTGTTATAAATCCTGTGTTTTAGGGTAGCACTGATAGAACCTGCAGTTTTGTTTAAAATACTGTGTTTTAGGTGGTATAGAGCCTATATTTCTGCCTTACTTGTAGTCTTACTTATAGTCCCACCAACCCCAGGGACCACTATTCATATATAGAGACCCATATAATCAGGACTACTCAAATCAAGTCACTTCACAACCAATCAAGATGACCTTTATTCTATGCAATCACTGTGGTGCTTTAATTCCAAGACATACTATTTGGAGACTTAAGGCTTGCCCCATCTGTCTTCAACTTGCCAGTATTAAGGAGGAGCTCTGCAAACTTAAACAGGAATTGAATACAATTAAAGCAGCTTCCATCACTCCACAAAATCATACCAACTTACCACCTCTACCTCAAAGAATAAAACAGCCCAGGAATAAATGGGTCACAGTAGGCTCAGGAAGACTGCGACATATAACACAGAAACATCCACCTTCACTAATATTACCTCTACAGAATTCCTTCGCTCCACTAGTGCACTGCGATACTCAGGAAAACAGAAGGGAGGTGGGACTTGAACCAATGAAGGAAACTCAAGAGAACAAGAGCACCCTAAATACAAATAAAAAAGCCAAAAACAGAAAACTATTACTGTTGGGGGATTCCATCATCAGAGGCATTAACCTTGGAACACAGGGCGAGGAGACCAAAATAGTGAAATATCTTCCAGGATCCTCAGCTACCAGGAGTTCCAGGCAAATACTGACTATAATTAAGGAAGAAACTAAGGATTTTAACACTGATGTTGTTATCCATCTGGGAACAAATGACCTGGACAACAACTCCACACTTGCAGCACAGAAAGCTTTTCGTGAGCTTGGTGAGGGCGTGAAACCTTTTGTAAAGACTTTAGCTTTTTCTGAAATACTGCCTGCATATGGAAAAGGAGAGCAAAGAGTGAAAAACAGAGGACTTTAATAGATGGCTCAGAGCCTGGTGTCATCAAGAAGGCTTCAGGTACATAGGAGGATGGGGAAATACATGGAAGGACAAGAAGCTATATTGCACTGATGGGCTACATATTACTACAGCAGGAAAAAGAAACCTTGCAGAGAAATTTAGACAATATTTTTCTAGGCATTTAAACTAGAAAGTGTACGAAGGACAATTATAGAGACCACCCCCGGCAAAAGAAAAGATGTGATAGTAGTAAAGGCTGCAACATAAGCAATATCAGCAACTCATTTCTTAGTATTGCAACGGAAAGTGAAACGACACAAAAATCCATACGAAAAAGGAGATTATCGCTGAAAAATAGCTGGAAAGCGATGACCACAAATGCTCGCAGTCTAAGCAACAAAGTTCATGATCTGCAAGCCCTGATATTAGAGGCAGATCTAGATATTGTTGCTATCACAGAGACATGGTTCGGTGAATCACATGGATGGGATGCAAACATACCGGGATATAATCTTTTTAGGAAGGACAGAGATGGTCATAAAGGTGGAGGAGTAGCTCTCTATGTAAAGATCAATATCCAAGCGACCGAAATGCAAGGGACCTGGGGAGAGGAAGAAGCGATATGGATTGCTCTGAAAAGAGAAGATGGAACTTCTATCTACATGGGTGTAGTCTACAGACCTCCGACTCAATCGCAGCAAATTGATAAGGATCTGATTGTGGATATCCAAAAGTTTGGAAGGAAAGAGGAGGTTCTGCTGTTGGGAGATTTCAACCTGCTGGATGCGGACTGGAATGTTCCGTCTGCGGAATCGGAAAGAAGTAGGGAGATTGTGGATGCCTTTCAAGAGGCTCTGCTCAGACAAATGGTGACGGAACCCACAAGGGAAAAAGCGATATTGGATCTGGTCCTCACAAATGGAGAGAGTATCTCTAATGTTCGAGTGGGTGCTCACCTGGGTAGTAGCGATCATCAAACGGTTTGGTTTGATATAACGGCTAAAGTGGAGAGCGGCTGCATGATACTTAAAGTCCTAGATTTCAAACGTACGGACTTTAATGCAATGGGAAAGTACCTGAAGAAAGAGCTGTTAGGATGGGAGGACATAAGAGAAGTGGAAAGACAGTGGTCTAAGCTGAAAGGAGCGATAAAAATGGCTACGGACCTTTATGTGAAGAAAATCAATAAAAACAAGAGAAAAAGGAAGCCGATATGGTTCTCCAATCTAGTGGCTGAGAAAATAAAGGCGAAAGAGTTGGCGTTCATGAAATATAAAAAAACCCAAGAAGAGGAGAGCAGAAAGGACTACAGGGTGAAACTGAAAGAAGTCAAGAGAGAGATACGTTTGGCGAAGGCACAGGCGGAAGAACAAATGGCTAAAAATGTAAAAAAGGGAGCTAAAAATTTTTTCAGATATATTAGTGAAAGGAGGAAGATAAAAAATGGAATTGCTAGGCTAAAAGATGCTGGGAACAAATACGTGGAGAGTGATGAGGAGAAAGCAAATGTGCTAAACAAATACTTCTGTTCTGTGTTCACAGAAGAAAATCCTGGAGAAGGACCGAGATTGTCTGGCAAAGTTACACGAGAAAATGGAGTAGATTCTGCGCCGTTCACGGAGGAGGGTGTTTATGAGCAACTTGAAAAACTGAAGGTGGACAAAGCGATGGGACCAGACGGGATCCATCCCAGGATACTAAGGGAGCTCAGAGAGGTTCTGGCGAGTCCTATTAAAGACTTGTTCAACAAATCTCTGGAGACGGGAGTGATTCCTGGGGATTGGAGGAGAGCGGATGTGGTCCCTATTCATAAAAGTGGTCACAGGGATGAAGCAGGAAACTACAGGCCGGTGAGCCTCACTTCAGTTGTTGGAAAAATAATGGAAGTGTTGCTGAAAGAAAGGATAGTGTATTTCCTTGAATCTAATGGGTTACAGGATCCGAGGCAACATGGCTTTACAAAAGGTAAATCGTGCCAAACGAACCTGATTGAATTTTTTGATTGGGTGACCAGAGAGCTGGATCGAGGACATATGCTAGATGTAATTTACTTGGATTTCAGCAAAGCCTTTGATACAGTTCCTCATAGGAGGCTGTTGAACAAACTTGAAGGGCTGAAGTTAGGACCCAAAGTGGTGAACTGGGTCAGAAACTGGCTGTCGGACAGACGCCAGAGGGTGGTGGTTAATGGAAGTCGCTCGAAGGAAGGAAAGGTGACTAGTGGAGTCCCTCAGGGTTCGGTGCTGGGGCCAATCCTGTTCAATATGTATGTAAGTGACATTGCTGAAGGGTTAGAAGGAAAAGTGTGCCTTTTTGCAGATGATACCAAGATTTGTAACAGAGTAGACACCGAAGAGGGAGTGGAAAATATGAAAAAGGATCTGCAAAAGTTAGAGGAATGGTCTAATGCCTGGCAACTAAAATTCAATGCAAAGAAATGCAGAGTAATGCATTTGGGGATTAATAATAGGAAGGAACCGTATATGCTAGGAGGAGAGAAGCTGATATGCACGGATGGGGAGAGGGACCTTGGGGTGATAGTGTCCGAAGATCTAAAGGCGAAAAAACAGTGTGACAAGGCAGTGGCTGCTGCCATAAGGATTCTGGGCTGTATAAAGAGAGGCGTAGTCAGTAGAAGGAAGAAGGTGTTGATGCCCCTGTACAGGTCATTGGTGAGGCCCCACTTGGAGTATTGTGTTCAGTTTTGGAGACCATATCTGGCGAAAGACGTAAGAAGACTTGAGGCGGTCCAGAGGAGGGCGACGAAAATGATAGGAGGCTTGCGCCAGAAGACGTATGAGGAGAGACTGGAAGCCCTGAATATGTATACCCTAGAAGAAAGGAGAGACAGGGGAGATATGATTCAGACGTTCAAATACTTGAAGGGTATTAATGTAGAACATAATCTTTTACAGAGAAAGGAAAATGGTAAAACCAGAGGACATAATTTGAGGTTGAGGGGTGGTAGATTCAGGGGCAATGTTAGGAAATTCTACTTTACGGAGAGGGTGGTGGATGCCTGGAATGCGCTCCCGAGAGAGGTGGTGGAGAGTAAAACTGTGACTGAGTTCAAAGAAGCGTGGGATGAACACAGAAGATTTAGAATCAGAAAATAATATTAAAGATTGAACTAGGCCAGTTACTGGGCAGACTTGTACGGTCTGCGTCTGTGTATGGCCGTTTGGAGCAGGATGGGCAGGGGAGGGCTTCAATGGCTGGGAGGGTGTAGATGGGCTGGAGTAAGTCTTAACAGTGATTTCGGCAGTTGGAACCCAAGCACAGTACCGGGTAAAGCTTTGGATTCTCGCCCAGAAATAGTTAAGAAGAAAAAAAAAAAAAAAGTTTAAATTGAATCAGGTTGGGCAGACTGGATGGACCATTCGGGTCTTTATCTGCCGTCATCTACTATGTTACTATATTGTAAATAAGCAAAGAAATCTGTGCTGCGAATCCCATCGCGAAGCCGAAAAGTATGCCAAGGTGGAAGCGTGCCCTCCAGGGTAAGGACGTGCTCCAACACAGTGAAGCCCAACTGAGTCCAGCGTCTAAAGGATGCAGACATCTGGCCAGGTAAGAACTGAAGGTTCCCCTGCAGGGGTAGCAAATCAGACACTCCTAGGTACCCCCCATGCCAAGCACCAAAGCTCTCCAACAATCACGTAAAGAACCCAGCAGAAGACTCGATCGCATGTGGGACGGGAGAGAAGATCGAGGAGCATTTAACAAAGAAGACAGATGCCAAGGATGATAGAAGGCAGATTCATAATCAAAACAAGTATATGTGTGTTGCTCCAAGATCCAATCTCCCAAGTAACGTAGTACGCAAGCCTGATTGTATTTCTTCAAATCAGAAACCCCCATGCCGCCCCTTGACCAAGAGCCCAACAAGTAACGAAAAGCCATGCGAGGTTTTCTTCCCCCCCCAAATAAACCGAGAGAAGCTGATGCAGCGCATGGAGATCCTTCTGCAGAAGGCGGATGGGTAACACCTGAAGAACGTAAAGCCATTGAGGGAAAACAACCATATTAAAAAGGTGAATGCGACCGTGAACCGAGAGGGGAAAGAATCTCCAGCCGTCCAGGTGGCGACGTGTGGCATCAAATAGCAAATGCAAATTAGCTTGTTTAATGGAAGAAACCGAAGGAGTCAATTGGATGCCAAGATAGCGAAATGCCCGATCAGCCCATTTCAGTGGGAAGATCCCCAGCCAGATGTCCCGAAGCCCAGGGAAGATAGGAAGGGCTAAGGACTTCTTGAGATTCAGCCAAAACCCCGAAAAGTCCCCATATTCAGCCATCACCATCAAAAGAGCAGGCAGAGCTTGGACAAGACGAGTAAGATGGACCAAAAAATCATCCGCAAACGTGGACAATTTAAATTCCACCATACTAATGGAGACCCCAGGAATGTCCGGATTACGCAGAACATCACGCACTACAAGGTCTAAGGGAAGAACAAACAGCAGGGGGGACAAAGGGCACCCCTGCTGAGTGCCCTGCTGAATGTCAAAAGGAGCAGAAAGCAACCCATTAACCCAAACAGCCACCAAAGGTGAAGCTTAAAGAGCAGAGACAGCGTCAATAAAAAAATCCCTCAAAACCATAATGCCACAACATTGCAAACAAGAACTTCCAGGAGACCATATCAAAAGCCTTCTTTGCATCGAAGCTAACCAACAGGGAAGGCAATCGAACATGAGCCATGTATTCCAAAGAAGTTAAAATACCGCGAATAGAGGTGGCCACCCGATGATTAGACAAAGCCCACCTGAGAATCAGCGATAAGATCAGGGAGAACACGGGCCATTCTGTTAGCCAGGATCTTAGCGAAAAATTTTGCCTCAGTATTAAGAAGGGAGATAGGCCGATAAGAACTAAGCAAGGTAGGATCTCGTCCCGGTTTCAACAGAACCACAATATGTGCATCACGCAGAAATCGTGATAAAAACCCACGCTGAACATACTCATTGAAAGAAGAAGTCAGCACCGGTGTAATTTCCATAGAGAGCAATTTATAAAACTCCGCACGATAGCCATCGGGTCCCAGTGCCTTCCAAAGAGCGCTAGACTGGATCACCGAAGCCACCTCCTCCATCGAGATAGTGGCATTCAACATCTGTTGGTGAATAGCTGATACATGAGGAGTCGGGATGTTATCGAGATACAACTAGCGGACTGCGCAGAGGACACAGACCTGAGACCAGTGGCGGAGACACAGCAGAACCCAGAGGACGGACAAATGGACTGCACATATGACACAGACCTGAGACCAGAGAGACAGTTGAAGAAGGGGAGATCGGCTATCGTGGTTGGAGACTCAATCCTGTGAGGAGTAGACAGTCACATAGCCGGAGGGAGAGAGGACCGACTGGTAACATGTCTCCCGGGGGCAAGAACAAAGGACGTCATCAACAATATTGAGAGGATACTGGAGGGAGCCGAGACTGAGGAGACAGCAGTAGTGATCCACATTGGAACCAACGACATCAGCAGGAGGAACTTCAACAGGACCACACTAACTGACCAGTTCAGGATCCTGGGGAGGAAATTGAGACTGAGGGCAAGGAAGATAGCCTTCTCAGAGATCCTGCCAGTACCGAGAGCGGACACAAGGAGACAGAGCGAACTACAGGCAATTAACGCTTGGCTGAGGAGATGGTGCGAAGAGGAGGGTTTCCACTTTGTTAGGAACTGGGCTACATTCTTTGGGAAGAACAAGCTCTACAGAAGAGATGGACTGCACCTTAGCACAACTGGGACGAGGATGCTGGCACGCAACGTCCAGAACGTCATAGACATGGCTTTAAACTGAGGAAAAGGGGAAAGCCGATAGTCGATCTGACCTCGACACATCGGACAGCAGTACTGGACAAGGATACTGAACTGGGACATTGTAAAGGAGGACTCGGAGCTGAGTGTGTATGTTTTGAAAAAGGACCTAGGGACGCATTGCAGGGACCAAGGGCACAAATGGAACTGGTAAGAGGCACCAACAAAGAACAACAGGAGCCAGAGGGGCAAAGACATTGTGAAAAAGAGCCCGGGATTGAGTGGGAATTACGGGAGCAGGAGGTGCAGGGGAAACAGGCTGAGGACGTCACAGACACACAACAGGAGGAGGATGACTGAGATGAAGCTAGGGGGCTGGCGAACCACGAGGAGGACTGCAGGAGACCCAAAACACGAGGAAAACCAAAAGAGAGGGCAACAAACTGGGTCTTAAACTGCCTATACACAAATGCTAGGAGCCTAAGGGCCAAAATGGGTGAACTAGAAATCATTGCCAGCAAAAAGGACCTGGACATAATTGGAGTCACAGAAACGTGGTGGACTGAGGACAATCAATGGGATGTGGCCATACCAGGGTACAAACTATACAGGAGAGACAGGACACATAAAAAGGGTGGAGGAATAGCGCTGTACATAAAAGACTCCATACCCTCAGCCAGGATGGAAACAACAGTACGGGCAGATGGCGTGGAATCACTATGGGTTAAGCTACAGGGAGGAACCGGGGCAGACATTAAATTGGGACTGTACTACCGCCCACCTGGACAACCGGAAGAAATCGACCAGGACATGGAGGCTGAACTGAGGCAGGTATGCAGAAGCGGAAATGTGGTGGTGATGGGGGACTTCAACTATCCTGGGATAGACTGGAGTATTGGACACTCAAACTGCGCAAGGGAGACCAAATTCCTAGAGGTCACGAGGGACTGTTTCATGGAGCAACTGGTCACGGAACCAACACGGGGCGATGCCACTCTTGACCTAATCTTCAACGGACTAGGGGGGCCAGCAAAGGAGGTGGCGGTATTAGCCCCGCTAGGTAACAGCAATCACAACACGATCCAGTGCAGGCTAGAAATTGGATCATCAAAGGGGAATAGAACCACAATGACGGCACTCAACTTCAAAAAAGGAAATTATGATGCCATGAGGGAAATGGTGGGAAAGAAACTCAAAGGCAACATAGGGAAGATGGAATCCGTAGAAAAAGCCTGGACCTTACTCAAGGGGACTGTGCACAAAGCGCAAAACCTGTACATCCCCAAGTTCAGGAAAGGGTGCAAAAAAAATAGAACAAAAAAACCCAGTGTGGATAACAAATGCAGTGAAAAAGGCGATAAGCGACAAAAAAGCATCATTCAGAAAATGGAAAAAAGACCAAACAGAGGAGAACCAAAAAGTGCACAAAGAACACCAGAAGGAGTGTCACCGAGTGGTTAGAAAAGCAAAAAGGGAATACGAAGAGAGAGTGGCAGAGGAAGCAACAAACTTCAAGTCTTTCTTCAGATACGTCAAGGGGAAGCAACCAGCAAGAGAAGAAGTGGGACCATTGGATGATGGAGATAGAAAGGGAGTAGTAAAAGAAGAGAAAGAGATAGCTGACAAGTTAAATGAGTTCTTCACGTCAGTCTTCACGAGGGAGAATACAACCAACATTCCGGAACCCGAGGAATTCGTAATAGGAGACCAAAATGATAAGCTGGTCAATTTAGAGGTAAGCCAAGAGGATGTACTCAAGCAGATAGACAGACTAAAAAGCGACAAATCGCCAGGTCCGGACGGCATTCACCCAAGGGTACTCAAGGAACTAAAAAACAAAATAGCGGAGCCACTTCGACAAATATGCAACCTATCCCTAAAAACCGGAGAGATCCCGGAGGACTGGAAAATAGCAAATGTCACGCCCATCTTCAAGAAGGGCTCAAGGGGCGACCCAGGAAACTACAGGCCGGTGAGCCTGACCTCAGTCCCGGGAAAGATGATGGAGGCACTGATTAAGGACAGCATCTGTGAACACATCGAAAACAATGGGCAGCTAAAACCGAGTCAGCATGGCTTCTGCAAGGGTAGGTCATGCCTTACAAACTTATTGCACTTCTTTGAGGGGGTGAACAGCCAGGTGGATAAAGGGGAATCTATAGATATCATTTACCTCGACTTCCAAAAAGCCTTTGACAAGGTACCACACGAGAGACTGCTCAAAAAGATATGGAACCACGGGGTGCAAGGGGAGGTCCACCGATGGATCAAGAATTGGCTGGCAAACAGGAAACAGAGGGTTGGCGTAAAGGGCCATTACTCGGACTGGAAAGGGGTCACGAGCGGAGTTCCACAGGGGTCGGTGCTGGGACCACTCCTGTTCAATATCTACATAAACGACCTAGAAGCGGGAACCAAGTGTGAGGTCAGATGACACAAAACTATACAGCAGGGCTCAAACGAGGGAAGACTGCGAAGATCTCCAAAAGGATCTAACGCAGCTGGAAAAGTGGGCTGAAAAATGGCAAATGAGCTTCAACGTAGGGAAATGCAAGGTCATGCACGTGGGGAAAAAGAACCCGGTGTTCACTTACAAAATGGGGGGAACACCACTAGGGGTCAGTTACCTGGAAAGAGACCTGGGAGTGATGGTAGACGCAACACTGAAGGCATCGGCGCAGTGCGCCACGGCCTCAAGTAAAGCAAACAGAATGTTGGGTATCATTAAGAAGGGTATCACGACCAGGACGAGGGAAGTCATCATGCCGCTGTATCGTGCAATGGTGCGGCCGCATCTGGAGTACTGTGTCCAGTACTGGTCGCCGTACCTCAAGAAGGACATGGCGGTACTTGAGGGAGTACAGAGAAGAGCGACTAAACTGATAAAGGGAATGGAAAATCTCCCATATACCGACAGATTAAAGCAGCTAGGACTTTTCTCCCTGGAAAAGCGGAGACTTAGAGGAGACATGATAGAAACCTTCAAGATCCTGAAGGGCATAGAAAAAGTAGACAGGGACAGATTTTTCAAATTATGGGGCAACACAAGTTCAAGGGGGCACTCAGAGAAATTGAAAGGGGACAGGTTTAGAACAAACGCTAGGAAGTTCTTCTTCACTCAGAGGGTGGTGGATACATGGAACGTGCTTCCAGAGACTGTTTCAAAGAAGCACTGTTTCAAAGAAGGTTTGGATAGATTCCTAGAAGAAAAAGGGATTGAGGGGTATAGATAGATATAGTCCACTGCTCAGGCAATGGGCTTGATGGGCCGCCGCGGGAGCGGACCGCTGGGCAGGATGGACCTATGGTCTGACTCAGCGGAGGCAACTTCTTATGTTCTTATGTTCTTAACTCACTTGGCAGCTCCGGGGCCGAAGAGCGGGCATATAACCTCTGATAGAACTGGCGAAAAACTCTCACAATGGCCGCATCAGTACAATCAGGCCCCATCCCTTCTTCCATTACCTGGAGCACCCACGGGACCATCAGACGTACAGACCAGGTTAGCTAAGAGTCTCCCGCCCTTATTACCATGAAGATGAAATTGATGTTTAAAATATTGAAGGGAGCGGGTGGTACAGGCTTGTAAAAGCTCATTCAAAGAGGCCTGCGATGCAAGCAGAGGCCTGCGATGCAAGCAGTGCTCCTCCGGGAAGGGGTGGGATGGCAAGCATACCACATCCTGTCCGCCCAAACCTGCCTCTCCAAGCGAAGAATTTCCCTATCGCGCGTCTTTTTCCGAAAGCTAGCATAAGCAATAATCTCACCTCGCAAAACTGCTTTAGCTACCTCCCAATATAGCACTGGGTCCTCCAGATGAGCCTCATTATGAATCTGATAGTCCTTCCATTTCTGAAGTAAATGATCAAGAAACCCAGTATCCCTATATAAAGCCGGAGGGAAGCACCATCGATGGGTGCCACTCCCGCCCGCCCCCACACTCAAGGTGCACCAAACAAAGGCATGATCCAAAACACAATATGGACCGATCCCCGCCGCAGTCGTAGAGGAAAAAAGGCTGGTAGACAAAAGCCAGTAGTCTATCCGAGATTGAGTGCCATGAGCACGGGATAGGTGAGTGTAATCATGCTCCCCAGGATGGAGAGTGCGCCAAACATCCACCAGATCCAGAGTCGAGCAGAGGTAAGGAATCCCCCTAAAAGAATCAATGCGGTCCTGTGGATGGGGATCGGACTTGTCAACAACGGGATCATGAACAAGGTTAAAATCGCCCCCAAACACCCGAGGCAAATCAGAAAAATCACTCAAAGCCTTAAACAAAGGTAAAAAGCTTTATTATAAACATTTGGCGCATAAATGTTACAGAGAAGCAAAGGTATCCGATCCATAAGGACAGAAACCAAGACAAAATGACCAGATGGGTCCGCATACACCTTATTCACCGTCACATCCAGGGTTTTCTGAACGAGAATCAAAATGCCAGACTTCCACCACAGCGCAGCAGCCCTCACCACCCGTCCAACCCACCAGCGGGCAAATTTAGTATGTTCCTGAGAGGTCAAGTGCGTCTCCTGCAAGAAAGTAATATCCCCCCCGTGACGGTTCAAGGTCTGAAATTTCTTTTGTCGCTTAACAGGGGAAGTAACCCCATTAACATTCCAAGAAATTAGTTTAACCATCGAAAACCAGAGGAATGAAAAGCAATGATGAACCAATAGCAATAGAAGGGGGAAGGAGGGGGCCGTCCCAGCCTACAGCCCCCCCCATGTCGCAATGCCATAACGCGGCCTATAAAGGCTTCCAGGACCCAAGAGGGGCCCAGCATACCCCAGGATGGCCCTCCCCCAGCCCGGCCCCCAACCAGAAAGTGAAGAAAAGAAGGAAAGAAAGAAAAAAAAAGAAAAACGCAACAAACCAAAAAAGGAAGCAACCCCAGACCAATCCCCCACCCCATTCCTAAGGTGACCATACGTCCCATTTTCAACGGGACAGTCCCGTTTTCGGGCTGACCATCCCGTTGTCCCGACCCACCGCTTCGGGACAACCAAAATGTCCCGTTTTCAGGGACAGCGTCCCGAAGCTGTGCGCAGGGACACCAGGATGGCCAATCACTTTCCCTCCCTGCCGCACCGATTGAAATGCTGGGCCGCCACCGTTGCTTCTTGGCTTCTTCCTGGGCCGCCACCGTTGCTTCTTGGCTTCTTCCTGACGTCAATTTTGACGTTGGAGAGGAAGTTCGGGGCCAGCCAATCGCTGCCTGACTGGCTCGAACTTAAAGAAGCCAAGAAGCAGCGGTGGCGGCCCAGCGTTTCAATTGGCGCAGCAGGGAGGCAGACAGGCAGGCAGTGGCAGTACACAGGCGGGCGGACGGGCGGACAGGGGGGTTTGAATCCGCGGGGGGTTGAATCTGCATGTGGGGGGTGTTGAATCCATGGGGGTGTTGAATCCACGGGGGGGGGGGGGTTGAATCTGCGGGGGGGGTTTGAATCTGCGGGTGGGGGGGTTTGAATCAGGCACTGGAGAGAGGGAAGGAAGTAGGCAGGCAGGCAGGCTGGCTTCCGGGGAGGGACAAAGGCAAGAGAAGACATAGGAAGGAGGCACTGGGGGCACTAGGGACACAGGACAGGCACTGGGGGCACTCTGGACATGGGAAGGAGGCATTGGGGGCACTATGGACATGGGAAGGAGGCACTGAGGGCACTATGGACATGGGAAGGAGGCATTGAGGGCACTAGGGACATGGGAAGGAGGCACTAGGGATACAGGACAGAGGCACTGGGGCACTAAGGATCTGGGAAGGAGGCATTGGGGCACTCTGGACATGGGAAGGAGTCATTGAGGGCACTAAGGACATGGGAAGAAGGCATGGGGGCATTAGGGACATAGGACAGAGGCACTGGGGCACTAAGGACACAGGACAGAGGCACTGGGGGGCACTAAGGACACAGGACAGAGGCACTGGGGGGCACTATGGACATGGGAAGGAGGCACTGGGGCACTAAGGACATAGGAAAGAAGGAGGGAGGGAATAGAAAGGGACAATTGTTGGGCCTGAGTGCAGAAAGAAAGAAAGAAATGAAAGAAAGGATACACAGTAAGAAGGAAACACAACCAGAGACTCATGAAATCACCAGACAGTAAAGGTAGGCAAAATGATTTTATTTTCAATTTAGTGATCAAAACCTGTCAGTTTTGAGAATTTATATCTGCTGTCTATATTTTGCACTATATTTGTCTATTTTTCTATAGTTACTGAGGTGACATTGCATATTTTAAAGTCATTTGCCTTGACATCTTTGAAAACCCTAAATGATAATTAACATTTTCTCTGCATATAGTGTGCTTTGTAGTTTTTCTTTATTTTAAGGTTACCATTATGAATTAATATTAAGATATTATGTGTACATGAAAAATGAATGGAAGAAATTTGGGGCGGGATTGGGGGCGGGGCTAGGGCAGGGTTGAGGCAGGGCTAGGGCGGGATTGGGGCAGTACTAGGGCGGGATTGGGGGGCGGTACTGACAATTAATAGATATCCCCTTTTGATGAAAAAAATAAATGGTCACGTTACCCATTCCCCACACCCCCCAGAAACACCAGTGTCCCTTAGGACTACCCAGGGCTGCCCCGAACCCACCAGAGCCCTGCCCTCCCGAACAAGTCCCCAAAAGAATCAAAAACAGTAAAAAACATCAGCAGTTAACCCAGCACAAACCCCAGAGAAACCTGAAGTATAACTGGGGCAGTAAACTCCAGCAAGAAAAGGAGTGAAGATCACAAACAGAAATGCCCCAATCCACCCCTCCAACCAAACCGAGCAACCCTACCAATAACCACCTCCCACAACAGGCATATACCCAGACCCTATCAGTCCAAAAAATACAAGGCCAATACCACCAAAGGACTCCATCAGCCCTGAGCCGGGGTACAGAGAAAAACAAACAAAACAAAAAAAAACCAAAAAACACCCCAGCTGAAACCCCCAGCCCACCAAACCAAAATCCAGCCATCCATCCCCATTAAGATCTTAAAAATTACCACTTGCGGCTTCTTCTGAGGAGCGCTGGGGCCCCAGCCGATGGGCGCGTTCAATTCGCACTGGACCTGCCTTGGAACGCAAATCCAACGTATCCATGATCCAGCGTTCCAGGAACCCCTGGCGTTCATGCGCGGAGACAGACTCCGATAAGCTCACCAGCCTGAAGTTGCCGCGGCGGGAGCGATTTTCAGCGACATCTAGCTTGTCCTCCAAGGCCCGGCGCCTGGTCTGCATCTCTGTCTATGCAGTTGTCACCTGGGAGACAGTGTCCTCCAACGCTGAGATGCACTGGCAGCAGGCAGTAAATTCCCCGGTCAGAGATTCCAGGCACCCGTCCATAAACTCCAATTTATCAGTTATGGTTTGCAAGCTTTGGTCTAGGGAGGATTTGATCGCATCTTTCACCTCCGCTATCACCTACGGCAGGCAGGCCAAACTCCCGCCAAGGATCTCCGATCCAGCCCCCTCCGCCATCTTGGGTTCCACGGTTTTAGCCTTCTCCCAATCTTTTCGTACTGTTTTGGTTGCATAGCCCAGCGCAAGCCAGAATCCAAAGGGGCATCCGATGTGCTACCTCAGACAAGTGAAAGGCAGCGCAAAGGGGCAAAAACAAGCAGCTAAAATACTGATGAGGAGAGCAGGGTTTAGGAGCTCAAGACTCACGCATCTGCTCTCTAGCTCAGCATCACGTGACCCCCACAAAATGTATTCTAAAGTTTCATTTGTCATGCTATTCAAGGGGATTAGAATAGAAATATCATCAGCATATATATAGTAGTTTAAATTTAACTTTTGCTGTAGGTGTCCAATGGATGATATGTACATGTTGAATAATGTGGGTGATAATGGGGAACCCTGGTGTACCCCCAAGGGATTTTTCCAAGAATTAGAGCAAGTCCCCTCACTAACCACTCGATATGATCTTTTTGTTAGGAAATCCTAAAACCAGTTCCTAACTCTTCCCGCAAGTCCCATTGCATCTAGGCAGTGTAATATTATTTCGTGATCAACTAGACCGGAAAGGTGATTAAGAATTGAGGCTAAAACTGTCTCAGTGCTAAAACCTTTTCTAAATCCTGATTGATGTTCACTAAGAATGTTAAATTTGTCTATATAATTCACTAATTCCAAGTTGACCAGTCCTTCCAATAGTTTGGTGAATAAAGGGATACTCACTATGGGCCTGTAGTTGGTCTTCAGAGCTATTGAGTTATTCTGATCTTTAGGGGTAGGTGTAATCAATATGTGTTCCATTTCCTCTTAAAATATCCCTTTAGTAAAAGTAGTTGTTAGCCAATTAAATGATTGTAGTTCTACCCTTCCTCCCTTATATCTCGCTTTGTCATGTATCTACCCAAAGTATTAATAGTATGTTCCTAATTTTATATCTTTAATGTACACGGTTAGACAATTTTTAAGATGGTATATCAAATTTTAATAAACTTGGAAACTTGGAGTTTGAGAGGGTGAGGTTGAGATTTCAGAAAACTCAAATTGCTGAAGAAACATAATTGTTTATTGTGTTGTTGAGAGCACCCCTTGAGGAGAAGTGCCCTTTATGAGCCAATCGTCAAGAAAAGGAAACATTTGGAACTCTTGAGCCCCTTAAAGCTGCTGCCACTACTACTAGGCACTTGGTGAACACTCTTGGAGAGGAGGCAAGGCCGAAGGGCAGAACTTTGTACTGAAAATGTTGATGGGATATCCATAACCTTAGACATTTTCTGTGAGCAGGATGAACTGGTATAATCTCTTTTGAATCTGGAGAGCATAGCCAATCGTTTTGATCTAACAGTGGATATAAAGTTGCCAGAGATACCATTCGAAACCTCTCTTTTACTAAGAATTTGTTTAAGTCTCGGAGGTCGAGAATTAGATGTAGACCTCCCGTCTTCTTTGGGATGAGAAAATACCTGGAGTAGAACACCCCTGATTTTTCTGAACAGGGGGTACTACCCTCTATGACAGTGTTCTTCAACCGCTGGTCCGCGGATTGGTGCTGGTCCGCAGAAATTTCCTGACAGTAGCAGGGTCAGCATGTGCATCGGGCCTGAGAGGGTGCAGTGTTCTCCCCAGGGCCTTTTAGCCGGGTGCTCTGCCCGGTTAATTTAGATGACCGCCCAGCTGTCATCTATCCTGCTGCTGCCGCCGCCGCTATTCAACATAAAAAAACAAACCAAAAAAACCCACCTCTCACCGGCTTAGTGATGCGAACTCATGCTTTGGGGTTCTAAGGTGTGCGTGCCGGCTTCCCTTATCTTCCCTCTGAAACCAGAAGTTACGTCCCGGGTGGCGAGAAGAGAAGGGAAGTCGGCACGCACACCTTAGAGCCCCGACGCATGAGTTCGCTACGGGCTAAGGCAGGAGACAGGTCAACGATGGAGGGAAGCTTACATCTTGCTTTGGGCCTTCCTCACTGCCGGGTCCTGCCTACTTTCTGTTAACGCGAAGGCAGGACCCAGCAACGAGGAAGGCCAGAAGCAAGGAAGAGCAGCAAGTTGTAAGCTTCCCTCCATCGCTGACCTATGGAAGATAGGTCAGTGATGGAGGAAAGCTTACAACTTGCCTAGCGACTCTGCCGACGGGTGTGTGAGCTGGGAGGGATGGGAAGAGAAATGCTGCTGCTGCACCAAAAGGGGAGGGGAGGGGGAAGAGAAATGTTCTGCTGCTGCACCCATTTTTGGGGGGAGGGGGAAGAGAAATGTTCTGGCTGCTGCACCCAATCTTTTTAGGGGGAGGGGGAAGAGAAAAGCTGCTGCATCCAATTGTGGGGGGGGGGAAAAGAAATGCTGCTGCTGCATCCAATTGGGGAGAGAGAGGGGAGAAGGAAGACCAGGGAAGGGAGAGGAGAGCAAAGAGATGCCAAGACCATGGGAGGGAGGGAAAGGAGCTACCAGACCATGGAGGGGGGAGAGATGTCAGGACATATGGGGGGAGGGGGGAGGAGGCAAATGTCAGACCAGGTGGAAGGAAGGAGAGAAAGGAAGAAGAGATGCCAGATAATGGAGTGGGAGGGGGAGAGGAGAGAGATGCCAGGGCATGGGGGAAAGGAAGGGAAACTAAAGGAGACAAAATGCCAGACCAGAGGGAAAGAAAGGAGAGGAGGTGCCAGAGAAGGAGGGAGAGGAAGAGAGAGGTGGGAGATGCCAGGGCATGGGGGAGAGAAGGGAAGGAGATAGAGATGCCATACCATGGGGGTGGAGTGGTATGGAAGGAAGGAAAGGAGAAGAGAGAGATGCCAGAGCATAGGGGAGGGAGTAAAGCTGAAATGAATCATGTACAAAGGAGAGAAAGGGCACACGATATACAGTTTATTGAAGGGACATAGAAAGAGGGAAGATGCCATATGGAACAGAGAGAGGGTGGACACTGGATGGAAAGGGCAGAGAAGGTGGATAGTGGATGCAAGGGGAAGAGATAGGGTGGACAGTAGATGGAAGGGGTAGAGAGAGAGAGAGAGAGAGAGCAGAGGCTGGGTGGAAGGGGCAAAGAGAAAGGACAGATGTTGCATGGAAGGGAGCGAGAACAAACACTGACTGGAAAGAAGAGAGCGAAGAGAAGATGATTAAAGCAGAAACGACAAAAGGTAGAAAAAAATATTTGTTGCTTTAAGTAGAATCAAGTAGTATTGTAACTGTATTGATTAAAGTTTATAAATAGGAAATGGAAATAAGGAAATTTTGGGGGACTAAACCCCTTTCCTAAGGTCAGAACAGGATACCATAACAGCAGTATTCTGTACTGCAGGAGTGCCCAAATGGTCGATTGTGATCGACCAGTAGATCGCAATGGCAATGTGAGTCAATTGCGTTGCCTTTGCGATCGTTTTCTTCCTGCCTCCCCAAGCCAGGCCAGGCGCGTACAAGTGTCGGACTCACAAGACTTCGCCTCCGGCATCAATTCTGATATCGGAGAGGAAGTTCTGTGCCAGCCAATCACTGTCTGGCTGGCCTGGAACTTCCTCTCCAACGTCAGAATTGACGTTGGAGGTGAAGTCTTGTGAGTCTGGCGCTTGTACATGCCTGGCCTGGCTCGAGGAAGCAGCAGGGAGAAATCGTCTTGGTGGCTTGTGGAGTAGGGAAATAATCGTGGAAGTGGAGAAATCGGCGCAATGGCTTGGGGGGGCAGGGGGAGAGAGAAAAAGAAAGGCAGAAATAAAGAGGGGGGCAGGGGGAGACAGAAAGAAAGAGATATAAAGAAAAGGGGTGGGTCAGACAGGCAGAAAGAAAGAAATATTGGATTTACTGTCAGAAGAAGGAAGTACAACCAGAGACTCATGAAATCACCAGACAAAATGGTAGGATAAATGATTTTTATTTTCAATTTAGTTATCAAAATGTATCCGTTTTGAGAATTTATATCTGCTGTCTATATTTTGCACTATGGCCCACTTTTACTAAACCGTGATAGTGATTTTTAGGGCAGGGAGCCTATGAGTGTTGAGAACAGCATGGGAACATTCAGCGCAGCTCCCTGTGCTAAAAACCACTATCGCTGTTTAATAAAAAGGGAGAGGGTATATTTGTCTATTTTTGTATAGTTGTTACTGAGGTAACATTGCATATTTTAAAGTCATCTGCCTTGACCTCTGAAAAAAAAAAACCCTGAATACAAATGATAATTAACATTTTCTCTGCGTACAGTGTGCTTTGTGTTTTTTAAAATTTTATTGTTGGTAGATCATTTTGACTTCGTCATTTTAAAAAGTAGCTCGCAAGCCAAAAAAGTGTGGGCACCCCTGCTTGAAGAAAGATTTGGCCTCTGAAGAATGGATTAGTCCAAAATAATGGTATTTTCTTATTTCTCATTATTTGTTTTATTTCTGTTTGTTAATTTGTAAAGTGGTGATTGTTATGTAGCAGTTTTTTTCAAATTTACATCTACTGTCTTTATATTTTGCACAGTATTAGAGGACGTGTCACTGTTTCTGTGATGTTGCATTGTATGCAGAGTCTGGTTTCTTGTTTCAGTTTAACTTTTGTCTACATAGTTCTATTTTCAGTTTGTGATTATTCCATATTGGGCGAGGGCGTATCTGTCTGTGTGTATGAAAAGGACATGACTTTCTGTTAGCAATGACTGTACAGGAACAACTGACTGTGCAAGATCTGGCTTATTTAGTTTTACAATGCGTGTGCTAGTGTTCTAGTGCTCACTGCAGTGTTTTAGATGCTGCCTTTTCCTAGGTTCACCCTGTTGTGTGACTCATGGATTATTACTAAAAATATCTTTTTTATATAGAGGAAGGAGTTGTTAAAAAATGATCAGCACTGGCTGTCATATATACTAGGTACGCCACTGGATTTAATGACCCTATTCTAACTTTACTGTTGATGTAGGTGTTGTCCCACCCACCCACACACACACACACACTATAAAGAATTAAAGTTGTATTAACATCAAGCAGCTTTCAAATGACATTATAAGCAAATAAAAATAAAATATTTTTAATACATTGCTAATAATTACCTGTTTCTTTACCTAAACTGTTTTGCCTTAGCTCTCACTTTGCACACTTCCCCCTCTGTATTCGCAAATTCCATATCTACGGATTCGCTTATTCGCGGTTTTAAACCAAAAAATGCATTTTCATTTAAAGCCCTGTAAGCCCCCCCTAAAGCCTTACCTGGTGGTATAGCGGGTTTTCGGGGCAGAAGCGATCTTCCCACACTCCTGCTCCGTGCAGATCGCTCACAGAAAATGGCTTGAGAGACTATGGAAACTCAAGGCAGCCATTTCCTGTGAGCGATCTGCATGGGGCAGGAGCGTGGGAAGATCGCTCCTGCCTGAAAACCCACTAGACCAGTGGTTCCCAACCCTGTCCTGGAGGACCCCAAGGCCAATCGGATTTTCAGGCTAGCCCTAATGAATATGCATGGAACAGATTTGCATGCTTGTCACTTCCATTATATGCAAATCTCTGTCATGCATATCATTAGGCTAGCCTGAAAACCTGATTGGCCTAGGGGTCCTCCAGGACAGGGTTGGGAGCCACTGCGATAGACCACCAGGTAAGGCTTAAGGGGGGCTTTCAGGGCTTAACATAGCTGGGAGAAGCGGGGGTTAGGGGCAGAACCGGCCCGAATATTATTTGCGTTTTTTAAATATTCACGGGCCGGCTCTGTCCCTAAGCCCCGCGAATACGGAGGGGGAAGTGTACAGCAAAATAAAAAAGTAGAAGATTAAGATCAATCACACAGGTCTCCTTCAAGGCTCAGTAACACCTCTCCATAAATTATGTGGAAGAGGTCTGGAAGTGGGGATCGCATCTATTTCATATCCTCTGTGAGACCTCAGGAAGGAACCTAGTAATCAAACATTATTAGAGGTGCTCTAAAGCCATTTCTTGTATGACTGGATGAGCTATATTTATCTTTTTTTTTAGTTGTTTAAATTCATGCAGAAATAAATGGCTAGATTGAACCTAATGACTTCATTAACCCATTTCCCTTTTTTTAAACCTCTATACCATTTCAAAGAGGGCAAATATCTAATTATTCCCTTCTACAATTGGATACTTCTTAAATTTAGTAAAAATATTCTGGCTCAAGTGTCAAACCTTAAAAAAGGAAGTCATATTGAGCATTGGAAAATAATAATAATTAATAAAAAATATGTAGTACACATTTAGGGCTCCTTTTACTAAGCTGTGATAGCAGTTTTAGCATGCACTTAGCGCACGCAGAATTGCCGTGCGCGCTAGACGCTAACACCAGCATTGAGCTGGTGTTGTTTTCCTGTGTAGTGTGGGGGTTTGCGAATTCTAATATTCTGCGCACGCTAAAAATGCTAGCGCACCTTAGTAAAAGAGGGAGTTAATTTTCCCCACCACTAAATTTCCCCATCCCGCTCCACCTGGCTACTTTTTCATGACACCCAGCTGGAAAAAATTTCTGGTGAGAACACTGTAGTGTTCTTCAACCGCCGGTCGGTTTTGCGGCATTATCTTTGGGCCAGCTCCCTCTTCCTCACTGCCGCAGTACACAAAAGCCACGGGCAGCAGCTCCTGCGCACGTCCTGCGCCTGAACCGGAAGCCTTCTCTCTGATGTCGCAATGTCATAGGGAAGGCTTACAGATGAGGCGCGTGATGCGCAAGGAACCGCTGCCTGTGGCTTTGTGCTCTGCATCAATGAGGATGAGGGAGCCGGCCCGAAGATAACAACATGAGCGGCATAAAACAATCAGGCCAGAAGGTAAGGCACAGTATGGAGGGAGGGAGACAACAAAGGTAGGGGGAATGATTTTATTTTTTAGTGATTGAATTGTGTCAATTTTGAGAATTTACATTTGCTGTTTGTATTTTGCACTGTTCAGGAAGAAATTCATTTGTTTCTTTTTCTCTGAGGTTGTACTGCATGCAGTGTCTTGCATCTTAGGGTTTGTTTGTATATATTAGTACTTTTAGTTTTTGGTCCTGTATTTGCATAGGGGTTATCTGTGTTCTGGTAGAATAAATGTTGAGAAGCATACAGTGTGCTTTGTGTAGTTTAATTTTGTGGTTAACCATTATGTGTTGTTAATAAGATTATATTGTGTGTATATATGAAAAATGAATGGAAAAATAGTGTTACAATGAGTATTATTATGGGGTGGGGTCTGAAGTGGAGATTGGGTGGAGATGGGTGGGGTCTGGCCCACAACTTAGCCCAGTGTTCTTCAACTGCCGGTCCACGGACTGGTGCCAGTCCACAAAATAATTCTTTTATTTCCGCCAGTCCATAGATGTAAAAAGGTTGAGCCTCTATTTCCCAAAAAAGGGAGGACGTCTGCTGAGGGTTTAAAAAGGACTCTCTTGGAGGATGATTTGGAGGTATAGTGACAAAATGAAGAGAGTAACCCTCCTTGATGACTGAGGACCCACATGTCAGTTATCAGCGTCCAACATTGATGGTTTAATTGTAGATGATCTCCAATTGGTTGAGGAAGAGGCTGAGAGAGGGTGCAAGTGGCTCTGCTTGCCATGAGCACATCAAAAAGACTGAGGAGGTTTTTGAGGAGCTGCCTCCTGAGCTTTCTGAGGCCGCTGTTGCTTTTGCTGTGGTGACCTAGAAGCAGAAGGTTTAGCAGTATATCGCCTCTGATAGGAATATGAAGGTTTAGTAGACAATTTCTTTAAAAATAAAATTACTGACCTTAGAGCAACAATACCTTCACCCCAAACCAACAGAATACTATTTTGGACCCCACAAACAGGAGTCCAGAGCAGACACTTCGAATTTCCAAACTGGCATAAATTTTTAACTTTATTCAATAAATACACCAATTCAAACTGCATACTGGACGAATGTCCCTCTAAGATCATGAAAGTTGCTCCACCCGACTTCAAAAAGGAGCTATTCACTTGGTTAACAGTTAGCAACTACTCTTACTAGCGGGATATTGAATGAGGAAATAGGACATATGCTGATCACACCTATCCCCAAAGATCAGAAAAACTCAATAGCCCTGAAATCCAATTATAGGCCCATAGTGAGCATCCCCCTATTCACTAAACTACAGGAAGGATTGGTCAACTTGGAATTAGTGAACTACTTAGACAAATTTAACATTTTTAGCGAACATCAATCAGGATCTAGAAAAGGTTAAGAACATAAGAACTGCCATCTCCGGATTAGACCTTAGGTCTATCAAATCCGGTGATTCGCTCACGCGGAGGCCCATCCAAGTGAAAACTTAGTCACCCGTATCCTTCTATACATCTTTCAAGGAGATGTGCATCTAACTTGCCCTTAAATCCTAGAACAGTTATAGCTTCTATCCTTAATCACCTGTATGGTCTCTTCAGCAGAGGCACTAGTGCTCTGATTTTACAACTAGATCTTAGTAGTACTTTCGATCTAGTTGACCACAAAATAATGCTACTATACCTAGACGCAATGGGGCTTTCGGGAAAAGTTAAGAACTGGTTCCAGGACTTCCTAACAAATAGATCATACTGAGTGGTCAGCAATGGGAATTTCTCTAGCTCATGGGAAAACCCCTCGGGGGTTCCCCAAGGCTCCCCACTATCGCCCACACTTTTCAACATTTACATTTCATCCTTAGGACATCTATTACAAAAGTTAAACTTAAACTATTACATATATGCAGATGATATTTCTATCTTAATTCCCTTATATAGCATAACAAATGAAATTCTAGATCACATCTCTCATATAATGACCAATGGACAATCAACTTCAAACTAAAACTAAACACAGAAAAGACGAAAGTTTTCCTGGCAAGCCCAAAGGACAAATTACCAGAACATTGCTACATCTAAATGGCCACGAATACCCAATTTCTAAAACTATAAAAATACTGGGAATCACACTAGACACACATCTAACCATGGTTAGAACATAGTGGTGAAGAAATGCCTCTGTACATTGTGGAAACTAAAGACCATTAAAAATTACTTTGACACTACATCCTTTAGATGACTGGTGCAGTCTCTGGTCCTATCAATACTGGACTACTGCAATATCGTTTATCTAGGTATCCCAAAGAAAACAGTAAGAAAATTAAGAATAGTACAAAACACAGCATTTCGCTTGATCTTCGGATTGAAGAAAAACGACCACATTATCCCCTACTACAGAAGGTTACACTGGTTGCCAATGGAGGTGCGAATAATGTTCAAGTTCACCTGTATTTGTTTCAAGTAGGTCTGGGGTTTAGCACCTTCCTATCTTCTACCACACTTTGTTCTACACAACCTCACACGGTCAACCAGAAACAGTAACATAATTACATACCCAAGCATCACCGGCTGCAAATACAAATCCTTTCTTGACAGGTCTTTCATGTTTCAAGCAAGCAAACAGCAATCCTGGCTGGGTAATTACATCAATGGAGCCAGGCTGACCTACGGTGCCTTTCAGAGAGTAATTAAAACCGTACTGCTTGACAGATTCATCTCCTAAACAGAAGCCTCACTAAACTTATAAATTTATATTTTCCTTCTGTCTATTTCTTGAGTAACATGTTATTCCTCACTTTTTGCATTCTGTAATTCACTGATTGCCCAGCTTTATTCCCTGGGTTGCAAGCTTGAGATCCATATTGCATACTTGAGATTCATATTTTCCTCTTATCTATTTCTTGTGTAATAAGTTGTACCCTCACTTCTTGTATTCTGTAATTCGCTGATTGTCCAGCCCTCTTCGATGTGAACCGCCTATATGTTATATATTATTATTATTATTTTGTGACACTAGAGGCTTACCCTATCTTCTACAAAGCCACACTAGCGACTGCTGCGTGGCAACAGCCCTGACGTCCTTTAAATCTCTATGGGCTTCGGGGCCGTTACTGCACGGCAGCTGCTAGTGCAGCTTTGTAGAAGAGGGGGTTAGTCTTTGTTCTGACCAAAGAATTCCAATTCTTTTCATGTTGCATCAACTTTTGTGTAGCTGCCTCAGTAGAATCACCAAACAGTTCTTCTTCTAAACATGGAATATTGGCTGCTCTGTCTTGGAGATTAATGTCCATATCTGAGATTCAACCACAGTAGGCGTCTCAGAGCCACTGACATAGCAGATGCTCTAGATGACATCTCAAAAGCATCAAAGGCTGACCTCGCTAAATATTTTCTAGTCTGTGAAAGGGTGCGAATAGTGTCCTGATATTCCTAAAGATGCTGTGAAGGAATATACTTTTCAAAGGTAGGCAATTTCCTTATCAGTTGTTTTAGATCAGTGTTTTTCAACCTTTTCAAGCCAAATACCCCCTAAGCCTAACAAATACCAACCAAGTACCCTCGCCCAAGCTCCACCCCAGACCTGCCCAAACTCTGCCCCATAATAATAGTACTAATTGTAATGCAATTTCTTCCATCCCTTTTTCATATACACACAATATAATTTTATTAATACATAATGGTAACCACAAAATTATAAAAACACAATTATCATTTATATTCGGGGGGTTTTCAAAGAGATCAAGGCAGATGACTTTAAAATATGCAATGTCACCTCAGTAACAACTATAGAAAAAAAGACAAATATAATTCAAAATATAGACAGCAGATATAAATTCTCAAAACTGACACATTTTGATCACTAAATTGAAAATAAAATCATTTTTCCTACCTTTGTTGTCTGGTGATTTCATGAGTCTCTGGTTGCATTTCCTTCCTTCCCTTCTTTCTGCCTCCTGCATGCCTCCTCTCCTCCAGAACTCATTCCATTCCCCAAATAACATCTCTCTCTGTTCCTCCATGAATCCAACTTTTTCTTCCTCTCTCCCTGCCTGCCCCCTCCACTGAAGCCACCACCACCGATGCCGACCCTGCCACTTGACATGCTCCATTCCCAACCCCCATACTTCCTGCCGCCGCCGCAACAAGAATGGACCAAATGCGTACCATGACTGCATGCAGCCAGCCCACAAGCCCTCCCCCCGACATCAATTCTGACGTCGGTGAGAAGGTTCTGGCCTAGGATTGGCTGGGCCGGAACCTTCTCTCCATCAAAATTGACGTTGGGGAGAAGGCTTGTGGGCTGGCTGTGTGCAGTCGCTGCACATGCCTGATCTGTTCCTTTTGTGGCAGCGGCAGGGGGGGTGGGAATAGAGCGTGTTAAGTGGCAGGGTCAGCTTTGGCGGTGGGGCAGGGAGGAAACGGTGGTGGCTTCAGCAGGGAGACAGGCAGGGAGAGATACTAGGTGGTGGTGGCCAGCCTGCATATGTACCACAGGTTGAGAAACACTGTTTAAGATAACAGGACATGTAGAAATTGTAATTAAGGACCCTGTTCGTCAGAATAGAATTTTGGTAAAGGTGACATCGAAACTTGTCCATAGTCCAGCCTTCATGCCCTAGTTGCACTGCAGCATAAACTTTTGAACTAAATGATTTTTTAAGGGTTGACTCTACAAGCAATAATTAGTGTTGAAGTTGTGGTTTATCAATGATTCTGTAGATGGAATCAAATTTTCTTGGAGTATACGATGAGAGTTAAAGGTTTTTCCCAATTTTTGAGAAACATCTCCTTGAGAATGCCAAGTAACAGTAACTTAAGGAGCTTTTTGGGATGCTTATCACAGTCCAAAGCTTCCAAATATTCAGCACTTGGTCCAGTGTCAACTTCCAATTTGACAGGTAGGGCTTTGCCCAGCTGCCTAATATATTTAGTAAAGGAAAAACTTTCTGTAGGAGGTCTTCCTTTAGGAGGTGTTTCCTATGGAGACTGTTCTGAAGGGGTGTCATAAGACTCGGTTGCAGATAAAGCAAATTCATACTCTGAGTCAGTTCGCAAATCTAAATCATAGAGAAGTTTTAGAGAAGCTGTGCGTCGAGGAGAATGATGTACATGGGAAGTCCTGCGACGTCTTCGGTACCAATCTGATGAAGATGACGAGGATCAATGAGTATCATTTTTATGCTTCAAAGCATGAGACCGACGCAATGAAGATCAATGATTCCTTGGCGAACGCCAGATCAAAGAAGAGCATTGATGCTTCAAAGTAGTAGATCGATGTTTTGATGGAGAACGTTGATGAGATGAACTAGAACGCCGATGCAAAGATCGATGTCTGGAGGCAGAACGTCATTGAGATGGGGAGTGACGATGCTAGAAATGATAAAGAAGGGGATCATGAACAGATCGGAGAAGGTTATCATGCCGCTGTACTGGGCCACGGTGCGCCCTCACCTGGAGTATTACATACAGCACTGGTTGCCGCACATGAAGAAGGACACGGTACTACTTGAAGGAGTCCAGAGAAGAGCGACTAAGATGGTTAAGGGGTTGGAGGAGCTGCCGTACAGAGAAAGATTAGAGAAACTGGGCCTCTTCTCCCTCGAACAGAGGAGATTGAGAGGGGACATGATCGAAACATTCAAGGTACTGAAGGGGATAGACTTAATAGATAAGGACAGGTTGTTCACCCTCTCCAAGGTAGGGAGAACAAGAGGGCACTCTCTAAAGTTGAAAGGGGATAGATTCCGTACAAACGTAAGGAAGTTCTTCTTCATCCAGAGAGTGGTGGAAAACTGGAATGCTCTTCCGTAGTCTGTCATAGGGGAAAACACCCTCCAGGGATTCAAGACAAGTTTAGACAAGTTCCTGCTGAACAAGGATGTACGCTAGTAGGGCTAGTCTCAGTTAGGGCGCTGGTCTTTGACTAGAGGGCCACCGTGTGAGCGGACTGCTGGGCATGATGGACCACTGGTCTGACCTAGCAGTGGCAATTCTTATGTTCTTATGAGAAGCAGCTCGATGCTCCGATGGATAGCTGACTGCGGTACCTTGAAGCCTTGTAGTGCTATGCTCAGAATGGGTCAGTACCGAGGGAGTTGATGTAAGCTTATGTTCTTATATACCTGACTGGGCCTCCGCGTGTGCAGATCGCCGGACTCGATGGACCATGGGTCTGATCCGGAGATGGCAGTTCTTATGTTCTTATGTTCTTAAGCACCAGCATGCAGTGCAATTTGAACATACCACTGATCTCCCTCTGGAAGAACTCATCGAGTTTCACCCTGAAAGTACGCACCAATACTGATGGCTCTTTGGCAGGAAACATCGGTGCAGCAGCTACTCTCGGAGTGGGTGACCTCGATGAAGATGCACAGTGTGAAGGAGAGACAAGCTGCAATAATGGAGACTGATGGCATCACTGTTTGTTCTGCATCAAGGGACTCCGTGCTATTGAGACCTGCAATGCTTGCTGGGAAGCGGATGACTTCTTAGCTGGCTTCCCCGATGCTGTAAGATCTCCCAATGTCAATGCAGGAGTTTTTGATGTCAATGGCTCCAAAAGTTTGCCAGTGTCTATGGCCTATCTGAACAGCTTCTTCTTTTGAATGCGTCAGGCTTTAATGGAGCGCTTTTGTAAGGTGGAGCACCGAGCACAAGTTTCAACTCGGTGTTCAGGGCCTAAACACTGTAAACATCAACTACGAGGTTCGATGATAGAAATGGTGACAAGTCAAATGCATGCAGACATTTCCAACCAGGCAATACCGTGCAACACAATTGCGTGTCACCACAATTACGCACAACACAAATGCGCGCCAAACAATCACACACAAGATAACTGAGTGTGACACAATTGCATGCAACACAATCATGTGCAGGATAAATGAGCATGAGACAATCACACGCAAGACAATACAGCGAGAGACATTCGCACGTGAGACAATTGTGCGCAACATCTACCCATGACATACACACATCGTACGTACGTCACGCGACACAATGATGCGTAATATAAATGTTCTATACGCCTCAGAAATCTACGCATGACCTACGCATGTCATACGTCATAAGAAATCTAAGAAAAGGGACGAAATGTAAGAATTGATGTAAAGGGACGTTACAACGTTACCTAGTGCATTTTTCGTTATTATGGTTATGTGCGTGACTTTTATATCGCTGGGTCACGTGAGTGCATTTTCGTTACTATGGTTACATAGGCTCTTTTTATATGTGCTGAGAACACCACGTCCTTCTTTCTCTACATGTCTGTCTGTTGCAGGAATTGGTCTTGGTCTTGGTGAGTGTTATCTCGCTAGAACTTTGTCTGTAGCAAGTATTGTTGATGGTGTGAACGATATAACTTCAACATTTCCAGGTATATTCATATTATAATATCCTTAATTTAGAATGGGGCTTAATGTTTTTAAAGTTATGTAATATGCGCGCTAGATAAGCGCAAGCAACAATAGCGTGTAACAACAATAGCGTGTAGCAACAATAGCGCGCTGTGTAAAAGCGAAAGTGGAGGTATATTTATATCATAATATTTTTAATTTAGGTAGCACATAGAGGGGTTTGCTGGGTTACAGCTCTATACCTTTGCAATCTGTTCTCCTGCTTCCATTATGCCGGGCCTGCCGTATATAAGCCTCTTCACCCACCCAACCCCCCGACGTCAATTGCTGCCTGGCTGGGCCGGAACTTCCTCTCCAATGTGGGGGGTAAAAGGCTTTAGTGCTTGGCATTTGTACGCACCAGGCCTGGTGTAGAGGAAGCAGGGAGAAATCGTCAGCGGTCACTTGGGGGGGGGGCAGTGAGAGAGAAAGAATGGTTGAAGATTTGCACGTTTGCTTGGTTGGGGAGGCAAGGAAAGAAAAAAAAAAAAAAAAAAAAGACAAATAAAAAAATAAAGGTGTACAGGGAGAGAGAAAGAAAGACAGACAGAAAGGAAAAAATAAAGGGGAGGGGACAGTGAGAGCCAAATGCCAATCAAACGCGGGTTAAAGTATTTTAGGAGGAGCCTATGTTTTTGAATGTAATCTCTTCAAAGTCATTCCAAGATCTGTCTGCTGGTATTTCCAGGTTGATTTTTGCAGTGGGTTTAACTGGATCGGTGGGGGGTAGCTGGTCTGTTGTGGATTGAATCTTTGTTTTAGAATGGTCGGCTAATTCCGAGGCTGTTGGAATAGAGGGGTTTTCACCATTTGTGACCTTGTTTGTGTAGATTAGGTTATCTAATATTGAGAATAGTTTATTGATTTTAAGATTATTTTCTATACTGGTTTTTTTTCTTTCGTGTCAATAGTGATTTATATTCTAGAATTTTCTGGTGCCACTTAAGTCTTGTTTTCCGGGGATGGGTGTTTATGCCAGTATTGCTCAGCTTGTCAGCAAGCTCTTTTTAGGGCCAAGAGTGCCGAGTAAAACCACTTCTCTGATGATCTTTGGATTCTTTTGCTGAATTTGAGCGGGGCTAGTTTGTTTAGGATTTGTTCATTGATCATTTTCCAATGGTCCAGGAAGTCTTAGTCGGGGATGGAGTGAGATAGAAATGAGTTATCTATTTCATTCCAGTGTGATTCAAGGACTACTTTGTTTCTATAATAAGAGCTACTCAGGGGATCAGTTTGGTTATTGATATTTCTTTCCAGAATTTTAGGAGTAGGTAATCTGTCCAAGGTACTTTAGATAAAGAATTAAATTCTAGGTAGTTTATGCTTTTTGCATAAGTTGATGAGGCGAGTAGATCTAACTGATGACACTTTTCATTTGTGGGTTTGTTGGAATAAGGGTTTGAGGTCTAGTTTGTTTAAGAGATCAAGGAATTTCAGGGTTTGTGAGTTTGAAGTTGAGTCTAGGTGAAAGTTAAGGTTTTCTCCTATGATGAAAGTGGAGTCAAATTGTACCGTGGTTCTTGAGATGATGTCCAAGAACTGTGGTTCCGCTTCTAGTCACTTTCCAGGAGGGATGTAGAATAGTATGCAGCATACAGTAATTCTAGTGAGATAAATTTGTCACCAGGGTAAACCATCCTGTGTCATTCTTTAGTATCTATCTCAGCCTCAATCTTTCTACACCAACATTCTTAAATGCAAGGCTTGACTATCAGTGGTTGTGCCCATTCATACTCTGATTCTTCCCTCTCTCCATAAAGAATGATAGGGGAATGGTTTCCTGCAGTTATCTCCGGGGATGGGGGATGATGAAAAATTCACCTCACTAGAATTACTAATGGTAGAAATAAACAGTGACTTCTCCTAACATCCCATCTGCTATATACTATTCTACATCCCTCCTAGAAAGTGGCTAGAAGCAGAACCACAGTTTTCAAACATCATCTCAAAAACCACGGTCACCATGTCATTCTCTATATATGATTTTGATGTGAAAAGATGATTTGTGTAGTATTTATTTATTTAAAACTTTTTTATACTGTTTACAAAAAAGAGAGTTTACATCAATAAAAACATACATAAAATAAGAGACAAACTAAAATCTGCATAATTAAACAATTTATTCTCTTCAGATATCAGCTAATAAATCTCAATAATACAGTAACAAACATAGTTAAGCAGTTTCTTCTCTTCAAATACTGGCTAACAATTCACAGAAGCGACCCCCACTCCTGATGTCATATCCCCCCCTTCCCTGTTCTTTCACTTTGTTTTTAATGATGTATTTATTGACACCCCCTTCCCCTTTTTACCCTCAAGTCTAAGTTTGTATTTTTAAATTGTCCTTAATGTTCACTCTTCCCCCTCTTATAATTATTATATATATATTTTTTAACCTTTAAATTTTTAAGCATTGTAAATCGGCTAGATGCATGTCAATGGTCGGTATATTAAAACTAATAAAACTTGAAACTTTAATTGTTTCTTAAACTGAAATTGGTTTACACACAGGCGCAATTGTCCCACCAGAGAATTCCACATCTTAACACTAGCAATACAGAATGTCATCCGTCTAATATCTGCATAATTTCCCTGCACTAGGATAATAGCCTTTGATTTTTCAGATCGTAAGGATCTATTAGGCTTATAGATCATCACCACTTGCCAAAAATACCATGGTGTCTGATTGGCCACAGAAACAACTTTATGTTGTACCCAAAATAAAACAGGTAACTAGTGTAATTGCTTTTAAAACAGGCATAATATGTGCCATTCTATTGACTCCCAATACTAGCCTAGCTGCAGCATTTTGTACCAATTGTAACGCTATCCCCTCTTGTTTTAGAAATTCCGAGATAGATAGTATTACAGTAGTCTAACCTAGACAAAACCATCTGCTGCACAACAGTTCAAAAATCAGAGGACAAAATCAACAATTTCAAGCGATGGAGCATGTGAAGTTGGTTAAAACATGCTTTAACTGTCTTAACTATTTGTAACTTCATGGTCAGGCCTGAATCCAAAACAACCCCCAAAACAGTCATCTCTTTCCTCATAGGTAATGCTACCCCTAACACACTCAAGGAATTGGGCCACAACTCTTCCCCACTCCTTACAACAAACATTACCTCTGTTTTTTCCATGTTTAGGCCTAAACCATAATTTCTCGTCCACTCTTCTATTTTTAACATTTAATTATTTATGGACTGTTGCAGATTCATCCCTTATTTATATACAGGGAAGAAAAATAGCACATCGTCAGCATATTGTTGATATGAAACCTGCAATTCTTCAAATACTTCCCCAATGACACTGCATAGATATTAAACAAAAGCGCCGATAGAGTAGATTCTTGAGGTACTCCCCTCCCCACCGGAGCCTCCTTTGATGCCTTAAAATGTATGATTGAACAAATACAATCTAAACCATTGTAGTATAGTATCTCCTATACCTAAATTTTCTAATTTTCTCAATAACAGGTTTAAATCAACAGAATCAAATGCACCAGCCACATCAATCGAAACCATACAGTATATTAGATGTTTATCCATATCTTGCCACAAAGCATCTACCACAGACATCAACAATAGCTTTATGCTGTGAGCCTGTCAAAACCCAAAATGATAGTGATTTAAGCATTGTCCCTGTACAACAAATTTAACTAATTGATATAACACTGATTTTTCCAACACCTAAAAATGGTACCACGGATATTGGACAAAAAGCAGTCATCTGATCAACAGCTACCCCTTGCATCTTCATTATCGGTTTAATGGTGGTTTGTTTACATCCATCCGGGTATACTCCTTCCTGCAAGGATTTGTTTACCAATTCTATAATAAAGGGAGCTACTTTTTCTGCAACCTGTTGAATAATTCTCATTGAACAAGCTTCTATCAAAGTATGTGTTGGTGAACCCCTTAATAACACTTACCAACTCCTCCTGCATCACATTTTCAAACAATTTTGTATTATTCAATTTTCCTTGTAAGTCTGTTGAATGTTTTTCCCCTACTGTCACTATCACACTTCAATTTAAGCTTTCAAAAATTCCATATAGCTGTTAACATCCGGTCCACTATTACTTTCCAAATCCTTACATCCTTTTACTAAATGAGAGATTGTATGATATAATTCATGTGGTTTATTGATTGTACTATTTATTCGCATCTGGAAAAATTTAATTTTTTCTTTTTCACACAGATTCAAATACTCTTGACAGCTTCATTTTATAGCTATCATAATCATCTGTATCCCTTGTTTTCCTCCATTGTCTTTCTACCTTTCTCACTGTTTCTTGAACCTGACAAATCACCTCTGTTCTCCATGACTGTGGGCAACAACAAAAAAATACAACTGAAGCTGCAGTAAAAATCACCAAAACGGAAGAACCAACAGAAACTGCAGGCAATGTACAAGATGCAGGCAGGATTTATTGTACCAAATTAAAATACAGTAATATAAAAACCTTTTTACCAACCAAGGGACCCAACACGGTCCGTGTTTCGGACAGTACATCTTTGTCAGGGTTCTTCTTTTTTTCTATATCCTCTTTAGCTCATTATTTGTTGTTTTCCGTTTACATTCTTTAAGTTGGTTTTTGCACACTTTCATTCACTTTTTTTGCATGTTTCTTTTCTACTGTCAGTATATATACATATATATGTACTAGTGTTTAAGCCCGTTAGATTAACGGGTGCTAGATGTCTCCTGCTTTTGAACCTGGGCAGGGGCAGAGGCAGAGCCGGGGCGGGAGGGAGTGACGGTGGGAGAGCAATTTCAAAGCTTCAGCAGCGGCGGCTCCTTGACCAATCCGCGCTTACAACGTCCCCACACTTATGGTCTGGCTGGCTCCCCCACCAAAGCCTTCGCAGCGGCAGCCCCTCCCGCATCCGTCCCCGTGTCCCAAGCCTCTGCCGGCTCCCACGAAAATGGTACCCCTCTGTCCAAAGCCGCGGCGGAAGCCTCCCTCAAGACACATTTCAAATCTGACATATTGTAATCACAAAACAGAAAATAAAATTATTTTTCTTACCTTTTGTTGTCTGGTCATTATTCATATCATGTAGGGGTCCCAGGCTATGGTTGGCTTTTGATAACTGGCTTGCCAGGGCCCCTTCTTTCTTCTTCCCTCCCTCCATCCCTGCAGCTGAAGACAGGCACCTCCCCCCAGTGGTCTGAGACAGGAGGGAGCAGTTAGGAGAGGGTCTGAGGGCAAAGAGGGGCTCAACAGCACACAACCACCTTTCCTTCCCTCCCTCCATCAAGTGCTCCAGTGGTCTGAGACAGGAGGGAGCAGTTATGAGAGGGTCTAAGGCTAAAGAGGGGCTCAACAGCGCCCAACCACCTTTCCTTCCCTCCCTCCATCAGGTGCTCCAGTGGTCTGAGACAGGAGGGAGCAGTTAGGAGAGGGTCTAAGGCTAAAGAGGGGCTGAACAGCACCCAACCACCTTTCCTTCCCTCCCTCCATCAGGTGCAGTGAATCCACCAATGTTAAAAGGAGCCGCGTCGAAATCGGAGGCTTGCCACTGCTGTAGCACGTTCCCCTCTGCCTTGGTCCTGCCCCTTCTCTGACATATGGGACCGCGGCAGAGGGAATGTGTTACGGTGGCGGCAGGGCTCCAATTTCAAAGCAACTCCTTTTAACATAGGCGGAGATGAACTGTACCTGATGGAGAAAGGGAAGGAACGGTGGGCCAAATTTTGGCAATGGCAGGAATTGTTTTGCGGGCCAAGCACCGTGAAACTTTGTTTCTTTAGGCAGCCCCGGTTGTTTACTTGGATTCAATGTGAGCCGGGTGAGGAAGGCCGCCGCAGCCTCGCGGCTAGGTAGGGAGACAACAATGGCGCTTATGCTCAAGCCCCCGCCGCAGCTCCTCTCTCGATCCTGGTGCGGTTCGAGAGGGGAGTCGTGGCGGCGGCTTGAACATAAGCGCGATTGTTGTCCCCCTACCTAGCTGCGAGGCTGCGGCGGGGTTTCCATGGCAACCCGATCGCGGATCTCAGTGTAGGGCCGGGTCTGGCGGCGCCGTGTAGTGCGGAAGCGGGAGGCGGGACCTCAGCACAGCGCCGCCGGCCCCCAGGAGCTCGAGGCCGGCTGCGGACATGCCTGGCGTGGCATGGTGCAGGAGGAACAGTGATCGGTGGAGAGCAGGTGATGACAGTGATAGGTGGCGCGAGGTGGAGAGTAGGTGATGACGTAAAACGTGCGCATGCACACTCGTGTTTTCGCGATGGATCAGGGAACACGATTTTTTTAGTGCGCATGCGCAGCCTAGCATTTTATTATATTAGATACTATATATGTTTTATTTGTTAACTTTCCGGCTTAATACATACCCTTTATTTTCCCACCTCACATTATCACATCCTGTGGTGGCAAGGCATGACAACACCACTTTGTTATTTCAGACAACAATTTTAAATATTGTTTATATTATTTCAGTATTGTATTTATATTTATTAGGACCCCTGACGAAGGGACCGTGTCGGGTCCCTTGATTGGTAAAAAGGTTTTTATATTACTGCATTTTAATTTGGTACAATAAATCCTGCCTGCATCTTGTACATTGCCTGCAGTTTCTGTTGTTTCTCCATGACTGTGGCACATAACCTTCTTTTACTTTAATAATTTTTTTCTGGGGCAACTACTTCCAGTGACTGAGTCAATTTTACATTCCATAGTTCTACTCTATCATTCACAGAAGATGTTAATATCATATTTGAGAGATGTAATCCATTCTTTAGTGAGCTGTTTTATGTCAAAAGTTGGATGCACTGTCTTATATTTCACTTCTGTTTTCCTTTCCATTTCAGGTGTTATAAAGAATGTCATAAATGCATGATCAGACCATACAACTTCTTCCACCATAATATACCATCCAATAAGTCCAATAAACCAGCGGCTAAAAAAATTAAATCTAACATATGTCCAGCTCTGTGTGTACTTTTATTCACTAGCTGTGACATCATCATAACTGACATCATAATAAATAATATGCGATCCAGATCACACTTACTGGTTGGGTCTGTGGGAACATCAAAATCTCCTACTAAACATAGTTTATTAAAATCAATTGTTAAAGACATCATAAATTCTAAAAAAGGAAAACCCTGTACCACTGTAATCACAGGAGGTAAATACACCACACATACTCCCATATATTCATTCTGCACCACCAAGCTCATTCACCATCTCACCCACATATTTAAAACCTAATGTAGAACAATGAAAAATTACCATACCTCTTACTCGCTTTCTTGACCTACAAGCTCAATCCCAATTAAAGCCTGGGGGACAACATTGTCGCACCAATACAAGATCAGCCTTGAAGAACCAAGATTCCGCTAAGCACAAAATATCATAATTTTCAATATCTAGCAAATCATAAATGATTGACAATTTGTTCCTAGCAGACCTCATGTTCACATATCCTACTTTCAAACTTTTCCTGATCTCACTCTGTATAACCACCTTCAAAAAACATGATGTAACCACTGGATATTGTCGCCTGCAAGGTTTAACTGCTACTAAATCACCATACCTCCCACCATCCCACCACTATTTCCCACCATCAATAAGTTCCAAGTCACAATTATCACCCAAATTTTTACCCAAAGGAGCACCCTAAGAAGCAAAAATGCTCCTTAATCGCACTCCTTTGTCGGCGCAACTTCATCAGTGCTTGCCCTCCAGCGCTGGTCTAGGTCTTTTAAACCCACATGCTCCTGATGGTACCAGGGGGTGGGGCTAGCACTATTCCCAGCCAGACAGGATAATAGCAATCTCGGAGCACACTGCAGCAAGATGTTTTCAAGTAAAAATGCAACCCTCACTGCAGGAAGAAAATACTGTCAGGCAAGTGACCAAGAGCAGATAGTTCAGTGCCTCTGGTGTTGGCCTAGAATAGATCTTTTAAACCCACATGCTCCCGATGATGTCACCAGGGGGATGGGACTAGCATTGTTCCTGGCCAGACAGGAGGATAGCAGTCTTGGAGCACACTGCAGCAAGATGTTCCTAGGCAAAAAGCAACACTCACAGCAGGGAGAAAATACTGGCAGGCAAGTAACCAAACACGGATAATATTGCCAGAACACAACCCCTGTGACCAGTTCTAGATAGGTGAGTGATATGGTAGTCTAATGGGCAGAGTAGTTGTAATCTGGGGTCATCTTACATCAATATTCATGTTTCAGTTAGGAATGAAAGCCAGGTTTTAATTTATTGAGCAGATCTTTTATAATTTCAGTCTTGCTGACCACTGATCTCGCGTTGGGATTGACGTGAGTACGACTTCATTAGTGTAAGTGGTTGGGATTCTTATTAGGTTGTTTTGGTTTGGTTTAACGACATGATTGTAGCATGGGTTTTTGCTGTCTATGTGAACCAATCAGCATTGGGATTATCCTTTGTATGTAGTCAGTGCAGTTTATCATAGGGTGACTCCATTACGGGATTGTGTGTTCTGTGGGCAGGGTCACCAAGAGAAAATCTGGACCCCAGTACAAAGGAGTGTGGGCCATTTCTACTAGTCATGCTTGTGACATAGTGGATCTTAGAAAGTTTTTTTACCAGGTTTGGCTTGCTGAATGAGCAGAGGCAACAGTGGCAGGAATTGTCAACAGAATACACAGACCAACGCATATATTTGGAAAGAGTCCTTCCAGTTTGTACTTTTTCAACAATTCAGCAGTTCCAATGGGCTCAGCTGGTTCTCGCCAAAATTTTATCGATGAACAGCTAGCAGATGACTCATCTCCATTATAATATCTTCATTGATATCAGCAGGATATTGATTTGCTAGTGATTTTTCTTCAGCTCATCTACAGGAATTGTTAGGTACTTCCAAAGGAAGCTGAACTTCTCAGAAATGTTCACTGCATCATTGAAACGAACAGTGAATCCACCAATAACATTATCCAACATTACATAGAAAACAGACTTTCTGAAATATGCTTCTTCAGGGGAGTCATCCGTTTCATGTTGTGACAATTTGGCATCTTCACCATGGAACCTCCTTTTGCATTTTGCGTCACAACAACTTCCAGATAGTTCAGTTTCTATGTGTAAATTGGAAGCAACATGCTTAACTTCACTCCACATACTTTTCCAGCTGTTTCAGAGATCTGTCAGTTCAGCACAGTTACTTACCGTAACAGGTGTTATCCAGGGACAGCAGGCAGATATTCTCACTGATGGGTGACGGCCCTGACGGAGCCCCGGTACAGACACTTTAAGAACTTGGAAAGTTCTTGATGGCCCACACCACGCATGCGCGAGTGCCTTCCCGCCTGATGTAGGCGCACGGTCCCTCAGTTAAGATAAGCCAGCTAAGAAGCCAACCCAGGGAGGTGGGTGGATTGTGAGAATATCTGCCTACTGTCCCTGGATAACACCTGTTTCAGTAAGTAACTGTGCTTTATCCCAGGACAAGCAGGCAGCATATTCTCACTGATGGGTGACCTCCAAGCTAACAGAATGGGATGGTGGGAAAGTTGGCCATTATGAAAATAAATTTTGTAATACAGATTGGCCGAAGTGTCCATTCTGCCTGGAGAAAGACTCCAGACAGCAATGAGAAGTAAAGGTATGAACTGAGGACCAGGTGGCAACTTTACAGATTTCCTCAATAAGAGTAGATCTGAGGAAAGCCATAGAAGCTGCCATAGCTCTAACTATATGGGCTGTGGCACGGCTCTCCAGTGCCAGTCCGGTCTGAGCATAGCAGAACGAGATGCAGGTGGCAAGCCAGTTGGAAATCGTTCTTTTGGAAACAGGATGCCCCAACTTGTTTGGATCAAATGAGATTAATAGTTGGGGAGAAGTTTTGTGAGGCTTTGTGCGATCAAGGTAGTAAGCCAAAGCTCGTTTACAGTCCAAAGTATGCAAGGCTGCTTCTCCAGAACGAGAATGAGGATTAGGGAAAAAAACTGGTAAGACAATCGACTGATTGAGATGAAAGTCAGAGACAACTTTTGGCAGAAACTTTGGATATGTGCACAGAACCACCTTATCATGATGGAAAACTGGGAAAGGTGGATCTGCTACAAGTGCTTGTAACTCACTGACCCTCCTGGCAGAGGTGAGAGCAATAAGGAAGACCACATTCCAGGAAAGAAAGTTGAGAGGAGCTGTGGACATTGGTTCAAACGGTGGCTTCATCAAACTGGAAAGAACCACATTATGGTCCCAGACTACAGGTGGAGGCTTGAGAGGTGGTTTCACATTGAAAAGCCCCTTCATGAATTTGGATACCAAAGGATGAGCAGTCAGAGATTTTCCCTGCACTGGTTCATGAAAAGCGGTAATAGCACTGAGATGGACTCTAATGGATGTAGATTTAAGACCAGAGTCAGACAAAGAAAATAGATAATCCAGCACCAATTCTACTGCCAAGGAAGTTGGATCATGATGATGAAGAAAACACCAGGAAGAAAACCGAGTCCACTTCTGTTGGTAACACTGTTGTGTGGCCAGTTTCCTGGAAGCATCAATAATTTGATGGACAGGCTGAGAGAGGATAAATTGAGAGGAATTCAGCCCAAGAGAAACCAAGCTGTCAGATGTAGAGATTGCAGGTTGGGATGTAGAAGCGATTCCTGATTCTGAGTAAGCAGAGTAGGGAATATTGGCAGAATTATTGGTTTCCTGGAACTGAGTTGAAGTAGAAGGGAGAATCAATGTTTTCTGGGCCACCGTGGAGCAATGAGAATCATGGTGGCTGCTTCCCTTTTGAGCTTGAACAGAGTTCTCAACATGAGAGAAAGTGGAGGGAAGGCATATAGAAACCGACTCATCTAATCCAGAAGAAAAGCATCCGCCGCCAGACGGAGAGGAGAGTAAAGTCTGGAGCAAAACTGGGGCAACTGATGATTGTGAGGGGCTGCAAATAAGTCCACCTGTGGAGTGCCCTATTGAGCAAATACGGACTGGAGAGTTACAGAGTCGAGAGTCCATTCATGAGGTTGAAGGATTCTGCTGAGGTTATTTGCTATTGAATTCTTCTCTCCTTGAATGTAGACAGCCTTCAAAAACAGTTTGCAAGCTGTCACCCAAGTCCAAATTTTTTGGGCCTCCTGACACAACAGGAGAGAACCCGTGCCTCCTTGCTTGTTTATATAGTACATTGCTACTTGATTGTCCGTGCAAAGGAGGAGGACTTGAGGACAGAGAAGATGTTGGAACGCCTTGAGAGCATAAAACAGGGATCTCAAAGTTCCTCCTTGAGGGCCGCAATCCAGTCGGGTTTTCAGGATTTCCCAATGAATATGTATTGAAAGCAGCATGCACATAGATCTCATGCATATCCATTGGGGAAATCCTGAAAGCCCAACTGGATTGCGGCCCTCAAGGAGGGACTTTGAGACCCCTGGCATAAAACATCACTCTAAGTTCTAGGAAATTGATGTGAAATTTTCGCTCCCTGGCAGTCCAAAGACCCTGAGTCTGCAGATCATCTATGTGTGCCCCCCATGCATAAGGAGAGGCGTCTGTCATGATGATTTTGTGATGCGGAGGCAAATGAAAAAGAAGACCTCTGTAAAAATTGGAGGAAGTCAACCACCATTGAAGTGACTGCAGAAGAGACGATGTCACAGAAATATGCTGTGATAGACGATCCATCGCCTGAGACCACTGAGAAGCCAGAGTGCATTGAGGATTACGCAGATGGAGTCTCTCCAACAGTGTGACATGAACTGTGGAAGCCTTATGACCTAGAAGAACCATCATGTGTCTGGCAGAGATGATCTGAAGTGGCGGATGAGAGTCTGAAGACGATCAGGTGGAAGGAACGCTCTCATGAGAGTAGTGTCCAGAATTGCCACAATGAACTGAAGACACTGAGTCAGAATGAGATGTGATTTGGGGAAATTGGCCTCGAATCCCAGAAGCTGAAGGAAAGAAATGGTCTGAGATGTTGCATGGACCACTTCCTGGGATGAAGAAGCCTTGATCAACCAGTCGTCCAGATAAGGAAAGACTTGGAAGCCGTGAGAACGAAGAGATGCGGCCACTACAATCAGGCACTTCGTGAATACTTTGGGAGAAGATGCCAGGCCGAAGGGGAATACCTTGTATTGGTAATGATAACGATTGATTTGAAATCTGAGGTATTTCCTGGAAGCCAGATGAATAGGTATGTGTGTGTAGGCTTCCTTGAGATCTAGGGAGCATAGCCCGTCATCCTGATTGAGGAGACAATAAAGAAGCTCAAGGGACAACATTTTGAACTTCTCCTTCACCAGAAATTTGTTGAGATCTCTGAGATCCAAAATGGGTCTCAGTCCTCCAGTCTTCTTGGGGACCAAGAAATAATGGGAGTAAAATCCCTTTTCCTGCTGATTGAGAGGAACTTCCTCAATGGCATTCAGCAGAAGAAGGAAGGATTGAGCAGGGTTCAAAGAAGACTCTTTTGGAGGACTCTGGTATCAGAGTCTGAAAATTGAGAGAGTAACCCTGACGAATGATGTTGAGGACCCAAAGGTCTGAGGTGATGAGTTTCCAATGACTGATGAATAACTGAAGACGACCCCCAATGGGCTGAGGGCAAGGGTGAGAAATTAGAAGACTGGCTACGCCCCATAGAAACATGTCAAAAAGGCCGAGCAGCTTTGGGCTGTGCAGCTTGCTTGTTCTGCTGCTGCTATTGTTGTCTTGGTCTACGAGGTTGAGGTTGAGAGATCTGAAGAGGTCAAGTAGTAAAATGCTTCTGATAAGAAGACTGTTGCCTGAAAGGATGAGCAGGTGGAGGCTTCCTCTTGTTTTTAATCAAAGTATCCCACTTGGGTTCATGAGCCGATAATTTTTGGGTAGTAGTATCTAAGGATTCCCCAAAAAGTTTGTCGCCCAAACAAGAAGCACTGGTTAGATGATCTTGATGATTAACATTCAGCTCAGATACCTGAAGTCAAGCTAAGCGCCTCATAGCCACAGCCATTGCGGTAGCTCGAGATGTAAGCTCAAAGGTGTCATAGATTGAGCGTACCAAAAACTTCCGGAGTTGTAACAAACTGAAAGTATATTGTTGTAGAAGAGGAACCTTGCGCTCAGGAAGATACTTCTGAAGGCCAGACATTTGCTGAACCAAATGCTTGAGATAAAAGGAAAAATGAAAAGCATAATTACCAGACCAGTTGACAAGCATGGCATTTTGATATAAACGCTTGCCAAAGCGATCCATGGCCTTACCCTCTCTGCCAGGAGGAACAGAAGCATATACACTGGCCCCTGCAGACTTCTTCAGAGTAGACTCCACCAGGAGGGATTCATGAGGAAGCTGAAGCTTGTTAAACCCCGGAATAGGAATCACTCAATATAGGGCGTCAAACTTACGAGGAGCACCAAGTACTGTCAAAGGAGTTTCATGATTTTTATAAAAAGTCTCCCATAAAATGTCATGAAGGGGGAGCTTGAGGAACTCCTTAGGAGGCTGATCAAAATCCAATGCATCCAAAAATGCTTTAGAGTTTTTGGAGTCAGATTCTAGAGGGATAGAAAGTGTTTCTGACATTTCCCTCAAAAACTTTGAAAAAGAAGTCTGTTCTGGTTTAGGAACAGGCTTTTGAGAAGAAGGATCTTCATCAGAAGAAGCCTCATCCTCTGTCACAAGAGGCTCTTCAGAATCATCCCAGAGATCTGGGTCCCGCACCGGTGGTAATCGATCTCGAGAATCTGGAGACGAGGTCTCAATATTTCTGGTCTTCCACACCGATTTCCCCGATCTGACCAACATTGCATCAGGGGAGGTATAGGAAGAACGATGTTGAACTGGCTCCGACATCAACCCCGGGCCCGGCGGTACTGAAACAACCCTTTGCTGAGGCGGTACAACCTTAGACACTGGTTCCACAAAGGTCGGTACTGAGGAGACAGGCTCAGCCGAAAGGGCCGGCATTGACACCGAAGAGGCAGAGCGAACTGGTGCCATAAGGGTCGATGCCAATGTTAAAGGCTCAAACCGGACCAGCACCGGGGGAGCCGGTGTCAGCAAGGCAGGGAGTATATGTTGTAACTGCTCCCTCAACTGGACTTGCAGTATGGCTGCAATTCTTTCATCCAGAGACTGCACCGGTACCACTTGCTTTTTTGCCGGTACCTTTGGTGCCGCTCTGCGCTCCGGAGATGAGGAGGCTGATGACGAGGCACTCACCTCAATGGGAGCTGAGCGTTTCTTGGGACGCCTCGAGGTCTGCAGGACTTGGCTCACTGCTAAAGCGACCTGAAGGCCCGATGGGGTAGGGGAAGGCTTCTTAGCAGGCTTACCTACTGGCTGCGACGCCAAGAAAGATTCTTGTGGTGTCGACTGATGCGATGCCGATTTCGGCGTGGACATCGACATTGCAGCCAGTGTCAAATCACCTTCCATACCAGAGCCAAACAATAACCGCTGCTGAATCTGACGGTTTTTGAGGGTCTGCTTCTGAAGAGAAGAACAACGAGTGCAGGAATCAGCCCTGTGGTCTGGACCCAAACAATGGAGGCACCAACGATGCGGATCCATAAGTGATATAGGGCGAGCACACCGTTGGCACTTTTTGAAACCCGATTGTGGATGGGAGATGAAAGGAAACACGGCCGCTGCAAAATCAAAGGTCGAGGCTTGAATCATGGCAACAGGCCCTACCGGGCCGCAGCTGGAAAAAACTAAAAAATTAAAGTTTTATTATTATTTTTTTTAATAGACAAGTAAAAAAGAAATGAAAACAGACAAAAAAGTCAAGAAAAAATGCCGCGCAAGCGGAGAGTCAGCGAAGAAAAAATTCAACAGCCGTTGAAATGCGACTTCTTAGCTCCGTGGAAACTAAGAAACGTCAGGTGGGAAGGCACTCGCGCATGCGTGGTGCGGGATAGCCAGAACTTTCTAAATGCTTAGAATTCAATTCACTCTAAAGTGTCCGTACCGGGGCTCCGTCGGTGCCGTCACCCATCAGTGAGAATATGCTGCCTGCTTGTCCTGGGATTATGAAATCAAAGTTTTTATGTTGAACACTTCAACATCCAGTGCTGCATTTCTGGATTGGATAACTTTGTTACAGATATCAACTGGAACTAATATTTTGTACCATACAACAGACATTATCACACAAATGAATGATGTCACATAAGACGAAGCTCCATTAATCTCTATTCTTGTTTTGTAAGTTAGGTTCAGCTTCAAGAGGTCTTCTAATGCTAATTTGATGCCAGGCACATGGGCTACAAAAGGCTTCACACTTTCAACATAGTCTGACCACCATGTGCTAGATATGCCATGAAGAGAACAGCCAATACGATTTTGCAAAATTTTCCATCGATGTGGTCTAGAGCTAAACAAGTTATAAACAGTTTGTATATTTCCAAAGTATGTTATGGTTTCAGGAATACATTCTGCAGCATCATTTTCACACAAATTGAGTGTGTGGCATCCATATGGAGAAAATATAGCTGTTGGACATTGCTCAAGTATTCTTGCTTGTGCACCTTTATATTTTCCTGACATGTTGGCTGTGTTGTCATAACCTTGGGCTTCACTGGGCCCCCTTGAGCTTCATAGGCCCTGGAGCAATGTACCGGTTGCACCCCCTCTCCTCGGGCCTGTCTGTAGGGTTATCTGATCTACTGTTGGGATGGGTGAAGTAGACTGTGGTTCATCTGGTGCTGATCAGTAGACAAGAGATACCAAATCATTTTGTAGAAGATTGGATAAGTGCTATAGGTGTTTTTGAGTGAATTCATATTCAGCGATTAGTGTGCTCTAGCAGGTAGGTTTGGTTAGATGCTTGAGATGGGAGACTTTTTACACAGGATGGAAGAATGTTGCCTGCATTCAAAGTAAGTCATGGGCTGACAAAGACAGGTTTCTTCTGGATGCTAACTGTGTACCCCTGTGAGTGCTTAAGTTTCGATTCTTTGCTGCGAAGACAGATTTCAAAGGACATTAACAGTGCTGTGAAAGTGCAACTCAGCAGAGCATTCCATATATGGCCACAGGAATCAAGGAACTGCTATGTCCCAAAAGGAGGACTGGCATACCCATGTGAAGAAAAGAAAGTTCAAGAAATATTCCTATTATGGATACCCCCAGGGAGGACAGAGGTGTGGACTGGGGTGGGATAGACAGGCACCATATTTGCACCTAAAGGGATGGTACACAAACAGAGTTGGAGGTGTGATTTACAGGACAAAGAAAAAATCCTGTATGTAACTTCATGCTTTTTAGGGTGGGGCAGAGAGTTCAACATACATTCAGAAATGTGCTGGCCTCTGTCTGTATAATCTTTCCATTGTATTTCCAGACTGATAATACAAGTTTCCTTCTGGTATGTTCTTGCTGCTATAATTTTTTAATATGCTAACAGTAAGACCCTGACGTGATAGCGCCCTCTAGCGGTTGCATGTGAAATTGACAGTGGTCGAGGTGAAAGGTGCTCCTATATGAAAAGTGTTGAAAAAGAGTCATATAGAGACTGTACGTATGTAACATTGTAAAAATTGTAAGTAGAAAACTTCATTTTTGTACATATAGTAGGATATTAGTCTTAGTATTAGGGATAGACAGTACAGTATAGGGAAGCGCGATTTTATTATTATTTTTTTTTTTGGAAGTGTATGTTTAAATGATTTTTATTATTCCAGCAGTAAGAAGCAAATACAAACAGTAGTACCATTCAGGAAATAACATTTTCAACAATATAATCAGTTCCCCTCCCATCCCCTCCTCCCCTCCCCTCCCCAATAATTCATGGCCAGTCCAACAGCTGAGAGTGGGAATAAAATCTTAAAGATTCAAAAGTCTACTGCGAGCACGCGGTATGAAGTCCTGCCAGAAGTGCTCCCACACCTGACAAAATTTGCGACCCGGGCCAAGAGTCAAGTCTCCCACCATGTGTCTCTCCAATGTTGCGTGCACTATCATTAGGGATCTCCATTGTGTATATGACGGGAGATCACGGGAGAGCCAGTTGGTAAGGATGGCTTTTTTTCCCATCAAAAGGGCTCTGGAGATAAATGCTGACATTCCCCTGGGTTTGAGCGAGGCTATATTATAAAATCCAAATAACGCCCTCGGTTGCGGAAGCCATCGCCTTCCCCAAAGCGATGTGGTATATAGGCCAAGATGTCTCTAAAACTGTTGGATTGCGGGGCAGGCCCAAAACATGTGACTCAAAGATGCGTGAGCCTGATTGCATTTCGGGCAAGAATGCGATGCAGTAATCCCCATCCGGGCTGCACGTTCCGGTGGAATGTAAAGTCTAAGAACAATTTTCAATTGCATTTCCCAGTGAGTAATATTGGGTGACACCTTCTGAATGTTCTTCAGGACCCATTGTAACTGTTGAGCAGTCAACTGGCAATGCAAGTCCTCAGCCCACACTGTTGCTAATATATCCAGATTCGTACTTGGTTGGCAATCCCGGATCCCCACAATATGAAATCGTAAAGGAATCCTCTGTTGGGCTGAAAGGCTGAAGAGTTCTGAAAGCGCCTCCCTGCAGACTTCAGTAAGGGCAGCCACTGGGAGGGACTGAACATAGTGACGGATCTGGTAATAGGCGAAGAGATCATTAGCCTGTAGGTCAAAAGTTTGTTGAAGCTCGGCAAATGTGACCAGGCTCCCCTCCTCCGAAAATAGGTGAAAAAGATATTGTAGACCTTGTGCTTGCCACCTAAGAAAGGTGGCATTTTGCATGCCCGGCTGGAAAGCTCCATTGCCCTGTATAGGCAAATATAAAGACACCCTAGAAGACAATTTGGCTGTTTTACAGACCCATCTCCATGTCCTTCTGGCCGGCGTAAAAATGGGGTAGTGAGACACCAAAGAACGCATCCTCGGATCCACCACATGTAGAAAATAGCTCACATGGAACGGAGTCAGCAAAGATAACTAGATGTGCCTCTAAACCAATCATTAATATGTCTCATCTGACAAGCCATAGCATACCAACGTACATTTAATAAACCATAGCCCCCCTATCCCTGGGCAGACACATCCGTAGCAAGGGCATACGTGGTCGCTTACCACCCCATAGAAAACGCTGTAGCTCTTTCGTTAAACGAATGTTATGGGCATGGGACAGCAGCAGAAGTAAAACCTGAAAGCGATATAACCATTTGGGAAAGAGCACCATATTAAAAAGGGCTACCCGGCCCGCCACCGATAAGGGAAAAGTGGACCAATTCTGTAGATGTTGTGAGGTGTCTTGAAGCAATGGGGTGATATTGCTGGTGTATAGGGTCGTAAGGTCTCGGTGGATCTGTACCACCAAATAGCGAATTGAAGTCTGAGCCCACATAAATGGGAAGTAACCGCTGATTTTATTATTTTTAAGACATTGTACATTTGTGTATATATACTAGCAGTGTTCCCGCTAAGCTGCGTTGGCCTGCGCTCGCGCACAAAATATTACATCGCAGCGCAAAGTTTCTCTTCACAGCGCACACACGCGTCGGTAAGGTAAGGGGACGCATTGGGGGGATTGCACTTCCCCACAATTGCCATGCTTCGGTTCCTCTTCTTCCTTCCTTCCTCCCCCCCCCCCCCCGCGGGACCCTGCGGCACCATCAACTCTTACTCCCTCTAATGTCGGTCCTGCAGCTCCAGACTTCCTCGCACCTTCTCCCCTCCCCCTTTGGATCGCTATTATTTTAAATGTTATAGCCGCGGAGCTGTATCCATCAGTGGAGATGTCTAACCTCGGCCTGCCCCGGAACTCTTACTGCAACAGTGACTTCCTGTTCCTGCCTAGACGGGCGGCTGCTGCAGTAAGAGTTCCGGGGCAGGCCGAGGTTAGACATCTCCACTGATGGATACAGCTCCGCGGCTATAACATTTAAAATAATAGCGATCCAAAGGGGGAGGGGAGAAGGTGCGAGGAAGTCTGGAGCTGCAGGGCCGACATTAGAGGGAGTAAGAGTTGATGGTGCCGCAGGGTCCCGCGGGGGGGGGGGGGGAGGAAGGAAGGAAGAAGAGGAACCGAAGCATGGCAATTGTGGGGAAGTGCAGAGCTGCAGGGAAGAGTGTTGCGGTACCCAGCTGGAGGGAGAAGGAAGATGAGGGAGGGAATTAAAGGAGATGCCAGGGCTTGGAGCGTAGGAGGAAGGTATGCCAGTCTAAGGGAAAAGGAAGGGGGAGATGTGAGAGCATGGAGGGGGAGCGAAAGATGGAAGAAAAGGAAAGGAGAGAGATGCCAGAGAATCAGGGAAGGGGAGATACCAGACTATGAGGAGAGGTGTGGGAGAGGGAAGGCGAGGAGAGAGATGCCAGACCAATGGGGTGAAAGGAGAGATGGAAGGGGGAGGCATACAGTTTCTGGAAGGGGCATAGAAGGAGAGAAGATGCCATATAGGGGAAGAGAGACGGCAGACAGTGGATGGAAGGAAGAGAGTTACAAGAAGATGAGGAAAGGAGAAACCACAGAAGACAAAGGTAGAAAAAAATTTCTATTTATTTATTGCTTTAGGAGACATGTGTCACTGTTTCTGTGAAGCATTGTATGCAGAGTCCAGCTTCTTGCTGGTTCAATTTAACCTTTGTCTATGTATTTTTATTTTATCCCCCCTTTTACAAAACTGTGAAGCGTTTTTAGCACCAGCCTTGGTGGTAGCAGCTCTGATGCTCAGAATTTTATGAGCATCAGAGCTGTTACCTCCGTAGCTAAAATCCACACTACAGTTTTGTAAAAGAGGGAGGGGTTAGTTTGTGATTACATATTCCTTACTAGGCGAAGGTGTTTTCTGTGTTCTGTGTGTTCGAAAGACATGGTTTTCTGTTAGGATTGACGGTGTAGGATTGATCTGTGCTGGTCTGGCTTGTTTAGTTTTACAATGGGTGTATTGATGTACTGCTCACTGCAATATGTAAGATGCTGCCTTTTCCTAGGTACTCATGTGTGACGTGTGGTTTGTTACTAAAAATCATGTTTTTCTTACAGATGGGGGGGGGTGCCAAAAAATGATGGGCCCCGGATGTTACATATGCTAGGTACGCCACTGTATGTAAAGATACCAGAAAGCTGGCGTAGCAAAAACTTCTAAGTTTTGAGTATTTAACCCTCCCACAATCTCACGGGCACTCGTTTCAAGTTTATTGAGATTTTGATTTAAACGCAATATCAAATATTTTCAATGCGTATAACAAAAATAAATTTGGGGAAATAAATAAAACCATTTGAACCAGTGTTCCCGCTAAGCTGCGCTGGCGTGCGCTGGCGCACAAAATATTACATCGCAGCGCACACGTTTCTCGTCACAGCGCACGATCGGAAGAGGCGTACGGCAGATGGCAGGGCGGCGAGAGGAGAATCGGGCGAGTTGGCTCATAACTTGCTGGCGCCCGATATTTTTGGCTCACGGTGAAAAAAGTTTGCTCACAACACCCGCCCGCTTAGAGGGAACACTGTATACTAGGGAATTGAATAGTTAAGATCTGGATTAGGATCATGTTACCTATAGAGGTCGTGAAGGTGGTCAACCACTCTCAGGTAGCCAAGAACATCACCCATTTTCATGAGAAATGGATCAAATTATCAGCAAAAAAGTCAAAAGACATGACAGTTAATTGACAATGGCTGAAGGAAGGCTCCCTGATATGGGATGACCTGTTAAAACATCGGACCAGTAGTTTACAAAATAAAACTGGCAAATCCCAAAGTGACCATTTGGAAATGTGGACCCTATGGCGGGAGCTGTTCTTAAAACTATGCAGAATAAGGTAACTATGCATGAGCCTAAGGTGACACCCTATGAGGCCAGCCCAGAGCCCATGGTGCCTCATGTAGTGCTTCTCGATCCAGTATTAACAGACTTGGACAAACCTGTTGAGGGATATTCCCCAGGGCCATTTGACCCTACACTGGTATAGAGTGTATCAGGTTCTACGCTACCTCCATTTGTTTCACCTGCCAGTTTCGGAACATCCTACCCTTTCATAATCAAGGGAAATGTGACTCAAATAAATGTACCCAGAAATCATCCAGGCATCCAGGATTCTGGATCAGACTCTGAGTAATTCGAGTCAGTATCTGAGCAAAATACAGTGCCTGTACATACTCCTTTCTGAAGAAGGGACACTCCGTTGCAGCCAGAAAAGCTGGCAGTAGCACGGATGAGCTCACAGCCCGCAACACTGCCACCACCCTATGATCGGTGCGCTAAGAGATCATCTGGCACAACACCAAATACCGGTGCAACCACCATGGACCATGTCTGAACAACCAATACATGCTAATCAGAGTCCCATCTATGATAATCCTGTCCAAATCATGTTTCAGTCAGCACTATCCCCAATAGAGATAGTAAACCAGAATGAAGGATCCCCCAAGTATGCATATGTTTGGGTATCCAATTTGGTGGGCTGGACAGAACTGGCCCCACAAATGATTCTATACCCCCGAGAGGTGTTGTTTGAAACAGTCCATATGAATACTGCCCAAATGTGCATCAGACAAGGCACTGGAGACCATGGATGGGATCTCAAATATATGACAAAGAGTTTAAAAGTATGGGGAAAAATATGAGAAAATAAGAACATAAGAAGTTGCCTCCACTGAGGCAGACCAGAGGTCCATCTTGCCCAACGGTCCGCACCCGCGGCGGCCCATCAGGCCTAATTGCCTGAACAGTGCCCCTGTCTAATTTTTCTACTGCCTCTAATCCTCTAATCCTATCCCTATAACTTACCTCTACTCCTATCTGTACCCCTCAATCCCTTTGTCCTCCAGGTACCTATCCAAACCTTCTTTGAAGCCCTGTAGCGTGCTCCTGCTTATCACATCCTCCGGTAGCATGTTCCATGTATCCACCACCCTCTGGGTGAAAAAGAACTTCCTGGCGTTTGTTCTAAACCTTCCCCCTTTCAATTTCTCTGAGTGTCCCCTTGTACTTGTATAAATGTATAAAGGAGAGGCAGCTAGACTCCCAGGAGCTGCCCTGATATGCAGTATGGCCACGCCCACTATACAATCCCCCCGTCTCATAAGCACGAAGGATGGGGAAGTACAGCAATCCTATATATCTGGAGTTTCACTGACTTAATGGAAATTAAACGTAAGCTCCCACTCCTTAGGCAGGGATCGAGTCCGTGGATCAAAACTTTTTTTAAAGATAACTGTTCAATGGACCTTAGGGATCGGTGACGTCAGACACCTGCTAGTTCAATTGGTAGGCAATACAGCAACTGATATCTTTTCAGATGCTGGCATAGCTAACTACACACCTGGAGTCACACACTTTGATAGGGCTCCCTTTAACACCAGTCACCCTATGGTCTGGAAAGTGTTGAGAGACCAATATCCTAACACTAAGGACTTCTCTAAATTAATGACCAAAAGTTTCTCTCTGACCAGTGACATCTACGATCATATCCAAATGTTTGAGGACCAGTGGGAAGATGAGATGGGTGAGCCCTGTAGCCATGAGACTATGAAAGGTCTGCATGCTAGATATTACAAAGCATGTTGCCAAAGAAAGTTCAAAATAAGTTAGAAGGTCCAGTAGCAATGGAAGGCATGAACTGGAGCGAGATTGTTTCACATGTCACCCATTTTGTGAAACAATCAAAAGACGATGAAATCAAAGCAGAGAAGGAGATGGTGCAGCTGCAGAAGAAGGTTTTTCATTGCAAATTGAAAAGGAGGAAACAGTGAAAGCAGATAAACAAGTACAGCAAGATAGCAAGGCTATCCAAGATAAGGTAGACAAAGCAATACAGCTTGCTCAGATTCAATGGACTAACAACATCCCACAATCCCCATGTTGTGGAGGTTGCAGGGGGAGAGGTGCCCTATCCCAAATGCCCAAATCTGAGATACAGTTCTTTGCATGCCAAAGATTTGGCCACTATTCAAATGAATATAGGAATCGCCCCGTGCGAGGTAGGGGCAGTTACAGGGGAGCTCGGGGAAACCCGTGGCCCCCTAGCAACCCATACAATCAAGGGGGGCAAATAAATTGGGACTATGCCAATTTCTCTTATCCTGAAGGAGTCCCAAACCTGTGGGAGGCCCTAAAGATGAGCATACCCAATGATGGTCTCAATACCTTCATGCCATCCAGATGTCTGACACTGAACCATTAAAATATATCCAGGATGCAAAGGAACCTAATGTTCATTCATTGTGGACACAGGAGCAATTATGTCCTCATTCAACTTTGTCCTCATTGGACACACGGTCTCTAATTCACAAATCCCTACTACTGACATTGAAGGAAGTGTGACAAACAACAGGATTCTAAAAAGGATCCCTCTTTTAATTGACCAAGAATTGGTTAGCACAGATCTCCTCTATGTCCCAATGTGCCAGTAAATCTGCTTGGACAAAATGTTTTAAAAGAACTCAGGGCCATTATCACATTCTCTGGTCTGTTATCCACTGACTTGCCACTCCCAGAAGATGTAGTAGCCCAACTCTCTGATCTCAAATTCGGTAAGATCAACTCAGTCCAAGAGGTAATCCTCACATTGAAGAGGCCAGTAATTGGCCCAATGACTCCACAATACCCCCTCAAGCTTGAATCTCTCCTAGGGATCCAGCCAGTAATCACTAAGTTGCTGGAGGAAGGAATCATCGAAACAACTTCATCTCCTTGCAACATGCCATTGTTTCCGGTGCTGAAAACAGATGGGAAAACATATCATCTGGTCCATGACGTCCGGGACCTGAACAGACTATTGGAATTATAATTTCCCATTATTCCTAACTCTGTGTCACTCCTCACATCTCAAACATTGATGACATGGCATACCATCATTGACCTAAAAAATGCATTCTATTCAATTCCACTAGCCATAGAGTCCCATCCCTTGACGGCATTCTCTGTTGGCATTAGCCAATATCAGTGGACCCGTCTCCCTCTGGGACTAAGTGACAGCCCGGCCCTGTTCACAAAAGTACTAGAACACAACTTACAGGCTTTCCAGGAAGAACTGATAGATAACAAGCAAGTTTCCCTTTTCGTATATGTGGATAACATACTTCTATCAGCATTTACCAGTGCAGTTTGCTGACACTTCAGTGGCAGACTCCTGAGTATACTCACGGAAGGGGGGGATATGCCATAAACAAAGAGAAGATCCAGTTCTGCTAGCAGACAGTGACATTTCTGGGACACACTTTTGGTCCAAAATACAAATTCCATTCTACTTCAGTTTTGGAAGAGATAACAAATACCCCTCTCCCACAGACCGTCAAAGAACTCTGAGGCTTGATGGGAATGTTCAACTACTGTAAAGACTATATTCCATGCCTGAGCCTCAGGGCAAAACCCTTGTGGGAACACCTGAAAGGTTCACCACGGTCAGCTGACCGAGTGGCACTCATATCAGCCCAGGCAGATATAATTGATCAGTTGAAGCAGGATCTCAAGCAAGCTCCAAAATTTATGTTCCCTCTTCCCACACTTCCATTCAATGTCTACTTGATCAATGACCAGGAAGAATGGGCCGCCAGTGCTTATCAGGCTGACAGCTTAGTTCTGTACCTTAGCGGTACCGTCACCCCAGTGGAAAGATGCTTTATTGAATGTGAACAAGTTGTGCTAGCAGCAGCCATCGCCGTTACAAAACTTTATCAAACGCTGCCCTATGCAATCATTAGTATACATTGTGCCCATGAGGTTTTGCATGACCCTGCGGTCACATTCACTGCCCGCCTGGCTACGTATCTTGTATCACCTTTGTTCCACTGACAAAATAGACTCTCTTTTAAACAGAGTACAGCCATTCTTACAATGCTTGCAACCAACTCTCTTGGAAGCGCATGGGTGTCCTTACAAGGATTCTCCCCAGACTTTGGCAGTCCCACATAAAACAGGGACTTACATTTTCACAGATGGTTCTCACATCAAACATGGTTCTCACATCAAACAGGGCACAGCTTTTGCCCTAGTGAAGTACTCAAGTCATCTATGATCAATATTATACTGAGTGGTACTGCTTTTCACCCAGTGAATCAGCCCAGACAGCCAAACTGGCTGCTGTTGTACAATGTCTGAGGAGCCATCCAACTGAGCCCTCGACAGTCTTCTCAGACTCACACTATGTCCTATCCAGTATTTCCGAAAATCTGCTGAAATGGAAAAAGAGGGGTCTAATTGACAGCGCTGGACAGCCTCTACAACATTTCCCCATTTTATGAGAAATCATGAGCCTCATTAATTCAAGAGATATCCCTGTGGCATTGATCAAGATCAAGGCACATGAAGAAACTGATAAATCCGCTGAACAATGGTCCCACCAATTTGCAGACTACTTCACCAACAATGCTTCAAAGTACAGCTGACCCGGGAAGTATCAACCATGGTCCTCACAAGGGCCCAGGTGAAACAGGGTCTACCCACCAAAGAACAAGATTTTCACCTCACATAAGCCTCACACCTCAGGAAGTTGCTCATTGAGAACACATTAGAAGCACGAAATTGAAAGGTTTGTATGTGACACCCAATGGGCAGGTTTGCTTATCAGGTGTATCACTGCGCCTTCTTGCAGCCTGTCTTCATGCTGACAACCACCCCTCTGTGGTCACCCTGTTGGCCAAACTGCAGCTCCACTACTGGGCCACTTACATGCGGCCTGTTTTACATTCAGTTATCCAAACCTGCTCAACGTGTACTAAGAATAACCCTCGAGGTACCCCTGTTCCTCTGGGAGCCATCCCCATCCCCGAAGGACCTGAAAGGACACATTTGAAAGGATAAGTTTTCTGTCTCTGTCTATGCTGGAGGTAATCAAAAACTTGATGTTTGGGAAGAGGTCATTTAATCATGTTAACAAAGTTAGCTATCTGAGACAATGAAGGCTCAAACCCCCACTTCCATGTACCGGTTGAGATAGATAAAGGAAGCTTTTAACACCTTTTTATTTAAACAATGAAGTACATATCCTGCTCATTCACCCCCCCCCCCTTTTTTAGTGTTGATTACTTCTTTGAAGCCTATGTTTTGTAGCGGAGCCGGTACCTGTGGTTTCACGCTGGCCCGGCCACGCTCACATATGCGCTGCTCCGACGTGCCTCCCTAGCCGGAGGGAGGTCCTGCTGGATAATATGCACGGTCTTGTCAGCAAATCAAACAGACAAAAAAACAGTCACTTCCTTAATCCATAAATTTCCCCTTTATTAGGTGGTATGATTAAGGTGCATTCTCCAATAGAGTGACACTCTCACAGTCTTATAACACAATCCTTTATAACAGAAAACTCACGCTAGGATGGCCCAAACAAAAGAGACCAACCGGGGACCTTTAGTCAGGTAAGTAATCACAAAAATAAATCTTCAATCAAAAAGAAAAACATTCACCAGTTCTCTTTAGTGGCACACCAAGTCCATAAGCACAGCGTTGCTCCAAAAGAACCAAATGCACAAACCTTAAACTCCTTCAGGCTTGTTTCCCAGCCAGCTCAACAGGAGCTGCTGGGGGAGGGGAAGGAAGTCAGCGAATCCACCAATTAAATAATCTGATTTTCAGACTTGCCACTAATGGCCCCACTAACCCCACCTGATGTACAGTGGATTCTCCCCATCTGCCTTCCCTCAAGACTTTCACCATCTGACAGCCCCAGCCAGCTTAACTATAGCTGACACCATTACACTTGCAAAATAAAGAAAAAAAAGGAAAAACGTTTTTTTTTTCTTCTTCCTGCTTCTCCCAAGCAGGACAGGTACAGCCAGCACAAGTCCTTCAAAGGCATACAGGAATCAAACACCCTTTTCCCATACAGTGCAAACCCAAACCTAGGAGGTTTATAAACTTCACAACTCCCAGCCCTGCCACTTAGCTGATTTCCATTTGCACATCTTCAGGCAGACTGAAAGTTTCTCCAAACTCCATAGCCTCCTCACTGGGTAGCTGGTTGGCCAAAGGGTCTGTGTCAAGCTCCTGCATTTCCCAGTCCCGAGTCTCAGGAACACCTTCAACAGGAGAGACCCTTTCCAGGGCTGGCCCTGGATAGACTGCCTTCCTCCTTTTCAGAGCAGTCTCTAAAGTACACAGGGGAATCTGACCTGCCCTTGGAGGGGGTGGAGCTTTCTGCCGATTTCCCCTAGCTGGCTTTGGGAGCCTAATCATTCCCTTCAGCTGGGAGAAGCCAGGGGGAGGGAGATCTCTCTGGGGCTGTTGTAAGCTGTTCTCAACCTCCTCCTCTCCTCCCTGGAGATCAGCCCTGACTGAATTAAAGGGCAAGCTAGGTTTTTCCTTAGGCTTGGTCACAATCCTATCCCCATGGTTGGCCCTCTGAATCCCTGGGACAGGTTTAATTAGCTCCTGCCCTGGTGCAAGATGCACTTTAGGGATAGGATTGTGACAGTATCCTGTCACCAGATATGGTCTGTACTTACGTCATCTGCTAATACCACTGACCCATGTAAAAGATATATAAATGAATGTACACTGATAATAAAACAGGCAAATCTCTTTAGAACACTGTCTACGTATCTTTTCTCTCTAAGGAGAATGCCTCCGGATATCCGTACCCAGATGACAGAGTGTGTGCAGGACAATTTCAGGACCAAGAAACGGATCTTGTTTGTTTCAATTTGGGGGCTACGTCCAGGATGGACTTGACATTACCAATATTTTGTGAGTATTTCTGAATTTTGAATTCTGTTCTTTAATACTCACTGGTATTGGCGTCCTGTTCCAACCCTTTATTTATATTGTAGGGTTTTTGGGAAACCCGCCGCGGTTACTGTTTTTTTGGAAAGAATAATATTAATGTGGAGTTTTCGGTAAGTTCCCGCCGCAAAAATAAGCAGCTGCCATTCTTTCGGGAAGAATGAAATTAAGTAAAGAGTTTTGGGAAGTCTCTCTATTGTGGATTTATAGAAACGTCTGCTCATTCTGTCATCTGTACCATTATTTGCATGCAATTTTCTCTTCTATCGCTTATTTTATGGAGTATAAGATTATATTGTATATTATTAATGTACCTCGCTTATAAGGTAAGGTAAGCGAAAATTTCTGCATTGTTATATTGTTTTTGTTATTGAAAAAATTCCTGCATTGTGATATTGTTTTTGTTATGGGTCATAAAGGCACTTAGGATTCTCCCCCTCCTAGACAGATGAGACTTTGTTCGCTTCAGTAATAATAATAATAATGGTAATAACTTTATTCTTCTATACCGCCACAATCTTGCGACTTCTAGGCGGTTTACATTCAAGAGAGCTGGAAATTCAGCGATTTACAATATGTAGAGGGAGTACAGAGACTATTAGGAATCAAAATTACAAAATATAATGTTTGCTAAGAATTTCGGAGTGGACCTGTAAAGAAAAATTGCAGCTTTCCTGAAAAAAGGGAAAAATTACAATGTACAGTTTGTTTAGAGATTCAGAAACAGCAAGAATTAGGATTTCAGAGAGCATTGTGAAAAGAAACAGAGTACTTGGTGAGGTTCTGTTTGGGTGATGTATCTGTCGAATAGGGTAGTTTTTATGAGTTTTCTAAAATGCATTGTAGGTCAGTTCGGCTTTATTAATGTAGCTGTCTAGCCAATGTTGTTGTTTATTTGCTTGGAGCATGAAGGTTCTGTCCAGAAAGGTTTTGTATTTACAATTGGTTATGCTTGAGTATGCAAAAAGATAGCTGTTTCTGGTTTGTCTTGTTGGGTTGTGGAGTGCGAAGTGGGTTTGTAGATACGTAGGTGCTAGTCCCCAAACTAGCTTGAAACATATGCAGGAGAACTTGAATAATATTCTTGCCTCGACTGACAGACAGTGCAGTGGTTTGTGGTGGGGGGTGACATGGTCATTCTTTTTTAATCCATATATCAAGCGGACAGCTGAGTTCTGAATGATACCCAAATAAACGATATTACAATAGTCCAGGGTAGAAAGCACTAGTGATTGCACTAGTAATCTAAACGATAGTGGGTCGAAGTATTTTTTGATGGTCTTTAATCTCCATAACATCATGAAATATTTTGTTGCCACTATATTCGTGTGTTCAATCATAGTGAGGTGTGTGTGTCCAATGTGACTCCCAATATTTTTATTGTGTTGGTAATTGGGTAATCATGGTCTTTTATATGTAGCGTTGAATTGGTAATTTTATCTGTTGGGCATGCAAGGAAGATTTTTGTTTTTTTCTGTGTTAAGTTTCAGTTTGAAGTTACTTGTCCAATGTTCTATTTCGGTCATTATATGAGTAATGTATTTTGAGGTTTCATTTGTTATGCTGTTCACTGGGATTAGGATGGAGATGTCATCTGCATATATGTAATAGATCAGGTTTAGTTTTTGCAAAAAAATTCCGTTTTAGGTTTCAGGTTTGTTTGGGGAACTTACCGAAACAAAATGAATAAGGGTAGAAATACATTTGTGTAATGAGGCGTTATCTTTCTTTCTTAGTGATGCCTTTATTTAATGCATTGCAACAGGATCGAAATACAATGCAGATAGAAATGGAAAGAGTAAAAAGTGATTTGACAGCCAGAAAAAAAAACAGTGTTAGTGCTTAGGGATGTCCTGACTTTCTGTATCTAAATACCAAGGTCACTCAAACCTTCACAGCCCTGCCGGACTCCTATCACTTTCCTGTGGACTCAATTTTGGAGACGCAGGATAAGGGAAAGAAGTCAGACTCTGAATTCAGCTTGAGGTATGTGGCACCTTTGATTTTGGACACTTGCAGCCGCCCCAATGTTAATACTACCAAAGAGGGTCAGGATAAATTAACTTTAATTAATACAGGGGCCAGAATCAGTTTTACAGATAGAGGAAGAAAAAATCTGGAAATTTGTGAGATTCAAGTTTCAAGTTTATTTTTAACTTATTGAATAGCTTAATTTAATTTGCTAAGCGATTTACAAATAAAAACAAAAGGTGTACACATAAGCTTATTTATAGTAAATTACATGAGTCTGACATATTGACACACAAACTAACAGATACATAAGGAAAAAGGGCAGAACTACAATTGTATTAATAAAGCACAAAAGAAGACATGAATGGTGAAAACAATAGGAATGGGGAATAAATAAATTAAAGGCATCTTTAAAAAGGAAGCTCTTCAGATTGCCTTTAAAATGGTTTAGGTCATTTTCTTCTCTTACATGCTGAGGTAAGGTGTTCCATAATTGTGGGGCCATTGCAGAGAAGATATCATGACGACGAGTTCCGATAACTTTCAGTGATGGAATTGTTAAGAGTTTTTGATTAATGAATCTTAAAGATCGTGATATACTATGGGGAATAAGTAGTTATTAATGAATTCAAAGACAGTGTTTTAAAAAAACTAAAAGTAGGATTTTAAAGGTAATGCGATGAGCAACAGGAATCCAATGTGATTCGATCAGGATTGCAGACAGAGCTTGATAGGTGTTGAAAAGGTTTAATGAAACCTGGACCCAAGAGGTAGGTCTTAGTGCCCACGCAAATATGGATTCCCTACTTATTCAGACTTTCCTTTCTAACCTCCGTTCTCCTTTGCAGATTCTGGTCAAACAAATGATTTCAGAATGGCCCGCTAGTTCTCGTGCAGAATTTCAGATTGGAAAAAGGAGCAGTACGGGGTTTGAACCCCCAAACCTCAGGTTCCTTAGGCTGTAGCTCTAACCACTGTGCCACACACTCCTCCTATGCTTTGAGATCTCTAAGCCTCGGGAAATCCTGAATTATCAGGGCCAGCTACCTACCTGGGGACCGCGCCTGTCTGCTCCTCGCGGAAGAGGGGGTCATGGGTGTCGTAGGGGACAGGCCACTGCCTCCGATTGAGGTGGTAATAATCCATCCAGAAGTACTGGATGTTTTAATTGCGGAGACCCTGGTCACTGGCTTAATTAATGCCCATCTGGCTGGTGCCCAAAGCCGCCCTTCAGATGGACTTTGGTGCAAAGAAGGGAAACCCTGTATACCAGCTGCCTTTGTTATTGTTGACATGTTCTCCCGATAGCCTGAAGTTTTTTTCCCACTACAAATGAAACTGCTCAGATTATGGTGAACATTTTACTTCGCGAAATCATCCCTAGGTGGGGATGTCCCACACACATCAACTCAGATAATGGTCCTGCTTTCACTGCCAGAGTATGCAAAGATTTAGCTATCGTACTCCGCATTGAGTGGAAATTTCATCTCCCATATCACCCACAGAGTTCCGGTATTGTCGAACGCATGAACAGGACTATTAAAGACAAAATCTGGAAAGCCACAGCTGGCACATTTGTGAATTGGAAAAAATTCCTTCCTATTGTTTTAGCTGAAATTAGGATGTTGCAAAATTAAAATGTGTTTTTCTTTTCTTTTTCTTAGCAGCAGTTCGGATATATATATATAGCCATCCCAGTTTTGACACAAGGATATTTCTGGTGTTTTCCAGGGATCCTCTGTCACTGCAGAGATAAAGACGGTCCAAAGAGACATTAGCTTTTCTAAATATGAGATGGTTATGATATGCATTATTTGTCCATATACTTTACTCATGTGTTCATCTTTGTTTTTTTTCTATAACAATGTGTTTATTTCCAGAGATAAGTTCAGCTCTGAACACTTGACTGATGGAAGAATAGTTTCAAGCCTAGAGCTATGTGTTTTATGTTTTGTCTGTGCCATGTGGTCTGTGTTTTGTCTACTTGTTTTAGTTTGAGGGGTACCCCTGGATACATAACATTGGCCATTTCTAGAGCTAGCTCTTTTCCCACTTTTTACTAGCCCAAATGCGCAATGTTCTTTTTTCCCTATAGTTTGCATATGCTAAATGTAGCTTAAGAACATAAGTTGCCTCCGCTGAGGCAGACCAGAGGTCCATCTCGCCCAGCAGTCCGCTCTCGCAGCGGCCCATCAGGCCCATTGCCTGAGCAGTGGTCCCAGACTATCCCTATGACCTACCTCTACTCCTATCTGTATCCCTCAATTCCTTTATCCTCTAGGAACCTATCCAAACCTTCTTTGAAGCCTTGTAACGTGCTCCGGCCTATCACAGCCTCTGGAAGCGCGTTCCATGTATCCACCACCCTCTGGGTGAAAAAGAACTTTCTGGCATTTGTTCTAAACCTGTCCCCTTTTAATTTCTCCGAGTGCCCCCTTGTACTTGTGGTTCCCCATAATCTGAAAAATCTGTCCCTGTCTACCTTTTCTATACTCTTCAGGATCTTGAAGGTTTCTATCATGTCTCCTCTAAGTCTCCGCTTTTTCAGCCCCAGCTTTTTCAGTCTGTCAGTATAGGAGAGGTTTTCCATACCCTTTAAAGTTTAGTTGCTCTTCTCTGGACTCCCTCAAGTACCGCCATGTCCTTCTTGAGGTACGGCGACCAGTACTGGACACAGTATTCCAGATGCGGGCGCACCATTGCATGATACAGTGGCAGGATGACCTCCTTCGTCCTGGTTGTGATACCCTTCTTAATGATACCCAACATCTTGTTTGCTTTTCTTGAGGCTGTGGCGCACTGTGCCTACGCCTTCAAAGTTGTGTCTACCATCACTCCCAGGTATCTTTCAAGGTTACTTACCCCTAGCAGTGATCCCCCCATTTTGTAGCTGAACATCGGGTTCTTTTTCCCTACATGCATGACCTTGCATTTCCCTACGTTAAAGTTCATTTGCCACTTTTTGGCCCATTCTTCTATTGTCGTTAGGTCCCTTTGCAGATCTTCGCAGTCTTCCATGGTTTCAACCCTGCGGTAGAGTTTGGTGTCATCCGCAAATTTAATAACTTCGCAATTTGTTCCCGCCTCCAGGTCATTAATAAATATATTGAACAGGAGCGGTCCAGCACCGACCCCTGCGGAACTCCGCTCGTGACCCATTGCCAGTCTGAGTAAGGGCCCTTTACTCGAACCCTCTGTTTCCTGCCTGCCAGCCAGTTTTTGATCCATCGGTGGACCTCCCCTTGCACCCCGTGTTTCCACAGCTTTTTAAGCAGTCTTTTGTGCGGTACCTTGTCGAAGGCTTTTTGAAAGTCAAGGTAAATGATGTCAATGGATTCCCCTTTATCCACCTGGCTGTTTACCCCCTCAAAGAAGTACAATAAGTTTGTGAGGCATGACCTACCCTTGCAGAAGCCGTGCTGACTCGACTTTAGCTGTCCATTGTTTTCTATGTGTTCACAGATGCTGTCCTTAATCAGTGCTTCCATCATCTTTCCCGGGACTGAGGTCAAGCTCACCGGCCTGTGGTTTCCTGGGTCCCCCCTTGAACCCTTCTTGAAGATGGGCGTGACATTTGCTATTTTCCAGTCCTCCGGGATCTCTCCAGTTTTTAAGGATAGGTTACATATTTGGCGAAGTGGCTCTGCTATTTTGTTCCTTAGTTCCTTGAGAACCCTTGGGTAAATGCCGTCCGGACCTGGCGATTTGTCGCTCTTTAATCTGTCTATCTGCCTGAGGACATCCTCTTGGCTTACCTATAGTTGGACCAGCTTTTCATCCCGATCCCCATTTACAATGTCCTCCGGTTCCGGAATATTGGATGTGTCCTCCCTCGTGAAGACTGACGTGAAGAACTTATTTAACCTGTCAGCTATTTCTTTTTCCTCCTTTACCACTCCCTTTTTGTCTCCATCATCCAATGGCCCCACTTCCTCCCTTGCCGGTTGCTTCCCCCTTCACATATCTGAAGAATGATTTGAAGTTTGTTGCTTCCCTCGCCAGTCTCTCCTCATATTCTCTTTTAGCTTTCCTAACCACACGGTGACACTCCCTTTGGTGTTCTTTGTGCTCCTTTTGGTTGTCATTTGTTTGGTCCTTTTTCCATTTTTTTGACCGATGCTTTCTTGTCACTTATCGCCTTTTTCACTGCAGTTGTTATCCACACTGGGTTTATTGTTCGATTTTTTTTTGCACCCCTTCCTGAATCTGGGGATGTACAGGTTCTGTGCCTCATGCACCATGCCTTTGAGTAGGGACCAGGCTTTTTCTACGGACTCCATCTTCCTTGCGTTGCCGTTGAGTTTCTTTCCCACCATTTTCCTCATGCCATCATAATTCCCTTTTTTGAAGTTGAGTGCTGTCGCTGTGGTTCTTTTCACCTTTGATGATCCAATTTCCAGCCTGCACTGGATCATGTTGTGATCGCTGTTTCCTAGGGGTCCTAGCACCACCACCTCCTTTGCAGGTCCCCCTAGCCCGTTGAGGATTAGGTCAAGAGTGGCATCTCCCCGTGTTGGTTCCGTGACCAGCTGTTCTATGAAACAGTCCCTCGTGGTTTCCAGGAATTTGGTCTCCCTCATGCAGTTTGAGTGTCCAATACTTTAGTCTATCCCAGGGTAGTTGAAATCCCCCATCACCATCACACTTCCGCTTTTGCATACCTGCCTCAGCTCAGCCTCCAGGTCCTGGTCGAGTGCTTCCGGTTGTCCAGGTTGTCCAATTTTATGTCTTCTCCAGTTCCTCCAGGTAGCTTAACCCATAGTGATTCCAAGTCGTCCGCCCTTACTGTTGTTTCCATCCTGGTTGAAGGTATGGAGTCCTTTATATAAAGCGCTATTCCTCCACCCTTCTTGTGTGTCCTGTCTCTCCTGTAGAGTTTATACCCTGGTATGGCCACATCCCATTTGTTGTCATCAGTCCACCACGTTTCTGTGACTCCGATTATGTCCAGGTCTTTTATACTGGCTATGACTTCTAGTTCTCTCATTTTGGCTCTTAGGCTCCTAGCATTAGTGTATAGGCAATTTAAGTCCCGGTTGTTTGCCTTCTTCACTGGTTCTCCTCGTGGTTTGGCGCTCCTGCCAACCTCCTCATGGGTTGCCAGCCCCCGAGCATTGTTGTGTTCATCCCCATCCTGCGGTGTGTCTGTGTCGTCCTCAGCCTGCTTCCCCAGGGGTTATATTTTTAAGAAAAGGTTTTACTCTATATCTATACAGTGTTTATTCTATGGTGCTCACTAGATATGAACCATTCAGTACACATTTCTGACATAATTTTTTAAAATACATTCAGTACAGAATTATAGTCTCTCTGAATTGCCATAATGGTTATATGCAGCACACAAAAACATATCTTTTTGGAATGTCTGATTAAGAACCTTAAGTACCTGCATATTGTCTCTCTTTTGCCATAACTATACCAAGTAAATGCATTAATATTGTCACATGTTGCCACATTCAGTACAGGCAACCTGGTTTCTCTCGCTCTACATTCAGTACAGGCAACATGGTTTCTCTCCCGTTTTCTATCTCTTATTTGGATCATACTGAAGTACAGCTGCTGAATGATATCTGGACTCTTTTCAAGCCGGTGTATCTTTCTCCTGTATGCACAGACATCATTTAAAGATCCTGTGCAACATCGTTTCATCCCAAGCGTGTATCTCACCAGTTTAAAGAGACTGTAATTCATCTTCCTGCACCCTGACTGCAAAGACTTTTCCACACATATATATAAGCACATAAGCAATGCCTCTGCCGGGTCAGACCTGAGGTCCATCGTGCCCAGCAGTCCGCTCACGCGGCGGCCCAACAGGTCCAGAACCTGCGTAATAATCCTCTATCTATACCCCTCTATCCCCTTTTCCAACAGGAAATTGTCCAATCCTTTCTTAAACCCCAGTACCGTACTCTGCCCTATTACATCCTCTGGAAGCGCATTCCAGGTGTCCACCACCCGCTGAGTAAAGAAAAACTTCCTAGCATTTGTTTTGAATCTATCCCCTTCTAATTTTTCCGAATGCCCTCTTGTTCTTTTATGTTTTGAAAGTTTGAAGAATCTGTCTCTCTCCACTTTCTCTATGCCCTTCATGATCTTGTAGGTCTCTATCATGTCTCCTCTGAGTCTCCGCTTTTCCAGGGAGAAGAGCTCCAGCTTCTCCAATCTTTCAGTGTATGAAAGGTTTTCCATGCCCTTAATCATTCGTGTCGCTCTCCTCTGGACCCTCTCAAGTATTGCCATATCCTTCTTAAGATGCGGTGACCAATACTGAACACAGTACTCCAGGTGCGGGCGCACCATTGCCCGATACAACGGCAGGATGACTTCTTTCGTTCTGGTCGTAATACCATTTTTAATAATACCCAACATTCTGTTCGCCTTCTTCGCGGCTGCTGCGCATTGCGCCGTTGACTTCATTGTTGTATCCACCAGTACACCCAAATCTCTTTCAAGGTTACTTCCCTCTAATACTAATCCCCCCATTTGGTAGCTGAACATCGGGTTCTTTCTCCCTATATGCATGACCTTGCATTTCCCTACATTGAATTTCATCTGCCATTTATTTGCCCACTCCTCCAGTTTGCTTAGGTCTCTTTGTAGGGCCTCACACTCTTCTGTAGTTCTGACCCTTCTACAGAGTTTAGTGTCATCCGCAAATTTTATAACTTCACATTTCGTCCCCGTTTCCAGGTCATTAATAAATACATTGAACAGCAGTGGTCCAAGTACAGACCCCTGCGGAACTCCACTCGTGACCTTTCTCCATCCCGAGTAGTGACCCTTCACTCCAACCCTCTGTCTCCTGCCTGCCAACCAGTGTTTGACCCATCTGTGTACGTCCCCTTGCACCCCGTGGTTCCACAGCTTCCTAAGTAACCGCTCATGAGGTACCTTGTCAAAGGCCTTTTGGAAGTCAAGGTAGATGATGTCTACAGGTTCCCCTTTGTCCAAATGGCTGTTTACCCCCTCGAAGAAGTGCAGTAAGTTTGTTTGGCACGATCTTCCCTTGCAGAAGCCATGTTGGCTCGCTTTCATCAGCCCATTTTTTTCTATGTGCTCACAGATGCTGTCCTTTATCAGTGCTTCTACCATCTTGCCTGGAACCGATGTCAAACTTACCGGCCTATAGTTTCCCGGGTCTCCTCTTGACCCCTTTTTAAAGATAGGTGTAACATTTGCTATCTTCCAGTCCTCCGGTATCTCTCCAGTTTTCAAGGATAGGTTGCAAACTCGTTGGAGTATTTCCGCTATCTCATTTCTTAGTTCTTTTAGTACCCTAGGATGGATTCCGTCTGGGCCTGGTGATTTGTCGCTTTTCAATCTATCTATCTGTTGGAGGACATCCTCATGGCTCACCTCTATTGCCGACAGTTTTTCTTCTTGATCACCATGGAAGGTCACGTCGGGTTCCGGTACATTGGATGTGTCCTCGCTTGTGAAGACTGACGAGAAGAATTTGTTTAACCTGTCAGCTACCTCTTTTTGCTCCTTTATCACTCCCTTTTTATCTCCATCATCCAACGGTCCTACTTCCTCCCTCGCCGGTTTCTTCCCCTGTACACAATGTTTCCTGTTCGCTGATCTATGGACTGCTATGGACATTCCAGACTTTATTTCATATGCTGTACATCTACTACCTCTTGGTATGGGCAATGAGACATTTCATAAGCTGCTGAATTTTATTGAACAACTTAAGAAAACCTCAAAAGAAGTGAATCATACTATCACTTTCGAAAATGGACAGATTGCACAAAATTTGCTCATGTCTCAAGTTTGGGAACTTTTCTTTGAGTATTCGCCCACTGCAAACCACATATTTAATGTTTTAATTCACCCTATCGTTATCTTAACTATTCTACAAATTTTGCTATGTATTATTATGATTTTCCTTTGCTGTAAAGTGAAACACATGTACATTTCTTTACAACGCATATCATACAAAGTTCCTTCTAGCTTTTAAGGCAGTTATACATGTATTTCCAGTATCTTCTTTGACACTTGCTAATTTGGCTAATTTAGTTTTAATTTAGTTTTAATTTGGCATGGCTTATTGCATTACCATTACCAGGGTCAGAGATAATATTATCCCATATCCCATACTTACATACTCTCTTATGACATCTTTTTACCTTTTATGCCCAAACCTCCTGAGAAAGCTTCCTGCATCCCTTATGAACCGTTCATTTGCTCGACGGGTAAGATATAGATACGACCTATGCAACCTAAGACAGAGGTTTGAACTCATAATGGGAACTGTTTATCTTCATAGCTTGGAGATTCTGCAGGACAGGGGACGTGCTGTTGTAGGTAAGCGAGGCAAGAAATGCAGATTGGCTAAGGGTACCACAAGTTTGCTTTCATTTCAAATAATATGGGAGATGTCAGCATAGCTGTTGCTGGCGTTCAGCATTTTCGGTTGGCATAGCTGGTGTCAGCAGAGGCCTATGGGAAATTATATCAATCTGACTCTGGCATGGGAATGCAGAAATAGCCCTGATTAAATCATGATTAGCTAAAAGGTGTTAATGTCTCATTAAGAGGGTGCTTAGGACAATGGGTCCAGGTGCACAGATTAATCAGAAACTATTGTCAGAGGCATACTGGAAATTGCATTTGGCTGCGGCCTGGTGTTCTTTTTTGGAGGTTGTGGGTGTGCTTCACAGTTGCAGCATCAGATTTTGCTTTAGGTGATATTTACTGGCTCTGTGGAGACCTTTGGCTCCGTGTTAAACCACCCAGCCAGTAGATAGGCCATTGCGCTTTAGCTATACATAGATGAGATAGGGGTCCCAAGAGGGGTCCCAGATGAATTCAAGGCCCGAGACCAGGTTAAGGCTGGGTTTGAGTCCCTTATTCCCCTTATTCCCCTTATTATTATCAATAAGAATGTTGATTGGATTAATTACATTTATTATAATCAGCAACGCTTTGTGAATTACTCTAGGGACGCCTTGCAAGGTATTGCTGATCAGTTAGGCCCCACTTCTCAGATGGCTTTCCAAAATCGCATGGCCCTGGATATGATCCTTGCAGAGAAGGGGGGTGTCTGTAAAATTCTCCCCAGTACTTTATCCTGTTGCACCTTTATTCCTGACAATGCAGGTCCCACGGGTAAGGTTACTATGGCCATTAAAAAATTAGAAGACCTCTCTGCTGAACTTAAACGTAATTCTAGTTTATCTAATCTTTGGGATCTGTATTTTAGTTGGATGCAGGGGTGGGTGGAAGACCTTCTTATTGTTATAATCTTTATTATTATCTGCACTCTTGTTGCTTATGTAATTTTTAGACTGTTCCTGCGCTGTTTGACTCATATTACAGCCCCTAAAACCCCTCCTCAAGAGACATATCTAGAATATCTCCCCTTCCACGCTCATGCTGTGCATTTATGATGTCATTTTCATGATGTAAGAGGGGATTGAAAGGACACATTTGAAAGGATAAATTTTCTGTCTCTGTCTATGCTGGAGGTAATCAAAAACTTGATGTTTGGGAAGAGGTCATTTAATTATGTTAACGAAGTTAGCTGTCTGAGACAATGAAGGCTCAACCCCCCACTGCCATGTACTGGTTGAGATAGATAAAGGAAGCTTTTAACACCTTTTTATTTAAACAATGAAGTACATATCCTGCTCATTCACCCATCCCCCCTTTTTTTGTGTTGATTACTTCTTTGAAGCCTATGTATCCTGTCACCAGATATGGTCTGTACTTACGTCATCTGCTAATACCACTGACCCATGTAAAAGATATATAAATGAATGTACACTGATAATAAAACAGGCAAATCTCTTTAGAACACTGTCTACGTATCTTTTTTCTCTAAGGAGAATGCCTCCGGATATCCGTACCCAGATGACAAGAGTGTGTGCAGGACGATTTCGGGACCAAGAAACGGATCTTGTTCGTTTCAGGACCTGCCAGGAAATGGTACATGGATTTTACAGATACAGATACAGAACTTCTTTACGTTTGTACAGAATCCCATTTTAACTTTAGAGAATGCCCTCTCGTTCTCTCTACCTTAGAGAGGGTGAACCACCTGTCTTTATCTACTAAGTCTATTCCCTTCATTATCTTGAATGTTTCAATCATGTCTTATCTCAGTCTCTTCTTTTCAAGGGAGACGAGGCCCAGTTTCTCTAATCTCTCACTGTACGGCAACTCCTCCAGCCCTTTAACCATTTTAGTCACTCTTCTCTAGAGCCTTTTGAGTAGTACTGTGTTGTCCTTCATGTATGGCGACCAGTGCTGAACGCAGTATTCCAGGTGAAGGCGTACCATGACCCAGTACAGCAGCATGATAACCTTCTCCGATCTGTTCGTGATTTCCTTCTTAATCATTCCTAGCATTCTGTTCGTCCTTTTCGCAGTCACCGCGCATTGTGCGGATGGCTTCACTGACTTGTCGACCAGTACTCCCAAGTCTCTTTCCTGGGGGGTCTCTCCGAGTACCGCACCAGACATCCTGTTTTCGTGTATAAGATTTTTGTTACCAACATGTATCACCTTAAACTTATCCACGTTAAACCTCATTTGCCATGTTGCGGACCATTTCTTGAGCATGTTTATGTCACATTGCAGGTCTTTGCAATCCTTCTGTGTCTCCATTACTCTGAATAACTTTGTATCATCTGCAAATTTAATCACCTCGCTCTTCGTTCCAATTTCCAAGTCATTTATAAATAGATTGAAGAGCACGGGTCCAAGCACCGAACCCTGTTGCACTCCACTCATGACGCTTTTCCAGTCCAAGTTTTAGTACATTTACCTGCACTCTCTGTTTCCTATCGGCCAACCAGTTCTTAATCCACATGAGTATTTCACCCTCGATTCCATGGCTCGCAATTTTTCGAAGTAGTTGTTCATGCGGGACCTTTTCAAACACCTTCTGAAAATCCAGATATACAATGTTGACCGGGTTGCCCTTGTCTATCTGCCTGTTTACTCCCTCAAAAAAGTGCAGCAAGTTTGTCAAGCAAGATCTTCCCTTGCTGAAGCCATGCTGGCTGGTCCTCATCAAGGTAATTAATGATGCGGTCCTTTATCAGCGCCTCTATTTCCCTGAGCAACAGGTTCAAATTGTGATAACACCTATCAAAAAGAACATTAAGGAATCATCAATGTATCTAATTTTAGACCCATTGCAAATATTCTGCTGATCACTAAGTTAATGGAGGGGATGGTAAATGCAGAACTGACTACTTATCTAGACAAGTTTAATATCTTGCATAATAACCAGTCAGGTTTTAGGTCTGGCTACAGCACAGAAACAATTATGGCCTCGCTATTAAATTATTTACATTCCCTTTTTAGTCAAGGCACAAGTGCTATGATTTTGCAATTGGACCTAAGTTGTGCCTTTGTGGATCATACCATTTTACTGGATTGTTTGGAATCCATTGATATTGCAGGAAATGTTTTAAATTGGTTCCAAGGTTTCCTGGGCAATAGATCCTATCAGGTGTTTAAGAACGATAGCCTATCTTATAGCTGAGACAACACTTGCGGGGTGCCGCAGGGCTCCTCTTTATCTCCGACTTTGTTTAATATCTATCTTATTTCATTGGGCAATTTGCTGCAAAATCTACAGCTCAACTTTTATATTTATGCAGATGACATCACTGTGGTTATACCGTTAACCCATTTGTCACCTGATTTTATTAATTTTTTAGCAAAAAATTTAAATCAGATCGAGCGTTGGATGACCACTTTTAAATTAAAATTAAATACTGAAAAAAACAAATTCTTTTTAGCTACACCTAACTAAACTAAACTAAACCTTAAGTTTATATACCGCATCAACTCCACGGATGTTGTGGAGCTTGGCACGGTTTACAAGAACTTAAAATATAGGAAGAGAAGGAAAAAAAAAAGGTTTACATGAACTTATATATATATTATTATTATTATATATAGAAGAGAAGAGTAAGGGGGGATAAAATTACATTTTAGTGAAAAGTCAGGTTTTCAGTTGCTTGCGGAATAATTGGACGGAGCCCAAGTTCCGCAGTGGGGTAGTAAGGTCATTCCAAAGACCTGTGATTCTGAAGAGAAGGGATTTTCCCAGTTTGCCTGCATAGCAAATACCATATAGAGAGGGGAAGGATAATTTATACCTTTGGGTGGGTCTGGTAGATTCAGGACTCGAGGAGTTATAAGATAGTGGGATTAAGGGAGGAAGGATGCCGTGAATGATCTTAAAAGCCAGGCAGGAGCATTTGAAATGGATTCTGGAAATCACTGGGAGCCAGTGAAGTTTGGCTAGGAGTGGGGAGACATGGTCAGACTTGCGTTTTGCAAAGATCAACTTGGCTGCAGTATTCTGGATTAGCTGGAGTCTTTGAAGACTTTTTTTGATAGGCTTAAGTAGATGGCATTGCAGTAGTCTAATTTGGAGAGGACGATGGATTGGACAAGGATGGCGAAATGTTGTTGGCGAAAATAGGATCTTACTTTCCTCAGCATGTGGAGGCTGAAAAAGATTGATTTAGCCAAGGAGTTGAGGTGGTCATTGAGGGAGAGAGAAGAATCAATAATGATGCCAAGGACCTTGCTTGAGAACTCAAGCTGCAGTGCAGCGCCTGAGGGTAGTGCGAAGAGGGTGGGCAGGTGTTCTAATTTTGGGCCGAGCCAGAGTAATTTTGTTTTTGATTCATTCAATTTCATCTGTACCGAGAAGGACCAGGAATGGGCCACGAATTATGCAAGCTGTAATGTTCTCGTGGAGTTTGGTGAGGTTCTGGTCTGTCTAAAGGAGGACAAGGATGTCATCAGCGTATGTGTAGATTGTTTCAAGGGGGGATAATTGAAGAAGTTTCAGGGAGGACATATAGATGTTAAAGAGAATAGGGGATAGGGGTGATCCCTGAGGGACACCGCAAGATGGTATCCAAGGAATGGACATGGTGCCATTTGTGTTGACAGTGTAGGAGCGAGAGCGTAGGAAGTTTGAGAACCACTTTAGGACGGTGGATTCAATTCCTATCTCGGAAAGTTGATAAAGTAGTATGTCATGGTGGACAACATCGAAAATTCAGAGAGATCGAATTGTAATAGGACAGCGAATTTGTTACGAGAATGTAGTTGTTGCACCTTAGAAATTAAGGAAACTAGGAGGGATTCGGTGCTGAAGCTGAGTCTGAAGCCATATTGGTAGGGATAGAGGATGGAGAATCTCTCTAGGTAAGAAGAGAGTTGGGTAGCGACTATGGCCTCTAGCAGTTTAGTTAGGAGAGGGATATTTGCTATGGGGCGGTAGTTAGATGGTAAGGAAGGGTTGAAATTGGCTTTTTTCAGAAGAGGGGACAAGGCAATGTGTCCCATTTCTGTGGAGAACAGGCCCAATAGTAAAGCAGAATTTATAAGCCTGGTAAGGGAGGAGATGGCCTGCGTGGGAATGTTTTCGTAAAAGTAGGAAGGGAAAGGATCCAGGATGCAATTGCAGGATTTCAGTTTGAGATCTGGAATTCGGATACAAGTTCAAAGGCAGTCCAGGATCTATTAGCAGGGATAGGGTTGGAGTCGTTGGGAGACAGAGAATTGTAAGAGACTGCTGGGAGGAAAGAACTCCGTAAGGTAGTAATCTTTTCATTGAAAAATTTAGCTAGGTCGTTTGCGGATTGTGGGGAAAGGGGAAAGGTGGAGTCGTTTTTTGAGGTTAGGTTGCGCCAGATGTTGAACAGTGTACTATTTTGGTTTTTTGATCTGGTGATTTTATCTCCATAGAAATTCTTCCTTGCTTTTTTTAGTACTGTGTTATAGAACTTGATGTTGTCTCTCCAGGATTGTCTATCTGAAGGGGATTTTGATTTTTTTTCCATTTACGTTCCAGGGCTCGACATTTCTGCTTTAATTCCCTGTGGTATGGAAGATACCAGGGAGCCTTGCGGGAGTGGGAGATAAGTTTAGTAGACAAAGGGGCAAGAACACGGTAGGTAGTCCCGGAAAGGGTTACCCCAATTATGCCAGTTGGAATCTGGGTCGGCATGTTTAGGAAAAGGGGGGAGTTGGTTGAGAAATTGGGTCCAGAACAGATCACTCGTGATTTTTTTGCGGTAGGTGATAGAGTTTGTGGGTCGGGGTGGAGTGCCAAGATGAGACATGAAAATGGGAAGGCAGAAAGAGCCTAGAAGGTGATCAGACTAGGGGACATGTTCCCAACGGGCCTCTTCGGCAGAAGTTTTGTGCTTGGTCAGGTCAAGGAAGCTGATGATGTCTAGTGTATGCCCCTTATTGTGGGTAGGGGGTGGGCGAAGGAGCGGTGAAGCCTAGGGAGGTGAAGAAGTCTTTGAATTCGATTGCATCCTTGCTGGTGTTATCGTCTAGATGGAGATTAATATCTCCAATGATCAGTAGTCTGGAATTTTAGGAAGGCCCTTGTTATGGTCTTGAGAACGAGTTCAGAGGATTTGTTCCAGGGGATTGGTGGGTGGTAAAGTAACAGGATACCTAATGGGTAGGGATGAAGTTCATCGTTGACTGAAGCTAACATGAATTCTAAAGAGGTATGGCTGCCCTTTTCAAGGAGCTGGACATCGAAGAATGATTTGTAAAGCAGAGCCAAGCCTCCTCCTTTCCGGTTGATTCTAGGTGAGAAGAGGCCATAGTAGCCAGGGGGACAGAGTTTGTTTTGTGTGAATAAATCATCTTTTTCGATCCATGATTCTGTGATGCACAAGAAAACTGGATCGAAGTCTCTGAGTAGGTCTTTTAGTATTTGGGTCTTATTGCGGACTGATCCGACGTTACAGTAGAGAATTGGGACTGGGGTGAGAGAGTCGGAAGTAAGGTTGGGTAGATTGGCTGGTGTGATTGACTCCTCGGTGTTTTTTGAAAGGGTAGGTTCTAGTGCGTACTAGTACGGGGATTCTGAGACCAGGGCAGACATTGTTGGAGTTTATGGAGTTGGGAAGGTTGGGGGGGAGAGGTTTTTGGCAGTGGGAAGTGTTGGTGAAAGAGCAGAGAAGAAGAAGGAGGAGCCAGGGAGGTGGCTTCATTGTGGGATCAAGGAGAACTAATGAGAGGGATTGGGGGCAGAGCTTGCCAGGCAGGAGGGAGGAAAATTGAGTATAGGTAAGGACTGAGTGAAACGGGAGAAGGACTAAGAACTGAAGGAGAATACGCACCAAGTTTTGTTTGACAACCTTCTGGCAACACAAGCAGCAAAAATCAACCATTCCATCTCCAATCTTATGACAATATCAGACAACTTCAAAACATTCAGAAAAGAAATCAAAACCCTGCTTTTCAAAAAATTCATCCAAATATCTTAACCCCTCCTCTTTTACCTCCAGAAGATTCACCTACCTTCAGATAACCTTCCCCCAAATTACCCACCTTAACACCTTCCAATTAAACAAATACCATAAATAGATTGTAACCTACCCTCTCTAACTGCATTCCATATGTATTTTTCATACAGTTCTTCACTGTCAGTTTAATTTCCATCCTATAAGTTCACATAGAATTTTTCTTTTTTCAACCATCTTTATTTTCTCTTCTTTATTAATTTCCAGGTACTTTAGTTAGATTGTGAGCCTTCGGGACAGTAAGGGAATTTTTTAAGTACCTTCTTACTTCTCATTTATAATCTTAATGTATATTTTCTTCAAGCCGCTTAGAACCTAACGGATGTAGCGGTATATAAGAAATAAATTACATTACATTACATTACAAGTTGTTTCTAGTGAAGTGGAACTTAACAATTGCTAATAGTGAGATACAGACTGAGGTGGAGCTTAGCAATTGTTAATTAGTAAGATAGGAACAGAGGTGTTGCTTAGCTGGGGAACGGTGGTAAATAGTGTGTATATGCGGTAGCTAGTCTGTATATGCGGAAGCAGGCTATATGCGGTAGCAGGCTATACATGCGGTAAACAGTGATGGGCAGTACAGGCTATACATGTGGTGGCAGGCTAAACATGCAGTAGCTGGTTATACATGCGGCTATACATGCAGTACAGGCTATACATGCGGTAACAGATTGTACATGCAGTGACTGGCTATATATATTGGCTATACATGTGGTTTTACATGCGGTAACAGGCTATAGATGCAGTCTGTGTATGTTTTAACAGGCTATAGGTGCGGTTTATAACAATCTATGACATGCTGTACATGCAGTTTGTACAAGTTAAATAAGCAGGCTATACAAGCTACACAGGTTATATAGGGACAGGGAAAGCTGTGTTGAACCAGCCGATAGAATCCCCAGGAAGAGCAGCAGTTGGGAGAGACGAAAGAAAACACAGTTCCCTCAGAAACTGGGGTGCTTTTTTCTCAAGTGACTTGGCACTAGACGACAGCGTTAGAATGGCCCCTCTTTGCTGCTGTGTTGAAACCAGCTGACAGAATCCTCAGGAAGAGCAGCAGTTAGGAGAGATGAAAGAAAAAACAGTTCCCTCAGAGCCTGGTGTGCTTTTTCACAAGTAACTTGGCACTAGACGACAGCGTTAGAATGGCCCCTCTTTGCTGCTGTGTTGAAACCAGCTGATAGAATCCTCAGGAAGAGCAGCAGTTAGGAGAGATGAAAGAAAACACAGTTCCCTCAGAGCCTGGTGTGCTTTTTCTCAAGTGACAAGATAAAAGAAAATACGATTCATGTGGGTGGACGGGAATATAATATTGAATAAACAATAAAAATACTGGGTGTAACTCTCGACAAACATCAGACTTTGGAAAAACATGTTTAAGAAATGTATCTCGGTCTTATGGAAGCTCCGCACCATCAAAAAATTTTTTGATGAACTTTCTTTCCGTCTGCTGGTGCAGACATCCATCTTGAGTATTTTGGATTACTGTAATATTATCTACTTGGGGGCTTATAAAGAAATACTCAAAAAACTGAGACTGATTCAGAATATTGCGGTTCACCTCATTTATGGATTAAAAAAATGGGAGCACATCACCCCTTTTTATCAAAAATTTCATTGGTTGCCAATAGAGTCCAGAGTTTTGTTCAAGTTTTCTTATATTTGTTACAAAGCAGTCTTTGGGATGCTTCCAGATTATCTTGCTTCTCAGCTTCCTTTGAACAATCCCAGTAAGAGTATACGTAGAATAAATTTATTTAATTATCCGGCTTTAAAATCATGTCGATATAGCACAGTTACTTACCGTAACAGGTGTTATCCAGGGACAGCAGGCAGATATTCTTGACTGATGGGTGACGGCACCGACGGAGTCCCGGTACGGACAATTTTAGAGTGATTGCACTCTAAGAACTTTTAAAGTTCTGGTAGGCCGCACCGCACACGCGCGAGTGCCTTCCCGCCCGACAGAGGCGCGCGGTCCCCAGTTAGGATAAGCCAGCTAAGAAGCCAACCCGGGGAGGTGGGAGGGACGCAAGAATATCTGCCTGCTGTCCCTGGATAACACCTGTTACGGTAAGTAACTGTGCTTTATCCCAGGACAAGCAGGCAGCATATTCTTGACTGATGGGTGACCTCCAAGCTAACAAAAAGAGGGATGGAGGGAAGGTTGGCCATTAGGAAAACAAATTTTGCAAAACAGATTGGCCGAAGTGTCCATCCCGTCTGGAGAAAGCATCCAGACAATAATGAGATGTGAAAGTATGAACTGAGGACCAAGTAGCAGCCTTGCAGATTTCCTCAATAGGAGTGGAACGGAGGAAAGCTACAGATGCTGCCATAGCTCGGACTCTATGGGCCGTGACAGAACCTTCCAGTGTCAGTCCGGTCTGAGCATAACAGAATGAAATGCACGCTGCCAGCCAATTAGACAACGTACGTTTAGAAACAGGACGTCCCAATTTATTCGGATCAAAGGACAGAAAGAGTTGAGGGAATGATCTGTGGGGCTTAGTACGGTCTAAATAGTAAGCCAGAGCCCGCTTACAGTCCAAAGTATGCAGAGCCTGTTCTCCAGAATGCGAGTGAGGTTTCGGAAAGAAGACAGGCAGAACAATGGATTGGTTGAGATGGAATTCAGAGACAACCTTAGGGAGAAACTTTGGATGTGTACGCAGAACCACCTTGTCATGATGGAAGATTGTAAAAGGTGGATCCGCAACTAGTGCATGTAGCTCACTGACCCTCCTGGCAGAGGTAAGAGCAATAAGGAAAAGTACCTTCCAAGTAAGGAACTTGAAAGAAGCGGTAGCCAAAGGTTCAAATGGAGGCTTCATTAAAGCTGAAAGAACTACATTGAGATCCCAGATAACAGGAGGGGCTTTAAGAGGTGGTTTCACATTAAAAAGACCCCGCATGAACCTGGACACCAAGGGATGAGCTGAGAGGAGTTTTCCATGGACTGGCTCATGAAAAGCCGCAATAGCACTGAGGTGGACTCTGATGGAAGTGGACTTGAGGCCAGAGTCGGACAAAGAAAGAAGATAATCCAACAAGGTCTCCACTGCAAGGGAAGTGGGATCATGATGATGAAGAAGACACCAGGAAGAAAAACTTGTCCACTTCTGATGGTAACATTGCAGAGTGGCCGGTTTCCTGGAGGCATCCAGAATTGAACGAACAGGCTGAGACAAAAGCGTATCATGAGAAGTCAGCCCAAGAGATACCAAGCTGTCAGGTGCAGAGACTGGAGGTTGGGATGTAGAAGGGTCTCCTGATGCTGTGTAAGCAGAGAAGGAAACAGTGGAAGAAGAAAAGGTTCCCTGGAACTGAGTTGAAGTAAAAGGGAGAACCAATGTTGCCTGGGCCACCTCGGAGCAATCAGAATCATGGTGGCTCGTTCCCTCTTGAGCTTGAACAAGGTTCTCAACATGAGAGGTAGAGGAGGGAAAGCATACAGGAACAGATTGGACCAGTCGATGAGAAATGCATCCGCTGCCAGACGGTGAGGAGAGTAGAGTCTGGAGCAGAATAGGGGCAGCTGGTGATTGTGAGGAGCTGCAAAGAGGTCTATCTGAGGAGTGCCCCATTGAGCGAAGATGGACTGTAGAGTGAAAGGATCGAGTGTCCACTCGTGAGGCTGGAGAATTCTGCTGAGCTTGTCCGCTAAGGAATTTTCTCCCTGAATGTAGATAGCTTTCAGGAATAGATGGTGATTTATGGCCCAAGTCCAGATCTTCTGGGCTTCCTGGCACAAGAGGCGAGAGCCCGTTCCACCCTGCTTGTTGATGTAGTACATCGCAACTTGATTGTCTGTGCACAGCAGGAGAACTTGAGGGAAGAGAAGATGTTGGAAAGCCTTGAGGGCATAAAACATCGCTCTGAGTTCCAGGAAATTTATGTGATGCTTCTTTTCCTGGGCTGTCCATAGTCCTTGAGTTTGGAACTCGTTCAAATGGGCTCCCCAGGCATAAGGGGAGGCGTCGGTGGTGATGACTAGTTGATGAGGAGGTAGATGGAGCAGAAGACCTCTGGATAGATTTGAGGATATCAACCACCATTGTAGAGACTGACGAAGAGATGATGTGACAGATATGTGATGTGAGCAAGAATCCATCGCTTGGGACCACTGGGTAGCTAGGGTCCATTGAGGAGTGCGCAGGTGAAGACGTGCGAAGGGTGTGACATGAACTGTGGAAGCCATGTGACCCAAGAGTATCATCATTTGCTTGGCAGAGATGGAAAGTTGTAGAAGCACCTGCTGACACAGAGATTGAAGCGTTTGAAGACGGTTGGATGGCAGGAACGCTCTCATGAGGACTGTGTCCAAGACAACTCCGATGAATTGAAGTCTCTGAGTGGGGATGAGATGAGATTTGGGTAGATTGATCTCGAACCCCAGAAGTTGAAGAAACATGATGGTTTGGTTGGTGGCCAGGAGAACAGTCTGAGATGAATTGGCCTTGATTAACCAGTCGTCCAGGTAAGGAAAGACCTGAAGGTGATGAGATCGTAGAAAGGCAGCCACCACAATCAGACATTTGGTGAACACTCTTGGAGAGGAGGCAAGACCGAAGGGTAGCACCTTGTATTGGTAATGACAACGATTGATCATGAAGCGTAGGTACTGTCTGGAGGCCAGATTGACCGGTATGTGAGTGTATGCTTCTTTGAGATCGAGGGAACATAGCCAGTCGCCTTGATTGAGAAGAGGGTAAAGAGTGGCCAGAGAAAGCATTTTGAATTTCTCTTTGACCAAGCATTTGTTTAGATCGCAAAGATCTAGAATGGGTCTTAGATCTCCTGTCTTTTTGGGGACTAGAAAATAACGGGAGTAGAATCCCTGTCCTCTCTGATCTAGAGGAACTTCCTCTATAGCGTTCAGAAGGAGGAGGGATTGAACTTCTTGAAGAAGGAGGGAAGACCGAGGAGTGTTGAAAGCAGACTCTCTTGGTAGACTTTGGGTAGGAGGTGTCTGAAAGTTGAGAGAGTAGCCGTGGCGGATGATGTTGAGGACCCACAGGTCCGAGGTGATGATTTCCCAACGGCTTATGAAATGTATAAGGCGTCCTCCTATGGGCTGTGGAAGATGAGTAGAAGGAGGAAGATTGGCTATGTCCAGGAGAACCAAGTCAAAAGGGCTGAGTTGACTTTTGAGAAGGAGGAGGTTTCACTTGCTGTTGCTGCTGGGCAGGTCGAGCAGGTTGCCTCTGTTGCTGCCTCTGACGCCTGGGTTGTTGCTGTGTTTGAGGTAAGGGACGAGCCACAAACCTTCGTTGGTAGGCCGATTGTTGACAAAAAGGCCTAGAAGGTGGGGTCTTCTTCTTTGTCTTAAGGAGAGTATCCCATCGAGTTTCATGAGCTGAGAGTTTCTGAGTAGTAGAGTCCATGGATTCTCCGAACAGCTCATCTCCTAAGCAAGGTGCATTGGCCAGTCGATCTTGGTGATTGACATCGAGTTCGGACACTCTGAGCCAGGCCAGTCGTCGCATAGCCACTGACATAGCCGTGGCTCTAGAGGTCAGCTCAAAAGTGCCATAAATTGATCTGACCATGAACTTGCGCAGTTGCAAGAGCGATGAAGAAGTTTGGCGAAAGGCTGGTTTCTTACGGTCAGGGAGATATTTCTCAAAAGATGACACACTTTGAATAAGATGCTTAAGATAAAAGGAAAAATGGAAAGCATAGTTTCCTGACCTGTTCGCTAGCATTGCATTTTGATACAGTCTTTTGCCAAACTTATCCATGGCCTTACCTTCCCTGCCAGGAGGGACAGAGGCATACACACTAGCCCCCGTGGATTTCTTTAAAGTAGACTCCACTAATAAAGACTCATGGGGGAGTTGAGGCTTGTCAAAGCCTGGAATTGGTATGACCTTATATAAGGAGTCCAGTTTACGGGGAGCTCCTGGAATGGTCAAAGGTGTCTCTAGATTCTTGTAAAATGTCTCTCTTAAAATGTCATGGAGAGGCAGCTTGAGAAATTCCCTTGGAGGCTGGTCAAAGTCAAGAGCATCCAAAAATGCCTTGGATTTTTTGGATTCAGCCTCCAAGGGAATAAAGAGTCACGCATCTCTTTAAGAAAAGAGGTGAAAGAAGTTGCATCAGGTTTGGAAGATGGATCAAAACCAGAAGGATCCTCATCCCCTGATGAACACTCTCCCTCAGAGAGGAAAGGCTCTTCTGAATCACCCCACAGATCAGGGTCCCTCACCTGAAACTGCGGTCCCGTGACTCCGGTGTGGAGGGTTCTAGGTGTCGAGTTTTATGAGTCGACTTACCAGACCTCTGTGAACCGGTACCGGGAGACGTTAAAGATTGTTGAACAGCCTGGTGTCTCGGTTCCGGTGCCAAGATTGGCATTGATACCGAGGAAGTGATGTGCCTCGGTACCGACAAAGTGGATGCCGATAGAGGGGGCTGCTGCACCGTCGGTACCGGCGGCTCAGACCGGACCGGGACTGGAAGGCTCGGAGTTAAAAGAGCAGGGAGTAGCTGTTGGAGTTGTTCCTTTAGCTGGACCTGCAGGACTGCGGCAATGCGCTCGTCCAATGAAGGCACCGGTACTGCTTTTTTCTTCTGCGGTACCTTGGGTGCCGCTCTACACTCCGAAGAGGAACCCGATGTCGAGGGGCTCACCTCAATCGGGGCGGAGCGCTTCCATGGACGCCTCGTGGTCGGCAGGATTGGACTCGCTGCTACTGAGACCGGAGGACGCTCCAACGGGGAAGGCTTCTTAGCCGGCTTACCTGCGGGGTGCGACGCCGGTGCGGTATCACGCGGTGTCGACGAAGTCGGTGCCGACTGAGATGGAGCCGACGTCGGTGCCGGTGGTGCGGAATCAGACATCTCGGTGCCGAACAATAACTGCTGCTGTATCTGGCGGTTTTTAAGTGTTCTCTTCTTTAAAGTCGCACAGCGGAGTGGGAGTGGGGATCACGTGATGCAGTGAGGAGTGAGGATGTGAATTCCGCAGCTCCCGGGCCCGCGCACACATTTTAGTGATATATACTTCTTTTTGTTTGGCATCTGGCTGTCTTTCTCCCGGATCCCTAATGGACTCTTTTGTGTCTAAATTGGGAGGAAGTAGATCAAGCAGATCGGCAGTTAAAGCGAAAGAAAAATCGCCACCGGCAGTTGACAAGATGGCGGCGTCAGGCCCATTAGCAGCGGTGGAGTTTTCAGAGGAGCAATTGCGACAGCTTACCTCGGCGGTTCGAACCGCTATGGCCCCGCAGATAGATAAATTATCGGGACAAATTTTGCATCTGGAAACGCTGCTGGGAGATACTGTGACCCGCACTACTGAACTTGAGACGAGAGTCTCTGCATCGGAGGATTCAGCGCAAGCCATGCAGAGTCACGTTCTTCAACTACAGCGACGTTTGGAAGACACAGAAGGAAAATTAGAGGATCTTGAGAATAGATCTAGAAGGGATAATCTTCGATTTATAGGAGTCCCTGAAACTGTGTCAGATCGGCAGCTTTCTACTACCTTTAAGGATTGGCTTGTAGCAGAGTTCCCATTGCCTGCGGGTATGGGTTCTTTGTGTTTGGAGCGCATTCATCGAGTGGGCCGATTAATGGAGGATCGTCAGCGGCCGAGGGTAGTACTAGCAAAAATACATAATTACCTTCACAAGATGGAAATTTTAAGGCAATATCGTCTCAAACGAGATAGCCTTAAATATGAGGACTCCTCGATTCGGATCTTTCAGGACTATTCCATGGCTCTGCAGGATCGGCGTCGGAAGTTTCAACCTTTGTGTTCTACCTTAGCTGCAAATAAGACCCGGTTCCTGTTTTTGTATCCAGCTATTCTAAAAATTCACTCTAATGGGGTCTGGAAGACCTTTGACTCTGTAGAGGATGCAAAAACTTTTGTGGCACAGCTTACCTAAGACTGTATAGGGATCTTATCTTTGGGTGAGACTGGATGTTATCTGATAGTGTTTTCTATTCTGTGGAAGTTGTTATGGTGCCTAATACTGTGTGTTTCTGAGTGTGTGTGTGGGCCCGTTGCATTTTACTGATCCTGATGGGCTCCACTGGGTGGATCCTTTTGGTGGGTGAAGCAGATGGGGGGTTTTTGGGAAAGGGGATGAGGTGGGATTTGGGTGGGTTTGGTTTTTGGTGTGGTTTGGGGTATGTTTTTGATACTTGGGTGGGGGGATGTCCAGAGTTGCCTGGAAGAGTGGGGATGGCAGGTTTGATAGAGTCATTTTTCTTTTTTCAGTTAGATACTTCTGATTATTGTGCATTTCTGGTCACTTTGTGTATTGTAACCCTGGGGGAGGCTGGGCTCCCGGGGTCAGTTTTTATAGATTTTGGTTGGTATATATTTCCTGAGATTACTGATGAGTGCGTCCTTTAGGCTGGTCTCCTGGAATGTGGGGGGTATCTCCTCTCCTGTCAAGCGACAGAAGATCCTTGCTGCGCTACAGCGTACTAAGGCTGATTTGGTGTGCCTCCAGGAGACCAGGCTTACGGATGAAGAACATTTGAAGTTACGTAGGTCCTGGGTGGGCGAGGTATTTTTTTCTTCCCCCACGGGGCGTCATGGAGGGGTGGCGCTGCTCCTTCGTAAGTCTTCTCCTATTGGGGTCCAGGTCCTAGAAAAAGACACATGTGGATGTTATTTGTTGGTACGTTTGCAGATAGGGGGTATACGGTATTTGTTACTAGTGGTGTATGGGCCCAATTCAACCCCACTTCCTTTCTTTCAGAGTTTAATCGCGCTCCGCTCCAAATATCCTACTGAGCCTCTGTTGTTATTGGGTGATGTCAACTTAGTTATGGATCCTGATCTTGATAAGTCATCTACTCCTCGGACTTCTTTGGGGTCACGGGGGCTTCTCCTTTCAAATTTTTGCTCTACGTTAGATTTGGTGGACCCCTGGCAGTTGTTGCATCCAGAGGTACGGGATTATACCCATCTGTCCCGTGCCCATGGAACATGGTCCCGCCTTGACTATGTCTTAGTGTCTTCCTCTTTATTCTCCCAGGTAAAGGCGGCTCGAGTGGGCTCGATTCAGATATCAGATCATGCCCCAGTTTGGGTCGATCTTCAATTGGAAGAGAAATTTGTCGGTCCTAGTCGTTGGCGATTTCCGGCTTATTTGAAGCAGGATACTGATTTTCAATCTTTCCTTTTGACGCAATGGGAGGAGTATGTTACCTATAATGAACAACATCGAGAAGACCCATCATTATTTTGGGAGGCAGCAAAATCTGTTCTCAGAGGCCAGGTTCTCTCTTATGTTTGTTCCCGCTCGCGGAGAATAAATAGAGCAATTGTAACTTTGGAGCGTACTTTACGGGTAGTTAAGAGAGCTTTTGTATCTTGCCCTTCGGCGACGAATAAAGAACAGTATTTGGCTGCGCAGACAGCGCTTAATTCTCTGTTACACTCGCGCTCCCAACGGTGGTCCACCTACCGCAAATTCAAATTTCAGCGATTTGGTAATAAACCTGGCCGACTGTTGGCAAAGATGGTAGATGAGTCCACGGGTAGGAAACCGATTTTGGCCTTACGTGCTGCAGGAGGGCGAGTGGTGACTCGCACTGATGCTATAGCGGAGGCCTTTCATGATTACTTTGCTGCTCAGTATAGTAGTCATTCAGCCTCCTCTGGGGATATGATTTCTGATTATCTTATATCTTCAGGGATGCCCACCTTGCCAGCAGAGGCAGTGTGTCGTTTGAATAGTCCTTTACAAGCGATTGAACTACAGCGGGCCATTAAGACTAGTAAGCTGGGTACAGCCCCAGGGCCCGATGGCTTTACAGTAGAATTTTATCGTATGTTGGAGCCTCATATATGTGGTCCTCTGCTTTCTTATTATAATACCGCTGTGCAGGAGGGTGCTTTCCCACGTTTTGCAAATGACGCGTCTATAGTATTGCTTCTTAAACCGGGTTAGCCATCTGAGCTTCCTGGTTCGTACCGTCCTATTTCGCTGCTTAATGTAGATGTTAAGCTTTTTTCTAGGATTTTAGCGGATAGACTTCTCCCTTTTATACCTAGTTTAATTCATACTGATCAGGTAGGATTTGTCCCTGGAAGACAATCTGTCTTGAATGTTCGTAAGATCTTGTTGGCCTTAGCCCACGCTCAGCAAGCTACACTCCCTACTTTGTTGGTAAGTCTTGATGCCGCCAAGGCATTCGACAATGTTGCCTGGGATTATCTTTTTCGTACTTTAGACTATCTTGGGATATCGGGTTTCTATCAAGCGGCTTTATGTTCTCTTTACGCTAATCCTACCGCCTCTTTGATAGTTAATGGCCGTCTTTCAAATACCTTTTCTATTAGACGGGGAACACGACAGGGGTGCCCACTTTCCCCTTTACTTTTTATTCTTACTTTAGAGCCGTTATTATGTACTCTACGGCATTTTGGAGAGGTGCGTGGACTGACTATCGCGGGGCAGGAACTTAAAACCTTAGCTTTCGCGGATGATTTGTTGCTCATTTTAACGAATCCTGCTCACTCCTTAACTGTGGCGTTGGATCTCATTGCGGAATATGGATTTTTCTCAGGTTTTACCATTAATCTTGAAAAATCGGTGGCTTTGCCGTCACATTCTTTTATTTGTGACCAGTGGGAGGGTGACTTTCCTTTAAAGTGGGCTGACGGGGCTATTAAATACTTGGGTGTGCATATTCCCGCGGATCTTTCCGTATTATATGATATTAATGTTCAGCCCTTATTTCATAATCTGACCGTGCGTCTACGTTTTTGGCAACCCTACCCTCTTTCTCTTATGGGAAGGGTGGCCCTTCTCAACATGATAGTTATTCCTACCTGGTTATATGTGTTTCAAGTTTTGCCGCTTTATTTATTGAGTCGGGATGAGACCAAATTTACCCGCTTGGTTCAGCACTTTTTATGGCGGGGCCGTCGTGCTCGGTTACCTTACCGACAGGTGGCGACGCCTACTTATAAAGGGGGTCTGGGCTTGCTGAATCTGTGTTATCTCACCGTGGGCTGCGGTATGAGGCATATCAATGACTATTTCAGAGGTACGTCAGATTTTACTAACACGGTTTTGGAGCTGCAGAGTTTTTCAGGGGAGCATTTTAGTGCTTATTTACATTCAGTCCCCTCTACTCTTTCTTCGGATTTAAGGATCCGGGTGTTTGGCCTCCCCTTACGTCGAGTGTGGAAATGGGTATGTAAATTTCATAATATCAATAATAGAGAGTCTCCTTTTCTTCCTATCCGTTGGAATAATAATTTTTTACCCGGTACTAAAGGGTCCTGGTTTGCGAGGTGGGAGGCACGGGGGTTGCAATTTCTATTTCAATTACTGTTGGATGATGGTTCGATACACTCGTTTGACCAACTGTGTCAGGATCATGGTCTGGTGCTTGCGGATCGTTTTGCCTATTTGCAAATTAAACATTATGTGCACTCTTTGACCCGGGCTAATTTATGTCGTGTCAGATATGATTTATTATCTGAGGCCTATACCTTTGATTCTCAATTGAGGGTTCCTCTTCGAATCCATCATAGGCATTTCCAGGATGCAACCCCCCTGCCTGGATATGAGGGTCTTCAGACGTCATGGTCCCAAGATTTGGCGATGGTGTTCTCAGAAGACTTTCTTTCTCGTGCTGTAGCCAGACTGGTAATGTTACGGAAATATATGTATTTTTGGGAAATGCAATACAAATTGATATTTAGGGTGTATGTGTCGCCCCATAGGGCATTTTGTGCAAAATTTCGTCCTACTGACTTATGTGACAAATGTGGCCAGGGACCTGCTACATTGGGACACATGTTATGGCACTGTTCCGCTGTTCAGGTCTTTTGGACCAGCCTTTTTGTATATATTGGGAACCTTTGGAGAGCATCAATCAGAGTGTCATCTACAGTGCTTTTTGGAGTTGTTCCTTCTCATCATCCTAGGTTGCCAGGATTGAGTGCTTTTCTTCGCTGGTCTGCTCTGATGGCGTTGAAGTGTATTCTCCTGCGGTGGTTGGATTTGGAAGCGCCGGATCTTTCTTTATGGCGTACACAGATGATTCTTCTATTATCCTGGGAACGTAGAGACATTACTGACTTTTCATCTTTACGGGGACAGCGATTTACAACAGTGTGGGAGCCTTTTTGGAATACATTGACCTCGGTGGCCAGAAGTCGTCTTTTGAATTGCTGAATGTATAACTTGCTATTTTATTTCTTTTGTATATTGTGTGGGGAACTCTGGATTGGGGGGTGGGGGGTGGGTGGAGGGCGTTTCTTCTTATAATTAACTTGGAGTGCTTCTTTTCTGGATGTCTCAGTTTTTGTGTTACTCCAATAAAAATTATTTGACTATAAAGTCGCACAGCGGGAGCAGGTAGACGCTCGATGGTCAGGACCAAGACACTGCAGACACCAGTTGTGTGGGTCTGTCAGTGAAATTGGTCGAGCGCACCGCTGGCACTTTTTAAACCCGGGTTGAGGGGGCATGAAAGTGAATACGGCTTCTGCCAAATCGAAGGCCGAGTCCTCGATGATGGCAATAGGCCCCGCCGGGGCTAAACGAAAACTGAAGAAAAAAATTAAGTTTTTTTTTTTTTTTTTTTTAGAAAAGAAAAGAAATAAGGGAAATAAAATTTCCAAAAGGGTTTACGCGAGCGGGAAGGCGATATAAAGTAGAAAAAATAACTTTCAACAGCCGTTGAAAGAAACGCGTCTTCTTAGCTCCGCGGAAACTAAGAAACTGGGGACCGCGCGCCTCTGTCGGGCGGGAAGGCACTCGCGCGTGCGCAGTGCGGCCTACCAGAACTTTCCAAGTTCTTAGAGTGCAATCACTCTATAATTGTCCGTACCGGGGCTGCGTTGGTGCCATCACCCATCAGTCAAGAATATGCTGCCTGCTTGTCATGGGATAAAAGAAGTTTTTCGATATAATTCTATCATTCCAGGCCGCCAGAGTGAATACATGGCTTGGAAAACCTATATTAGAGGCTACTTCTTACTTTGATTTTAGAAAATCACTAAATACACGTCTGTTCGACATGCTTACATCTTAATTGTGGTCATTGTTTAACTTTCCATGCTTTTACCCGTTATATTCTTTTATTTATTGTTATTATTATTATCATCTTTCCCGGTACCGAGGTCAGACTCACCAGTCTGTAGTTTCCTGGATCTCCCCTCAAATCTTTCTTGAAGATCGGCGTAACATTCGCCACTTTCCAGTCTTCCGGAATCCTTCCTGATTTGATCGACAGATTGGCTATTAGTTGAAGCAGTTCAGCTATAGCCCCTTTCAGTTTCTTGATTACCCTTGGATGGATACCATCCAGTCCTGGGGATTTATCATTTTTAAGCCTATCAATCTGCCTGCATACCTCTTCTAGACTGACTGTCAACCCTGTCAGTTTCCCCTCTTCGTTTCCTGTGTATAGCCTGTCAGCTTCCGGTATCTTGTGTATATCCTCTTCGGTAAATACAGACGCAAAAAACGTGTTCAGTTTGTCTGCGATAGCTATGTCCTCCTTAGGCACTCCCTTTATTCCATGGTTATCCATCAGCCCCACCACTTCCTTCGCGGGTCGTTTCCCCTTAATATATCGAAAGAACGGCTTGATGTTTTTTACTTCTTTGGCTATTTTTTCCTCGTAGTCTCTTTTGGCCCCTCTTACCGCCTTATGTCAACTGCTTTGATGTTGTTTGTGCTTTTTCCAGTTTTCGTCCGTTTTTGACCTTTTCCATTCCTTTTAATGAAGTCTTCTTTTCTCTGATCGCTTCCTTCACCCCTACAGTGAGCCACGCTGGTTCCTTGCTCTTTTTCCTCTTGGATCCCTTGTTGATACATGGTATATACAGATTTTGCACCTCGGTGACTGTGTTCTTAAAGCTAAGTACTTTAAGTCTTGAGAAGCAATGAAGTAACTTATAGCACATAAGCACTTTCATAAAGCACTTTGAAGCACCAGTGCACATTAAAAAATTTAGCACATCTGTTTCTGTCGGTTTTGAGGGTTGAAATGAACTGTGGTCTTCAAATGAAAAAATTCCTAACCATGAAATATTATTGAATTATAAAGGCTTTTTAGATTTTCATATTTAATTAATTTAATTTAATAGGTGAATGAAAATTGATTAAAGATTATGTAAAGATTCGGTAAGGAGATACATCAATTTAAGGAATAAATAATAAATAATAAATTATGGTTTTAGTTATGGTACGGAGGATGGGTTCAAGCCGATGATGTAACTAGGATTAAGAGAAAAGGACTTTCTTTCTCTTGGAAGAAATCCCTGAATGGGAAAATTACTCCACAAACTGAGGCTTGTTCCTGTTTAATTAATTAATAATTAGAGAAAATCACCTGCATGGTCATTTTGACTTCTATTAATGGTTCTTTACTTTATATTTAATTAATAGGTAACCATTTAGGGCTCCTTTTACTAAGCTGCGTTAGGGCATTAACACGCGGGACAATGTCACGCGCGCTAGACGCTAGAGCCAGCATTGAGCTGGCGTTAGTTCTAGCCGCATAGTGCGGGGTTAGAGCGCACTAAAAACACTAGCGCACCTTAGTATAAGGAGTCATAAGAACATAAGAAGTTGCCTCCGCTGAGGCAGACCATAGGTCCATCCTGCTCAGCGGTCCGCACCCGCGGCGGCCCATCAGGCCCATTGCCTGAGCAATGGTCTATACCTATCTATACCCCCCAATCCCTTTTTCTTCTAGGAATCTATCCAAACCTTCTTTGAAACCAATAAGAACATAAGAAAACCAATAAGAACATAAGTCCTTAGTCTTCTTTAGTTTATTATCCTTAAAAAGGGACCATGCTTGCTCTATCATTTTTACAGTGCTTATCCTCTTCTTAATCTTCTTCCCCACCATGAGTCTCATCCCTTCGTAATTCCCTTTTTGGAAGTTCAGTGTTATGGCTGTCATTTTGGATTGATGTTTTGCCTCTGTATCCAGGTTGAAGTGGATCATATAGTGATCACTGCTTCCCAGCGTCCCTTCTACTTCTACACTTTGCGCCGGTCCTCATAGTCCATTTAGATTTAAGTCCAGAATTGCATTTCCTCTCGTATTTGTAAAGATTAATTTAAAATTGGTTCCCTTATATTTATTTGTTAAATTAAGGTGCAGGGAAGGGGGGATTTTATTATTATATGTTTTATATGATAATGGAATATATGGGAGGGAGGGTTGGGATAGGGATGGGGATAAGAATTTGTGAGATGTGTCAATGATTATTTCTAAGTGATGTATTTATTGTTTATGTGAATGAATATATTTTAACACTTAATGTAATCCTGAAAATGAATAAAGAATATAAAAAAAAAAAAAAGTCCAGAATTGCATTTCCTCTCATATGTTCCTTGACAAGTTGTTTCAGGAAGCAATCGCCTACAGTATCCCTCTTGTGTCCCTTTCGATCCGTCAGTATTTCTGTCTTGCCTATGATCCGGTGAGTCTTCCCTGCTATCTTCCTGCATGGCATCCTCTGGGTATACCGGTTCTCTCTTGATGTTGCTTGCAAGTAGCCTTGTTCCATCTCCGCTGAGGTAGAGTCCATGCTTCCTGAATACCTTGCTCTTTCCCCAGAATGCTGTCCAGTTGCGCATAATGTGGAATCCTTCTTCCTCACACCAACGCCTCATCCATGCATTGACTGCTTGCAGCTCCGTCTGCCACTTCTTGTTGGCCCTGTGTACCAGCAGGATCTCTGAGAATACAATCCTCTGCATTCTGGTCTTCAGTTTCCCTCCTAGCATCCAGAACTGGTCCTTTAGTCCTTCCCTGCTGTAGTTCCTGTTGCTCATGTTGTTTTTCCCCACGTGGATCACCACCGCTGTATCTTGCTCTTCCACACTGTAGATGATCCTGTCGATGTGGCTCATTATATCTTCTACCATGGCTCCGGGTAGGCAGATCACCAGCTATGTAGCTGTTGACTTTTCTGATGATGGAATCTCCCGTGATGACTGCTGTCCTCTCTATCTTCTCTTGCCTCTCTAGCCGCAGGTCCCTGGTGTATAACCATCTCTCCAGCTGTAGGTCTATGTCCTCTGTGCACTTCCATCTTCCCTCATCCTGGCGTTGGCTTGCATCGGACTCATCTTCTTGTGGGTCCCTTCCGCTGTTTCCAGGTGGTCCTTACTCCCTATAGGTTTATCTTGGCAGTTCCACTGTTGCTGGTGATTTTCCATGGCCTCCCTGTTTGCCTCCTCGATGAACTTCTCTAACTCCTGGACTTCTTCCTCAATGGTTTCCTCTGTATTGTCGTTTTCTGCCTCTCTGTCCTCCTCCTCCACTGCTCGAAGTGCTTATAACATAGAAACATAGAATATGACGGCAGAAAAGGGCCATCGGCCCAACAAGTTGCCCACTCTAATGACTCTTCCTCCTAAGTTCTTCCTTGAAGTGTTCCCACATGCGTATAGTTCCAGTATTCTGCCTTCCAGGAGTCTGACTTTTTTCTTCAGGCTCTCTTCACATTGAGTGCATAAGACCGCCTCCCAGAGGGAGGTAGTCATTCATATGGTAGACGGTGCAGAAAGTTGGATAGCTCAACATCCTGCTTCTGTCTGCTGCTTCCATTGCTGTCCGCTTGCTGGTCTGCTGTCTGAAGTGGCTTCTCCCTGTTTCCTTATTCAGCGTCCTTGGTGTTACTGTGAGATCCCTCACCTGATTTTAAACCTGCTATCCTTGTATGCCCATTGCTTATGTGTCTTCTGTGGTTGGTCTCTGTGTCTCCTGTGGTTGTCTTCTGTGTCTTCTGTGGTTGCCCTTCTGCTCTTCTTGCAGCGACTTGTCCCTTCTTAAGGCCCTTTGCAAAGGCGCTCTCGCTAAGGCGAGCGCCTTTAACGCTCGCCTTCGACATGTACCAAATGGCTGAGCACCTTGGCTCCTCCCCTTTTAAGGTGGAGCTCCGGTGGATGATGTCGGGGTAGGCGGAGCTAACTCTCGCCACTGCCCCTTGCTCTCTCTCTGCTTCCTTCTACTCTTTCTCCCCCTCTTTTCTCCTGTCGCATTTGCCTGCTTTCCTCCCCTGTAGTCCCCTGTGCACACTAAGAACATTAAACCTGTCCCGTCCATGGACAGGGGGTTTTTGCATTAGTGTGCCAGGACTATTGTGGGTCCACATGAGTAATTCAATCCCTGTTATTTTCTGTGTGTTTTTTGCCATTTTGATTCTCTCTGTTTAACAATAGGGTACATATTGTGACAGGGAAGCTCCTGTCATGGTTAAAAAAACTGCTAACCCAGTCCAAAATACAGCCCTCAAATCTGCAAGCCCTAGAATAAACCCTGGGCACCCTGCTAAAAGCCCTAGTTTAGGAAAGAAAGAAAGAAAAGATAAAAGGCAGATGATGTCACAGCCAGGAATTCAGGCACGGAGGGCACAGAAACCACAGTCTATCCCCTATTATTCCTTTCCCATAGCTATGGAGAAACATAAGATCAACCCAGAAGGGGGTGGAGTTAGCCACCAAGCTCTGCAGTCACATAAGCCTCAAGCAGGAGGACTGCAAATGGATAAATTATTCTCAGCTGACTCTCACAGGAGAAGCAGAACGGAGTACATTGAAAGCAGCCCAACGTTCTCTGCAAACCACCAAGGAACATAGGATTGCCCCAGGCCAACAAGCAGGGAGAAGAATCCAGCAGCCAGCTAGGTACTGGGACTTCCCAGGGGAGCCTGAGGGGGTAGGGCTAGAAGTTATCTCAGATGGAGAAAAACCTGGCCAGGAAACTTTCCCAAACACCCAGAGAGGGGGATGGGAAGGTAGAGAGTGAAGCAGGAGAATTTATGGAGACAGAAAATGCCTGTAGCCTCAGTGACACAGGGTGGGGGTGGTGCAGTGAGGACAAAGCAGAGCTGAGTGTGCCAGAGGAATGTATGGAAACCTGATTGATAAATTATAAGATGAATCATTCCTCCTTTCAAAGTAAGGACTGCACAGAGAAGCCTGTGCTTAATTAATGCCAAAGAAGCAGAAGGCAGCAGTCTGTCTATTTGAACCAGGTTTAAAAGCTATATGGGCAAGTAAGTCCCTAAGTAACAGAAGCTCTAGGACTGTGGTAGCATTTTGGAGGGCCTGAAGACCTTAGTGCAAAGGGAGGCTTGCTCCACACAGCCTGCAAAGCAGTCCTTATAGGGGACCAAGTGCTAAAAAGGAAAAGCAGTGGCAGAGAAAATGTTTTTTTTTCTCTCTGTGGTGTCTCTGCAGTGCTCAGCCAGTGCTGGCAAGAACTGGTGCTAGTAGAAGCCATCTGCCCTAAGGAGGGAGAATTGGGGGCATTTGAGAGACTGGAAAGTCTGTTTTGATTTTGGTTTACCTTTTCGCTGACAAGGATTGTCCAGTCCATAAACTAAACCACACATAGCGTGCACTGGAACTAAGTGAAAGGAACTGTATAATTGATGCCTGTGAGAAACAACTGTCTGTTTTGGAATTTTTCTTTTGCCTTATAATAAATCCGGTAAAGTTTTGTTTGTAAGAAATCCAGTGTCCGGGTTTTCCTTACACCAGCCATATAAAAGGTGCACTGATAATCTTACATGTGGTCCGAGCCAGGTTTTCCCACTTGCTCAGGGCCTGGCCCAGCCACAATATGCAAACATGGTCAATCCCTTCCCTTGCAACGCTCTCGTCCCCTTCATCTTGATCCTTCCCCTTTGCATTTGGGCATCCATGTCCCCTGACTCCCCTTCTGCACTCTGCCTTCCTTGTATCACAACTGTCCATACTGGTCAATTGACCACCACCATACTGCTATACTTCTCCGCTTATGACTGTCCCCATGACAAGATCTCGAGGACCTGCACATATAATGGCAACAGCTATACTGTTTGCACTCAGTCACACGCTGTTGTTTGTTTTGACCCTACCTCTGCTCTCCTAAGAATTTTACTTGAATTAATTCTGGTTTTCATGCCAGACCAGTAAAAGACAGTATCCATCTCTTCTCTTGATCACCCCGCCTTCATCCTTTTTGACGTTTGCCCCATCACTTATGCACATGACTACACCAAAGCTGATCTTGGGTGTAACAGTCCTAAATATGACAGACATAACTGTGGCAAGCTGCCTTGGCAGTGTTCATATTCCTCAGCTGGCAAGTATATGTGCCCTGTCCGCACCCATATTGCTTCCTGCTTCACATGGGGGGGGGGGATGTAATCCATGCCACTGGAAACCCGCCATCTTTATCAGCACCCTAGCCATGTTCATTAGGAATTTGCCAGCCCCTCCTAAGTGCGAATCTGATACCTGCACCCCTTTAAATTTAATTGTCCGGATTCCCCACCAATTCCTCACCCCCTATCAATATGGCTTTTACATTGATGGGACTGGAGGAAACCCGGCTACTAGAACTGAGATATGAGTCACTAACAGCAGGGCTAAATCTTCTCCCCATAAGGTCTTCCACACATTCTTTCATGAAATAGATGCGAAATTTGATTGGAACCTGTTTTTACAATTTGCTGAAATTATTGCTCTCTCTCTCACCATTTCTAATTGCTTTGTATGTGGAGGTTTTGTATGTGGAGCAGTGGCTTTGGGAAGCTAAAGAATTGTCCAGCCATTTAATTCTACAATTACCCTTAACTTCTCCTCTGTCCCTTCTCCTGCTGATTGGATCTTGCGCCAAGAAATTGTTTTCAATGTCTGCATTTGGCGCCCCCACTTAAATACCTCCCTCCCCTTTATGGGCATTTCTTTATGCAAATCCTCCTATATCTGGAATTCCACCTTATCCTCATGGACTTCTTGGCCTGCTAATGCTTTTTCCGTTGTAGAGGTGTTTTCCCATCTCCTCTCTTCTGCCAAATACTCTACCCTGTCTACATATGACCGTTTCTCCTCCTGGCCTTAATCGCAATCCCCGGGCTCCTGATCACCACAGTGAGCTGGGTTCACCACGACCGTTACTGCTCCCAGCGCGTTCCCTACAACTAGGGAATCCTTCAGGCCCCCTAGGCAACAGCCTAGGGTAGAACAGCAGGTAAAATGTCCACAGTGCAAGCAAGGAATCCACACACACTCAAAAAGGTTTAAAAATAAAGTTAGACTTTTATTCCTGACCCTGAGTCAGGTTGTTCTGAGGTTCTTAGCAGGCTATAATATTTTCCAATACATTGGTGCAAAAAGCCAAAACATACAATCCTAGGCCACACTGGTTTCACCACCGTCAGAATGACCCTTATTTCCAAAATCAAAAAGGGAAAAAGAAACACAAAAACCAAAACTATGGCTGGACTTCAATTTCTACAGCTCAGTTCTCTTCACCAGCCTAAATAGGTAAAGGTAAGTTCAGCAATAAGGAAAAATACACACAGTTCTTGTTGCATGACAATAAACTTTTCATAAGCCAAAAGTAAACTGTTAAAGCTGGAGGGCTCCGACACTGGCTGACTGCAGTCAAAGAACTTATTCAAATTGAGTTCATCCGTGGCTGACGTTACCTGCAGTAGTTTATCAGCAGCAATTAGTCTCCAGCTGTGTGGAGAGGAGCGTAAGCAAAAAGGATCCGTAGTTAAATGTTCAAGCAGTTTAAGGCTATAAACAATGTAACAATTTGGAAATAATCTAGCTCTGAAAAGTGAGACAATTCTGCTGTACACCAAAAATAACTCAGTCTCAGGCTTTCACCATAAGAAACAGGTAAGAAAAAGTATCAAACACTTCCCACCTTTTCAGCTTGTGTCCATGACTTCTAGTCTCTCACTAGACTCACTGGGCAAACCAATATCCATAGGTTCACAGCTTTCAAATTGCTTCTCAATGGTGGGTTCAGACTCTTCTGAAAGGTCCACCATCTCCCACTCTTCCCCCCAGCTCATCAGTCTTCAGCCAGGCAGAAAAATCATGCTGCATCTCTGGATCACGTTCCCTGTTCCTCTGCTCCTCCCCCCTCTCTGGGTCTCAGCTGCCTCGTTTTAACAGGCTCCAATTTGCCCTTTCCTGCTCTGAAGAGGGGGAAGGGAGAAAGCTCCCTCTGCAGCTGTGATGGGTCATGTGATAGCTTCCTGCTGATTCTCTGCCTTTTTGGGAGATGTAGTTTCCTGGCTCCTGAGGTCTTATGAGATCTAATAGCAGGCTTGGGAGAATAACCTGCAACTGGCCTGAACTCTCCCTGGCAGTCACTTTCTGGCTCATCAATGTCAGTGCAAGGGAAGTCAGCGCTTTCATACTCAGCAGAGCGAACCTGGTCAGCTCTCCTGCATAGGGGCTTACTGTTCTTCCTAGTTAGACCTGAGACAAAGCTAGGAGGAGATCTAGATTTGTCACACCTGCCCCTGATGGTCTGTATTGGATCTGTGGCCACATGGCTCACCATCACCTCCTTCCTGCCAAGTGTATGGGCACCTGTGGACTTGGAACCATCCGCCCCAGCTTCTTTCTTATCCCTCTTACTGTAGGTGAGCAATTAGGCATCCCTATCTTTGCACCACGTGCTGGCCGCTCTATTACTATTGGCGATTGGAAAGACAATGATTGCCCCCTGAACGAATTATCCAATATTATAACCCTGCTACCTGGGTTGAAGATGGGTCCTGGGGCTACCGCACTCCTATTTACATACTTAACCAAATTATTCGCCTTCAGGCTGCTGTTGAAATCATCACAAATGAGACTTCTTTAGCATTGAACCTTCTGTCTCTGAAGTGTTTTGTTCGATAAATGTAAATATTTTATTTTGTACTAGTGTTTAAGCCCGTTACATTAACGGGGTGCTAGAGTAGGCCCTCTGTCTGTCTTTCTTTCTGTCTCTGTCTCCCTGGCCCCCTGCCTGCCTGTATTTCTCTGTTGCACCATGCCTTCCTATGTCCTTAGTGCCCCCAGTGCTGCTTTCCTATGTCCTTAGTGTCCCATCCTGTCCTTAGTGCCCTCAGTGCCTCCTTCCTATGTCCTTAGTGCACTCAATGCCTCCTTCCTATGTCCTTAGTGCCCCTTCCTATGTCTTTAGTGCCCTCAGTGCTTCCTATGTCCTTAGTGCCCTTTCCTATGTCCTTAGTGCCCTCAGTGCCTCCTTCCTATGTCCTTAGTGCCCCCAGTGCCGCTTTCCTATGTCCTTAGTGTCCCATCCTATGTCCTTAGTGCCCCCAGTGTCTCCGTCGTGTCCTTAGTGCCCAAGTGCATCCTTCCCATGTCCTTAGTGCCCCCAGTGCCTCTTTCCTATGTCCTTAGTGCCCTCAGTTCCCCTTCCTTTGTCCTTAGTGCCCCCAGTGCCTCCTTCCTATGTCCCCCTCACTGTCTTATAGACTTTGTCCCACCCCCACCCCCACCCCCCCGAAGCCAGCCTGCCTGCCTCCCTCTGTCCCATCCCCCTGTGCAGAACCCTTGAGCAGCATCTTTCCATTTCTACCCCCATCCCCCCGTACAATAGAAACTGGCATTTTTCTATCCCTCCCATCCCCCTGTGCAGTAGAACCGTTGAGCAGCATGTTTCCATCTCCCCCCCCCGCCACTACCACAGCTGTGTAGCAGACCCCACTGGCCCTCCCACCGTGAGACGACCTACAAACCTTCCAGCTCCAGCAGCGTCCGCAGCTCTCTAAACACACTGCTTTGCGGCCTTCTACTGCCCGTGATTTCCTCTGCTGCATCTCTGTCTCGATGTCATCAGGGATGTGGCAGAGGAAATCAGGGCAGTAGAAGGCCCCGAAGAAGCATGTTTAGAGTGCTGCGGATGCTGCTGGAGTTGGGAGGTTTGTGGTCGTCTCACGGTGGGAGAGTCGGATGGGAGGGTCAACAGGGGTTCGGGTGCGCCGAGGGGTGTGCCGGGGGGGTCAACGATGACGAACTGCCTTACAGTGAGTGCTGCCTTACAGTGAGTGAGGGGGGAGTTGAAGCGCGAATGTGCACTCCTGCCGGATCACACAGGAAGAAGTGCGCATGCGCGCTTAGCGTTTTATTATTATAGATGTTACTATGTAACTCGCCCTGGATAATGGCGGGTGAGAAATAAACAAACAAAACCCGCCTCGCTCTCAATTACCTCCTTGCTCCTGAAGGTGGTGTGTATGGTAATTTTAACCTTTCTAATTGTTACACTGGTAAGGTAGTTGAAGAAATTACTGATCACATGTGCAAGTTTCCAAGTCCAAACTTGGAAAGGCATTAATGTGTCTGGGTGGTTTGATTCTCTTCATAGGACTAAGGGTAAGACTTATAGTCCCACCCACCCCAGGGACCACTTTTCATATATAGAGAACCAAATAATCAGGACTACTCAAATCAAGTCACTTCACAACCAATCAAGATGACCTTTATTCTATGCAATCACTGTGGTGCTTTAATTCCAAGACACACTATTTGGAGGCTTAAGGCTTGCCCCTCTGTCTTCAACTTGCTAGTATTAAGGAGGAGCTCTACAAACTTAAACAGGAATTGAATACAATTAAAGCAGCTTCCATCACTCCACAAAATCATACCAACTTACCACCTCTACCTCAAAGAATAAAACAGCCCAGAAATAAATGGGTCACAGTAGGCTCAGGAAGACTGCGACATGTAACACAGAAACATCTACCTTCACTAATATTATCGCTACAGAATTCCTTCGCTCCACTAGTGCACTGCGATACTCAAGATACTCAAGAGAACAAGCGCACCCTAAGCACAAATAAAAAAGCCAAAAACAGAAAACTATTACTGTTGGGGGATTCCATCAGAGGCATTAACCTTGGAACACAGGGCGAGGAGACCAAAATAGTGAAATGTCTTCCAGGATCCTCAGCTACCAGGAGTTCCAGGCAAATACTGACTATAATTAAGGAAGAAACTAAGGATTTTAACACTGATGTTGTTATCCATCTGGGAACAAATGACCTGGCCAATAACTCCACACTTGCAGCACAGAAAGCTTTTCGGGAGCTTGGTGAGGGTTTGAAACCTTTTGTAAAGACTTTAGCTTTTTCTGAAATACTGCCTGCATATGGAAAGGGAGAGCAAAGAGTGAAAAACACAGAGGACTTTAATAGATGGCTCAAAGCCTGGTGTTATCAAGAAGGCTTCAGGTACATAGGAGGATGGGGAAATACATGGAAGGACAAGAAGCTATATTGCACTGATGGGCTAAATATTACTACAGCAGGAAAAAGAAACCTTGCAGAGAAATTTAGACAATATGTTTCTAGGCATTTAAACTAGAAGGTGGGGGTGGTGTATGTATGAAGGACAATTATAGAGACCACCCCCGGCAAAAGAAAAGATGTGATAGTAGTAAAGATTGCAACATAAACAATATCAGAAACTCATTTCTTAATATTGCAACGGAAAGTGAAATGAAACAAAAATCTATAAGAAAAAGATTACCACTGAAAAATAGCTGGAAAGTGATGACCACAAATGCTTGCAGACTAAGTAACAAAGTTCATGATCTGTAAACCCTGATGTTAGAGGCAGATCTAGATATTGTCGCTATCACAGAGACATGGTTCAGTGAATCACATGGATGGGATGCAAACATACCGGGATATAATCTTTTTAGGAAGGACAGAGATGGTCAAAAAGGTGGATGGTCAAAAAGCTCTCTATGTAAATATCAATATCCAAGCGACCGAAATGCAAGGGACCTGGGGAGAGGAAGAAGCGATATGGATTGCTCTGAAAAGAGAAGATGGAACTTCTATCTACATGGGTATAGTCTACAGACCGCTGACTCAATCGCAGCAAATTGATAAGGATCTGATTGTGGATATCCAAAAGTTTGGAAGGAAAGAGGAGGTTCTGCTGTTGGGAGATTTCAACCTGCCAGATGCGGACTGGAATGTTCCGTCAGTGGAATCGGAAAGAAGTAGGGAGATTGTGGATGCCTTTCAAGAGGCTCTGCTCAGACAAATGGTGACGGAACCCACAAGGGAAAAAGCGATATTGGATCTGGTCCTCACAAATGGAGAGAGTATCTCTAATGTTCGAGTGGGTGCTCACCTGGGAAGTAGCGATCATCAAACAGTTTGGTTTGATATAACAGCTAAAGTGGAGAGCGGTCGCACGTTACTTAAAGTCCTAGATTTCAAACGTACCGATTTTAATGCAATGGGAGAATACCTGAAGAAAGAGCTGTTAGGATGGGAGGACATAAGAGAAGTGGAAAGACAGTGGTCTAAGCTGAAAGGAGCGATAAAAATAGCTACGGACCTTTATGTGAAGAAAATCAATAAAAACAAGAGAAAAAGGAAGCCGACATGGTTCTCCAAACTAGTGGCATAGAAAATAAAGGCGAAAGAGTTGGCGTTCGTGAAATATAAAAAAACCCAAGAAGAGGAGTGCAAAAAGGACTACAGGGTGAAACTGAAAGAAGCCAAGAGAGGGATACGTCTGGCGAAAGCACAGGCGGAAGAACAAATGGCTAAAAATGTAAAAAAGGGAGACAAAAATTTTTCAGATATATTAGTGAAAAAGCAAGATGAAAAATAGAATTGCTAAACTAAAAGATGCTGGGAACCGATATGTGGAGAGTGATGAGGAAAAAGCAAATGTGCTAAACAAATACTTCTGTTCTGTGTTCACAGAAGAAAATCCAGGAGAAAGACCGAGATTGTCTGGCAAAGTTACACGAGAAAATGGAGTAGATTTTGCGCCGTTAATGGAGGAAAGTGTTTATGAGCAACCTGAAAAACTGAAGGTGGACAAAGCGATGGGACCAGACGGGATCCATCTCAGGATACTAAGGGAGCTCAGAGAGGTTCTGGCGAGTCCTATTAAAGACTTGTTCAACAAATCTCTGGAGACAGGAGTGATTCCTGTGGATTGGATGAGAGCGGATGTGGTCCCTATTCATAAAAGTGGTCACAGGGATGAAACAGGAAACTACAGGCCGGTGAGCCTCACTTCAGTTGTTGGAAAAATAATGGAAGTGTTGCTGAAAGAAAGGATAGTGTACTTCCTTGAATCTAATGGGTTACAGGATCCGAGGCAACATGGCTTTACGAAAGGTAAATATTGCCAAACGAATCTGATTGAATTTTTTGATTGGGTGACCAGAGAGCTGGATCGAGGCTATATGCTAAATGTAATTTACTTAGATTTCAGCAAAGCCTTTGATACAGTTCCTCATAGGAGGCTGTTGAACAAACTTGAAGGGCTGAAGTTAGGACCCAAAGTGGTGAACTGGGTTAGAAACTGGCTGTCGGACAGACGCCAGAGGGTGGTGGTTAATGGAAATCGCTCGGAGGAAGGAAAGGTGAGTATTGGAGTCCCTCAGGGTTTGGTGCTGGGGCCAGTCCTGTTCAATATGTTTGTGAGTGACATTGCTGAAGGGTTAGAAGGAAAAGTGTGCCTTTTTGCAGATGATACTAAGATTTGTAACAGAGTAGACACCAAAGAGGGAGTGGAAAATATGAAAAAGGATCTGCAAAAGTTAGAGGAATGGTCTAATGCCTGGCAACTAAAATTAAATGCAAAGAAATGCAGAGTAATGCATTTGGGGATTAATAATCGGAAAGAATCGTATATGCTAGGAGGAGAGAAGCTGATATGCACGGCTGGGGAGAGGGACCTTGGGGTGATAGTGTCCGAAGATCTAAAGGCAGTGTGACAAGGCAATGGCTGCTGCCAGAAGGATGCTGGGCTGTATAAAGAGAGGCGTAGCCAGTATAAGGAAGAAGGTGTTGATGCCCCTGTACAGGTCATTGGTAAAGCCCCACTTGGAGTATTGTGTTCAGTTTTGGAGACCTTATCTGGCGAAGGACATAAGAAGACTTGAAGTGGTCCAGAGGTGGGCGACGAAAATGATAATATAATAATAATAATAACTTTATTTTTCTATACCGCCATAGTCAAACTGACTTCTAGGCAGTTCACATAGAAAGAAGGCTGGACAATCAGCGAATTACACAATGCAAGAAGAAGGAAGTTACATAATAAATTGGGGAAGCATGGGGAAGGAATACATGAGAGGAGAAAGAAGTTGCATAATACATTGGGGTTATAAGGGGAAAGAATACCTGAGAGAGGTCAACTGATTAGGCACGGAATTTGTCAAATAGAGCAGTTTTAATTGATTTTCGGAATGTGTTGTTGTAGGTCTGTCTGGCTTTATTTATGTGGTTCCCAGCCAGGATTGCTGTCTGTTTGCTTGGAACATGAAGGTTCTGTCTAGGAAGGATTTGTATTTGCAGCCTGTGATCTTTGGGTATGCAAATATGTTTTTGTTTCTGGTTGTACATGTGGGGTTGTGTAGAGTGAAGTGTGTTTGCAGGTGGGAAGGTGCTAGGCCCCAGACTTGTTTGAAGCAGATACATGCAAATTTGAACAGTATTCGCACCTCCAATGGTAGCCAGTGCAATTTTTTGTAATAGGGGCTGATGTGGTCTTTTTTCCTCAGTCCGAAGATCAAGCGAACTGGAGTGTTTTGCACTAATCTTAATTTTTGTACTGTCTTTTTTGGGATACCCAGGTATGCGATGTTGCAGTAATCTAGGGTAGATAGGATCAGCGATTGCACCAGTAATCTAAAGGATGTTGTGTCAAAGTATTTTTTGATAGTCCTTAGCTTCCACATCATGTAAAAGCATTTCTTCACCAGTAGGTTTGTGTGGTCAGTCATGGTTAGGTGAGTATCTAGAGTGATACCCAGTATTTTTATGGTTTTGGAGATTGGGTATTCATGGTCATTTATTTTTAACGATGTTTTCGTTATTTTGTCGTTGGGGCTTGCCAAAAAGATTTTTGTTTTCTCTGTGTTCAGTTTTAGTTTGAAGCTGGTTGTCCATTTTTCGATTTCTATCATTGTATGTGAGAGGTTATCTATAGTTTCATTTGTGATGTCATTTATGGGGATTAGGATGGTTATATCATCTGCGTATATGTAGCGCTTTAGGTTTAATTTTTTTAGTAGGTGACCTAAGGATGCGAGGTAGATGTTGAATAATGTGGGTGATAGAGGGGAGCCTTGAGGCACCCCTGATGGGTTTTTCCTTGAGTTGGAGTAATTTCCGTTGCTGGTTACTCGGTAGGATCTGTTTGTTAGGAATTCTTGGAACCATTTCATTACCTTTCCCGAGATTCCTATTGCGTCAAAGCACAGTAGCATGATTTTGTGGTCTACTAGGTCGAACGCACTGCTAAGGTCTAGTTGCAGAATCAATGTGCTTTTGCCTTTGCTGAAAAGATCATAGAGGTGGTTTAGTATGGAAGCTATGACAGTTTCTGTACTGTATCCTTTCCTGAAGCCTGATTGGTATTCACTGAGAGTGTTAACATAGTAACATAGTAGATGACGGCAGATAAAGACCCGAATGGTCCATCCAGTCTGCCCAACCTGATTCAATTTAAATTTTTTTTTTTCTTCTTAGCTATTTCTGGGCAAGAATCCAAAGCTTTACCCGGTACTATGCTTGGGTTCCAACTGCCGTAATCTCTGTTAAGACTTACTCCAACCCATCTACACCCTCCCAGCCACTGAAGCCCTCCCCTGCCCATCCTCCACCAAACGGCCATACACAGACACAGACCGTACAAGTCTGCCCAGTAACTGGCCTAGTTCAATCTTTAATATTATTTTCTGATTCTAAATCTTCTGTGTTCATCCCACGCTTCTTTGAACTCAGTCACCGTTTTCCTCTCCACCACCTCTCTCGGGAGTGCATTCTAGGCATCCACCACCCTCTCCGTAAAGTAGAATTTCCTAACATTGCCCCTGAATCTACCACCCCTCAACCTCAAATTATGTCCTCTGGTTTTACCATTTTCCTTTCTCTGGAAAAGATTTTGTTCTACGTTAATACCCTTTAAGTATTTGAACGTCTGAATCATATCTCCCCTGTCTCTCCTTTCCTCTAGGGTATACATATTCAGAGCTTCCAGTCTCTCCTCATACGTCTTCTGGCGCAAGCCTCCTATCATTTTCGTCGCCCTCCTCTGGACCGCCTCAAGTCTTCTTATGTCTTTCGCCAGATACGGTCTCCAAAACTGAACACAATACTCCAAGTGGGGCCTCACCAATGACCTGTACAGGGGCATCAACACCTTCTTCCTTCTACTGACTACGCCTCTCTTTATACAGCCCAGAATCCTTATGGCAGCAGCCACTGCCTTGTCACACTGTTTTTTCGCCTTTAGATCTTCGGACACTATCACCCCAAGGTCCCTCTCCCCGTCCGTGCATATCAGCTTCTCTCCTCCCAGCATATACGGTTCCTTCCTATTATTAATCCCCAAATGCATTACTCTGCATTTCTTTGCACTGAATTTTAGTTGCCAGGCATTAGACCATTCCTCTAACTTTTGCAGATCCTTTTTCATATTTTCCACTCCCTCTTCGGTGTCTACTCTGTTACAAATCTTGGTATCATCTGCAAAAAGGCACACTTTTCCTTCTAATCCTTCAGCAATGTCACTTACATATATATTGAAAAGGATTGGCCCCAGCACCGAACCCTGAGGGACTCCACTAGTCACCTTTCCTTCCTTTGAGCGACTTCCATTAACCACCACCCTCTGGCGTCTGTCCGACAGCCAGTTTCTGACCCAGTTCACCACTTTGGGTCCTAACTTCAGCCCTTCAAGTTTGTTCAACAGCCTCCTATGAGGAACTGTATCAAAGGCTTTGCTGAAATCCAAGTAAATTACATCTAGCATATGTCCTCGATCCAGCTCTCTGGTCACCCAATCAAAAAATTCAATCAGGTTCGTTTGGCACGATTTACCTTTTGTAAAGCCATGTTGCCTCAGATCCTGTAACCCATTAGATTCAAGGAAATACACTATCCTTTCTTTCAGCAACACTTCCATTATTTTTCCAACAACTGAAGTTACTCTAGGTAGTCTGTTAGTTGTAGGTTGATCAATCCTTCCTGTAGTTTTGTGAAAAGGGGAATGCTTGCTATGGGTCCGTAATTGGATGTAAGTGCTGTTGAGGCTTTTTGATTTTTGGGGATAAGAGATAATCAGTATGTGTCCCATATCCTTCTTTAAGGTTCCGTTTGTAAGGGCAGTTGTTAACCATTTGAATAGTTCCATTTTGAAGTCAGGGGGGCTGTCATGTTTAGGGGGACATTCGTCGAGTAGGCATTTAGATTTTGTATATTTGTTGTATAAATTTAGGAACTGGTGCCAGTTTGGGAATTCAAAGTGATCCCAATTCATGTCTGCTCTGTGATCCAGATCCTGTGGTTCAAGGTATTGAAGTGTATTGGTTGTGGGTATGGGTAGAGTAGTTCTTAGGTCAGTGATTTTATTTTTAAAAAAGTTAGCTAGGATTTGAGCGGATGGGGGGGCTCTCATTGTCCTTTTTCAGGATTCGTGTTGCGCCAGAAGACGTATGAGGAGAGACTGGAAGCCCTGAATATGTATACCCTAGAAGAAAGGAGAGACAGGGGAGATATGATTCAGACGTTCAAATACTTGAAGGGTATTAATGTAGAACATAATCTTTTACAGAGAAAGGAAAATGGTAAAACCAGAGGACATAATTTGAGGTTGAGGGGTGGTAGATTCAGGGGCAATGTTAGGAAATTCTACTTTACGGAGAGGGTGGCGGATGCCTGGAATGCGCTCCCGAGAGAGGTGGTGGAGAGTAAAACTGTGACTGAGTTCAAAGAAGCGTGGGATGAACACAGAGGATTTAGAATCAGAAAATAATATTAAAAATTGAGCTAAGGCCAGTACTGGGCACACTTGTACGGTCTGTGTCTGTATATGGCCATTTGGTGGAGGATGGGCTGGGGAGGGCTTCAATGGCTGGGAGGGTGTAGATGGTCTGGAGTAGGTTTTAATGGAGATTTCGGCATTAGGAACCCAAGCACAGTACCGGGTAGAGCTTTGGATTCTCGCCCAGAAATAGCTAAGAAGAAAAAAATAAAAAATTTAAATTGAATCAGGATGGGCAGACTGGATGGACCATTCGGGTCTTTATCTGCTGTCATCTATTATGTTACTATGTTACTATGAGGCTTTACACCCGCTGCTCTTTTTTATGGCTGTGATTTCTTTGATCTTATTCCTGGTACCTTGTTGCCTCCCCTGTTGCTTTAAGCTATTACAGAATACTACTGAGAAAGTGACATCTCAAGTTTCTTTCTGCTCATGGTTATCAGCTCATACCCTCCTTTGATCAGGAGTATGTTCTACCTCTCTCTGTTGAGTCTGAATTTGCTGCATCAAAGTTCTAAGTTTTGTGCTTGTTATGTACTGTGAAATTGCATTTGCACTGTGAATTTCTTATTAAGTACTTCTGATGGGGCGTGGCTTGGAGACGCATCTCGATGGTCAGATGAGAGATTAGCTCCGTAATAACAGGCTTATTTACAGAAAAATAAGCTATATAGAATTATTTTTTTACTTAAAAGTTGGGAAAACAATTGAAAATGGATTCGGCCGGTATAGGAACAGGAAGTGTAAAAAGATCTAAGCCTGAACCAGCAACTCCTTCAAAGATCCCATTGCCAAAGGAAGATAACAATGACATTTTAGCGGAACTTCGGCAGATTAAATAAATAGTTACAGACAACGCTCAAAAGCTGCAAGAGGTTAAAGAGGAAGTCGTTAGCCTCACAAAATGTATGCAGTTTGTCGATATTAAAATGGAGCAGTTGGAAAAACGGACGGAATCTACAGAGATTGAATTGATTCAGTGCAAGATGGATAGAAAGAAAATTGAAACTTTGACAAGAGATTTGGAGGATTGTATTAACCGTGAAAGGAGGAGTAACTTAAGAATAATTGGCTTACCAGAAAGAATGGAGAAAAATGATCCCATATTCGTTTTGGAAAATTTCCTCCCAAAGATTTTACCTCTTAAAACAAAGTTTCCCTTGGAATTTGAGAGGGCTCACAGGATCCCTGTGAGAAGAACTAATAAGCAAACAGGGCCTCGTCCATTAATCTTCAAGTTACTTAGACACCAGCAAGTAATGGAGGTTTTCTGTTTGGTGAAGGAAAACAAAAACCTAAGATGTCAGGGGTTCATAGTCTAAAGCGCACGAGGACAAAGGCATGCCAACAACCGAGCGCAGACAACTGAGCGCAGGACTTAATTGCACCGAAGAAAAACCGTATTTTAAAGGGCTCCGACGGGGGGTGTTGGTGGGGAACCCTCCACTTTATTTAATAGAGATCGCACTGGCGTTGTGGGGGGTTTGGGGGGTTGTAACCCCCCTCATTATACTGGAAACTTAACTTTTTCCCTGTTTTTTAGGGAAAAAGTTAAGTTTTCAGTATAAGTTACACCCCCCACACACCCCCAACATGGCAGCGTGAGGCAGCGCGATCCCTATTAAGTAGAGTGGGGAGGTTCCCCCCCACACACCCCCGTCAGAGCCCTTTAAAATACGGTTTTTGTTTGGCGCGATTAAGCCCTGCGCTCAGTTGCCTGCGCTTGGTTGTCGGCGCGCCTTTGTCCTCGCGCGCTTTTGACCCGTCACCGATGTCAGGATGCCAGGATTCACATTGTGCCCGATTTTGCGAGGGCTACAGCATACAGGGGGAAAAAATTATTAGACTTACGCCCGCAGCTGAGATCTCTCAGGGCAAAATATGGATTGATGTATCCTGCAATAATGCAGGTTACATATGCTAATAAGATGCTGAACTTTGAAGATCCAGCTAAGTTACAAGAGTTCCTAGATCAATGTGATCAGCCAATGTCTTCTTAAAATAAATAGTTATTGAAAAGAAGAAAAGAGGGAAAGAATGCGGCATATGAATGGATTGTATGCTTGTCGTGTTTAATTTATTTTAAAGTTAGTGTGATCACTATTGAAAATGTCAATTTCAAAATTTTATAAGAAGTGAAGTTTACATACAAAAGTGGTTTCAGTTATGAATGGAACTTATTTGAATTAACTGTATCCGGCACGTGATAGAGAAAACTAGAAATTCTTCTATGGAAGCTATAATCGACAAGCGCAGGAAAAGATTTTATAGCGCAAAATCAAAGCAGTACCTATTCTCGTACATTGAGAGTTAGGAGCTCTTGGATAAAGCCTATTTATACTGACAAAATGCTGAAAGAAATTGTTTGGTAATCCCTGACAATGACTTACTGAACAGCGTTTAGCAATTGAAAGTACATTTTAATGATATACTGTAGTTAATAAAGACAGAAAGTTCACTCTTGGAATTAAAATCGCTATTTAGATATCCATACAGAATAGACTCCTGCGAGATTTCTTCATCCTATCCCTCCATTCCTGAGATCAAAAAGGAAGATTTTGGATGGAAATATTTCTGAAAAAGATTCAAATATGGTCAGCATGGCTTATAGAATAAGAATACACTGGTTAAGAAGAATTTAATAAAGAGTTAGCGTTTCTTCAGTCGCTTCGACTCATTGTGGATGTGAACATAAACAGGATGTGGACTACGAGGATTGGGATGGTTAATGCGCATGGGAAATTATTTTTCAAAGTCTTTACATGGGGATTACTAAGCAAGTTTTTGCCCTGATAAATGGTCTAAAATGATTAATTTTTATGCTTCCATATTAATTTATTTGGTTAACATATGCTTTAGGATTTGGAATAGCATTATTTTAACTTATTTTAAATGATTTTTAATTTAATCAAGCCTATTTTTAAAGGTTAAGATATATAAATATTCAATGTATTAATGCTAATATTTTGGAATTTGGGTATACATGAAATCTTTATTACTTAATTATTTATGAATCTTTACTATTCAATTACTAAGTATAACTGGATTCATTTTTAAGGAATGGTTTGAATATGAGAACTGAGAAATTAGTAATTCAATAGAGGTTGATTAATTATAAGGGTATTATATAATGGGGAAATATGCATTAAAATGAATAGGTTGGATGGGATATTATAGGTTTGATGATTAAGGCAATTTAATCATTATAAATTGCATAGTAAGGGAGATTGGGAGGGTATAAATATGCTTAATAACATGGGTAATTAAGTTAAATGTGAAAATTTTACATATTAGATATTTTAAGGGAAAATTTGCAAATTTATATTTTGAATTTAATAATTAGAAACAGTATTATATCAACTTTAATGCTGTTGTTGAATAAGTGGAATTTAAAAGATGTTTTAATTTTGTAACAATTCATAAATTAATATATTTGAAAGAAATAGATATAGTTTATAATTAACATTATAGGAATTGGATAGCTTATTGTAATTAAATGAAAGTGTTTTTACTGTAAGGAGTTTTTCCGCTGCCTGGTCTCACATGTGCGTTACCAAGTTATCACTTTTAATTTGGGGGTTGGGGAGGGTTGGGGATATGGGAAGAAGGGGATAAGGGGGATGAGGGATTTTATTCCAAGTTTTAAATGTGGGGAAAATGTGTATTTAGTGGAAAATCAGAATAATTTGATTTACTGGATGTTGATTATATGCTTTATATGTAAATTATATAATGGATTTTAAAATATTTTCATTAAACGTTAATGGCCTCAACCGTCTGATTAAACGGAAAAAATACTTTCATTTTTAAAACAACAGAATGCGGATATTTGTTATATCCAAGAAACACATTTGTCAGTCATAGAATCTTCAAAATTAGAGGGGGGTTGGGTAAAGCATTGTTTTTTTGCCCCTGCTACAGGAAAGAAGGCTGGAGTAGCTATTTTAGTGTATAAGAAATATACTGCAATGTTCAAAATGGCTGCTTCAGATCCTTTAGGAAGATGGTTACACGTAGATATGAGAATGGGAAATAATACTGTGGCGCTTTTTAATGTATATGCCCCTAATTCGAATCAAATTAAATTTTTCAAAACTCTACAACAGTTGATATTACCATTAGCTGCACCCAATTTAGTTGTGCAGGGGATTTTAACGCTGTTATGGATCCTCTGATGGATAAAAAACCTAGTAAAGTTATGAAATCTTTAGAGTTTGCAAATTCTTGTGATTTAAAAGATATATGGCGAATACTTCATTTTGATGAGCGAGAATTTTCTTTTTGTTCTCATGTTCACAAATCTTTTTCAAGAATAGACTAAATTTTTCTTTCAAATTCATTTGTTCAACAGGTTACACAAGCCTCAATAGATCCAATCATTTTGTCTGATCATGGAGAAGTGTGGATTAAAATTAAAATTGTGGATCAAGATAATAGTAGACCGGTATGGAAATTTGATAATATGATGTTTGCGGATTCGAATTTTGTTGAAGAAGTTCAGCTAAAAATTAATGAATATTTTCAAATTAACAATACAGAATATATTTCCTTGGAAATTTTATGGGATGCCTTTAAGGCAACAACGAGAGGACAAATTATTTCATATTCGGTACATATTAAGAAATAGATTAAAAGACAATTTTCCAATCTGGAACAAGAAATCAAGATGTTAGAGTCAAAACTGATAAATAAGTGTGAACAATCTACTCTACAGGCTCTTTTAAAAGCTAAATGCAAGTATAATGAAATTTCTTCACACCTCATAAGGAAAGATTTGTTTTCTCAGCAAGCTTTGTATTATGGAAACTCAAATAAGGCTGGAAGATTATTGGCAAATTATCTTAAAGCAAAAAAAAAAAAAAGAAAGACAAAAATAATTGTAATTAAAGATGAGAAAGGGAATACTTATTCTCAAGTTGGTCCTATTTTAAAACAATTTTTAAATTTTTATAAAGCTCTTTATTCTTCTGAGCCTTGTTTAGACAAGGAAAAAGCTGATTTCGAGTTTTAAAAATTATTAGAGGGACCTAAAATTCTTGAACATGTAAAATGAAGTCTAGATAAGCCTATATCATTAAATGAATTACAAACAGAATTGAAATCCCTGAGAGCAGGATCTGCTCCAGGTGGCAATGGTTTTACAGTAGAGTTTTATAAATCATTTCAAAATACCCTATTGCCATATTTGTTAAATTTGTATCAGGCTCAACTAAATAAAGGTTGTATTACAGGCACTATGGCAGAATCTTTAACTATAGTTTTGCCAAAGCCAAATAAAGATCCTACATTGATTTCAAATTACAGGTCTATTTCTTTAATCAATGTTGATGAAAATCTTTTAGCTAAGACATTGGCTTTATGCTTAGCCAAGGCTCTCCCTTTTATTGGTATGCACCAAACAGGGTTTGTTGCTCAGAGACATTCTTCTAATAACACCAGATTGGCTTGTCATATGTTATATTTAACAAAAGCCATGAAAGATCCAGCCTTTTCTGTATCCTTGGATGCAGAGAAGGCCTTTGATCGGGTGGAATGGACCTTCATGTATCAGGTAATGGAATGGTTTGGCATAGGTTCAGGATTTATACAAATGATCCAAACTCTGTATAGCTCTCCTTCTGCTAGATTATATATTAATAATAATTTTTCAGAGTGTTTTCAGTTGCATAGGGGAGTTAGACAGGGATGTCCCTTATCGCCTTTGCTTTTTGATATTGTATTAGAACCCTTATTATTAGCTATTCAGCAAGCAAAGGAGATACAGGGTATTCCTTATTCAGATCAGGAATATAAGGTCTCTGCTTATGCAGATGATATACTGCTTCATTTGAGAAATCCTGAAACAACCATTCCATGCTTACTTGAATTAATAGAGAAATTTGGAAAATTTTCGGGATATAAGATAAATTGGAGTAAATCAGAAGTTCTTCCACTTAATGTGCATTGTACAAAGGGTTTATTTGATCCATTCCCTTTTCTTTGGAGAGACGAAAGAATAAAATATTTAGGTATTTGGATAAAAAACACGCTGGAAGACACAATGAAAGTAAATGAGGAATTTTTATTACAGAAGGTAACAGAATTATGTGAGCAATGGAATCCATTACATTTGTCTTGGTGGGGGAGAGTCCAAACTATTAAAATGATGATTTTGCCTGTGGTTTGTTATCAAATGGGTATGATACCAGTTTTTTTTCAGGGGTTAAATAGTTATTCTTACAAAATTAAATATTTAAATAGTATTCTTACAAAATTTATTTGGCTGGTAAAATTCCTAGAATTGCTTTAGTGTCTCTACAAAAGAGAATTACAGAGGGAGGGGTAAATTTTCCTAATTTTTATAGGTATCATCAATCCTATATTATGCGTCAGGGTATGTATTGGGTCCTCCCAGAGCTCATGGAAAAGATGCCAGATTGGTTATGGTTGGAATGGAAACTCATGTTTCCTCTGCGATTATGCAATGTTCTCAGTATCAAAATGCCTAGGTTAAATAAAGAAAACAGAATATTAATAGAAACATGGAAAACATTAAGATTTGTAAGTAATTTAACACCTATTCCAGCACATAAATCAACAAATCAAACTATATGGCTGAACTCTAAGATTGGTGGATTTAAAGTCATCTGGAAGTACTGGATGTTAGCAGGAATATGTACTTTAGATGATGTTATTATATCTAATGGTAAACTGCTTGACTTTTCACAGTTGCAACATAAATTTAGTTTAGTAAGTCACAAAGTTTCAGATGGTTGCAACTGAAGCAGGCCATTTAGGCAGGGTTCCCTAAATTGAAAAATCTTAATAATCAATATAGTTTTGAGTTCTTGTGCTTTCAAGCTGACTTTCTAGGACATCAAGCCGCTCAGTGGTATAAATTGATAGCTGGATTTGTAAAAAAGAAACCAAAACCTGGACTTAGGGACATTTGGAGCTTTGAGATTAAGCATCAAATTACTGCATCTCAATGACCTCGAATTTGGTCTTGGAGAATGAGATGTACAGTGTCTGCATCTATGAGATAAACTTGTTTTTTTCTGTTACATAGAGCATTTTGGACCCCTGTTCATTTACAAAAATTGGATAGCTCTAAATCTAATAGATGTTGGCATTGTCACCTTGAAGCAGGGACGTTAGATCATTTACTGTTCTATTGTCCATTTATTTTGGCTTTTTGGAATTCAACATGGGGACAAATAAATTGTTTGTTAGAAAATCCGGTGGCATTATCATATGATACTGTATTATTTGGCATGTCAATGAGAGCTAAGAGTCAAATATCTTCGAATAATAATAAGCTTTTACTTATCATGACAGGAGTTGCCATACAACAGATTACAAGTAATTGGAAGAATTGGGAAAGATTAAATTATAGGTTTTGGTGGAAATCATTGTGTCGTATATATAAAATGGAAAATGTAAAAGCTACGCAGCAGGGGTATTTAAGAAAATTTCAAGATGTTTGGGAGCCTTTAACAAATTATTGTAAGGATTAGATACCGTTTTTCCCATATTGGTACATGTCCAAGATGGGGGAAAGGGGGGGATGGTTTTATAATTGTAAGAAATATTAGGAAATATTTTTTTATATGAAATGTATGTTATATTTTTGTTGTGGAAGGGTGGAGAGGGAGGGTGTAAAACTTTTTAAATGGATAATTGCAGAATATTAAGTGTTATATTTATGTAAAATTATTTTGATATTTTGAAACACTTATTGTGAGTTTAAAATGAATAAAGAAAAAAATAATAAAGAATATAAAAAAAAAAAAAGTACTTCTGATGTGATATGCCTCCAATGTGCCTTCCTCCTCTGGCTCTGAAGTGTATCCCTGTTTATTGTAGTTAGGCTGTTGGGTGCCCTCACGCTTTTGTTCCTCGTTCTGCTACACTTTGTATGGCGGCCCTTTGGTTGGGGCCTGCAGGTCCGCCAAGAGGGGGATAAGATGGGAGACTTTTACACAGGATGGAAGACTGTTGCCTGCATTCAATGTAACTCATGGGCTGACAAAGACTGGTTTCTTCTGGATGCTAACTGTGTGCCCCTGTGAGTGCTTACGTTTCTATTCTTTGCTGCGAAGACAGATTTCCAAGGACACCAACAGTGCTGTGAAAGTGCAACTCAGCAGAACACTCCATATATGGCCACAGGAATCCAAGAGCTTATATGTCCCAAAAGGACTGGCATATCCATGTGAAGAAAAGAAAGTTCGAGAAATATTCCTGTTATGGGCACCCTCAGGGAGGATAGAGGTGTGGACTGGGGTGGGATAGGCAGGCAGCATATTTGCACCTATAGGGACAGTAGATGAACAGAGCTAGAGGTGTGTTTTACAGGACATAGAAAAAACCCCTGTATATAACTTCATGCTTTTTAGGGTGGGGCAGAGCTCAACATTCATTCAGAAATGTGCTGGCTTCTGTCTGTATAATCTCTCCATTGTTATTTCCAGACTGATAATACAAGTTTCCTTCTGGTATGTTCTTGCTGCTATAATTTTTTATATACTAACAATACTGTCTGTTTTGGAATATACAATGCACATCTGTGGTCATTCCTTCAAAAGGAGTCCAGTGAAAGTGGTAATGCAGCCAGCTACTTCATGCTGTAATTGTCTGAGACAGCTCATACTCAGAGGTTGGTTCCCTATAATCTGTATTTGTAATGAAAGATAAGGTTCTTACCTTTGCTAATCTTTTTTCTTGTAAATCCATACTTTATTCTAGGACTAGAGCTTCAAACTTCAGAGATGTAAACCCCTCCCCCCTTACCTCATCACTGTCCCTGTAAGCATCAGTTAGTCTTAATGCAGCCAGGCACATCTGTGGAGGATAAGAATAAGAGAGAGGTTTCCCCGACAAGTAAGTAAATTCTGTTCATATCAACAAATGCAAAACAGCAAGAATGAAAAACGAAAGAACAGTTCATGAAACATTAGAAACTTGAACAACAAATCAGTGCTATCAGAAAGGGGTATTTGAACTAAGTGCTAAACCCATTCTAATGGCACTCTTATAAAGGCAGGTCAGAAAACAGAAATCTAGCTTACCAGTACTTCTAAAGGCAGACAATCGGTGAATCAGCAAGGTATAGGGTGTGTTCCTGGAATAAAGTATGGATTTACAAGAAAGAAGATTAGCAAAGGTGAGAAACTAATCTTTCATTCTTGTACAATCTCACTTTATTCCTTGACCAGTGGGATTAACAGAGCAGTTCCAAAAAATTAGGATGGGACTGATGAGCCTACTGCCAAAACAGAGGCACCAACAGTAGAATCCTGCTTGGCTGCCACATCAATCCTGTAAAACTTGGTGAACATGTAGCGGCCCTGCAAATCCTGTCCAGAGAAACAGCCAACGACTCTGCCCGAAGAGGATGAAACACCTCTGGTAGAATGAGCCTGCACCACGAGGGAGGGCTTCTTTCTGTCCGCCACATAAGTCATATAACCACTTAGAAATGGTGACCTTAGAAGCTGGCCTACTCTTGTGGACAGGACCTGCCAGAACAAACAGGTAGTCAGAAAGGCAAAACTTGGTGACCTCCAGGTACCGCAACAAGATCTTGACAATGTCCAAGGACTGCAACACCCGGTCCTGCTCCCTCAGACCAGAGGAAGCAGTAGCAGGAAGCCAAACTTCCTGATTTACATGGAAAGTGGAAACCACTTTTGGAAGAAAAGAATAAACAGCATCACACCAAAACCCGTAATACACAGAAAAGGATCCCGGCAGAAGAGAGCCTGAAGCCACAACGAATATAAACCTCACTGGTTAGGGTTCAATTACAGAATGGCACATGAGCCCTCAATGCATCAATATAAATAACTGTTCTGCTTGGGCTCATATCCTGAACTTCTGATTGAGTGTAGCTGATGTGCTTACTGCTGTTTAACTTTCTATCATTTAAAAAAAAAAAAAAAAAAAGACTGAAAACAGTAAACAGTTCTTTTACTTATTTTGGGGGTTTTTTGTAATATCATTTTTATTGAGTCAGAGAAAAACCAGGCACGGTACAATACCATAGAAATACCAGAGAGACAATCACAAAAGAATCTATAGCAAATAGAGCTCAGTGAAGGAACAAAAAGCGATATAGTACCAACAGCTCCGGCATCTCTGTCATTTTAGTCATTGGAAACAAATATAACGAAGCAGAATCCCCAAACGATTCAAGGCATTCAGATAACCAGGCAAACAACAGCCACACCACGCACTCACAAGCACACTGACACACACACACACACAACACCTTGCACTCAAGACCTCAGAAGCAGTGAAAGGAAGAGAAAAGAAAGAGTAAGGTAGTTATGGTAAGTATGAATGGTAAGTATGCATGTATGGTAGGCAGATCCACCAAACAGACTTGCAATGAGATGCAGAACAAAATATGCTCGGAAACCCATCTCACACCAGAGGTAAGGAGAGAAAGCATGGCACAGCATCAGAGGGACAAGCAAGCAGCCCACAATCCGCAGTACTCCTTCCACTGCTCCTGTGGTCGGGACGAGTAAGAATCCAATTCGTAGCAGGCCTGTTGTTTCAACAGAGTCAACCATCTATCATAGAGGGGAGCCTCTGCAGAAGCCCACATTTGTAAGATGAGTTTTTCCTCAACAAAATGGCATGGAGAGCAAATTTCAATGATGGCTGATCCATGCCATGCTGAGTCCACTCTTGGACATCCCCCAGCAATAAAGCTGGGGCATTCCAGGGAATATCACAAGCAAGGACATGCTGAAGACAAGCACGCACCTGGGTCCAAAACTGCAAATTGGGGCAGTCAAAAAAAGAATGTAGATAGGTGCCCCGCTGAAGCCCACATCTGAGACAAAGACTGGAATCCCAAAGGCCCATAATATGCCCCCTAGAGCGAGTGAGGTATGCCCTGTGCAGTATTTTAAATTGAGTCTCCTGAAGAGATACTGCTTTTACATGGAAAAATAAGGACTGAAAAAACCTGAAGGAGATCATGGGACGTAACCTCCAGCCCCAATTCGCGGGACCATTCCCGTGCCAGAGATGTCACACAGCCCTCACCTGGATACAATCTGCCAGCCGCATACCACGTAGAGATTTTATTAAAAGGAGCAGTAGTGGACACAAAGAGTTCATCCAATTTACCCAGGGTCCAATGCTCCCAGTGGGCCCTGAGCACAGACATATAATAGTGGTGGATTTGAGTATAAGTGTAAAATAGGGTACCAGGCAGCTCCCAAGCAGCTCTCAGCTGCTGAAGGGATGTAAAAAGACCCCCCCCCTACTGCCAAGATAGCATCTAAGATAAGGTCCCGCTCCACTCGGCCCCCTAAACCAGCAAGGCCGTGCAAACCGGGAACGAAAGCAGGATTACGTATCAGGGACAGGAGAGGGGAGGCCGTGGGCACCCGACCCTGCCGGATACGCCACCACCGCCAAGCTTGAGAAAAAGGTTGTAAAAAAGAAAAAGAGGGGGAAAGTGCGCCAAGTCCCCCAAAGCCCCTGCCGCCAGTATGGATAAAGGAAGAAAAGGAATATGGCAAACAACAATAGGCAATAAGATCAGGGGGGGGGGGGTAACGCCTCAGTGAAACCAATTGTTCATGAATCCAGCGAATCAGTGCCGCAACATTATATATGCGGATGTCCGGGAGACCAAGGCCCCCTTGGTCCCTACTCTGGGATAATATCAAAAAACTAATGCAAGGGGCCCGGCCCCCCCCAAATGAATGTGCAAATAACCGACCGATAGAGCCGTTCATCAGCGCGCGTAAGCCACACCGGAATGGTCTGTAAAGGATATAATAATTTGGGGAACAAAACCATTTTAACCAGAGTGACTCTACCCATCAAGAATAGAGGTAAATTGCGCCACTTGTGACAAAGAGTTTTAATTCTACCCAGTGTAGCGGTGATGTTGGCAGTATATAATTTAGTAGGGTCAACATAGAGCATGATTCCCAAATATTTAAGCTTGCCAGGAGCTAAGCTGATACCCAATCGAGCGCACCAAGGGGCAGAGGATGGGGAGCCCAAATCAGAGCCTCCGTCTTAGTGAAGTTAATACGGAGTCCAGAAAAAGTACCATAATGCTGAATAAGGGACATAAGGGCCGGGACAGTCCTATCCGCATGCCGAACATACAGCAACATATCGTCGGCAAACATACTGATACGATATTCATGGGTGCCCACCTGCAGTCCCTCCACCGCAGGATCCCCTCGTATACAGATCGCCAAGGGTTCCAGTGACAGAAGAAAGAGAAGTGGGGAGAGGGGGCAGCCCTGTTGCATACCCCGGCCCAATGGAAAAGGCTCCGAAACTCCACCATTCAGCAGCAGTTGCGATTGGGGGTTAGAATACAGGGCACCCACCCAGACGAGAAAATCCCCCTGGAATCCAAAGCGTCCCATGACCCCAAAAAGGTGATCCCATGACACCATGTCAAAGGCCTTCTGGAATCCAAAGCGTCCCATGACCCCAAAAAGGTGATCCCATGACACCATGTCAAAGGCCTTCTCGACATCCAGGCTCACAATCAAAGCTTGATCATGCGGAGCATGCGGGACTGCAACACTGCCAAGACTTTTAAAAGATTCATGGAGGCGTACCTGCCCGGCACAAAGCCCACTTGATCTTCATGAATGAGCGCAGGGAGAAAGGCGTGGAGCCGGGCAGCCAGTATGCTCGCTAAGATCTTAATATCCTGGTTCAAAAGAGAGAAAGGCCGATAGGACCCCAAAGCATCCAAGGGACGACCAGGTTTCCGTATCCCATGCACATAGCCAAGCATACCCCCTTGTCCCCCCTCTCCCCCCTCCATTCCACCCAATTCCACCCAAACCCAAAACCCTGCACAGTAAAACCATGCAACCCCCCATATCTGAAAAAGCAACCAACAGCTCCGGGCCATGCCCAAAAAGAATATAACAGCATACCCCAATAAACTCCAGTAACAAAAACTGTGAACAACAGCTTGACACAGAAAACTAAACAGGGCAGAAATGTAATCAAGTCCCAGCACTCAGCCTCGCCACACAGCGCCACGGTGTCAGCGCCCCGAAAACAGGTGTCTGGGCCGCCATGTGACAAGGCCAGAGCAAAGTAGTACAAAAAATCCAGAATCCAATCGAAGACAGTCGAGAGCAGGCAGCCGAATGTGGCCAAGAGAACATGGTCCCCCCCCCCAAGGAAAAAAAAGAAAAAGACGGCTCCCCGGGAAGCCCCCCACAAATAAGGGAAGTGACAAAGCATCGGGTCACCCCGCTCCAACGGGCTCCCTGCTGAGAAACAAAAAACAGAGCCATCGCAGTCACAAGGCCCAGGGGGTCTCCCAGGAAGCCAAAGGGAAATCATAGTCCAAAAACAGAAAGAAAGTCCAGCATGGTGCAACAATCCTGCTCTAACACAGAAGGATACAGCACTAGCAGGGTTCCGCAGACTCAAACAACGCCTGGCTCTTCACGCTGTGGCGCTGGCAAATCTTGAATGAAGCGCTCCAGTTCTCTGGGCGTATCAAAATAGAGAGTTCTGTTGTTATGAGAGACGCGAGCCCTGGCAGGGTAGAGCAGGGAAACCCTGATGTTGCGCTGGAACAAGGTGTGGCAGTGGGGGGCCACTGCTTTGCGGCGGGAGGCAACTTGCGGCAAAAAATCCTAGAACACCAAGATTTTTTGGCCCTCGAAGGTAAAGTCCGGCCCTCGTCTATATCTAGCAAGAACACGCTCCTTGACAGCAAAATTCAAAAAGCGGGCTAGGACCGGTCGGGGCCGCTGCTTGTTGTCTCTCCGCGGGCTCACCCGATGTGCCCGTTCAATAAGAATGCGCTCCCCAGCATTGCTAGAATCCAGGATCCCAGGCAGCCAATTCTCCAAGCAGGAGCGCAGGTCAACATCACGTAAAGTACCAGGGATCCCGATAAACCGCAGGTTCCTGCGGCTCCTGTTTTCATGGTCGTCAATGCGATCTAGCAAGGTAGTTTTAGCAGTTTCCAGGACCCTTATCCTCTCCTCCTGCTGAGCTACACGATCCTCTACCCTCTGGAGACGGCCAGCATGTGTTTCCACTGTCTCTCGAAAGTCCTCCATAAAGGTTTGGATTTTCGCCAGTTTGTCCTCCATAACAAGGGTTAGAGATTTAGTTAGTTCTTGAATTGCAGCTTCCTGGATAGTAAACATAGGGACCTCGTGGCCATCCACCATTTTGGTATCAGTGTGCCTCAGTTTCCCGCGAGTGTCCCGCTGTGCTTTGGCAGTCATAGCGGTCAGGAATACACCCAGGCAAAGCTCCACAGGCGCCAGCCAGCTCCCGAAAGTCACCGGAGGAACACGGAGGCAGGTAGTGCAGATAAAACAGTGATTAACAGCAAAGTTAGGACGACACGGCCCGGAGCTGTACGGAGGCACGTCCGTTCAAGAACACGGCATCACATGACACCCCCCCTTTTACTTATCCTTTAATGCCGTGTCTCTAGCATGCCCCCAACGGGACCTGTTTTGCCCAAAAGGGCTTTTTCAAGGGTTCATAGAGGAGCTCTTTTCTCAGCGTCATCTCTGCTTTAGAAAGTTAAACAGCAGTAAGCACATCAGCTACACTTAATCAGGCCAGGATATGAGCTCAAGCAGAACAGTCATTTATATTGATGTATTGAGAGCTTGTGTGCCATTATGTATATTAACCCTAACCAATGAGGTTTATATTCATTGTGGTGATTTCCAATTTGCCTCATAAGAACATAAGAACATAAGTGTTGCCTCTGCCGGGTCAGACCAGGGGTCCATCGTGCCCGGCAGTCCGCTCCCGCGGCGGCCCCCCAGGTCCACGACCTGAAAGTGTTCCCTACCTAACCTAAAATATCCATACCCTATTCGCTCAATGTACGGTAAACCTCTATCTGTACCCTGTTATCCCCTTTGCTTCCAGGAAGTCATCCAGTCCCTTTTTGAACCCCAGAATTGTACTCTGTCTTATTACCTCTCCGGGAAGCGCGTTCCAGGTGTCCACCACCCTCTGAGTGAAGAAGAACCGCCTTGCATTCGTTGTGAATCTGTCTCCTCTCAGTTTTTCTGAATGACCTCTTGTTTTAGTTGTCCCTGCTAGTCTAAAGAATCTGTCCCTCTCCACCTTCTCTATGCCTTTCATGATTTTATAAGTTTCTATCATGTCCCCTCTCAGTCTCCGCTTTTCCAGGGTAAAGAGCCCCAGCCTGTCTAACCGTTCGGCATAATTCCTTTAGTGTTTACTGAGGTAATAGCCACCAGGAAGACCGTCTTGATTGTGAGATCCATAAGGGATGCCTGCTCCAGAGGATCATACTGCAGACGAGCCAGAGAATGGAGAATCAGTTCAGATTCCAAGTCAGACAGGGAAGGTGCAATGGAGGTCTAAATTGCAGAGTGCCCCGTAGAAAACAGGCCACATCTGGATGAGCTGCCAATGAGACCCTCAGAGAAGAAGGACCCATACAAGAAAGACCGGCATCTACAACCAGAGAGAAGCTACCACTAGGACCTTCTTCATGCCATCCTACAGAAACTCCAGGACACAAGGAACCAATGGAACAGGCTGATCCACCTGTCTAAGGTGTGGGACAGGATCCTGGCTAGGCCTAGGTGCTTTGCTGAATCCCATCCTGAAGTTTAAAGAAAGGTAGTGGAACACAGTTTCCCAGTGTCTCCCAAGAATAGCTCACTGGAAAGGACTTGGTTGGTCAAAACAAAACACTTTAATGTAATATAAAACTTCAAACACCATGTTAGAATTTAGCACGTGTAAAAAAAACAAACTTCCAAGAATTTCCTTCACTCTTCTTAAGGAAGCAAATAAGTCCCACTCCAGCACAAACCATGCTTTCAGAGTTAGTCCTGGCTATCAATACAAAAATCCTTAATTTAGTCTTCTGGCCATACTCATGGTTTAACAAAACAGTCCAAGCACCAAGCACCACTTTCTTGTAAAATGTTCTCTCTGGCTCTGGCTCTGACTGTGTCCCTGTTGGGTAGAGCCAAATCCCCAACAGGTTGGGAGGAGATGAGCCTGCACACCACAGGTGTTGCCACCCTCCCAAAGAGACAGGCTCTGGTTTGACTTCTTACACTCCCAGCACAAGTCAGAGCAGCGCACAAGCTGCTCCAAAACATAAATTCAAAAGTTGAAAAAAAACAAGGAAAACTTCTGGGCTTAATAGCCTACTCACACTCCATTAAGTGTTCCTCCCAGTTAGGCAGGTCATAGTCCACCTGGCATTCCATGTCTTGTTCCTCAGGCTGGACTTCTGGTTCCTCCATTTCCCAATCTTCAGGGAAACTTTCTTGTGCTGGCCATGGTTCAATTGGAAGGACTGGCTTCCTTCCTAGCTTCTGCACAGCTCCTTGTCCCAACTGTCTCTCCTCTCTATTTGACGAGGAAAGCTCAGTAAATGGGTGCCTCGGCAACAAGCCATGCCCCCTCCTAGCAGGGTTAGACAAATTCTTAAAGGGCCCTGTCTTTGCCATATCAGCCTGCGCTCTGGGCACTCTTAAAGGGGCAGACTCCTTCCTCAAGTTGCGCACAGGATTTTCACCCTGGTCAGGATGTTTCCTAAACCTGGTCACAGAGCTTTAACTGGGGCATACAGGGACTTTCTCCTTGGTTCTCGTAGGTCTAGCCAGATTCCTGTCACCTTCCCCCACCCTCAAAATCTTACCCCGGGTAAGAGATGACTTGTTTGAAGACAATTCTGGGGTATCAATAGAATGAAGTGGGTCCTTTCTTTTTCCTTCGTCCCTTATTAGGTAATGGGACTAATGGCTCTGTTTGGAAGTCCTCAGGCCAGTTGAGGATGGGATATTCAGAACTTTCAGCATATCCCCCTCTATCTAGATCATCCGGGTTTTCCAGACCCTCAATTCGTAGTTAGGGCTCCAAGGGATTCCTTTAATTCCCCCATATTTATGTTCTCTAGAGTTTCTACTCTCTTTGCCAGAGCCCCCACGCCCGTTTGGATTTTCCCCAGACAGCCCTGGATTTCTTTAAGCTAGGTAGTTTGTTGACCCCTAGCCTCTTGATCCTTGGCCCACCGCTGGCACACTTCCTCTACCTGACTACCCTTTTGTTCGGTATCCTTCTATAAGGCTGCCAGCTGTTGTGCTAACTTTTCCACATGGGGATAGGCTTCCGGTTTCCCTCTTAGCTGTTCCTTTAGGGCCTGAACCTGTCCCCGTAGGTCTTGGGATGTCTCTTTTAATTCCATACAACTCCTTTTGCATTCCTCAGTACCTTTCTCAAGGACTTGCAAAGTTTGTTGGATCACAGGATCAGGAGAGGAATAAGACTGCGACCTATTCCCTTCCCCCTCCTGCTCTATCCCCTGGATCTTATTTGACGATTGTAAGGCTACCTTGATTTGTTCAAATTTTTCCTCTGCCTCAAGGTCTTCTCTCCACTTGGCAAAATGTCCTATTTCCTCCTTCAGAATACGTATTTGCTCTTTTACCTCCCCAAGATGCGCCGCTTCCACCCCTTCTTGTGGACTGCTCTCCCAACTCTTTCTCGACTCACTGGGTACCCTGTCCTGTGGGTCCTTCCCCGCAAGGCCCTCTCCTGGCTGATCCGAGGATCTGAACCCTTTATTACCCCGGGATGTGGGAGGTAAATGCCCCCACTCTTCCAAGCGGGGTCTACAAAAGCGCTCACACACTAGCTGAGCTATCTTCAGTCTGTACAGGCTTGGTGCCAAAATTAAATAGGAGGACAGAGAGATTACCCCGATAATCGGGATCAATAACTCCAATTCCCTGGCGGAGTTGCCACTTGGAGATCAGTTTGCACTAAACTTCTCCCTCCCGGAGGAATAAGTTCATCTTGAGCAGCATACAAATCGTACCCTGCTGCTCCCCTATACGCCTGTGTAGGAGCAAGAGCCCGGGCCGACAGGTGAACATAATGCAAAATGAGTTGTCTTGTTTCCCTTCGCTGGTGCTGTCTGTATCGTTGGTGAATTGTCCTCGCCCCCATAACTACTTGAGAATAGGGTGCCTCCCTCTCCTGGGACCCTCGAGCCTTTTTACTACTTATTACGAGTCCCCTAGAGAGATCGGGCCAGTCCCTTCCCAACACTAGGGAGAAGGGCGCATCTTTAATCACAGCCACTAACAGAGTACACTCTCTACCTTCATACTCCACCGTAAGCCAGTGTTGCGGACAAGATTTTGTGGCCCCATGGACACAAGTGATAAGTCACCAGTGCCGGGCTTTGGTAGGAGCTTTTATTTCCCCATACCCTTTGCCAACATGCACCCGATATCAGGGTTTGATCAGCCCCTGAATCCAATAAGGCCCAGGTAGGTTGTCCTTCTAAGATCACCCTAAGGTGATTGCTCGGGCACTAAATTCTCTCCGCACCCTACAGTCTCTTTGCAAATGCCCCGCTTTCCCACATTTATAGCATATCACCTCCCTCCTAGGCCCTCCTCGCTTCATAGGGGAAGTCCTGGGCGCTATACCGGGAGTTGCTATTCGTCTGATCTCACTATCAAAATGGGTTTTACTCGGGGTTCTAGTATCCCCCCCTGCCTCAGGGTATGGTACAGTGGCATCCATGAAATTTTCTGTTTCTTCTACCACTTGGGCAAGATCTCTTCCTCCCTGCTTCTTGACCCACCCTTGAACCATTTCGGGAAACGTTTCTATAAACTGTTCTTTAAGGATCTCAGCGAACAATGCCCGTGGGTCAGTTAAACAGGACTGCAGCCACCTTTCCGCCATACGTTGAAGGCGCTGCAGTAATGTCTTGGGACGTTCCCCTTCTAACATATGAGAACCCTGAAATTTGTTGGCGGTAATATTCTTTAGTGAGACCTAAAGTTTCTAAAATGTGGGTCTTAACTCGGGCATAGTCAGTTACATAATCTGGACTTAGAGTCTGGTATGCTGACAGAGCTTTCCCCGCCAGACAGGGCGCCAATCTTACGGCCCACTGGCTCTCCGGCCACCCTGCAGCCATAGCCACACACTCAAAGGTGTTGAGGAAGTCATCTGCCGCATTCTGCGGACCCATCTTACACAGAGTCAAAAATTGTAGAGAGTTAGACCCTACCAGATTTTGGACGCTTGTCCCTGGTATATTAGCCTCCATGGCTGCTTGTACGCCTGTAGGTCCAAAACCAGCAGTCCTCAGCTGTGCAGAAATCACTTTGATCAGTTCCTCATGGCAGTGTTGCGCTGTCTCCTGGCTGGCTCTCCATATCTCCTGATTGGAGTGGATCACTGCACGCAGGTCCTCCGTCAGTTGTTGTCTTCCGGAGTCTATCATCACAGCCAACTGCTTGGCGTCCATCCTGGAACACAAAGCAAACAAGAAAAGCACACCAAGTGCGGCTCGTCAAGGCCAAGACTTCTTTCCCCGTTTAGCTAGGAGACCCCCTTACTCCAAGTATCCTCTTCAGCCCCCTTCCAGGTACCTCTTACCTTAGGGACTGAAGAGTCTGCGCCTTTGGGATCTTAGGGCGTCCCCCAACCATGGTACTGCCGTCTGTGGCTCCTCCGGAACCGGAACTCTTGCTGGCTTACGCTGCATCCTCCATGCCACTTGGCCATGCTCTCATGCACACTCCACAGCTGTCAGTCCCACGTTGTAATCCTCCAGCCGGATCACTCAACACACCATAGCAACAGGAACAAAAGCAAAAAGAAATGGTTTACCAGGTCCACAAAAAAAAAAAAAAAAAAAAATTAGCAGGGAACAAAAAAATATTTTTCTGTGTCCACTAGGAGGCAGTTCAATCCACTCTGAAACCACTTTGTGGGACAGGATCCTGGCTAGGCCTAGGTGCTTTGCTGAATCCCGTCCTGAAGTTTAAAGAAAGGTAGTGGAACACAGTTTCCCAGTGTCTCCCAAGAATTGCACACTGGAAAGGACTTGGTCAAAACAAAACACTTTAATGTAACATAAAACTTCAAACACCATGTCAGAATTTGGCACGAGTGAAAAAACAAACTTCCAAGAATTTCCTTCACTCTTCTTAAGGAAGCAAATAAGTCCCGCTCCAGCACAATCCGTGCTTTCAGAGTTAGTCCTGGCTATCAATACAAAAATCCTTAATTTAGTCTTCTGGCCATACTCATGGTTTAACAAAACAGTCCAAGCACCAAGCACCACTTTCTTGTAAAATGTTCTCTCTGTCTCTGGCTGTGTCTCTGTTGGGTAGAGCCAAATCCCCAACAGGTTGGGAGGAGATGAGCCTGCATACCATAGGTGTTGCTGCCCTCCCAAAGAGACAGGCTCTGGTTTGACTTCTTACACTCCCAGCACAAGTCAGAGCAGCGCACAAGCTGCTCCAAAAATAAATTCAAAAGTTCAAAAACAACAAGGAAAACTTCTGGGCTTAATAGCCTACTCACACTCTATTAAGTGTTCCTCCCAGTTAGGCAGGTCATAGTCTACCTGGCATTCCATGTCTTGTTCCTCAAGCTGGACTTCTAGTTCCTCCATTTCCCAATCTTCAGGGAAACTTTCTTGTGCTGGCCATGGTTCAATTGGAAGGACTGGCTTCCTTCCCAGCTTCTGCTCAGCTCCTTGTCCCAGCTGTCTCTCCTCTCTGATGAGGAAAGCTCAGTAAATGGGAGCCTCGGCAACAAGCCACGCCCCCTCCTAGCAGGGTTAGACAAATTCTTAAAGGGCCCTGTCTTTACCATATCAGCCTGTGCTCTGGGCACTCTTAAAGGGGCAGACTCCTTCCTCAAGTTGCGCACAGGATTTTCACCCTGGTCAGGATGTTTCCTAAACCTGGTCACAAAGCTTTTACTGGGGCATACAGGGACTTTCTCCTTGGTTCTCGTAGGTCTAGCCAGATTCCTGTCACAAAGGATGCACCAGGCCTGATAACATCTTCAAGCCTTCACATAGGTAGCCACTGTGGCTGTGAAGCAACGTGATAATCACAGTCGAAGAATAGTACCAGATATTCAAGGTTGTGCGTTCAAGAACCATGCCATAAGACCAAATCGGTCCACATCCTGCAGAGTTCCCAATCCTGCTGTAGCCAAACCAAAGCCACACACCACGGCCACCTCGGCCAATCGGGTATGATCAGAATCACTGTACCTCCGTGGGCCGCAATCCATCTCAACAGATGCCCTATCATGGGCTATGGAGGGAAGACATATAGAACCCTTACCGTGGCCAGTGCTGAACCAGAGTATCCAGGCCTTCGCTTATGGCCTTGCAACAGTAACTGAAGAACTGATCTGCTTTCTTGTTGGCCGCAGTTGCCATGAGATCGAACACAAGATGCCCCCATTGATCTACTAAGCAATCAAACACTCTTTGAGATAGAGACCACTCTTTCGGGTCCAGAGTCTGACGACTGAGAAAATGTGCTTAAATGTTGCCCACTCCTGCCACATGTGCCGCTGACAGCACCAGTAGGTGTCGCTCTACCCACCAAAGGAAAAGCTAAGTCCCCATGCTCAAGGAGGGATTCCTCGTGCCCCCCCCTGCTGATTGACATAAGCCACTGCCTTGGCATTGTCTGAGAATACATAGACTGCTTGATGATGGAGACGACCCTAGAAGTGGAGGAGAGCCAGTCAAATCACCTAAAGCTCCAAGCAATTGATTGACCACTTGCACTCTGAGGGAGCCCACTGGCCCTGAACAAGAACAGTCATATACACCGCTCCCCAGCCTTTGAGATTTGCATCCATAGACAATCGCCCAAACCAAGATCCAGAGGGGAAGGCCCCTGGATAACAAGAGGGGTCACAACCACCAGGCAAGACTGTTCCGTGTCACAGTCATCCAGGGCAGGGGTGCATGTAAGGAGTCAAAATCAGAACATCCTGCAGTGGGCGCAATCAGCTCTTGCCCAAGGAATCACACTGATTGTCGCTACCATGGGCCCTAGAACCTGTAGGTACTACCGTATCGTTGGGACCAGAGTGGCCAGAAGGTCTCTCATAACCTCATGGGGCTTCTCCTGATGGGACACAGGCAGGAACACTTTGTTCTGTCCCATGTGAAAACAAACTCCTAGGTATTCCAAATCCTGCATCGACCCAACGTAGCTCTTCCTGAAATTGATCACCCAGCACAGACGTTGGAAAAACTGTACCACCTGCTGAACAGCCTGATGCCCCTCAGACTCCAAATTGAGCTCTGATCAATCAATTGCCCAGATACAGGTGAACCAGGACGCCCAGGGTGTGAAGATGGGCAGCCATTATCACCATCACTTTGGTTAAGGGCTTGGGTGCCATTGCCAACCCAAAAGGCATCACCACAAACTGGAAATGTTGCTCCAAGATGTGGAACCTCACATACTTTTGGTGGTCTGGATAAATGCGAATATGGAGATATGCCTTCATCAGATCCAGGGAGGCTAGGAACTTCCCCAGCGCCACCGATGCTATCACTGAATGCACCGTCTCCATTCGGAAGGCACTTTCAGCACCACATTGACCACCTTGAAGTCCAGAATCAATCTCCAATCATCGGAGCCTTTCTTTGGTTTTGTTTTTTTTAATTTCTTGTTTCTTCAGTAAAATTTAAGGAAGTATCACTTGAGATCCTGACCAGTTCATCCACATGGAAATTAGTAATAGGATATCAAAGTTGTTCTAAGCTTCCCCAGCTTGTTACCTGCATAGTTCAGTGTTCTGGCTCTGCTTCCTAGGAAGTGAAACTCCACTCATTCCCATTTCTTCTCTTGTTAAGGTGTCACCTTCTTGTAAGAAACATGAAGATGTTTAGTCATTGGTTGTGTAATTGTTGCCATGGAGACAGTCTGCTCCAGTTTGCTATCAGCAGTCAACCTAAAATTTCTTGAAATCTTATACATGAGGCACCTTGGAAAAGGAGATTCTGGCCACAGAATGTGATGTTATAGTGAGCTCTTGTCCGTTTACCTCCCCCTCTTTTACTTCCTCGATGCCTGTACTCTGAGCACTGACAAATACCACCTTACTGGTACCGGGTTTCAGGCAGATAAATCCACATTCTCTGTACATGGGCTTCTTAGTGTCTGGATGGATGGCATTGAACATGAAGTTCAGCACAGGCTGTCCCACATGAGAGATCTGTATTAGAGAATGACACGGTGGCTGTTACCCGCGGCTAGCCATGGGTAACCCGCAAAAACGGTGGGGAAAAAACTATGTTCACTGTGGCTACGGGGACAAGGCCATTCACCTCCCCGTGGAGCAGTGAATGGCCTTGTCCCCGCAGTTAAGGGAGTGAACGTGTGCGGTCACCTATCGCGCTTCCTCCCTCCTTACTGCTGCCCTCCTTACTGCCGCCGCTGCCGAGTCTAAACATCTCCCTACTCCCTCCCTGCCCCTTACCTTCATGGCCGTGATTTCTAAACTGCCTTCTTACAGCAGCCGGAGTGTTGAAACTGCGTGTGGCTGCCGTAAAGGTCATCTCTGATGCAACCGGAAGTTGCATCAGAGACGACCTTTCCGGCACCCATATGCAACTTCAACGCTCCGGCTGCTGTAAGAAGGCAGTTTAGAAATCGCCGGCCACGAAAGTAAAGGGTAGGGAGGTTTGTCAGCACAGTTGTGCACTGCAAGCAGGAAACACTCCTCCTGCCTGTTGGACCGGGCCTGTTGTCCGGGGGGGAGCGCGGGTGCATAGCGGAAGCGGCTAAGAGGTGTTCTCACTGCAGGGGGGGTGAAAGCGCCACAAAGGTAAGGGGCAGGGAGGGAGAAAGGGAGGAAAGGTAGGATGGAGAACAGACGCTGAAGGGAAATGGGTAAAACAGAGTGGGGAGAAGACGTTGAAGGGACATGGGGAAGACAGAGTGGGGAGAAGGACGCTGAATGGACATGGGGAAGACAGAGTAAGGAGAAGTCGCTGAAGGGAAATGGGGAAAAGAGAGTGGGGAGAAGACGCTGAAGGGAAATGAGGAAGAGAGAGTGGGGAGAAGACGCTGAAGGGAAATGGGGAAGAGAGAATGGGGAGAAGACGCTGAAGGGAAATGGGGAAGAGAGAGTGGGGAGATGCTGGCAGGGAAGAAGACAGAGATGCCAGACTATGGGGGGAGCGGAGGGAAGAAGATGGGTGCCAGACCAATTTGGAGGGGGGAGAAAGGGAGAGGCACAGTAACAGAGCAAATAGAAGATGCAGAGAGAAGAGAGACAGTGGATGGAAGGAACTGAATGAGAAGACGAGGAAAGCAAAAACCAGACAACAAAGGTAGAAAAAAAAATTCTATTTCTTTTTTGCTTTAGGATAAAGTAGCATATTAGTTGTGTTGATAAAAATTTATAAACAAAGCCCTGCCAGCTGAACATCTCAGCAGACAGAACTTTGATTTATAAGGAAGGAATAAGCTAAATATTGCAGTACTGAGGCTTGTATGGGTACTGCAGGGATGGGAACGGGGCAGTGAATAGGATGGCAGTGACGGTGACAGGGCGGTGTAGGGGATGGCGGTGACGGTAGCGGGGCGGTGAAGGGAATGGCGGTGACGGGGCGGTGAAGGGGACGGGGGGCCGGGGACAGATTTTTTCCCCATGTCATTTTCTAATCGGTATCTCTTCCATATAGTGAAAAGGCTGGATAGTACAGAAGACACCAGCTCCAGGGGGCTCTGATACCCAGGCCCCAGCATCCATGCTAGGGGCTCCAGAATGGGGTTCAGTAGAGGCATTTCTGTGAAAGGAGATGGCCCCCTTATTTTCCTTCCCCTGCCTGTTAGAGCAGTTGAACGCCACACAGCAAATCACTATCTCCGGTCTAAACACCCTGCCTTCATTTCCAGGACCGACCGTTTAACTTGGAACTTTTCTTTGGAACAGTGAAGTATATCAAGTATCTCCCAGAGCCCGAGCCTCACTCTGGAACGGGCTCTTTGGCCACAATATTGTGTAATCTGTGGACTGTGTCCTGCACCCGAGCCTTCTTCTCGGGGTGGCCTGCTGGAGAATCCAGAAAATACTTGGTCAGATAAACTCCAATTTGCAATCATCCCTGAGAACCTCCAAGACCCAGCAATCAGAGGTAATGGCCTGCCACTCCACCAGAAAATCCAACACCAGCTTGGCATCAGAATTGCTTATTTACAGGAGCCACAGGATGACGCCCTGTGGACGGCTGATGTTAAGAACTGCTAAAGCGTGATCGGACAAAGAGGACCGTTGGCCCGCGGGGGGCCAGAGTGTGGGTGAGAGTGACTGAAAAGATGAAAATTAGGATGCCCTGAAGCCTTGGAGGGGCGGGGTCTACTCACAGGCAGCAACTTGGGCCTACAATCCTGCACACTGGCCATAAGGTCATCCAGACCCTGGCTGAACAACAGCTGTCCCTTAAAGGGCAACCGGTTCAAGGTCGATTTAGAAGACAAATTGTCAAACCACTGCAAGATCCAGAGCATCCTGTGAGCTGAAACAGAATAGGTGGAAAGTTTAACAAAGACTTTCAAGATGTCATACAAGGCATCAGCTATAAAATCCACTCCCAAGATTATAAAATCAAATTCCACCGTGTCAGGATCATGGCGTAGCTTGGAATGGAATGCCCGGGCAACGAAAGAAGAGGCTGATGCTGCCTTAACACCAGCGGCCACCGAAATCAAACAGACGCTTAAGGATAAAATCCACACGTTGGTCCTGAACATCCTTCAGGACCACACCCCCATCACTGGGGAGAGAAGAGCACTTGGTGACCTGCGCCACCAAGGAATCCACCTTTGGGGAAGCAAAGCACTTGTTAAAGGCATCTGCAAAGGGATAAAGCTGTGCCATGGTGCGAGAACATTTCAAGGGACCCTCAAGAGTAAGAATCCAAACGAGGTCAGAATGATCAGAAAAAGAAGATTGTGGGAGCATTTTGCAGTGACAGGTTGCTCAGACTGCTGCTTTAATTCCTTGAGAGATTCAGAGATGAAATCTACAAGATGCACGTGCTTTAAAAATCTGTGCACAGTGGGATCCTCCCCAAATCAGGGGCTCAGCACTGATCCAGATCCTGGAGATTTGCCACATCTGTGGTCGCCGCTGTACCCCACTGCAAAAGCAGGGGTATGGAAAGTGTATCTGGTGCAACCGCAGGCACTTCCGGCTTACCTGCCAGCACCCCAAAGGGAAGACAAGAGAAAAGATCCTGGTCCACAGAAGCAGGGGTCCCTGTGACCGGCACGGAGGCCAGTGGAAGGAAGACAGGCAGAGACTTTTCAGTGAAGTATATCTGATACAGCATATTAACAAAATCCGGGAAAACTCATCCTCTGCAGTGGGAGACAGCCCCTGCATACCAGATTTGGCATGTTTGGAGGATTTTCAAGGTTTATCTCCCGAGATGTGCAGGTGTTTCACTGTAGCACGCCTGCACACTCCCAGGGGCCCCCCGATGCCATTTTCAAGAGTCAGAGCAGAAGGTACTAGAAGACACTATTTGAAGGTCAAAGGCATTGAATCTGAGCAAGCCTTTTACCCCTCATGGGCCACATCACATGTGGAACACAGCTGCGTATCCGACAGCCATCCACCACAAATGAGGCATGGATCCATCACATCCTGCTCTGGGGAGGCCATCTATGTGGTTTTCTTTCAAAAACAAAGCTGGCAAGTTTAAAAAATAACTTTAAAATCATATTGGGAAAATCCAAGATAGCCACTGCGGGTGCCGATTTGACTAAAAATAGCTTGGGAAAACGATAAAGAATCCTCACAAATGGTGATTTTAGGGGGGGGGGTAGGGCATGCAGGGAAACCACACAAATCCCCCTTTTTAAGATTCCCCAAAATCACTGATTCAGGCTGTCAGCTAGTACTCACAGAAACATGTGCTGACTGGAAAACACTGCAGACAGAGCTGAAACGATTCACAGGGAGATCCTCTGCCTCAAATAGCTGGAAAGTTGGACTTTGATTTTTCTGACTGCCCCACCAGCCAAACTTCCATGACTGGGTACTTCCACCATCCTTGGACACTCTAAGAAGACACCTGGTGGAGAAATGCAGTCTGGTTCCAATCCTGGGCACGCCTCCACGGAACCATGCAGCCTGTGCTCAACCCACTAGTGGACGAACCTGGGGTGAGCAAACTTCCAAGGCAACAGTCCCTAAGCCCCGATCTGATGTGCAGGCTGTCCAGAGGATTTACTGATAAGTAGTGAAACCCCCCCCAAAGCAGACTTTTCCAAAGGTCTGTGATCTCCCACAGGCCGAGCTGTCCCCACAGGGAACCTCCATAGCATGAGAGGTGAAAACCACAAATGCAAAGGCCAAAATTATGCAAAATAAAACATGAGCAGAAAAGAGAAGCTCCTACAGCCTGACTTGTAGGAAGGAAAACTGATGCTTACAGTGACAGTGATGAGGTAAGAGGGGGAGGGGTTTAAGTCTCTGATGTTTGAGGCTTCCTACAAAATCCTGGCGGATTGACAGAAATAATCCAAGTGAGACTGCACAAGAATTAGTTGTTATAATAGTGTCTGAGTGGGTGCAATGAGTGGCATTAGTTGGAAATGATACCGACAAATATGCTGGTCTGGGTGGGTTAGGGGTTACCCTGGGGAGTGTTGGAAGGCATGTGCAGGTGGAATGCAAGGTTTGCTTTGTATGGGAGGTGGGTGTGTTTGAAAGGTTACCTAGAGTCGGTAGAATAGTTATGCAGTAGTGAATTGAAGGTTGGTTTCTTTGTATAGGGTGAAAGTGAGTCTGTGATTGTTGAGCTAATGAGAGGCTTGTAAGTATGAGACTCAATTAGTGTAGATTTTCCTTAGTCAGTGTCAGCTGGAGGATTGAGAGTAATGAACAGTAGTATAATATAATTTTTATTGTTTTACTGTATTAATTTAAATTTTTATTGTCTTTTTAGTCAATATGCTGTATTCTCATCTTATTATTTTGTACTTCGCTAATTGTCCAGTTTTTCTCTTTTGTGTAAACTGCTTAGAATTCTTTTGATTGTGGCGGTATACAAAAATAAAGTTATGCTATCTAGTATAAATGTAATGTAAGCCTAGGGGTAGGTGGGTTGAGGGGCATGGTGAGAAGGCCTAGGCACCAGTAGAAATTGTGTGCAGCTTAGGGCTTAAGATCTGTGAAAACTGGAAGCTTTATGTCTATAGTTTTGGTTTGGAGAGTAGGTGAGAAATAAAGGTGTTTTTTTTTTCTTTCAGTGGGCTTTGGCATAGGAGAAAAGATTTTGATTCAGTGCTGGACAGACTTTGTGGGAAAGTATTACAAATTGGTTTCCACTGAAAATAGTCCGGTTGGTACATTCCAACCTAGACAATCAGTCTGCCTTCAATGGTGTTGGTTGCCAGTGTACTTGCAAATTTTAACAAAGGCAAAGTACCTGTATATATGCTTGATTCTTGAAGGAATATTGTTCGACTTCCACCACAAGTTAGAATGGCAAAGATCAACTGCAGCAGTCAGAACATGGTCCCATTTCCCCAGTATACATTGGTCAGAACTCAATAAACTCTATAAAAAGTACAGTCACGCATCATGTGACCTCAACCACTGCCCACTATACCTCCTAACAGCCTCCAATGCAAAATTCCGCACTCTACTTCTACTCTGGATACAAACCATGCTTGATGATGGCCTTTTCCCAATCGACCTCAGCGAAATCATCATCATCCCAATTCAAAAAGACCCAAAAGGACCAACTGACCAGCCATCCAACTTCAGACCCATTGCTTCAATACCTCTATATGTCAAACTAACAGAAGGTCTAGTAGCCAAACACCTCACTAACTATCTAGAAGTCCACAACATACTTCACCCCACACAGTCTGGCTTCAGAACCAACTTCAGCACAGAGACATTACTGGGATCCCTTATGGACACAGCCAGACAACATCTTAGCACTGGGAAAAAAAGCTGCTCATACAACTGGATCTGACCACAGCATTTACCTAGTAGACCATAACATATTACTGCAAATCCTGGACACAGTAGGTATCTCTGATAAAGTATACTCCTGGTTTGAAGGCTTCCTGAAATCCAGAACATACAGAGTAAAATCGGATAAAGTAAAATCTGAACCTTGGTCCAAACCCTGCGGCATACCTCAAGGATCCCCACTATCCCCTACTCTATTCAACCTATATACTGCCTCCCTCGGAACATACCTGGACAATCTAGACACTATCTCCTATAGTTATGCAGATGACATTACCATCCTCATGCCGTTCGATAAACCAAAGATCGCCATGACAGACACATTACATCGAACACTAGAAGCAGTAGCGTCCTGGATGAAAGATCACAAATTGAAACTTAACCCAGATAAAACAAAATTCATCCTCCTCGAAAATAACAAAGCCCCATCTTTAACTAATATAGAAATCAACACAATCAACTCCCCCATTCAAACCACCCTAAAACTATTAGGAATGACTATAGACAGATAAGAACATAACATAAGAACATAAGAAATGCCTTCACCGAATCAGACCCTTGGTCCATCCAATCCGGTGACCCGCACACGAGGAGGCCCAACTAGGTGCTTCCTAATGAAGACCTAGGTGTTCCCAGATGAGACCTTGTTTACCTGTATCCTTCAATGTGATTTGCAAGGAGGTATGCATCCAACTTGCCCTTGAATCCTATAATGGAGGTCTCCGTCACAACCTCCTCCGGGAGAGCGTTCCAAGCGTCCACCACTCGCTGTGTGAAACAGAACTTCCTGACATTTGTCCTGGGCCTGTCGCCTCTCAATTTCAGTACATGACCTCTCGTCTGAGTCACATTTGACAACGTGAATAACGATGCATCTTGCTGGATTTTATCAAATCCTTTTAGTATTTTAAAAGTCTCTATCATATCTCCACGCATTCTTCTCTTCTCAAGGGTGAACAAGCTCAGTTTTCTGAGGCGTTCTTTGTAGCTCAAATTTCCCATACCTTTTACTAGCTTTGTAACTCGCCTCTGCACCCTTTCCAGCAGGGTTATATCCTTTTTTAGGTAAGGAGACCAGTGTTGGATACAATACTCCAGGTGTGGCCTGATCATTGCTCTGTAAAGAGGCATTATGACGTTAGCCGATCTACTTGCGATTCCCTTCTTAATCATGCCCAACATCCTGTTCGCTTTCTTTGCAGCCGCCGCGCATTGTGCCGACGGTTTCAGTGTCCGGTCTATCAGTACCCCCAGGTCTCTTTCCTGTTCGCTCTTGCTCAATGTCACACCTAACATTTTATATTCATGTTCCTTGTTCTTCGTGCCTAGGTGCATCACTTTGCATTTTTCTATATTGAACTTCATCTGCCTCTTTTCCGCCCATTTCTCTAGCTAGTTCAATTCTCTCTGGAGTTCTTCACTATCCATTTGTGATCCAACTGACCGACATAGTTTCGTGTCATCTGCGAACTTGATTATATTACTCGTTGTTTCCTCTTCCAGGTCATTTATGAATATATTGAATAAAATTGGCCCAAGGATCGAGCTCTGGGGCGCACCGCTTGTCACCTTTTCCCAGTCCGAGAACTTCCCATTTATGCTTACCCTCTGCAATCTGCTTTCCAGCCAATTGGCTATCCATCTTAGTATATCCCCTTCAATTCCATGGCTTTGTAGCTTCTTCAGAAGCCTAGCGTGTGGAACCTTGTCGAATGCCTTCTGGAAGTCCAAGTATATTATATCCACCGGGTGTCCGCTATCAATATATTTGTTCACCTTCTCAAAAAATTGAAGTAAATTCGTCAGACATGACTTCCCCTTCCGGAAGCCGTGTTGACTGTCTCTCATCAGGTCATGATTTTCCAGGTGCTGCACTATGCTGTCTTTGATTAGCACTTCAACCATCTTCCCAGGAACCGACGTAAGACTCACAGGTCTATAGTTGCCTGGTTTCATGCAGCCTCAAATAAACAAAACAATACAGAAATCTTTCGCAGTTATGAGAAATTTAAGACAAGTACAAAAATTCTTAGAAAGACCACAATTCTAGCTCATAGTTCAATCCCTTATACTAGGCCTACTGGATTACTGCAACATCCTCTACCTCCCCTGCCCTGCAACAATGACTAAACAACTACAAACAATCCAAAATACAGCGCTGAGACTCATCTACTCACTGAAGAAACACGACCATATTACAGAAGCATACATTGACTCACACTGGCTACCAATTCAAGAAAGAATATTATTTAAATTCTACTGCATGCTATTTAAATCGTTAAACGGAGACAGCCCAATCTACCTAAACAACCGCCTCTATCAAACTACATCACCCAGACATATAAAAACACACACCCCTTTCACACACCCTCCAATCAAAGAAGTCAAACAGAAAAACCTCTATGACGAACTACTAGCAACACAAGCAGCAAAACTGGATAACCAAATCTCCAACATACTGATAACTACCCCTGAATACAAGATCTTCAGAAAAGAAATAAAAACGATACTATTAACATATCAATTACCTTCCATCCTCCTGCCTTCACCCCACCCCACAAATACTACCAGTTCTTAATTTCTCTTGAATTCACCAATGATCTTCTACTGTAACCTACCATTTATATCTCTTTTTGTAATCCGCCTTCTCAACTTCTCTTGAATTCACCAATGATCCTATATTGTAACCCACTATTTATAACTCTTTTGTAATCCGCCTTGAACTGCAAGGTAATGGCGGAATAGAAATCTCTAATGTAATGTAATGCAATGTAATGTAATCATTAATCCAGAAGAAATTACTTTTCCCAAAGTGTGCCAGTTTAAAATTGATCCATCAGAAGAACATCACATGCGTATGGTTAATGCTGAACCTAACCATGATCACCAACCTGAAAACTCTAATTGCATTTCCATTAAAGTTGAGTGGGATGGCTTAATTGAAGGGCAGAAATAGACTCTAGAAGGATTATTGAACAAGTATCAGTCAGTATTTTCTGTTTCTGACACAGATATTGGCTACTCTAACATAAATGCAGATGTTTTGTCCAGAATCCCTACCATCACTGAAGACGAACTTGTATCTGAAAATGGAAAATCAGAGATTTGTACTTTGAAGCCAACCCAAGTTAAGGAGTATCTAAGGAAGCAAGAGAAACCTCATCATCATATAATGGCCATAATTAATGCCATACAAGGTTCAACATAATTCCTTGTTGCAGATTACTCAAGAGTCTTATAACATTGCAAAGGCCAGATTAAATTTTGAAAGCAGTAATAACAGCTATTAAATCTAAACAAACTCCTGATTTGCAATTGTGGTCCAAATCATAAAGGAAACTTTGGGAACAAAGACATTGTTTGAAGTTAATCGATAACTTGCTGTTTAGAGAAATACAAGATCAAAGAGATGGTGAAATTATCAGGCAGTTGATAGTTCTCAAATGTTCCAGAAAGACGTTTTCATGGCTAAACATGATTGTGAAGGTCATTTTGGATTGGAAGGTATATTAAAGAATGTAAGAAGATTCCATTTTTGAATTGGTATGGCCCAGGATATATATAAAAGGCTGGATATTAGCATGCAAAAATTGTGAAATTGGAAAAGACTCACAGAGAGAGAGCTCCAATGGAAAGCTTCCATGCTAAATTTCCTCTTGAAATACTTGAAGTAGATTACACCATCCTAGGACCAAGTCATAATGGTATTTTTTCACATTTCACCCTAGCAGTTCCAACAAGAAATCAGATGGCCAGAAATTCAGCTCAAGCAATAGTAAAAACACTGGATAATCCGTTATGGTTGCCCTACTTGTATTCATTCTGAATAAGGTAGAAGTTTTGAGTCTGCAGTTATCAGGCAATTATGTAAACTTTATGGAATGACCAATATATCATCCTCAGGCAAATGCAAATTGTGAGTGATTCAACAGAAAGCTGCATGACATGTTAAAATCTTATGAAAAGAGGAGAAAATTGGTTGAACATCTGCCAGAATTAGGTTTTGCTTAAAATAGTCCAATAGTCACATTCATTCATCAACTGGATACTCCCCGTTCTTTATATTTTTTGGGAGAGACTCAAGACCACCTTGAGATTTGTATACAAATACCACGGAAGTAGAAACAGAAGATTTGGATGACTAGGTACAGGAGCATCAAAAGAAGTTACAGTTAGCTTGTAAAATCGCAGAACAATCATCATATCATTCTGGAGAAGCACAAAAACAAGTTTTTGAATGGAAGAAGATAGGGGTGCTAATCAGATTGGGAGACAGTGTTGTTGCGCATGCACTGCAGTGGCAGGTACAAAATCCAGAATTCCTGGGAATCTACCACTTACCCTGTGGTTTAAGTTTTTGAACTAGACAGGTTAACATATGGTATTAAATCTTCTAATGGTGCAATTAAAATTGTACACCATAACCGATAAAATTAGTAACTTTTCCTATAGAGGAAGACGCTTTGCCCTTGGTGATTAATACTTCAGATGTAATTACAATGGATAATGAAAGTGTTTGTTCAGAAGCTGATGATGATAATAATCCTGATTGTTGGGTTGCTGTACCTTATGTGGTTTCTATAGATTCTAATTATGTCCCCACTGCAAGTGCATCTCACAGATCAGAAAGTATATCTGGCAGTTCAGAAAGTGTGTGTTTGGAAAAAGAAGTGAAGATTATGTGAAAGGCATTCTACGAGATCTACCAAAGGAATTATGCCGTATATACTCAAATATAAGTTGATCCAAATATAAGTCGAGACCTCCTTCCCCCCCAAATTAGAAAAATGGTTGACTCGAATATAAGTCCGGCGGCTTACTATTCAAATGCCCTGCCCTGTAGGCTCTGCACTCAGCTCCCTTTCTGCCAGGCACTACACCTAGCACTCTTCCCTCCCTCCCCTGTCAGGCATTGCACTCAGCTCCCTTTCTGCCAGGCACATCACCCAGCACCCTTCCCTCCCTTCCCTGTCAGGCATTGCACCCAGCTCCCTTTCTGCCAGACACAGCACCCAGCACCCTTCCTTCCCTCCCCCGTCAGATTCTGCACCCTGCTGCACTCCATGTCCTCGCCTTAGGCTCATACCTCTATTGGTGATCGTCAGTGGAGGTGCGATTTTGTGCTCAGTGGCTTCCTTAATGGTTCCCATGAATTCTCGCAAGAATTTGCAGGAGCCATTATGGAAGCCGCTCAGCACTGAGCAGCAGTGCAAAATCGTGCACCTGCTTGTGCTTCTTCTCAGCGGCCAAAGACGCTCACAGGCAGCCAGTTAACAATGGGGCAGGAACTTGGGAAGTTCGCTCCTGCCTGCTGCACCTCCACCGACGATCATCAGTAGAGGTATGAGCCTGAGGCTAAGAAAGGGAGGGCGGCAGAATGCAGAGCCTGGTGGCGGCGGCCTGCAATAATTTTGGAAGGGGGGTAGAGGTGGTGACCCAAATATAAACCAGGACCCCCATTTTTGGGCCAATTTTTGGGCCCAAAAATCCCAGTTTATATTCAAGTATATACGGTACATTAGAGAAAATTATGTGAGATACTCAGGCTGAATGTTTTGATAGTATGTAGAACTGAACTTGAGGACTTTCTTAAGAGATCAGACTCCATAGGTGACCCTTGAAGGGAAAAATGCTGGCCTAGTGCCTAACCCTCAGTAAGCCTAGTTCTAAGAGAGAGGTTGAAGAGGATTAGTTCATTTCTTTACTTATAGCAACCTGTGAACTACTGTCTGCCTCTGGAACAGGGCATTAATTGGGTAGGATATTTCTGCCCTATTCTTTTTTCTTCTAGGTGTAAGTTCTTCTGTACCACAGTATGGCTGGGAAACATCGTATCACCAAAGCTGCTCAGTTTACAACTTCTGTCTCTGTGCAGACAGAAAATGTTATCCAGGCAGAGGGAGTAGTTCCATGTATAAGCTGTCTTCAGCTTGAATCCCTCATGAAGGAAGTAAAAGAACTGAGGGAGGAAGTGGCAAGATTGAGAAGCATCCATGGAAATGAGATGTACATTTTTGAAAAGTTCATGAGATGTCGAAGATTTCCAGTAGTGGGGAAGAAGAGGCTGTGCTGAGAGAAGACAGCTGGACTCAGATTACGGAACACTGCAAGATTGATACTGTGACTACCCCCGCCCTTGAACTGAAGAACAGGTATGTTGTTCTGGAAGTGAAGGAGATGAGAGCAACCCAAGGAGAGGAAGGACCAGAGCTTGAAATCCCAAAAAGTACTGGATCCGTAACCACTAGTTGGCAATTCCCTTCTGAAGGGTACAGAAATGTCCATCTGCAAACTAGACATGATGTCACGAGTGATATGCTGTTTGCCTGGAGCCAAAATCCAAGATGTTACGGAAAGCTTGCCGAGACTCATCAAGCCTGACTACTATCCAATGCTGCTCATCCACATTGGCACTAATGATAGAAACATAGAAACATAGAAAGGTGACGGCAGAAAAGGGCCACAGCCCATCAAGTCTGCCCACTCTACTGACCCACCCCATTAAGTCTGAGTGCTGATGACTTAGTTCCTTAGCTCGACCCTCGTAGGGATCCCACGTGGATATCCCATCTATTCTTAAAGTCGAGCACGTTGGTGGCCTTGACCACCTGCATCGGAAGTTTGTTCCAATGATCCACCACCCTTTCCGTGAAGAAGTACTTCCTGGCGTCACCACTAAATTTCCCTCCTCTGAGTTTAAGCGGGTGCCCCCTTGTGACCGAGGGTCCCATGGGAAAGAATATGTCGTTTTCCATCTCGACACGACCTGTGACGTATTTAAATGTCTCAATCATGTCACCCCTTTCCCTGCGCTCCTCTAGAGTATAGAGCTGCAATTTGCCCAGTCTTTCTTCGTATGAGAGACCCTTGAGTCCGGAGACCATTCTAGTGGCCATACGCTGGACCGACTCGGCTCGAAGCACATCTTTACGGTAATGCGGCCTCCAGAATTGCACACAGTATTCCAGATGAGGTCTCACCAATGATCTGTAAAGTGGCATGATGACTTCAGGTTTGCGGCTGACGAAGCTTCTCTTGATACATCCCATCATTTGCCTTGCCTTGGATGAGGCCTTCTCTACTTGTTTGGCAGCCTTCATGTCTGCACTGATGATAACTCCCAAGTCCCGTTCTTCTGAAGTCCTAGCTAGTGCTTCTCCATTCAAGGTGTATGTTCTGCATGGATTTCTACTGCCAAGATGCATGACCTTACACTTCTTAGCGTTGAAACCCAGCTGCCATGTCGAGGACCAGATTTCTAACGTGATCAGATCTTGCGTCATACTATCCACGAGATTGCTTTCACTTACTATATTACACAGTTTGGCGTCGTCAGCGAACAGTGTTACTTTACCCTGAAGCCCCCGGGTCAAGTCCCCTATGAATATGTTGAAAAGGGATGGTCCCAGGACTGATCCCTGCGGCACTCCGCTAGTCACCTCCGATGTCTCAGAGAGGGTGCCGTTGACCACCACTCTCTGAAGTCTTCCACTCAGCCAATCAGTGACCCATGCAGTTAGTTTCTCACCCAACCCCATCGATTTCATCTTGTTTAATAATCTGCGGTGCGGTACACTGTCAAAAGCTTTACTGAAATCCAAGTACACTATGTCTAGAGACTCTCCCGAGTCTAGCTTTCCTGTCACCCAGTTAAAGAAGCTGATAAGATTGGATTGGCATGACCTGCCCCTAGTGAATCCATGTTGACAGGTACCGCTGCGAACATGTCAAAAGTGATTTTGTGGCTCTGGGAGAGAAGGTAAAGCAGTCAGGTGCGTAGGTGGTATTCTTGTCCATCCTCCCTGTCAACAGTAAAGGCCAGGGAAGAGAAGCTCGCATCCTGGAGATGAATGCTACGTGGATGCTGCCATTGAGAGCGTTTTGGCTTCCTAGACCATGGGATGATCTTCCAAGGGCTGCTAAGCAGGGATGGTGTGCATCTATCTAAGAAGGGAAGAAGTGTCTTTGGCAGCAGGCTGGCTAATCTACTAAAGAGGGCTTTAAATTAGAAGTGATGGGGCAGGGTGATCAAAGCTCCTGGGTGAATATAAGCCCTCAGGAAAGTAAATCACTTAATACCTCTACACGGATCGGAAAAAGGGGCAATGTCTGGAAAGCAGTATATACTAATGCTCGAAGTATGGGAAACAAGATTCTGGATCTAGAAGCTGTGATGGAAGAAGAGGAGTTGGATATAGTAGCGATCACAGAGACATGGTTCATAGAGAACCATGACTGGGATGTAGTTATACCGGGCTATAATCTATTCAGGAAAGACAGGGTAGGAAGAAAAGGAGGAGGAGTAGCATTATTTGTTAAAGAACATATTAAAACCACACAATTGCAGGATCTGCAGGGCAAGGAAGATGCACTGTGGATCAATTTGGAAAGAGGAATGGTGAATATATTTACATTGGTGTGATATACAGATGGAAGAAGTGGACAGAGATTTAATAGCAGACATTCAGAATATATCTAAAAAAGGGGAGGTTTTAGTAATAGGTGATTTTAACATGCTGGATGTTGATTGGGGTATCCCTATTGCAAGGTCTTCTAGAAGTAGGGAGATTCTGGATTTTCTACCAAGAAGAACTGTTCTAGCAGCTGGTAATGAAACCCACACGGGATGGGGGTCATACTGGACTTAGTGCTTACAAACGGGGAAAGTGTTTCTGATGTTACTTTGGGTGATCATTTGGCATTCAGTGATCATTGCATGGTATGGTTTAATATTAAGATGGGTATTGTCACCAACCGGCTCAGGACAATGGCCCTGAGTGGCTGGGACAAGGGAGTTGTGCTCTTGTGAGCCGCGGAGGGCTGCACAAGGAAAATTAATGGAAGAAAAATACTGCCACACCAGGAAAGTGTAGTCGCTTAAATCAATTCAGAATTTATTCTTTCATTGGAACTTAAACAAAAACTCGGTCAGGATGTTTCATGCGTTTAGAAGATAGTCCCCAAACAATGGTAGCAAGAAACAAAACAAAACAGCAAACTGTCCCAAAGTGGAAATGTTCAAAATTTCAAGTCTTTTCCTAAGATTCAGGCTATTGGCTTCAGCCCCTATTCATTTCCAAGCAATGAAAAACAAAATATTCAAAATACAAACAGTTCTTGAATTGACTACCACAGCACTAGTCAGAGCAACGGCTGTGACTTACCCAGCTGCTAGAATGCTGGGCAGGTAGTGCGCTTCACGTGTTGATAAACTGCCAAACAGGCCCAATATCCCACCACAAAATACGTGAGGCGAACCCCCACTACCTGGGCTGGTAACAGTCCTTTCTCATGGAAGAGAAACACAAAGAAAAAAAAACCTTCACAAAAGTCTTTCAATCTTTTGGAGCTCTTGATTACTAAAGCTCCCACAGGGCAATGCATAACCATGGAAGTCCTTCATATAATAAGGTCACAGCTACTCACATTTATTCCTCGAGCGGCTTGCCTTCCAGGAAGCCCACTTCCATTGGAAGAATTTCACTCATTGGAGCTGCAGAAGAATCTAGGTCAATTTCCATGGCTTGGGATTCTTCATTCTCCTTGAAAGCAGATTCTTCTCCGGCTTCCATCAGCTCCATACATTCAAGTGGAGAACTGCCATCAGTATCTCCCAGCCCTGAGCTCTCCTGCTTGTCCTGTGCCTCTCCTCCTTTTAAATGACTTCCCAGGAGCTTTCCTCTCTGGGTAACTAGTTTGCAGCCCCGCCCCCAACCCTCAGGTGGGAAGTATTTCCTATCAGCAACCCTGGGCCTGAGAGGGGGATGGGCGCTCTGCACTCGTGCTCTCTGACTCCCTCTAGAGAGCAAGGGAGAAATAGCATCAGGAGAATCAAAAAAGGTTTTCTGTAACACTGGGGGAAGGGTTGGCCTTTAAACTGGGCTCTGCACTAGGGACACACCTAGAAGGCATAGGCTGCTTGCCACAGTATAGAGAGGGCTCATTCAAAAGCAAAGGTTCTAGACTTTAAAAAAAACTAACTTTGTTTGGATGGGGGTTTACATCAAGGAATTATTGTGTGGATGGGAACATCTAGAAGGAGTGGAAATATGGTGGGCAAAACTGAAAGGAGCGATTGTAAGGGCGACAAACCTTTTTGTGAGGCATGTAAGTAAAAGTAAGAGGAAAAGATGGCCACTTTGGTTCTGAAAAGTAGGAGCTGAGAAGGTAAGAAATAAGACATTAGTTTTCACAAACTACAAAAGATCGCAGAAAGAGGAAGACAGGCAAAAATATCTGGCTGGTTGTGTAGTCAGGGAAGAAAAGATGCAAATGGAAGAAAAAAATAGCTGACATGGTAAAACGGGGAGATAAGACATTTTTTAGATATATTAGTGATAGGAAGAAGTGCAAAAGTGGCATTGTGAGACTCAAAAGGGGAAGGAGAAGAATATGTAGAAGCTGATAAAGAAAAGGCCAGATATTTCTGTTCTGTGTTCACGACTGAAGCACCGGGAGCGGGACCACAGAAGACAAACGTGAATAGGGATGGAGGAGTAATAGACCCTGATCGATTTTCAGAGGGTTGTGTTCACGAGGAGCCAGCTAAAATAAAGGTAGACAAAACAACGGGGTCGGATGCTGTACATCCTAGGGTGCTGAAGGAATTTAGGGAAGTTCCGGTAGCTCTGCTGACTGACCTTTTCAACGAGTCTCTAGAGTCAGGAGTGGTACCGGAGGACTGGCGGAGGGTGGATGTGGTCCCTCTCCACATACATAGAAGTAAGGAAGAAGTAGGGAATTATGGGCAGATAAGTCTGAATTCTGTGGTAAGCAAATTAATGGAAATACTTTAAAACAGAGAATGGTCAAGTTTCTGGAATCCTGTGGATTACAAGACTGGAGGCAACATGGATTCACTAGAGGTAGGTCTTGTCAGACAAATCTGATCATTCTTTGACTGGGTGACCAGAGAATTGGATAGAGGATGTGCGCTAGAGGTGGTGTATTTAGATTTTAGCATGCCTTTGACAGTGTTTCACACAGACGTCTAATAAATAAACTGAGTGTCCTCAGGATGGGTCCCAAAGTGACAGGCTGGGTCAAGAACTGGTTGAGTGGAAGGCGACAGAGGGTAGTGATCAATGGAGATCGCTTTGAGGAAAAGGATGTTACCAGTGGTGTGCCTCAAGGTTCTGTTCTTGGGCCTGTTCTTTTTAACATTTTTATAAATGATATTGCTGAAGGGTTGTTGGGTAAGATTTGCCTCTTTGCGGATGATACCAAAATCTGCATTAGAGTAGACATGCTGGATGGTGTGAATAACATGAAGAAAGACCTGGCAAAGCTTAAAGAATGGTCTGAAATTTGGCAGCTAAAATTTAATACTAAAAAATGCAAGGTCATGCATTTGGTCTGCAAAAACCCGAGGGAACAGTACAGATTAGGGAATGAAGAACTTATGTGCACGACAGAAGAGCGGGGCTTGGGTGTGATTGTATGTGATGATCTTAAGATGGCCAAACAGGTTGAAAGGATGTTAGGTTGCATATGGAGAGGTATGGCTAGTTGGAAAAAGGAGGTATGGATGCCCCTGTATAAGACTTGGTGAGATCTCATTTAGAATATTGTGTACAATTCTAACATAGTAACATAGTAGATGACGGCAGATAAAGACCCGAATGGTCCATCCAGTCTGCCCAACCTGATTCAATTTAAATTTATTTATTTATTTTTATTTTTTTTCTTCTTAGCTATTTCTGGGCAAGAATCCAAAGTTTTACCCGGTACTGTGCTTGGGTTCCAACTGCCGAAATCTCTGTTAAGACTTACTCCAGCCCATCTACACCCTCCCAGCCATTGAAGCCCTCCCCTGCCCATCCTCCACCAAACGGCCATACACAGACACAGACCGTGCAAGTCTGCCCAGTAACTGGCCTAGTTCAATATTTAATATTATTTTCTGATTCTAAATCTTCTGTGTTCATCCCACGCTTCTTTGAACTCAGTCACAGTTTTACTCTCCACCACCTCTCTCGGGAGCGCATTCCAGGCATCCACTACCCTCTCCGTAAAGTAGAATTTCCTAACATTGCCCCTGAATCTACCACCCCTCAACCTCAAATTATGTCCTCTGGTTTTACCGTTTTCCTTTCTCTGTAAAAGATTATGTTCTACATTAATACCCTTTAAGTATTTGAACGTCTGAATCATATCTCCCCTGTCTCTCCTTTCTTCTAGGGTATACATATTCAGGGCTTCCAGTCTTTCCTCATACGTCTTCTGGCGCAAGGCTCCTATCATTTTCGTCGCCCTCCTCTGGACCGCCTCAAGTCTTCTTACGTCTTTCGCCAGATACGGTCTCCAAAACTGAACACAATACTCCAAGTGGGGCCTCACCAATGACCTGTACAGGGGCATCAACACCTTCTTCCTTCTACTGACTACGCCTCTCTTTATACAGCCCAGCATCTTTCTGGCAGCAGCCACTGCCTTGTCACACTATTTTTTCGCCTTTAGATCTTCGGACACTATCACCCCAAGGTCCCTCTCCCTGCCCATGCATATCAGCTTCTCTCCTCCCAGCATATACGGTTCCTTCCTATTATTAATCCCCAAATGCATTACTCTGCATTTCTTTGCATTGAATTTTAGTTGCCAGGCATTAGACCATTCCTCTAACTTTTGCAGATCCTTTTTCATATTTTCCACTCCCTCTTCGGTGTCTACTCTGTTACAAATCTTGGTATCATCTGCAAAAAGACACACTTTTCCTTCTAACCCTTCAGCAATGTCACTCACAAACATATTGAACAGGATTGGCCCCAGCACCGAACCCTGAGGGACTCCACTAGTCACCTTTCCTTCCTTCGAGCGACTTCCATTAACCACCACCCTCTGGCGTCTTTCCGACAGCCAGTTTCTGACCCAGTTCACCACTTTGGGTTCTAACTTCAGCCCTTCAAGTTTGTTCAACAGCCTCCTATGAGGAACTGTATCAAAGGCTTTGCTGAAATTCAAGTAAATTACATCTAGCATATGTCCTCGATCCAGCTCTCTGATCACCCAATCAAAAAAATTCAATCAGGTTCGTTTGGAGGCACATCTTCAAAAAGATATAAAAAGGATGGAGTCGGTCCAGAGAAAGGCTACTAAAATGGTATGTGGTCTTTATCATAAGGCGTATGGGGACAGACTTAAAGATCTCAATCTGTGTACCTTGGAGGAAATGCGGGAGAGGAGAGATATGATAGAGATGTTTAAATACCTACGTAATATAAATATGCATGAGTCGAATCTCTTTAATTTGAAAGGAAACTCTGCAATGAGAGGGCATAGGATGAAGTTAAAAGGTGATAGGCTCCGGAGTAATCTAAAGAAATACTTTTTTACAGAAAGGGTGGTAGATGCATGGAACAGTCTCCCAGAAGAGGTGGTGGAGACAGAGACTGTGTCTGAATTCAAAAGGGCCTGGGATAGGCACATGGGATCTCTCGAAGAGAGAAAGAGATAATGGTTACTGCAGATGGGCAGATTAGATGGGCCATTTGGCCTTTATTTATCATGTTTTTATGTTTCTATGTTTCTCTAAGGTTATACCTATACATTGTATCCAGCACCAGAGCCTTAGAACGGGACTCTGCAGTGCCTCCAGTGGCCACAGTCCAATATTACACTAGCGTGTGACTCAGGAAGGAGTCACCCTTCAGGGTTTACAGGAACTATACAAAAACCACCAACACAGTTCCAGGATGATAACAAAAGTAAATTTACTAGTCAAAAATAAAGTTCAGAATGGCTCAATCTCCCAACATTCTACCAAAAAAATGCACATAACAAAAAGAAATGTCCAGCAGAAAACTCTGGCAACATTCAGGATTTTCACTCCCAGTAGAAACAGTTCTCCCTGTGATTTACTCTTTCACAGAGCTGCTTTTCAGGTAAGCACAGTTCAGAGCACCAACATTCAAGTCCTGGAGAATATACTTTCTCACTCAAATATTCCTAGCAAAAGCACAGAAAGCCTCTAGCCTAAAATGGAGCAGGGATGGGCAAAGAGGAGTGTCTCAAGTTTGCTTAGAAAAAACATTAACTGCTTTTTAAAATTCCCACCCAGATGGAAGCAAATTTCTCCCCACAACACTCCCAGCTTTTCAATAAAGTGCACAGTTCAGGAAGTTCATGAATATGACTGGGAGCAGAAAAAGAACCCAGCCAACAATAGTAGGGAAAAAACCTCACAGTCTTTTGCTCATCTAGAGCTGATTGCCACTCCTACTTCCATCAGCACTGCACAAATCTTCAGCAGTCAGTTCCCCTTGCAACTCCATGGGCATCTCCTCATCAGTTGCTTGTAACTCTGAAGTGGCTTCAGCTTCATCCACTTCCATGGGCACACAGGCATTAACCTTGCTTGAGCCAGGCAGCTCCTCCCCAGGGAGAGCTCTAAGCTTCCTCCCTAACCTGCCTAACAGCTTGTTGAGCACTGCTGGCTTTTCAAGGGGGAAGACACACCTGAGTCAGTAACTAGCTGCTCCTCTCTTTGGCTCCCCCGGTCATGACCTGGATAATAGGTATTCTGCTTGCTCTCAGGTCTGGCTTTATACCCCTGGGTCTTAGCTCTGCTGTATTCATGAGGAAGTTTGTGTAGCGTTTTCCCAACCCCCGGCTCTGAGTTGCTAGCAGACTCACGGAGATCCAAATGGTGGTGGGGCCGAGTCCTGGGCACCCCCTTAGGTTTCCTGTCCCCTTTCCTTCTGGCACCCACAGGGACCTTGGCAGGCACTGAGTCTGCTGGTCACAACCTGTACTTTTGGGGTATTGCTAGTTGTTACCCAGCATGATTCCTAACTAACTTGAGTAACTGAACAATGTATGATTGTCACTTAAAATGCAACAGTTGTGATATAAAGAAAAGAAGATAGCATGTGATGTTGAGGACATCATCTTTTTTTTTTATTATTTCTTTATTCATTTTTTCATATTACAACAAGTGTATCAGAAAAATACATATAATCTTATAAACACACACTTGATTTTCCTTCATGAATACTTTAAGTACAATATATCATATTTATATTCATATTTTTATAATGTTTTAGATAATATGTAAATAATTTAATATGTATGACAAATATAAATAAAATAAAAAAGCCCCCCCAAGCCCTCCCTTCCTATTTCAGAAAATCTAACCTAATACTTCAAAATGCATTAATTAATTCATACATATTGTGAGGTAAATAAAATAATACCCACCCACATCCCCACTTAACAAATCTCTTATTATGGGAAAATGATATTAATCATTACAAAAATCTGCTAATGGTCTCCAAATCTTCAGACATCATCTTAAAGCCATGGGAAATGTAACGGGAAGAAAAAATAATGCATTTAAAGCAGACAAATTGATGAGGAAATGCTGGGGGACTGCATGGGGGATCGGCCCATGCACAGAACAGGAAGCTTGGGGGAAGCTAAACAATAGCAGTAGTCTTATTAAGAGCCCTGACTGCTATTGTGAACTAGAAGAGAGCAGAGAGTTTAAGCAACACATAGAATTAGTGAAGAAATGGTGTGTTGTTGCTGAGTAAAAATTTGTATCTTTTGTTCTGGAGTTTGGATGTGTATGACAGGGTGGAGTACTTATCACTGGCCTGTGGAGGGAGCTTGAGCAGTGGAGCTCATTCAGCCTGAGAGGAAAGCTAATTTGCATAAGAGCTGCAAATACTGCCAGGAACTGTCCACTCACCCTGAGTAGATTGTGGTGCTGAAAAGAACAGTTCTCAGCACAGAGACCTCAGAAGGTAAGGAGTTCTTTTGGGAGTTGGGAAGAGGAATGCTGGCTTTGGTCTAACTCCTGAAGGCCACTGCTGACAGGGGGCTTGGTTGAACATAGAAGAGTTACCAGGCTGCACACCCTCCCACCACTGGCCTTCCATTCTCAACTGTGGCCAGTGGTGGGAGGGTCTGCAAGGACCTATACACTAGGAGAGAAATCTGGCCCTATAATGAAGCTCAGTGGTGGGAGTATCTGCAAGGAAAGTGAAGAAGTAACCAGGGACTTGGAGCTGGAGTCAAGGGGCTTAGGCTTGACAACCAGAGGTGGAACCAGTGAAGGAAAATTCAGGAGTTTCCACAGTGCATGAATCAGTGAGAAGACAACTGAGGGGCTGGGAGAGCCTACAGTGTGTGTGTGCCGGATAAGACGACTAAATGATGGAGCAGCTAGGAGGCCTCGGTGTGTGTATCGGCAAGAAGATGACTGAGGGGCTGGGACAGCCCTTAGTGTATGTGTATCGCAATGGGTAGAGAAAGGAGTTTGAGATATTCCAGATCTCTCACGTTCTCTTCCTGCCCCAAGGTCTAGCTTCTCTCCCCTCTTTTTTCCCTACAACACCTCGCAGGTCTCTGCATCTCTCTTCCTTCCTTCTCTCCCCTGCCCGTCCCCCTCCCCCCAACCCATAGCCAAGGTTCTCTCCCTTCTCCAGGACCTGACACTTTTATCTCCCTCCCAATCCCATGATTCTCCTCCCAGCCCGGGTCTACCGAGGTCTCTGGTGGTCCAGCGGGGTCTTCGTGACATGAGCACAAACCTCTCGCTCCTGCCTCCATGTGGCTATCTTCTAAAATGGATGCTGTGACCTTTTGCGGCTGCTCACAGCATTTTCTGTACAACCACGGCAGCCATTTTAGAAGACGATCGTGCTCTTGCCACAAAGATCCCCCCCCCCCCAGTGGTCCACTAAGTACCTTGGTAGGCCCAGGGGGGAATCATAGGCTTGGGAGGAAGATTAAAGTGTTGGGGCCTGGAGAACTGCAGTCACATGGTAGAAGAGTTGCAGGTTGTCGACCCCTGGTCTAGTAAGTAAAGTTTTCCCTTTAACAGAATGCTGTACTTTAGACATAATAAATTACATGTTGAAATTACATAAAAAAATTATCAGACCATGGAACAAATTCCCAGATACAGTCAGAAACTTGTAAAAAGTTATTTCCTAAATCCAGGTTAAAGTCTATAAAGAATGTCCCTTTTCATGAGTCAGCTGAATAGGAATTGATTTAAATTGTAACAATTTCATATAAGATTTAAAAGCTGAAATATTGCTACCTGAGTCATCTTCTAAATGCAAGTTTAGGATTTTAGGTCCCCAATAATTAGTAATCTAGATAACTTACACCCCCACCCCATGTCTAAAGCACTTGCAGATGTACCCAAGGAAATTCTACATAGACTTTCAAACGACAGTTCCATGTTGACTTTATTTCAGCTTCTTCCCTCTGATTCCACCTTTTTTAGGATATCTGTAAAAGTACTCACTGTGAATACTGTGGCATTGGGGGGTGGGGGGTTAGCAGGATTTTACCCTTGAGCCAATAGCTTGAAAACCTTTAAAATAGCCCTCCATATAGCTTCCTTTATTTGAGCTAGAGCAGAGTTGCTCCATTCTGGTCCTTCACATCCACAGGCAGGCCAGGTTTTCAGGATATCCACAATGAATATGCATGAGAGAGATTTGCATACCAAGGAGGCACTACATGCAAATCTTTCTCATGCATATTCATTTCGGATATCCTGAAAACTTGGCCTGCATGTGAACCTCAAAGACCAGAATTGAGTAGCTCTGGTCTAGAGCAGTGCTCGCTGTGGACCAGTGCCGGTCCACAGAAATTTCCTGCCATTCCACAGAGCCAGCATGTGCATCAGGCCCAAAACAGTGTTCTTCAACTGCCTTCTCTTCAAGCCAGCTCCCTCTTCCTCACTGATTCACTGCACAAAGCCACGAGCAATGGCTCCTACGCACGTCCTGCGCCTGAACCAGAAGCCTTCTCTCTCACATTGCAACGTCAGAGGGAAGGCTTCCAGATGAGGCACGGGACACGCAAGGAGCCACTGCCCACAGTTTTGTACACTTCATCAGTGAGGAAGATAATACCGGGGCGGCATAAAATGGCCAGGTGGGAGCAGGCCAGAAGGTAAGGTAAACCATGGAGGGAGGGAGACAACAAAGGTAGGGGGGAATGATTTTATTTTTGAATTTAGTGATTTAATTATGTCAATTTTGAGAATTTACATCTGCTGTCAGTGTGCTTTGTGTAGTTTAATTTTGTGGTTAACCATTATGTGTTGTTAATAAGATTATATTGTGTATCTGTGAAAAATGAATGGAAAAAATAGTGTTACAATTAGTACTATTATGGGGGCGGGGTCTGGGGTGGAGATTGGGTAGAGATGGGCAGGGTCTGGCCCACGACTTAACCCAGTGTTCTTCAACTGCTGGTCCACAAACAGATGCCGGTCCACAGAATAATTATTTTATTTCTGCCGGTCCATAGGTGTAAAAAAGTTGAAAAACACTGGTCTAGAGGGTCAAAAACTTAATGATCCCTTATCTACTGGCAGAAGACTTGTTTAGTTTTCCATAATTTTTCTTTGTTATTGATTTAACAATTATAAGTTTGAGCAGTTCTCACATTCTTGTATTGCTTAATTATTTTAGTGATTTGGGAATATTGGTACTTTGTTAATCATTTGATCAGTTTTATTAGAAAAATACCAGACTTGTTCAGAATTATGTTAACTGAATGAAAGATCTTACCCAAAGTAATTTCATACTCGTTCTTTATAGCAGACAGCAAGGGCTTGTAGGTTTTGAAGTCCTCTATGAAAAACTCAAAAACTTCTCTATAGGGCTAAAGGAGGAAAATATTAGATATTATTTTGACAGAGGACAGATGACTTGAATCAAGATATAAACATTATATACCACAAAAAGTGCAATAATATTCATGTGTGAGGAAGGGTCATCCATTAATCGAAACTGAATTAAGTCTTGGAGTAATAATACATGTTGGTCCTTGTTTACTAAGCTTTGCTAAGATTTTGCAGTTAGTTACTCTGTGGTAACTATAAAACTACTGTTAACTATTAAGAGTATCCCCATCATTTTGCTCTGAAGTTAACAGAGAAAAACAAATTACTTACCTGTAGATCTCCGTGGCCAGCAGGATAAGTGGACCTCACTGATTTCACAGAATAAGTGACATCACTAATAGAGCACACAGCTTTTCCAGCTTAGTAAGTATATAGGTGCCAGCTGTATTTAATCTTCCTCTCCATGTTCCAAGTTTAGTGGGATCTGCCTGTTTCCATCAACTATATATTGGCATTTCCTGTGTAGTTTGTTTATTTTCGTTTTTAGCATGTTTTTTATTTCTTTATGATTTGATTAAATTAGGCTTCTTGGATTACTGCAACTAATTTATTTTATTTTATTTATTAATTTTTTCTTTTACCTTTCTGTCATGAATATTTGGTATTGTTTTCCTTTTTAATTGATGTGCACTGCACTGACGTATCGAAGAGCAGTATATAAATATAAAATAAACATATATGCTGTCTCGCATCGGGTGGGGCACTGCAAAAGCATGATTTGACTGGCTTTTCATGACTTTTAGGGGCCCCTTCCCTCCAATACAATCATAGAAAAAATTTTGGTTACATCAGAATATTTTGAAAATCACAATAAGCTCTCTTTGGAATTGGATTCAAAACCCATTTATCTTGTGGCATAATCACCAGTTGTGTACCTTCTCTCCTGCATGCCCACAAACAGTCTCCTGATGTGGATAGGAACATTCAGTGAAGTCATATTGGCATCAGGTACTACTGTAAAAGGATTTTCAGACTATTATGTATAGTGTATTTAGCTGTAATAGTAAACCTAGTATTACATGTATACCTACATAGGACAACTGATTTGGTATAAACATCCTAAATAATAAATCCTTACCCCCGCATGTGCTTTTAAAACTGCATGATCCCTGCCGCTGTGATTTCTGATCCGTGGCTGTGTTCCATTTTAGAACGTGGCAGCAGGGATCACTCTAGCCACTCCCCTCATCCCGCCCTCACTCACCAACCGCTGGAGGAAGCGCAGGCAAGCTCTCTCCCTGCCCGCGTCCTCACCGCCCCAAATGGTGCTGGCGGCGGCGGCTGCCGGGAGGAGGGCTTCGTGGAGCGCCGCCACCTGCCAACACCTTCACAGTCTCCTGAGCCATGTCTTCGCCACCCCGATTTCCGGGCGTGGTGGCCACCATTGCGCTCAGGGTGAAACTGCTTCCGACGTCTTCACGTTTCCGGCGCATGCAGGCATGTCAGTGGTGGCAAAGGAGGGTGTCGTGCGATGCAGGCGGGGATCGGAAAGGGTAAGGGAGCTGGCCAGAAACAAGTCAGTGGGGGTTGGGCTGGGAGGGGAGAGAAGCAATCTGCTTCGGGTGCTTCAAGGCCTGGCTTCTTCGGGCAGCAAAGCGTTTACAATTCGCTGCTGTTGCCGGCTTTAGACCTTCCTCTCTGGCGGGTCCTGTCTACTTTCTGTTTTCATGAAGACCCGACCCGACTGAGAAGAAGACCTGAAGCCAGCAACAGCAATGAATTGTGAATGCTGCTGCTGCCCGATGAAGTTCAAGGAGGAAAGGGAGCAGAGGGGGAGATAATGGCTTGGAGGGAAGAAGAGATGGCAGGACATGGAGAAGCCCTCTTGCCCCGCGGCACCCCAATGTTCCCCGATGACATCGGGGCAAGAGGGAGCCCAAGCCTTCCTGCCCCGGTCACCCGCGGCACACCCGATTACGATCAGGCCAGGAGGGAGCCCAAGCCCTCCTGGCCTCTCGTCCCCCACCCCCTTATACGATCGGGCAAGAGGGAGCTCAACCCCTCCTGCCCAGGCAGACCCCCTACCCCCCACCCCCCACTACAATATGGGCAGGAGGGATCCCAGGCCCTTCTGCCCGCACCACAACCCCCCCAACGTCCGCCCCCCCCAACCCCCCGATCAGCCCCCCCGCTGACCCGCAACCCTCCGCCAACCCCATGACCCCCCCTACACCCAATCCCACCCTGTAAAATGTTGGCCAGATGGACGGGTGCCAACCCGGCACATGTGCCAAAGGCCTCGCCCACAGGAGGGGCCTAAGATTCCCGGGCCTATTCTGGTTGGCCCAGGTGCATTAGGCCCCACCTTTGGGCAGGGTTTCAGATGCCTGGGCCTATCCGGTCCCATTCTGCAGCCGGCTGGCCTGCCGGACGGGCAAGTTTGGCACCCGTCCGTCCGGCCAACATTTTACAGGTATGGGGGGTGGGAGGTTGCGGTTCAGTGGAGGGGATGATTGGTGGTTCGGTCATTGGGAGGGGTTGTGTTGAGGGCAGGAGGGCCTGGGATCCCTCCTGCCCGTACTGTAGTGGGGGGTGGGGGGTAGGGGGTCCGCCTGGGCAGGAGGGGTTGGGCTACCTCCTGCCTGATCATGTAGGGGGCGAGAGGCCAGAAGGGCTTGGGCTCCCTCCTGGCCTGATCGTAATCGGGGGGGGGGGGGTGCCGCGGGTGCCCGGGGCAGGAAGGTTTGGGCTCCCTCTTGTCCCGATGTCGTTGGGGTACATTGGGGTGCCGCGGGGCAAGAGGGCTTGGGCTCCCTCTTGCCCCGATGTGTGGGGGAGATGTATCATGGCAGGAGAGATGCCTCATCTCCCCTACCGCGATGCCATCACTCCTCTACCCGAACTGCCGCAGCCCACGGCAGGAGAGATAGGGCATCTCTTCTGACGCGGATCGTAGCAGTTCAGATAGAGGAGTGATGGCATTGCGGTTGGGGAGATGAGGCATCTCTCCTGCTGCGATCATTGCTGTAGGGGGTAGGCAGGTTGCTGGGGCCGCTGAGCTGATTGCAACAGCCACGATCAGCTGAGCAGCCCCTTTTTCGGCACAGACCTGTTTTGACTTTGTCTAAGTCAAAACGTATATGTGCCGACTAGGCAACTTGCGTAAGGTTTTGGTTATACCTGCTGCACGCCTAGGTGTAGGTCGGCCCACCTTCCGCCCACCGCCTGCCCTGCCGTCGGTGAACGTTGAGGTGCCGCGGGGCAAGAGGGCTTGGGCTCCCTCTTGCCCCGATGTTGTTGGGGAACGTTGGGGTGCCGCGGGGCAAGAGGGCTTGGGCTCCCTCTTGCCCCGATGTTGTTGGGGAACGTTGGGGTGCCGCGGGGCAAGAGGGCTTTCTGTCTGTCTTTCTTTCTTTCTGTTTCTCTTCTCTCGGCTGTCCACCACAACCCCTTCCCTGCTCCCCCTGTCCAGCAGTAGCCTTTCTACCTTCTTTTTACCTCCCCCCTGGCCAGCAGCACCCCTTCACTGCTCCCCCTGTCTAGCAGCAGCCCTTCTCCCTTCGTTTTACCTCCCCCCTGTCCAGCAGCACCTCTTCACTGCTCTCCCCTGTCCAGCAGCAGCCCTTCTCCCTTCGTTTTATCTCTCCCCTGTCCAGCAGCACCTCTTCCTTGTTCCATAATACCTGCTCCCAAACTGCCGTTTCTACCCACCCTCCATCCCGGCTTCCTGTCCTCTTCTGACCCACTGGCATGAACTGCTGCCGCCACCGCTGCTCTTCATTCGCGTCTGCCCTCCTCTTCGAAGCCCTCCTCTATTTCTGTCTGACTGTCAATGTCCCTGCCCACTGTCTGTGCCGCTTCTCCCACCTACCTTTTTTTTTTCAATCACATTGTACAGTGAAGGGCAACCGGCGCATAGTAACCACTGCAGGATAGAGGAAACAGACATAGGCGCACTCGTACCAAACCGTCAAGCGCGTACACGCTGAACGTGCCGAAAGCGTGCACGCCGCATGCTTTAACATTTCTTTGCCAGCCATGGAGTTACGGATCACGGAGGCAGGGGTCATGCAAGTAAGAGTGTGCATGCCGCGCTTAGGATTTTATTATTAGTGATGGTTTATATAACTAAGAAACAACAGTTAGTGATCAGCAATACATCAAGGAGGAGGTGAAAATAAGGGCCAGGGATTGACATCACTACCCATTAAGCTTTGTAATTACACAATTAGTGTTTAATCAAGTGGGTTTTGGAGAACCTTTAGCCCTCTTTCCTGTACTGGACAATCTGAAGTGATTTGCCAGAGTTTTGTTAAAGTTTGCTTGTATCTGTTACAAATCAATTTTTGGCTTATTACCTGGGTACCTTGTCTCCCATTTTTCTTTGAATACCCCAAATAAGGTTACACGCAGAGTCTGTTTGTTTACATTTCCTTCAGTTAAATTATGTTGTTACAAAAGATTTTTTGAGAGAACTCTCTTTTCAAACTGCCAAATTGAATGGTTGGTTTGATAAAATTATGTTAGGATCCTCTTCTTATCTTGATTTTAGAAAATTATTGAAGACCCAACTATTTGAAAAATTTGTATCCTAACTGGTTTTCTCATTTAATAATTTTATGCTTCCGTTATGTAGTGTATTACCTTTTAAATTGCATTTTTACTGTATGTTCGGTTCTTATTTGTTGTAAACTGCTCAGAACCATTCTTTTAAATTGTACTTTTTTGTACAATTGTACTGTAGGATTAGTTCTTTTGTACTGTAGGATTAGTTTTGTTGTACAATTGTACTGTAGGATTAGTTCTTATTTATTTTTACATTGTTTAGAACTGTACTTTCCTTTTAAATTGTACTCTTCGCTGTATGACTAGTGCCTAGAATCATTTTTGGTTAGGCGGTATATAAAAAATAAAATTATTATTATTGTGGATGTTTCCAGTTTACCTCACTTCACCATCTTCTAGATCCTGCTAGTGAAGCTTACACTATCACCTGTGCAGTGTTAAAGTCAACATGGGAGGGATACCAATGTTATGCCGCTACTCATAAAACCATCACTGGACCTTACCTGCTCTTCCAATTATCAACCTATTTCCCTCCTCTCCTCCTTATCCAAGTACTTGAATGTGCTGTTCACTGCTGCTGTCTTGACTTTCTCTCATCTCAAACTATCCTTGACCTGCTTCAATGCCACTGTCCAGATTCTTATTAATGGTGACCTTACCTCCCGCTTTAACTTGGAAAGAAGAACCTGATAAGACTGCCCCCATTGCTTATCTTTTTGTACTTTCTTTGGAAACATTGGCAGCACAGATTTGGAGAGCTTCCTCGAACACTGGTATACTCATTGGTTAACATGAGTTTAAAATTAATCCCCGGGACCAGATGGCATCCATCCAAAGGTAATCAAGGAACTAAAAGGGGCTAAAGCTGAACTGCTTCAACTAATAACCAATCTATCAAATTGGGAAGGATTCCGGAAGACTGGAAGGTGGCGAATATTACGCCGATCTTCAAGAAAGGTTCGAGGGGAGATCCGGGAAACTACAAACCGGTGAGTCTGACCTCGGTACCAGGAAATATGGTAGAGGCGCTGATAAAAGACCGCATCATTGAGCACATTGACGGACACAATCTGATGAGGACCAGCCAGCATGGCTTCATCAAAGGAAGATCTTGCTTGACGAACTTGCTGCATTTCTTTAAGGGAGTAAACAGGCGGATAGACAAGGGTGATCTGGTCAACATTGTATATCTGGATTTTCAGAAGGTGTTCGACAAGGTTCCACATGAACGACTACTTCGAAAAATTGCGATCCATGGAATTGAGGGTGAAATACTCACATGGATTAAAAACTGGCTGACGGATAGGAAAAAGAGAGTGGGGGATAAATGGACAATACTTGGGCCCGTGCTCTTCAACATATTTATAAATGATCTGGAAATTGATACGATGAGTGAGGTGATTAAATTTGCAGATGATACAAAGTTTTCAGAGTAGTGAAGACGCAGGAGGATTGCGAAGATCTGAAACATGACAAACATGCTCGAGAAATGGGCTGTGACATGGCAAATGAGGTTCAAAGTGGATAAGTGTAAGGTGATGCATGTCGGTAACAAAAATCTTATACACAAATACAGAATGTCCGGGGCAGTTCTTGGAGAGACTCCCCAGGAAAGAGACTTGGAGTATTGGTCGACAAGTCGAAGAAGCCGTCCACGCAATGTGTGGCGGCGGCGGCGAAAAGAATGCTAGGAATGATTAAGAAGGGAATCACGAACAGATCGGAGAAGGTTATCATGCCGCTGTACTGGGCCATGGTACGCCCTCACCTGGAATACTGCGTCCAGCACTGGTCACTGTACATGAAGAAAGACATGGTATTACTTGAAAGGGTCCAGAGAAGAATGAATAAAATGGTAAAGGGGCTGGAGGAGTAGCTGTACAGTGAGAGATTAGAGAAACTGGGCCTCTTCTCACTTGAAAAGAGGAAACTGAGAGGGGACATGATAGAAACATTCAAGATACTGAAGGGAATAGACTTAGTAGATAAAGACAGGTTGTTCACCCTCTCCAAGGTAGGGAGAACGAGAAGGCACTCTCTAAAGTTAAAAGGGGATAGATTCCGTACAAACGTAAGGAACTTCTTCTTCACCCAGAGAGTGGTGGAAAATTGGAACGTTCTTCCAGAGGCTGTTATAGGGGAAAAACACCCTCCAGGGATTCAAGACAAAGTTAGACAAGTTCCTGCTGAAACAGAACGTACGCAGTTAGGGCTCTGGTCTTTGATCTAAGAGCCACCGTGGGAGCAGACTGCTGAGCACAATGGACCACTGGTCTGACCCAGCAGTGGCAATTCTTATGTTCTTATTTGCGAATGATATGCTTATTGGGTACTGCTACTTGAGGGCTCCCTCAGCTTATCTCAACTATTAGGAGTTTTGGGTCATCTTCGGGCCTGCAAATCAACTTTGAGAAATCAGAAGCCATAGTGGTATCCAATAATTGTAGGGCTTACTCTGGTCCTTTGTTTCCTCTCCAGTGGTCGAAGGGACCCTTGAAATATCTAGGGGTATTTTTGCATAAGGATAGTAAAAATATTTTGGATAACTGCATACTATTAAGAATTTGTGTCATCGCTGGAGGGATTTTACAGTATCTTTTCTCAGTTGGGTTGCCTTAGTTAAAAATGGTTTTGCTTCCTAAGATACTGTATCCCTTACTGATGCTGCCCCTGTGGGTCAAGAGCAAAGATGAAGGCTGGTATAGAGGGATAGTGACTTCTTTTATTTGGAAATCTAAATGAGCTTGTATTAGTTTCACTAAACTGGTTAGAGAAAGATCATCTGGGGAGTAAATTTACTGGATTTGCGACTTTACAATGTTGCAGCCTTACTTCAGTAGATACACGATCTCCACACTGGAGTCTACAAATTTGCTCCTGGTTATCTTTGGGTGGAGCTGGCTGCCCCTTGGTTGTTAACTAATTCCAAAAAACGGGGAGGATACCCTAGCACCCCCCCCCCTCCCATTCTCATCCGCCACTATGACCGTGCTAGCTTTAGAGCAGTGGTTTTCAACCTTTTTACACCCATGGACCAACAAAAACAAAATAATTATTTTGTGGACCGGCAAACTACTAGGACTAAAATTTAAAAACCCTGTTTCTGCCCCATCTCCGCGAGCTCGGTCACCTCAGTAACTATAGAAAAATAGACAAATATAGTGCAAAATATAGGCAGCAGATATAAATTCTCAAAACTGACACGTTTGAAAATAAAATCATTTTTCCTACCTTTGCTGTCTGGTGATTTCACGAGTCTCTGATTGCGTTTCAATCTGTCTGTGTATCCTTTCTTTCTTTCTGCACTCAGGCTCAAGAATTGTCCCTTTCTATTCCCTCCCTCTTTCCTTCCTATGTCCTTAGTGCCCCCGGTGCCTCCTTCCCATGTCTTTAGTGCCCCCAGTGCCTCTTTCCCAAGTCATTAGTGCCCCTTCCTGTCTTTAGTGCCCCCATTGCCTCCTTCCCATGTCTTTAGTGACCCCAGTGCCTCCTTCTCATGTCCTTAGTGCCGTCTCATTCCCATGTTCTTAGTGCCCCCAATGCTTCTTTCCCATGTCCTTAGTGTCCCTTCCAGTCTTTAGTGCCCCCAGTGCCTCCTTCCCATGTCTTTAGTGCCCCCAGTTCCCCCTTCCCATGTCCTTAGTGCCCCCAGTTCCTCCTTCCCATGTCTTTAGTGACCGTGTCTCCTTCCCATGTCCTTAGTGCCCCCAGTGCCTCCTTCCTATGTCCCTCTCACTGCCTTCCACACTTTGTCCCACCCTTAAAGCCAGCCTGCCTGCCATGTCTACTTCTCTCCCTCCCTCCCTGGCCAAAGCCAGCCTGCTTGCCTGCCTACTTCCTTCCATCCCTGCCGCGCAAAAAAAGAAAAAAAGCCTCCCTCCTTCCTTTCTCCGGGTCGGCTGCTATCTTACCGCCCTGCTGCTGCTACTGCTAAAGCTGACACGAAGTCTTCTTTCCGATGTCAAAATTGACATCGGAAAGAAGACTTCCTTTGGGCTTTAGCAGCAGCAGCAGGGCGGTAAGATAGCAGCCGACCCGGGGAAAGGAAGGAGGGAGGCTTTTTTTTTTTTGCGCGACAGGTAGGGACAGGAAATTATCACCTGTCCCGTTGTCCCCGAGCACAGCTTCAGCACGCTGTCCCGAAGCTATGTGTGGGGACAACGGGACAGGAGGTCTGAAAACGGGACCTATGGTCACCTTAATCTTGCCGGCCCTGTGCAGACTGGCAGAAATTTCCTGCGGACCAGCATCGGTCTGCGGACTGGCGGTTGAAGAACAGTGCTTTAGAGCAGTGGTTCCCAACCCTGTCCTGGAGGAACACCAGGCCAATTGGGTTTTCAGGCTAGCCCTAATGAATATGCATGAAGCAAATTTGCATGCCTATCACTTCCATCATATGCAAATCTCTCTCATGCATATTCATTAGGGCTAGCCTGAAAACCCGATTGGCCTGGTGTTCCTCCAGGACAGGGTTGGGAATCACTGCTTTAGAGGACACAATAAGGGTGAGAGATGACAATTCAATTTAGTGGCCTGGAGAACAGTAACTACCAAAAAAGGGGCAGCCAGCTCCGCCCAAAGATAACCAGGAGCAAATTTGTAGACTCCTGTATCCACCGAAGTAAGGCTGCAGCATTGTAAAGTCCATTTTTTACATTGGGCAGGCAAAATTGCAGATATATTGGTCAGGTATTTTAGTTGGGAAAGGGGGATATTCCCAACTATCAAGTTTGTCAGTATGATCATGTGATCGGGCTGAGCGGTCATTACCCATCACACATATGTTCCCCAGTACTTCTAGTCTTCCTTCTTTGTCATCAGGCTCTGTTAAAACACAAGACTCACACTCTTAACTCTCATTCACTTATAAAGTACCCATACCTGTTTTTATCATTCCCTCCATGAGAAATTCCCTAATCTCTATTTGGCCTGTTTGCCTGAGTTAATTAGATTGCAAGCTCTATTCAGCAGGGATTGTCTTACATGTTAATGTACAACACTGCGTGCGTCTAGCAGCGTTAAAGAAATTATAAGTAGTAGCAGTAACAAAAAGGAAGAAGGATGAATAAAGGCAGTGAATGAAGAATGAAAGAACAGCAGAAAAGGAGAGAAGTGGAACAGGGAGATTCAGATAATGTGGTGGAAGAACCAAAGGAGGAAGTTCTTGAGAAAGCTAGGAAAAGGCCAAAATATAATACTGAGTATATAACCAACCTTGCCAGTTTAAATTGATCCAATTGCTAGATGGAAAATGACACGTGAACAGGATGAGGGGGGGGGGGGGGAGGCAACCAGAATTGCATTTAGAAAACCAATAGATTTTACTCACAAGGAGGTGACAGATATTTTTGTTTGATTTACACATCAAACAGGAGAACCTCTTATAAAGTGAGCAGTTCGGTTATATGGTCATGGGGATGGAAGAATTAATTTAGACCCTATAGACACTTGCTAATTTATTACATTGAGCAAGGAGTCACAGGTGCAAGATGCATTCAGGAATTTACTGGACTGAGAGAGTCAACAAAGATTGCTACTGCTGCCTGGATAAATGCAGGACTCAAAACTCACTTGGATATTGCTTTGGTGATTGATCACAACAAGAGGAGGGCTCAAGCAAGAATCATGAAAAAATTGAGAAGTACGATTTAGGGAGGAACTGCAGCAGAATGGCACCAGTTACGTTTTCTTTGATGGTCATTGTGAAGATACCAGGGTCATGTTAAAGACAGAAGAGAATAGCAAAATGCATCACGATATAGTGAAAGAGGAACATACATTACACAGTTTGTATGGAGCCAGGAGGCCGATGTCTGTGGCATTTTGTTCTGCAAAAGCAACTATAGAGAAGACTCACGCAGAAATAATTGCTAATAACTTGGTTGCAAAACTGAGAGAAAGAAGAGTTTTGTTTACTCCTCAAGCTATTGGGGATGATTCCTGCAATGTAAACACTGGTTGGAAGGGATGAGTGATGCATTATGTTGAGAAGCTACATAGGAAGCTGGTATGGATTGTTTATAATCTGCACACAGGCCAACTACCATTCAGGCACTTGGGGGCAAATTCTATAAGAAGTGCCCAAAAGATAGGTGCCAATATAGGCGCCACTCAGTCCAATTCAGGGAAAAATGGCCGCTCTTTAGTGAATTGCACTGAGCTAATCACAAAGTGCCTATCTCAAATAAGCGTGCTTAAGCAGCTATTTTCAAGGCGCTTTGATCATGGGCGCGCTTTAGTGAATCACCTAGTGACATCAGCGTGCTTGACATCATTGATGTGTTTACAGAAGCTGCAGCATGATGTTAGGCAGAAGACAGCCTAACTTTTTTCTGGCTGACTCTACACTCCTAGTCAGCCTCTTTATTGAGAAAGAGTACCACTATTTTGTGGTTCCAGGTCACATAAGGAGCTATCTCTGATATAGGTAAGGGGGAATGGATAAATGGGAAAAGGAGGGAAGTAGAAATTGGAAGTGGGAGAGGAAAGTACTTGGGACCTGGGTTGGGGACAGAGGAGGGAAATATGCAGTTACTAGATGTCTGGATTTACCAGGACATGTCCTCTTTATAGAGGACTGGCTGGATGTCTTCCTGAACTGAAGGGAGTGTGTCCTGATTTTTGACATACTCTCTCCAGTCCAGTTCTCACCTTAGAGAGAGCGTGTCCAAACCCTGGACACACTCCTTCCAATTAAGGAAAACATCCAGTGGATGGAGAATTCAACTTTGGCTCAAGGTTATAAATACATCAAATGAAGTGTGAATAATCTGTTGCATGATACACCCCATTCCCAACTCTCAGGAAAAGAGTACTAGAGAGAATACTCACGTTTGCTGTTCAGCACAGAAAATGGCCATTTTGGGGCACACTACCCTGACATCATACCATCATCATCAATATGCACCCAGGTGGGACAAGCACAGCAAAAATTGACTTTGTCAAGCTTATGGGATATGTAGGAATACTTGGCCATATACGTGTTTGATATGGTTTTGAACTCCCTATCTGGTGAACACAAGGCAACATCCTTAGTTGGTGAGCCACAGAAATTTGCTTCTAGAGGCTGCTCACTGACATATGGTAAGGAAGTGGCTGTGAAACTACATGAATTAGAAATTAGAAGGAGGAACTGAACAGAGCTAAAATCTGATATGGATAAGCAAGCAGCCTTAGCTGCTTTGTGTTCCCCGTGTGGTGGGTCCATTTCCACTTTTTTTGTCAACAGGTATCTAACAGTCGCCACTTCTAGAAACAAGCTGCTATGGCTCATTAGTCTCAACTGTTGCCTTGTGTTCACATTAGAAACAAGCAGCAATGCTAAACATAGTGCTGACACACCTCATAGGAGAAGGAAGTCCTTATATCAAGCTGCATGACTAATGTGATCATACGTCCGTTTTGAGATCCCCTGTCCCACTGTCCCCACGCGCAGCTTCGGGACGCTGAAATGTCCTGTTTCAGAGACAGCGTCCCGAAGCTGTGCGTGGGGACAATGGGACAGTCAATCACGGAGCCTAGGCTCTCTCCCTACTTCCCCACCCGCCGCCACAACTGCAGGAAAGGAAGGGCCAGGCGCCAGCCCACAAGCCTTCCCCCCGACATCAATTCTGATGTCGGAGAGGAAGTTCCAGGCCAGCCAGGCAGTGATTGGCTGGCCTGGAGCCTCTCTCCGAAGTCAGAATTGACGTCGGGGGGAAGGCTTGTGGGCCGGTGCCTAGCCCTTCCCTTCCTGCAGTTGCAGCGGCGGCGGGCGGGAAGCAGCAGTGGGTGGCGGTGGTGCCGGACCGGGGGAGGTTGTAAGCAGAAGAATTGGTGGTAGGCCAGGCATCGGTGCTGGAAGGAGGGAGGCAGACAGGCAGGCTGGCTTTGGTGCAGCAGGGAGAGAGGGAGGCAGGCTGGCTGGCTTTGGGGGAGGGGATGGGACAAAGGCTGGAAGGCAGTGAGGGGGACATAGGAAGGAGGAAGGAAGGAGAGAAAGAGTCAGAGAAAGGGGGGGTTGGTAAGCAGTAGAAATATTAGAGAGAGAAAGACCTGGACCAAAGGGGAAAGACAGGAGGCAGATGCAGGACTATGGGAGGTGCAGACAGAGGGGGAGAGGTAACAGAGGGAAAAGAGAGAGAGACCTGGACCCACAGGGGATGGGGTTGAATTACGAATGAAAGAATGGATGCACAGTCAGAAGGAACTGCAACCAGATACTCATGAAATCACCAGACAACAAAGTAGGAAAAATGATTTTATTTTCAATTTAGTGATCAAAATGTGTCAGTTTTGAGAATTTATATCTGCTGTCTATATTTTGAACTATATTTGTCTATTTTTCTATAGTTAAGGTGACATTGCATATTTTAAAGCCATCTGCCTTGACATCTTTGAAAAAACACACAAAAATAATGATAATTAACATTTTCTCTGCGTACAGTGTGCTTTGTGGGTTTTTTTTTTATTTTATGGTTACCATTATGAATTAATAAGATATTGTGTGCACATGAAAAATGAATGGAAGAAATTGGGGGTGCGGCTCCTTCAATAGTGTGCTTATGCTTCAGATGAGACACTTGCAAAGAATCGACTCCTTGCATACAGAGTGTGGAATCCTCTCAAGGCACTCCCAAGGACTCGACTCCTTGTATAGAGTGAGGAGATCGAGCTCGAAGCTCAGCCAAGGACTCGACTCCAGGTGTTATTGCTGAATGCTCAGGCTGGACTGCAGGAAGCAGAGTCAAGGCAGAAGAAGTATGTTTGGTAAAGATAGTGCCCAAATGACGATCCAAAATGGTCTGGATCAGAGCCTCCAATCGTGACTCTGAGACTGGAGGATCTGGTACTTTTGGTGCAGGAAAAGTCTCAGAGGAAGAAGAGGAAGAATGACTCTTCGACTTGTAGACATGCTTCTTAGGCAGCCTGATAACTATGCTGGCACCTGACTAGATGAAGACTTAGCAGATTTACTTGAGCTCAAGGTCCCATTGAACGAGGCAGGCTTGATCAAAGACGAGGTCGAGGCAGAAGGCGGAACCCCGATGAGAAGCTTGACTGGATGCGAGGTCGAGACTGGGGCAAGCGGATCCATACTGCCAAAGAGTTTTTCCACCTGAACCCAACGATGCTTGCGGGCTCGAGGTTGAAGGGTAGCACAGAGGGCACACGACCCCGGATGACAGTCAGGTCACAAACACTGAATACACCACTCCACTTCTAAGTCCGAGGTAAGTACACACACCAAAAGCATTACTTTAGGACTCAGCAAACATAAGGTATGGAGGGCTATGTATGTTAATGCACACAGTTTGGACAATAAAATTCTGGAATTGGAGATGGAAATAAGGAATGCCGACCTAGACGTGGTAGCGATATCTGAGACTTGGTTCACGGTCTCTCATGGGTGAGATATGGCTATACCGGGTTACAACTTACTTCGTCATGACAGAGAGGGTAAGTTAGGAGGAGGGGTAGCACTATACACTACAGAAGACATCAAGACTACCAGAATCACAGATTTCAAATACACCGGGGAATCTCTCTGGGTGAACCTGGCCAGAGGAAATGAAAAATGCCTGTATCTCGGTGTGGTATACAGCCCTCCAAGACAACAAGAAGACAAGGATATAGAATTAATCGAAGACATAGAGAACATCATTTTGCGTGGGGATACAGTACTGTTAGGGGACTTCAATATGCCCGATGCAGAGTGGAACACACTTTCCATGACAACCAGCGGCAGCAGAAGACTATTAACCGCCATAAAAGGAGCAGATTCAAACAAAGGGTATTGGAGCCCACTAGGGACCAGGTGATACTGGACCTTGTACTCACCAATGGAGAAAGCGTCTCGGAGGTTTCGGTGGGTGATACGCTAGCCTCCAGTGACCACAACATGGTATGGTTCAACCTCAGGAACGGTTTCACTAGGTCAAACACAACAACAAAAGTCCTCAACTTTCAGGGCACTGACTTCGAACGCTTGAGATTTCGTCCATCATGCATTGCAAAACCAAGCTGAAACCGATAATTTAGAGGTTATGTGGTCATCCCTGAAATCTACCCTACATGAAGCAACAAACCGCTATATAAAGACAGTAAGCAAACGACAGAGAAACAACAGATCCCAGTGGTTCACAGCAGAAATTTCAAACCTCGTTAAAGAAAAGAAGAAAGCATTTATTTCCTACAAACAATCAGGTAAAAGGGAGGCAAAAGAAGTCTATCTGACCAGGTCTAAAGCTGTCAAAATGGCAGTCAGAGAGGCCAAGCTTCGAATAGAGGAGAACCTAGCAAAGAACATTAAGAAGGGGGATAAATCCTTCTTTAAGTATATTAGTGACAGAAAAAGGAACAAAGATAGTACGACCTAGAAAACCGGAAGGGAATTATGTAGAATCGGACTCCGATAAAGCCGAACTACTAAATGAATACAGTCTTCACTTGCGAGGCGCCGGGATGCGGTCCACAGCTACAGACAAGGAAAAGCTCGGAAGACCCGTTTCGAAATTTCGAGTTTACACCCAGCAGCCTCTGCTGTGAATTATCAAGACTCAAAGTAAACAAAGCCATAGGACCGGACAACTTAAACCCCAGGGTGCTTAGAGAGTTATGTGATGCCCTGGCGGAACCATTAGCCGTGCTCTTCAATCTCTCTCTGAGTATGGGAAGAGTCCCCTTGGACTGGAAAACAGCTAACGTTATTCCACTCCACATAAAGGGCTGCAGGAAAGAGACTGCGAATTACAGACCGGTGAGTCTCATGGAAACACTAATCAAACAAAAATTAGATATGCTCCTGGACGAGGAGAACCTACGGGATCCCCACCAACACGGATTTACCAAGGGAAGGTCCTGCCAATCAAATCTAATTGGCTTCTTTGACTGGGTAACAAGAAAGCTGGATGCAGGGGAGTCCCTGGACGTCATGTACTTGGACTTCAGTAAAGCTTCTGATAGCATCCCACACTGCAGGTTATTGAACAAGTTGAAGTCAATGGGATTAGGGCAGGGGTGTCAAAGTCCCTCCTTGAGGGCCGGAATCCAGTCGGGTTTTCTGGATTTCCCCAATGAATATGCATTGAAAGCAGTGCATGCAAATAGATCTCATGCAGATTCATTGGGGAAATCCTGAAAACCCGACTGGATTCTGGCCCTCGAGGACCGACTTTGACACCTGTGGATTAGGGGAAACATTAACTGCATGGGCTAATGATTGGCTAAGCGGTAGACTTCAGAGGGTAGTGGTAAATGGTACGCCATCCAAAACGTCGGAGGTGACCAGTGGAGTGACGCAGGGCTCGGTCTTGGGCCCGATCCTCTTCAAAATATTTGTGAGTGACCTGACTCAAGGGCTTAAAGGTAAAATATCATTATTTGCCAATGACGCCAAACTATGCAACTTAGTAAGTAAAAACACTTTGCCCGACAGTATGACGCAGGACCTACTTCTTTTGGAACTCTGGTCCTCGACTTGGCAGCTAAGCTTCAATGCTAAAAAATGTAAAGTCGTGCACCTTGGCAGCAGAAATCCGTGCAGAACTTACACACTAAATGGTGAAACCTTAGCCAGGACCAAAGCAGAACGTGATTTGGGAGTGATCATTAGCGAAAACATGAAAACTGCCAATAAGGTGGAGAAGGCTTCATCCAAGGCAAGACAAATGATGGGTTGTATCCGTAGGGGTTTTGTCAGCAGGAAGCCCGAAGTCATAATGCCGTTGTACAGATCCATGGTGAGACCTCATCTGGAATATTGTGTACAATTCTGGAGACCACATTACCAAAAAGATGTGCTGAGAATTGAGTCGGTTCAATGATGGCCACCAGAATGGTCACGGGGCTCAAGGATTTCCCGTATGAAGAAAAAGCTGAATAAATTGCAGCTGTACTCAATCAAGGAACGAAGAGAGAGAGGAGACATGATCGAGACATATAAATATATCACGGGCCGTATCGAGGTGGAAGATGATATCTTCTTCCTTAAAGGACCCTCGGCCACAAGAGGGCATCTGCTGAAAATCAAGGGAGGGAAATTTCATGGAGACTCCAGGAAGTATTTCTTCACCAAAAGGGTGGTCGATCATTGGAATGAACTTCCACTACAGGTGATTGAGGCCAGCAGCGTGCTAGATTTTAAAAGTAAATGGGATATACATGTGGGATCTCTAGGATGGTAAAGCCAGGGGGGTGGGTCATTAGTGTGGGCAGGGGGGGTGAGTCATAGAGTGGGCAGACTTGATGGGTTATGGCCCTTTTCTGCCGTCTTTTTCTAAGTTTCTATGTAGGTCAGTGAGAGAGATCGCGTGCTGGCAACGGCTACACTTCTTGAAGCCTGTAACCTGCCTGGACATAGACAGAAAGATGGCCTCAGCAAAATCGAAACCCACCGGCGGAGGCCGCAAAGCAGGCCCTGCCGTGATAAAAGAAAGTAAAGTCTTTTATTTATTTATTTTTTAAAAACGCGCACAGAAAAAAACATAGCGACCCTGAAAAATAACAAAACACGAGCCACGGTGAAAGAAGGCATGAGGTTTAGAATTGAGTCTAGTGCAGAGCGTCAAAAACACAACTTCTCGGCTCTGCGGAAAACAGAGAACTGAGGAGATGCGCGCCCTTGCATGGGCGGGAAGGCATTCGCACATGCGTCATGTGGCAGTCGCCGAACTTTCTAAGTTCTGCAAGCAAATCAGCTTGCGAAGCTGTCCGCATCAGGGCTCCATGGATGACGTCACCCACATGTTGAGAATAGGCTGCCTGCTTGTCCTGGGATAATAAATTAATGTAAACCGTTCTGAGCTCCCCTGGGAGAACAGTATAGAAAATTGAATAAATAAATTTAATAGCTAACCTCAGTTTCGAGTAAGGTTCTTTCTCTCCTATCTTACTGTGACTGTTAGAGAATCCTAGAGCTAATGAGCACGTAGTGGAACACAGTGATAAGCCAAAGTGTCAAAAAACGGAAGTAAAAAAATAGTATAAAACTTACCATGAACCTGTATATATCAGAAGTGATGTCTGACCAAAGGTCTTTATATAAGCTTGCTACGAAGCAAAAAAAGAACACTGTGGGAAAGTGAACAAGAAAAAACTGAAACTTGTGGCTCTGTGGCAAGAAAATGCCGACTGTCAAACTGTGACTGTTAGGGAATCCAAGAGCTAAAGATTGCATAGTAGAACACAGTTAAAATAGCATTTACACTATGGTTTGCCACCTTGGTTTATCATTAGTTTTATGCTATTTTAACTGTGTTCTACTAAGCAATCTTTAGTTCTTGGATTCCCTAACAGTCACAGTTTGACAGTCGGCATTTTCTTGCCACAGAGCCACAAGTTTCAGTTTTCTCTTTTTCACTTTCCTGCGGTGTTCTTTTTTTGCTTCGTAGCAAGATTATATAAAGACCTTTGGTCAGACATCACTTCTGATATATACAGGTTCATGGTAAGTTTTTTTACTTCCATTTTTTGACACTTTGGCTTATCACTGTGTTCCACTACGTGCTCATTAGCTCTAGAATTTCCTAACAATCACAGTTCAGAAGTATGCATTTCTTTACCACCGAATTGCAAGTATTATTTACTTTTTGCTCACTTATGTTTTGGGATGTCTTTCATTTATAACAAACTTCCTTTTGTGGAATACCGCCTTAAGTTTTCGTTGTTCCATGTTCTCAATCTATGCGCTCTGGGATCAGGCATTGCTCCCTGCGCATCATTTATTGATAGGTTGATTGGCCTCCGGATTAAAAATTTTCCCTTCCTTCATTGTCTGTTCAGCTGGTGTTTTGCTTGTTACTCTCTAATTATGATGCTAATGTTTCTGCTTTTTTGGCTGCGAGCAATGTCATAATACTTTTACTTGTAGTGATTGTTAGCTCCCCTGTGCCTTTTTTAAAATATATTTATAACAATTATTTATTATTTTCTCAATAAAGGAATTACTTTTTGTTTTTATCTTTTACACTGTTGTGTGTGTGTATGTATGTATGTATATATATATATATATATATATATATATATATATATATATATATGTGTATATATATATATATATATATATATATATATACATATATATATATACATACATACATACATACATACATACATAAGCTAGAAAGATAAAAGGTAAATATTTATAAACATATATATATATATATATATATATATATATATATATATATATATATATATGTTTATGTTTATAAATATTTACCTTTTATCTTTCTAGCTTACTTTTGTATGCGGTTTAATTTGATACCTTGTCAACCTAGGTAGGTCCTTAAGCTCTTTGATTCCAATTCATATTCTCTTCATTTTAAGCTCACGATTCACATAATTTTTTATCCATCTCTTTGTTGGTCCCCATTCATTATCACATTTATCATCACATTTACATCAACACTATACACATATGCACCACAATTTTGTTCTGTTATTTCATAACTTGGAACTTTCACTCACATTTCACTGTTTTTATTTCTTATTCATTATTATGTTTATTTTTCATATCATAAATAAATGCTATATTTCGTCTTGTTTTTCCAATAACTTGGTACCCCACTTCACTTGGGGTTCTTATTTTCCTTTTGTCTTGATTTTTCACTATTTTGTACTTTGTCTTCGTGCACACCACCTTTTTTTTAAAAAAAATTTTGAATACTTTACAATATCCAACAGTTCAAAAGAAAAAAGGATATCACCTAAAATAATACATAATCAAATCATACATACAAAGCTCCTTTCAAGCCCACATTAATGGGGAGTATATCTCATTATTTCTAATAAAATAAAGTTCAGAAAATATAAAGGATAGTGATTCTTGATTCATATTGAATCCTGAATCATTTCTTAATCTGGGATACTTAATTCTCCTCATATTTCTCAGTAGAGTGAAACAAATCTCATTTCTATTTCTTTTCTCTTGCAATCAAGAATTGTTGTAATTGTATTGGATCCCAAAAGGAATATTCAATATCTTGTTTAATCATACATTTACAGGGAAATTTCAGGTAAAAGGATGCATCCAGTGCCAACACTCTATCCTTCAGTTTCAAAAATTCTTTCCTCCTCAACTGTGTGGTTCTGGATACATCCGGGAAAATCCTGACCAAATCCCCACAAAATTTTGTTAACTTATTTTTGAAATAGAGTCTCATTATCAACATTTTGTCCATCTTGCTCATGCATGTTATTACCAGGGTGGACCTAGTCTGAATCACATCCTGTGTATCTTCTAGAAATTCAGTCAAATTTATCTCTGGTGTGGTCAGATGGTCCTCCCCCTGGGCAGATTCAAGTTTTTTAAAAGGAATATAATAATAATTATTTATTGGAAAATTCTCTGCATTGGTCAATCCCAGTACTTCTTTAAAGAACTTCCTTAATAAAATCTCAGGTGACAATAAGTGAGTTACTGGAAAATTGATCAAGCGTAGATTTTTCGCTCTATTCATATTCTCCATAGATTCAATTTTAGAATGTATTACTGTTGAATCTTTAACAGCTGATACAGAGACAGCTTGCAAATTGTTACATTGATTTTCCACCACATTTAGTCGTTTATCCAAACAACCTAAATTAGCATCCACATTTTCTAATTTAGAAGAAACTAACTGAGAATAATCTCCCATTTGCTTCATCGTTGTCCTGAGAAACCCTTCAACTCTGGATATATCTAACCATAAGTCTTTTAAGGTAATATCCTGTGTTTCTTCTGTTCGTGTGGTTTCATCCACTCCTCCCGAAAATGTCAAAGGTTTAGGTATTTCAGCATATACTAATTTACTTAAATGGGTGGGTGAAATCACTTGAGCATCGGATATAGTAGGGGTTATATTCCCACCATCACTGGGTACCAGATGAAGGGGGGGGGAGTACGATTGAGAGGACTTATTGAAGCTCCTGACAAAGAGGAGTCTACATCTGGTGGTATCACTGGTGGATTATCCGAAAATAATAATAAATGTCTGTCCATTGGACCCGATACCACTGGTGTAGAACTTTTAGGCTTTATCTTTCTTTTCCCCATATTCTTAAGATCATATAAAAAATATGGAAAGATTTTATATATTACCAGACCAGCCTCCAGCTCCCGGGCTCCTCGTGGCTCCCAAGGGGCCTTGCGGCCGCAACCGTAGCAGCGGCCCGACTTTAAAGTGCTGGAGATGGACCCGGTGACATCAAGGGGTCCGTCTCTGAAGATGCCTGCCAGCAAAAACGATGTGGTATTCAGCCCGCTGCTGCAGGAGACCAGGAACAGGCAGCAAATCCTCCCAGGTAGTATCCTCCAAGTATGAGACAGCTCCCAATTCAACCGCGGCGGCGGCCCGACTTTAAAGTGCTGGAGACGGACCCGGTGACGTCAAGGGGTCCTTCTCTGAAGATGCCTGCCAGCAAAAACGATGTGGTATTCAGCCCGCTGCTGCAGGAGACCAGAAACAGGCAGCAAATCCTCCCAGGTAGTATCCTCCAAGTATGAGACAGCTCTCCCGTGCACACCACCTTTTAAGTATTCAAGTATTCATATATTTGTTTATGCATATCTTTAGCTATCTCTATTTCCATTTGTTAGGACCCCTGATGAAAACATGTTAACAGAAATATGGACCATGTCGGGTCCCTTGGTTTGTTTAAAGGTGTTAACATTAATCGCAATCAATAATTGATATAATAAACATAGCTTGTATCTTGTACGTTTGTCTGCAGTTTTTCATTGTTTTTCCTTTGCGTTGTTTCTTCCTCACTGCAGATTGTGTTGGATTTCCTTTATGGTTTTCGTTTAACTTATGTATATGTGCGTGAGCAGTTTGTTAGATTAATATACAGGGAATAAAAGCTTGTTCTTTGCATTATGTTATATGTCATATTAACTGGCAAATAGATACCCAAAAGAACCTAAAAGCAAAACAGAAGGTAAGGAAAATAGTCATGCCTACAGCAAAAAGTCAGCTTGGTATGATTGCAGTGAGTCTGTTCTGCAAGTTATATTTTAAGACTCACTTTAAGCAGTTTCTGAAGACAGATTTAGATTCAGCATGCAACACTGCATAATTTAGTCACTAGTAGTTTGTAAAATTTGAAAAATTAAAAATATACCTCTAAAATGTACACACCCTAGTGGCCAGTTTTTTGTTGCTTTTTTTAATGCTAGCCACAGCTGTGAAAAAATGTTTGAATATATAGCATTACTATCCAGACTCTGACTATCCAAATAATATATCCCCTCCTTTTACTAAGCCGTGGTAGAGGTTTCTACCGTGGCACGGAGTGCTAAATGTTCCAGGGCTCATAGAATTCCTATGAGCCTTGGAACATTAGCGCTCGGGCCACAGTGAAACCTCTACTGCAGCTTAGTAAAAAAGGAACATAGTCAACTAACAGCCTGTTTTACAAAGCCGCGCGACAACAACCCCAAAGCCCTTTAAATCTCTATGGGCTTCGGGGCCGTTACCACGCAGCAGCCACTAGTGCGGCTATGTAAAACAGGCCCTAAGAATTTTTTCTGAATACTGTATTCGTTTTATCACCCAAAATACTTAGTTGGAAACTTAAAATAGTCTTTTTTGCAGCCATAAGTCTGGCTAAGTTATCTGGATAACAGACTAAAAATCAATTCTATCTGGATAAGTTCTGGGATCTCCTTGGCTCTGCCAGTTCTCCATCCCTGCATTATCTGGATAGTGCTCAGGTATTTGTAGGATATTTAGAGGCACTGCCCAGATAGAAGGCAATTATATAACTGGGCACCCAGGCTCTGTTATAGAATACTCGCATAACTCAACATGATGACCACAGATACACTAGCACTAGACATGGTGTAAACTGGTGGTGTCTAAATGAGACAAGGATGTGCGTAACTTACAGTATTATGTAAGACTAGTCTTTAAGCCCGTTACATTAATGGGTGCTAGAATAGATGTGTGTCTGTCTTTCTTTCTTTCTCTCTCTCCTTGACCGCTTTTTGTCTGCCTGTCTTTCTGTCTCTCTCTTTCCTCAGCTGTCTACCACCACCCCTTGCCTGCTCCCCATGTCCAGCAGTAGCCCTTCTCCCTTCCTTTTACCTCCCCCCTGTCCAGCAGCACCCCTTCCCTGCTCCCCCTGTCCAGCAGCAGCCCTTCTCCCTTCCTTTTACCTCCCCCCTGTCCAGCAGCACCTCTTCTCTGCTCCTCCTGTCCAGCAACAGCCCTTCTCTCTTCGTTTTACCTCCCCCCTGTCCAGCAGTAAGCTTTCTCCTTCCTTTTCCCTCTCCCATGTCCAGCATCATCTCTTCCCTGATCCCCCTGTCCAGCATCCGCTAGCCAGGGCAGCCTCAGAGCTTTTGCTAGGCAGGAACTTGTCTAACTTTGTCTTGAATCTCTGGAAGGTGTTTTCCCCTATAACAGCCTCCGGAAGAGCGTTCCAGTTTTTTTACCACTCTCTGGGTGAAGAAGAACTTTCTTACATTTGTACGGAATCTATCCTCTTTTAACTTTAGAGAGTGCCCTCTCGTTCTCGCTACCTTGGAGAGGGTGAACAACCTATCTTTATCTACTAAGTCTATTCCCTTTATTATCTTGAAAGTTTAAATCATGTCCCCTCTCAGTCTCCTCTTTTCAAGCGAGAAGAGGCCCAGTTTCTCTAATCTCTCACTGTACGGCAACTCCTCCAGCCCCTTAACCATTTTAGTCGCTCTTTTCTGGACCCTTTCGAGTAGTACTGTGTCCTTCTTTATATACGGCAACCAGTGTTGGATGCAGTATTCCAGGTGAGGTCCTATCATGGCCCGGTACAGTGGCATGATAACCTTCTCCGATATGTTCGTGATCTCCTTCTTAATCATTCTTAGCATTCTGTTCGCCCTTTTCGCCGCTGCCGTGCATTGCGCAGATGGCTTCATTGACTTGTTGACCAGTACTCCCGGGAGATCTCTTCCAAGTACCGTACTGAACATCCTGTATTCATGTATAAGATTTTTGATACCGACATGCATTACTTTACACTTATCCACATTAAACCTCATTTGCCAGTTTGCGGCCCATTTCTCGAGCGTGTTTATGTCACGTTGCAGGTCTTCGCAATCCTTCTATGTCTTCACTACTCTGAATAACTTCATATCGTCTGCAAATTTAATCACCTCGCTTGTCGTACTAATTTCCAGGTTGTTTATAAATATGTTGAATAGCACGGGTCCAAACACCAAATCCTGCAGCACTCCACTCGTGAAGCTTTTCCAGTCCAAGTATTTTCCATTTACCCCCACTCTCTGTTTCCTATCCGCCAAACAGTTTTTAATCCACGTGAGTATTTCACCCTCGATTCCATGGCTCGTAATTTTTCGAAGTACTTCATGCGGAACCTTGTCGAACGCCTTCTGAAAATCCAGATATACAATGTCGACTGGGTCACTCTTATCTATCTGCCTGATTACGCCCTTGAAGAAGTGCAGTAAGTTCGTCAAGCAAGATTTTCCTTTGCTGAAGCCATGTTGGTTGCTTCTCATCAGATTGTGTCCGTCAAGGTGATCAATGATGCGGTCCTTTATCAGTGCCAGTGAGTCTGACCTCGGTACCGGGTAAGATGGTAGAGGCACTGATAAAGGGCCGCATCATTGATCACCTTGACGGATATGGGCTGATGAGGAACAGTCAGCACGGTTTTAGCAAAGGCAGATCGTTTGACGAACTTGCTGCATTTCTTTGAAGGAGTAAACAGGCAGATAGACAAAGGTGACCCGGTTGACAATGTATATCTGGATTTTCAGAAGGCGTTTGACAAGGTTCTGCATGAATGACTTCTTTGGAAAATTACAAGCCATGGAATACAGGGTGAAATACTCACATGGATTAAAAACTGGCTGGATCATAGGAAACAGAGAGTGGGGGTAAATGGACAATACTCGGACTGGAGGAGCGTCAACAGTGGGGTGCCTCAGGGCTCGGTGCTTGGACCCGTGCTCTTCAACATCTTTATAAACGATCTATTGGTATGCTGAGCGAGGTAATTAAATTTGCAAACGATACAAAGTTATTCAGAGTAGTGAAGATGCAGGGGGATTGCGAAGATCTGCAACATGACATAATCAGGCTCGAGGAATGGGCATCGACATGGGAGATGAGGTTCAACGTAGATAAGTGTAAAGTGATGCATATAGATAATAAAAATCTCATGCAGGAATACAGGATGTCTGGGGCGGTACTTGGAGAGACCTCCCAGGAAAGAAACTTGGGAGATCTGATTGACAAGTCGATGAGTCGTCCGCGCAATGTGTGGCGGCGATGGCGAAAAGGGTGAACAGAATGCTAGGAATGATAAAGAAGGGGATCACGAACAGATTAGAGAAGTTTATCATGCCGTTGTACCGGGCTATGGTGTGCCCTCACCTGGGTTACTGCGTCCAGCACTGGTCACCGTACATGGAGAAGGACACGGTACTACTTGAAAGGATCCAGAGAAGAGCGACTAAGATGGTTAAGGGACTGGATGAGTTGCCGTACAGCGAAAGATTAGAGAAACTGGGCCTCTTCTCCCTCGAACAGAAGAGATTGCGAGGAGACATGATTGAAACATTCAAAGTACTGAAGGGAATAGACCTGGTAGATAAGGACAGGTTGTTCACCCACTCTAAGGTAGGGAGAACGAGAGAGCACTCTCTAAAATTGAAAGATGATAGATTCTGTACAAACGTAAGGAAGTTCTTTTTCACCCAGAGAGTAGTAGAAAACTGGAACGCTCCTCCGGAGTTTGTCATAGGGGAAAACACCCTCCAGGGATTCAAGACAAAGTTAGACAAGTTTATGATGAATCGGAGAGTACGCAAGAAGGGCTAGTCTCAGTTAGGGTGCTGGTCTTTGACCAGAGGGCCGTCGCTTGGGCGGACTGCTGGGCACGATGGACCACCCGTCTGACCCAGCAGCGGCAATTCTTATGTTCTTGTGTTCTCTACCATCTTTCCCGGTAGCAAGGTCAGACTCACTGGTCTGTAGTTTCCCGGTTTGCTCCTCGCCACTTTCCAGTCTTCTGGAATCCTTCCCAATTTGATCGACAGATTGGCTATTAGTTGAAGCTATTACCCCTTTCAGTTCCTTGATTACCCTTGGATGGATGCCATCCAGTCCAGGGGATTTATTGTTTTTAAGCCTATCACTCTGCCTGCATACATCTTCTAGACTGACCATCAACCCTGTCATTTTCCCATCTTCATTTCCTGCGTATAGCCTTTTGGCTTCCGGTATGTTGTGCATATCCTCTTCGGTAAATGCAGACGCAAAAAATGTGTTCACTTATTGGTGATGGCTTTGTCCTCCTTTAGCACTCCCTTTATTCCATGGTCATCCAACGGCCCCACCGTTTCCTTCACTGGTCATTTCCCCTAAATATATCGAAAGAACGGCTTGAAGTTTTTTGCCCCTTGGCTATTTTTTCCTCATAGTCTCTTTTGGCCCCTCTTACCGCCTTCTGGCACCTGCTTTGATGTTGTTTGTGCTTTTTCCAGTTTTCATCCGTTTTTTACCTTTTCCATTCCTTAAACAAAATCTTCTTGTCTCTGATCGTTTCCTTCACCGATACAGTGAGCCATGCCGGTTCTTTGTTCTTTTTCCTCTTGGATCCCTTGTTGATATGTGGTATATATAGATTTTGCACCTCGGTGACTGTGTTTTTAAAAAGGCACCATGCTTGCTCTAGCGTTTTTACAGTGCTTATCCTCTTCTCAATCTTCTTCCCCACCATGAATCTCGTCCCTTCGTAATTTCCTTTTCTGAAGTTCTGTGTCGTGGCTGTCATTCTGGATCGATGTTTTGCCCCCATGCCCAGGTTGAAGTGGATCATATTGTGATCACTGCTTCCCAGCGTCCCTTCTACTTCTACACCTTACGCCTGGCCCTCGTAGTCTATTTAGAATTAAGTCCAAAATTGCATTTCCTCTAGTATTTTCCTTGAGAAGTTGTTCCAGGAAGCAATCGCCTACAGCATCCAGGAATTTGGTCTAAACTAAACTAAACCTTAGGTGCCTAGGTTCCAGTCTATCCCAGGATAATTGAAGTCGCCCATGACTGTGTTGCCTCCCTTTCTGTTGCGTTTTATCTCGTCCGTTATTTCTCCATCAGTTTCTTCAGACTGTCCTGGGGGTTGGTAGTAGATGCCAATCTTCATTTCCGTTCCATTCGTTCCTGGAATTTTGACCCATAAAGACTCTACCTTACTTTTTGTTTCTGGTGTGTTTTCGCCGGTGGACTCGATTCCCTCTTTGACATATAGGGCAATACCCCCTCCTTTTTGTCCTGGTCTGTCTCTGTGGTATAGCTTGTATCCCGGTAGAACAGTGTCCCAGATGTTTTCCTCGTTCTACCATGTTTCCGTGGTGCCGATGTCAAGGTTATCTTTTTGTGCCATAGCTTCCAATTCCCCCATTTTATTCCTTAGGGTCCTTGCGTTCGTGTACATACACTTGAGTTTGCAGCCTGTTACTTTCTTGCATTTCCTTCCCTCTTGTGTTCTTTTCGATCCATCAGGATTTCTGTCTTGCCTATGATCCGGTGAGTCTTCCTCGCAATCCTTTGGGTATACTGTTTCCCGAACCATCAACTCTTGGTCGACTGTCCCCTTCTTCCTAATTTAAAAACTTCTCAATTTCTCACTTGATGTTGCTTGCAAGTAGCCTCATTCTGTGTCCACTGAGGTGAAGTCCATCCTTGCTCTTCCCACAAAACGTCGTCCAGTTGTGCACAAAGTGGAATTCCTCTTCCTCACACCAGTGCCTCACCCATGCGTTGACTGCTTCCTGCTCCATCTGCCTCTTCTCATCGGCCCTGGGTACCGGTGAGGAGTAGTGGCTCGTGGCCAGTAGGGGGTGATGTTTATGGGACGGTAATGAAATGGATGTCGGAACATGGTAGTGCAGTATTTTTGTGGAGTTTTTCTACAAAAGTGCCTGTTTTTCGTATGATTCTGGGTAATTCTAGTTAGATGCAAGCATATGTGTTAGTTAAGGCCACGCCCAATAGAATCGTATGAAAAAAAGGTGAATAAAAATTTAAATATAAATGTAGCTAAAGCCAGAAAAACACACTACAGATTAATATAAGGGAAAGCATAATAATATCTGTTTATGTACTTTGCTGTTAGGCTAGATCATGGAGGAAATCATAAAGGATACCTGGAATCCATTTTGGGTTCTTTGTTTTGCTATATCTGCTCTGTCTTTGAACACCATTTTGTGATCAGTTTATCCAAGTCTTTGTTCTCAGCATTGTGGTGTTAATACCACATGTGCTTTTGGTTAGGAACATAACGTGTCCCAAACTAAGATATAACAGGAATTAAATATAGTTATGAATGAAAATTATGAATGTATGGAATGCTTGGGCCCAAGCAAGTGCTGGAGTGAATTGTATGACTGTGTATTGAACAAAAGAATGGGTTTTGAAAAACATATTATATATATTTGCAACCTAAAGAAATTCAAAGGGCACAACATCTGGACATAATTAACAGTCTCTAGCATAGAGAGGGGGAACCAGCCCCCCCTCCTCCAGGCTAAGGTTTCTGTGTGAAGCTGTCAGCTCAGGGGGAGACCAGCCCCTCCTCCTTCAGGCTGACAACTTTTCAGCACTGTGTGTGGATGAAACTTAGCTGACAAGCAGGCTGAGAACTTTTCAGCACCCTGTTAATAATTGTAAATTCTCTGAAATAAGTTTTAAGAATGATAAAGGAATATTGGAAATGTTATGAATATAAGAAATCAAAAGTAATTTTCTGAAACTGTGTCTAACTTTTAACCGTAGAGGAATTTCTTTGTCTAACTTTTAAACACCTCCTTTGTTAATTGTTATTGGTTGTTAATCTGATGATGTCACTGAGCCAAAAGTATATAATAGAATGACTTGAGATATTAAGGTGAGCTCGTTATCAGAAGGCCAGCATTTGGCAACTATAACGATCTCCCATTAGCGCAACTGTTAAGCAATTATGCTTTATTCTTTTGATCTCATAATGGAAAAATAGAAACAATAACTCAATAAATCTTAATTATAATTTTTAAATATAATTTTTAAAACCTTGCGCTGGTGTCATTTTGCATGTTTTATTATTTTTCAAACCTTGAGCTTTCAAGAGGCGTCGATGTCCCTTGCTCACCGGCAGGATCCCTGAGAACGCTACCCTCAGTGGTCTTCAACTTCCCTCCTAGCATCCAGAACTGGTCCTTCAGTGCTTTCCTTCTGTTATTCCTTTTGCTCATGTTGTTTGTCCCCACGTGGATCACCACTGCCATATCTTCCTCTTCTATGCTGTCGATGATCCTATCGATGCAGCTCACTATGTCTTCTATCTTGTCTCCTGGTAGGCAGGTCACCAGCCGTTCCTGTCTTTCTCTTGCTATGTGGCTGTTGACTTGTCTGATGATGGAGTCCCCCACGACGATTGCTGTCCTCTCTATCTTCTCTTGTCTCTCTAGAGGGATCATAATATATGGTATGGGTATTGGAAAGGGATCAGGACACAGAGAGAGTTAAAAGGAAGGCTTGGACTTGGGGGGGTCAGGAAGATTTAAGCCTCTTGTGGTGGGGTCAGGAGGGATATTAGACATCTTGGACATCTTGGTGGGAAGAACGGAATAGCAGAAGAGTATGGGAGGAGATGCACGTGTTGGGGGAATGACCCTCCAGCAGGTTAATTCTATATATTATATGTTGTGACAAATCTAGCTCTCTTCCTAGTTTTGGCACAGGAGTATCTAGGAAGAGCAGTAAGCCCCTATGCAGGAGAGCTGACCAGGTTGGCTCGGCCGATTGTGATAGCGCTGACTTCCCTCGTACTAACTATGAGACAGACACTGACTGCCAGTTACAGGTTACTCTCCCAAGCCTGCTATTAGAGCTCACAGGAACTCAGGAGCTAGGGAACTACATCTCCCAGAAGGCCAGAGAACTGGCAGGAAGCTGTTAGCTAGGCAGGCACAGCTGCAGAGAGAGTTTGCTCCCTTCCCCCTCTGCAGAGCAGGGAGGGGCGAATTGGAGCCGGTTAAAACAGGGCAGCTGAGACCCAGAGGGGAGGAGGAGCCAAGGGGCTGCAATGGGAGCTTGAGAGGCAGCACAACTCCGCTCTCCAACTGAATGCTGACGAGCTGGAAAGAGACTGTGAGATGGTGGAAAGTTGTGGGACTAAGTTTGCTGTGTGGTTAGAAGTGCTTAAACTTCTCAGAGCTAGGCTCTGAAGAAAGCTTCCACATAGTTTGGTGCCTTGAACTGCCTAAACTTTTGCAAGCTAGGCAGCTTTGTGTTCCTCCTCTTCACACAGCTGGAGGCTAATTAGCAGTGATAAGTTTCTGCAGGGAATGTCAGTGACAGAACAGCTCCATTTGTGAGAGTTCCCTAGCTGCAGGCAGCCTGTGGAAAGATTCCAAGTTTAGCAGTTTACTTTTTTCTTGTGGTTTGGAAAAGTTTTATTTTTTTTCATGCAGCAAGTATTTTGTGTGCTTCTCCCTACTGCTCCTTCATAGGAAGAGAGCATTGCTAAAACTATATTACCATTTAAGGCTGGTGAAGAGGACTGAGTTGCAAAGACAGAAGTCCAGCCATAATTCTGGTTGTTTTCCTTTATTGTTTCTGATTTTCGAAAGAACATTCATTCGTATACTGGTGAAGCCAGTGTGGCCAGATTGGCCCTGTTTTTGCATCCTTTGTTTCTGAACGGATGTACTGAAAAATGCTATAACCTACTTTTTTTTTTTTTTTGAAAATATTTTTATTGAAGGAACCAGTCACGAGAGGTACAATCAGCAACCAAGCCAAAAAAGGAATAACAGCATAGATACAATAATCAGGTACACAATACAGCTAGGCCAGAAATCAGGCAGTCAAACATAACCTTCTCATGAAAGTTCACAATTTTCATGTTTATAACAGAACAGCCGGAAAACAAACCTCCCTCCCTCCCCCCGCCCCAAATCCCCCACCCCCCTCCCCTTGCATCCCAGGGAACCGACCCAACTTAGAATGAGTCCCAGCACGCCACATAGGCCACTGCTTGCCAGCTAGTGGCATCCTTCTTGCGTTGCCTCTCCCATACCGCCATCTGGGACATACTAGCTCTCCATTGTTGAAACGTAGGGCACACACTACCCACCCAGTGCTGCAGAATTAGCTTCTTAACAAGCCCCAGGGCCACCAGCACAAAGCGTTGTAAAGGCGCAGAAATACCAGCCTCAGTTAGGGGATCCGTGACACCAAGCAGCAGAGTCTTGTACGACCATTCCAGAGAGCACCCCAAAACATCCTCCACCTCTTGAAGTGCACGTACCCACAGCGGTCCCACCAAAGAGCATTCCAAAAAATGATGCACTAGCGTCCCCTTGAGTGCAGGACACCGGGTACAAAAGGCATCAGGCCACAGGCCCATAGTGTAGCCAACGCAGCGGGTTACATACGCCCTATGCACGATCTTAAGATGAATTTCATGTAAAGCAACGTTAGGAGTCGCCCCCGCACTTTCCACGAAGCATTGTGACAACTCATCAACCGTAACCTCTTCACCCAGCTCAGAGCTCCAGCCATCTGCCATTCGGGACAGAAAAACGTCAGCAGGCCTCCAATCTCTCCCCAGCTTGTACCAAGCCGATAGCGAGTTAAATTCAAGGGAGAGGGAAAGGAAAGCCCTATCCAGCGGGGAAAAGGTGGGTAACTCCCCGGACGGCAGCCGAAGCGAAGAACAATAACTACGTAGTTGTAGATAGAACAGTATGGACCCTGCAGTCCACGCCCAGTACTCCTGACAAGCAAGAAAATCCGGCAGTCGCCCCGAACCCAGCTCCACAAGCTGGCCAACAAATCGGCACCCGGATCGACTAGCCCGCACAAAGAAGACATGTGTACCCGCAGGAAAAGCAGGATTAGCCACGAACTCCAAGAAAGGGGAGGGGCCCGACGAGCCCCCCACTTCTCTGCGCCACCAACCCCAAGCGGTCCGCAAAGGTCGCAACAAGGAAGCACAAGAGCCAGCCCCGGGTCTCAAGAGATTGAACACTGATACCGGGTCCGCCAACATGGACCAAAATCCCCGCGGGGCAAACTTAGTCTCACCCGTGTAGATTTCGTGCACCCAACGAAGCACAGCCGCCACGTTATAGAGACGAAGATCCGGGAGATTTACCCCTCCCTGAGACCGCTCTCTGATAAGCTTTGGGTAACCAATTCGCGCCCGTTTAGAGCGCCATATGAAAGATGAAACAATGCCTTTATATTTCCTAATATCTCTGCATGTGACCCACAGAGGCACCATCTGCAAAGGATAGAGCAACTTAGGTAAGAGGACCATCTTAAAAAGAGCAACGCGGCCGAGAAAAGAAATCGGAAAGTCCATCCACCGCTTGCAAAGCGCTCCAATCGCATCTAGTTTGTCTAGCACATTTTTCCTATATACCACCCGAGGGTCCGCATGCAAAAACACTCCCAGGTATTTAAGCGTGCCCCCAGACCATTTTAATGGGAAAGAAGGATCATGGTGAGCCACACAGTGCGAGTGGACCGCCAAAGCTTCCGACTTTTCAAAATTAATACTCAGGCCGGAAAACATGCCAAATTGTTGGATAATCTGAATTAGTGCAGGCACTCCCGTAAGAACATCCCCCAAAAATATAAGCATATCGTCAGCAAACAAATTGATTTTAAATTCTTGCGACCCCAGATGTATACCCCGCAGTGTTGTAGAGTGCCTGATCTTAATCGCTAGAGGTTCAAGGGCCAATACGAACAGCATAGGAGAGAGCGGACATCCCTGACGCGTGCCTCGAGCTAAGGAAAAGGAGGAGGTGAGCGCCCCATTCACCAAGATCTGTGCAGTCGGCTGCTCATATAGGGAACGAACCCCGGCCAGAAAGCTCCCCATGATACCCATCTGTGGTAAAATCCAAAATAGATAATCCCAGAGAACTTTATCAAATGCCTTTTCCGCATCCAGGCTGACAATAAGGGCATTCTCCTGGCCCTGGTGTTTCCGTAGCAGCGCCGGGTTCTGAAGCACAGATAGGGCTCGCAAAACATTAGCAGACGAATACCGCCCTGGGACAAACCCGGCCTGGTCCGGGTGAACCAGACCGGGCAAGACCTTGCCAAGTCGTGCAGCCATAATGGCCGCGAAGAGCTTAATATCCTGATTTAACAGGGATATAGGCCGATAGGACCCCAGCTGGTCCTCCGCCCTTCCAGGCTTCGGTAATACAATAATATGAGCATGAGTAAGCCGATGCGGAGACAAACCCCCCTCACACATGGCCTGACATAAAGCCTGAAAGGGACCAATAATCCTCTCCCCCAGCAATTTGTAGTATTCGGGGCCCAGTCCATCCGGGCCAGGAGCCTTCGCAAGCTTTAGAGCCCGTATAGCTCTCTGGATCTCGATGCCCTGCACTGGAGCGTTAAGTGCATCTCTCTGGTCCTGGGACAGCTCAGGAAGGGGAAGGCCTCGAAAAAACTCTGCTCTCTGCTCAGTGTCACAGCTCCCCCGATCGTATAGAGCCTGATAAAACTGTACAAAGCTCTGTTGAATAGCCTCGGGCGAAGTTGCCTCAGAGCCATCAGGAGCCCAGATTTTGGGAATATGTTGCCTGCGGGCCCTGTGGTTAACCAAGGAGGCTAGCAACTTCCCCGCCTTGTTGCCCCACCTATGCAAACGGTATTTATACATCTGAATATCCCTTAGGGCCCTCTGCGCCAGCAAATCATTAATTTGACGTCGCAACTCCATGTATTGACTCTTAAGGGCTATGGAACTCTTTCTATGCAGCTCCCCCCGCACCTGGCCCAACTGGCGGGACAGATCCAGCAGAGCCTTATCCTGTACCTTCCGCTTATGGGAGGTGTAAGCTATAATTTTACCCCGTAGAACAGCTTTACTAGCCTCCCAGTATACCACCTCAGAAACATCAGAAGAGGAGTTATCGGCTAGATAAGAATCCCATTGATTTACCAAGAAAGTGCGGAAATCTTTATCCTCATACAAAGTGGGATTCATTCTCCAACCCGACAAGTTCCTCTGGGGCGCCTGGTGATCAAGAAGCTCCATCCAGACCATGTGATGATCGGAGAGTACTCCGTCCTCAATCATCACTCTCCGAACTCCGGACAAAAGGGGTGGGGCAACTAGCAAATAATCCAATCTACTGTGTGCTTTATGCACTGAGGAGTAAAAAGTAAAATCGGATTCGTCTGGATGGAGCGTGCGCCAAAGGTCCACAAGGCCCAACTGCGAGGCAACAAAATTGATCCCCTTGTGTTCCCCCTGAGGTAAACGAGGTCTGGGAGGCTTACAGTCAATTAGGGGGTCAGCAGTAATATTGAAATCTCCACCGAGCACCAATTGGTACTCGGAAAAGGGGGCAAGGGCAGCAACCAAAACAGAGAAAAAACGGTGAGAATACACATTAGGGGCATATATAGAGCAAAAAACATATTTCGTTCCCTGAAACACCCCTGCCCAGATTACATACCGGCCCTCAGGGTCCGAGATCAATTTGTGCATAGTACAAGTATGTTTCTTGTGGAAAAGCACAGCTACACCCCTCTGTCTGTTATTAAAGGACGCAAAGACAAGCTCACCCACCCAATCCCTGCGGAGCTTAGCATGCTCAGGCGCGTTGAGATGTGTCTCTTGAAGAAGCAAGACATCCACCTGTAATTTCCTACAGTACTGAAGTACCTTACTACGCTTAACAGGAGAGTGCAACCCATCTACATTAAAGCTAGCAATCTTAACCCCCGGCATAAGAACCAGATATATCCAAAATACACAAAAAAGACCAAAGATCATACGGGACGGCAGCACCAGCCTCCCAGCCGAGCCGGCGCTCCGTCCACTCAGACAAGAATTCAGACTGAGCCAGATTCCTAGGATGCAATCCATACCCCAAACTACCCACCAACTCAACTTTCAACGTCTTCAAACAAACCCCCCCCCAACTGACAAAACAACCCACCTCCCTCCCCTCCAGCAAACCCACCACCTCATCCCCCATCCACACTGGCGACCACACCCCCATGCCACCAACACCCACCGCACTCAAGCACAGATGCTCACACTCCCCCCGCACCCTCCCCCAACCCCTCCCCCCCCATGCAACTCCCGCCACAAGTACCGCTCGCAGCCATAACCAAACCAACATAGGATAAAACAGTGGAGAATAGAGGACAGGAAAACATCCCAGCCCCTGGACATAAAGACCAAACACAGAGGGTCACAAAATAGTAAAATAGATCCAAAACAGCCAGCCCCGCACAACAAAACAAGGCAGCTAGCTCTCCTGAGCAGGTCAAAGAGGGATTCAGAATATAGTTATCAGAAGTCCAATCCTGCTCAAAAGCCGGCTGAAAGGGGCAGGAGCGTCCCCTCCCCAAGTATCTTGCCACCAAACCGCCAATGGCCCCGCAGTTCGTATCCGGTGGCAGCGCAACTATATCCAAGCCAAGCAGCTCCATCCAAAGGGCAGCAAAGTAGTCCAAACAGGCAAGAATAGTCCTTGGCCTAGATGGGTCCCCAAAGCAAAAGTCTCCTAATCCTCTGGCAGGAATGCCCCCTGAAGAGCAAGCTCATTATTGAGCAGGGAGACTCTCAATGAAGCGCTTCAGCTCCTCTGCCTTAGATACCGTAAAGGTGCGGTTCTCATGGGTCAAGCGCACCTTAGCCGGGTAGAGAAAGGCAAATCGAATTCCTCTGGAAACCAGTTGAGAGCAGTAAGGCGTGAAGGTTCTTCTCAGCTCCGCCACTTTAGTAGAGAAATCCTGAAATATCAGTAGCTTAGCGCCCTCGTATAGCAGATGTCGCGCCCTCTTAAACAGATCAAGTAAGCGAGCCTTAACAGCATAGTTGTGGAAGCGGGCCAGCACAGCTCGAGGTCTGGTATTACCATCTGAATCACGCCGGTGCCCCACACGGTGGACACGCTCCACTACCACGGGTCCCTCAGCGTCCGGGAAGCCGAGCTCCTTGGGCAGCCAATGTTCAATCAAGTTCTTTAGCTCAGAATCTTGTACAGTCTCTGGTATTCCAATAAATCTAAGATTCTTTCTGCGAGCCCGATTTTCCTGATCTTCCACTTTCTCCTCCAGCTGGGAAACCCGAGCTTCCAGAGAAGCAAGCCTGCCATCCGCTATGCCAGCCCTGTCTTCTTGAGCCGAAATTCGCTCCTCTACTTGTTGCAGTTGAGCAGCCTGCCCCACCAGGGTATCTTTAAGGTCATCCATAGAGGCATGCAGCTTGGCCAGTTTTTCATCAAGCAGCTGCGAAAGGTGCCTCATGGAGACCTGCATCACCTCGTCCGGGGAGTGGGCCGTCACGGCGTCTGTTTGGGTCTCCGCCATCTTGCTCGCCGGGCTCCCAGAGGTCTTAGTCGGCCGCGAAACCTTTGGCGGCATGCTCTGCCGCTGGAGAATGCAGGTCTTGGTGGTGCTCAGCCCCCGGCCGGTTTCCTTTTCTTAGCAACCACTGCACCTTCAAAGATCTTGCAAAGGTCTATCAGTGTTGCCACAATGGGTTCAGTATCCTATACTTGGCTCACATAAGAAGCAGAGTATGAAGAGAGTAAGATGGATACATGCGAGGGAGGCAGAGTGGATCTCAATCCAAAAGCTCACCAGCCAGCACGTGGTCCCCCGCCATCTTGTGCGCCGGGCTCCCTAAGGACTGTGGCGGCCGCGAAATCGCTGGCGGCATACTCCTCCGCCGAGGCGCGCAAGTCGCGTTTTCAGTCCTCCGCCGGTCCCCGGCGCCTAGCAACGGCTGCGCCGCATATTTTGAAGCCGATTCTGGGCAGGATTGCGCCGGGAGGGGAGGAAGTCAAGGGAAGCAGAGCGGAGCTCGGTGCCCAGACGTCCGCTCAGGAACCAGCCATCACGTGACCCCCGAAAAATGCTATAACCTACTGATAACACCTGATCAGCCTGACCTAGAGTCAGAAATAAATATATCCTTATTTTGGACTTTCCGGAGTGTGTGTGATATTCCATGCCTGTTTTCACTTAGGTCATTTGTCCCATGGTTTTTACGCTAGACAGGTGCCTCTATAGACTGAAGGATTCCCTAGTTGAAGTTACAGTCGCGGTGAACCCGGCTCGCTGCGGTGATCAGGAGCCCGTGGGTTGTGAAAATTTGGTGTCAGGAGTGCGATTAGTGCCTCCTTCAGGCAAGTAGAAAATTTTTTTTTTTGTTTGGTCTTGCACACCCCTAAAATTTTTTTTTGTATGCTGCCAAGAGGGCAAGTTTGACTCAATTGGACTGTGGATTAACATTTTCCTGGAGCACTATACTTCCAGAACCGGTGGCAGACCTACAGCAAGGCAACACAGAGGATACCACCGTGGCAAGTCGGAGGAGAGCGGCCCAGGAAAAGACCAGCAAACAGCCGATACCGGAGTAGTCAAGCAGGGAGGACAGGTGGTCCAGGAAGAAGGGTGGTGCACCCTGAAAGAGCACAATGGCGCAGACTCACCAGTGCCCGGGTAAGCACGCCAGGAAGAAGGGCTGGTGAGGGAGAACTAGGGAGAATAGACCTGTGAAGGTATTGTACTTGGGTCTTGTTTTCTCTCTTGTTTCTTTTTCAGACTGGAGATGGATCCACAAGTGTTGGCGATACTGGCGGGCGAGCGGCAACACCAGAATGAGGAGCTGATGAAAATTCTGGAGACCAGCCAGGAAAGGTGGAACGCTAGCCAGGAGGCTACACAGTGCTAGCATGGAGAACTTTTGGCAGCTATGGGAGAGCAAACCAAGGTGTTGGCACAACTGGTACAATCTACAACTGGGAGTCCTGCTGTGGCTGCAGTTCCTGGGGTGATGCCAGCTCTAACCATGGTAGGACAAAATACTTTAAATGTTATGAACTTGAGTAAGATCACTGCTGAAGATGCCCCAAATGACTTTTTAAGCTCCTTTGAGAGGATCGCTACAGCGGCAGATTGGCCAGCAGAACAGTGGGCGGTACTAGAGGTCTGCACGGGAACGGGGATCGTGGGGATCCCGCGGGTTCCCCCCTGGCCCACGGGACTCCCACGGGGACGCCGCCTGGCCCACGGGACTCCCACGGGGATGAAAACAGCCTACCTAAATTTTGGCGATGCAGGCATGCAGGCCTGCCCCGCCGTGCTGCCGGATCAATCAGCAAGCAAGGCTTTCATCTGTGTACGTGCTGAGCTCAGTGCTCAGCATGGCTATTTCCTGCCGCGACGCCGGACTTTTAAGCTGCATGCCTGCATCGCCAGAAATTAGGTAGGCTGTTTTCATCCCCGTGGGAGTCTCGTGCTCTATGGCTCTAAGTCTTCTTTAAGTCTTCTTACTGCAGAGTTGGTTCCATTCTCGGTAGGGGATACCTCGGTAGGCTCACTGCTCAGCTACTGGGAACCCAGATTCGATCCTGTTCTGGGTGGAGGACATTTGTGGGGTGGGGTGGGGAGGGGGGATAGTTTGCGACATCGTGCAGGCTCACCACTCTGCCTCTGCCGGCAAAAGCACAGTCTGTCCCATTCTAGGGGGAGAAAACCTAGCAGGGACCAGGCTGCACCACAATACTGGCTTCTAGAAAGCACAATGGACTGGGGGGGGGTCTAGCAGTGTGTGGCACCATTTGGACCCATGCAGACTTGCATGGCCATTCAGATGCTGACCTGAGGTCCCTTTCCATCCAGCATCTGCCCCTCCCCCTCTTTCCATCCAGCATCTGCCCCTTTGTCTGCTGCTTATGCCCAGAATCTGATCTGTCTCCTCTCTTCCTCCTTTCTGCCCCCTCTGTCAACCCATCCATCATCCACCCTTCTTTCTCCCCCCCTTCCATCCAGCATCTGCCCATCTTTCCCCCCTTTCAGCCCAGCATCTGCTTCATTTCTCTTTCTCCCCCTTCTATTCAGTGTCTGCTCCATCTTTCTCTTTCCTCCCTTCCATCCGTATCCTTCCCCCTCTCCTCCTTTCCATTCAATGTCTTCCTCCCCTCTCCTTTTCTTTCCATCCATCATCTGTCTTTTTCTCTCTCCCCAGGCATTCCAGTTTGTCTTATCTTTCCCCTTTCATCCAGTGTGTCTGATCCCTCCCCATTTCTATCTACAGTCTGTCTCCTCTCACCTCCTACATCCAGTATCTACCCCTTCCCACTTGACACCTCAGCCGCCGCCAGACTGACGCAAAGCCTTCCCTCTGATGTCAGCTCTGACTTCGGGGGAAGACTACATATGGCTTGCTGCAGGCTGCCTCCAACCCCTGCTGTTATCTGGACTCGAATGAAGTGGTGGAAGGGAGTGCATTTTTGGACACAGAAGTCATGAACTGGGGAGAGAGGAAAGGAGGGAAAGAGATGCTGAGGTGGGGGAGGGAATAGAAAGGGAGAATTGGGTGTGGGTGTGTCAATGAGCGGGAAAGAGAGATGGTTGTGTACACACGGCAAATGGAAGAAAGAGGAGAATTTTTGGTCGTAGGGAGGAAGGTACAGAATATGATAGGGAAGAAAAAGATGAGAGTGAGAAATGTGGCAAGGGAACAATGGGGTAGATTGAAAGGGATGCAAGAGGGAGGAATATTGGTTTTATTTCTACAGTGTTGAAGTACTTGTTGACCCTTGCTGTGACTGGTGGGGATCCCCAAGCACCGCCAGCAGAGGACCTCCTCTAGAGATGGCCAGAACTCCCCTCCACCAAGCGCAGCAGTCGCTGGCAGCATCCATGAGCCACTGAGGTGCCAGCATCTGTGACTCAGGGACGCTACTGCTGCCTGCCAAGCTTGGCAAAAGGGACCCCCGGCCAACTGCAAAGGAAGTCCTCAGCTGACAGTTTGTGGGTTCTCATCAGCTGAGTATTTATATTTTATATTTACATTAGAGGTTCTGGTAGAAACCCATTTACAAAGTATGTATTCTTCCCAATTAATTTTTCCAAATTAGTAAAGTCTCTCTGCTTATTTGTAAATGGGTCTCTACCAGAGCCTTTAATTCAGTAGCATAATTAAATAAAATAACTATTTCTGAAGTTTATAGGGAAGGGTGGTGACGGAGGGGATTCCTTGCGGGGATGGGTGGGGATTCCTCGCGGGGACGGGTGGGGACGGAGGGATTCCTCGCGGGGACGGGTGGGATTTTGGCGGGGACGGGTGGGATTTCTGTCCCCGCGCAACTCTCTAGGCGGTACGCCTATTACCTTGTTTAGCTGGGAAGAAGATTACCTCAAAGATGACACCCACAGAGGACTACTGCAAGAGGGGGAGATTTTGGCTAGTCGAGGCCCAGAAGTGGAAAGAGCGAAGCACATTGAGGACATTGACCCGAGACCGAAGCGAAACCTGAAGAAGGGAAAGTCAGCGATCCTAGTGGGAGATTCAATCCTTAGGCATGTGGACAGCCACATAGCAGGAGGGAGAGAGGACCGACTGGTGACCTGCCTTCCAGGAGCAAGAACCAAGGACATCGCAGACAAAATTGAAATGATACTGGAAGGGGCGGAGACAGAAGAGACCGCTGTAGTGATCCACATCGGGACGAATGATGTCAGCAGGAGAGACTACAAAAGAAGCACGCTACTAGAACAGTTCAAGATTCTGGGAAGGAAGCTGAGGATGAGGGCCCAGAAGATAATGTTCTCAGAGATCCTACCAGTACCGAGGGCAGATGTGAAAAGACAGGAGGAACTACAATCAATAAATGCGTGGATGAGAAGATGGTGCGAGGAAGAAGGATTCCACTTCGTGAGGAACTGGACGGCGTTTTGGGGCAAGAGCAAGCTCTACAGGAAAGATGGACTCCACCTGAGCGCAGCGGGAACTAAACTCCTAGCAAACAACGTCAAAAGAGGAATAGACCTGGCTTTAAACTAAGAAGAAGGGGAAAGCCGACAGTTGACCTAGGGTCGACGATTCGGAAGACGGTATCCTGTGAAGATACTGAGGGGAAAAATGGCTGGAAAGAAACAATTGATAAATTGCAGGAATTGACTAACCCAGAAGAGGTTACAATGTTTACAGCAAAAGAAAAGAAATTAAGGACCGAAGCACAGGGAAAGGAAAGGAGGACAACAAAATATCAAGATCTAAATTGCATATATGCTAATGCAAGGAGCCTAAGAAACAAAATGGGGGAACTAGAAGCCGTGGTCGATGCAGAAGACATCGACATCATTCGAATCTCTGAAACATGGTGGAATGAGGAAAGCAAATGGGATACAGCACTGCCGGGATACAAGCTCTATCGCCAGGACAGGGCAGGACAAAAAGGAGGTGGAATAGCCCTGTACACAAAAGAAAGCATACAATCCACAAGAATGGACACAGCAGAGACGACCAACAAGCTGGAATCTCTATGGGTTAAAATACCGGGAAGGAAAGGGCATGAAATAAAGATGGGCCTATATTATCGCCCACCCGGGCAAACCGGAGATATCGATGAGGAAATGGAAGCCGAGATGAAGCGAGAATGCAAAAGTGGCAACACGTTATTATGGGAGACTTCAACTACCCCGCGATAGACTGGAGGCTTGGAAGCTCGAAATGCGCTAGGGAGACAAAATTCCTGGAAGCCACACAAGATTGCTTCATGGAGCAGCTTGTTAGAGAACCGACGAGAGGAAATGCCACTCTGGATCTAATCCTAAATGGGTTAAGAGGACCTGCAAAGGACGTTGAAGTAGTGGGGACGTTGGGAAACAGCGATCATAATATGATCAAGTTCAAGGTTGAGGTAGGAGTATCAAAAGGCAAGAGATCCATAACAACAACCTTTAACTTCAAGAAAGGAAACTACGAAGCAATGAGGGAATTGGTAAGGAAGAAACTTAGGAACACTTCCAAAACATGGCTAACGGTAAATCATGCCTGGTCCTTCTTCAGGGACATGGTGAACGAGGTGCAAAATCTGTATATCCCCAGATTCAGGAAGGGGTGCAAAAAGAATCGAACAAAAGACCCGGCGTGGATAACCAAAACAGTGAAGGAAGCGATAGGCAATAAGAAAAATTCATTCAAGAAATGGAAAAAGGACAAATCTGAGGGGAACTGGAAAGAGCACAAGAAGTATCAAAAAGAATGTCACCGTGAGGTTCGGAAAGCTATAAGAGAGTATGAAGAAAGGCTAGCCAGGGAAGCAAAAAATTTCAAACCGTTCTTCAGATATGTTAAAGGGAAGCAGCCAGCTAGAGAGGAAGTGGGACCGCTAGACGACGGAGACAGGAAGGGAGTGGTGAAGGAGGAGAAGGTAGTGGCAGAAAGGCTTAACATGTTCTGCTTGTCTGTATTTACTAACGAAAACACGTCCAACATGCCAGAACCTGAGCAATTCTTCAACGGAAGTCAAGCAGAAAAATTAACATTCATAGAAGTGAGCATTGAGGACGTTCGCAGGCAGATAGAAAAACTAAAAACTGACAAATCCCCGGGTCCGGATGGCATACATCCAAGGGTTCTGAAGGAATTAGAGGAGATAGCGGAACTACTGCAGCAAATCTGCAACTTATCCCTGAAAACAGGCGAGATCCCGGAGGATTGGAAGATAGCCAACGTTACGCCCATCTTTAAAAAGGGATCAAGAGGTGATCCGGGAAACTACAGGCCAGTGAGCCTGACTTCAGTTCCTGGGAAAATGGCAAAAGCACTGATAAAAGAAAGCATTGATCAACATTTTGAAAAGCACGAACTTCTGATAGCCAGCCAGCATGGTTTCTGCAAGGGACGATCGTGCCAAACAAACTTATTGCACTTCTTTGAAGGGATTAACAAACAGATGGACAAAGGAGACCCCATTGACATCATATATCTAGATTTCCAAAAAGCCTTTGACAAGGTGCCCCATGAACGCCTACTCCGGAAACTAAAGAACCATGGGGTGGAAGGAGACGTACATAGATGGATCAGAAACTGGTTGGAGGGTAGAAAACAAAGGGTAGGAGTGAAGGGCCACTACTCCGACTGGAGGAGGGTCACGAGTGGTGTCCCGCAGGGCTCGGTGCTCGGGCCGCTACTATTTAATATCTTCATAAATGATCTAGAAACAGGGACGAAGTGCGAGATAATAAAATTTGCGGACGACACTAAACTATTTAATGGAGCTCGGACTACAGAGGAATGTGAAGAATTGCAAAGGGACTTGAACAAACTAGAAGATTGGGCGACAAGATGGCAGATGAAGTTCAACGTTGAGAAATGTAAGGTATTACATGTGGGGAGCAGAAACTCGAGGTACAACTATACAATGGGAGGGATATTATTGAATAAGAGTACCCAGGAAAGGGACTTGGGGGTATTGGTGGACATGACAATGAAGCCGACGGCACAGTGTGCAGCGGCCGCTAAGAGAGCGACTAGAATACTTGGTATAATCAAAAAGGGTATTACAGCCAGAACGAAAGAGGTTATCCTGCCGTTGTATCGGGCAATGGTGCGCCCGCATTTGGAGTACTGCGTCCAATATTGGTCGCCGTACCTTAAGAAGGATATGGCGTTAGTCGAGAGGGTTCAGAGGAGAGAGACGCGTCTGATAAAAGGGATGGAAAACCTGTCATATGCTGAGAGATTGGAGAAGCTGGGTCTCTTTCCCTGGAGAAGAGGAGACTTAGAGGGGATATGATAGAGACTTATAAGATCATGAAGGGCATAGAGAGAGTAGAGAGGGACAGATTCTTCAAACTTTCGAATAATAAAAGAACAAGAGGGCACTCGGAAAAGTTGATAGGAGACAGATTCAAAACAAATACTAGGAAGTTCTTTTTTACCCAACGTGTGGTGGACACCTGGAATGCGCTTCCAGAGGACGTGATTGGGCAGAGTACGGTACTGGGGTTCAAGAAAGGATTAGACAAATTCCTACTGGAAAAGAGGATAGAGGGGTATAGATAGATTACTGCACAGGTCCTGGACCTGCTGGGCCACCGTGTGAGCGGACTACTGGGCACGATGGACCTAGGGTCTGACCCAGCAGAGGCATTTCTTATGTTCTTATGTCTGATCCCACCATTGAGAGGCAGCTGGAAAGCTGGGAACCGATGGACATTGGTGTGCCAAGTATTCCCAGGGAGAGATGTTGGAAGTGTTTTGCTAATTTGTGATTCTTATCTGTTTCATGAAAGTTGTAGGACTAAATTTGCTGTGTGGTCAGAAGTGCTTAAACTTCCCAGAGCTAGGCTCTGAAGAAAGTTTCCACATAGTTTGGTGCCTTGAACTGCCTAAACTTTAGCATGCTAGGCAGCGTTTTGTGTTCCTCCTCTTCACACAGCTGGAGGCTAATTAGCAGTGATAAGTTTCTGCAGGGAAAGTGACGGAGCAGCTCAGTTTGTGAGAGTTCCCTAGCTGCAGGCAGTCTATGGAAAGATTCCAAGTTTAGCAGTTTACTTTTTTCTTGTGGTTTGGAAAAGTTTTATTTTTTTTCATGCAGCGAGTAAGGAAGAGAGCATTGCTAAACTATATTACCATTTAAGGCTGGTGAAGAGGACTGAGTTGCAAAGACAAAAGTCCAGCCATAATTCTGGTTTTGTGTTTTCCTTTATTGTTTCTGATTTTTGAAAGAACATTCATTTGTATACTGGTGAAGCCAGTGTGGCCAGGTTGGCCCTGTTTTTGCATCCTTTGTTTCTGAACAAATGTACTGAAAAATGCTATAACCTACTGATAACACCAGATCAGCCTGACCTAGAGTCAGAAATAAATATATCCTTATTTTGGACCTTCCGGAGTGTGTGTGATATTCCTTGCCTGTTTTCACTGAGGTCATTTGTCCTATGGTTTTTACCCTAGGCAGGTGCCTATATAGCCTGAAGGATTCCCTAGTTGAATGGAACACTCTGGGAGAAGTTACAGTCGCGGTGAACCCGGCTCGCTGCGGTGATCGGGAGCCCGCGGGTTGTGACAATGTGGAGTGTGCGCTACATGTAGGATACATGCTGGGTACCCTCCCAACATTTACTGCTTTGACTTTACACTTACCTTGTGTTATATTTAGCTATTAATGCAGGGTAAGTGGGAATACTATACTGCTCATTTATCTAATGGGCCCCCTGGACAATCTTGTTTTTGCCATCTAAAACTCTTGTTGTCTCTCTTGCCACATGGATGTTCCTTCCCTTTCTGTAATGGGGAATGAGCATCCGTTTATTCAGCTTGTCCTAGTCAAAGAACACCTAGATCATGCCCACTTGCCAGATACACATATTTCAACTCAAAAACCAACTTTAACAGCTCAAGACCTAGCAGACTACTTTTGCAATAAGATTGAAAAGATTAGACAAAAATTCAATATCACTAATAATACAACAATCCTTCCGGTACCAGAAAATCAAAATACAAATACTATCATTCCAGTAGCAAAATGTTTAAACCTCAGAGTTCCAACTTTAGAAGACCTAGAAAGACACTTTAAATCAATTAACCTAAAAGGCTCATCCTTGGAAACCATTCCACCGTACTATTTAAAGAAATTTTTCCAAAATATCGGTCCTTTTATTCTCTCCCTTATTCACAAGAGTTTTTCATCTGTCACTGTACCAATCTCGTGGAAATCCTCTATCATTACTCCAATCAGGAAAAATATGAAAATCAACCAAGATGACATATCCAATTACCGTCCTATCTCCAATCTACCTTTCCTAATGAAGCTCTCTGAAAAAATTGTCTTTGAACAATTGACGGACTTCATTGAATCCACAAATGCTCTACATCCAAACCAAACCGGTTTCAGAAAACATTACAGTACAGAACATTCTATGATTGGTCTGGTAACTAACATTCATTACTATCTCGACAACCACAAATCTGTTGCGCTCATTTCTTTAGATTTATCTGCGGCATTTGACACAATTGATCATGATCTGCTGCTTAGCCGTTTGCAATCAATAGGCATACAAGGACAAATCCTCGAGTGGTTAACGTCATTTCTATCTGACCGGACCTCTAAGGTCAAATTCAATGATGTTTTTTCTGAAAGCTTTACATTATCATATGGAGTCCCTCAAGGCTCTATATTATCCCCTCTTTTATTTAACATTTTTTTATCCCCGCTTATTACCACTGCACAGTCACTGGGTTTCACAGCTTTCTCTTACGCAGATGACATCCAACTCATGCACCCTCTTAATCCTGAAACGGCAGAAGAAATAAAAAATATCAACGACAAACTTGATCTAATAAAAAACTGGTTAATTGACAACAAATTATCCCTGAATGCTCAAAAAACTAAAACAATGCTTTTTACATGGAAAAGTGACATAACTCTAAAAACTCCATTCTTACTAGATGACTCCCCTCTTGATTCTGTTTCACAAATGAAAATTCTCGGGGTAATAATTGACACGGATCTCTCATTTCATTATCATATCAGCGAAACAGTCAAATCCTGTTTTTACAGACTCCGTCTTTTACGCTCAATTTCTACTTTCTTAGACCCAAAATCTATAAACATTCTGATTCACTCATTAATTATTTCAAAATTAGACTACTGTAATTCTCTCCTAATAAACATATCTCAGAAAGAAAGGAGACGACTACAAATCATACAAAATACCACTATTAAATTAATTTACAAAGCTAAGAAATACAATCATGTCACCCCCTTACTCATCAAATCTCACTGGCTTCCAATCTCTCACCGAATCACCTTTAAAACTTTATTCCTAGTTTATAAAACTTTAATATCAAACGAACCCCTTTTTATATCAAAAATGATAGTTCCGTATAATCCTCCGCGATCCTTAAGATCATCTTTATCTAACCAACTTTCAGTCCCTTCATTAAGAATTATTGGCACTAGACGTAAAGATATGTTTTCAGTGGTAGCCCCCTCATTATGGAACTCTCTCCCAAACTTTATTAAAAATGAAAAGGATCTTGTCTCTTTTAAAAAATTGTTAAAAACCTACTTGTTTCAAGATGCATTTGACTTATGAAATGATCTTTCTTATAAACTCATATGTTTTTAAGATTCTCTTCTCCTATTTTTTTTTTTTTCCCTATTTATACCTATTGTACTCTCCCCTCTATGTAAATTTTAACAAATAATGCAACTGTAACTTTCCCCTTCCTTCCTTCTCAATCATGTTTGTCTAAATTTGTTTTGTCAACTGTCCAAAGTAGTAAAATTGTATGTATTACCACAATTTGCTGGTTTTTAAATTGTACATCGCTTAGAAATTTGTAATAAGCGATACATCAAATGTAAATAAACTTGAAACTAGACGTTCATACTGTGGCTATGTAAAATCAGGATTTTGACATCTTTCACTTAGAGAATAGTTAGCTCTGGAATGCATTGCCAGAGGATGTGATAGCAGCAGATAGCATAGCTGGTTTTAAGAAATGTTTGGACAAGTTCCTGAAAGAAAAGTCCATAATCTGTTATTAAGAAAGACATGAGGGAAGCCACTGCTTGCCCTGTATCGGTAGCATGGAATATTGCTACTCTTTGGGTTTTGGCCAGGTACTAGTGACCTGGATTGGCCACTGTGAGAACGGGCTACTGGGCTTGATGGACCATTGGTCTGACCCAGTAGAGCTATTCTTATGTTCTTATCTACAGTATGGACATTTAAGTGCCAGTTTATGAACATCTAAACTGTGAATAGTGCTTCTAAAGTAAGCACCTTTATCTAATATGTAGGTGATCTTCCTGAATAATAAATTGGGTTCATAAAGTATTTGGGATAGTCTAAACTGTCTAAGAGCAATTGGTGGATATTTGACTGAGATCTCCAAAATTACTGGATCCATGACCACTAGGAGGCATAAGGTAGTGGTAGTTGGAGATTCCCTTCTGAAGGGTATAGAAGCGTCCATCTGCAGACCAGACATGATGTCACAAGAGATATGCTGTCTACCTGGTGCCAAAATCCTAGATGTTACGGAGAGCTTGCCGAGACTCATCAAGCCTGATGACTACTATCTGATGTTGCTCATCCACATTGGCACTAACAATACTGCCAGGTACCCCTGCAAATGTGTCAAAAGTGGCTTTGTGGCTCTGGGAGAGAAGGTGAAGAAGTCAGGTGCGCAGGTGGTATTCTCGTCCATCCTCCCCATCGAGCATAAAGGCCAGGGCAGAGAAGCTCGCATCCTGGAGATGAATGCATGGCTACGTGGATGGTGTCGTCAAGAGCATTTTGGCTTCCAGAACCATGGGATGATTTTCCAAAGGTTTTTACACAGGGATGGTGTGCATCTTTCAAAGAAGGGAATAAACATAGAAACATGATGGCAGATAAAGGCCAAATGGCCCCATCTAGTCTGCCCATCCGCAGTAACCATTATCTCTTTCTCTCACCAAGAGATCCCACGTGCCTATCCCAGGCCCTTTTGAATTCAGACACAGTCTCTGTCTCCGCCACCTGTTCTGGGAGACTGTTCCATACATCTATCACCTTTTGTGTAAAAATGTATTTCCATAGATTATTTCGGAGTCTATCACCTCTTAACTTTATCCTATACCCTCCTATTGCAGAGTTTCCTTTCAAATGAAAGAGACTCGACTCGTGCACATTTATATTATGTATGTATTTAAAGGTCTCTATTATATTTCCTGGCTCCTGTCTTTCCTCCAAAGTATACAGATTGAAATCTTTAAGTCTGTCCCCATATGCCTTATCACGAAGACCACACACCATTTTAGTAGCTTTCCTCTAGACCAACTCCATCCTTTTTATATAAAGGTGCAGCCTCCAGAATTATACAAAATATTCTAAATGAGGTCTCACCAGAGGCTTATACATAGGCATCAATACCTCCCTTTTTCCTACTGGCCATACCTCTCCCTATGCAAACTAGCATTCTTCTTGCTTTCGCCGTCACCTTTTCAACCTATTTGGCCGCCTTAAAATCATCACATACAATCACACCCAAGTCCCATTCTTCCGTCGTGCACATAAGTTCTTCACCCCCTAAATTGTACTGTTCCCTCGGGTTTTTGCAGCCTAAATGCATAACCTTGCATTTCTTAGCATTAAATTTTAGCTGCCAAATTTAAGACCATTCTTCAAGCTTCAAGCTTCGCCAGGTCTTTCTTCATGTTATTTACACCATCCAGCATGTCTACTCTATTGCAGATTTTGGTATCATCCGTAAAGAGGCAAGTCTTACTTGACAACCGTTCAGCAATATCGTTTATAAAAATGTTAAACAGGCCCAAGAACAGAACCTTGAGGCACACCACTGGTAGTATCCCTTTCCTCAGAGCAATCTCCATTGATCACTACCCTCTGTCGCCTCTGTCAACCTACCTCTAGTGTCTGCGGGCAGGCTGGCTAATCTACTGAAGAGGGCTTTAAATTAGAAGCCCTCAGGTAAGTAAATCACTGAATACCTCTACACGGATGGGAAAAAGGGGCAATGTCTTGGAAATAATTATTTTCAAATAATTTTTATTGAGCAGAAAAGTACCAAAGATACAAGGATCTCAGCTGAGAATATACATGCTCAACGTTTTCAAATAGGATAACATTTAAACAATCCCACTTCCCACTCCCATACTCAAGCCCTCCGTCAAGCCAAGCAAACAAGTCAAAGAAAGCAAAAGGTAAAAATCCCAAAATCCTGGGGAAGTCAGCAGTTCAATAGACGACTCTGAGCCAAGGGAGTCCTAGTGTTCCAAAAGGTTTCCATGTGAGCTGAAATAAGCGTCCCAGTAAAGATGAAAGTTCCACAACATCTCTCCATTCCCAAAGCAGAAGAGTGATCAGCCTATGGCACAGGGTGACTAAAGTAGGGAAAATCCTGTTATAAAGCAAGTGTTTAGGGTAGCCACTGATTTGGTATAGAGCCTGCATTTTTGTTTAAAATCCTGTGTTTTAGGGTAGCCACTGATTTGGTATAGAGCAGGGGTGTCCAACCTTTTGACTTCCCTGGGCCGCATTGGCTGAAAAAAATGTTTCTGGGGCCGCGCAAACACTGCAGCAAGACAGAGGAGGGAGCCAGGAAGACGGTAAACACCCAGAGGCATCAGAGGAAAACACTGCATCGTCCTCGACCGGGGCCGCAAAAAATACTTCACGGGGCCACATGCAGCCCTCGGGCCGCAGGTTGGACACACCTGGTAAAGAGCCTGCATTTTTGTTTAAAATCCTGTGTTTTAGGTTAGCCACTGATCTGGTATATATAGAGCCTGCATTTCTGTTTAATATCCTGTGTTTTAGGTTAGCCACTGATCTGGTAGAGCGCCTGCATTTCTGTTTAAAATCCTGTGTTTTAGAGTAGCCACTGATTTGGTATAGAGCCTGCATTTCTGTTTAAAATCCTGTGTTTTAGGGTAGCCACTGATCTGGTATAGAGCCTGTATTTCTGACTTACTAGTTTTCAGCTGATTAGGTATAGAAGGGAGGGGCTCAGATTTATTACTAAGGTTAACTGCATTATCTTTGGGACAGTGCTGTGAACAAGGCTGCCCTGTGAACTTCTAAAAAGCTAAATTGCTCAGCATTTCATATTCTGCTCTTTTCACTGTTTTTCAGCATTATATCTGCTTAATTTCTCTTCTCCTCCTCCCTGTTTCTTACTTTAAAAAACCACAAAAAATAAACCCTTCTCTTTCTATTGTTAAATCTTATTTTCTTTTTCCCTTCATAGGAATAAGGGTAAGACTTATGGTCCCACCCACCCCAGGGACCACTTTTCATATATAGAAACCCAAATAATCAGGACTACTCAAATCAAGTAACTTCACAACCAATCAAGATGACCTTTATTCTATGCAATCACTGCGGAGCTTTAATTCCAAGACACACTATTTGGAGGCTTAAGGCTTGCCCCATCTGTCTTCAACTTGCTAGTATTAAGGAGGAGCTCTGCAAACTTAAACAGGAATTGAATACAATTAAAGCAGCTTCCATCGCTCCACAAAATCATACCAACTTACCATCTCTACCTCAAAGAATAAAACAGCCCAGAAATAAATGGGTCACAGTAGGCTCAGGAAGACTGCGACATGTAACACAGAAACATCCACCTTCACTAATTATCTCTACAGAATTCCTTTGCTCCACTAGTGCACTGTGATACTCAAGAAAACAGAAGGGAGGTGGGACTGGAACCAATGAAGGTAACTCAAGAGAATAAGCGCACCCTAAGCACAAATAAAAAAGCCAAAAACAGAAAACTATTACTGTTGGGGGATTCCATCATCAGAGGCATTAACCTTGGAACACAAGGCGAGGAGACCAAAATAGTGAAATATCTTCCAAGATCCTCAGCTACCAGGAGTTCCAGGCAAATACTGACTATAATTAAGGAAGAAACTAAGGATTTTAACACTTATGTTGTAATCCATCTGGGAACAAATGACCTGGCCAACAACTCCACACTTGCAGCACAGAAAGCTTTTTGGGAGCTTGGTGAGGGCTTGAAACCTTTTGTAAAGACTTTAGCTTTTTCTGAAATACTGCCTGCATATGGAAAGGGAGAGAAAAGAGTGAAAAACACAAAGGACTTTAATAGATGGCTCAAAGCCTGGTGTCATCAAGAAGGCTTCAGGTACATAGAAGGATGGGGAAATACATGGAAGGACAAGAAGCTATATTGCACTGATGGGCTACATATTACTACAACAGGAAAAAGAAACCTTGCAGAGAAATTTAGACAATATGTTTCAAGGCATTTAAACTAGAAGGTGGGGGTGGTACATGTATGAAGGACAATTATAGAGACCACCCCCAGTAAAAAAAAAAAAAAGATGTGATAGTAGTAAAGATTGAAACATAAACAATATCAGCAACTCATTTCTTAGTATTGCAACGGAAAGTGAAATGAAACAAAAATCTATAAGAAAAAGATTACCACTGAAAAATAGCTGGAAAGTGATGACCACAAATGCTTGCAGACTAAGTAACAAAGTTCATGATCTGCAAACCCTGATGTTAGAGGCAGATCTAGATATTGTCGCTATCACAGAGACATGGTTCAGTGAATCACATGGATGGGATGCAAACATACCGGGATATAATCTTTTTAGGAAAGACAGAGATGGTCAAAAAGGTGGATGGTCAAAAAGCTCTCTATGTAAATATCAATATCCAAGCGACCGAAATGCAAGGGACCTGGGGAGAGGAAGAAGCGATATGGATTGCTCTGAAAAGAGAAGATGGAACTTCTATCTACGTGGGTATAGTCTACAGACCTCCGATTCAATCGCAGCAAATTGATAAGGATCTGATTGTGGATATGCAAAAGTTTGAAAGGAAAGAGGAGGTTCTGCTGTTGGGAGATTTCAACCTGCCGGATGTGGACTGGAATGCAGAATCGGAAAAAAAGTAGGGAGATTGTGGATGCCTTTCAAGAGGCTCTGCTCAGACAAATGGTGACAGAACCCACAAGGGAAAAAGCGATATTGGATCTGATCCTCACAAATGGAGATAGTATCTCTAATGTTCGAGTGGGTGCTCACCTGGGAAGTAGCGATCATCAAACGGTTTGGTTTGATATAACGGCTAAAGTGGAGAGCGGCCGCACGATACTTAAAGTCCTAGATTTCAAACGTACGAACTTTAATGCAATGGAAGAGTACCTGAAGAAAGAGCTGTAAGGATGGGAGGACATAAGAGAAGTGGAAAGACAGTGGCTTAAGCTGAAAGGAGCGATAAAAATGGCTATGGACCTTTATGTGAAGAAAATCAATAAAAACAAGAGAAAAAGGAAGCCGATATGGTTCTCCAAACTAGTGGCGGAGAAAATAAAGGCGAAAGAGTTGGCGTTAATGAAATATAAAAAAACTCATGAAGAGGAGTGCAAAAAGGACTACAGGGTGAAATTTAAAGAAGCCAAGAGAGAGATACGTTTGGCAAAAGCACAGGCGGAAGAACAAATGGCTAAAAATGTAAAAAAGGGAGACAGATATATTAGTGAAAGGAGGAAGATGAAAAATGGAATTACTAGACTAAAAGATGCTGGGAACCGATATGTGGAGAGTGATGAGGAAAAAGCAAATGTGCTAAACAAATACTTCTGTTCTGTGTTCACAGAAGAAAATCCTGGAGAAGGACCGAGATTGTCTGGCAAAGTTACACGAGAAAATGGAATGGATTCTGCGCCGTTCACGGAGGAGAGTGTTTATGAGCAACTTGAAAAACTGAAGGTGAACAAGGCAATGGGACCAGACGAGATCCATCCCAGGATACTATGGGAGCTCAGAGAGGTTCTAGCGAGTCCTATTAAAGACTTGTTCAACAAATCTCTGGAGACGGGAGTGGTTCTTGGAGATTGGAGGAGAGCAGATGTGGTCCCTATTCACAAAAGTGGTCACAGGGATTAAGCAGGAAACTACAGGCCGGTGAGCTTCACTTCAGTTGTTGGAAAAATAATGGAAATGTTGCTGAAAGAAAGGATAATGTACTTCCTTGAATCTAATGGGTTACAGGATCCGAGGCAACATGGCTTTACAAAAGGTAAATCGTGTCAAACAAACCTGATTGAATTTTTTGATTGGGTGACCAGAGAGCTGGATCAAGGACATATGCTAGATGTAATTTACTTAGATTTCAGCAAAGCCTTTGACACAGTTCCTCATAGGAGACTGTTGAACAAACTTGAAGGGCTGAAGTTAGGACCCAAAGTGGAGAACTGGGTTAGAAACTGGCTGTCGGACAGACGTCAAAGGGTAGTGGTTAATGGAAGTCGCTCGGAGGAAGGAAAGGTGAGTAGTGCAGTCCCTCAGGGTTCAGTGCTTGGGCCGATCCTGTTCAATATGTTTGTGAGTGACATTACTGAAGGGTTAGAAGGAAAAGTGTGCCTTTTTGCAGATGATACCAAGATTTGTAACAGAGTAGACACCGAAGAGGGAGTGGAAAATATGAAAAAGGATCTGCAAAAGTTATAGGAATGGTCTAATGCCTGGCAACTAAAATTCAATGCAAAGAAATGCAGAGTAATGCATTTGGGGATTAATAATCGGAAGGAACCGTATATGCTGAGAGGTGAGAAGCTGATATGCATGGACGGGGAGAGGGACCTTGGGGTGATAGTGTCCGAAGATCTAAAGGTGAAAAAACAGTGTGACAAGGCAGTGGCTGCTGCTGCCAGAAGGATGCTGGGCTGTATAAAGAGAGGATAGCCAGTAGAAGGAAGAAGGTGTTGATGCGCCTTGTCACCATTACTATAGCCCAGGGCTGGGCTCTATAGCAATCCCAGTGGTTACAATAAACAGTGCACCCGCATGTGACCCGGCATGGAGTCTCCCTGCAGGACTGGATTCTCAGCAGTAATCCAAATTAAAGCCAAATAAAATAAAGTCCCAACAATTGTGGTGGATTATAGAAATAGTTCTTTTTACTCAATCCTTCGTGCAGGTAAGTAATTCATCAGACTTTTGCAACATTAGTCAGGATTTCACACAGCATTAAAGAAATACTGCCAAAAAGGCCAGAAAATAAAACAGTCCAAAATAAAGTCCAAAACTTTCTTTCATTCCTAATTAAAGTCCCAATGGCTCTTGAGATCACAGCTCTCCACAGAGCTAGCACTGCCTGCTCCAAAGCAGGTAATTCAGCAAATCAAAAGGCAGTTCAGGATAATAGTTTCCACATTTCTCAGTCCTTAAGGAAAATGAGGAAAGCCTCTGGCAACATTATATGACTGCCAGGAAAGGAGAGTGCACAGGTTTTGTCAAAATTCAGCCACAGCAATGGCCTTCAAAATCCCACCCAGAGTCACAACAAAACCTCTCCCCACACACTCCTAGCTTTCCCAAACAAACATCAAAAAAACCACAGCAAACAAACAGTTCCCAAAAATCCAAACTCACTGTTTGTTGCTTGAGACCAAGTCCATCTGCATAGGCTCAGGATAATTAGCTTCACAACCTGCACAAGCTTCTTGACATTCCATAGGCTCTCCATTCAGGAGTGGCAAGTCTTCATCTTGTCCAGCCTCTGTCAGCTCCATAGGCATAGGTCTGTTGCTCCTGTTTGGCCCAGGTGGATCTTCAGGGAGGCAAGGCCTGAACTTCCTCCCTAACCGGCCTGCTGGTTTGAATGCCACTGCTGGCTTACATACCCTAGGGGTGTGTCCTGATCTGAGTGAGTCAGCAGAAGTCCAGGGGCCTCTTGAGCTCCCCCGGTGGTGACTCGAATAAAGCTCACCTACTTCCTCCTCAGACCAATCCAGCTCCCTCTGGTGGTCAATGGCATTATCTCCAGAATCATAACCCTGGGAGATCTTGGAATTTCCCTTCCGTGTTTTTACTTTTACTTTTCTCCCTGGCTTAACTGGGACCTTGGCAGGCCTTGTGTCTGACTGGTCACAGCCTATACAGGTCATTGGTAAGGCCCCATTTGGAGTATTGTGTTCAGTTTTGGAGACCGTATCTGGCAAAGGACATAAGAAGACTTGAAGCGGTCCAGAGGAAGGTGACGAAAATGATAGGAGGCTTGCGCCAGAAGACGTATGAGGAGAGACTGGAAGCCCTGAATATGTATACCCTAGAGGAAAAGAGGGACAGGGGAGATATGATTCAGACGTTCAAATACTTAAAGGGTATTAACATAGAACAAAATCTTTTCCAGAGAAAGGAAAATGGTAAAACCAGAGGACATAATTTGAGTTTGAGGGGTGGTAGATTCAAAGGCAATGTTAGGAAATTCTACTTTACGGAGAGGGTGGTGGATGCCTGGAATGCGCTCCCGAGAGAGGTGGTGGAGAGTAAAACTGTGACTGAGTTCAAAGAAGCGTGGGATGAACACAGAGGTTCTAAAATCAGAAAATAATATTAAATATTGAACTAAGGCCAATACTGGGCAGACTTGCACAGTCTGTGTCTGTGTATGGCCGTTTGATGGGGGATGGGCTGGGGAGGGTGTAGATGGGCTGGAGTAGATTTTAACAGAGATTTCGGCAGTTGGAACCCAAGCACAGTACCAGGTAGAGCTTTGGATTCTTGCCCAGAAATAGCTAAGAAAAAAATTTAAAAATTTAAATTGAATCAGATTGGGCAGACTGGATGGACCATTCGGGTCTTTATCTGTTGTCATCTACTATGTTACTATGTGACAACATCTCCAGAGAGAAATATCTGGCGCGTCAGCCTCCAACCAATTAATAAGGATACATTTCAAAGCAACTAAGATAGTCCACTTTAGGAAAGATGTCACTCCCGGCCAACGAGGGCGACAATGTAGAGGGAGTCCAAACAGAAGAAGGGGAGAATGCTGAATAGTAATATTCCATATGCGTTTCACAAATGTAAAAACTTGATCCCAGTAAACTCGGATATTAGGACAAGTGCAAAACATGTGTCTCAGACCCACATCAGGGTCACGACAGCGAGGACATTCAGCAGATGTCCTAAAACGGGTAAGAAAGGCCCGCTTAGGTGAAATATATAGACGCGATACCAACTTATAGTGTTGTTCCCAAGAGGTAACATATTTGCGATAAGAAGGCAATTTCTTAACTACTAACAATAGTGCATCTTCAGGCAAATCAGTATGGAAATCACGGGACCAGGCGGCCTGCAATTTATGATGATCAAAAAAGGGGGACTCATCCTTCAAATGACGATGGTGAAATCTAAGTGATACTGGGAGCTGGGAACCAAAAGTATAAGTAGTGTACAACAATTCTTGAGTGGAGAACTGTAGATTAGCCGGCTGCAGAGAAGTTAAAAATTGATGAATTTGCAGTTGGAGGGAGGTCATAATTCTGTTGTAACTGAGCAAAGGACTTGGGCTTCCCATCCTCCGCAAACAGGTGATATAAATAATAAAACCCCTTGTTTCCCATCTGACAAAGACAAAATTTTCTACTCAAGGGGAGAAGTTACCATTAAAACAAATGGGAAAAAAAGGAGATTCCTTGGAGTGGAGGGAGTGAAACTTACAGACCCACTGCCATACTCGGCGGAGAGGACAGTAACGTGACGGATCACCCATGATGACACCAGGGCCGTCAACAAAGAAACCAACTGTTGCTGTTCAGGAGATGGATGGAGACACTGACTCCTGGCAGTTAGTGACCTCCTCCACAGGTAAACGTAGGAGACCCCCCCCCCCCATTTACAATCTCTTCACCTTCTCACTCTTTCTCTCACCAGGGCAGCTCCACATCGACTCCACATCTGACCTTGAAGAACAGATTCCAGGTCTTGCAGGAAGAAACTACCAATGTAGACATGGAACAGGAACAACACGCATCTCCAAGGACAATGGATCGACACCCCCAAAAGAAGCGTAGAGTGATAGTAATTGGGGACTCCATGTTGAGGGGCACCGAGGGACCAGTATGCAGACCGGATATGCAGTCAAGGGAGGTCTGCTGTCTACCCGGAGCCAGAATACGAGATGTGACCACCTGTCTGGATAGACTTCTCAGGCCCCACGACCACTTCCCCATGATGCTCATTCACGTCGGGACGAACGACACTGCCAAGAACTCCCTGGAGGACATAGCTAGAGACTTCGGAGCTCTGGGAAAGAGGCTAAAGCGGACAGGAGCACAGGTAGTATTCTCTTCAATTCTTCCAGTTAGGGGCAGAGGAAGGGACAGGGATGAACGTATCCTGAGGACGAATGAGTGGCTACAACGATGGTGCCAGGAAATGAACTTCGGATTCCTGAATCACGGAGAGGCACTACAGGGACTACAGGGACCAGACGGACTCCACCTGACCAACAGAGGTAAGAATGTCTTCGGACACAGGCTAGCCCGCCTACTTCGAAGGGCTTTAAACTAGGTAAGTCGGGGGTGGGTACCCACTTTTACACCGGAGCAGTAAGTAACAATCCTGATGGGGTGAACCAAATCTCCGCTTCTAAGTCCGAGGTAAGTACCCTTATTGCAAAACAATCACTAGGTGACACTTTAATTCAAATGGATGGCTCACTACAGGAGCCTAGCAGACAGAAAGAGTGGAGAGCTATGTATGTTAACGCACACAGTTTAGGGTATAAATTTCTAGAACTAGAAACAGAAATAGTTAATGCAGACCTAGACGTAGTAGCAATATCCGAAACATGGTTCACAGACTCTCATGGGTGGGATATAACTATGCCAGGATACAACCTGCTTCGAAAAGACAGAGAGGGTAAGTTAGGAGGAGGGGTTGCACTTTACATCAAAGAGAACATCAAGACAACAAGGATCACGGATGTCAAATATACTGGGGAATCCATCTGGGTGAACTTGGCCAGAGGCAGAGAAAAATGCCTGTACCTTGGTGTGGTATACAGACCCCCAAGACAATCGGAGGACAAGGATGCAGAATTAATCGAAGACATTGAGACTATCACCTTACGGGGGGACGTCGTTCTGATGGGAGACTTTAACATGCCTGATGTAGACTGGAACACACTCTCAACGAAAACTTGTGATAGCAGGAGGATATTAACATCCATGAAGGGAGCACGGCTCAAACAAATGGTACTAGAGCCCACTAGAGCCCAGGCCATCCTGGACCTGGTACTTACGAACGGGGAAAGCGTCTCGGAGGTCTCGGTGGGAGAAACGCTAGCCACCAGTGACCATAACATGGTATGGTTTAACCTTAAGAAAGGCTTCCCCAGGTCACAAACAAAAACAAGGGTACTCAATTTCCGAGGCACCGACTTCACACGCATGGGTGATTTCGTCCATCAGACGTTGCAGGTTCAAGAAGTAACTGATAATGTGGAAGCTATGTGGTCAACCTTGAAGTTGACCCTTCATGAGGCAACTGAACGCTACATAAAATCGGTAACCAAACAGCAAAGAAAAAAGAAACCCCAATGGTTCACTAAAGAGGTCTCTTACCTCGTCAAAGAAAAGAAAAAAGCATTTCTCTCATACAAACGCACGGGGAAAAAAGAAGCAAACATTGAATATAGGACAAGGTCTGCAGCGGTCAAAACAGCAGTCAGAGAGGCCAAACTTCGAATGGAAGAAACTCTAGCGAAGAACATTATAAAAGGGGACAAATCCTTCTTCAGGTACATTAGCGACAGGAAAAAGAACACAAACGGGATAGTACGCCTTAGAACGCCAGAAGGAAACTATGTGGATACAGATTCTGATAAGGCCAAACTACTGAATGATTACTTCTGTTCAGTCTTCACCTGCGAGGCATCAGGGCAAGGGCCACGGCTGGAAGCAAAGCAAAGCATGGAAGACCCATTTCAGAATTTTGAGTTCACACCAACTGATGTTTACAGAGAACTGTCAAGACTTAAGGTGAACAAAGCTATGGGACCGGATAATTTGCACCCAAGAGTGCTCAGAGAGCTATGCGATGTTCTGGCGAAACCGTTAGCCACGCTCTTCAATCTCTCCCTAGGTACGGGAAGAGTCCCCCTAGACTGGAAAACAGCCAACGTTGTTCCTCTGCACAAAAAGGGCTGCAAAGCAGATGCTGCGAATTACAGGCCAGTGAGTCTCACATCAATAGTGTGTAAACTCATGGAAACCCTGCTTAAAGGTAAATTAGACACAATATTGGATGAGGGAAATCTGAAGGATCCCTGTCAACATGGATTCACTAGGGGCAGGTCATGCCAATCCAATCTTATCAGCTTCTTTAACTGGGTGACAGGAAAGCTAGACTCGGGAGAGTCTCTAGACATAGTGTACTTGGATTTCAGTAAAGCTTTTGACAGTGTACCGCACCGCAGATTATTAAACAAGATGAAATCGATGGGGTTGGGTGAGAAACTAACTACATGGGTCACTGATTGGCTGAGTGGAAGACTTCAGAGAGTGGTGGTCAACGGCACCCTCTCTGAGACATCGGAGGTGACTAGCGGAGTGCCGCAGGGATCAGTCCTGGGACCATCCCTTTTCAACATATTCATAGGGGACTTGACCCGGGGGCTTCAGGGTAAAGTAACACTGTTCGCTGACGACGCCAAACTGTGTAATATAGTAAGTGAAAGCAATCTCGTGGATAGTATGACGCAAGATCTGATCACGTTAGAAATCTGGTCCTCGACATGGCAGCTGGGTTTCAACGCTAAGAAGTGTAAGGTCATGCATCTTGGCAGTAGAAATCCATGCAGAACATACACCTTGAATGGAGAAGCACTAGCTAGGACTTCAGAAGAACGGGACTTGGGAGTTATCATCAGTGCAGACATGAAGGCTGCCAAACAAGTAGAGAAGGCCTCATCCAAGGCAAGGCAAATGATGGGATGTATCAAGAGAAGCTTCGTCAGCCGCAAACCTGAAGTCATCATGCCACTTTACAGATCATTGGTGAGACCTCATCTGGAATACTGTGTGCAATTCTGGAGGCCGCATTACCGTAAAGATGTGCTTCGAGCCGAGTCGGTCCAGCGTATGGCCACTAGAATGGTCTCCGGACTCAAGGGTCTCTCATACGAAGAAAGACTGGGCAAATTGCAGCTCTATACTCTAGAGGAGCGCAGGGAAAGGGGTGACATGATTGAGACATTTAAATACGTCACAGGTCGTGTCGAGATGGAAAACGACATATTCTTTCCCATGGGACCCTCGGTCACAAGGGGGCACCCGCTTAAACTCAGAGGAGGGAAATTTAGTGGTGACGCCAGGAAGTACTTCTTCACGGAAAGGGTGGTGGATCATTGGAACAAACTTCCGATGCAGGTGGTCAAGGCCGCCAACGTGCTCGACTTTAAGAATAGATGGGATATCCACGTGGGATCCCTACGAGGGTCGAGCTAAGGAACTAAGTCATCAGCACTCAGACTTAATGGGGTGGGTCAGTAGAGTGGGCAGACTTGATGGGCTGTGGCCCTTTTCTGCCGTCACCTTTCTATGTTTCTATGTTTCTATGTAAAGCACAGTTACTTACTGTAACAGTTGTTATCCAGGGACAGCAGGCAGCTATTCTCACATATGGGTGATGTCATCACGGAGCCCGGATGCAGACAGCCTTGCAAGCAGACTTCCTTGTAGAAACTTAGAAATTTCGAGTCAGCCAAACCGTGCATGCGCGATTTCCTTCCAACCCAGCGCAGGGCGAGTCTCCTCAGTTCAGATAACTAGCAGAGAAGCCAACCAGGGGAGGTGGGTGGGTTGTGAGAATAGCTGCCTGCTGTTCCTAGATAACAACTGTTAAGGTAAGTAACTGTGCTTTATCTCAGGATAAGCAGGCAGCCTATTCTCACATATGGGTGACCTCCAAGCTAACCAGAATGGGATGGTGGGAGTGTTGGCAACTTAGGAGAATAAATTCTGTAATACTTTCTGGCCAAAATGGCCATCCTGTCTGGAGAAAACATCCAGACAATAGTGCGAGGTGAATGTATGAACCGAGGACCAGGCAGCAGCTCTGCAAATTTCCTCAATAGGTGTAGATCTGAGGAAAGCCACTGAAGCTGCCATTGCTCTGACTTTATGGGCTGTGACTCGAATCTGTAGTTGTAATCCAGCCTGGGCATAGCAGAAAGAGATACAAGCAGCTATCCAGTTAGAGATGGTACGCTTAGAGATTGGATGTCCCTACTTGTTTGGATCAAAGAGACAAAATGTTGAGGAGCAGATCTGTGTGGTTTGGTGCGTTCCAAGTAGAAGGCCAAAGCATGCTTACAGTCCAGAGTATGAAGAGCTGATTGTCCAGGATGAGAATGAAGTCTTGGAAAAAACACTGAAAATACAATAGATTGGTTGAGATGAAATTCTGAAACCACTTTAGGTAGAAATTTTGGATGAGTACGAAGGAGCACCTTGCAGCTCACTGACTCTTCGGGCAAATGTGAGGGCAATGAGAAACACCACTTTCCAAGTGAGATACTTCAGATGAGTCGTAGACATTAGTTCAAATGGAGGCTTCATCAATTGAGCAAGAACAACATTGAGATCCCAAACCACTGGAGGCGGTTTGAGAGGAGGTTTGACATTGAAAAGTCCTTTCATGAATCTGGAAACCACCAGATGAGCAGAGAGGGATTTCCCTTCAATAGGCTTTTGGAAAGCAGCAACTGCACTAAGATGGACTCGGATTGATGTAGACTTGAGGCCAGAGGTGGATAAGTGCAAAAGATAATCTAGAACAGAAGATAAGGAGGAAGCTTGAGGCTCCTTATTGTGAGAAATGCACCACGTAGAAAATCTAGTCCATTTTTGGTGGTAGTATTGACTAGTGGCAGGCTTCCTAGAAGCTTCTAAAATGTCTCTTACAGGTTGAGAAAACTGAAGAGGAGTTATGTTGAGAGGTACCAAGCTGTCAGGTATAGAGACTTCAGGTTGGGATGAAGCAGAGATCCCTGACTCTGTGTAAGTAGAGATGGAAAAACTGGTAGAAGATATGGCTCCCTGCTGCTGAGTTGAAGTTGAAGGGAGTACCAAGGTTGTCTCGGCCACCGAGGAGCAATCAGAATCATAGTGGCATGATCGTTCTTCAACTTGATAAGAGTCTTGAGAATGAGAGGGAATGGAGGGAATGCATACAGGAAGAGATTCGTCCAGTCTAGTAAGAAAGCATGTGCCTCGAGGCGATGAGGAGAATATATCCTGGAGTACAAATGGGGCAGTTTGTGATTGTGGGGAGCTGCAAAGAGATCTATCTGAGGCATTCCCCACTGTGAAAAAATGTGATGAAGAGGCGAGGAATTGAGTGTCCATTCGTGAGGTTGCAGAAGACAACTCAAGTTGTCCGCCAAGCAAATTTTCACCCCTTGAATGTAGACAGCTTTGAGGAAGGTGTTGTGGCGGATTGCCCAGTCCCGAACCTTCAGAGCTTCTTGACAAAGGGAGGGAGATCTCGTCCCCCCCTGTTTGTTGGCCGTCCGAATGAGGACTATCTGGTCATGAAGAAGATGTTGTAATGTTTTGAGAGTGTTGAAAATCGCTCTGAGCTCCAACAGATTGATGTGAGACTGACGGTTCATACTGGTCCAGTGGCCTTGAGTACGGAGACCATCGAGATGAGCACCCCAAGCGTAGGTCGAGGAATCTGTTGTGAAGACCTTTTGATGGGGGGGCATTTGAAACAGCAAGCCTCTGGAGAGACTGGAAGAGAGCATCCACCAGTGGAGAGACTGTCTCAAGTTAGGAGTGACTGCAATGTGTTGAGAGAATGGATCGCAAGCCTGCATCCACTGAGATGCCAGGATCCACTGAGGAATTCTGAGGTGAACTCTGGCAAAAGGAGTCACGTGTACTGTGGAGGCCATGTGACCTAGTAGTACCATCATGTGTCTCACTGAGATTGAAGAGCGGGAAGACATTGCATGACAGAGTTAAAGGAGAGCTTCCAGACGTTGTTGCGGAAGGAATGCTCTGAGTTGAATAGTGTCCAGAACAGCTCCGATGAATTGTAGATTCTGAGAGGGCTGAAGTTGGGATTTGGGAAAGTTGTGACAGAGTTGCGATGACTTCTTGGAATTCAAAGTGCTTCTGTGTATCTAAATAGCTGAGAAATTTAGGAAGAAGATCAATGAGGAACTTGAGATAAGTTACAAAATGAAAATTATAATTCAGGACTTTAGAGGACATCATGGCATTTTGGTAAAGGCGACTTCCAAACTTGTCCATAGTTTTCCCTTCCCTTCCAGGAGGAACGGTAGCATAAACTCTGGAAGGATGGGATCTCTTTAAGGAGGATTCCACAAACAGGGATTGGTGAGACAACTGCAAATTCTCAAATCCTTTGCAATGGAGAGTTAGATACATTACATTACATTTGTGATTTCTATTCCGCCTGTGCCTTGCGGTTCTAAGAGGATTACAGTTAAAAGAGATCAGGACATTACCGAGAGAATTACATTACAACAATTTAAGTAAATTACATGTTGTGGTATAGAAATACAAGTATAAGATATCTGGATTTATCGATATAGAATAACTTGACAGGATTCAAGTAGTTACAAGGTTCAGTGGGGAAAACAATATAGGTAACTGAAGAAAGATACCTAACTTTGAAGGAATCAGTTAAGTGGATACCTAAGGGAGATGCTTATTTAGGAGAAGGTTAAATGGATACCTAAGGGAGATGCTTATTTAGGAGTTTGGATATTTTTGGTAAATGAGGTTCAAGGGGATGACTAGTGTGTTATTTGCTGGGGAGAGTGCATGTGCGATTGGGGAGGGGAATATTAAGTAAGGACATGTTTTTTGAAAAGAAATGTTTTGATTTCTTTCCGAAACACTTTGATGTCTGTTGTTTTGATCATCAGTTTGGTGATGGTGGGGTCAATTTTCGCTGCCTGAGTTGCTAGAAGGCTGTCGTAAAGTTTCTTACGTCGGGTACCATTATGAGGGGGGAAGGTGAAAAGATTCTGAGTTCTTCTTGATCTGGGTAGTCGGTAGCGGCAAAGACGGTTGTTCAGGTAATTGGGGGCCATACCATGGGTTACTTTGAAAAGTAAGCAGTAGAGTTTGAATTGAGTTCTTGCTTTTATCGGAAGCCAGTGAGAGTCTACATAGGCGGGTGTGACGTGGTTGAATTTGTTGAGCGAGTAGATGAGTCTGATAGCTGTGTTCTGAACGGTCTGTAGTTGTTTTATCATAGTATTTGGGCAAGGTAGGTAGAGGCTGTTGCAGTAATCTAAGGAGCTGAGTATGAGGGATCGTACAATGATCTTGAAGTGTTCTTTGGAAAAGAATTTTCTTATTTTTCTTAGGTTTCGCATGGTGAAGAATGCTTTATTTATGGTTTTGCGTATTTGTGTTTGCATTGTGCAGCCTCTGTCTAGGTGTGTTCCCAGAATTTTGAGAGTATTCTGTATTGGATATTTGATTGTGTTTACATCTAGTTCTGTTAGGGATGGTTTTTGTTCCTTCTCTAGTAGTAGGAATTTGGTTTTCTCCGCATTCAGTTTTAACTTGTGGTTCGTCATCCACTTTTCTACAGTTTCCAATGTTGTTTTCAGGCGTCCGTTGGAGGTGGGGTCTTGGATGTCGAAGGGGAGGAGGATGGTTATATCATCCGCGTAGCTGAAGGATGTAATGTTTAGGGCGTCTAGGGCCGTGCCTAGGGATGCTATGAAGAGGTTGAAAAGTATGGGCGATAGAGGGGATCCTTGTGGAACTCCGCAGGGGTTTGACCATGAGTCGGATAGAAGATCATTTGACTTGACTCTGTATGATCTTGTTTTGAGGAATCCTTGGAACCAGTTGAGAACATTACCTGATATTCCTATGGCATCTAGTATCTGGAGTAGTATGGAATGGTCAACTAAGTCGAATGCTGCTGAAAGATCGAGTTGGATGATTAGTAACTTATTTCCTTTGCTGAGGTGCTGACGGGCTATGTCTAGTAGGGAAACCAGATACCTGGAATCCAATTTGCCTGGAACAGCAGGAATTGCATAAGGAGTCTCCAGACATCGTGTGAAAGTCTGAGACAAAAAGCTCGTGAAGAGGAAGCTTAAGGGACTCTGCAGGAGGTTGATAAGATGTATGACTTCAAGATACTTCTTAGAGTATTTAGAACCAGAATCCAATTGAAGTTCCATGTCATCAGTCATCTGGTGAAGAAAAGAAGAGAAAGATAGCTGATCCACCAATGCCTTGCCTCGAGAGGGACTCGATGACCTCGAGGCAGCCTGAGTCGAAGATGAAATCTCAGCGGGGAAATAGTCTTCAAAAGAATAAGGAGACTTGGACGAGGCAATGGAAGCGACTGAGTCCTTGAGGTCTGGAAGCGGAGACCTCAATCAAGGAGTCGGTGGTCTGGAAGAGCTGGAAGGTGTAGATTGAGGCTTAGTTGAAGAAGGGCGCTCTTTGGAAGAAGAGTTATGCCTGTAGCTATGCCTCGAGGAAGGCCTCGATTGACGACGAGAGTGGTGCTGAGAAGCAGGTCTCGAGGATCGAGGAGACTTCGTCCCGGAGATGGAAGCAGACGTTACTACCAAGGAATGGATAGGGCTAGAAGCTGTAAATCGAAGCTCAGTAGGCACTCCCAAAGACTCTGCTCCTTGTATGGAGTGTGAGGATTCCTGTCGAGGCACTTGCAAAAAATCTACTCCTTGCTTAGAGTGCATAGTTGTCAGACCAGACACATGCAAAGACTCTGCTCCCTGCATAGAATGTGAAGTTTCAGCCCGAGGCATAGGAAGAGGCTCGACCTCATGGGAGTCTGCAGAATGCCCAGGCTGGATTAGAGTAGCCAGCTTCAGTCCCATTTTAGTTAGGAACTGAACAAATTGCTGTTCTAACATGGTCTGAAAGGAAGCCGACAAGGATGGATCCGCGTCTGAAACCGGACCACCTGCTACGGCTAAAGGTTCCAAAGTAGTGGAAATGTGCTTCGACTTGGAAGTCTTAGAAAGCTTGAGGACCACTGCTGGAATTTTCTGCTGAGCTATCTGACCTGAGGATACAGGGGAAGATACAGCAAATGAGGAAGGTCTGATGAGGCTCGAGGTCAGAGTCGTGGAGGCAGGAGGACCTTCGGTAGAAGGTGGAACCGAGGACGCTTTCGAAGTCGAGGGTATGACTGAAGAGTTCATCCCAAAAAGCTTCTCCACTAAAATCCGACGACGTTTGAGGGCTTGAGGTTGAAGATTAGTAAAGTGCTCGCACAACTTCGGTTGATGGTTCAGCCCAAGGCACTTGAGGCACCAACGGTGTGGGTCCATGAGGGAAATCGCACGCTGGCACTGGCTACACTTCTTGAAGCCCATTGATGGCTGAGACATAGGAGGAAAAATAGCCGCAGCGAAGTCGAAGCCTGACCTGCCAGTTGAATGGAAGAAAATAAAATAAGATTTTTTTAAACTGAAAAGAAGAAAAGAAAGAAGCACAGCGATTTGCGAAGAAAATAAACACAAACCGCGGTGAGAGAAGGCACGAAGTAACAAAGTTAAATGCAGAGAGTCAAAGACGAACTTCTCGGCTCCGCGGAAAACTGAGAACTGAGGAGACTCGCCCTGCGCTGGGCAGGAAGGCACTAGCGCATGCACGGTGCAGCTGACTCAAAACTTCTAAGTTTCTACAAGCAAGTCTGCTTGCGAGGCTGTCTGCATCCAGGCTTTGTGGATGACATCACCCATATGTGAGAATAGGCTGCCTGCTTATCCTTGGATAAAGGATTTTATGAAGGAGGAGATCAGAGAAAGAAGAAGGAACAGAATGGCGATAAGCACTAAAATGAGTGGTGCGAAAGCAAGAAAGTTCTAAGGTAGTGTTAGTGAAATTAGAAACTCCCTGAAAAAAGTCATTAATGTGGCACATGCCGCAACCGACAGTCAGAAAGCGTATATTCAACAGGCCCAAACTATCTTTATACCATGGCGTAGCAGCAAAGCTATAAGGCAGATGAGCATGTCTACCCACCCAAAGATACTCTTGAACTAACTGAATTAACTGGGTTTCATCTTTATGTGTCAAGTAATGGGGCAGGACCTGAAATACATATAGCCAACAAGGAACAATGAGCATACTGTATAAACTCACTCTACCAAGGAGAGAAAGCGATAGACCCCGCCATAGATGCAATTTATTTGCGAGTGACTGAAATATTTAGAGGATATTGGCTGGAGAGGTCACTGGGGAGAACTCCCAAGTATCTCAAGGACGATTCAGACCACTGTAATGGGAACAGCCCAACCCAGGCAGCTACTGATTTATCCAAATGAAGAGACAATCCGGAATAAAACCCATATTCAGAAATAAGATCCAAAGCTAATGGCAAGGAGACTTCTGGATGAGTGAGGACCAAAAACATGTCATCAGCAAAGGCTATGGTTTTAAGTTCTCCACCTGCCACATGTAAACCACTCACTGCATCAAAGGAATGCAAAGTACAAAGCAGGGGTTCTAAAGAGAGAAGAAATAAGAGAGGAGAGAGGGGGCAACTCTGCTTAGTATCTCGCAGAATAGGGAAGAATCTGAACGAGTCCAAAACAAAACTAGTTTGGCTCGGCCCAATATTAGGTCATTTACCCACCTCAATCCCATTATCTTTCGGCTCCACTCTTCAGCTTAAGTTTTCAAGCAAAGTCCTTGGCATCATCATAGACTCCTCTCTCTCCTTCAATGACCACCTCATCTTCTTGGTAAAAAAATGCTTCTTTAGTCTTCATATGCTGAGGAAAGTGAGATCGTACTTTCATCATTCTCACTTCATCGTCCTTGTTCAATCCACCATCCTCTCTAGACTGGATTATTGCAACTCCATCTATTTAAGCCTAACTAAAAAAAAAACTCCATAGACTTCAGCTAATCCAGAATGCCGCGGCCAACCTTATTTTCGCTAAAGGCAAGTTCGACCACGTCTCCCCACTCCTGTCCAAACTTCACTGGCTCCCAGTTCACTCCAGAGGCCTCTTTAAATGTGCCTGTTTAGCTTTCAAAATCCTACATGGCATCCTCCCTCCCGTTATCCCACTATTCTGGAACTCCTCTAACCCTAATTCCACTAATTCCTCCCAAAAATCTGAAACTATCATTCCCCTCTGCAAAAGGTATATCCTGCATAGGAAAACTAGGAACATCCCTCCCCTTTAGAACCACAGAACTCTGGAACAACCTCACATCCCCGCTCAGAATTTCAAGCTCCCTCCAATCCTTCCGCAAACACCTGAAAACTTGGCTCTTTTAAAAAATCTAACACCTCCCGCTCTTTGGTACCCTGACCTTCTTTATCTTCCTAGCGCCTTTCCTATAACCCTTCATTGTAGCTCCTTTTCAACCTAACCCTGTAAACCGTGCCGAGCTCTACGCTTGTGGAGATGGTGCGGTATACAAACCTAAGGTTTAGTTTAGTTTAGTTTAGCGAGTTCAATTAACTAACAAAGACACCCTAGGATTAGCATAAAGAGTGCTGATCGCACTGAGGTAAAAACCCCGAAGGCCAATGTAATCTAGAGTGTTAAACAAAAAGGACCAGTGAACACTATCAAATGCCTTGGAGGCATCCAAGCTAACAAAAAGAGTGGGAATATGTTGTTGACAAAGGGCCATGGCAAAAATAACCTTCCTAACATTGCAAACCGACTGTCGGCTTTGAACAAACTTGACCTGATCCTCATGGATCAGGGTAGGAAGATGAGGAGCTAACTGATCTACAAGGATACAAGACATGAATTTAAGATCAACATTGATCAGGGAAATGGGGCAATAAGAACCAGGATCATTCTCCAGCTTTCCTGGCTTCAGTATCAAGGTAATAAGGGCTTCATTAGTATAGTGAGGGAATGAGCCAGTAGAAATAGCATTATTATAGTAAGATAACAAAAGCCTGCAAAGTGTGGGGCAGAAGCCAGTAGAATTCTCCAGAAAATCCATCCAGTCCAGGAGCTTTCCCGGATTTCAATGCCTGAATTGCAGTTTGCAATTCCTTAGCCTGGAAGGGACAATTTAATCTAGCCACCACCTCCTTGGAAAGTTGAGGTAAACCAGAGGAATGAATGTAGTCCATTAACAGTTCAGAAGAAACAGCTTATGCAGAAGCATAAAGTTTAGCAAAATAGTAATAAAGAACCCCAGAAACCTCAGGAGTGCACTTAACTCGGCCCCCCACAGGTGTCCGGAGTGCCAAAATAGGCCTACAGTTGGCCTTAGCGTCTACTAGACGGGCTAAAAGATGCCCCGGTTTATTTCCAAAACGATGAAAGCAATGTTTGTGAAAAGCCGCCCAAGTCTGAGAGCGAGAATGGAGGAGAGAGTTTAGGGTCCCCTGAGAGGACAAATAAAGTTCTCTATTTTCCGCTGTAGGATTCGAGAGAAAGGTCCGCATGGCTGCATGTAAAGCTTTCTCCAAGGTGATAATATCCTTATGGATACTTTTTGTGCGGGCACAGGTAAAGGAAAGAATATGACCCTGAAGTACCGTTTTTGCCATTTCCCAGAATAAAGCAGGATTGTCCCGATGTTGGCCATTATGCTCTAAGTAATCCTCCCACTGAGAAAGGAGAAACTTCTTGAACTCAGCATCATGAGCTAAATAAAAAGGGAACCACCAAAAAGGAGATTTTATGTAAGTAACATCTAAATGAATATCTATCCAAATTGAGGTGTGGTCTGAAATATTCAAGGGTCCTATTTCTCTGATAAGACAGAAGGAAACAGCTCAGTAGACAAAAAGAGATAGTCAGTCTGGGACCAGGTGTGATGGGCGCGAGAATGGTGAGTATAATCTCTAACCTCCAGATGGAATAAATGCCAAGGATCAACTACGGAAAGAGAGTCACAAAAGTCAGCTAGCAAGTGTCCTTGAGCCCCAAGAGGTGTAGATGGTATTCCAGATTTATCACAAGTAGGATCAAAGACCAGATTAAAATCTCCTAATAAAATAACGGGGTCCCCAGAATAACAAGAGCAAAGGCGTAGGAGGCCCTGCAAAAAGGACGCCTCTGACAAATTAGGACCATAGACAATTAGCAACAAATAACATCTATCCCCCAGCGTTAAGCGAAGAAGAATAAATCGCCCATCTGAATCAGCTGCTAAAACTTGAACCCCAAGCGGAGAAGACTTACGAACAAGTACAGCAATTCCTCCATGATGTCCAGGCAGGGAAGCAAAATATACCTCACCCACCCAGGAATGATGTAACTTAAGATGCTCAGTATCAGTAAGCCTCATCTCTTGAAAACATGCAATGTCGATGCGATAACGTTGAAGGGCCGCTAAAATTTTTGATCTCTTAATAGGAGATGTGATCTTAATAGGAGATGTGATCCAGGGAATGATTTGAAATGGGGTGCTCATAAAACAAGGTAGGCTTACTAAACAAAAGTAAGATTAGAAAATAAGAGAACCCCAGGAGCCCAGCCTCCCCCAGGGCACAGAGATCAAAAGAAAGCAAAGCAAGAAACAGGAAAAGAATAAAATCCCCCAAAACCCAAACAAAAATAGGCTAACGGAGGACTCCAAACCTGACCTAAACCCTACCCCCCTTCCAATCCCCCAAACTCCCCCTTTCCCACATCTACCATAGCATCACCGATTCCCAGAAAGGAATCAAGGAGGCTAAGGCACTTGATGTAACCTGTCCTCAGGCCTCCACCAGTAGAAATCTACCCCTAGAAGAGCCAAAAGAGTTAAAAGGGAGTGTGGCAAAAAACAGCTATGGCATTATAAGGCTGGCAAGCTATAGTACATTCTATGTGGTTTACTCTAGTCTGTAAAACAGAAAAACTGAGTCAAACTCTAGGAGGAGACGAACCAGTATGTAACTGAGAACTAAATTAAGTCTAATGAAAACTAAACAAAAAGTCCCGATCCGGGGCTGATGAGGTCATGGCTAAAATGAGCCTCACTTAGCAATAACACAAAGACTACAAAGAATGAAAGACAGTAGCATAAGTAGGGGGGGATCTTGCCAGCCATCGCTACTGAGGGATATCAACAGGGGACACTTATAATAACAGCCATGTGGAAAAACAAAACAAAACAAGTCCCACAACAGTACTGAGTAAACCTTGAAAAGAATAAAAATCTACACTGATCAGGGAAGGTATCAATGAGCATATAGAAAAAAATAAACTGATGAGAACAAGCCAGCACGGTTTCTATAAAGGACGATCGTGCCAAACGAATCTACTACATTTCTTTGAGGGGATAAGCAAACATTTGGACCAAGGTAACCCCATTGACATAGTTTATCTGGATTTCCAAAAAGCCTTCGACAAGATACCCCATGAACGCCTGCTGAAGAAACTGTGGAACCACGGGGTGGAAGGGGACGTCCACAGATGGATCCAAAATTGGCTGGCGGATAGGAAGCAGAGGGTAGTAGTAAAAGGACACTACTCTGACTGGAAAGGGGTCACGAGTGGTGTCCCACAGGGGTCAGTGCTGGGACCGCTGCTGTTCAATATATTCATTAACGATCTGGAAATGGGCACGAAATGCGAAGTTATCAAGTTCGCAGATGATACAAAACTCTCCAACAGGGTCAAAACTGTTGAGGAATGCAAAGAATTGCAGAGCGACCTGAACAAACTGTGTGAGTGGGCAAAAAGATGGCAGATGAGCTTCAATGTGGAGAAATGTAAGGTCTTTCACATGGGGAAAGGGAACCCTAGAAGAAGACCTGGGGATTTTGGTGGATACAACAATGAAGCCAGCGGCGCAATGTGCAGCGGCCTCAAAGAAAGCGAATAGAATGCTGGGCATTATCAAAAAAGGTATCACTACCAGAACGAAGGAGGTTATCCTGCCATTGTATCGAGCAATGGTGCGACCACATCTGGAATACTGTGTCCAATACTGGTCACCGTACCTTAAGAAGGACATGGCGATACTTGAGAGGGTTCAGAGGAGAGCAACTAGGATGATAAAAGGAATGGAGAACCTTTCATATGCCGAAAGGTTAGATAAACTGGGGCTCTTTACCCTGGAAAAGCGGAGACTGAGAGGAGACATGATACAGACATATAAAATCATGAAAGGCATAGAGAGGGTGGAGAGGGACAGATTCTTCAGACTAGCAGGGACAACAAAAACAAGAGGTCACTCGGAAAAACTGAGAGGGGACGGATTCAAAATGAATGCAAGGAAGTTTTTCTTCACTCAGAGGGTGGTGGACACCTGGAACACGCTTCCAAAGGAGGTAATAGGACAGAGTACAATACTGGGTTTCAAAAAGGGACTGGATGACTTCCTGGAAGCGAAGGGGATTGCAGGGTATAGATAGAAGGTTACTCTACAGGACAAAAGGGAAAAGCGTATGTAAGTTTTAGGGTAGGAGCACTATCAGGTCCCGGACCTGAGGGGCCGCCACGTGAGCGGACTGCCGGGCACGATGGACCTCCGGTCTGACCCGACAGAGGCAAATCTTATGTTCTTATGTTCTTATATTAGAACTCACTGGAGAGCATGTTAAAGAACTGCCTCCCACATAGAGTGAGAAAAGAAGTACTTTTAAGAATACAGAAAAACCCCAGAGGTAAACAAAAAGAACTGGAAGCAAAAACTCAACATACTCAAGTAAGGGTGAAACACCCACCCCGCCACCCATTCATACCAGCAGGTGAAAGAGATTCCAAAGTGGCTGCATGAGATTCGCATGCTTTGGGTACACAGCAGCTGCCTCTGAAGGCAACAACGGTCAGCATCAAGCGAAATCAAGTAGGTGAAGGAGAAGATCCCGAAGCCGAGGGCAAGGTGTTGAGATATTCGCCAGCCTCTACCACCATGTTGAACGCGCGCCACCCAGTCAATGTAAAGATGGGTAGCAAGGCCAGATAAGCCAGAGTAAAACGTTGGTTTATCTGAGAAAGGGCTGCGCAAATAGGTGAGAATTTTCTCATCTCTAGCAGTGATGAAGAATAATCCTGAAATAACTGCACCTGATGGCCATCATATTTCAAAGTATCTCGATGAAGGCGATATTGCTGCATCAAAGCGGCTTTGCAGGCATAGTTATGGATTTTCATGATACCAATGCGGGGCCGTATGCGTTCTTCCATTTTCCGCCCCAAGCAATATGCTCTCTCAATACGCAAAGGTCCCAAGCCAGATGGTAATGGCAAATCTGCCTGCAACCACTGCTCTAGTGTGGTAAGTAAACTAGAGTCAGATATCGATTCTGGGAAGACCACCAGACGAACGTTGTCCCTGTGGGAGTGATTTTCTAGATCCTCAAGTTTTTCATCTTGACGATGAAGTTGCTCCCACAGGGGCGAAACAGTATCAGTATTCGCCATCGCAGAGTCCTCAACATCAGACACCCACACCTCCAGCTCTCCCGTTTTCTGAGAGGTCAGAGAACATGGCTTCCATATTTGAGAGCTGGGTTGAAATCAAAGTTAATCGGGGCTCAAGCGCTAGTACAACGGCAGCTGTAAGCTCCTTCACCAGATTGGGAGGCAGAAGCGGCGTCGAGCTGTTGGAAGGACTCACCATGGTGTCAGCTGGTGGATGAGATTTTTTGCGGTCCTTTTCCTTGCGAGGCTGCTTAGAACTCATGGAAATAGGTGTCCTCAGCAAATATCTGTCCATAAAGTATAGGTAGCTCCGTAGACAAAAGCTGGCAGAGTCTCAAAAAGAGATTAATAATACCGGCAAGGCCCAGGGCCCAAGAACTCAGCAAGAACACGTCTCACCAGGCTCACTACATCACGTGACCTCTGTCTGGAAAGCAGTATATACTAATGCTCGAAGTATGGGTAACAAGATTATGGCTCTAAAAGCTGTGATGGAAGAAGAAGAAGAGAAGTTGGATATAGTGGTGTGGTGTGTGGGTGATCATGGAGAACCATGACTGAGATGTAGTTATACTGGGCTATAATCTGTTCAAGAAAGACAGGGTAGGAAGAAAAGGAGGAGGAGAAGCGTTATAAGTTAAAGATCATATTAAAGCCACACAATCTGCAGGCCAAGGAAGAGGCACTGTGGATCAATTTGGAAAGAGGGAATGGTAAATATATTTACATTGGTGTGATATTACAGGCCTCCTTCACAGACAGAAGAGGTAAATAGAGATTTAATAGTAGACATTCAGAATATATCTAAAAAAGGGGAAGTCTTACTAATAGGTTATTTTAACATGCCGAATGTTGATTGAGGTATCCCTATTGCAGGATCTTCTAGAAGTAGGGAGATCCTGGATTCTCTACAAGGAGAACTGTTCCAGCAGTTGGTAATGGAACCCAAGCGGGATGGGGTCATACTGGACTTATACAGTGGGTGATTATCTGGCATCCAGTGATCACTGCATGGTACGGTTTAATATTAAGATGGGCATAGAGAGGGCTCATTTAAAAGCAAAGGTTCTAGACTTTACAAAAAATGAACTTTGTTCAGATGGGGGTTTACATCAAGGAAATGTTGTCTTGGTGGGAACGTCTGGAAGGAGTGGAAATGCGATGGGCAAAACTGAAAGGAGCGATTGTAAGGGCGACAAACCTTTTTGTGAGGCAAGTAAGTAAAAGTAAGAGGAAAAGAAGGCCGCTTTGGTTCTCAAAAGTAGTAGCTGAGAAGGTAAGAAATAAGAAGTTAGCTTTCATAAACTACAAAAGAACGCAGAAAGAGGAAGACAGGCAAAAATATCTGGAAAAGTTAAGAAAGGCTGGTCGTGTAGTCAGGAAAGCATTGTTACAAATGGAATAAAAAATAGCTGACATGGTAAAACGTGGAGACAAGACATTTTTTAGATATATTAGTGATAGGAAGAAGTACAAAGGTGGCATTGTGAAACTCAAAGGGGAAGGGGAAGAATATGTAGAAGCTGATAAAGAAAAGGCCGAATTGCTTAACAAATATTTCTGTTCTGTGTTCACGGCTGATGCGCCAGGAGCAGGATCACAGAAAACAAACGTGAATAGGGATGGAGGAGTAATAGACCCTGATCGATTTTCAGAGGGTTGTTTTCGTGAGGAGCTAGCTAAAATAAAGGTAGGCAAAGCGATGGGGCCGGATGGTGTACCATCTGAGGGTGCTGAAGGAACTTAGGAAAGCTCTGGTATCTCTGCTGACTGACCTTACCAATGAGTCTCTAGAGTCAGGAGTAGTACCGGAGGACTGGAGAAGGGAGGATGTCGTCCCTCTCCACAAAAGTAGAAGTACGGAAGAAGTAGTAGCAAATTAATGGAAATGCTTTTAAAACGGAGAATGGTCAAGTTTCTGGAATTCCATGGATTACAGGACCAGAAGCAACATGGATTCACTAGAGGTAGGTCTTGTCAGACAAATCTGATCATTCTTTGACTGGGTGACCAGAGAATTGGATAGAGGATATGCTCTATCTACCACATCGGTGTATTTAGATTTCAGCAAAGCCTTTGATAGTGTTCCACACAGACGTCTAATAAATAAACTGAGTGCCCTCAGGATGGGTCTCAAAGTGATGGGCTGGGTGAGGAACTGGTTGAGTGGAAGGTGACAGAGGGTAGTGATCAATGGAGATCGCTCTGAGGAAAGGGATGTTACCAGTGTTGTTCCTCAAAGTTCTGTTCTTGGGCCTGTTCTTTTTAACATTTTTATAAATAATATTGCTGAAGGGTTGTCGGGTAAGATTCGCCTCTTTGTGGATGATACCAAAATCTGCAACAAAGTAGACATGCCAGATGGTGTGAATAACAAAAGGAAAGACCTGGCAAAGCTTGAAGAATGGTCTTAAATTTGACAGCTAAAATGTAATGCTAAGAAATGCAAGGTCATGCATTTGAGCTGCAAAAACCAAAGGGAACGGTACAGTTTAGGGGGTGAAGAACTTATGTGCACGACGGAAGTCAGACTTCGGTGTGATTGTATGTGATGATCTTAAGGTGGCTAAACAGGTTGAAAAGGTGACAGCGAAAGCTAGAAGGATACTAGGTTGCATAGTGATAGGTATGGTCAGGAAAAAGGAGGTATTGATACCCCTGTATAAGACTCTGGTGAGACCTCAGTTAGAATATTGTGTACAATTCTGGAGGCCGCACCTTCAAAAAGATATAAAAAGGATGGATTCGGTCCAGAGGAAGGCTACTAAAATGGTGTGTGGTCTTCTTGATAAGGCATATGGAGACAGACTTAAAGATCTCAATCTATATACTTTGGAGGAAAGGCAGGAGAGGGAAGATATGATAGTTGTTTAAATACCTACATAATATAAATGTGCTTGAGTCGTGTCTCTTTCATTTAAAAAGAGACTCTGCAATGAGAGGGCATAGGATGAAGTTAAGAGATGATAGGCTCTGGAGTAATCTGAGGAAATACTTTTTTTACGGAAAGGGTGGTAGATGCGTGGAACAGTCTCCCGGAAGAAGTGGTGGAAACAGAGACTGTGTCTGACTTCAAGAGGGCCTGGGATAGGCACGTGGGATCTCTTGGTGAGAGAAAGAGATAATGGTTACTGTGGATGGGCAGTCTAGATGGGCCTTTTGGCCTTTATCTGCCGTCATATTTTTATGTTTCTAGGTTTCTATGTGTTATTCTGTTCATCTTTTAAAAATGCTTTTCTCCCCGTAACCTGTACTGAATCTGTGTATTATGTGTTTTTACTTGTGAGAATTTTTGTTTTCATATATTCACAGCTTTAGTGGATTGTCAATTTGATATTGCTAAAATTGTAATACTAAAGAAAGTTATACTTGTAGCAGGTAATTTCATAACAGTTTGCCTAGGCATAGAGGCTAGTTATAGCAGCTATTGAAAGATTAGGTTTCTTACCTATGCTAATCTTCCTTCTTGTAGATCTCCTCTGGAGCCTGAACTAGCGGGTAGTGCATCCATTCCAGCCTTGGCTGCAGAACTTAAAAATAAAACCAACCCCCTCTGTGAGGTCACCTGTGCGGCCACTCCCCTTAAAGTAGCAAAGCCAGGAGAATCTAATACAAACAGGAAACACAAGAAAAAGAGAGGGGGATGCAGGGACTCCCAGATACAAATCAATGCTGCTCAAAGAGAAAAAGCCAACTTACCAGTTAACGGCAGGTGACCTGCGAATTGGACAAAACAGATGGGCAGGAGTTCAGGCTCTACAAGAAGGATCTACAAGAAGGAAGATTAGCAGAGGTAAGAAACCTAATCTTTCATTCTTGTACAATCCATCTGGAGCCTGAACTATCAGGACGTATCAAAGCAGTCCCAAATCTCAGGGGGGCTCAATGAGCCCGCCGCCAGAACAGAAGGATCAAAGGCAGCATCACCCATAGCTGTCATATCAAGCCAGTAAAACCTGGAAAAAGTATGAAGGGAAACCCATATGGCCGCCCGACAAATCTCCACAGAGGAAGCCCTTCCTCTGGTAGAGTGAGCCCTCACACCAAGGGGAGGCTGCTTCCCCGCCACCACAAGAGCCACAGAAATGCCCGCACGTAACCAACATTAGAAGGTAGCCAGGACAAACAGATTGTCTAACAGATGGTAGTCGTTAGTAGCCTCAAGGCATCTCAAAAGGAGACGCCACACCTCCAGAGACCGCAAAACACGGGTCTTAAACTTGGAACCCAACAGAACAAAAATGGGTAGCTGAACTACCTGGGTGACGTGGACTGCCCCATGTGCAGAAGACACAGTCCTCTAAACAACCGCAGACTCTGTGATGTGGAGAAAAGGATCCCTGAATGACATAGCCTGAAGCTCCGACAGACCCTGAGCAGAAGCGACCGTAATGAGGAAACCAGTCTTGACGGCAACATCTCTCAGAGAAATCCCATCCAGGGGTTCATAGATCAGACGAGCCAGTGAGTGGAGAACCAGACTCAGATCCCTTGGAGAACACAGCAGTCGCTAGTGAGGCCGCAGCCTCTCCATCCCCCCTCCCCCCCGTAAGAAGCCTACAACATCTTGGGGAGACACCAGAGAACCCCCGAGAGAAGAGGGACCCGAACACGACAGTCCTGCAGCAGGAACCTGGAAGAAGAAACTGCCAAACCATTCCTGAGGCCATCCCACAGGAAGGCCAGAGCAGGCGCCACCGATGGGGCCAAAGGATCCACGTGAACTGCTGCACACCAAGCTGAAAAGCACCTCTAGGCCTTTGCGAAGGCTGACCCCGTCGAATTCCTGTTGCCATGAAGAAACGTGGCAATAACAGCAGAAGAGAAGCTCCTAGCCCTCAAGGCTGCACATATATCACCAGGTCGCAAGACCAAGCCGTCCGGAACTGGAAGGGCTATCGGGCCCTGCGTGAGCAATCTCCGATGGAAAGGAAGACACAGATCCCACACTGAGCTCAACCGCACCAGGTCTGCGTACCAAGGACAGCCGGGCCAGTCTGAGGCCACTAGGAACACTGGACCTGCATGAGATGCCACCCAGCCCAGAACACGCCCTATCATAGGCCATCTGGAAAAGCCATACAGAAGTTTCCCATCAGTCCATGGTTGAACCAGAGCACTGAGCCCTGCTCTGCTGACCTCCCGTCGGCGGCTAAAGAACCTGTCTGCTTTCTGGTTCCCCGAGGATGCTAACAGATCGAAGGGATGACCGCTCCAAAGAAACATGGCTTCGAACGCTAGCCCGGACAGAGACCATTCTCCCGGGTCCAGAATCTGACAACTGAGGAAGTCTACTGGCACATCGTCCACCCCTGCCACATGAGTGGAGGACAAGGCCATCAGACGCTTCTCCGCCTAGGCAACAAGCATCCAAGCCTCTAGGCTCAGCAGGGGACTCCTCATGCCCTTCTGACAAGATGACATAGGCAACCACCGGCGCAATGTCCAAGAAGATGCAGAGAATCCCTTGAAATCGCAGCAGGCTAGACAGACCATACACATCTCCAGCCGATTGAACAACCATCTACTCTCCAACGCAGTCCACCAATAGTGGACCGGCACAGACCGGCAAACTGCTCCCCAACTGGAGAGACTCGCATCCATCGCCAGGGGCACCCAGTCCAAGACGCGCAGAGGGAGCTCTCTGTACAGAGTAACCAGGTTCAACCACAACACCATACAGCTGCGAGTCGTTGCCAAACATGGCAATTTCACCCCAACATATTCCACTGAGGATTCCACCGGGACAGAAGGGATAACTGAAGAGGATGGAAGTGAGCCCTTGCCCACGGATCACAACTATGATTGCCACCAAGAGACAATACCTGCAGATACTGCCAGGCTGTCGGGGCTGGAGCCACTAATATGTCCTGACTGCACTCCGAAGCTTGATCGTCCCGGATTCCGTCAGAAACACCTGGTTCCTGCCCACATGGAACCGGACTCCCACGTACTCCAAGTCCTGCGGCAGCTCAAGGTGACACGTCGTGAGATGGATCACCCAGCCGAGACTGTCCAGCAATCACCGCTTGGCGAACCGCCAAGGGCCTTCCACCAAAGAGGGAGCTCTGATCAGCCAGTCGTCGAGGTACTGACAGACTTGCACACCCAGTGAGTACAGATGGACAGCCACCACCACCATGACTGTGGTGAATGATCTGGGCACCGACACCAACCTAACGGGCAATGCTGCGACCTGGAAGTACCTCCAGAGAACATGCAACCTCAGGAACCTCCGATGATCCGGAAAAAAAAACAAAACATGATGTGAATGTACACTTTCGAGAAGTCTAAGGAAGCCAAAAACTCCCTGGCGCCACTGCTGCCACCACTGAACGCACCGTTTCCAGCCAGAAACGTGGAACTCATATGACAGCGTTCACTGCCTTCAGGTCCAGAATTGGTCAGCAATCTTCAGAATCCTTCACTGGCATGATGAAGTAAATGGCGTATCTCCCGGTGTCCCAGTTTCCCTTTGGGACAGGCTCTATAGCTGCCTGATCCAGCAATCTGTGCACCGTGGCTCGCACCTGGCTGGCCCTGTCCGGAATTCCCACAGGAGTGGACAAGAATAATCCGGTGGAGGCCAGAAAAACTGTAATCAAAGGCCGTTCCTGAGCACAACGAGGACTCACTGGGCCGAGATTACCATTTGCCATTCCAGAAGGAATGCCGAAGCCGCCACCCAAATTGGGGGGGGCCCCGCCAGAGACCTGGGGGCATATTTTTCTCTAGGAAGGGGCAGAAGGCCGGGAGTAGGAAAACTGTTGGCACACTACACCTCCAAAGCGAGGACTGGAGGGATCTTCGAAACGCTGTCCTGCCGCCAGGGGTCCGGTGAATTAAGAAGTGCGCTGGCAGGGACGAAAATCTGGCCATCCCACACCCCTGGTCAGATGAGGTCTAGAGCCAGGGAGCACTTCAGGCTACAGACCTGAACACTGGCCATAAGGTCATCTAAACCTTGGCCAAACAGGAGCGAACACTTAAAAGGAACCTGCTCACTGAGCCTTTAGCTGAAGTAGCACTCAACCACTGGTGAATCCAAGTCATTCGCCGAGCAGAGCTTGAAGAAGCTCCAAGTTTAGTTCAAAATGCTACAGAGTGCTTCGGGCAAAAAATTCAGACAATCCCAGGCCACACAGAAGTGGCCGCCGCAGCTCGCCCTCCCACCGTAGTGGAAACAGAAAGACACTGGAGATCAAAATGCAATCGTCAGTCCTGAACATCCTGCAGGACAATCCTTTCATCTGAGGAAAAAGAGGTACGCTTGGTGACCTGAGCCACAGCTAAATTCACCGTCAGCGGGACCAGTCTCTAGTTGAAGTCCGATGCCATGGGATACAACTTTGCCAAGTCCAAGGATAAGGAAACCCTCCATGGACTTCCAGACTTCTAACAGCACTTCCGCTAAAACTAACGTGACCATTTATTTTTTTCATCAAAAGGGGACATCTATTAATTGTCAGTCCTGCCCCCAATCCCGCCCTAGCCCCACCCCAATCCCACACTAGCTCCACCCCAGCCCCGCCCCCAATCCCACCCCCAATTTCTTCCATTGATTTTTCATGTACACATATCTTAATTCATAATGGTAACCATAAATTTTTAAAAAACTACAAAGTTCACTATATGCAGAGAAAATGTTAATTATCATTTATATTGGGGGGGTTTCAAAGATGTCAAGGCAGATGACTTTAAAATATGTAATGTCACCTCAGTAACTATAGAAAAATAGGCAAATATAGTGCAAAATATAGACAACAGATATAAATTCTCAAAACTGACACATTTTTATCACTAAATTGAAAACAAAATCATTTTTCTTACCTTTGCTGTCTGGTGATTTCATGAGTCTCTGGTTGCGTTTCCTTCTGACTGTGTATCCTTTCTTTCATTTCATTTTTACTGCACTCAGGCAATTGTCCCTTTCTATTCCCTCCCTCTTTCCTTCCCATGTCCTTAGTGCCCCAGTGCCTCCATCCCATGTCCTTAGTGCCCCTTCCTATGGCTTTAGTGCCCCCAGTGCCTCCTTCCCATGTCCTTAGTGCCCCCAGTGCCTCCTTCCCATGTCCTTAGTGCCCCCCACTGCCTCCTTCCCATGTCCTTAGTGCCCCCCAATGCCTCCTTCCCATGTCCTTAGTGCCCCCAGTACCTCTTTCCTATGTCCTTAGTGTCCCCAGTACCTCCTTCCTATGTCCTTAGTGCCCCTTCCCATATCCTTAGTGCCCCCAGTGCCTCCTTCCCATGTCCTTAGTGCCCTCAGTGCCTCCTTCCTATGTCCCTCTCACTGCCTTCCAGACTTAGTCTCACTCCCACCCCCGAAGCCAGCCTTCCTTCCTGTCTACCTCCCTCCCTCCCTGACCAAAGCCAGCCTGCTTGCCTGCCTACTTTCTTCCTTCCCTGCCACGCAAAAAAAAAATAATAATAACCTCCCTCCTTCCTTTCCCCCGGTCCGTTGCTATCTTACCTCCCTGCTGCTGCTAATTGCCGACACAAAGTCTTCTTTCTGACGTCAATTCTGACATCGGAGTGGACATTCTGGACCAGCCAATCGCTGCCTGGCTGGCCCAGAACGTCCTCTCCGATGTCAGAATTGACGTCGGAAAGAAGACTTCGTGTAGGCGATTAGCAGCAGCAGCAGCAGTATGGAGGTAAGATAGCAGCAGACCGGGGGAAAGGAAGGAGGGAGGCTTTTTTTTGCGCGGCAGGTGGGGACAGGAAGTGATTGCCTGTCCCATTGTCCCCGAGCACAGCTTTGGGATGCTGTCCCTGAAAATGGGACATTTCGGCTTCCCGAAGCTGTGTGTGGGGACAACGGGACAGGGGTCTGAAAACGGGACCTGTTCAAAACGGGACCTATAGTCACCTTAGCCAAAACCGCATTGCATCAAGGAGGCAGACAGTGGAGGCATAGAACTCCGAACTGTACATTCTGTCAACTGCATGGCCTGAAACCAGGTTCCGTGTTCAAGACTAGCCGCCTGTCCGTCTTTATTTTTTGGGCTACTGTGAAGAGCCAACACTCCGCCTGGTGAGCCACAAGGTCTCGGAACCCATTGGTCTGGGAATCACCAGACCTGCTAAGTTAGCCACCTCTGCTGATTCCATCGAAGAAACAGGCGACAGCAACGGCACAGACACCGAAGCAGAAGCAAAGACGGGGGACAAGCCGCCTGCTTTCTGGCACCCCAGTAAAGGAGCAAATCTTCATGCTGGCATCCAAAAGTGGAACAGACTGTTATACTGGAGTCTGAGTGGGAGAAACAGGCAAAGCCCCTTTTACTCCTGGATGATTTTGTTTTTGGTTTTTACAGTCAGATACCTCAGAGCCCCAAAATCTGGGGAAAAACAGTCACCGGCGGCCGGAATCGCTCTGTGCGTCTCAGAACTCACAGGATTAGCAGACTGAGGAGAGTTTTTTCTCAAAATTGCGCTTGTGTTTCACAAAAACACCATCCGCGACCAGGTTAGGCACCCCGGATGCAGCAATCACGATTCCGGTGGAATTAAAGGGCATTAGGGCCTCTCAGTAGTAGGGGAGCGCGGGATCTGCTTCCGACTCACCCCCCCTCGTGGCCCGCGGAGCATGGGATAAACGGCCGCAAATCCAGCTGCCAGCCGCCGCATCTAAGGCATGAATCCATGCCATCCTGTCCTGAGGTGGCCATCTGTGAAGTCTGGAGCAAAAACGAAGCTTCTAAGTCCAAAAAATATACTTTTTAAAACTTTTAAGAAAATCCAAGATGGTCGCCGTGGGTGCCGATTTTGACAGAAAAACAGCCATTAAAAACGCAGGAAAAAAACCCCACACCCCGATTTGAGTACCCCCCCAAATCGGCAAATTCTGTGACTCACAGACACCACAGATGCACGTGCTGCAATGCATTTCAATGGCAGCCAGTATTACACAGTGCAAGCAAGATCAGTATCTCAGGAGCTGATTAAACTGGAATTTCAGATCTTCTGGCCGCCTCAACTTCCCTGCCACCTCAGATCACGACCACCAGGACCCCTCAGGGAAATCAGGGAAGACACGCGGCGTGGTACTGATCCCAGTATACCTCCTTGGAACCACAGCAGCCTGCGATCTACCCCTTTGCGGACGAACCAGGGGAGAGATTGCTCCCGATCCTGGAGACCCGATCCAATCTGCAGGCTGTTCAGAGTAGAGGTCTGCACGGGAACGGGGATCGCGGGGATCCCGCGGGTTCCCCCCCTGGCCCACGGGACTCCCACGGGGACGCCCCCTGGCCCACGGGACTACCACGGGGATGCCCCCCTGACCCACGGGGACGCCCCCTGGCCCACGGGACTCCCACGGGGATGAAAACAGCCTACCTAAATTCTGGCGATGCAGGCGTGCAGCTTACAAGTCCGGCGTCGCGGCAGGAAATAGCCATGCTGAGCAGTGAGCTCAGCACGTACACAGATGAAAGCCTTGCTTGCTGATTGGTCCGGCGGCCCTGTGCCGCCGGACCAATCAGCAAGCAAGGCTTTCATCTGTGTACGTGCTGAGCTCACTGCTCAGCATGGCTATTTCCCACCGCGACGCCGGACTTGTAAGCTGCACGCCTGAAAAAGAAATCATCCTGGCCCGGGTCGGTGTCATACTCCGGAACTTCTACCTCTTCCAGCAGCCCTCTTCCTTCTACCTGCTTCCGGCCACACCCCCTGCTCCGCGGCTCTCTTCGGCAACTCAGCAGCAGCGATCGACACAAGCTTCTGATGTCGGGGCCTACCCTTTGCGAGTCCCGCTTGTTTCAACTTCCTTTTCCCACAAAGGCGGGACTCGTAGAGGGAAGGCCTCGATGTCGGCAGCTTGTCTTGATCACCGCTGCTGACGAGTTGCTGAAGAGAGCCGCGGAGCAGGGGGTTCTTGCCAGGTGCAGGTAGAAGGGAGAGGGCCAGATGCAGGACTCGTGGGTGAGGGAGGAGAAGAGAGAGAGAGAGGGGAGGGAAACAAAAGGAAATATTTCATACTGGGCTGGGCCGGAGTGGAGGGAGGGTGGAAAGATTCTGGCTACAGGGTGCAGTAACAAAGGAAAAGGGGGAAAGCTGAAAATGGAGATAGTGACACAAAGAAGAGAAAGAGTAAGCAGGACCTATTGAATAAGGATAGAGATACAGAGGGGACATGAAGAGGAGGTGAAATAGAGAGATAGAAGTAATGCTGAAAAAGTGGGGGGGGGGAGATAAAGACATTGAAAGGGCAAATGGTGAACATGGGGTAAAGACAAGGACAGAGACAAATGAAGATTCTGAAAAAGTGGTGAGATAGGGATATAGGTGAGATGAACACAAAGAAGGGTGATGCTGGAAAATAGGTGGAATGGTAATTCTGACAGACACAGAAGGGAAATGCTGGATCAAGGAGAGATGGGGCTCAGGCTGGATGGAATGAGGAGAAATGCCTTGTTGGCCCGGAACTTCCTCTCCTACGTCAGAATTGACGTCAGGGAGAGGAATGCTGGTCAGTGCGATGCTTCTACAGGGAAAGCTTGGGACGGCGGTGGCTTGGGGGCTGTTCCCCGATGGCGGTGGCAGCAAACCGAGTGGCTTGGGGGAGGGCATGGAGAAAGAAAGAAAGGGGGCAGACAGAGAGACAGAAAGAAAAAGTTGGGGGAGAGAATGAGGTCTGGAGGAGAGGAAACATACAGGAGGCTGAAAGAAAGGAAGAAAGATTAGATGCACAGTCAGAAGAAGAAAGTGCAACCAGAGACTCATGAAATCACCAAACAGCAAAGGTAGGAAAAATGATTTTATTTTCAATTTAGTGATCAAAATGTGTCTGTTTTGAGAATTTATATCTGCTGTCTATATTTTGCACTATGGCTCCCTTTTACTAAACCGCAATATCGTTTTTTAGCGCAGGGAGCCTATGAGCATTGAGAGCAGCGCGAGGCATTCAGCGTAACTCCCTGTGCTAAAACCTACTATTGTGGTTTAGTAAAAAGGGAGGGGGTGTATTTGTCTATTTTTGTATTTTGTTACCGAGGTGACATTGCATAGAGTCATCTGCCGTGACCTCTTTGAAAAAACCCGGAATATGAATAATTAACATTTTCTCTTCCTTTCATTGTGCTTTGTGTTTTTTTTAAATTTTATTGTTGGTAGATCATTTTGACTTAGTCACTATAAAGTAGCTCGCAAGCCCATAAAGTGTGGGCACCCCTGCTCTTACTCTGGGGCACCAGACCTCCCTCACGGCACACACACGGCAAATGGAAGAAAGAGGAGAATTTTTGGTCATAGGGAGGAAGGTACAGAATGTGATAGGGAAGAAAAAGATGAGAGTGAGAAATGTGGCAAGGGAACAATGGGACAGATTGAAAGGGATGCAAGAGGGAGGAATATTGGACAGTGGTGAAGGGAATGGAGGGAGAGATGTGGCATAGTGTTGGAGAGGGGTGATAGAAGGAGAAATGTTGGGCATGGGGCTGGTGGGCAGGCACGAAAGATGAGAAAGAGATAAATGCTGGACCATGGTAGGGGGAACCAATGGACAGCAACAGAAGAATTTACAGAAGATGGGAAAGCGGAAAAAAGAAACTGGGACCAACTTTATGGAAAAATAAGTCTCCAGACAACGAAGGTAAAAAACGGAATTTATTGACTAAAATATGTTAGCTTTGGGAAATGTATATGGCAGATGTCTTTGTTTTGTGTTCAAAAGAAAAGGAAATGCATTTCTGGTTTTATTTCTACAGTGTTGAAGTACTTGTTGACCCTTGCTGTGACTGGTGGGGATCCCCAAGCACCGCCAGCAGAGGACCTCCTCTAGAGATGGCCAGAACTCCCCTCCACCAAGCGCAGCAGTCGCTGGCAGCATCCATGAGCCACTGAAGTGCCAGCATCTGTGACTCAGGGACGCTACTGCTGCCTGCCAAGCTTGGCAAAAGGGACCCCCGGCCAACTGCAAAGGAAGTCCTCAGCTGACAATTTGTAGGTTCTCATCAGCTGAGTATTTATATTTTATATTTACATTAGAGGTTCTGGTAGAAACCCATTTACAAAGTATGTATTCTTCCCAATAGCACAGTTACTTACCGTAACAGGTGTTATCCAGGGACAGCAGGCAGATATTCTTGACTGATGGGTGACGGCACCGACGGAGCCCCGGTACAGACAATTTTAGAGTGATTGCACTCTAAGAACTTGGAAAGTTCTGGTAGGCCGCACCGCGCACGCGCGAGTGCCTTCCCGCCCGACAGAGGCGCGCGGTCCCCAGTTAGGATAAGCCAGCTAAGAAGCCAACCCGGGGAGGTGGGAGGGACGCAAGAATATCTGCCTGCTGTCCCTGGATAACACCTGTTACGGTAAGTAACTGTGCTTTATCCCAGGACAAGCAGGGAGCATATTCTTGACTGATGGGTAACCTCCAAGCTAACAAAAAGAGGGATGGAGGGAAGGTTGGCCATTAGGAAAACAAATTTTGCAAATCAGATTGGCCGAAGTGTCCATCCCGTCTGGAGAAAGCATCCAGACAATAATGAGATGTAAAAGTATGAACTGAGGACCAAGTAGCAGCCTTGCAGATTTCCTCAATAGGAGTGGAACGGAGGAAAGCTACAGATGCTGCCATCGCTCGGACTCTATGGGCTATGACAGAACCTTCCAGTGTCAGTCCGGTCTGAGCATAACAGAATGAAATGCACGCTGCGAGCCAATTAGATAGCGTACGTTTAGAAACAGGACGTCCCAATTTATTCGGGTCAAAGGACAAAAAAAGTTGGGGTGAAGATCTGTGGGGCTTAGTACGGTCTAGATAGTAAGCTAGAGCCCTCTTACAATCCAAAGTATGTAGAGCCTGTTCCCCAGAATGAGTGTGAGGTTTTGGAAAGAAGACAGGCAGAACAATGGATTGGTTGAGATGGAATTCAGAGACAACCTTAGGGAGAAACTTTGGATGTGTACGTAGAACCACCTTGTCATGATGAAAGACCGTAAAAGGTGGATCTGCAACTAGTGCATGTAGCTCACTGACCCTCCTGGCAGAGGTAAGGGCAATAAGGAAAAGTACCTTCCAGGTGAGAAACTTGAAAGGAGAGGTAGCCAAAGGTTCAAAAGGAGGCTTCATTAAGGCGGAAAGAACCACATTGAGATCCCAGATAACAGGAGGGGCTTTAAGAGATGGCTTCACATTGAAAAGACCCCGCATGAACCTGGATACCAGGGGATGTGCTGAGAGGAGTTTTCCATGGACTGGCTCATGAAAAGCCGCAATAGCACTGAGGTGGACTAGCACTGAGGAGGCCAGAGTCGGATAAAGAAAGAAGATAATCCAACAAGGTCTCCACTGCAAGAGAGGTGGGATTATAATGATGGAGAAGACACCAGGAAGAAAAACGTGTCCACTTCTGATGGTAACATTGCAGAGTGGCCGGTTTCCTGGAGGCATCCAGAATTGAACGAACAGGCTGAGACAAAAACGTATCATGAGAAGTCAGCCCGAGAGATACCAAGCTGTCAGGTGCAGAGACTGGAGGTTGGGATGTAGAAGGGTCTCCTGATGCTGCGTAAGCAGAGAAGGATACCGTGGAAGAAGAAAAGGTTCCCTGGAACTGAGTTGAAGCAGAAGGGAGAACCAATGCTGCCTGGGCCACCTCGGAGCAATCAGAATCATGGTGGCTCTCTCCCTCTTGAGCTTGAACAAGGTTCTCAACATGAGAGGCAGAGGAGGGAAAGCATACAGGAACAGATTTGACCAGTTGAGGAGAAACGCATCCGCTGCCAGACGGTGAGGAGAGGAGAGTCTGGAGCAGAATAGGGGCAGCTGGTGATTGTGAGGAGCTGCAAAGAGGTCTATCTGAGGAGTGCCCCATTGAGCGAAGATGGATTGCAGAGTGGAAGGATCGATTGTCCACTCGTGAGGCTGGAGAATTCTGCTGAGCTTGTCCGCTAAGGAATTCTTTTCTCCCTGAATGTAAATAGCTTTCAGGAATAGATGGTGATTTATGGCCCAAGACCAGATCTTCTGGGCTTCCTGGCACAAGAGGCGAGAGCCCGTTCCACCCTGCTTGTTGATGTAGTACATCGCCACTTGATTGTCTGTGCACAGCAGAAGAACTTGAGGGAAGAGAAGATGTTGGAAAGCCTTGAGGGCATAAAACATCGCTCTGAGTTCCAGGAAATTGATGTGATGCTTCTTTTCCTGAGCTGTCCAAAGGCCTTGAGTTTGGAACTCGTTCAAATGAGCTCCCCATGCATAAGGGGAGGCATCGGTGGTGATGATTAGTTGATGAGGAGGTAGATGGAACAGAAGACCTCTGGATAGATTTGAGGATACCAACCACCATTGTAGAGACTGACGAAGAGATGATGTCACAGATATGTGACGTGAGCAAGGATCCGTCGCTTGGGACCACTGGGTAGCTAGGGTCCATTGAGGTGTGCGCAGGTGAAGACGTGCCAGAGGGGTGGCATGAACTGTTGAAGCCATGTGTCCCAATAGTATCATCATTTGTTTGGCAGAAATGGAACTTTGAGGAAGAACCTGCTGACACAGAACTTGAAGAGTGTGGAGACGGTTGGACGACAGGAATGCTCTCATGAGGACCGTGTCCAGCACCGCTCCAATGAATTGAAGTCTCTGAGTGGGGATGAGATGAGATTTGGGAAAATTGATCTCGAACCCCAGAAACTGTAAGAACAAGATGGTTTGATTGGTGGCCAATAGCACTGTTTGAGGAGAATTGGCCTTTATCAACCAATCGTCCAGGTAAGGGAAAACTTGAAGATGATGTGAACGAAGGAAAGCAGCCACCACAATCAGACATTTGGTGAACACTCTTGGAGATGAAGCAAGCCCGAAGGGGAGAACTTTGTATTGGTAATGACAGTGATTGATCATGAAGCGGAGATACTGTCTGGAGGCTAGATGGATGGGAATATGAGTGTATGCCTCCTTGAGGTCGAGAGAGCATAGCCATTCGCCCTGATTGAGAAGAGGATAAAGAGTTGCTAAGGAAAGCATCTTGAATTTCTCCTTGACCAAGCATTTGTTGAGATCTCAAAGATCTAATATGGGCCTGAGATCTCCTGTTTTCTTTGGAACTAGAAAGTAACGGGAGTAAAATCCCTGTCCTTTCTGATCTAGAGGAACTTCTTCGATGGCGTTCAGAAGAAGGAGGGATTGAACCTCTTGAATCAGGAGAGAGGATTGAGGAGTGTTCAAAGCAGACTCTTTTGGCAGACTTTGATTGGGACAAGTCTGGAAGTTGAGAGAGTAGCCGTGGCGAATGATGTTGAGGACCCATTGATCTGATGTAATGATCTCCCAACGGCTGAGATAAAAGGTCAGGCGCCCTCCTATTGGTTGAGGAAGATGGGCAGATGGTGGAATATTGGCTATGCTCTGGAGAAACACGTCAAAAGGGCTGGGTAGACTTTTGAGGTGGAGGGGGTTTCTGTTGCTGTTGTGTCTGCCTCGGAGGTTGACGTTGTTGTTGTTGTCGCTGACGTCTAGGCTGTTGAGTAGCCTGAGGTAAGGGGCGAGCAGCATAGCGGCGTTAGTAGGCCGATTGTTGTCGGAAAGGCCTAGTAGGTGGAGTCTTCTTTTTATTCTTTAGGAGAGTATCCCAACGTGTCTCATGTGCCGATAGTTTTTGTGTTGTGGAATCCATGGAATCACCAAACAGCTCATCCCCTAAGCAAGGTGCATTTGCTAGACGGTCTTGGTGGTTTACCTCTAGTTCTGAGACCCTGAGCCATGCCAACCTGCGCATAGTCACTGACATAGCCGTGGCTCTAGAAGTCAATTCGAAGGTATCATAAATTGATCTTACTAGAAACTTTCTCAACTGGAGAAGAGAGGAAGTACAGGTTTGAAAATTGGATTTTTTGCGATCAGGAAGATATTTCTCAAAAGTAGATATTGTTTGGATCAAATGCTTCAAATAAAATGAGAAATGAAAAGCATAGTTTCCTGATCTGTTGGCTAGCATGGTGTTTTGATATAAACGCTTGCCAAATTTGTCCATTGATTTGCCCTCTCTGCCAGGAGGGACTGAGGCATACACATTAGCTCCCGCTGATTTCTTTAAAGTGGATTCCACTAAAAGGGATTCATGCGGGAGTTGGGGTTTATCAAACCCAGGAATAGGAATCACCCTGTATAATGAGTCCAGTTTACGAGGGGCTCCTGGGACAGTCAGGGGAGTCTCTAGGTTTTTATAAAACGTTTCTCTCAAAATATCATGGAGAGGAAGTTTAAGAAATTCCCTTGGAGGCTGGTCAAAGTCCAATGCATCAAGAAATGCTTTAGATTTCTTTGACTCAGCCTCCAAGGGAATAGACAAAGATTCACACATTTCTTTTAAAAAAGATGGAAAAGATGTGGAATCTGGGTGAGAAGAGGGATTGGTAACAAGGCGTTCCTCCTCATCAGAAGAGCATTCACCTTCGGATAGAAAGGGCTCTTCAGAATCACCCCATAAATCAGGATCCCTAACCTGAGAGCCATGGTGTCGAGACTCTGGTGTGGAGGGATCCAAGTGTCGGGTTTTATGGGTGGACTTGCCCGACCTCATGGATACGGTACCAGGCGATGCAACCTGTTGTGCTGGTACCGAGGTTTGTACCGCCTGGTGGTGAGATTTAGGTTCTGGAGCTAAAATCGGCATCGAAGTCGATGAGGTGGTAAGAACCGGTACCGACAAAGTGGATGCCGATAAAAGAGGGCGTTCCACTATCGGTACCGGTGGCTCCGACCGGACCGGAACAGGAAGGTTCTGGGGTAAAAGAGCAGGAAGTAGCTGTTGGAGTTGCTCTCTCAGCTGTACCTGCAGAACGGCGGCAATACGCTCATCCAGCGAAGGCACCAGTACCGCTTTTTTCTTCTGCGGTACCTTGGGTGCTGCTCAACACTCCGATGAAGAACCCGATGTCGAGGGGCTAACTTCAATCGGAGCGGAGCGCTTCCGTGGGCGCCTCGAGGTCGGCAGAATTGGACTCACTGCAGTGGAGACCGGAGGACGCTCCAGCGGGGAAGGCTTCTTAGCCGGCTTACCTGCTGGATGCGACGCCGGCACGGTATCGCGCGGTGTCGATGAAGTCGGTGCCGATTGAGATGGCATCGATGTCGGTGCCGGTACGGTGGAATTGGACATCTCGGCACCGAAGAGTAACCGCTGCTGGATTTGGCGGTTTTTAAGTGTTCTTTTTTTCAAAGTTGCACAGCGGGTGCAAGTGGACGCTTGATGGTCGGGACCAAGACACTGCAGACACCAGTTATGCAGGTCTGTCAGTGAGATTGGCCGAGTGCACCGCTGGCACTTTTTAAACCCGGGCTGAGGGGGCATGAAAGTAAAGACAGCCTCTGCCAAATCGAAGGCCGAGGCTTCGATTGTGGCAACAGGTCCCGCCGGGGCGAAACGAAAAATGAAAAGAAAAACAACTAAGTTAGTCTTTTTTTTTTTTTTTTTTTAAGAAAATAAAAGAAATAAAGAAACCTTTATTTGAGCAAAGGTTTACGCGAGCGGGAAGATCGAAAAAATTTCTTCAAAGGCCGTTGAGGAAACGCGTCTTCTTAGCTCCGCGGAAACTAAGAAACTGGGGACCGCGCGCCTCTGTCGGGCGGGAAGGCACTCGCGCGTGCGCGGTGCGGCCTACCAGAACTTTCCAAGTTCTTAGAGTGCAATCACTCTAAAATTGTCCGTACCGGGGCTCCGTCGGTGCCGTCACCCATCAGTCAAGAATATGCTGCCTGCTTGTCCTGGGATAATAATATTTCCAAATTAATAAAGTCTCTTTGCTTATTTGTAAATGGGTCTCTACCAGAGCCTTTAATTCAGTAGCATAATTAAATAAAATAACTATTTCTGAAGTTTATAGGGAAGGATGGTGACGGAGGGGATTCCTCGCGGGGACGGGTGGGGACGGAGGGGATTCCTCGCGGGGACGGAGGGATTCCTCACGGAGACGGGTGGGGACAGAGGGATTCCTCACGGGGACGGGTGGGGACGGGTAGGATTTTGGCGGGGACGGGTGGGATTTCTGTCCCCGCGCAACTCTCTAGTTCAGAGGGCTTACTGCAGTTTCAGGCTTACAGAGCACCCTCCAGAAGCAGACAAACTTTAAAATGTCTGCTATCTCCCGCCGAAGGATCACTCGCACAGAGTTGATCCGCAGCACGAGGGCAAACCCAAGAAAATAAAAGATTAGGAATTGAGAAATAAAATCACGAGCAGAAGAAAACTAGAAATTCTCAGCAAGGCTGCAGAATCAAACTGAACTTCAAGGGGAGTGGCCGCACAGGTGACCTCGCAGAGGGGTTGGTTTTATTTTTAAGTTCTGCAGCCAAGGCTAGAATGGATGCACTACCCGCTAGTTCAGGCTCCAGAGGGATTGTACAAGAATTTGAGATTATTAAAATGACAGCACAAAACCTGTCAAAATAAAGGCTACAATGCTGGGAGCAGGTGTAAATGTACACAGCTGAAGTATTCACGTAGGTCAGGGGTGCCCACACTTTTTTGGCTTGCAAGCTACTTTTAAAATGACCAAGTCAAAATGATCTACCAACAATAAAATTAAAAAAAAACACAAAGCACACTGTACGCAGAGAAAATGTTAATTATCATTTATATTTAGGGTTTTTTTCAAAGAGGTCAAGGCAGATGACTTTAAAATAAGCAATGTCACCTCAGTAACAACTATACAAAAATAGACAAAAGTAGTATAATGGGTACACCTCATGTCAAACTGATTTGACAGGTGAGATAAGATAAGGATCGACCAATCAGCGTTCACTTCCGGGTTAAGCCCGCCCATTGTCCCGCCTTAGTCTCCGCCCATGGCCCGCCCCCACCCATGGCCCCGCCCCTCCCATAGGAATGAATGGTGGTAGCCCCGCCCATAGCCACACCCCCGCCCATGGCCCCACCCCACTCTTCACCTAAGCCCCGCCCCTCCCATAGGAATGAATGGTGGTAGCCCCGCCCATGGCCACACACCCTGCCCATGGCCCCACCCCTCAAGCCCCACCCCTGTCCCCACCCCCTCAAGCCACGCCCACACCCATGACCCCACCCCCTCATGTCCCGCCCCGGAAATGCACTTTTGATGATATCACCGGAAATGGGGGCGTGTTTAACCCCGAAAATACGCTTTCTGATGACATCACCGGAAATGGGAGTGCCTGCCCCTACCGGAAATGCGCTTTTCTGATGACATAGGCGGAAATTGGGTAAATGACGCGGCGGAAATGCGCTTTTCTGAACACGTAGGCGGAAATAGGGTAAATGACGCGGCGGAAATGCGTTTTTCTGAACACGTAGGCGGAAATAGGGAAACAGACTTAGTCAAAAAACCCCACCCGGAAATGATGTGGCCAGAAAAGAAGCGTCTTTATTTTAACAGTTTTTAGTTAAAAGACAGGGTTTAAGAGCTCACAGATAGAGCAGATCACAAAACAAAAGGCATTCACAAAATCTTTCCTGTTTTTAAAACAGAGTAGGGGCAGAAACAAACGAGAAAAAAAAAGTTGCATTTGCTTTTAACACCCTTTTCAGTAGGAATTCTGAGCTAATGGTTAATGGGTCAGCTCCCCTATTGTCATGGTAACAGCTGATAAGACCCTTGCAACACCCCTCCCCCTGATAAAGCCAAGGGGAGAGATGTGGAAGTGTGTTTAAACATGTCTGAACTTGTCCCGGCCCCACCTACTGTTGTCTTAACAATCTGAAAAAAAAACCAAAAGCAGCTGTCACCTAACAGGGCTCTGTTAAAAAGGCAAAAGTCTTTATTGAAGCAAATTTATTATGATCCACACGCGGCAGGAAGCTATGGAGGCATTAACCCTCTACTTCAAGCGGCTAAAAAGAGTGATATAACAGTCCGGAGAAAAGATGTGGTGGATTGGGTCACCGGTCAAAACGCATACAATTTACACAGACCGGCTAGTATCCATTTAAAAAGAAATAAAGCAACAGACAGTGGCAAAGTGACTTAGTCAACATGTCAGCCTTTGCCCCTTATAACAACGGTTACAAATACATCTTAACGGTAATAGATATCCTGTCAAAATATGCACGGGTCGTTTCTTTAAAAACAAAAACCGGTCATGAAGTTACGGAAGCCTTTGAAACAATATTTAATTTAGGGCGTACACCTGAAAAACTTCAAACAGACAAGGGTAAAGAATTTTTAAATAAGTCTCTGAAGAATTTATTAAAACAAAAAGGTGTTAGCCATTTTGTGACCCATAATGATGTTAAAGCAGCTGTAGTGGAAAGATTTAACAGGACTTTAAAATCCAAAATGTGGAGATATTTTACAGCCCATAATACCTTTACTTACCAAGACGTCCTACAGGCTATAGTGCACATCCGTATGGGAACACGTTTCCTGTTGCCGCACGTCGGCACACGCACGGCACAAAGGAAACATAAGTTTACACCCCACCCTGACAGGTAACACCCCGGAAATACGTTTTCTGATGACATAGGCGGAAATTGGGTAAATGACGCGGCGGAAATGCGCTTTTCTGATGACATAGGCGGAAATAGGGTAAATGACGCGGCGGAAATGCGCTTTTCTGAACACGTAGGCGGAAATAGGGAAACAGACTTAGTCAAAAAACCCCACCCGGAAATGATGTGGCCAGAAAAGAAGCGTCTTTATTTTAACAGTTTTTAGTTAAAAGACAGGGTTTAAGAGCTCACAGCTGTTAGCAACAGAAATAAAGGTTCTCAAGCCATCAAACAAAATGACTGTCACGAAGGCTCGTAGATTGAGTTACTTTCTTAAAGATCGTGATGTAGAAAAAGAGGGTTACCCAAAGACCGAAAAACTGTACGAATCAGATAAAGAAAATATGGATCCCTTTAACACGCAGGTAACTGAAAAAAGGCCTACCAAGAGGCCTCGTAACTTTCTTAAAGACTGTAATGCGGAGAAAGAGGGTTACTCACCGTCTGAAAAACCGATTGACTTGACGGCAGATACCGGGGAGCATACGCACGAATTAACAGATTCTGAAATACAAGAGTTTCCAGATGCTCAAAAGCTATATGATTCAGACATAGAAAATGAAGATGTAGGCTATGAACTACCAGAGGATAATGCTTCAGATATTGAATTTTATGAAGCCGCTGCTGAAGCCGAAGCAACAGACATGTTGGAAAAGCCAGGATCTTTCACGGTAAGAGAGAGACACACACGCACTTTTTATTACCAGTGGTCGTTGAAGGGGTTTATGAAGCTGTATGTGTTCATGTGTTTTAAAAAGGAAAATTTATTTCTGTATGTTTGTTTTTTTTTTGTAGGGAAGTGGCGGATCTTCACGATCACAGAAACCTGTGGACAAGGTGTACATGCCGATGATAAATCTATCATGTTTGTGTTTTTTCTGCTCGTTTCAAAGAGAACCGGCGGTGAATGTGCGTAAACCTGAAGATTCTTGTGATTATGGACTGTGGACCGGCATAGGCCTTTCCAAAACACCAACAGAACTTAAATCAGTTATAAAGGTCGTTGTATACTGCATTCTAAATAAATGTCTGCAAGGCGTGAAGGATGAAGATTGTGGAGCCTGCTTAATACGTGCTGGGGGGCAAAAACACCACGATTGCTTGATATGGGGACATAAGGAAATACAGCAGAAACTCAAAAAAACTTGTGACATGCTATGCCTAGGACGTGTGGTAAATGTAGTCACATTTGTAGGCTATAAAATGAAAATATTGATGCTTTGTAATGAAAGCATTAATATAATCATTGATTTAATCAGAGATATTAAAACCTCTATAAATGGGCCACGGCTACTCAACAGATTGGTCAATGTCATGAGAGATGGTACATATGTAGAGATTGTAAATGATTTAATCCGTGACACCGATTATAAATCATTCTTCAAAAGAAATGCTTTTTAAAACATGTTTTGTTTTTTATTCTCGGGATTGTGGGAAATACAATGTGTAACGGTGTGTTTGTTTGTATAAAAGTTTAAACATTTTATTGTTGTAAAATAAAGATTTTCTTAAAAATTATAAAATGTGTGGTGTGTTTTAGAAAATGTATTATCAACCCAAACTAAAACAATAGAAGGTGTGACAGGTTATAAGGAACTAGGTTCTAGACACGTAAGGGGCATTTTGGTATCTAAATTGACTAACCAAGACAAACAAGCTCTACCAGAGGTCTTAGACATACAATAAAGCCTTTGTGAATGGATAACCTCTATAGAAGTGGTTGTAAGTGTATAAAATAAACTATGAGAAGACCAGCAAGCATTCTGGTTTTTGTGGGTGCTACGCCGGGCCCCGGATACATCAACTGCTAACATGGTGAGTAGAAAAGGGGCTTTTATTTTTGGTTTTAGGGATATCGTTTTTTCTTTCTCTGAATCTATCATTGCATTTAAAAACAGGAGCGGGGATCTGATGGTAGAAATAAACTATCTCTTACCAGAAAAAGACAACAGATATTAAACAGTAAGTGACAAATGTATTATATGGCACATATGTTGGTTTTTAAAAACAGCATCTACAAAACATTATTTTTTCGTTATGATTAGACCAAGAAACGGCTGGAGAGCCGACACCTTCTACATCGACAAGTTCTAACCAACAACCGGCTCCTTACCGGAAGCCAAAAGATAAACGAAATAGTAGGTATCCTGGTTTTGTAAGGAGACTAGGGTTAAAAGAAAATGTCATTACTTTTATAATGGTTGATGGGGAAAAAAGTATTAACGGTTATGCTATGTTATAAAAATGTAGATCGGGAAAATGTTAGAAAGTCGCAAGCAGATACCATGAACCTGACGGAAAAGTATAACAGGAAAAGATCGCATAGTAAAAGCTTCTTACACGGGGAACCAGAGTCCAAAGCTGCTTACAGGAAACCAAAAGATAAACGAAATAGTAAGTATTCTGATTTTGTAAGGAGACACGTGTAAAAGAAAATGTCATTACTTTTATAATGGTTGATGGGGAAAAAGTATTAACGGTTATGCTATGTTATAAATTGTAGATCGGGAAAATGTTAGAAAGTCACAAACAGACACCGTGAAGCCGACAGAAAAGTTTAACAGCACAGAAGCACAGCCGGACAACACAGAAGAAGGAGAATGTTATGAAGTTGATAATTATTCTGATAGCAGCAAAGTGTCAGAGGATGGTTCAAATAAGGGTGCATTAGGTCCTTCTGAAGATTCAGAACCAATCAACTATGTCCAATTTGTGAAAAGGTGGGATCGTAAACTGGACAAGTTTCATGGTGTGCTTTATTCAGAAGAATTTCGTTTCATTAATTTAGACAGGGTAACATCATTAAGTGATGCTCAAAATGCTATACGCCAAGGCATCCAACATATCCTGGACGATGTTAGCAGCAGAGTATCCGGGGGCCCGGCGTAGCACCCACAAAAACCAGAATGCATGCTGATCTTCTCATAGTTTATTTTATACACTTACAAACACCTCTATAGAGGTTATCCGTTCACAAAGGCTTTATTGTATGTCTTGGTTAGTCAATTTAGATACCAAAATGACCCCTACGTGTCTAGAACCTAGTTCCTTATAACCTGTCACACCTTCTATTGTTTTAGTTTGGGTTGATAATACATTTCTAAAACACACCACACATTTTATATTTTTAAGAAAATCTTTATTTTACAACAATAAAATGTTTAAACTTTTATACAAATAAACATACCATTACACATTGTATTTCCCACAATCCCGAGAATAAAAAACAAAACATGTTTTAAAAAGCATTTCTTTTGAAGAATGATTTATAATCGGTGTCACGGATTAAATCATTTACAATCTCTACATATGTACCATCTCTCATGACATTGACCAATCTGTTGAGTAGCCGTGGCCCATTTATAGAGGTTTTAATATCTCTGATTAAATCAATGATTATATTAATGCTTTCATTACAAAGCATCAATATTTTCATTTTATAGCCTACAAATGTGACTACATTTACCACACGTCCTAGGCATAGCATGTCACAAGTTTTTTTGAGTTTCTGCTGTATTTCCTTATGTCCCCATATCAAGCAATCGTGGTGTTTTTGCCCCCCAGCACGTATTAAGCAGGCTCCACAATCTTCATCCTTCACGCCTTGCAGACATTTATTTAGAATGCAGTATACAACGACCTTTATAACTGGTTTAAGTTCTGTTGGTGTTTTGGAAAGGCCTATGCCGGTCCACAGTCCATAATCACAAGAATCTTCAGGTTTACGCACATTCCCCGCCGGTTCTCTTTGAAACGAGCAGAAAAAACACAAACATGATAGATTTATCATCGGCATGTACGCCTTGTCCACAGGTTTCTGTGATCGTGAAGATCCGCCACTTCCCTACAAAAAAAAAACAAACATACAGAAATAAATTTTCCTTTTTAAAACACATGAACACATACAACTTCATAAACCCCTTCAACGACCACTGGTAATAAAAAGTGCGTGTGTGTCTCTCTCTCTCTTACCGTGAAAGATCCTGGTTTTTCCAACATGTCTGTTGCTTCGGCTTCAGCAGCGGCTTCATAAAATTCAATATCTGAAGCATTATCCTCTGGTAGTTCATAGCCTACATCTTCATTTTCTATGTCTGAATCATATAGCTTTTGAGCATCTGGAAACTCTTGTATTTCAGAATCTGTTAATTCGTGCGTATGCTCCCCGGTATCTGCCGTCAAGTCAATCGGTTTTTCAGACGGTGAGTAACCCTCTTTCTCCGCATTACAGTCTTTAAGAAAGTTACGAGGCCTCTTGGTAGGCCTTTTTTCAGTTACCTGCGTGTTAAAGGGATCCATATTTTCTTTGTCTGATTCGTACAGTTTTTCGGTCTTTGGGTAACCCTCTTTTTCTACATCACGATCTTTAAGAAAGTAACTCAATCTACGAGCCTTCGTGACAGTCATTTTGTTTGATGGCTTGAGAACCTTTATTTCTGTTGCTAACAGCTGTGAGCTCTTAAACCCTGTCTTTTAACTAAAAACTGTTAAAATAAAGACGCTTCTTTTCTGGCCACATCATTTCCGGGTGGGGTTTTTTGACTAAGTCTGTTTCCCTATTTCCGCCTACGTGTTCAGAAAAGCTCATTTCCGCCGCGTCATTTACCCTATTTCCGCCTATGTCATCAGAAAAGCGCATTTCCGCTGCGTCATTTACCCAATTTCCGCCTATGTCATCAGAAAACGTATTTCCGGGGTGTTACCTGTCAGGGTGGGGTGTAAACTTATGTTTCCTTTGTGCCGTGCGTGTGCCGACGTGCGGCAACAGGAAACGTGTTCCCATACGGATGTGCACTATAGCCTGTAGGACGTCTTGGCAAGTAAAGGTATTATGGGCTGTAAAATATCTCCACATTTTGGATTTTAAAGTCCTGTTAAATCTTTCCACTACAGCTGCTTTAACATCATTATGGGTCACAAAATGGCTAACACCTTTTTGTTTTAATAAATTCTTCAGAGACTTATTTAAAAATTCTTTACCCTTGTCTGTTTGAAGTTTTTCAGGTGTACGCCCTAAATTAAATATTGTTTCAAAGGCTTCGGTAACTTCATGACCGGTTTTTGTTTTTAAAGAAACGACCCATGCATATTTTGACAGGATATCTATTACCGTTAAGATGTATTTGTAACCGTTGTTATAAGGGGCAAAGGCTGACATGTCGACTAAGTCACTTTGCCACTGTCTGTCAACTTCTGACACAATTGTTTTATTTCTTTTAAAATGGATTCTAGCCGGTCTGTGTAAATTGTATGCGTTTTGACCGGTGACCCAATCCACCACATCTTTTCTCCGGACTGTTATATCACTCTTTTTAGCCGCTTGAAGTAGAGGGTTAATGCCTCCATAGCTTCCTGCCGCGAGTGGATCATAATAAATTTGCTTCAATAAAGACTTTTGCCTTTTTAACAGAGCCCTGTTAGGTGACAGCTGCTTTTGTGTTTTTTTTTTTTTTTTCAGCTTGTTAAGACAACAGTAGGGGGCCGGGACAAGTTCAGACATGTTTAAACACACTTCCACATCTCTCCCCTTGGTTTTATCAGGGGGAGGGGTGTTGCAAGGGTCTTATCAGCTGTTATCATTATAATAGGGGAGCTGACCCATTAACCATTAGCTCAGAATTCCTACTGAAAAGGTTGTTAAAAGCAAATGCAACTTTTTTTTTTTTTTCTCGTTTGTTTCTGCCCCTACTCTGTTTTAAAAACAGGAAAGATTTTGTGAATGCCTTTTGTTTTGTGATCTGCTCTATCTGTGAGCTCTTAAACCCTGTCTTTTAACTAAAAACTGTTAAAATAAAGACGCTTCTTTTCTGGGTGGGGGTTTTGACTAAGTCTGTTTCCCTATTTCCGCCTACGTGTTCAGAAAAGCGCATTTCCGCCGCGTCATTTACCCTATTTCCGCCTACGTGTTCAGAAAAGCGCATTTCCGCCGCGTCATTTACCCAATTTCCGCCTATGTCATCAGAAAAGCGCATTTCCGGTAGGGGCAGGCACTCCCATTTCCGGTGATGTGATCAGAAAGCGTATTTTCGGGGTTAAACATGCCCCCATTTCCGGTGATGTCATCAAAAGTGCATTTCCGGGGCGGGACATGAGGGGGCGGGGTCATGGGTGGGGGCGTGGCTTGAGGGGTGGGGACAGGGGCGGGGGTGGGGCTTGAGGGGTGGGGCCATGGGCGGGGCTACCACCATTCATTCCTATGGGAGGGGCGGGGCTTAGGTGAAGGGTGGGGTGGGGCCATGGGCGGGGTGTGTGGCCATGGGCGGGGCTACCACCATTCATTCCTATGGGAGGGGAGGGGCCATGGGCGGAGACTAAGGCGGGGCCATGGGTGGGGGCGGGGCCATGGGCGGAGACTCAGGTGGGACAATGGGCGGGGCTTAACCCAGGAAGTGAACGCTGATTGGTCGATCCTTATCTTATCTCACCTGTCAATCAGTTTGACATGAGGTGTACCCATTATACTACTGACAAATATACCCCCTCCCTTTTTACTAAACCGTGATAGCGGTTTTTAGCGCAGGGAGCTGCGCTTAATGCTCCACACTGCTCTCGACGCTCATAGGCTCCTTGCGCTAAAATCCGCTGCTGCAGTTTAGTAAAATGGGGGCCATGGTGCAAAATATAGACAGCAGATATAAATTCTCAAAACGGACACATTTTATCACTAAATTGAAAATAAAATCATTTTTTTTTACCTTTGTTGTCTGGTGATTTCACGAGTCTCTGGTTGCACTTTCTTCTTCTGACTGTGCATCCAATATTTCTTCCCTTCTTTCTGTCTCCTGCATGCTTTGTCTCCTCCAGATCTCATTCCATTCCTCAACCAACATTTCTGTTCTTCCATGAGTCCAACTTTTTCTTCCTCTCTCCCTGCCCCCTCCACTTTCTTTTTTTCTGTCTCCCTGCCTCTTTCTTACTTTTTTTCTCTCTTTATCTTTCTGTCTCCCTGCCCCCCTTTCTTTCTTTCTTTCTGCCTCTGTCTTTTCTGTCTCCCTGTTCTGCCTCCCTGTCTTTCTCCCCAAGCCACTGCCAGGGTTGTCATCTGAGAACAGGCCCCCAAGCCACCGCCGACTTCTGGGAACCCAGCCAACTTCTGGACCCCCAAGCCACCGCCGTTGCTGAGTTCTTCATTTTCCGACACTGCAACAGGCCAGCAGCCTTCTCCCTAACGTCAATTCTGACATTGGAGAGGAAATTCCGGGCCAGCCAGGCAGCGATTGGCTGGCCCGGAACTTCCTCTCCGACGTCAGAATTGATAAGAACATAAGAACATAAGCAGTGCCTCCGCCGGGTCAGACCACAGGTCCATCTCGCCCAGCAGTCCGCTCCCGCGGCGGCCCAAAACAGGTCAAGACCTGTCTGAATCATCAGAAGGGGCTCCCTTGCCACCTTGGTTTCCCATTTAAGTCCTGCCTTCCTATCGAAGTCCTAGCCCTCCGGTCTTGCACCGGAGGGCTAGGACTTCGATGTCGGGGAGAATGTTTCTGCAGGGAGAGCTTGGGGCGGCGGTGGGGGACGTTGGGGAGAGGAAGGCTGATCAGCCCAGTAGATCGTGAAGGCAACACAAGTCTATCACGGAGCCCAGGATGGGCTCCGCGATCGACCCGCGTTGCCTTCGAGATCTACTGATCGATCACGATCGACATATTGGGCACCCCTGATGTAGGTGATACCATCCAAGCTTCACCCAAACCTCTTCCCTGAATATGCTAACACCTGCGTTATGTATAATTATACACCCTTTTGTCACAGCACATACTTCTACAGGTGGGGTAGTTTTATAGGAGGCTTTTTAAATGCATAGAATAGCATTTATGTGCAAAAAAGCGTGTTTGTTATTTATTGTACACTTGTTGTAAATTATAAATGAATAAAGAATTTAAAAAAAAAAAAAATTACCTCAACATTCTCCTTTTTTTCTTAAACCATTCTAGCCATTTGGATGGTAAGATATTTAAGAAATAAGAACTTAAGGGTTCTTTTACTAAGATACAGCAAAAGTGGTCTTAGTGTGCCCTTACACAGGTCTTTTCCATGCACTAAAGCCTTTTTTATTTATGGCCATATACTAATGTTATGCCACAACTAATCACAGAAAACATAAATAAAGCACAGTTACTTACCGTAACAGGTGTTATCCAGGGACAGCAGGCAGATATTCTTGACTGATGGGTGACGGCACCGACGGAGCCCCGGTACGGACAATTTTAGAGTGATTGCACTCTAAGAACTTTAGAAAGTTCTAGCTCGGCCGCACCGCGCACGCGCGAGTGCCTTCCCGCCCGACAGAGGCGCGCGGTCCCTCAGTTAGTATAAGCCAGCTAAGAAGCCAACCCGGGGAGGTGGGTGGGACGCAAGAATATCTGCCTGCTGTCCCTGGATAACACCTGTTACGGTAAGTAACTGTGCTTTATCCCAGGACAAGCAGGCAGCATATTCTTGACTGATGGGTGACCTCCAAGCTAACAAAAAGAGGGATGGAGGGAAGGTTGGCCATTAGGAAAACAAATTTTGCAAAACAGATTGGCCGAAGTGTCCATCCCGTCTGGAAAAAGCATCCAGACAATAATGAGATGTAAAAGTGTGAACTGAGGACCAAGTAGCAGCCTTGCAGATTTCCTCAATAGAAGTGGAGCGGAGGAAAGCTACAGATGCTGCCATTGCTCTGACTCTATGGGCCGTGACAGAACCTTCCAGTGTCAGTCCGGTCTGAGCATAACAAAATGAAATGCACGCTGCCAGCCAATTAGACAACGTACGTTTAGAAACGGGACGTCCCAATTTATTTGGATCAAAGGACAGAAAAAGTTGAGGAACTGATCTGTGGGGTTTCGTACGCTCTAGATAGTAAGCCAGAGCCCTTTTACAATCCAAAGTGTGTAAAGCTTGTTCTCCAGAATGAGAATGAGGTTTTGGAAAGAAAACAGGGAGAACAATGGATTGGTTGAGATGGAATTCAGATACAACCTTAGGGAGAAACTTTGGATGTGTACGCAGAACCACCTTGTCATGGTGAAAAACCGTAAAGGGAGGATCTGCGACCAGTGCATGAAGCTCACTGACCCTCCTGGCAGAGGTAAGGGCAATAAGGAAAAGCACCTTCCAAGTAAGAAACTTGAAAGGAGAGGTAGCCAAGGGTTCAAATGGAGGCTTCATTAAAGCAGAAAGAACCACATTGAGATCCCAGATAACAGGAGGGGCTTTAAGAGGTGGTTTCACGTTGAAAAGCCCACGCATGAACCTGGACACCAGGGGATGAGCTGAGAGAAGTTTTCCATGGACTGGCTCATGAAAAGCTGAAATGGCACTGAGGTGGACTCTGATGGACGAAGACTTAAGGCCAGAGTCAGACAAAGAGAGCAAATAGTCCAACAACGTCTCCACTGCCAGGGAAGTGGGATCAAGATGATGAAGAAGACACCAGGAGGAAAATCTCGTCCACTTCTGATGGTAACATTGCAGAGTGGTTGGTTTCCTGGAGGCATCCAGAATGGAACGAACAGGCTGAGATAAGAGAGTATCATGAGATGTCAGCCCGAGAGATACCAAGCTGTCAGGTGTAGAGACTGGAGGTTGGGATGAAGGAGGGTTTCCTGCTGTTGCGTAAGCAGAGAAGGAAACAGAGGAAGAAGAAAAGGTTCCCTGGAACTGAGTTGAAGTAGAAGGGAGAACCAATGTTGCCTGGGCCACCTCGGAGCAATCAGAATCATGGTGGCTCGTTCCCTCTTGAGCTTGAATAAGGTTCTCAACATTAGAGGCAGAGGAGGGAAGGCGTACAGGAACAGATTCGACCAGTCGAGGAGAAAAGCATCCGCTGTCAGACGGTGAGGAGAGTAAAGTCTGGAGCAGAAGAGGGGCAGCTGGTGATTGTGAGGAGCTGCAAAGAGGTCTATCTGAGGAGTGCCCCATTGAGTGAAGATAGACTGCAGAGTTATAGGATCGAGTGTCCACTCGTGAGGCTGGAGAATTCTGCTGAGTTTGTCCGCTAAAGAATTCTGTGTTCCCTGAATGTAGATAGCTTTCAGGAAGAGATGGTGATCTATGGCCCAATTCCAGATCTTTTGGGCTTCTTGGCATAGAAGGCGAGAGCCTGTCCCACCCTGTTTGTTGATGTAGTACATCGCAACTTGATTGTCTGTGCACAACAAGAGGACCTGAGGAAAGAGAAGATGTTGGAAAGCCTTGAGGGCATAAAACATCGCTCTGAGTTCCAGGAAATTGATTTGATGCTTCTTTTCCTGGGCTGTCCAAAGACCTTGAGTCTGGAACTCGTTCAAGTGAGCTCCCCATGCATAAAGAGAGGCGTCGGTGGTGATAACCAGGTGATGAGGGGGCTGATGGAACAGAAGACCTCTGGATAGATTTGAGGATACCAACCACCATTGAAGAGACTGACGAAGAGATGATGTCACAGATATGTGTCGTGAGCAAGGATCCGTCGCTTGGGACCACTGAGTAGCAAGGGTCCATTGAGGAATGCGTAGGTGAAGACGTGCGAGGGGCGTGACATGAACTGTAGACGCCATGTGCCCCAAGAGTACCATCATTTGCCTGGCTGAGATGGAAGGCAGTGAAAGTACCTGTTGACATAGAGACTGAAGGGTCTGAAGACGATTGGATGGCAGGAAAGCTCTCATGAGGAGTGTGTCCAGGATCGCTCCAATGAATTGAAGTCTCTGAGTAGGGATGAGATGAGATTTGGGTAGATTGATCTCGAACCCCAGAATTTGTAGAAACAAGATGGTTTGGTTGGTGGCCAGAAGAACTGCTTGAGCGGATGTGGCCTTGATTAACCAGTCGTCCAGGTAAGGGAAGACCTGGAAGTGATGAGAGCGTAGAAATGCCGCTACCACAATGAGACACTTGGTGAAGACCCTTGGAGAGGAGGCAAGGCCGAAGGGCAGCACCTTGTATTGGTAATGAGAATGATTGATCATGAAGCGTAGGTACTGTCTGGAAGCCAGATTTACTGGTATGTGAGTGTACGCTTCTTTGAGATCGAGGGAACATAGCCAGTCGCCTTGATTGAGAAGAGGATAAAGAGTGGCCAGAGAAAGCATCTTGAACTTTTCTTTGACCAAATATTTGTTGAGATCGCGGAGATCTAGAATGGGTCTGAGATCTCCTGTTTTTTTGGGGACTAAAAAATATCGGGAGTAGAACCCCTGCCCCTGCTGGTCTAGGGGAACTTCTTCTATGGCATTTAGAAGAAGGAGGGATTGAACCTCTTGGAGAAGAAGGGTTAATTGAGGACTGGAAGCAGACTCTTTTGGTTGACTTGGAGGAGGTAGTGACTGAAAGTTGAGAGAGTAGCCGTGGCGGATGATGTTGAGGACCCACTGGTCTGACGTGATAAGTTCCCAACGGCTTATGAAATAAGTAAGGCGTCCTCCTATAGGTTGTGGAAGTTGGGTAGAAGGAACAAAACTGGCTATGTTCTGGAGAATTAAGTCAAAAGGGTTGTGTAGACTTTTGCACTGGTGCAGGTTTTACCTGTTGTTGTTGCTGAGGCTGTCTAGCAGCCGGCCTTTGTTGTCTCTGGCGTCGTTGCTGGGGAGCAGCTTGAGGCAGAGGACGAGCCACAAATCTACGCTGGTAGGAGGATTGTGGACGAAAAGGTCTGGTTGTTGGCGGCTTCTTAGACTTAAGAAGTGTATCCCATCTAGTCTCATGAGCCGATAACTTTTGAGTGGTGGAGTCCATGGAATCTCCAAACAACTCATCCCCTAGGCAAGGTGCATTGGCTAGCCGATCCTGATGGTTAACATCGAGTTCAGAAACCCTAAGCCAGGCCAGCCGTCTCATTGCCACTGAGATGGCTGTAGCCCTAGAGGTCAGCTCGAAGGTGTCATAAATGGATCTAACCATGAATTTCCGGAGCTGGAAAAGCGAAGAACAAGTTTGGTGAAAAACCGACTTTTTCCGATCAGGGAGATATTTCTCAAAAGCAGAGATATTCTGAATAAGCTGCTTTAAGTAGAAGGAGAAATGGAATGCATAATTCCCTGATCGATTCGCCAACATTGCATTTTGGTATAGTCGTTTCCCAAACTTGTCCATAGACTTTCCCTCTCTGCCAGGAGGGACAGAAGCATACACACTAGCCCCCTTGGACTTTTTGAGGGTGGATTCGACCAAAAGGGACTCATGATGTAACTGGGGTTTATCAAACCCAGGGATAGGAAGGACTCTGTATAGAGAGTCTAATTTTCGGGGAGCCCCAGGAATGGTGAGGGGAGATTCCAAATTTTTATAGAACGTCTCTCTCAAGATATCATGGAGAGGTAACTTAAGGTATTCCTTTGGAGGCTGATCAAAATCCAGAGCATCAAGAAAAGCTTTGGATTTCTGTGACTCAGCCTCCAAAGGAATAGAGAGAGAGTCACACATTTCCTTTAAAAAGGAAGAAAAAGAAGATACTTCTGGTTTAGAGGAGGGCCCCAAGGCAGAGGTGTCCTCTTCACCAGAAGAACATTCTCCCTCAGAAAGGAGAGGGTCTTCTGAGTCGCCCCACAAGTCAGGGTCTTGAACTTGGAAGCTCCGGTCCCGAGAATCCGGCGTGGAAGACTGTAAGTGATGGGATTTTCTATGAGATTTCCCTGACCTGCCTGACTCGGTACCGGGGGATGTGACTGTATGCACCGGTGCCGAAGTCTGAACAGCTTGATGGTGGGATCTCGGCTCCGGTGCAAGAATCGGCATGGAGACAGAGGAAACAGACTGTACCGGTACCGACGAAGTGGAAGTTGACAAAGTAGGACGATCCACTGTCGGTACCGGCGGCTCAGACCGGACTGGTACCGGAAGACTCGGTACCAGGAGTGAAGGCAGAATGTGCTCTAACTGTTCTTTAAGTTGTAATTTTAGAACAGCAGCAATACGGTCTTCGAGAGAAGGCACCGGTACCGCCTTTTTCTTTTGCGGTACCTGCGGTGCCGCTCTACGCTCCGAGGATGAGGAACCCGATGTAGAGGGGCTCACCTCTATTGGAGCGGAGCGCTTCCGTGAGCGCCTCGAGGTCTGCAGGATTGGGCTCGCTGCTATTGAGACCGGAGGACGCTCCAACGGGGAAGGCTTCTTAGCCGGCTTACCTGGAGGAGCCGACACCGACGCGGTATCGCGTGGTGTCGACGATGTGGGTGCCGACTGAGCCGGAGTCGAAGTCGGTGCCGGAGTGGTATCGGACATCTCGGTGCCGAAAAGAAGTTTTTGTTGAATCTCTCTATTTTTAAGAGTTCTTTTCTTTAGAGTCGCACAGCGGGTGCAGGTAGACGATTGATGGTCCGGGCCAAGGCACTGTAGACACCAATTATGTGGGTCAGACAGTGAAATTGGCCGTGCACACCGCTGGCACTTTTTAAACCCGGGTTGAGGGGGCATGAATGTGAAGACGGCTTCAGCCAAATCGAAGGCCGAGGCTTCGATAGTGGCAGTAGGCCCCGCCGGGGCGAAACCGAAAAAAGAAAGAAAACTAAATCAGTTTTTTTTTTTTTTTTTTTTTTTTTTTTTTTTAAGAAAGAAAGTAAAATAAAATGAAGGAAATAAACCTTCTAAAGACGTTTACGCGAGCGGGAAGGCGAAAAATGGAAAAAGTTTTCAACAGCCGTTGAAACGTGCGACTTCTTAGCTCCGCGGAAACTAAGAAACTGAGGGACCGCGCGCCTCTGTCGGGCGGGAAGGCACTCGCGCGTGCGCGGTGCGGCCGAGCTAGAACTTTCTAAAGTTCTTAGAGTGCAATCACTCTAAAATTGTCCGTACCGGGGCTCCGTCGGTGCCGTCACCCATCAGTCAAGAATATGCTGCCTGCTTGTCCTGGGATAATAACTTTTATAAAAATAAAGTGCTCAGACTCTTAACCAAACTGTGATTACCACAGGGACCATCATCACTTTTACTGTCCCTTATACCGCTGTAATATTCCAAAACTTAATATATCTAATAGAATGATAGAAAGCACTTATCTTAAGTTTTGTGGTGGGTAGCTTGCTGCTGCAACTATCAGCAATCACAATGTAAAAATACCGATAGTTGCAGCAGCAAGCTACCTGCCACAAAACTTAAGATAAGTGTTTTCTATCATTCTATTTGGTATATTTAGTTTTGGAATATTACGGCAGTATAAGGGCAACAACAGTTTGGTTAAGGGTCTGAGCACTTTACTTTTATAAAAGTTACTAGTCTTTAAGCCCGTTACATTAACGGGTGCTAGAGTAGATGTCTGTCTGTCTGGGTATTTTTTTTCTTTGTCTCTCTCTCCTTGCAAGCTGCCTGTCTGTCATTTTTTCTGTCTGTGAATCTCCCTGTGTCGTTAGTGCCCTCAGTGCCTCCTTCCTATGTCCTTAGTTCCCCTTCCTATGTCCATAGTGCCCCCAGTACCCCTTTCTATGTCCTTAGTGCCCTCAGTGCCTCCTTCCTCCACTCACCCCCCCTCCGATGCCAGCCTGCCTGCCTGCCTCCCATCCCCCTTCCATTGAAACCCCCCCGATGCCAGCCTGCCTGCCTCCCATCCCCCTGAGCAGCATGTTTCCATGGAAACCGCCCCACCCCCCGATGCCAGCCTGTCATTGAAAACCCCCCACCCCCCTCCGATGCCAGCCTACCTGCCTGCCATTAAACCCCCCCACCCCCTCCGATGCCAGCCTGCCTGCCTGCCTCCCATTCCCCTTCCATTGAACCCCCCGATGCCAGCCTGCCTGCCTCCCATCCCCCTGAGCAGCATGTTTCCATGGAAACCACCCCCCACGATGCCTGCCTGCCTGCCTTCCATTGAAACCCCCCCACCCTCTCCATTGCCTGCATCCCCCTTCCATTGAAACCCCCCCCCGATGCCAGTCTGCCTGCCTGCCCACAGCATATTTCCCCATGAAACCCCCCACCTCCCTCCGATGCCAGCCTCCCTGCCTGCCTCTCATCCTCCTTCCATTGAAACCCCCCATGCCAGCCTGCCTGCCTCCCATCCCCCATGACCAGCATGTTTCCATGGAAACCACCTCCCCGATGCCATCCTGCCTGCCTGCCTTCCATTGAACCCCTCACTCCCCCTCCGATTCCAGCCTGCCTGCCTCCCATCCCCCTTCCACTGAAACTCCCCCCACCCCACCCTCGATGCCAGTCTGCCTGCCTGCCATTCCTCTGAGCAGCATGTTTCCATGGAAACCCCTCCAATGCCATCCTGCCTGCCTGCCTTCCATTGAACCCCCACCCTCCCTCCGATGCCAGCCTGCCTGCCTCCCATCCCCCTTCCACTGAACCCCCCCCGATGCCAGCCTGCTTGCCTGCCTCCCAACCCCCTGAGCAGCATGTTTTTAAACCCCCCCCGTGCCGACCCTAGGAACACCAAAACGCCGCGACTCCCCCCTCCCCCCCGACCTTAGGCACACCACTAACACGCTGCGACTCCCCCCCCCTGCTGACCCACCCGGCACAATAGAAACCCCAGTTGACCCTCCCAGCTGACCCTCTCACCGCTAGACAGCTGACAAACCTGGCAGCTCCAGCAGCAACCCAGGCACACTAAACACGCTGCTTCGGGTCTTCTACTGGCCTAATTTCCTCTGCCGCGTCCCTGATGAGTCGCGGCGTTTAGTGGTGTGCCTAGGGTCGGCATGGGGGGAGGGGGGAGTCGCAGCTGTTACCTGGCCGATCCATACACGCGCGCATGCGCACTCCTGTGGCCACAGACTTACAGATCATGGAAGCACGCAGTTAAGAGTGTGCATGCGCGGCTAGGGTTTTATTATATAGGATTATTTCTGTTTTCTGTGATTAGTTGTGGCATATTGATTGAATTCACAGAATAGACATTATCTCCCCAGCTGAAGTGACATGTATTAATGTTGCCATTAGCATGCAGCAATTTAAAAAAAATTATGTGAGCACTAGCCACCACCCATATTGTGGGCAGGAAGGGCATACATGTTCCTCCATTTAGCACAGAAATGCTCACTCTGCCCCTGATGCGTCCCTTAAAAAACAATTTTTTTTAGTGCATACAAATCAGCAATTATTGCAAGACACCACTTTAAGCTGCATTTGGTCCAAATTAGCACCTAATGTAGCTTGGTAAAAGGCCCCTTAGCCAGGGATTGTTTAACCCTTTTTACATTTTGCTAGCCAACCTGCAATCTCAGTTCCTGGGCATTTTCCTGGGCTAGGTCCAAAGACTGAAGCTCCTTTCTCAGGTAACTTTCCAGCTGTATCAGATACTGTGGTTTGTATACCATATCAGCAGAATATTCATTAGAGCTGTAGCAAGACAGAAAATAATATGCATCATAACCACATTAAATAATTTTACTTAACATCAAGAAGTATTATAACTAGGGATTCCAATTTTAAGTTTTAATTGATTAAACTGATTAAATAAAAAACATAAGAACATAAGATTTGCCACTGCTGTGTCAGGCCAGTGGTCCATCATGCCCAGCACTCCGCTCACATGGCGGCCCTTAGGTCAAAGACCATTGCCCTATTTGACTCTAGCCTTACCTGCATATGTTCTGTTCCAGTAGGAACTTATCCAACTTTTTCTTGAATCACTGAAGGGAGCTTTCCCCTATAACAGCCTCCAGAAGAGCGTTCCAGATTTCTACCACTCTCTGGGTGAAGAAGAACTTTCTTACATTTGTACGGAATCTTTTCCCTTCTAACTTTAGTGAGTGCCCTCTCATTCTCTTCACCTTGGAGAGGGTGAACAATTTATTTCTCTACTAAGTCAATTCCCTTCAATATTTTGAATGTTTCGATCATGTCCTCTCTCAGTCTCTTCTTTTCAAGGGAGAAGAGGCCCAGTTTTATCTAGCCTCTCATTGTACGGCAACTCCCTCAGTCCCTTAACCATTTTTGTCTCTCTTCTCTGGAGCCTTTCGAGTAGTACTATGTCCTTTTACATGTACGGCAACCAATATTGGACGCAGTATTCCAGGTGGGGGCATACCATGGCCCAGTACAGCGGCATGATAACCTTCTCCGATCTGTTCGTGATCCCCATCTTAATCATTCCTAGCATTCTGTTTGCCCATTTTGCCGCCGCCGCACATTGTGCGGACGGTTTCATTGACTTGTCCACAAGTACTACCAAGTCTCTTTCCTGGGGACTCCCTCTGAGTATAGCACTGGACACCTAATGCAAAAATATTAAAATAGGTGTTTATAGGATCAACACTGGGAAAACACCTCTTCTTCTAATATTCTCTCGCCCATCTCCTGGCTTGTCTTGACTCCTCCACTCAGTATTTGTGCATTTTCTGGAATGACTATGCCTCATTGATATAAACATTCATATCTGAATGTACTGAATACAAATTATCCCGCAATAGTACCTGGGGCACAATAACTTCAATAACCACAAATGTTTGTATCCTCAAACTCTAATTAGCTGGAAAATAAATGCCCAAATAGGTTAATATTCAGCAGCTGCAATCATAAATAATTTTAATAGAGAATATCCCCCCCACCCCATTCCGAATAAGCTCAAAAACCACTCTAAGTCCACCCAAGCTCCAAACTGGCACTATCCAGATAACATCAAGGCAGCAGCATTGGGCAGTAATATAGTACTTTTCAAAGTAACAAGTAAGCTAGGAGGGAAAAGGTGAAAGGAAAAGATCAGTATCAGAGATGGATGTAGGGGAGAAGTAAAGGAGGATGAGAGGGGAAAAATGAGAAATGGACAGAAGATCCTAGAGCAGCCCTGCACAACTCGAAAATGATCTAGGGCCACAACGAAAGTCAAAAAATTTACAAAAAAAAATGAAGGCGGCAAACCTCAATATTTTCAAGAGAGTACCAATTAAAAATATTAAGAAAGTATAGGATAACTAAATTTAATAATGTTAACTTACCAAATGCATAATAAACTGCCACATTTATACTTGCTCAATAGACCCTTAATGTGAGACATTGCATACAGTAGATGGGTGGAACAAGTCAGCTTCTTTCACTGAATGGTGTCAAACTTGTCTTATTTGGACTCTGTACTCTGGACAGGGTTAAAGATACAAGCAGAGACATCGGAACGCTGCATGGATTGGGGGGGGGGGGCAGGAGCTCCGCCCTAGCCCCAGTGGAGCCCTACAGTGCAGATGTAGCCTCTCCCCAGCTCCCAACTCCCCACCCATTTCCTCTCAGCATTGTAATTGTAAGTCTTCAGGCAGTCACTATGCAGCGTCAGCGAGCAGGCCTGCCCCGGAAGTAGATTGAAGTGCTCTAGGGCAGGCTTGCTCATTGACGCGGCAGCTGCCCAAAGATTTAAAATTATAACACCAGGATGCAGATGGGTGGTTGGACAGTACGAGTTCACAATTCGTAGAAACCCTGGCATGGACCAGTAAGAGTTAAAGGAAGGAAACAGAACCAAACAATGAGAAAAATAAAATGGCAAGACACAAATGTGGCAAAAAGAAATGCATATTTAATTTATCCCATCTATTTATCCCTAAGACTTCGTACAACCTGCCTGTCTATGGATCTCAACTGCACTTGCCCCCTCAGCAAAAGATCAGCACCAGCATTCTCAGAGGACAAGTAGGCTGGTAATTCTCACAACAGAGCCCAACACGGAGCTTACAAGCTCTAATTATAGAAAATCTAGACGTCCCATACTATGCACATGCAGGTGCAATCCTGCCTGATATGTAGGTAGAGGTCTCAGTCAATTTTCATCCATGGAGTTGAGAGGATGTGTTCTCTGTTCAGCAATTTTTTTCATGTGCACAGTGAGTGCCTTCTTTTCGGTCTCTCTTTTTATTGTTATTTTGTTTACAATTTCTTTTCGCAATGCTAAGCTGGAGCCTCAATCTCAATTTGAGCATGCCCCTTTTTCAGCTCACCACTGAAGAATTGAATTTAGAAACATAGAAACATGATGGCAGATAAAGGCCAAATGGCCTATCTAGTCTGCCCATCCGCAGTAACCATTATCTCTTTCTCTCGTTGAGAGATCCCACGTGCCTATCCCAGGCCCTTTTGAATTCAGACACAGTCTCCATCTCCATCACCTCTTCTAGGAGACTGTTCCATGCAGCTACCACCTTTTCTGTAAAAAAGTATTTCCTTAGATTATGCCGGAGCCTATCATCTCTTAACTTCATCCTATGCCCTCTCATTGCAGAGTTTCCTTTCAAATTAAAGAGACTTGATTCATGCGCATTTACATTACGTAGGTATTTAAACATCTCTATTATATCTCCCCTCTCCCGCCTTTCCTCCAAAGTATACAGACTGAGATCTTTAAGTCTGTCCCTATATCCCTTATGATGAAGACCACATACCATTTTAATAGCCTTCCTTCTAGACTGGTTCCATCCTTTTTATGATCAAATATATTTTTATTGAGCTCAATAAAAAACCAGAAATAGGCAAACAATACAGAAAAGAAGCTCAATATATCCCACAACAGCCAACATCCCATTCCTCCCAATTAGTCCCCCCTCCCCCGGTCCTCCTTCCAAATACAATCCTTAAGAGAAACAGTATTACAGGATAAAGAAACAAAGACCTACAGAAAAGGAATACTGCAATGTAAGGAGCATTAACAGTTAAGCTACATGCCACAGGCGTCATGGTAATCCAAAAGGGTTCCCAGGTGCGCTGAAAGGAGCGCCCAGAGAGAGAGGAAAAATCCAACACATCTCATCGCTCCCACATCAGAAGAGTAATCATCCGGCACCACCAGAGAGAGTAGTCCGGCGCATCTTGGTCAAGCCATTTCAGCAGGATACATTTCAATGCAAGGATGACTGTCCACTTAAGAAAGGCAGCTGCCCCCCAAATCCTGGGGGAAAAGTGGGGGACTACGCCAAATAAAACCAAGGGAGAGCGGCAGACAGTTATGTGCCAAATTCGTTCCACAAAAAGAAAAATTGCATCCCAAAAGAAATAATAGCGGGGCAAGTCCAAAACACGTGTCCCAAGCCTGCCTCAGGGGTCTGGCATCGCGGACAAGCAGCAGACTCTCAGAAACCAGAGAGATATAGATGAAAATATAGATAAAATACACCAGATCAACCAAAAATTAGAAAAAAATTAAAAATTGGCTTACTCTAAATAGATTAGCTTTAAATATAACAAAAACTAAAGCACTACTTTTTCTATGGAAACAGGGGTTAAATCTGGCCACTCCATTTACTATTAATAATATACATCTAAACCTAGTATCATCATTGAAAATACTTGGGATTATTATCGATGACAAACTAATGTATCACGATCATATTAGTAATGTTGTCAAATGCTGTTTTTACCGCTTGCATTTGATCCATTCTATGTCCAAGTTTCTGGAATCTAAATCATTAAATATTTTAATACATTCACTTGTCATTGCTAAGCTCGACTATTGCAATTCACTATTATGTTATTATTATTATTCACTATTATTTTATTATTATTATTATTGCAATTCACTATTATTTTATTATTATTATTGCAATATACTATAAATATCACTCAAAAGGAAAAGAAATGTTTACAAATAATTCAAAATACCGCTGTTAAAATCATCCACAACAGAAAAAAAATTGATCACGTAACTCCCTTTTTGATTGATTCGCATTGGCTCCCCGTTAATCACCGTATAACCTATAAAATCCTGCTTCTAGTGTTTAAAACACTGTCCACAAACGAACCTCAATTTATAAACCGGATGCATATAATATGTCACGCACTCTTCGTTCTACAGCTCAAAGGCTGTTAGTGGTCCCTTCTTTAAAAGTTATTGGTACTAGATGCCATGACATATATTCAGTAATGGCCCCTCAGACATGGAATACCCTACCACAACATATAAGAGAAGAAAAAGATCTTAATAGATTTAAAAACAACCTGAAAACTTTCCTTTTTAGAGACGCTTTTAATCTTTAAATGACTTATATCCAACGTTCTAAACACCATTTATATATCCAACGTACCAAACACCATTTATATATATAAAAAAAATTTTTTTTACCTTTCCTCATGTACCTTCCATTCATGGCTTCTTCTTTTCTTTTTTAAAAATGAAAAACATTAACTTTATAACTTTCTCCCTTTTTTTCCTTTTGTTTTCAAGTTTGTCTATATGTCTGTCCGTCCAACTCATTTTAAGTTGTATGTTAAATTATATGTTTATTTTATATTTTATTGTAACTCGCTTAGTAAATTACATATAAGCGATTATCAAATTTAAATAAACTTGAAACTTGAGATAAGCCCTCTTAGGAGAAATGTACAAACAGAAGACAAGCTTATAGTATTGTTCCCAAAAGGTAGTATATTTACGATAGGCAGGCAACCTGTGAACAGCGTGCATAATTACTTCTTTGGAAATATCTACTGACAGGTCACGTGCCCATGCATCTCTCAATCTAGATTGGTCAAACAAGGGGGACTCATCCTTCAAATAACGATGATGAAATTTAAGAGGAACAGGGAGTTGGGAGCCAATAGTAAAGGCCGTAGACAGCAACTCTTGACAAGGAGCCGTGAGGGAAATAGAGGGCAAAGAATTGAGGTAGTGTTGAACTTGCATATATGCAAAATAATCAGCGGGAGGAAGAGCAAATTCCTCCTGCAACTGAACGAAGGACTTAATCTTTCCATCATCGTCAACTAATTGAAACACATAATGAATGCCCCTTGTTTCCCATCTAACAAAGCTCACCACATCAACCCCAGGAAGAAAATTACTATTAAAGCGAATAGGAAGAAAAGGAGTAACGATAGGAGAAACAGAATGAAATTTACAAACCCAGCACCAGGACTTTTGCAAAAAGCGATGCAGTACCTTACTAGCGAGAGACTCAGGAGAAGGAGAGGGAACAGAATGAAGGTATGCACTAAAGTGTTGAGTCCAGAAACAGGAAAGTTCTAAAGTGGTGTTAGTGAAAGCAGAGGAGCCACGGAAAAAGTCATTAATATGGCGCATGCTGCAACTAACTGTCAAATAGCAAATGTTCAGCAAACTCAGGCCACCCTTATACCACGGGGCCTCCGCCAATCGATATGGTAATCGGGCCTTCTTACCCACCCAAAGAAACCACTGAACCATGCGTTCCAGGCGTCTCTCATCTCGGGAGGTCAAGTATAGGGGAAGTACTTGAAATATATACAGCCAACAAGGGATAATAAGCATGTTATATAAATGTACGCGGCCTAGAAGTGAAAGCGGTAGACCTCTCCAGAGCTGAAGTTTATTCTGAAGGGCCTGAAATAGCGGCTCCACGTTCAGAGAATACAGGCGAGATAAGTCAAGCAGAATAAGTATCCCTAAATATTTCAATGAGGAGTCTGCCCATTGCAAAGGAAAGGCCCCCCTCCATGCCGTGCGGACCTGGAGATGAGAAGGTAGAGCAATCGACTTATCTAAGTTAAGAGAAAGGCCAGAATAGAAGCCAAATTCAGAAATGAGGTCTAATGCCGCTGAAAGAGAGTCCTCCGGCCTAGTAAGAATCAAAAACAGGTCGTCAGCGAAGGCCAAAGTCTTCAATTCAATCCCGGCGACAGTAAGTCCCTGCACCTCCCCAAACCCACGAAGAGTACAGAGTAAAGGTTCCAAAGATAAAACAGCAAGGACGAGAGAGAACATCCCTGCCTAGTACCCCGAAGAATAGGAAAGGAATCTGTTCGCATCCCGTTAACTAACAAAGAGGCCCTCGGGATAGAAAAGAGAGAACGTACTGCATTCAGATAGAAGCCACCCAGTCCAAAATGTTCAAGGGTATGAAACAAAAAGGACCAGTGGACACTATCAAAGGCTTTGGAAGCATCCAAACTGACAAACACAGCTGGAATATCATAAAATTGACAGTGAGCTAGGGAAAAGAGGACTTTACGAACATTACAGACTGATTGACGACCACGAACGAATCCCACTTGGTCCTCATGGATAAGCGTGGGGAGGTACGGAGCAAGACGGTCAGCTAGAATATTCGAAAGAAGGTTTAGATCCACATTGATCAAAGAAATAGACTGACAAGAACTAGGGACCTCAGCCTCTTTACCAGGTTTCAACAATAAAGTAATAAGCGCCTCATTAGCGCTGTGTTGAAATAAGCCAACAGAGGGCCACAAAGACGAGAAAAAAGAATGCGGTAAAATTCTCCAGAAAAACCATTGGGATTCTGAGTTTTACCTGAGCAAAGAGCCTTAATAGCAGATTCTAATTCCACTGCTCGAAAAGGACTAAGAGAAGACACGACATTGTCAGGGAGACGGGGGAGTCCCGAGGACTGAAGATAATCTACCATCAAGTCTATAGAAGCTTCTTCAGGAGCGTCATACAACTGCTGAAAGAAATCAAAGAGGAACCCAGAAACATCCAATATACGCATCACCTGGCCCCCACCCGGGGTTCGAAGAGACAGAATTGGTTTCCTGCCGGAATCAGTGGTTACTAAGCACACCACAAGTCGCTCCGGCTTCTTACCAAATCGGTGTAAACAATGTTTATAATAGGCCGCCCATTTCTGGAAACGCGAGTGAAGAAGAGAGTTGAGCACCCCCTGAGTAGACAAATAACGCTCCCGCGTTTCCTCCGAGGGAGCCGAGTGGAAAGATCGCTTAGCAATACGTAGGGCTTTCTCTAAGGTGATAATTCCTCTAGAGATACGTTTATTTCTCGCACTCAAAAAAGAAATAATCTGACCCCGAATCACTGTTTTAGCAACCTCCCAAAACAAAACAGGATTGTCCACCTGAGTGGCATTATTGGTAGAATAATCATCCCACTGAGTCTGCAAAAAGATTTGAAACTCTACGTCTTGTGCATGATAAAACGGAAAGCGCCAAGAAGGCGAGCAAAGATAGGCGACGTCCAAATAAACATCTATCCATATGGTCCGAAATATTCAATGGGCCAATTTCCGCCGAGGTGACAGAAGGAAACAACGCCAGAAACATAAAGATATGATCAATCCGAGACCAAGTGTTATGAGCCCGAGAAAGGTGAGTAGAGTTAGAGTTAGAGGAATGGTCTAATGCCTGGCAACTAAAATTCAATGCAAAGAAATGCAGAGTAATGCATTTTGGGATTAATAATAGGAAGGAACCGTATATGCTGGGAGGAGAGAAGCTGATATGCACGGACGGGGAGAGGGACCTTGGGGTGATAGTGTCCGAAGATCTAAAGGCAAAAAAACAGTGTGACAAGGCAGTGGCTGTTGCCAGAAGGATGCTGGGCTGTATAAAGAGAGGCGTAGTCAGTAGAAGGAAGAAGGTGTTGATGCCCCACTTGGAGTATTGTGTTCAGTTTTGGAGACCGTATCTGGCGAAAGACGTAAGAAGACTTGAGGCGGTCCAGAGGAGGGCGACGAAAATGATAGGAGGCTTGTGCCAGAAGACGTATGAGGAGAGACTGGAAGCCCTGAATATGTATACCCTAGAGGAAAGGAGAGACAGGGGAGATATGATTCAGACGTTCAAATACTTGAAGGGTATTAACGTAGAACAAAATATTTTCCAGAGAAAGGAAAATGGTAAAACCAGAGGACATAATTTGAAGTTGAGGGGTGGTAGATTCAGGGGCAATGTTAGGCAATTCTACTTTACGGAGAGGGTAGTGGATGCCTGGAATGCGCTCCCGAGAGAGGTGGTGGAGAGTAAAACTGTGACTGAGTTCAAAGAAGCGTGGGATGAACACAGAAGATTTAGAATCAGAAAATAATATTAAATATTGAACTAGGCCAGTTACTGGGCAGACTTGCACGGTCTGTGTCTGTGTATGGCTGTTTGGTGGAGGATGGGCATGGGAGGGCTTCAATGACTGGGAGTGTGTAGATGGGCTGGAGTAAGTCTTAACAGAGATTTTGGCAGTTGGAACCCAAGCACAGTACCGGGTAAAGCTTTGGATTCTTACCCAGAAATAGCTAAGAAGAAAAATTAAAAAAAAAATAAAATAAAAAAAATTTTAATTTAAATTGAATCAGGTTGGGCAGACTGGATGGACCATTCAGGTCTTTATCTGCCGTCATCTACTATGTTACTATGAGTATAATCACGAACCTCAGGATGGAGAAGACGCCAAGGATCCACCACAGAAAGAGTATCGTAGAAATCAGAAAGGAGACGACCTCTGGCCCCCAGGGAAGTAGAAGAGGTACCCGATTTATCCAAGGCGGGGTCAAAGACCAAGTTGAAATCTCCCAAAAGAAGCAGCGTGTCCCCCGAGTAACGAGAACAGAGCTGAGTTAACCTTTGCAGAAAAATAGATTCAGACAAATTGGGGCCATATTCCACCAAAAGAAGATAACTCTGGTCACCCAACGTCAAACGTAAAAGAAGATAACGACCATCGACGGCTTTATCGAGAATCTGGACTCCAAGCGGTGAAGACCTACGGACTAACATGGCTATACCAGCATGACGGCCTGAAGATGAAGCAAAATAAACCTCCCCCACCTAAGAACGACACAATTTAAGGTGTTCTGCATCCGTTAAACGAGTCTCTTGTAAACAGGCAATATCCGAACGGTACCGCTGCAAAGCCGCCAGTATTTTAGACCTCTTGACCGGTGAGGTGATGCCCCCCACATTTCAAGAGATGAGTCTAAATGGAGTGTTCAGGTGAGAAAGTCAGAGAGAAGAGAAGAAAAGTAGCACAGAAAAAGACAGAATGGGAACCCCAGGATCCCAGCCACCCCCCGAGGCAGTAGAAACAGGTCAAGCTCAGAACCCAATAAACGAAATATAAACTGTTCAATCTCCCAAAAATCCAAAAACAAGAACCGAAGGAGGACCGCCCATCCAATAACTCAACCCACAAACCCAACCCCCCCAACTCCCTACCAAAGCCTTCCCACACCCCACACAAAAACTCGCCCCGCTCCCCCAAAGACAGCACAGAACGAGGGAGACACACAACAATGTAAACTGAACCCCAGACCCCCCCCCCCACCCAATGAAAGGAACATACAAAAGAAAATGGAAGGATGTCAGCAAGCCTTAAGAAAAATGAAGAACAAACAGCACCTCCCACACAGCCGGATGGACTGAGACCCCCCAATAAGCAAAACACAGAAACAAAGACCCTTCAATGGCAAGCCATGTTAATCTCAAAGAAAAAGTCAACGGCAGGTAATCCAAAATGGGGTTCCCTGCCCTAAAGGAAGCACCCCACTCAAACATACAACCCACATACAGTAGAAAGAGAAGAATGTAGATAAAAGGAAAGGTGTTCCTCTGAAAAGAAGCGGGTGAGCGACAGCGTCGGACTCATCCCAGGCCCCAGGACAAGGTAATGCAGAGAGAATCCAAACATAATAGAGACCCCTGAGTCACGTATAAAGGAAGAAATGGAAAAAGAAGCACTCACCCAAAACACCACACAGCCAACACCCAATACACCACATATCATCTCACTCCCCCCCCAAGAAACCATTCACCAGTCAAACAATCGCACCCAAAGAAAATGCCCAATACAAACTGCACACAAAAACAGAAATGCTCAGTTTACAAAAACCGAGCCTCAGCATGAAGGGGGACAATTAGCCCCTCAGCAGATTAACACATAGACTTACAGGAGTCCCAGCAACTCAACAGTTCAGGTCAATGATGCAGCTGCAGAGCTCGTTTCAGCAGATATAGAATCCACGTAGGTTTGAGCCGATTCCACCGAGTCATAGGTCTTCCACCCGGCAGCCATCCAAATCTTTAACAATGCCGGGTACAGCAGCACGAAGCGATGTTTGCAGGCAGCTAGTACGAACACAAAGGAGAGAAGAGCTGTCTACGCTCCTGGAGGGAGGGAGAATAATCCTGGAAGAGCCGAACGGGTTCCCCTTCAAAGGTCAAAGTATTCCTCCGCTGCTTATACTGTCGCATCAATTCAGCCTTATGGGTATAGTGGTTAATCTTTAATATAACCACTCGGGCCCACGTGCGATCCTCACGCTGTTTGCCAAGGCAGTGTGCTCGCTCTAAAGTTAACGGTTCCATACCCTCGGATAATGGAAATTCCTTCTGCAGCCAGGATTCAACACGAGAGAGGACTCCCGAGTCAGACACCTTTTCCGGGAGACCCACCAACCGTAAACTGCCTCTCCAGAAGTGATTCTTGAGATCATCCAGTTTCTCTGCCTGGCGTTTCACCTTCTCCCGGAGCGCGATCAGGTCTGCTAAGGAAGAAGCATGGGCGTCTTCAACCATGGAGACCCGGTTTTCCAGGTCTCCGGTGCGCCTCGTGGTGTCTGCTAGCAGAGTCTCCAGTGTAGTAAGCTGTCCCGAGAGTTGGTCAAAACGAATGTCAAGCGCTCGGACCACCGAAGCAGAAAGAGTTTCAATATGTTCAGCGGTAAGTTGAAGTGCGGGGCCCGAGTCCGCGGTTGCCATCTTGGAATCAAGTTTCGTGGAGCACACGGTCTTTTCTTTCTCAGACCTGGTGGCTCTTCCACTCATCGTTGTTGGGCTAAAATGTTGGACAAACTTGTCCATACACCGCCCCTACCGTAAGTGATTTGAAGCAGTAAGTATGAAGCAGATTACGGGTGAAAAAGGGCCCGGGGCTCCGGAGCACGAGTCAGGCACGTTCTGCTCTGCTCAACACATCATATGGTCTCCGCTCCATCCTTTTTATATCTTTTTCAAGGTGCGGCCACCAGAATTGTACACAATATTCTAAATGAGGTCTCACCAAAGTCTTATACAGGGGCATCAATACCTCCTTTTTCCTACTGGCCATACCTCTCCCTATGCAACCTAACATCCTTCTAGCTTTCGCCATCACCTTTTCAACTGTTTGGCCACCTTAAGATCATTATATACAATCACATCCAAGTCCTGCTCTTCTGTCGTGCACATAAGCTCTTCTCTCCCTAATCTGTACCGTTCCCTTAGGTTTTTGCAGCCCAAATGCATGACTTTGCATTTCTTAGCATTAAATTTTAGCTGCCAAATTTAAGACCATTCTTCAAGCTTCGCCAGGTCTTTCTTCATGTTATTCACACTATGCTGTAAAACTGAGGGATGCTAGATAGAGGCCATGAGATGTCCTGCATTAACCACTTGTCCTATGACTAACCACTTCAGGAGGCTTAACATAAAAAAAGAAGATTTCGTCAAACCTTTGAACGTTTCTCAATCCCCTCTCTCACTTGTGCGGAGAGCAAGCGCAGGCACAGACCATCTATAGGAAAAGAAGATGGTCTGCGTATGTGTCAGGATCGAACTGCAGGATCGCTCTGGGGTCAGTGTGGGGCGTGCCTCCGATCACATTAATTTGCATGAGGAGGTGTAGTGAATAGGTCGCCCAGGAAGACTTGGCCACAGATCGCACACAGATCACCCAAAATTAGGAGGTTAGTGAATCTAGGCCTACGACAGTACAAGCATGTTTTGCTCAAATGCATTTACTGCATTGAATAAAACCTATGCTGTCACCTTTTGATTTCCACATTGTTGTTCAGGCTATGGTTTTGTCGAAACTTGATTACTGCAATACCTTACACCTTGGAATAGCAAAAGCAAACTGCAAGGCATTGCAAGTTACTCAAAACGCAGCAGCAAGATTGATAATGGGATTATTGAAGTTTGATCACATTTCACCTTTTCTCCAACAATTGCACTGATTACAAGTTGTTTTCAGGCTGGCGATCCAAGATGGCATCAGGCTAGACGCGCTGAGGAGCCGCTCTGAGGACTTTCTCTAATTTCTTAACGGCTATTACTTACCCGATGCCTAAACGGAGGGGCCGTAGCGCCACTGGTGCCTCGCGGCCCACTGCCACCCCCGCGGTCGGCGATATCGGGGAACTCCTCAGACGGATGCAGGGAGCGTTTTTGGCGTCGGAGGGAGGCCCGCAGAGGAATAGCGGCGTCAGTGAGGCCGCGGTGATTCCTCCGGGATTAGAGACATCTTTGAGCCCCGATGTTAGGGCGCCGCCCCCGCAGCCTCAGCTAAGCAGCTCTCCAAGGGGTAAGGAAACCCCGGATGTCGGGGCTTTGCCTTCCCCTGAGGCAAGTAGTCCAACAAAGAGCCTGCTGACAGGAGCTCTCATGGATATGAGCTCCTTTGAAGAAGCTGAGGAGAAATCATCTAAGGAGAGGCGAGTTAGCCTTCAGGGACAGCGACAAGTTAATCAACTGGACGGTGAGCACTATGACACTTCTTTACCTTTAATTTCTTTGGAAAAACCCTCAGAAGTAACTCTGGACTCACTATGGGATCTTATGGCCAGACTAGTGAAGACCATAAGTCCCAAACTTCAGTCAATTGAGGGGAAACTGTCTCAACACTCTACTGAACTTAAAGAACTGAAAAATTAGACTGCCTCTAATTCCTCTGTTCAAAAGCTTGAACAGGAAATTAAATCATCTAAACAACTACAAGAAACTTTAATGAAAGATAATATAAATCTTAGGAGAAAGATGGAGAATTTGGAAAACAACTCCAGATACAATAACTTAAGATTAATTAACTTTCCTAGGCTACCATTGACACCACCTAGAGAAATGTTTAAAAGATATTTTCTTGAAGTTTTAGGGGCCTCAGAAGATTCATTACCTCCTTTATCACGAGTCTATTACTTACCTAATAAGATTAAATTGCTAAAAAAGTCGTCGGATCAAGGATTATTGGATGCATCGGAGTTATTGGAAAAATCTGATAAAGAGGCTATAGAACTAAGTACTTTGATTGTAACAGTAGCTCTCTCTATTGATAAAGTTTGGTTGTTAAAACTATTCTTTAAAAATAGACAGAAAGAATTTATGGGTTGTAAAGTGCAGATATTTCCTGATTTATCACGAGAGACCCAAAAGCGTAGCCGTGAATTTCTTATGTTGAAGCCAGGTGTTACATCTTTAGGTGCTACTTTCTACTTACGACATCCTTGTAAGTGTATAGTGCATCACCGATCAGTTAAATATGTTTTCTTTGAGCCTAATCAGTTAACTTCTTTTTTAGCGCTCTCCCGATTGGAGGCAGAAAAATCATAAGCTCTAAGATTATTGATTAATCCCAGCAATCAGCCCTCTAGCTAACTTTATATGAAAGAGTGTACATTTTGTTCAATTCTTTTTCTTTTGTTTTCGCTAAGAAATCTTGGATCCAAATTTGAGGACTTGAGCATTTTAGTTTATACATGATTTAAATGTTATTGGAATGTTTCTTGCTTTATGTGGAATTGCTAATTTGCTTTCTGTACAAGATAATTCTTGATTATATGATTTAAAAATCAATAAATATATTTAAACACAAGTTGTTTTCAGGATACAATATAAAGTAGTAATGATTTGCCATCAATTCTTTTATGGAACCATACCTGAATTGTTCAAGAGCGACATGTCTAATTATTTACCAAATAGAACATTACGTTCTAAGAATTTGTGGAAACTGGTAAAAAGACCTTCTGTTGTGCAGGAATTAAAATATGGAACTCCCTTGTGGACCAAATACGAAAATGTTGTGAAAAGCGTAATTTTAGAAAAATACTTAAGACGCAATTGTTTGTAGACACCTTTTTCTAGCCAATACTTTTTTTAGTGTTGTTGATTGCAGAATCACTCATGACTCTGAATAAGTTTTTGGTATTATTTTATGGATATGTTTCCTGGATTATTTGTTTGTTTAATTATGTTTTTTACAATTTTATGTATGTAAATCATGTAAACTGTTTAGTTTTAAACGGTATAGAAATTTTAAAAATAAATAAATAAATTAGTGGGTGGGGTCAGCAGCATCGCAGCTTCACAGCAGCAAAAGATTCAGGGATTGGCGGCAACTTGTAAATAAACAGACAGTAAAATCACAGGTTAAGACAGTCAGGGCAAATTTAAGTGGCATGTACCAGCAAGTAAATTATTGGGTGGGGTTAGCAGCGCTGCTGCTTTGCGGTGGCAAAAAATTCAGGGATTGGAGGCAACAGTCAAAGGTACAAACAAGAAAATCCAGTTCAGAATATTTAGTGTGACTAACAGAAGCGTGTTTCAATTATATGGCTTTAATATGATCTTTAACATATGATGCCACTTCCCCTTTTTTTCTTCCTACCCTGTCTTTCCTAAACAGATTATAGCCTGGTATAACTATATCCAAGGCATGGTTCTCTGTGAACAACATCTCTATAAGTGCTACTAAATACAAATCAGCCTCTTCCATCACAGCCTCTAGATCTAGATCCTTGTTTCCCATACTTTGAGTTAATATATACTGCTTTCCAGACACTGCCTTCTTTTTTCCATGTGTAGAGGTATTTAATGATTCACTTACCTGAGGGCTTATGCTTACCTGGGGGCTTTGATCACTCTACCACAACGATTCTAGTTTAAAGCCCTCTTCACCAGGTTAGCCAGTCTGCTTCTGAAGACACTTCTTTCCTTCTTTGATAGAAGCACACCATCTCTTCTCAGCAGCCATTGGAAAATCATCCAGGAAGTAAAACACTTTTGTTGACACCATCTGCGCAGCCATGCATTCATCTCCAGGATGCGAGCTTCTCTGCCCTGGCCTTTACCCTCAACAGGAAGGATTGATGAGAAGACAATCTGTGCACCTGCCTATTTCACCCTCTCTCCTTGGAGTCCTACAAGCTCAAGCGTATCTGCCCCTAGAGAGAGCAGATACCTTAGTGACATTGGCTTTGTATGTTAGAAGCTGCCAACAGGTCACAGCTTGCCACATGCTATAACTAACGGGCCGCATGGCATCAACAGTGCATATTATGCTCATGGCATGTTTTTATTTGAGAGAAGCCCAGTGGGCCCTAGCTTCCTAATGGTCTGAAGCTACTGGATTTGGTGAACTATTTATTCCAATCTGATTCGGGCCTTCCATTCCAAATTCCACATCCTCAAAAGGTGTTAACAGATGCATCCAATTTGGGTTGGGGAACCCATGTAGATGGACTTCACACCCAGGGGAGATGGTCAGTTCAAAAAACAGACCTTCAAATCAATCTCCTGGAGCCGAGGGCAATTTGGAACACTCTAAAGGCTTTCAGAGATTGGCTGCATAGTAACATAGTAACATAGTAGATGACGGCAGATAAAGACCCGAATGGTCCATCCAGTCTGCCCAACCTGATTCAATTTAAAATTTTTTTTTTTTTTTTTTCTTCTTAGCTATTTCTGGTCAAGAATCCAAAGCTTTACCCGGTACTATGCTTGGGTTCCAACTGCCGAAATCTCTGTTAAGACTTACTCCAGCCCATCTACACCCTCCCAGCCATTGAAGCCCTCCCCTGCCCATCCTCCACCAAACGGCCATACACAGACACAGACCATGCAAGTCTGCCCAGTAACTGGCCTTAGTTCAATATTTAATATTATTTTCTGATTCTAAATCTTCTGTGTTCATCCCACGCTTCTTTGAACTCAGTCACAGTTTTACTCTCCACCACCTCTCTCGGGAGCGCATTCCAGGCATCCACCACCCTCTCCGTAAAATAGAATTTCCTAACATTGCCCCTGAATCTACCACCCCTCAACCTCAAATTATGTCCTCTGGTTTTACCATTTTCCTTTCTCTGGAAAATATTTTGTTCTACGTTAATACCCTTTAAGTATTTGAACGTCTGAATCATATCTCCCCTGTCTCTCCTTTCCTCTAGGGTATACATATTCAGGGCTTCCAGTCTCTCCTCATACGTCTTCTGGCGCAAGCCTCCTATCATTTTCGTCGCCCTCCTCTGGACCGCCTCAAGTCTTCTTATGTCTTTCGCCAGATACGGTCTCCAAAACTGAACACAATACTCCAAGTGGGGCCTCACCAATGACCTGTACAGGGGCATCAACACCTTCTTCCTTCTACTGACTACGCCTCTCTTTATACAGCCCAGAATCCTTCTGGCAGCAGCCACTGCTTTGTCACACTGTTTTTTCGCCTTTAGATCTTCGGACACTATCACCCCAAGGTCCCTCTCCCCGTCCGTGCATATCAGCTTCTCTCCTCCCAGCATATACGGTTCCTTCCTATTATTAATCCCCAAATGCATTACTCTGCATTTCTTTGCATTGAATTTTAGTTGCCAGGCATTAGACCATTCCTCTAACTTTTGCAGATCCTTTTTCATATTCTCCACTCCCTCTTCGGTGTCTACTCTGTTACAAATCTTGGTATCATCTGCAAAAAGACACACTTTTCCTTCTAACCCTTCAGCAATGTCACTTACATACATATTGAACAGGATTGGCCCCAGCACCGAACCCTGAGGGACTCCACTAGTCACCTTTCCTTCCTTCGAGCGACTTCCATTAATCACCACCCTCTGGCGTCTGTCCGACAGCCAGTTTCTGACCCAGTTCACCACTTTGGGTCCTAACTTCAGCCCTTCAAGTTTGTTCAACAGCCTCCTATGAGGAACTGTATCAAAGGCTTTGCTGAAATCCAAGTAAATTACATCTAGCATATGTCCTCGATCCAGCTCTCTGGTTACCCAATCAAAAAATTCAATCAGGTTCGTTTGGCACGATTTACCTTTTGTAAAGCCATGTTGCCTCGGATCCTGTAACCCATTAGATTCAAGGAAATACACTATCCTTTCTTTCAGCAACACTTCCATTATTTTTCCAACAACTGAAGTGAGGCTCACCAGCCTGTAGTTTCCTGCTTCATCCCTGTGACCACTTTTATGAATAGGGACCACATCCGCTCTCCTCCAATCCCCAGGAATCACTCCCGTCTCCAGAGATTTGTTGAACAAGTCTTTAATAGGACTCGCCAGAACCTCTCTGAGCTCCCTTAGTATCCTGGGATGGATCCCGTCTGGTCCCATCGCTTTGTCCACTTTCAGTTTTTCAAGTTGCTCATAAACACCCTCCTCCGTGAACGGCGCAGAATCTACTCCATTTTCTCGTGTAACTTTGCCAGACAATCTCGGTCCTTCTCCAGGATTTTCTTCTGTGAACACAGAACAGAAGTATTTGTTTAGCACATTTGCTTTCTCCTCATCACTCTCCACATATTTGTTCCCAGCATCTTTTAGCCTAGCAATTCCATTTTTTATCTTCCTCCTTTCACTAATATATCTGAAAAAATTTTTATCTCCCTTTTTTACATTTTTAGCCATTTGTTCTTCCGCCTGTGCCTTCGCCAAACGTATCTCTCTCTTGGCTTCTTTCAGTTTCACCCTGTAGTCCTTTCTGCTCTCCTCTTCTTGGTTTTTTTTATATTTCATGAACGCCACCTCTTTCGCCTTTATTTTCTCAGCCACTAGGTTGGAGAACCATATCGGCTTCCTTTTTCTCTTGTTTTTATTGATTTTCTTCACATATAGGTCCGTAGCCATTTTTATCGCTCCTTTCAGCTTAGACCACTGTCTTTCCACTTCTCTTATGTCCTCCCATCCTAACAGCTCTTTCTTCAGGTACTTTCCCATTGCATTAAAGTCCGTACATTTGAAATCTAGGACTTTAAGTATCGTGCGGCCGCTCTCCACTTTAGCCGTTATATCAAACCAAACCGTTTGATGATCGCTACTACCCAGGTGAGCACCCACTCGAACATTAGAGATACTCTCTCCATTTGTGAGGACCAGATCCAATATCGCTTTTTCCCTTGTGGGTTCCGTCACCATTTGTCTGAGCAGAGCCATTACTGTTCCATTTATTCCCGGAATTTTGACCCATAGAGACTCTAACTTCTTCGTTTCCGGTGTATTCTCTCCGGTAGACTCAATTCCCTTTGTGATGTATAGGGCAATGCCCCCACCTTTTTGACCCACTCTGTCTCTGTGGTATAGCTTGTATCCTGGTAGCACAGTGTCCCAGATGTTTTTCTCATTCCACCATGTTTCTGTGATGCTGATGATGTCAAGGTTTCTTTTTGTGCCATAGCTTCTAATTCACCCTTCTTATTCCTTAGGCTCCTTGCGTTCATACGGTAACATAAAGTAACATACGGCCTGTTACTTTCTTGCATTTCCTCCCCTCTTGTGTCCCTTTTGATCCGTCAGGATTTCTGTCTTGCCTATGATCCTGTGAGTCTTCCCCGCTATTTTCCTGCACTGTATCCTCTGGGTATACCAGTTCCCGAACCATCGACTCTCTGTCGACTGTTGGCTTTCCCCTTCTTCCTAGTTTAAAAACTTCTCAATTTCTCTCTTAATGTTGCTTGCAAGTAGCCTCGTTCCGTCTCTGCTGAGATGGAGTCCATCCTTCCTGAATAGCTTGCTCTTTCCCCAGCCCATGTTCTCTGCTCTTTTTGTCTTATTGGCTTTCTTATTGGCTTGCTTTGTCTTCAAGTATGCTGAGTAAGGAGTTTGCCGGCCTCCCTCCTATAAGGTTTTGGATGGGGTGATATAGCAGTAGACAAACTCCCAATGATATAAGGTGGCAGCCTTAAAATCCACCAGGTCCCGGGTTCAATACCCTCATAGAAGGTTCAGTAGGAAGTGAAATTAATTACAATGATAGCCAAGAATGATTGTATAAAGAATATATTGTGCAGAAATAGGCTTAATATTACAGAAAGGCAATGTTTAGAAAGATACATCAAGCTTAGGCTGGGTTACAAATGTATAGAAAGAGATAGAAATAAGCTTTACAAATACAGAGTGGATTTAGAGACTGCTTGTGTGTGTGTGAGAGAGAGAGAAAGGACAGTTTACCTGCATTAATGTGTGTCTGGGTAGGTGAGAGGCTGTGTCCAGAGAAAACAGACAGAGACAAGAGTCCAGAGAGAGAGCATGGGGGTAAATGGGTCTAGAAAGAATGGATTTTAACCTCTTACATTTATAAGTTTGAGACTTGTTCTAAGACTTGTTTTAAAAATAGAATCTATTGTTGTTAAGTACCCCTATCTTTTGTAAACTGTTTGAAGCAATGGCAAATAAGGTGTGTGGGGCGTGAGAGACAAGAGAAACTGTCCCTCATAGACTGGAGTTACTATTAATTTCCAGCATCATTCTTGACAATGGTTTCTGATTATCTGTGCTAGAACATACAGTTGGGGCTACTGTCCATCTTAAGCACCAGTCAGCACATCTTAGCACATCTTTAGAACTTCAGGGCTATGCCAAAGTCTTTTGTTACTTTTAAGCACTGATAATTTAGATGTAATTTAAGCATTCTGAGGCTGATGGTCCATCTGCGCTGACATCCCCCAAGATCGCATCTGGAGTACTGCGTTCAATACTGGTTGCCGTACCTTAAGAAGGATATGGTGATACTCGAGAGGGTCCAGAGAAGAGCAACAAAAATGATAAAGGGCATGGAGAACCTTCCATATGCTGAGAGGCTGGAGCAGCTGGGGCTCTTTTCCCTGGAAAAGCAGAGACTTAGAGGGAATATGATAGAAACTTACAAGATTATGAAGGGTATAGAGAAGGTAGAGAGGGACAGATTCTTCAGACTGGCGGGGGCAACAAAAACTAGAGGGCACTCAAAAAAATTGAAGGGAGACAGATTCAGAACAAATGCTAGGAAGTTCTTCTTCACTCAGAGGGTGGTGGACACCTGGAACTCTCTTCCAGAAGAGGTGGTAGAGCAGAATACGATTTTGGGTTTCAAAATGGGACTGGACGAGTTCTTGAAGGAAAAGGGGATTGAAGGGTATAATTAGAGGGATACTATACAGGCAAAATGTCTTAAATAATAGATAACTTACAGGTCATTGACCTGGGGGGCCGCCACGGGAGCGGACTGCTGGGCATGATGGACCTGTGGTCTGACTCGGCAGAGGCAATGCTTATATTCTTATCAGATATGACTGATATAATCTCCCATAGGCCTTTGCTGACACTGGTTAAGCCAACAGAAAATGCTGATAGCTGGGCTGACACCTCCCATCGTGTCTTTGGAATCTAAAATGTTCACTATACTATTCTTGTAATCTTACTAGTTGTGCATTTCAGGTCCCTGTTATTTCATTGTACTTTTACCACACATAAATACATATTTACCACTTCACCAGCCACTTGTGTAGCTGAATTTACTAGCCTCTCCTGTCAGTGGCAACTAGTGCTGCCCAATTCCCCGATTAACGTTGGTGGATCGATTAGTTTTCTTAGGAAATCGGGCTTTCCGATTCACTGACCAACCCTCCTCCCCATATACCTTTCAGGCCTCCTAAAAAAAGGAGCAGTGAAAAGCCTGTCCTAAGTGCTGCCTCTTGCTAGCCCACTGCAGCTGCTGCTCTTGCTTTAGGAGGCCCGATGTCAGAGCTCATAGTGGGGGGATGTCGGTTGGGAAGTGCTGCATAGGCACCAGCGCTGTGAGTACTATCGATTCTGTGGCTTTAGGTGGTTCCCTGAAGGCTGGCATGTTTTCCCCTTCTCCCCACCATTGTCCAGCTTCCCCCTGGCCTCCCAGTCTTACTTTCAAAACTAATTACAGCCTGCAGAGGATCCCCAGTGATGTAGTGATTCTAGCAGGCTGCTGTTGGCATCTGCTGCATGTTCCCTCTGCCAACAGGACATGACATCAGAGAAGGGGCGGGACCGCAGCAGAGGGAACGTGCAGCAGAGGCCGATGGCAGCCTGCTAGAATCGCTACATCACTGGCGATCCTCTGCAGCCGTAATTAGTTTTGAAAGTGAGACCGGGAGATCAGGGGGAAGCAGGACGACAGTGGAGAGTAGAAGGAAACATGTCGGCCTTCGGGGCCCCCTGGTGTAGTTATTAGAAGTACATGGAAAAGGGGGTCCAAAGAGAGGGGCATATGCCGGACTGAGAGTGGGGGGGAAGGGGAAAAAATAATGGGTCTTAAAACAGAGGTGAGGGAGAGAGATGGTGGACAACGGAATGGAGGGAGGGAAAAGAAAGGGAAAGAAGTTGAGCCCAAGGGATGGTGTGAAGGGAGGGGGGATAAAAATACTGGAGGAGGGAAGTGGTCATTAGAGAAATGCTGGACTGTAAGGATGGAGACAAAAAAAAGAGAGGTCCCAGACTTCTGTAGGAGAGACGTGAAATGGAAGGAGAAGGCAGGGATGGAAGATGGATGATGAAGAAACATCCAATTGTCAGGAGATCCTGGCAAGTGAGTTAAACAGAAACCAGAGCCTTGGACCAACCTGATTTGAATAATGACTAAACAACAAAAGGTAGAAAAAATAATTTTATTTTCTGTTTTCTGATTACAATATGTCAGATTTGAAATGTGTATCCTGTCAGATCTGGTGTTAAGACAATGAATGTGAGCTACGACTTAACAGAGAGAGGAAAAGTCTTTTTTATTTTGTTTATACCACAGTGCCAGCTTGGGTAGGAAAGGGCAAAGGGGGTGGGGTAGGTAAAGAGGCTACAAAATAAACACGCCAGGACATTTGAAAAAAACGCCCAATTGGGCAGGAAAATCAAATTGAAAATTTTTTCCCTGAATCAGGCAGCACTAGTGGGAGCTGGATAAAGAACAGATTCACATATATAGTGATAGTGAACATAAGAAATGCCTTCACTGGATCAGACCTTAGGTCCATCTAGTCCGGCGACCCGCACACGCGGAGGTTAAGCTAGGTGTTCCCTGATAAAGACTTTGTTTATCTGTATCCCTCAAAGTGATTTGCAAGAAGGTTTGCATCCAACTTGCCCTTGAATCCTAGAATGGTGGTCTCCATCACAACCTCCTCCGGGAGAGCATTTCAAGTGTCCACCACTCGCTGTGTGAAACAGAACTTCCTGACATTTGTCCTGGGCCTGTTGCCCCTCAGTTTCAGTCCATGACCTCTTGTCCGAGTCACATTTGACAATGTGAATAACGATGTTTCTTGCTCTATTTTGTCGAATTCTTTTAGTATTTTAAAAGTCTCTATCATATCCCCTCGCAGTCTTCTCTTCTCGAGGGTGAACAATCTCAGTTTTCCAAGGCATTCTTTGTAGCTCAAATTCTCCATACCTTTTACTAGCTTCATGGCTCGCCTCTGCACCCTCTCCAGCAGTGTTATATCCTTCTTTAGGTAGGGAGACCAGTGTTGGATACAGTATTCCAAGTGTGGTCTGACCATTGCTCTGTAAAGCGGTATTATGACGTCCGCCGATCTACTCGTGATTCCCTTCTTTATCATGCCCAACATCCTGTTTGCTTTCTTTGCCGCCGCTGCGCATTGAGCCGACGGCCTCAGGGTCCTGTCTATCAGTACCCCAGGTCCTTTTCTTGTTCACTCTTGACCAATGTTACACCTAACATTTTATATTCATGTTCCTTGTTTTTTCTGCCCAGGTGCATCACTTTGCATTTTTCTATATTAAACTTCATCTGCCACTTTTCCGCCCATTTCTCTAGCTGGTTCAAATCTTTCTGGAGTTCTTCACTGTCCTTTTGTGACTCAACATAGTTTGTTTTGTGTCATCTGCAAACTTGATTATATTACTTGTTTCTTCTTCCAGGTCATTTATGAAGATATTGAATAAGATGGGCCCAAGAACTGAGCCCTGGGGCACACCGCTTGTTACCTTCTCCCAGTCCGAGAACTTCCCATTTATGCCCACCCTCTGCATTCTGTTTTCCAGCCATTTGCCTATCCATCTTAGTATATCCCCTTCTATTCCATGGCTTTGTAGTTTCCTCAGAAGCCTTGCGTGTGGAACCTTGTTGAACGCTTTCTGGAAGTCCAAGTATATTATATCCACCGGTTCTCCGCTATCGATTAGTTTGTTCACCTTCTCAAATAAAATGAAGTAAATTCATCAAACATGACTTCCCCTTCCTGAAGCCGTGTTGACTAGCTCTCATCAGGTTGTGATTATCCAGGTGTTGCACTATGCTATCCTTAATTAGTGCTTCAACCATCTTCCTAGGAACCGACATAAGACTCATAGGTCTATAGTTACCCGGTTCTCCTCTCGATCATTTTTTGAAGATTGGGATGACATTCGCTATCTTCCAGTCGTCTGGTATTCGCCCGGTTCTAATTGACATGTTAGCTAGGGATTGTAATAGTTCTCCGATTTCTACCTTGAGTCCTTTAACACTCTCGGGTGAATTCCATCTGGTCCAGGGGATTTGTCACTTCTTAGTTTGTCAATCAGATAGTATATCTTGTCCAAATCCACATTCACTGTGGTGAGGCTTTCCTCAATTTCTCCCTTGAATACTCTCCCTGTTTCGGACATTGATGCAGTATCTTCCTTGGTAAAGACAGACGCAAAGAATGAATTTAGCCTATCTGCAATCTGTTTGTCTTCCTTGATGCACCCTTTTCTTCCTTGATCGTCGAGAGGGCCTACTGCCTCCTTTGCTGGGTTTTTCCCTTTTATGTATCTAAAAAAGGGCTTGAAGTTTTTGGCTTCTTGCGCTATCTTTTCCTCATAGACCTTTTTGGCATCTCTTACCGCCTTGTGACACTTCTTCTGGTCGACCTTGTGACTGTTCCAGGCCTCCATTGTTTTTTCATGTTTCCATTTTATAAACGAGTTCCTCTTTTCCCTTACTACATCCTTCACCTCTTTAGTTAGCCAAGCTGGTTCTCCTTTGTTCTTATTTTTCCTTCCTTTGGATATCTGCGGAATGTAGAGATTCTGTGCTTCGGTGATGGTATTTTTTAGTAGCGATAATGCTTGATCAACCATTTTGATTTTGGCTGCCCTATTCTTGAGCCGTTTTTTAACCATGGCTCTCATGCTGTCATATTTTCCTTTTCTGAAGTTAAAGGTTGTGGTTAGAGTCTTGGTTCGTTTCCCCTTCCCGATGTCAATTTTAAAATTGATCATGCTGTGATCGCTTGTCCCCAGCAGGACCGTGACTTCTACATCTGTTGTCCTTCCAGTTATGCCATTTAGGACCAAGTCCAAGGTTGCAGTCCCTCTTGTCGGTTCTCCCACCTTTTGTTCTAGGAAGCAGTCCCCTATCATTTCCAGGAACTTTGTTTCCCTGCCGCAGTTTGAGGTTTCTAGGTTCCAGTTTATCCCCGGAAAGCTGAAGTCTCCCATGATCGTTACATTTCCTATTCTACATTCGTGGTTGATTTCCTCTATCATTTCTGTGTCTGTTTCTTCTGACTATCCTGGGACTCAAATGCTTTGTTTTTCTTTTTCTTTGGATTAACTACATCTTAACTTACAATTTTTCTGCCAACATTTACCTTGGTCTTTAAAATCCTGAATGGTTTAGATTGGAACAATTGGATCAAGAGTTGTGAGTCTTTCCCTGGTGATATTAATGGTTTAGTTTTATGTTAATGACATTGTGAGGATAGAAGAATTTGAATGTTCTAATGTGTTTAATTTCTACTGCACTTACATGGTGAATATCATGTTCTATGCTGCTTATTATGGTATCATTTATTCTGCTGACATTTATCCTATTTCTGCAAAATGATTGCTTTACAGTGCTGCTAATTGTTTATATCCCTGACACAGTATCATGTTAGTCCTATTACTAGGATTCAATTTGCCATCTCCAAGTTTACCTAATCAATTGTATTTATACATATTTACAGGTATATGTCCTTTACATTATCATATTTTTAGTAGTCTCCAGTACACAGAAAAGAAGAATCAGCCATTACCTACCCATAACAAATGGTTGCAGAGAAATGTATATTGGTACTAGATCTCAATATGTGTCACATTAGGTTAAAAACTTGTATTGAGAAAACATGCACTGCCAAGGAAGCTATGCAAATTATAACCTGGAAAAACAGTGACACATGTCCCCTAATACTGTGCAAAATATAAAGACAGTAAAATTTGAAAAAACTGATACATAATCACCACTTTACAAATTAACAAATAAAAATAAAACAAATAATGAGAAATAAGAAAATACCATTTTATTGGACTAATCCATTTTTCAGTTAGCTTTCAGAGGCCAAATCTTTCTTCAGAACAGTACAGTATACTGCTGTTATGGTATCCTGTCCTGAGGAAAGGGGTTTAGTCCAAAAAATTGCCTTATTTCCATTTCCTTTTTATAAACTTTTATCAATAGTTACAATACTACTTGATTCTAAGTAAAGCAACAAAAAAATCTTTCTACCTTTTGTCGTTTCTGCTTTAATCATCTTCTCTTTGGTCTCTTCTTTCTATACAGCGTTTGTCCTCTCTCCCTTCCATGCAACATCTGCCCTCTCTTTGCCCTTTCCACCCAGCTTCTGCCCTCTCTCTCTCTCTCTACCACTTCCATCTACTGCCCACACTCTCTCTGCCCCTTCCATCTACTGTCCACCCTCTCTCTCTTCCATATGGCATCTTCCCTCTTTCTATGTCCCTTCAATAAACTGCATATCTGGGGTCCCTTCTCTCCTTTGCACATGATTCATTTCAGCTTCACCCCTCTCCATTTTTCTGTCTCCACCCACTCCACTATGCTTTGGCATCTATCTCTTTCTCTTCTCCTTTCCTTCCTTCCTTCCCATTCCACACCATGGTCTGGTATCTCTATCTCCTTCCCTTCCCTCATGCCATGGCATCTCTTCCTCCCCCTCCATGGTTTGGTATCTCCTTTCTTTTTTTCCTCTCCCTCACTCCCATGGACTTGGCAACTCTGGTTCCTCTCCCTTGTCTTCCTTCTCCCTCCTTCCCTCTCTCTCCCCAATTGGGTGCTGCAGCAGCAGCATGTCTCCCCCCTTGCCTTTTCAGTATTTCTACCCTCCCCCTTCCCTGTGCAGCAGCATTTCTCCCCCTTGCCTGTGCAGTAATTCTACCCTCCCCCTTCCCTGTGCAGCAGCAGCATGTCTCCCCCCTTGCCTTTGCAATATTTCTACCCCCTTACCTGTGCAGTATTTCTACCCTCCCTGTGCAGCATTTCTACTCTCCCCCTTTCCATGTGCAGCATTTCTACCCTCCCCCTTCCCTGGCCAGCTCCCCTGCTGAAAGCCGCGGGCATCCGCAGCTGCATCGGAAGCCTTCTCTCTGACATCGTGACGTCAGAGGAAATGCTTCCGACGCAGCCACAGATCGTGCGAGGAGCAGACGCCCACGGCTTTCGGCTGGTGAGCAGGCCAGAAGATGAGCAACGCCGGTGAGCACCCGCGGATACCCCTGTTTACTGCCGCTGCTGCTTGTTAAGGAAAGCAGCAGCAGCAGCAAAATAGGGAGGGTGGCAGGCTGTGTACTAGAGAGTTGCACAGGGACATAAATCCCACCCGTCCCAACCAGAATCCCACCCGTCCCCATCCATCCCCCTTAGGAATCCCTTCGTCCCCGCGAGGAATCCCCTTCATCCCCGCCCATCCCTATAAACTTCAGAAATAGTTATTTCATTTAATTATGCTACTGAATTAAAGGTTCTGGTAGAGACCCATTTACAAATAAGCAAAGACACTTTATTAATTTGGAAATATTATTTGGGAAGAATACATACTTTGTAAACGGGTTTCTACCAGAGCCTCTAATAAAATATAAATACTCAGCTGATGAGAACCCCCAAGCTGTCAACTGAGGACTTCCTTTGTAGTTGGCCGGGGGTCCCTTTTGCCAAGCTTGGCAGGCAGCAGTAGCGTCCCTGAGTCACAGATGCTGGCACCTCAGTGGTTCATGGATGTTGCCAGCGCCTGCTATGCTTGGTGGAGGGGAGTTCTGGCCGTCTCTAGAGGAGGTCCTCTGCTGGCGGGTGCTTGGGGAATCCCACCAGTCACAGCAAGAGTCAGCAAGTACTTCAAAACTGTAGAAATAAAACCAGAAATGCATTTCCTTTTCTTTTGAACACAATACAAAGACATCTGCTATATACATTTCCCAAAGCTTCCGGTGGGTCATCGAATAATATATAAACTCAGTTTGATCACTTTTAAATCACTTCTTTACAAAACACCAGCTTTCATTCACAAACTGTTAATCCCTTATACAGCTAATAGAACTTTAAGATCTGCCGAACAACATCTTCTAACGATTCCATCGCTAAAAATAATTAATACACGTCGTCAGTTTATTTTTTCAGTCACTGCACCCCAGACATGGAATTCTTTACCGATCTTTCTAAGGGAAGAAACTAACTTAGAAAAATTTAAATGTAAACTAAAAACATTCCTGTTCAATGACGCATTTATAAACTAACTAGCTCCTAAGTGTCTCTTTAAAAATTATGAGAATCTCATAAATTTAATCTTTCGAGTCTTATTTCCGATTTTTACTCTTTTATCAAATTTTATCTTTTTAAAATTATTATCATTATACCTCCCTTATGTGCCTTCCCTTTATGTACATTCTACTGTATTTAAAATGTAACTTCATCCCCTTATTTTCCTTTTGTCTCCAGTCTTGTCAAATTTGTTTTTTTAACCTTGTTAGTAGTATCTTTTATGATTTTGTTTTTATATTGTAATTTTATTATATTGTACATCGCTTCGAATTTAGAAGAAGCGATTCATCAAAAACGTATTAAACTTGAAACTTGAAACTTGATATTTTAGTCAATAAATTCCGTTTTTTACCTTTGTTGTCTGGAGACTTATTTTTCCATAAAGTTGGTCCCAGTTTCTTTTTTCCGCTTTCCCATCTTCTGTAAATTCTTCTGTTGCTGTCCATTGGTTCCTCCTACCATAGTCCAGCATTTATCCCTTTCTCATCTTTCGCCCCTGCCCACCAGTCTCATGCCCAAAATTTCTCCTTCTATCACCCCTCTCCAGCACCATGCCACATCTCTCCCTCCATTCCCATCACCACTATGTCCAACATTCCTCCCTCTTGCATCCATTTCAATCTGTCCATTCCACCACAATATTTCTGCCTCTCAAGTTTCAAGTTTCAAGTTTATTCAGTTTTTGATGAATCGCCTATTATAAATTCTAGGCGATGTACATGTTACAATTTTAATATAAGAAACTTACAAGATAATTCAAAAATACAAGATACAAATGATACATACATGAGTTTAGGGAGAGAGGGGAAAAAGTTACAATAATAGGGTATTGTTAAAAAAAAGGAAAGAACAATAGGGAGGGTATTTATAAAACCAGAGCACAATGTAAAAAAGAATTAAGAAAGCTGTGTTAAAAATCATAGGCATCTTTAAATAAATAAGTCTTTAAAAGTGATTTGAATTTAACAGAATCAGGTTCAGATCTAATATACTGTGGTAACATATTCCACCATTGAGGGCCCATAACTGTAAAAATATCTAGTCTTCTGGTTCCAATAACCTTTAAAGATGGTACTGAAAGGAGACTCTGTTCCGATGATCTTAACGAGCGTTTTGGCTTGTATGGAATTAATAACTTAGATATGAACTGCAGTTCATTAAAAGCTAATGTTTTAAAAATAAGAAACATTATTTTAAACATGATCCTATGCCCAATGGGTAACCAATGTGCATCCTTCAAAAGAGGTGAGACATGGTCATACTTTTTTGCATTATAAACTAATTTTACGGCAATGTTCTGGATAATCTGTAATCTGTAATCTCTCATCTGTACCTCACTCCCTCCCTATGACCAAAAATTCTCCTTTCTTCCATTCCCTGTGTACACAACCATCTCTTTCCCTCCCTTCCTCTTTCCCAAGATCATGCCTTCTGTGTCCAAAAACGCATTCCCACCCCCACCTCAGCATCTCTTTCCCTCCCTTCCTCTCTCTCTCCCAAGTCCATGCCTTCTGTGTCCAAAAACGCATTCCCTCCCCCACCTCAGCATCTCTTTCCCTCCCATCCTCTCTCCAAAGTTCATGCCTTCTGTGTCCAAAAACGCATTCCCTCCCCCACCTCTGCATTTCTTTCCCTCCCTTCCTCTCTCCCAAGTCCATGCCTTGTGTCCAAAAACGCATTCCCTCCCCTACCTCAGCATCTTTTTCCCTCAATTCCTCTCTCCCAAGTTCATGCCTTCTGTGTCCAAAAATGCACTCCCACCCCCACCTCAGCATCTCTTTCCCTCCCTTCCTCCATCCTCTCTCCCAAGTTCATGCCTTGTGTCCAAAAACGCACTCCCTCCCCCACCTATTTCCCTCCCTTCCTCTATCCTCTCTCTCAAGTTCATGCCTTGTATCCAAAAACGCACTCCCACCCCCACTTCTTTCCCTCCCTTCCTCCATCCTCTCTCCCAAGTTCATGTCTGCATTTGCCTTCCAAGTTCGACCTCCTTCTGTCCCGCATTTGCCTCCCACGTTCATGTCCAGCCCTCATCTGCCAACAAATTACCAACTTTCTCATTCAAATGGAACTCAAGCCGCGAGACTCGTCTTCTTGTCCTAACTGCCCTGCCACAGCACACATAGCCGACCAAAAGTCTTCCCCGATGTCAGCGCTGATGTCGAAGGGCGGGCTTTGCGTAAGCCCTCCCGCTGATGTCAGCGCTGACATCGGGGAAGACTTCCGGTCGGCTATGTGTGCTGCAACAGTGCAGGCAGAACAAGAAGACGAGCCTCGCGGCTTGAGTTGTATTGAACCCTGTGGGATCCCCATCGTCCCCATTCAGCTCTCTACTGTGCACCCCCTTGGGGCGTGCTCCCGGGGCGGACCTCTCCCCCCCCAGGTACGCCACTGGTTTTACTATTGTTATACTGTTAACAAAATTTAAGTCAGGCTATACCTGCTGTAAACAGCTTTGGGTGAATCTCTTTCAAAAAGTTCTTAATTACCAATAAAATAAATGAATGTGTAACTACATAAAATTTAGTGATGGATATATGTTAAATTTTTAAAATTTACAGGTGTTATCTTTTCTCCCCTTTTACAAAACCATAGCATGGTTTTTATTAATTTATTTTAGGTATTTATATACCGCCCATCAAATTTATCTAAGCGGTTTACAATCAGGTACTCAAGCATTTTTCCCTATCTGTCCCAGTGGGCTCAATCTATCTAACATACCTGGGGTAATGGAGGATTGAGTGACTTGCCCAGGATCACAAGGAGCAGTGTTGTATTTGAACCCACAACCTGAGGGGCTGTAGCTCCAACCACTACACCACTCCTTCCTCCTGGAGGAATTCTATAAGCATCAGAGCTGTTACCACCATGGCCAGCACTAAAAATTGTGCTACGGTTTTGTAAAAGGGGATGGGGGGTTGTTTTACACAACATGGGAAAATACATCATTGTTTCTCTTTCTCTGGTGTTGCACTCTATGTAGAGTTGGCCTTCTTGGGGGGTTTCAATTTAATTTTTGTCTAGATTTTTCTCTTTTTAGTTTGTAGTTACATATTCTGTATTTAGTGAAGGCCTGTCTATGTTCTATGTGTGTGAAACAGGCCAGCTATTTTGTTTGTATTGAATGCCTCGGTAGGATTGATATGTAATAATCTGAGTTGTTTTCAGTTGCAGCTCAAAGTGAGTGAGTGACATACAGTATGTATTTCCCTGTCACTGAATGGCTCTCAGCCTATGCCAGGGGTCAGGAACATTTTTGGCTGAGAGAGCCATAAACTCGACATATTTTAAAATGTAATTCCGTGAGAGCCATACAATATGTTTAAAACTAAATACAGTGGTACCTTGGATTACGAGCATAATCCATTCCAGGAGCATGCTCGTAATCCAAAATGCTCGTTTATCAAAGCGAGTTTCCCCATAGGAAATAATGGAAACTCGCTTTGATAGGTTCCCCCCCCCAGAGGCCAGAAGCGCTGCTCCCCCCCCCCACGAGAACCGGCATTGCTCCCCCCGAAGGCCCCCCCGTGAACCGGCACCCTCCCCCCCCCCCGCGATCCGCACCCCCTGCCGCCATCGGGCACCCCCCCGCCGTGACCTGAGGTCCCCCCAACCCACCCGAACCCTCTTCTTACTTTGCTGTAGCCTCCACAGCGGCATCGGCACCAGCATGTCCTGTGCGTGGTGCCGGTGCCTGAAGATCTGCTTCCTGTGCTGGACCTTGAGAGTTCACGTTCGACATGAGAGTTCACGTTCGACATGAACTCTCAGGCCTTGAGCATGCGCACATGCTCAAGGCCCAGCACAGGAAGCAGATCTTCAGGCACCGGCACCACACACAGGACATGCTGGTGCCGGTGCCGCTGCGGAGTCTAAAGCAAAGTAAGAAGAGGGTTCGGGTGGGTTGGGGGGACCTCAGGTCGCGGCGGGGGGTGCCCGATGGCAGCGGGGGGGTGCTGGATCATGGGGGGGAGGGTGCCGGTTCGTGGGGGGGCGCTCGCAAATCGAAGCGCACTCGGTTTCTGAGGCACCGATTTTGCGAATGTTTTGCTCGTCTTGCAAAACACTCGCAAACCGGTGCACTCGTAAACCGAGGTACCACTGTACAAGTAAATGTGTGCATTTTATGTAAGACCAACACTTTTAAAGTACAATAAGCCTCTGAATTCTTTTTAATAACGTTGTTATGCTGTTGCTAACCAATGATGAATAAAGTAGTTCTTACCATTAATGCAACTTCTGGTGCTGCATGGTTTTGCTGATGGCTTTGTAGTCTGGTTGATACGTGGTAAGGTTAAGTTTCATGCAGGTGTTGAGACTTCCATCCGTTAAACGTGATCTTAGGTTGGTCATAATGTTCTTTAGATGTGAGAAAGACTGCTTACATGCATATGTATAGCCAAACATTGTCAGTACAGCAATACTCACACGCTCCAGTGTGTGGTATGTGACGGGAAGCGCGTTCCAAGTTTTGACAATCAGCTGGTCTGCAGGTTGACGTTTTTTCATTTCTTCCCACTTGTGTTTCCTCACCAACTCTGCTTGTTGTCATGCAAGTCTTTCCAAATCTTCATTCAGTGACTTGAACTTATTCACCCACATGTCTGAGGCCTTCAGGTCAGCAGCACAAAATCTCTGACAGAGACACCCGGGATGTAACTCAGGTCGGCGCTGTCCACTGCACACTCGTGTGGATGGGTGATGGATTTAAAAAGACGAGTGCGCTCACGAAATTCTCCAAAGCGTGCTTTGAATGACTGCAGGAGTTTAGTTGTGAAGCCCGCTAGCTGCTGAAGATCAAGATGTTGAGCAGAGTCACTTGCTGTGCATGCATCTTTAAACTCTCCCAGTTTTTCAAAGTGTAGTAAATGACCTGTTTCAATGTCGGCGATGAAGAGTTCTAACTTGTTTTCAAATGCAAACACTGCTGGTTGAAGGGATAATACGGTATTTCCAACACCTTGCATTTTCACATTGAGCTGGTTCAGATGTTCAGTCATGTCCACGAGACAGTAGAACTTCAGAAGCCAGTCTGTGTTAGCTAACTCAGGATGCTCAACGTTTTTCATTTCAAGAAAAGTCCGGATTTCGCTCAGACAAGCCGCGAAATGGCTGAGCACCTTCCCTCTTGACAACCAACGCATATTGCTGTGCAGAAACAGACCAGGATAATTATTCCCAATTTCATCCAGCAGTGTTTTAAACTGGCAATCATTTAAAGCTCGGGCAACAATAAAGTTGACCACCTGAATGACCAGCGACATTGCCTCACCAAGCTGCTCGCCACACATCTGAGCACAAAGCACCTCCTGATGTAGGATGCAGTGAAAACTTAGGATAGATCTCTTTTCATGTTCATGAAGAAGCGCTACGAATCCCCCGTTTTTCCCCACCATGCACGGAGCACCATCAGTACACACCGAAATAAGTTTATCCATCGGTAGATTTTGTTCTTTAGCGAGCTCAGTGAAAGACTTGAATAAATTCTCCCCTCTTGTTGTCCCTTTCATAGGCAAAACAGCAAGACTTTCCTCAAGTTTAATATAAATTTGATTGATCGCTTATTCAAAGTTCTAAGCAATGTACAAATCAGTAAAATTACAAAATTTAAGGGACAACAAAACAGACGACACAAACTAAATCTTGTAAGATATTAAAAACTAATATTACAAACATATTAAAACAAAAGGAAAGAGGGGGGGCGCTAGTGAGCTTCGGACAGAATGGCAGCTTGAATTTGAGCTCCGACAGAACTCTGCTTAAAATCGTGATTACTTTATCTCATTGCTGTCAGCTTAGCTTGAAAACTTGCTCCGCGGGGACGGGATATTTATACTGTTTAACTACCGAAAGATGTCAGCTTCCAAAGGTGGTAAGCGTATGAAAATTGATCCCCCTTCTCCCGCTAAAGTGCAGGCCTCAAAGTCGGAGGACGCGCCACTGACCATTTTGCTAGAGGAAGTGCGTGCTCTGAAAGACATGCTCTCCGAAACTAATAACGGCATAGAAGATATTAAACAGGACGTGTCAATAATGAAAACTGATATTCTACATTTTCACACCCGTGTTGAGTCGCTTGAACTCAAGCAGCGTGCCACAGATGAAAACGTTAAAGACCTGCAGCGCCATTTTAAACGCATGGTACAACTTGAGAAAGATCTTGACGACGCGAATGATAGGGCCCGAAAACGGAACTTTAAAATCCTTGGATTATTGGAGGGTCGGGAAGGACAAAACTTGGTTAAATTTCTGCAAGACAACATTCCTGCCTTGCTCGACATCACTTTTACCCAGCCACTGGAGATCGAAGAGGCCCACCGCATCAGCTCGCAGTGTGCACCTCGCGAGAACCTCCCCAGACCGATAATTGTGAGTTTGCTGCACTTCAGTCAAACCATCGAGATCATGCAGAGGGCTAAACTGAAAGCGCCTTTAAAGTTTGAGGGTAGAAACTTGATGTTCGTTCCGGACCTAAGCAAAAACTCAGCTCGCCTTCGGAAACAGCTTCTTGCATACCGACCCAGACTGAAAGCCCTCAATGCCCGTTTCGGAATGTATTATCCTGCTCGTCTGAGAGTTACCCTTCAAAATCGCACCAAAGACTTTACAGATCCTAACCTGCTTGGAGATTATCTGGAATCTATTTCCCCTAGTACTATTGATGCTACCTGATTGCTTTTTTTTTTTTACTGCTATTGATTGCCTTTCCATATGCCTTGTTGTACTCACTCGGCTGCTACTCCTTGCTTGCTCTTTTCTCTCCCTCTCTCTCCTCCTTTTTTTACTGATCAAGCTTCTTCTCTCTCTGCACGATATTTATCCTCTTTATTGTCAGCCAATTTGACACATTTTCTCCTCTCCCTTCTTTGCCTCTTTTTGCTTTTTCCCTGCATTACTCAGTCTCTCTGATGCTGTTAATGTCTGCGGCTGTCATATATAGGGCAAGTGTTTCTTCCTACTAGTCTCTTTGCTCAATCCTTTTGTCCTTGTTTTCTTTGACCCTTCCACTTTACTGTCTAGCAATGCTCCACTCCTTTCTGTCTCGGCATCTCCCCTTGGCACTGTTTTGATGATGTTTTCTTGTTTCACTAATTAGGGCCTTCTCCTTTTCCTCTCTCTATGGAGACCCATCTCTCCTGTTCCTTCCCTGCTGTTTACATGCTCATTCCCTTTTCAATTGAAGTATCACTATGATTGTACTGCTAATCGCAGAGTTCTGTTATGGCTCGTTCTTGCCTGTTGTTTTCTCCTCACTCACTGACCCGTTGGTCAACCCCTTCTGTCGTATGGTTTACATGCGGCGTGGGGAGTTATTACAATATGGAGGTGTTGTTGTTTTATTGACTTTCTGCACAGCTTGTGTTTATAATGTACTTTTATGTTTCCATGCCTCTCAAATGTATATCACTTAATGTAAAAGGTTTGAATAACCCTTTAAAAAAGATTAAAATAATTCAATATCTGTCCCAGTTACACCCTGACATGATACTCTTACAAGAAACGCACCTGGATGCAACGGAAGCTTCTAAATTTATTTGTAACTTGGCTTTACCCCCTTTTTTTTCACCTGCTCATGACAAGAAAAATGGGGTCATCATTCTTATAAAGAAACACCCTGGCCTATTGGTCACTGATCAAGCCTGCGTCACTGAAGGTAGATAGGTAAGAGTGTCATTATCTCACCGTCAATCATCCCTGGCTATATTCAACATCTACGCCCCCAATAAAGATTGCCCTGAATTCTTCCACGACTTCGCGAATTCCATCACTGCCTTAGGTGGACTGCCATTCCTTCTTGGTGGTGATTTTAATATTGCTTTGGACCCTTTACTCGACAGACAATCATCAGCCCCACACAAACTGACCAAAGCATGGACGGCCCTGCTGGATGTTATTCAACATTTAAATCTCTGTGACCCTTGGAGAGTTGCTCACCCATCCAAACACGCATTCTCTTTTTTTTCCTCGCCGCATTCATCTCTTTCAAGAATTGACTATTTTCTGACATCTGCTTCCCTACTTCCCAGTGTTTCACATACTGACATCCATTCCATCCTTGTGTCTGACCACGCATTGATCAGCATTGAGCTTAATTTGTTACACTCAGTTGCACCGAGACCTTGCTGGAGATTTGATACTTCACTATTAGACCACCCTGAATTTGTGGATTACCTGAACAAGTTCATTCAAGAATTTCTTGATGCAATAGCATCAGGCAGGAGGAGCAGCAGAAGCAAAGAGGAAAGCAAGAGAGTCAGCAGGAGAAAGGTAGAAAAGCAGTTTTAAAGCTGTTTTAAGGCAGAGGAGGGAGACAGAGAAGAGCAGGAGGCTAGGGGCAGGGCGAGAGTTAGCTCCGCCCACCCCCACCGCGTCGGAGAGTCAGAAACCGAACTCCCTCATAAAAGGGGGCGGAGCCAAGGGCGAACGCGGTGCAATAGCATCAGGCAGGAGGAGCAGCAGAAGCAAAGAGGAACAAGAGAGTCAGCAGGAGAAAGGGAGAAAAGCAGTTTTAAAGCTGTTTTAAGGCAGAGGAGGGAGACAGAGAAGAGCAGGAGGCTAGGGGCAGGGCGAGAGTTAGCTCCGCCCACCCCCACCGCGTCGGAGAGTCAGAAACCGAACTCCCTCATAAAAGGGGGCGGAGCCAACGGCGCGCAGCCGTTAGGCACGCGGTGAAGGCGAGCGGCAAAGGCGCTCGCCTTAGCGAGAGCGCCTTTGCGAAGGGCCTCAAGAAGGGCCAAGTCACTATACCCAAGAGCACAGGGAAGGACTGAAAGGTAAAGAAGCGGCAAGCACAGAAGGTAAGAATAAGCAGGAGCAGAAGGGACTAACACATTCAAGCAGCAGTAAGGTAAGGAAGAGAAAGGACAGCACACATAAGAAGGCATCAAGGCAAAAAGCAGATATAGAAGGAACAACCACACACAAGCAAAAGTTAGGCAAGGTTGTGCAAAGGCAGCAGGCACAGAAGGAACATGTAAACTTAACTGTTTTCTTAAAGAAGTAACCCCGATGGAAGCAGAAGGTAACCAGAAGATGAGCTTTCCAGTGTTCTGCACGGACTGTCATATGTATGACTACCTCCCCTCGGGGAGACAGTCATACGTATGCAGTCGGTGTCAGGAGCTGAAAAGCTTGAGGAAAGAAGTCAAGCGACTTGAGGACAAGATACAGGAGCTAGAAGGAATGCACACCACAGAGGACCCTACCAGGGTATTTGAAGACTTCAAGAGTGAGAGACACATCGAGAAGGAAGTCAGGGAACTCGAGGAATTCATTGAGGAAGCATACAGGAGGAGGGTGGAAGAGAACGAACTCCAGAGGAGAGATGAAGTTACACCAACACCAACTTGGAAGGGGGAGCAAGAAGCAGGTGACCTCATAGAAGACACCCACAGAAGAATACCACACGAGGGGGAAGAATTGGCTAGTCGATGCCCAGAAGAAGAAAGAGTGAAGCACGCTGAGGACATTGACCTGAGACCGAAACGAAAATTGAAGAAGGGAAAGTCAACGATCCTGCTGGGAGACTCGATACTGAGGCATGTGGACAGCCACATAGCAGGAGGGAGAGAGGATCGACTGGTGACCTGCCTCCCAGGAGCGAGAACCAAGGACATCGTGGACAAAATTGGGATGATCCTGGATGGAGCGGAGACGGAAGAGACCGCAGTAATGATCCACATTGGGACGAATGATGTCAGCAGGAGAGACTACAGAAGAGGCACGCTGATAGAACAGTTCAAGATTCTGGGAAGGAAGCTGAAGATGAGGGCCCAGAAGATAGTATTCTCAGAGATCCTACCGGTACAGAGGGCAGATGTGAAAAGGCAGGAAGAACTACAATCAATAAATGCGTGGATAAGGAGATGGTGTGAGGAAGAAGGATTCCTCTTCGTGAGAAACTGGACAACGTTCTGGGGCAAGAGCAAGCTCTACAGGAGAGATGGACTGCACCTGAGCACGGCGGGAACAAGACTTCTAGCAAACAACGTCAAGAGAGGAATAGAACAGGATTTAAACTAAGAGAAAGGGGAAAGCCGACAGTCGACCTAGCGTCGATGATTCGGAAGAAGGTATCCCGTGAAGATACTGAGGGGAAAAAAGGCAGGGAAGAAACAAGAGACAAATTACAGGAGTCAACTAACCCAGAAGAGGAGGTTAGAAAGATTGTAGCAAAAGAGAAGACACCAAAGACTGAAGTACAGGGAAAAGAAATGAAGACGACAAAATGCCAGGATCTAAACTGCATATATACTAATGCAAGGAGTTTAAGAAACAAAATGGGGAAGCTAGAAGCCATGGCCAATGCAGAGGACATAGACATCATTGGAATCTCTGAAACGTGGTGGAATGAGGAAAACAAATGGGATACAGCACTGCCGGGGTACAAGCTCTATCGCCGGGATAGGTCAGGTCAGAAAGGAGGAGGAATAGCCCTATACGTAAAAGAAAGCATACAATCGACAAGAATGGACACAGCGGAGATGATCAACAAACTGGAATCGCTATGGGTTAAAATACTGGGTAGGAAAGGGCATGAAATAAAGATGGGCCTATACTATCGTCCACCCGGGCAAACCGGAGATAGCGATAAAGAAATGGATGCCGAGATGAAGTGAGAATGCAAAAGTGGTTACACAGTTGTTATGGGAGACTTCAACTATCCTGGGATAGACTGGAGTCTTGGAAGCTCAAGATGCGCTAGGGAGACAGAATTCCTGGAGGCTATACAAGATTGCTTCATGGAGCAGCTTGTTAGAGAACCGACGAGAGGAAATGCCACTCTGGATTTAATCCTAAATGGACTAAGGGGACCTGCAAAGGAAGTGGAAGTAGTGGGACCGTTGGGAAACAGTGATCATAATATGATCAAGTTCAAGGTTGAAGTAGGCATACCGAACGGAAAGAGAACCATAGCGACATCTTTCAACTTCAGGAAAGGAAACTATGAAGCAATGAGGGAAATGGTAAGGAAGAAACTTAGGAACACTTCCAAAAAATGGCAAACAGTAGAACATGCCTGGTCTTTTTTCAAAGACACAGTGAGCGAGGCACAAAATATGCACATCTCCAGATTCAGAAAGGGGTGCAAAAAGGGTCGAACAAAAGACCCAGTATGGATGACTAAAATAGTGAAGGAAGCGATAGGCAATAAGAAAAATTCATTCAGGGAATGGAAAAAGGACAAAACTGAAGGGAACCAGAAGGAGCACAGGAAGTATCAAAAAGAATGTCACCGTGTGGTTCGAAAAGCCAAAAGAGAGTATGAAGAGAGGCTAGCCAGGGAGGCACGAAATTTCAAACCGTTCTTCAGATATGTTAAAGGGAAACAGCCAGCTAGGGAGGAGGTAGGACCGCTGGACGAAGGAGACAGGAAGGGAGCGGTGAAGGAGGAGAAAGAAGTCGCAGAAAGACTCAACATGTTCTTCTCGTCTGTATTTACAAACGAAGACACAACCAACATACCGGAACCTGAACAAATATTCAATGGAAATCAAGCAGAAAAATTAACATCCATGGAAGTGAGCCTTGATGATGTACACAGGCAGATAGAAAAACTTAAAACTGACAAATCCCCGGGTCCGGACGGAATCCATCCCAGGGTTCTGAAGGAATTAAAGGAGAAGATAGCGGAACTACTGCAGCAAATTTGCAACCTATCCTTGAAAACAGGCATAATCCCGGAGGATTGGAAGATAGCCAATGTCACGCCCATCTTTAAAAAGGGATCAAGAGGTGACCCGGGAAACTACAGACCAGTGAGTTTGACCTCGGTTCCGGGGAAACTGACGGAAGCACTGATTAAAGAACACATCAATGAACATCTGGAAAGAAACGAACTTTTGAAAACAACCCAACATGGTTTCTGCAGGGGGAGATCGTGCCTAACGAACTTATTGCACTTCTTCGAAGGAATTAACAAACGGATGGACAGAGGAGACCCCATAGACATCATATACCTTGATTTCCAAAAAGCCTTTGACAAGGTGCCTCACGAACGTCTACTCCGGAAACTGAAGAACCATGGAGTGGACGGAGACGTACATAGATGGATCAGAAACTGGTTGGCGGGTAGGAAACAGAGGGTAGGGGTGAAGGGCCACTACTCGGACTGGATGGGGGTCACGAGTGGTGTTCCGCAGGGCTCAGTGCTCGGGCCGCTGCTATTTAATATATTCATAAATGATCTAGAAACAGGCACGAAGTGTGAGATAATAAAATTTGCGGACGATACAAAACTATTTAGTGGAGCTGGGACTAAAGAGGAATGCGAAGAATTGCAAAGGGACTTGAACAAATTGGGGGAATGGGCGGCGAGATGGCAGATGAAGTTCAACGTTGAGAAATGTAAAGTATTGCATGTTGGAAACAGAAACCCGAGGTACAACTATACGATGGGAGGGATATTATTGAATGAGAGCAACCAAGAAAGGGACTTGGGAGTAATGGTGGACATGACAATGAAGCCGACGGCACAGTGCGCAACAGCCGCTAAGAAAGCAAATAGAATGCTAGGCATAATCAAGAAGGGTATTACAACAAGGACAAAAGAAGTTATCCTGCCATTGTATCGGGCGATGGTGCGCCCGCATCTGGAATACTGCGTCCAATATTGGTCTCCATACCTTAGGAAGGATATGGCGTTACTCGAGAGGGTTCAGAGGAGAGCGACATGCTTGATAAAAGGGATGGAAAACCTCTCATACGCTGAGAGATTGGAGAAACTGGGTCTCTTTTCCCTGGAGAAGAGGAGACTTAGAGGGGATATGATAGAGACTTATAAGATCATGAAGGGCATAGAGAGAGTAGAGAAGGACAGATTCTTCAAACTTTCGAAAAATAAAAGAACAAGAGGACACTTGGAAAAGTTGAAAGGGGACAGATTTAAAACGAATGCTAGGAAGTTCTTCTTTACCCAACGAGTGGTGGACACCTGGAATGCGCTTCCAGAGGGAGTAATAGGGCAGAGTACAGTACAGGGGTTTAAGAAAGGATTGGACAATTTCCTGCTGGAAAAGGGGATAGAGGGGTATAAATAGAGGATTACTGCACAGGTCCTGGACCTGTTGGGCCGCCGCGTGAGCGGACTGCTGGGCATGATGGACCTCAGGTCTGACCCAGCAGAGGCATTGCTTATGTTCTTATGTTCAATCCGGTTAACCAAACTAATTGGACCAATTTTTGGGATGCTCTTAAAGCATATCTTCGTGGTGTAATAATTTCCTATAAATCTAGAAAAAATAAAGACTATGCACTACTTCGCTCCCAATTGGAATCTCAGATCTCCTCGCTTGAATCGCTCTTCAGTACTGATCCGTCCAATATGACTCTTCTTAACCAACTGGGGAGACTTAGGCTTCAATACAATATTATGTTAGCTGCCTCTGCTGGGAAAACATTATGAAGGATGCGTCTTATTATGCTGAACACGACAACTCTGGACATTTGCTGGCTAATTACTTGAAGTCTCAGTCGGAAAGAACTTTTATAACTTCCATAAAATCAAAGAATGACGATATACTCACTTCCAGGTCAGCCATATTGTCTAGATTTCATGAGTACTATCAAGAGCTCTACACTTCTCAACTACCCTCTACTGTAAACATCAACGATTTTCTGGATGGGATTGACTACCCTAACCTCTCTGCTGACGATAATGAGACTTTTTGTTTTCCTATCATCACTGCTGACATTGCTGATGCCCTGTTGAACATGGCCAAGGGGAAAACCCCTGGCCCGGATGGATTCCCGGTAGAATTCTACATCACTTTCCAGTCCTTTTTCCTTCCACTGCTGCGTGACCTTTTTGCTCACCTGATTCAATTTCGAGAAATTAATGGCTCTTTCACGAAAGCTGTGATTGTGGTACTACCCAAGGCTGGTAAAGACAAACAACAAGTTCAAAGTTACCGTCCTTTATCCATGATAAATATAGACGCTAAACTCTATGCAAAGGTGTTGGCGGTGAGATTGCAAAACCTTCTTCCTCGACTGATTTCTTATGAGCAGACTGGTTTTTATGTATGGACGTCTTTCTCATGACAACACAAGGCTATTTTTCAACATCCTCCAGTGTATAGAAGCCTTGGACGCACCTTTCCTTGCTATCGGCCTTGACGCTGAGAAAGCCTTCGACAGAGTTGAATGGCCTTTTCTATTCTGCACATTAAAGCACTTTGGCTTCTCTGACCAAGCTATTAACATGATTAGAGTCTTATATACCGCTCCCTCTATTATGATTCTCATCAATAACCAATTGTCGTCCTTTTTCCATCCTAGCCGAGGTACCCGTCGGGGATGCCCATTGTCTCCCTTACTTTTTAATGTTGCCTTGGAGCCGCTTCTACTCTACATCAAGCAAAACACCACCATCAAAGGAGTGGAAGTGGACCGGGTTCATGTTAAATACTCGGCCTATGCCGATGATATATTACTCTACACCACTCCTGATTCCCTTCCTTCAATCCTGGATATCATCACTGAATACTCCTTGGTCTATGGCTACAAATTTAATCTATCAAAATCTGAAATTATGCCCCTCAACCATCCTGAGGTTAAATATGATCTTCAGCATTTCAGCTTTGCATGGTCTGCCACAGTTCTGAAATATTTGGGAATTTATTTTGCACCTACTATTGATGAAACTATCTCACTTAATATTAACAGAATGACATCCATGGTCAAAGAACTCCTATTGAGATGGTCACCTCTACGACTCACCTGGTGGGGTCGATTAAGCACTATCAAAATGATGATTGTCCCCAAGGTTAATTACTTTCTGTATATGATACCCATTTTTTTTCCTGATGCATTTTATAACTCTATTGAAAAGTCTCTTGTTACCTTCTATGGAACTCCAAACCATCGAGAATTGCGTTGACTAAATTGAAAACTAACAAAGAAAGTGGTGGTGTCAACTTTCCAGACTTTCGTTCATACCATGCTGCCTTCATCATGCAACAAACCTCTTATTGGTTCATGCCTGCTTCAGTCGACTACTCACCAATATGACACTCCTGGGAAACTTCTTGCCAAAAGGACCATCCTCTTCATCTTCTACCTTTCCAACACCTGCCTAAATCTGCCAACCCTATTCTCCATAGTGTGAAATCTGCAGTTGGCCTTTTTGAAAAATATTTGGATCACCCCTGGGTATCTACTATGCATGCTCCTCTTTGGACTAACAATGCCTTTAGAATAAATGGTGGACTTATTTCCTGGCCTGAGTGGCAGAGAGCTGACATTTGGATCTTCGAGATGATTCCTCCTGGATGTCATTTTTTTCAATTACAACAGCGCTATCATCTCGCTCATACGCAACATTTTCACTGGATACAACTGATCCATTGTCTATCTTCATCCATGCGAACTTCTCCTCTCACCTCTGACACTCCTAGTTTGTTACCCATGTACGCCAAGTTACATGCTATTAAGGGCTGTGCATCCAAATGGTACAAGTGCCTACAAGTTGAAAACCATCGTCAGCCCCTTGGCACTGAACTCATGTGGGAGTTTGATCTGCAGATTTCACCTTTGCAGGATAAATGGAAAACTGTGTGGCTCTCTTCAATGCGCTCTTCTTGTTCCTCGTCTCTGAAACAATCCATTTTCTTCGTATTACACAGGGCCATATGGACTCCACACAAATTGTCTCATTTCAAATCTTCTGAAAATGGATACTGCTGGTCTAGTAAGAAAGAAAAAGGCACCTTTTTACATCAACTCTTTCATTGTCCTCTGATACACCCTTTTTGACAATCTATCTGGAAAAAAATATGTGAGTCCTTTTGCATTGATATTCCACTCACACCTGCTATTGTGATCCTTGGTACTTATGCTCTGGATCACGACTTACCTGAGGCTGACACGAAACTCTTCACCTTGTTGTTACACTTGGCCATTAAATTGGTCTTGCAGAATTGGAAGAATCTGTCAGTGTTAACCTATTCCATGTGGTGGAACACGGTCTGTGTCACAGCCAAATACGAAAGAGCTGCTGCCTTTAAGAATAAATCTTTGCATTCATTTGAATGTACTTGGCGGCTCCTACTGGATGTTTCTTTTTCCCCTTATGTCTGAGCTGAGTTGTTTCATATTTTTCTGGGTTATTCTATTGTTGATAGCTTCTATGGTATGCTTCATCTTTTGCTTATTTGGATGAGCACTTGATTACTGTTGTGAGCTGGATCTGATATACTGCACCTCTGTATTCGTTCCCTTCTGTTGTTCCATGTTTGTTTATTTACTGAAAACTGAATAAAACTTATTGAACTTAAAAACAAAAGGAAAGAAAGGGAAAAGAAATACAAGTTGTTTGATAGTAAATAAGACATATATGGGGAAACTACACTGGGAAGGGAGAGATCATGTACTTCAGAGAAGTAAAGAAATGCAATTGAAATAAGGCTATTAGTCACCGACAGCATACCTTGCAATCACTGGGATAAATGGCTTACGTCTGTTAACTCATCCAAAGCGAGAGAAAAGAATGGTGCTGCATTTTTGTCCTTTACTTGTGTTGCCTCAATTTGATTTGCCATCATGATGGTACGATTGTGAACAGTTCTTGCTGACAGAGGCATGTCTTTCATTCGTTTGATTATCTTGTCTTTATCTGAAAAGTTGTCAAAAAGTTCATTGGCAACATCAAGCATTAATGTTTTGGCATACACCCCATCTGTGAATGGTTTTCGGTTTTTCACAATTGCTAAAGCACCAACAAAGCTAGCCGAATTCCAGTCATCTTGTTGGGTTAAAACATGGAGTTGCTGCTGACTAGCTTGCACTCTGCACAGTAGCTCTTGACATGCTTTCTTCCTGCTGTCCCCCGCAGGATATTTCAATGCAAATGTAGTATGGCGTGTGTAGAAGTGCCGCTTTATATTTGACCGTTTCATCAATGCAATTTTGTCATTGCATATTAGACACACTGCAGAACCTGCTCTCTCCACAAAGGTGAATTCCTGTGTCCATTCCTGCTGAAAAGTACAATACTCCTCATCTTTTTTTCTTTTAGCCATCTTCTTCAATAAAAGGGTTTCTGCAATTAGCTAGTTGACTGAGGTGAGGAGGATACCACCCCAGGTACTGAGTGGTCTGTGGGGCAAGGCAGAGGTAATGAAGGCAGGGTAGCCAATTGCGGGTGTAGCTGGTGGGATGGGAAGCTGGGGCCTCGATTTGGGGCTGCCTGTGAAGGATGATGCGGCTTCAGGCCCATTCGGCCGCGGTTGCTGTGGGGCAAGGTAAGGTGGGTCCCAAGGATACCAGATGCTGGATGTGGATGCGATGCAGAGGAGGGCGTGGCCTGCGCTCGGCGGAAAGAAGACGTGTTCTTCTTTCCCAGCATGAATCAATCAACCCCCAGTCAAGGATCTTTCCCATGCATTCATATAGTCACAGAGGGACACTGGGAAGATTAGGGGGGGATCTGGAGCAATAACAAATGAAGTAGGCACACTCACAACTTGTCCCCTTCACTGCTATAGCTTGCTGCGGTCCAGGCTAGAATCTGCAGCTGGGGGAGGTGCCACACTGTGCAGAGCGTCGAAAGATGGCTGCCAATGTCCCCGTCCTGTCTCAGATCCGATCCTGCTCTGTATTGGCGGCTCCCGCTTCCGGGTGACCGGCAGAATGTCCCCGATGGTCTGGGTAGGTCTGCTCGGGTGTCCTCTGCTGCAGTGCACGGCTTGGAGAAGATTTTTCTCCGCTGCAGCAGAGGAGCTTGTAGTGTGTGCGGCCGCTCTCCTTGGCTCCGCTCCCGGAAGTTAGAGTGTCACGTTGGCAGCGAGCCAGATGCAGCCATCAAAAGAGCCATATCTGGCTCGCCAGCCACAGGTTCCTGACCCCTGGTCTAAGCTGAGGCATTAGAGAGTTAAATAAAGATTTTGTTGTTTGGCTTTCTGTTGTACTGTCCCAAAGTCACAAGAAGCCACACTCGGATTTCAACCTAGCTTTCCTGGTTCTCAGTGAAATTGCTGATCTGCTGTCAGTGATTTGTGACCTATTGCTAAAATTATCCATGGTACATGAAGATTAAAGGGTAGCCAATGATAGGCTGATTTTTTATTTATTTTTTTAAAATATTCTTTATATTGAGCAAGTACAAGATACAAAGCAACAATAAGTCTTAGAACAACTACAGTAAGCACAAGAAACAGTACAGAATCAAACATCCAGCCGAGCTATATATAGAGATAAAAGAAAATTGCAAAAAGCACAAGAACTAGGCGGGATAAAGCAGAAAACAGCAAAAGCAAAACTACTATATACCAAAAACAACATAGCAGATCAACAAACGCTCAAATCTAAAATTTTTCAAACTTTCTCATAGAAACGAGATCCAACCACCCAGAATACCCTCCCGTACCCAACAACCCCCCCCCCCCCCATGTGTGAGACACTGATAATGTGAGTCCCATTCACAGGCACAACCTGTGAGAGCCGCAAAAGAAAGAAAACCAAAATCAACAGAAAGAAAAAAGGAAGAAAACAAAGAAAAGAAGTTCCAGAACCCCCAACTAAGAAAAGAGGAGGAGAAAGAGAAAGAAAAGGAAAAGGAAAAAGGAGAAAATTGAAAAAGGAAACTAGGAATTTAGAAGCAAGCTGCGCGCTCAAGGAGTCAAAGAGTCCCAGTACACCTCCCAAATATCCTGGAATTTGTCCCAGCCACGGACAAATACAGCTCGGTGCTTAAACAGAGCCAGTTCAAACAAAAAGTGTTTCCATTGACTCAAAGGAGGAATTGTCAAAGTTCGCCAATATATCAGGATCACTTTTTTTTGCCAACAATAGCGCCTTGGCCACCAAAAGTCGTTGTCCATCAGGAAGAGCGATAAAAGCACTATCCATATAAAAAAGAAGTTTCAAGTTTTATTAAAATTTTGATGTATCACAATATCATTAATTCAAAGCGATTTACAATTAAAGCAGAGTCTTAATTAGTAACTAAAACCAACACAGACGAACATGACGTACCAATACATAAGGGAAGTAGGGAGAACTACAATAAGTATAGTAAAATATAAATTCAAGGAAAATACAAACGGAGAGTAAGAAACTTTAAAAGTATTGATAAAGCATAGTTACTTACCGTAACAGGTGTTATCCAGGGACAGCAGGCAGATATTCTCAACATGTGGGTGATGTCATCTACGGAGCCCCGACGCGGACAGCTTTTCAAGCAAACTTGATTGAAGATTCAAGCTTGCTGTGCTGCACCACGCATGTGTGTGCCTTCCTGCTCCACTAGAGGGCGCATCCCCTCCTCGTGGTCCTCAGTTCAAATAGCCAGCAAAGATGCCAACCCCGGGGAGGCGGGAAGGTGGCGAGAATATCTGCCTGCTGTCCCTGGATAACACCTGTTACAGTAAGTAACTGTGCTTTATCCCAGGACAAGCAGGCAGCATATTCTCGACGTGGGTGACCTCCAAGCTAACCAAAAAAGGGATGAGGGAAGTTGGCAATTCAGGAAAACAGATTACGTAAAACCGACTGGCCAAACCGGCCGTCACTCCTGGACAAAGTATCCAGATAGTAGTGTGAGGTAAAGGTATGAACCGAAGACCAAGTGGCAGCCTTGCAGATCTCCTTGATAGGCATGGACCTGAGGAAAGTGACAGAAGCCGCCATCGCTCAGACCTTATGCCCCGTGATGCGACCACGCACCGCGAGACCAGCCTGAGCATAGCAGAAGGAAATACAAGCAGCCAACCAGTTGGACAAGGTGCGCTTGGAAACAGGATGTCCTAAACGATTAGGATCAAAGGACAAAAACAATTGAGGAACCTTCCGATGAGACTGAGTGTGTTGAAGATAGAAAGCCAACGCTCTCTTACAGTCCAGAGTGTGAAGCGCCACTTCCCCAGAATAGGAATGGGGCTTGGGAAAAAACACCGGAAGAACAATGGACTGATTGAGATGGAAATCAGAAAACACCTTAGGTAAAAACTTGGGATGAGTGGGGAGAACCACCTTGTCACGATGGAATATAGTAAAAGGCGGATCCACCACTAAAGCCTGCAGCTCACTAACCCTACAAGCAGAGGTGAGCGCGAGCAGGAAGATCACCTTCCAAGTAAGGGACTTCAGATGAGATTTATCCATAGGCTCAAACGGAGGTTTCATAAGTTGAGCAAGAACCACATTGAGATCCCAAACCACAGAGGGAGGCTTGAGAGGGGGATGGACATTCAAGAGACCCTTCATGAAACGAGAAACCAAAGGGTGGACAGAAAGGGAATTCCCATCAAGTTGCTGATGGAAGGCAGCAATCGCACTAAGATGTACTCAAACAGAATTTGTCTTAAGACCAGACCGAGACAAATGAAGCAAGTATTCCAGAACCGAGGACACAGAAGCAAATAAAGGATCCAGACGATTCGAAGCACACCAGGAAGCGAATCTAGTCCACTTCTGAGAATAACAGAGCCTAGTAGAAGCCTTCCTAGAGGCTTCCAAAACATCCCGGACCGACCGGGAGAGCTGAACAGAAGTCAGGTGGAAAGGAATCAAGCCGTCAAATGCAGAGACTGCAGATTGGGATGCAACAGTGAACCCCGACTCTGAGACAGCAGAGAAGGAAAAACAGGCAGAAGAGGCTCCCTGACACTGAGTTGAAGAAGCAGGGAGAACCATGGCTGCCGAGGCCACCGAGGAGCAATTAGGATCAGAGTGGCATGCGTCGATTTGAGATGCACCAGCGTCCTCAAGATCAGAGGAAAAGGCGGGAATGCATAAAGGAACTTCTCCTCCCAAGCGAGGAGGAAGGCATCCGCCTCGAGATGATCCGGGGAGTACATCCGGGAACAGAAGAGAGGCAACTTGTGATTGAGGGGGGAAGCGAACAGATCTATCTGAGGAGTCCCCCAGCTCTCGAACACCTGACGCAAAGTCTGGGAATGGAGAGACCACTTGTGCGGCTGCAGAAGGCGACTCAGCTTGTCCGCTAGACAGTTTCGCTCGCCCTGGATGTAAACCGCACAAAGAAAAATGTTGTGGCGAACCGCCCAATCCCAAAGGCGAAGGGCCTCCGGGCAAAGAGACAGGGACCCAGTGCCCCCTTGTTTGTTGACGTAATACATCACCACCTGATTGTCCGTGTGTACCAGGACCACCTAGTTCTGAAGCAGATGGCGAAAGGCTACAATGGCCAAGTAAATGGCCCGGAGCTCCAGCAGATTGATGTGACAGCGACGGTCCGCCGCTGACCAAAGACCCTGGGTCCGCAGACCATCGAGATGAGCCCCCCAGGCATACTCCGAAGAGTCCGTTGTCAGGACCTTGTGATGCGGAGGAGTGAGAAAGAGCAAACCCCTGGAAAGATTGGAAGAGCTGGTCCACCATCGGAGCGAGCGCCGCAAAGAAGGAGTCACCGCAACGAGATGGGAAGCGGGGTCACGATCCTGACACCACTGGGAGGCCAAGGTCCACTGAGGGACCCGAAGGTGCAACTGGGCAAACGGCGTGACATGGACGGTGGAGGCCATGTGCCCCAAAAGAACCATCATCCGCTTCGCCGAGACCGAGGACTGCAGAGAAATCTGCTCGCTTATGCGGACGAAAGCAGCCAGCCGAGGCGGAGGCAGGAATGATCGAAGGTGAACCATGTCCAGCACGGCCCCGATAAATTGAAGAGACTGAGAGGGGCACAGCTGGGATTTCGGAAAGTTCACCTCAAACCTCAGACCCTGAAGAAAGGTAATAGTCTGTCGGGTCGCTGCAATAACTTCGGATTCCTGAATCACGGAGAGGCACTACAGGGACTACAGGGACCAGATGGACTCTACCTGACCAACAGAGGAACATAAGAACATAAGAACATAAGCAGTGCCTCTGCTGGGTCAGACCACAGGTCCATCCTGCCCAGCAGTCCGCTCCCGCGGTGGCCAAAAACAGGTCAAGGCCTGTCTGAATCATCAGAAGGGCTCCCCTGCCACCTTGGTTTCCCATTTAAGTTCTGCCCTCCTATCGAAGTCCTAGCCCTCCGGTCTTGCACATGCACGACCAGGTTGGTTTACTCAGTACCCCACGATCCCTCTATCCCTCAGGAATCCATCCAATCCCTGCTTGAATCCCTGTACCGTACTCTGCCTGATCACTTCCTCCGGTAGCGCATTCCAAATGTCCACTACCCTTTGGGTGAAAAAGAACTTCCTTGCATTTGTTTTGAACCTGTCTCCCTTCAGTTTCTCAGAATGCCCCCTCGTATTTGCTGTCCCCTTCAGTCTGAAGAATCTGTCCCTATCCACCCTCTCTATGCCCCTCATGATCTTGAAGGTCTCTATCATATCTCCCCTGAGTCTCCTTTTCTCCAGAGAGAAGAGCCCCAGCCTATCCAGCCTCTCGGCGTACGAGCAGTGTTCCAGCCCTTTTACCATTTTTGTTGCTCTCCTTTGGACTCTCTCAAGTACCGCCATGTCCTTCCTGAGGTGCGGTGACCAATACTGGACGCAGTATTCCAGATGCGGACGTACCATCGCTCGATACAATGGCATGATGACTTCCCGTGTTCTGGTTGTTATGCCCTTCTTTATGATGCCCAGCATCTTCGGACACCGACTAGCCCACCTACTTCGAAGGGCTCTAAACTAGGTACCCACTTTTACACCGGAGCAGTAAGTAACAATCCTGATGTGGCGAACCAAAACTCCGCTTCTAAGTCTAAGGTAAGTACCCTTACTGCAAAAGAATCGCTAGGAGACACTTTAACTCAAATGGGTTGCTCTCTACATGAGCTTAGTAAACAAAAAGAGTGGAGAGCTATGTATGTTAACGCACACAGCCTAGGGAATAAATTTCTAGAACTGGAAACAGAAATAGTTAATGCAGACCTAGACGTAGTAGCAATTTCCGAAACATGGTTCACAGACTCTCACGGGTGGGATATAACTATACCAGGATACAACCTGCTTCGTCAAGACAAAGAGGGTAAGTTAGGAGGAGGGGTAGCACTTTACATCAAAGAAAACATCAAAACAACCAGGATCACGGATGTCAAGTATACTGGGGAATCCATCTGGGTAAACCTGGCCAGAGGCAGAGAAACATGCCTGTACCTTGGTGTGGTGTATAGACCTCCAAGACAATCGGAGCACAAGGACGTTGAATTAATTGAAGACATTGAGAATATCACCTTACGGGGGGACGTTGTTCTGTTGGGAGACTTCAACATGCCTGATGTAGACTGGAACACACTCTCAGCAACAACTTGTGATAGCAGGAGGATATTAACATCCATGAAGGGAGTACGGCTCAAACAATTGGTACTAGAGCCCACTAGGGCCCAGGCCATCCTGGACCTGGTATTTACGAACGGGGAAAGCGTCTCAGAGATCTCGGTGGGAGAACCGCTAGCCACCAGTGACCATAACATGGTATGGTTTAACCTTAGGAAAGGCTTCCCTAGATCACAAACAAAAACAAGGGTACTCAATTTCCGGGGCACTGACTTCACACGCATGGGAGACTTCGTCCATCAGACGCTTCAGGTTCAAGAAGTAACGGATAATGTGGAGGTTATGTGGTCAACCTTGAAATCGACCCTTCATGAGGCAACTATCCGCTACATAAAATCAGTAACTAAACAACAAAGAAAAAAGAAACCCCAATGGTTCACTGATGAGGTCTCGTACCTCGTCAAGGAGAAGAAAAGAGCGTTTCTCTCGTACAAACGCACGGGGGAAAAAGAAGCAAACATTGAATATAGGACAAAGTCTGCAGCGGTTAAAACAGCAGTCAGGGAGGCCAAACTTCGAATGGAAGAAACTCTAGCAAAGAACATTAAGAAAGGGGACAAATCCTTCTTCAGGTACATTAGCGACAGGAAAAAGAACGCAGATGGGATAGTACGCCTTAGAACGCCAGACGGGAATTATGTGGAAACAGATTCTGAAAAAGCCAAACTACTGAACGATTACTTCTGTTCAGTCTTTACCTGCGAGGCACCAGGGCACGGGCCACGGCTGGAAGCAAAGGAAAGCAAGGAAGAACCCATTTCTGAATTTTGAGTTCACACCAGCTGATGTTTACAGAGAACTGTCAAGACTCAAGGTGAACAAAGCCATGGGACCGGACAATTTGCACCCAAGAGTGCTCAGAGACCTGTGAGATGTTCTGGCGGAACCGTTAGCCATGCTCTTCAATCTCTCCCTAAGTATGGGGAGAGTCCCCCTGGACTGGAAAACAGCTAACGTCATTCCTCTGCACAAAAAGGGTTGCAGAGCAGAGGCTGCGAATTACAGACCAGTGAGTCTCACATCAATAGTGTGTAAACTCATGGAAACTCTACTTAAAGGTAAATTAGACCCGATAATGGATGAAGGGAATCTAAGGGATCCCTGTCAACATGGATTTACCAGAGGCAGGTCATGCCAATCCAATCTTATAAGCTTCTTTGATTGGGTGACAGGAAAGCTAGACTCGGGAGAGTCTCTGGACATAGTATACTTGGATTTCAGTAAAGCTTTCGACAGTGTCCCACACCGTAGACTATTAAACAAGATGAAATCGATGGGTTTGGGTGAGAAACTAACTGCATGGGTCAGTGATTGGCTGAGTGGAAGACTTCAGAGGGTGGTGGTCAACGGCACCCTCTCTGAGACATCGGAGGTGACTAGCGGAGTGCCGCAGGGCTCAGTCCTGGGACCATCCCTTTTCAACATAGGGACTTGACCCGGGGGCTTCAGGGTAAAGTAGCACTGTTCGCAGACAACGCCAAACTGTGTAACATAGTAAGTGAAAGCAACCTCAAGGATAGTATGACGCAAGATCTGATCACGTTGGAAAACTGGTCCTCGACATGGCAGCTGGGCTTCAACGCTAAAAAATGTAAGGTCATGCATCTCGGCAGCGGAAATCCATACAGAACATACTCCTTGAATGGAGAAACGTTAGCTACGACTTCAGAGGAACAGGACTTGGGGATAATCATCAGTGCAAACATGAAGGCTGCCAAACAAGTAGAGAAGGCCTCATCTAAGGCAAGGCAAATGATGGGATGTATCAATAGAAGCTTCATCAGCCGTAAACCTGAAGTCATAATGCCACTCTACAAAACCATGGTGAGACCTCATATGGAATACTGTGTGCAATTCTGGAGGCCACATTACCGGAAAGATGTGCTTCGAGCTGAGTCGGTCCAGCAGATGGCCACTAGGATGGTCGCGGGACTCAAGGGTCTCTCATACGAAGAAAGACTGGGCAAACTGCAGCTCTATACCCTAGAGGAGCGCAGGGAAAGGGGTGACATGATTGAGACATTTAAGTACGTCACGGGTCGTGTCGAGGTGGAAAACGATATATTCTTTCCCAAGGGACCCTCGGTCACAAGGGGGCACCCGCTCAAACTCAGAGGAGGGAAATTTAGTGATGACACCAGGAAGTATTTCTTCACAGAAAGGGTGGTAGATCACTGGAACAAACTTCCGGTGCAGGTGATCAAGGCCACCAGCGTGCTCGACTTTAAGAATAAATGGGACATCCAGTGGGATCCCTACGAGGGTCGAGTTAAGGAACTAGGTCATTAGCATTCAGACTTAATGGGGTGGGTCAATAGAGTGGGCAGACTTGATGGGCTGTAGCCCTTTTCTGCCGTCATCTTTCTATGTTTCTATGTTTCTAACCCCCTCCCTCGATGGAGCCTTGATTAGCCAGTTGTCGAGGTACGGGAAGACCTGAAGACCCCGGGACCGCAGGGCCGCCGCCACTACCACGAGACACTTCTTGAAGACTCACGGGGACGAAGCCAGCCCAAAAGGGAGGACCCTGTACTGAAGGTGCAGGTTTCCCACCTGAAAACGAAGGAACCGGTGACAAGCTGGATGCACCGGAACATGTGTATAGGCCTCCTTCAGATCGAGGGAGCACAGCCAGTCCCCCTCGTCGAGCAAGGGATAGAGAACCGGAAGGGAGAGCATCCTGAACTTCTCCCAAACCAGAAACTTGTTCAGGAGCCAGAGATCCAAGATCGGACGGAGGTCCCCGGTCTTCTTGGGGACCAAGAAGTAGCGGGAGTAGAACCCCTTCCCCCGTTGATAAGGGGGAATTTCCTCCACCACCTGAAGGCGAAGAAGAGCCTGAGCCTCCAGAAGAAGCAGGGGCAACTGCGCCCGATTCGAAGGACACGCGCTTGGTGGACTGTTGGTGGGCAACTCCCGGAAGTTCAAGGCATAACCGTTCGCAACCACGTTCAGGACCCAAATGTCCGAGGTCATGCACGCCCAACTCGCGTAAAAGGCCCGGAGACGGCCCCCGATGGGAAGAGGGGCTGATGCCAATGCGGAGGGGGCCCGCCCCCATCCGCTCAGACCATCAAAAAGACGGCACGGGCTTAGACGCCACAGGCGGCTGAGACTTCGGCGGGGCCCACGGACGCGACTGTTGATGTCACAGAGGCGGGCACGAAAAAGCTGGGGTCGACTTCTGTGGGTACCTCCGAGGCAGAGCACGATAGGCCTTTGAAGGTGTCGGCTTCGCCTTGGGTCGCACCAGGGAAGCAAAGGACCGTTCATGCTCCGAGAGGCGCTTAGTAGTCGCCTCGATCGAGTCGTCGAAGAGCTCATTCTCCAAACAGGGAAGGTTGGCCAGTCGATCCTGGAGATTAGGGTCCATGTCTACTATCTGTAGCTACGCCAGCCGACGCATGGCTACAGCAAAGGCAGACACATGGGACGAGAGCTCAAAGGCGTCATACGCCGCATGAAAAAGGTGTAGGCGAAGCTGGGAAAGAGAATCAACCAGCTGCCCAAACTCAACCCGGCGGGAGACAGGCAAGTCATCCTGAAAGGCGGGCAGAGACCTAACCAGGAACTTCAGATACGAAGTAAAAGTAAATGTATAATTCAAAACCCAGTTAGACATCATCGAATTTTGGTAAAGTCGCCTTCCAAATTTGTCCATGGTTCGTCCCTCCCGGCCCGGCGGGACCGCCGCAGAAACCCGGGAGGGGTGAGACTTCTTCAAAGAGGATTCAACCAGCAGAGACTGGTGAGACAACTGAGCTCGCTCAAAACCCTGGCAGGGAACCGTCCTATATTTAGATTCCATCTTGGACGGAACAGCGGTGACCGCATAAGGGGTCTCCAAGTTCCGGATAAATGCCTGGCGGAGCACCGGGTTCAAGGGGAGCCGAAGCGATTCCCGGGACTGAGAGGGCATGTCCAACTCCTCCAAAAACTCCTAGGTGTATTTGGAGTCCGCCTGGAGGTCCAGATGGAGCGCCCGCCCCATGTCCTGCACGAACCTTGTGAAAGAGGACGGACGAGCCTCACCCCAGTCCTCAGGGGGGGTGGCCGAGCGAGACCGCCGGGCAGCCGAAAAGGAGGGAGAAGCTTCGCGAGAATAGCGAGGTTCCCTCTCAGCCCCCCCGCGCCCCAAACCCCAGGATGCCGCACTAAGGGAGTGAGCCGGGGTCGAGGACCAGCGGTGCCTCGAGGAACCCTGCGGGGAAGACCCCGGGGTGCGAGGCACTGAAGACCGTCGACGACCCGGGAATGGGTCCCCGGACCCCTTTGGAGATCCCTTGGAAGGCAGAGCCCCCCGGCCGGAGCCCCGGACCGAGGAGGCGACAAAAGCAGCCGGGGATTGGAGAGAGACAACTCCGAAACCCGGAGAGCCCCGACAGCGTGGATATCTGGGGAATGACCCCGCCTCGGGGGGAGTCCCGGGCGCGCTTCGCCAGCTGTCGGAATGGGGTCGACACACGCTTCAACCGGCGCTTCGACTCTGGTCAGCCCGAGGGCGAGGAACGTCTCGAAGCCCAGGGCGAGGAATCAGAGGAAGAGAGACGCCGGGAGCGGCGCACCTTGCCCCGAGGGGCCCCGACGCGACGCTCAAGCTGGTCCGGCACCTGGGAGGTCAAGGCCGGGTGCAGTTGGGCCAACGCCGAGGAGAGCTCCGAGGATATCATGGCCCGGAGCATATCCTGGAACACAGGCACCGATAGCATCGAAGGCATATTGGGCGCCGCAGTACATTCCACCGAGGGTGACCTCGACATCGAGTATTCCCGCGAGGTGGAAGCACGCACAGAAGACTTTGAGGACTTCTTCGCTGGGGTCGAACCTGAAGAAGGAAGAGGGGACTTACCTGGAGCCGAGGACTTCGAGGCCGAGGTCTTCGAGGTTGAGGACATCCGAGGTGGGGCCGAGGTCGTCGAGGCCGAGGTCAAGGCCGGGGCCGAAGCCGAGGCCGAAGTCGAGGCCGAGACCGAGGCCTGATCCACAACGAAAAGGTCCACCATACGAGCCCGACGGCGGCATAGAGCACGATTTTGAAAAGTAGCGCACCGGGGGCAGGAGTCAGTTGGATGGTCAGCCCCCAGGCACAAGATGCACCACCGATGAGGATCGGTGATCGACAGCAGCCGATCACACCGGGTTCACTTTTTAAAACCGGACAAAGGCCGGGACATAAGCAAGAGTAAGGCCGCTGCCGATCGAGGCCACACGGCCATGGAAAACCGGGAGCCCCCAGATGCCGAACAACCGCAAAAAATGCGAAAAACAAGACAAAGCAGGAATAAACAAAGCGCATAGCGACTCCGGTTTGAAAAAACAACAAAGCCGCGGTGCTAGAAGGCACTTCCTACGGAGAGAAAAAGAACAGGGCTTCTGGCTCCGCGGAAAACTTAGAACTGAGGACCACGAGGAGGGGATGCGCCCTCTAGTGGAGCAGGTAGGCCCACACATGCGTGGTGCAGCACAGCAAGCTTGAAAAGCTATTCGCGTTGGGGCTCCGTAGATGACGTCACCCACATGTCGAGAATATGCTGCCTGCTTGTCCTGGGATAAAAGTATAATAGAAAATTAAGAACTTTTTTTTAAATCTCTGAACCTAAAACAGAGGACTCGTGAGTTTAAACAACGAATGGGATAAATAGACTCCGATAATTAGGTCTCAAAAGCATCCTTGTACAACCAGAACAATCTGATGAGAGGGTGCAGCTAAAGATGGGAATAAGAGCCTCAGAAAACCCCAAATGTGGGACCAGAAAGATTGGATCTTAGGGCAGGACCAAAACATATGGCCCAAAGTAGCATGCTCCTGACTACATTTGGGACAAAGATTGGTCTCAGCAAAGCCTGCTCTATACGCCTGCCAAGGAGAAACGAAAGCTCGATGAAAGAATTTATATTCTTGCTCCCTATGAGCCATGCTACAAGAAACCACAGCAACATATCCATATCCTCTGGCCACAACCACAGAGTCAATAAGAGCATTCATGTCTGCACTCCAAGCTCACGCTAAGGAGACAGACTGAGTATCAGTCTGAAGAGACTTAAGAGAAAAGGTATAATGCCGCAGACGCGGAGCCCCCTCTTCCCACATCGCCAAATAGTGCCCTAGCCGGTCCACAATAGAAACTGTCAAAAAGGAGTTATCTAAACCAGAAACATAATGTTGAAGTTGTAAGTACCCAAAATGATCCACAGAGTCAAGATTATATAAAGAAGCAAGCTCCACAGGAGCCAGAAGATGACCCTGATCGCTAAGAATATCCCAGACCCGTCGGATACCCTGAGCAGCCCAAATCTGGAAAGTATGAGAGTCAGTCCCTGGACTAAAACCCGGGTTCCCCACCAAGGGTTGGAACTGCAATTCTTTACACAAAAGTTTCCACCCTATACGCATATACACCCAAACCACATTTCCCTTCAGAGGAGCAGCCAAACGCAAAGAGGGAGCGTGCAGAAGATACAACCCGGACATAGGTGCCAGCAAGTCCTTTTCTAACAAATAATCAAGAGCAAAGGACGATTCAAGACAACAATCACCTGTAAGCCACAGGCTAAACTATAAACCCTAAGGTCCAAAAGCCCCATCTCCGCCTTGGAGACTGGGAGCATCAGGACCGACAAGGACAACCTAGGCTGTTTCCTCCCCCCCAAAGAAAAATACGAAGCTCCCTATATAACAAAGTCAGATCCCGAGGACTTAACCAGATAGGCAAGGTTTGCAATAGAGAATGACATGGGGAAAAAATATGTCCCCGTCACCGCCCCGTCCCCGGCTCACCGTCCCCTTCACCGCCCCGTCACCGCCATTCCCTTCACCGCCCCGTTACTGTAGCATCCATATAAGCCTCAGTACTGCGAAACACCATGAAGACAGAAGAGAGTCCTGCCACTACTACTACTGCACTGAGAATCTGTTTCAAGTTTCAAGTTTATTAGGTGTTAATATACCGACCATCAAACAAATATCTGGCCTCTGCCCTGTAGTAAAAACAGAACATAAAATAAATCAATTGACTTGTCCTCCCTTGCAATGACGTGTCCCCCATGTTCACCTATAGCTCGAATCAGGTCAATTGTGCACACTAAAAATGCCCACCTGAGCACATAATCATGCAGATGCTGCAGTACAATGAGCAACAGGAGGATCTGGAACGTGAGCGCAGGCAGGCAGTGATACAAAAACAGCAGACACTCGACCGATTGTAGTGTTCCGCCATCTCCCTCCCGCCACCTCATCTTAGATGTAGAGTATGCTGGCTTTCTTTTTCGCCCAGCCGCACGCGCGGCTGCTCATTTGTTCAATATTCTCCTCTGACGCAACTGGAAAAAGGAAGTTGCAGGAGAGGAGAGAAGATTGATCAACTCGAGCAGCCACGCGTACGCAGCTTTTTGAACGCGTGCGGCTGAGCGAAAAAGAAAGCCGTCATACTCTACATCAGTGTTTTACAACCTTTTTACACCTATGAACCGGCAGAAATAAAATAATTATTTTGTGGACCGGCAAACTACTAGGACTAAAATTTAAAAACCCCGTTTCCGCCCCATCTCCGCGAGCTCGGTTACCTCAGTAACTATAGAAAAATAGACAAATATAGTGCAAAATATAGACAGCAGATATAAATTCTCAAAACTGACAAGTTTTGATCACTAAATTGAAAATAAAATCATTTTTCCTACCTTTGCTGTCTGGTGATTGATTTCATGAGTCTCTGGTTGCGTTTCCTTCTGTCTGTGTATCCTTTCTTTCATTTCTTTCTTTCTGCACTCAGGCCCAAGAATTGTCCCTTTCTATTCCCTCCCTCTTTCCTTCCTATGTCCTTAGTGCCCCCGGTGCTTCCTTCCCATGTCCTTAGTGACCCAGTGCCTCCTTCCCATGTCTTTAGTGCCCCCAGTGCCTCCTTCCCATATCTTTAGTGCTCCCAGTGCCTCCTTCCCATGTCCTTAGTGCCTCTTCCTGTCTTTAGTGCCCCCAGTGCCTCCTTCCCATATCCTTAGTGCCCCTTCCTGTCTTTAGTGCCCCCAGTGCATCCTTCCCATGTTTTTAGTGCCCCCAGTGCCTCCTTTCCATATCTTTAGTGCCCCTTCCTGTCTTTAATGCCCCAAGTGCCTCCTTCCCATGTCTTTAGTGCCCCCAGTGCCTCTTTCCCATGTCCTTAGTGCCCCTTCCTGTCTTTAGTGCCCCCAGTGCCTCTTTCACATATCCTTAGTGCCCCTTCCTGTCTTTAGTGCCCCCAGTGCATCCTTCCCATGTCTTTAATGCCCCCAGTGCCTTCTTCCCATGTCCTTAGTGCCCCTTCCTGTCTTTAGTGCTCCCAGTACCTCCTTCCCATGTCTTTAGTGCACCCAGTGCCTCCTTCTCATATCCTTAGTGCCCCTTCCTGTCTTTAGTGTCCCCAGTGCATCCTTCCCATGTCTTTAGTGCCCCCAGTGCCTCTTTCCCATGTCCTTAGTGCCCCTTCCTATCTTTATTGCCCCCAGTGCCTCCTCCCCATGTCTTTAGTGTCTCCAGTGCCTCCTTCCCATATCCTTAGTGCCCCTTCCTGTCTTTAGTGCCCCCAGTGCATCCTTCCCATGTATTTAGTGCCCCCAGTGCCTCCTTCTCATGTCCATAGTGCCCCCTCCTGTCTTTAGTGCCCCCAGTGCCTCCTTCCCATGTATTCAGTGCCCCCAGTGCCTCCTTCCCATATCCTTAGTGCCCCTTCCTGTCTTTAGTGCCCCTAGTGCCTCCTTCCTATGTTCCTCTCACTGCCTTCCACACTTTGTCCCACCTCAACCCCCGAAGCCTGCCTGCCTGTCTACCTCTCTCCCTCCCTCCCTAACCATAGCCAGCCTGCTGCCTCCCTGCCGCTCAAAAAAAAAAAGCCTCCTTCCTTTTCCCCTGCTCTTACCGCCATGCTGCAGCTGCTAAAGCCGACAGGAAGTGTTTTCGACGTCAATTCTAAAGTCGGAGAGGACGTTCTGGGCCAGCCAGGCAGCGATTGGCTGGCCCAGAACGTCCTCTCCGACTTCAGAATTGACGTCGGAAAGACTTCCTATCGGCTTTAGCAGCTGCAGCATGGCGGTAAGAGCAGGGGAAAAGGAGGGAGGTTTTTGGGTTTTTTGCGCCTCTCCTTTGCTGCGATCGGGCGGGTGGGGACCGTGCGAACCTTGATTGCCTCACTGTGGAGACAAGTCCGTTCACCGCTCCACGGGACGGTGAATGGCCTTGTCCCCGTCCCCGCAGAGGCCACTATTTTTTCTTTCCCATTTTGGCGGGTTACCCACGGCTACTCGTGGCTAGCCGCGGGTAACAACCACCGTTTCATTCTCTAGTTTGCAACAAATATAACCAGCGGGGAACAATCATCATGTTATAGAGAAATATTCGGCCCATCAATGATACAGGCAAAGAACCCCATAAGCGCAAACACTCAATAGACTTTTTAAGTAAAGGTCGCACATTGCACTCATATAGAGTGGCCAGGGAGGATGGAATATAGGCACCCAAGTATTTCACCTGTGTAGAAACCTTCTTCAATGGAAATTGAAGCCAAATAGCAGAGATGACACAATGGAGAGCCACAGCTTCTGACTTACAAATATTCAACTTCAGCCCGGAGACCTTACCAAAACAAGTAAAGACAGAGTGACTTCCAGAAGCGTTAAAAGTACCATAATATCGTCAGCAAAGGCCAAGGCATGAATTGAAGAATTACGAACCTCCATCCCAACCAAACTCGGGTGGTGTCAAATCTGCAACAGCAAGGGTTCCAAAAACAAGATATATAACAATGGGGATAGAGAGCAGCCTTGTCTGGTCCCCCGTCTCAAAGGAAATACCCTCGAGGCACAGCCATTAACTAACACCGCAGTCGCAGGGTTAGAATACAGAGCCTGCAGTGCTGGAAGATAAAAACCCGAAATCCCATATCGAAAAGAAGAAAACCCCATTCAACCTGGTCAAAAGCTTTTTCTGAGTCAAAACTAATGACCAGGGACGGAATATGATGGAAATCACAATAAGCCATTGCAAGCAATAGCTTGAGAACATTAAGCCCCGCCTGGCGACCCTGCACAAAACCCACTTGTTCCACCCCCACTAAAGTTGGAATAAAAGGAGCTAACTGATCCACAAGAATCTTGGCCAAGATTTTGAGGTCTACATTAATTAATGAGATGGGGCGGTAGGATTTAACTAAGAAAGGATCCTTTCCGGGCTTAGGCAAAACCGTAATTAAAGCTTGAATAGAGGTAGCTGGAAAATGACCTTCCGTAATAGCGCTATGATAGAAACTACGCAAAGGGTCTGCAAAATGTCCCCCAATCAAACGGTAAAATTCACCCCCCAAAGCCATCCGGGCCAGGTGATTTGCAAAGAGGCAGATGTTTTATAACCCGAATGATCTCCTCTCAGGTAATAGGAACATTGAGAGAGTTATGAGCATCAGGAGACAAAGACGGGATAGCCACAGAGTCCAGAAAGTCACATATCACAGTCTCTTGGTTCACCACCTCGGCCGTGTTAAGTCCCTGATAGTATTTAACAAACAGATCTTCTAACTGATCCTGTCTAGTAACCACGTCCCCCACAGAATTTCTCAGAGAAGGGATAGGTGTAGGGCCAGACCAGTTTTTAGTCAATCGAGCTAAAAATTTCCCCGGGCGATTACCAAAACAATATAGCTTATATTTATAATAAAAAATTGATTTATGAGCCCTATCCTGTAAGAGCGCATTATAGGCAGCTTGGGCAGTACGGAGATCATTTTTATGCTGCAAAGTGGGAGAGTGAAGAAGCAGCTCCTGACAAAATTTAACCTTTTCTCAAAGCTCCAAAATTTTCCTAGCCAGGAGCTTATTCTTCTGGGAAGTATAAGCTATTATAGCTCCTCGGAGAACCACTTTAGCAGCATTCCAAAAAAGCAAGCCCTCCTCTATGTGAATATGGTTAAACTCTACATAGTCTTTCCATTGTTGTGCCAAATAGGTCGCAAAATCTGGATCCTGATATAAGGCAAAAGGGAAGCGCCATCTCCCCCTCCCGCAACCCTTCCTGCCCCCAATCTCATATCCACCCAGACAGGAGTATGATCTGAGACAGCCAAAACCCCTATAGCAGCTTCATGAACAGTATGGAAGGAAGAACTGGATAAGAATATATAATCAATTCTCGAGGAGGTATGATGTACCCTAGAAATATGTGTATAGTCCCTTTCCCCGGAATGCAAGGTATGCCACACATCCACCAAATCAAGTGTCTGGAGAAAAGCAGGCAAACTATGATCAGACCTGGAAGGGGAAGATAAGGAGCCCCCAGAGCAATCCCAATCAGGATGTATTACAGTGTTAAAGTCGCCCAACAGGATTTTATAGGCAAGTGCATTATCCTGCAAGGGAAGTAAGACACCCAGTAGGTTTTTCAGAAAGGCCCTCTGCGCAGTATTAGGTGCATAGATAGAAGCAAGAACAATACATTGTTGGTATAAGGTACTCTGCACCACCACATAGCGCCCTTCAGGGTCAGATATAATATGGGTCATCTGGAAAGATATGGATTTATGGATAAGAAGAGCTACCCCTGCTTTAGCTTTAGATGAAGAGGCAAAGTAACATTGCCCCACTCAAGAGCATTTCAATTTCTCATGTTCCAGAGCAGAAAGTTTAGTCTCCTGAAGGCCCACAATATCAGATTTATGGCATGCCAGAGATTGAAGTATCTTGGTACGTTTAACTGGAGAATTAATCCCTGACACGTTCCAAGATATACAATGAAGGCCCCTCTTAGGAGTCATGGAACTAATATCAAGACAGAAGATTCACAAGACAACTTATATCCCCTGTCGAGGCATCCAGCCTCACCCCGACAGGTGACCCCCCCAGAGCAGCACGCACATACCACACACTCGCATCCATATCAGGCCACACAACCCACCCTCCCAACTCCCCAATCTCCCCAAACCCCCTCCCCATTCCCGAAAACCCTCCCCTACCCCTCTTCCAATCCACCAACCACCAAATCAGCATAGGGACCCCACTCATGCCAGTAACCCTCCCTCCCCCCTGCCCCAAACACCAAAACCTTAACAAGCAGATACAAAAGCAGAGAACAGAACATGGATCTGTTTGCATCGTGATAGATACCAGAAGAAACAGTGCCCACTAAAAACACCAAATAAAAGAAAACACAAAGAGCAAACAACCAAAACATAAGTCCAAAAAACGAAGAGGCAAGGGAGAAAAGCAGAGCGCCCCTCAGCCATCACAGGTCCTCTTCACTCCACAAGGGAGCCCAAATCCAGAATCAAAAAAGACGGTGCCACCCAGCCTTGGATAAAGTCAAGTTCAAACAGGTACCGTTGGGGCAGGAAACCACTGCCGAAGTTGGGCCACCACACTGTCACAAGTGTCAAACACAACGCGTCATTATACACAACGCATAGTTTAGCAGGATATTGTAGAGTAAACCGCAGTTTTTGGTCAACAAGTTGCTTGCAAATAGGCGAGAACCCCCTCCGCAAGGTCACCACCTATGCCGAGTAGTCTTGAAACATCAGCACTCTATGGTTTTGAAATGTAAGTTCTTTCTGTTGGTGGTAAGTCTTCAGAAGCAGGTCTTTTTTAAAAAAATATCTTTATTAGCAATTGCAAAGGGAACATACAACCAGAAGTGGAGAAAGCAGATAAAAGCATAACAGCCAAGGAAATCAACAAGTGAAAAACATGACAACAGATGACTCATTGTACATAAACCCTTCGGCTGGATGCCCAACACAACTGGCATTTTTAAATAGCAGAAAACCCCCAAGCAAACACACGCAAATCCCAAACACCCGGCCTCAAGTCACAACAAACATACGTCAAGCACCCCACATTCATATCCCCAAACAACTAAACACACAAGTGCAGCCACCCAGGGGAGCGAAAAGGAAAGAGTGTCGGCCACCCCAATAAGAGTCAGAGTATGGGGTCCTTGGCCTCTGGCTCGGAACCGAGACAGAAAGTTAAAGCTCGCCTCCAAAGAGCTAAGTAACACCGGTGGGCAAGGTTCCCAGACTTGGGGGCGCACTGTATTTCATATCTCCCCACCTCAGCTAAACGAGCAATCCATTGCGGAAAAGAGGCCATGGATTCAGCCACCCAGTGTTGCAACAGGAGCTTTTTTGCCAAGACAGCCATGTAAAGAACCCTGCGCTGGGGTAGCGTAAGCCCTCCCTCTAGCAAATCGCATTGATCTCCCAAGAGCAGGAAACCATAGTTCCAGGGCACAGCGCGTTGAACAAGGTGCTCCAAAAACGGAAGAACTTGCAGCCATAAGGCGGAGGAGGGACATTCCAAGAAATGGTGAGTGAGGGTACCCAAAGAGCGATTACATTTAGTGCAGACCTCTCCCTCCCAGAGGCCCATGCGAGCTCCTTATGCCCTGGAGATATAAGCTCGGTGCAGGCTTTTAAATTGCATTTCCTGAAAATCCGTGGAGCCCCCCAAGGCTTGCACGTTGGCAAAAAGATCAAGAAATACTCTGCGTAAAGTGTAAAGTCAAGTTCTGATTGCCACTGTGAAGCCAACCTATCAATAGATCCCAGATCCAAAGCATTCTTCACACAGACACTGTATCTCATCCAGATGGTGTCGCACATTATATTGGTACAGAAGCCTGAGATCGGGGCTTAAATACACACCAAGGTAACACATCGGCCCCCGTACCTGTGGTATCTCTAGGCCCCCATGCCAGGTCTCCAACATAGTGGACCACAACGGGAGTAGTTCAGATTTATCGCAATTGACTCACAGGCCAGAAATGTCCCCAAAAGAGAGAACAAGAGCTAGGACCCATAAGAACATAAGAAGTTGCCTCCACTGGGTCAGACCGAGGTCCATCTCGCCCAGCGGTCCGCTCCCGCGGCGGCCCATCAGGTCCGCGACCTGTGAAGTGGTTTCTGCCTACTTCTATAACCTACCTCAAGTTATATCTGTACCCCTCTATCCCCTTATCCTCCAGGAACCTATCCAAACCCTCCTTGAACCCCTGTACAGAGTTCTGGCCTATCACATTCTCCGGAAGCGCGTTCCATGTGTCCACTACCCTCTGGGTAAAAAAGAACTTCCTAGCATTTGTTCTAAACCTGTCCCCTTTCAATTTCTCCGAGTGACCCCTAGTGCTTGTGGCTCCCCACAGTTTGAAAAATCTGTCCTTATTCACTTTCTCTATGCCCTTAAGGATTTTGAAGGTTTCTATCATGTCCCCTCTAAGTCTCCTCTTCTCCAGGGAGAACAGCCCCAGTATTTTTAACTTGTCAGCGTATGAAAAATTTTCCATACCATTTATTAGTTTAGTTGCCCTCCTCTGCACTCCCTCGAGTATCGCCATGTCCTTCTTGAGGTACGGTGACCAGTATTGAACACAGTACTCCAGGTGCGGGCGCACCATTGCGCGATACAGCGGCATGATGACTTCCTTTGTCCTGGTTGTAATACCTTTTTTGATGGTGCCCAGCATTCTGTATGCTTTCTTTGAGGCTGTCGCACATTGCGCCGATGGTTTCAGTGATGTGTTGACCATCACCTCCAGGTCCCTTTCAAGGTTACTCACCCCTAGCAGTGTTCCCCCCATTTTGTAGCTGAACATTGGGTTCTTTTTCCCTACATGCATGACCTTGCATTTCTCTACGTTAAAACTCATTTGCCACTTTTTTGCCCAGTCTTCCAGTTTCGTTAGGACCCTTTGCAGGTCTTCACAGTCTTCCGTGTTTCTAACCCTGCTGCAGAGTTTGGTGTCATCAGCAAATTTGATAACCTCACATTTTGTCCCTGCCTCCAGATCGTTAATAAATATATTGAACAGTCCCAGCACTGACCCCTGTGGAACTCCGCTCGTGACCCATTGCCAGTCTGAGTATTGGCCTTTTACTCCAACCCTCTGCTTCCTGCCTGCCAACCAGTGTTTGATCCATCGGTAGATATCCCCTTGCACCCCGTGGTACCACAGCTTTTTAAGTAGCCGTTCGTGAGGTACCTTGTCGAAGGCTTTTTGGAAGTCAAGGTAAATGATGTCTATGGATTCCCCTTTATCCATCTGGCTGTTTATTCCCTCAAAGAAGTACAGCAAGTTCGTGAGGCATGACCTTCCCTTGCAGAAGCCATGTTGGCTCGCCTTCAGTTGTCCATTGTTTTCTATGTATTCGCATATTGTGTCCTTTACCATTGCTTCCATCATCTTCCCTGGAACCGAGGTCAAGCTCACAGGCCTGTAGTTTCCCGGGTTACCCCTTGATCCCTTCTTAAAGATGGGCGTGACATTCGCTATTTTCCAGTCCTCTGGGATCTCCCCTGTTTTTAGGGAGAGGTTACATATTTGGCGAAGTGTCTCTGCTATTTCGTTTCTCAGTTCTTTTAGTACCCTTGGGTAGATGCCGTCCGGGCCTGGTGATTTGTCGCTCTTTAGTCTGTCTATCTGTCTGAGGACATCCTCTTTGCTCACCTCTAGTTTTACCAGCCTTTCATCTTGTTCTCCGTTTATAGTCTCCTCGGGTTCCGGAATATTGGTTGTGTCCTCTCTGGTGAAGACTGACGAGAAGAATTTGTTTAACCTGTCAGCTATCTCTTTTTCCTCCTTTATCGCTCCTTTCCTGTCTCCGTCATCCAGTGGTCCCACTTCCTCTCTGGCTGGTTGTTTCCCTTTCACATACCAGAAGAAGGGTTTGAAGTTTCTTGCTTCTCCTGCCAGTCTTTCCTCATATTCTCTCTTCGCTTTCCTGACCTCTCGATGACATTCTTTCTGGTGTCTTTTGTGCTCTTCCTGGTTTTCCTTTGTTGGTTCCTTTTTCCATTTCTTGAAGGATGATTTCTTGTCGCTTATAGCCTTTTTAACTGCAGTTGTTATCCATGCTGGGTTTTTTGTTCGATTTTTTTTGCACCCTTTCCTAAACCTTGGGACGTACAGGTCTTATGCCTCGAGCACTGTGCCTTTAAGCAGTGTCCAGGCTTCCTTTACGGTCTTCACCTTCCCTGAGCTGTTGCTGAGTTTTTTTCCTACCATTTTCCTCATGTCCTTGTAGTTTCCTTTTCTGAAGTTGAGTGCTGTCGTTGTGGTTCTTTTCACCTTGGATGTTCCCATGTTTAATTTGTACTGGATCATGTTGTGATCGCTGTTCCCTAACGGTGCTAGTACCACCACTTCCTTTGCGGGTCCCTCTAGCCCGTTGAGGATTAGGTCTAGTGTGGTATCCCCTCGCGTTGGTTCCGTGACCAGCTGCTCCATGAAACAGTCTCTTATTGCCTCCAGGAATTTAGTTTCTCGCGTGCAATTTGAATGCCCAATGTCGGGGTTGGTCAAGATAAAGGAGAATATCATCAGCAAATAGATTAATTCGGCTTTCCTTCTTCCCAAGGCAGATGCCCCGAAGAGTCGGGTCTTCACGAATCTTAACAGCCAATGAGTCGATAGCTAACACAAAAAGTAGCGGAGACAACGGGCAGCCCTGTCGCGTCCCCCTTCCCAATGCAAACGGGTCAGTGAACTGACCAATTACTAAAAATCTTGCTTGCAATCGGATATATAAGCTACAAATCCATTGATGAATGTGGCCCTCTATGCCAAACTGACGCAGAACCCAGAAGAGATATTGCCAAGAGATGCTATTAAATGACTTCTCCATGCCAACGCCGACAATAGCCGATGCTTCCTCCAACCCGCATCTGGAATGAAGGGCCATCAGAGCGTGAGCTAGATTCATCAACACGTATCGCCCCGGCACGAACCCAGCCTGGTCCTCATGGATCAAAAGTGGCAAAAATGCATTCAATCTGTTCACCAAGATCGCGGCAAAGAGCTTGGCGTCTTGATTAAGAAGAGAAATGGGGCGATAGGACCCCACCTGGGCCGGGTCCTTGCCCGGTTTGGGCAACAGCACAACGTGGGCTAGATTAGGGGTCCCCAAACCCTGCTCTGCGGATAGCGCATTAAACGCCCCCGCCAAGGCAGGAGAGACCTTATCCGACAAGATATTGTAATATTCAGATCCAAACCCATCAGGTCCAAGTGCTTTAGTTAACTTGAGCTTCTAGCTGCACCTCCCCAGGGCTAATAGGTACATTCAATTGCTCTAGCTGAGCGACCGTCAGCTTAGGAAGCTGGAGCCCCTGAAAGAAAGCATCTCTATCGGAGTCCGAGAATGGCCGATGAGCGTACAAGATTCATAAAAGTGAACGAATTGTTATTGAATTTGCTGCTCCTGGGTGAAAAGATTACCTTTCTTGTCCTGAAAGGACAAAATAACCTGGCTCATGGGCAGAGACCTGACCAGATTGGCCACCAGTCTCCCTGTCTTAACCCCCCAGGAGTACAATTTATACCGTTGAAAATAAATATCTCGAGAGGCCCTCTGCATCAAGATGGTATCAATCTGGGGTCGTACAGTCATCAGGCGAAGTTTATCATCCGCAGAAAGAGAAGTACAGTGTCATAAGAACATAAGAAGTTGCCTCCACTGGGTCAGACCAGAGGTCCATCTCGCCCAGCGGTCCGCTCCCGCGGTGGCCCATCAGGTCTATGACCTGTGAAGTGGTTTCTGACCCCTTCTATGACCTACCTCTAGTTCTATCTGTACCCCTCAATCCCCTTATCCTCCAGGAACCTATCCAAACCTTCCTTGAACCCCTGTAAAGTGCTCTGGCCTATCACATCCTCTGGAAGCGCGTTCCATGTGTCCACCACCCTCTGGGTAAAAAAGAACTTCCTAGCATTTGTTCTAAACCTGTCCCCTTTCAATTTCTCCGAGTGACCCCTAGTGGTTGTGGGCCCCCACAGTTTGAAAAATCTGTCCTTTTTCACCTTCTCAATGCCCTTTAGGATTTTGAAGGTTTCTATCATGTCCCCTCTAAGTCTCCAGGGAGAACAGCCCCAGCATTTTCAACCTGTCAGCGTATGCAAAATTTTCCATACCCCTTATCAGTTTAGTCACTCTTCTCTAGACCCCCTCAAGTACCGCCATTTCCTTCTTGAGGTATGGCGACCAGTACTGGACACAGTACTCCAGGTGCGGGCGCACCATTGCGCGATACAGCGGCATGATGACTTCCTTCGTCCTGGTGTCGTGTCCTCAATCGTCGAAGCTCCCCCGAGAGAGCCAATAAATCAGCATCCAGTTTCTTCCGCTTGCGAGAAAGATAAGCGATAATGAACCTCTGCAAAACCGCCCTGGAGGCCTCCCAGAATGTCACTGGGTGAACATTTTCAGTATTATTATGATAACTATACTCCAAAGATATTTATGAAATTCTAGATCGCTATAGATGTAACACGGAAATTTCCAATGGCGTTCCCGCGAATCTGGCGTAAACTGAAGTTCCATGACAAGGGGCGAGTGATCCGATAATGGAACCTCCTCAATGTTGATCCTAGACACCTTGGGGAGTAGAGAGGGTGAGACCAGCAAGTAGTCTAACCGGGCATATACACTGTGGGGATGTGAGTAAAATGTGTAGGTGCGGTCCGTTGGGTGCAAGATCCTCCAGGTGTCCAATAACTGCAACTGACTAAGCAAAAACTTTACCCCCTTGGCTCCATGGTCCCTTGCCCCTCCCTCGCCCCCGCCAGGCTGCAGTCCAGGGCAGGATCCACAGTAATGTCAAAGTCGACTCCCACCAGCGGCTGGTAATCTGGATACATGGCTATCCTGGCAAACAAAGCTGAAAAAATGATTATACACATTAGGAGTATACAGATTGCATAATAACCATTTGTGCCCCCATAATTCCCCCAGCACTAAAACATATCTACCTTCCTGGTCTTGAAGGACCTTATGAGTGTGGAAGGGCAGTTGTTTATGAATAAGTATTGCAACCCCTTGTTTCCGGGTACCAAAGGAGGACGAACAGACCTCTCCTACTCAGTCTCTTCGAAGTTTGAGGTGTTCAGCAATGGAGAGGTGGGTTTCTTGCACAAAAGCAATATCCGTCCCCCTCTGTCAGAACCAGGTCAAACCCTTCTTTAGCTTGACAGGGAAGTGAATCCCGTCCACATTTAAGGTAGCTATAGTCAACTTAGTCATTTAGGGAATTACTGCCAAATGCAATAGCGGGAAAGAAAACATCACAGTGGATGGACGGTCCCCCAGCTAGGCTCCCACCCAAGATAAGTGGAGCAGTGGCACCCCGGATGCCTCCAGGTCACTCGGAAGCATGGTAAACCTCCCCCAGGTACACAACACTATAACACATGCATTCTTCCCCCCCAACCACACTCTCAACCACCACACATACCAACACTCAATCACACCATCCACCTCCCCACTCCCCCACTCAAATACTCCTCTCCCACCCGCTCCCGCCAACCTCCCCCCTCCCCCAGAGAAAACCATCCCCAGAGGCACTCCCAAAAACCCAACCCCCAACAGAAAAGAAAAAACTAAGAACAAAAAGCAGCGCTCCCAAGAACTGGAGCAACCTAATGTCCACGGCTGAGCTCTCTTGGATCCAGAGTCTTCCACAGTGATAGTGACTGCTAATACTGTAAGGAAGTTCAGCCACTGCTTGGCCAAATAGCCGCTCACAGTCAGCCCAGGCAAAATAGGCACCAGCATCGGTTAGGCAACAAAGAGAAGGAACAAAGAGCGCTGTGTTCGGCACCAGACAATCCATCCCTCGGGACCAAAAACAGAATAAGGTCACATTCATAACACCAGACCCCGAACATCCCGGGCAGTGCAATTTGCCCCCCATTCTAGCCAACAAAATCCAGGCATAGCTACCCATAGGGGCCCAGGATCACAATCCCCTGGTGACCAAAAGTACTCACAAACAGGCGAGGGCCGCAGAGAAAAAATACTGAAGGCAGATTCAAACGGCCGGCTCCACCATCAGCAATTGCCGGCAGGGAGTCCAAGAAATGCTGTGCTGTTGCTCAGTCAATGAATGTTTAAGGCTTTCCTTCTCTCCAAACGCGCAAGGACGCCAGATACACCAGCGCAAAGCGCACTCCCTGATGATGAAGCACAGTGCAAAGGGAAGCCACGTGTAGGGAGTAGTCATTGAACAACAACAGCTTCTTCCCTTCGTATTCCAACTGACCCGTCTTCCGATAGGCTTGTAGTATGAGCTCTTTTTCTTTCCAGCTAATGTAGCGAGCGATCGCTGCTCGGGAACAATTGTTATCCCCGAGCGTTGCCCCAGGTGATGCGTTCTTTCGCAGGTGAAACTAGCTGCCGGCGTCTCCAGACCCAGCCGAGTCGGAAGCCAGTCTTGAAAGAAGTGGTATAGACCTTGGTCTGCATGGAGCTCCAGAAGACCCACCATTTGTAAGTTATTCCGGCGCTGGCGGTTTTCTTGGTCATCTAGTTGGCCAGTCAGTGCGGCTACCTGGGCCTGCAATGCGATCACACTATTTCGGTCCTGTAGCACCGCATCTTCCCCATCAGAGACACACTGCTTCACCGCTGCAATATGGTTCGCCTGTGATTTAAAGCGCTCGTTAATGCAATCCACAGCTGACTGCAGTTTATGGAGATGATCCTCCAGGGCCGCAGTTACCATGTGGGAAATTTCCTGAGCCCATTCTCCCCACTGTACCGGAGCATAAGTTGGAGTTGGCGATGCTGCCATTTTAGGCACTGGAAAGGCCGACTTATGCTATGGCATTTTCACCATTCTTACCGGCATTCCGGGCTCAAACTGCCATTCAGGAGGCCCCACTCTCGTCCAACACCTTAGGAGGATCTCCGGTGAAAGCAACGTCGGTCTAGTAGTAATGTGAAAGGAGTTAAGCAGATTTTGGGAGACTGTGGGTCGGAGAACTCGAGGGCACATGTCCAACACATAATCCACACCTTCCATCACTAGCTGGTGACAGGCATCCCCCTCCTGGTGCCATCTCATGTGACAAGCATGTGCCACCAAAGAGTCTGCTACTGCTGCCTTGATACCTGAAGAAGCCACTAAAAAAAATTTTCAATATAATGTTTACTCTGCGATCCTGGGAGTCCTTAAGCACTACTCCTCCATCACTAGGGAGGACTATGCGCCTGGTAACCTGCACCATGGTGGAATCCACCTTAGGTTGCTCAAAAAACTGCTGAAAATTAGGAGCCAGTGGATAAAGCTTAGACATAGCTTTAGAGAGCTAGAAGGATCTTTCTGGGTATCCCATTGTTCTGTAACTAGACCAAGAAGCTGCGGATGGGATGGAAAAAAGGAGGAGAGTACATTAGAACGGTCCATGACCGAACACTGTGATGTGGAAGATGGAGATTCCAATTTGAGCTCTTTCAGAACACCAACAATAAAATGGTGGACAGAGACATTCTTAAAAAGTCTGCAGACAGAGGGGTGACTCAGGGTGACCGTGCTGACTCATCCCGGCAAGGGTATTAGCAGGATACAAAATAGAAATAGTGTCAGGAGACAGAAGAGACATAATATATGTATGGCAACTATGTAAGCAAGCTCTGTCATAGCTGGATGAGAGGGCTCCCGAACAGGGATCTCTGCCAATGGTGCAAACGGCTTAGAAGACACTGACGTGCCCACCAGCTACATCAAACAAACTGGGTTCGAAGAATCTGCTTTCCAAAGGAGCCAAATAAAGTCTGGGAAAAATTCACACTCATGTCCACTGCCGGGCCCTGCTGAGGTGCCCACACTGTGCCAAAGGAGCCCCCAGACTTGGAACGCAGGCATTTGGCACCAGACTCCAGAACAGCATCTGGGCGAGACATTTTTTTCCCAAAATCACAAACAAAGGCCGGCTCCCCAGTCCTGGAGGAACTGGAGGAGGTGAAGCCTGAAGATCCTACCCCCTCCCCTAGCATGCTGTGGCACACAGTACACTTTTGCTAACCCGGCAGCAATCCAGCACAATCCATAAACATATTCGACAGATTAGGAGCTGAGGAATCCATCCCAAATGATTAACAAAATTGAGAGGTTTTGAGGCAGAAATTAAACTTTGAAAAAAAGATCTATAAAAATCCAAGATGACCGCTGGCAGTGAATTTGCTTCAAAAATGGTAAAAACAAATAAAACCGAAAACAAAAAATAGTGATTTGGGGTTTGGGGAGGGGGGAGACCTACCCTAAGAAACTTTGAAAAATGAGTTTTACTGCATTCCACAGACCACCCCCGAACCTCCCATAGGAAATAATGGAGGTGTGCTTGCAGTCTGTGAAGTGCCTGCTTATCAGCTCTGTTACACTGCTGCTGAATGGAAGAAAATGATTTTCTGCCTCAAAAGCTGCTCCAAATGACCAAACTGGTGTGCATCTATCAAAGAAGGGAAGAAGTGTCTATGGCAGCAGGCTGGCTAATCTACTGAAGAGAGCTTTACACTAGAAGTGATGGGGCAGGGTGATCAAAGCTCCCAGATGAGTATAAGCCCTCAGGTAAGTAAATAACTGAATACCTCTACATGGATGGGAAAAGGGGGCAATGTCTGGAAAGCAGTATATATTAATGTTCAAAGTATGGGAAACAAGATTCTGGATCTAAAAGCTGTGATGGAAGAAGAGGAGTTGGACATAGTGGCGATCACAGAGACGTGGTTCACGGAGAACCATAAATGGGATGTGGTTATACCGGGCTATAATCTGTTCAGGAAAGATGAGGTGGAAGAAAAGGAGGGGGGAGTAGTGTTATATGTTAAAGATTATATTAAAGCCACACAATTGCAGGATCTGCAGGGCAAGGAAGAGCCACTGTGGATCAATTTGGAAAGAGGGAATGGTTAATATATTTACATTGGTGTGATATAAAGGCCTCCTTCACAGATGGAAGAAGTGGACAGAGATTTAATAGTAGACATTCAGAATATATCTAAAAAAAGGGAAGTTTTAGTAATAGGTGATTTTAACATGCTGGATGTTGATTGGGGTATCCCTATTACGGAGTCTTCTAGAAATAGGGAGATCTTGGATTCTCTACAAAGAGAACTGTACCAGCAGTTTGTAATGGAACCCAAGCAGGAAGGGGTCATACTGGACTCAGTGCTTACAAACTGAGAAAGTGTTTCTGATGTTTCAGTGGGTGATCCACTGCATGGTTTAATATTAAGATGGGTATAGAAAGAGCTCATTCAAAATCAAAGGTTCTAGACTTTAAAAAGCACAGTTACTTACCGTAACAGGTATTATCCAGGGACAGCAGGCAGATATTCTCACGTCAGTGACGTCATCCACACAGCCCTGATGCAGATAGCTGCAAAAGCGCTTTAGAATTTGAGAAAGTTTGCGACTGACCACACCACGTATGCGTGAGTGCCTTCCCACCCGATGTAGACATACGGCTCCTCAGTTCAGATATCCAGCTAAGAAGCCAACCAGGGGAGGTGGGTGGGTTTTGAGAATATCTGCCTGTTGTCCCTGGATAACACCTGTTACGGTAAGAATGTGCTTTATCCCAGGACAGGCAGGCAGCATATTCTCACATGTGGGTGACCTCCAAGCTAACCAAAAATGGGATGATGGGAGAGTTGGCCTTTAAGAAAATAAATTTTGTAAGACTGCTTGGCTGAAATGGCCTTACCGTCTGGAATAGGATTCCAGGCAGTAATGAGAGGTGAAAGTATGAACCGAGAACCAAGTAGCAGTTTTGCATATTTCATCAAAACGAGTAGAGCGGAGAAAAGCTACTGAAGCTGCCATAGCTCGAACCTTGTGGGATGTAACATGACCCTCCAGTTGTAGCCCAGCATGAGCATAAGAAAACGAGATGCAAGTAATCAACCAGTTGGAAATTGTCCTCTTGGAAACAGGGTGCCCCAACTTGTTAGGATCATAGGAGACAAAAAGTTGTGGAGAAGATCTATGCGATTTAGTTTGTTGCAAATAGTAGGCCAATGCTCATTTGCAGTCCAGAGTATGAAGAGATGTTTCTCCAGAATAAGAATGAGGCTTGAGAAAAAATACTGGAAGAACAATCGATTGATTGAGATGGAACTCAGTAACAACTTTGGGTAAGAACTTGGAATGAGTGTGGTTACTGTGGATGGGTAGATTGAATGGGCCATTTGGCCTTTATCTGCCATCATATTTCTATGTTCTATGTAATCTTTGGACTGCCAGTCGGACAGACTGACTGTAACCTCCGCCCCCACAAAACCTCTCCATGCGACCGGGAACAGGAAAGGTAGCCTATGCCCTGACACAAGGAGGGACTTTTACTCAGGATGCAAACAGCCTGAGCTTAAACCCTTGACATGGTCAGAGGGCAAGCGAGCTCCCAGGGGAATGGACCCAGAGTCCAAGAAGGGTGGCACACAGCAGGCTAGCTCCACAGGTGTACTGAAGTTTCTCTGTGAAGCAGCAGTTCAGCTACGCGGGACTGCACCCTTTCCTCTGACAGAGGACCACCGTAAAGGCATCCCACGGCACTCAAGCCACCAAAAAAAGATGAACTTTAAGTGAAAAAAAATAAGAAAAAGATGCAGAGCAGAGCAGAATACTCATGCACAGATTGCTTGCAGAAATTGAAAACTGTAGGGACACTACTTCTCTCTAAGGTAGGAGGAGCACATGCTCAGAAAAGTGTTTGGATTTCTGAAACTGCCAGATTTCGGGAAGGGATTGAACACCTAGTGTACTGAGTCCAGAAGAGACAAAACAGAATATTCTGCTATTTAGCCTTCTGTTCTAACCATTAGGGTATTCCTGGACTCATATTGATATTTTAATGCTCACTGCAATGTTTATGGTGTTTCTTTTAATAGGTAGGCACTTATTTAACTCCCAGAAATCAGTGCTGTTTTGATATGGTAGATTAGCTCCAACGGCTAATTGACCTTTGTAGGTTTTCTATTTATTTTCCATATTTCTATTCCAAACTATCCAAAGTTCTAGGCAGATTACAACAGACATACGTACACATAAGAACATAAGAATTGCCGCTGCAGCAGGTACTCTCATGAAGACCCCAAGGCACGAATGAAAAGAATAATCTTTAGCTTTTTTTTTTAAAGATCCAAATCTGGACAATGTAATAATTTGTTTAATGATTTCTACATTATAATCATAGAAACATAGAAATATGATGGCCCATCTAGTCTGCCCATCCACAGTAACCATTATCTCTTTCTCTCTCTGAGAGATCCCACATGCCTATCCCAGGCCCTCTTGAATTCAGACACAGTCTCTGTTTCCACCACCTCCTCCGGGAGACTGTTCCATACATCCACCACCCTTTCCGTAAAAAAGTTTTTCCTCAGATTACTCCGGAGTCTATCACCTCTTAACTTCATCCTATGCTCTCTCATTGCAGTTTCCTTTCAAATGAAAGAGACTCGACTCATGTATATTTATATTATGTAGGTATTTAAACGATTATCATATCTCCCCTCCAGGGCAGGATTAATTCGTCAAGGGCCCCTAGGCACACAAGTCGACTGGGCCCCCTACCCCACCCCGACCATGCCCCGCCCCCATTTATTTACACATTTTCTTATTTGCTTCTTTATTTCGACTTTATTTCTTTTATTTTAAAATTCAAAACAAACAATGCCAGTGTACAGTTTTTCTTCTATGCATCCTCCAAACATCTCTGAACAAATCCCCCCTTCCTTCCTAGACACCAATTTATATTTTGCATTTGGGTGGGAGGCATGGGGCATGGCAGATGCCAGGAAGAAAATTTAGTACATTTCTCAATTAGCTTTCAGAGGCTAAAACCTCTTTCTACAGCCCAGTAAACAATACTGCTGTTACAGTAGACCTGTCCTGACCTGAGGAAAGGAGTTATGGTCTCTGAATTAGTAAAAAAATGTATTAAAATTAGTCCAATAAACAGGATCGCCTTATTTCCATTTTCGATTAATAAACGATTATCAACAAGGCTACAATAATACTTTATTCTAAAGCAAAAATAAATAAAACAAATAGAGATTCTTTTTCTACCTTTGTTGTCTGGTTTCTACTTTCCTCATCTTCTCATCATTCTCTTCCTTCCATCCACTGTCTGTCCTCTCTCTGCCTTTTCCATATGGCATCTCCTCTCTTTCTATGCCTCTTCTAGAAACTGTCTGCCTCTCCCTTCCATCTCCCCCCCCCTTCATTGGTGCAGTATCCATCTACTTCCCTCTGCTCCCCCCATGGTGTGGCATCTGTCTTCTTCTCTTCCATGTTTCCCTCCCTCCTAGCAGATTTTAGCATCTTTCTCTCTCCTCCTTTCCTCCCCTCAGATCTGGTATCTGTCTCCTTCCTCCTCTCAGGTGTGGTATCTGTCTCCTTCCCTTCCCCCCTGCTCTGGCATCTCTCTCTCTCTCTCTGCTCCTTTCCTCCTGTTCTTCCTTCTCTATTTATTTTCTGCCTCTGTCTAAATTCTCTCTTACTATTCAGTCCTCAATTTCCCTCTTTCATTGTGTCTACCTATAGATTACCACCTCTTTCCCTCATCCCTTCCAGTATCCAACTATTCTCTTCTCCCAATCCAGCATGTGCCCTTTTTTCTTTCTCCTTGCCACTTCCTTCCAGCGTCTACTCCCCTCTCTCACCCCCTTCCATTCAATGTCTACCCCCCTCCCCACACTTCCATTCAGCATCTGTCCCCCCTCTCTACCCCTCCCATCTACTGTTCAACCTCTGTCTCGTCCTTTCCATCCAGAAATGAAAGAGCATATCCTCTCTCAGTGTCCGCCCTCTATCTTCCATATGGCAATTTCCCTCTTTCTATGTTCCTTCAATAAGCTATCTGTCCTGTTCCCCTTCTCTCCTTTGTACATGATTCATTTCAGCTTCACCCCTCTCCATTTCTGTCTCCACCCCTTCTGTCTCTCTCTTCTCCTTTCCTTCCTTCCCACTCAACCCCATGGCCTGTCATCTCTCGTCTTTCCTTCTCTTCTCTTCTATCTCTCCCTCCCCCTCCATTCTCTGGCAACTCCTCTCCTTCCTTTCCCTCTGGTCTGGCATCTGTCTCCTTAGTTTCCCTTCTCTTATGCCTGGCATCTCTCTGCTCTCCTCTTCTATCTATCCCTCCCCCTCCATTATCTAGCATTTTCTCTCCTTCCTTTCTCTCCCTCCCTCCTTCCTTGCCCCTGGTCTGTCATCTGTCTCCTTCCCCCTCCATGTGCAAATGGTGGGTAAATGCAGCTGTTCACTTAGAGAGTTGGCCTTAGAGTGCTGGTAAAAAAAATGGAATAAGAGGACTTTAGCAGTGGTCCTTTGAATACTAGCTACACTTGTAAGAGAGCCCATAAAACCCTGCCTTTGTAGAATGGTCCGTCACACTGGATGCTAATCATTTGGGATTTTCTCTTTCTCCTTCCTGTAAGGATTATTCATGTACCAAAACGATTAGCATCCAGTGTGACTAATTAGAAGTCGACTGCTTGAGACTTGTAGGCTGGGCGGTTACCTGCCGGCTGCTGTAGCCATCAGGGGGGAGCAGTCTGCCACCCCCACAAGCTCTCTCTCCAGTCTGCGCCCATCTCAGTTGCCTGGTAACCCCAGCGGAGAGGCACTGAGACAGGTGGTGGGTGGGAGATGGGAAAGAGTCCTGCTGTCTCCACAGTAACGGCCCATAAGCGAACTGAACTCAGGCCGCGGGGCTCTAACATGGCGCACGCTGGCTTCCCTGCTCCTCTGAAACAAGAATGACGTCATTTCCTGTTTCGGAGGCAAAGGGAAACCAGCGCGCAGAGTGGTAGAACCCCTCGGCCTGAGTTCAGTTTGCTTGCAGGCGAGAGGGTAGTGAGGGAGTAGAAGGGAGGGAAGAAGACCTCACCAGGCAGTGAGAGGGGGCCCCCCGGCCCTCCCTCCCTGATATTTTTGGGCCCTAGGCACGTGCCTACTGGGCTTACTCATTAATCCGGCCCTGCTCCCCTCTCCCGCCTTTCCTCCAATGTATTCAGATTGAGATCTTTAAGTCTGTCCCCATACACCTTATCACGAAGACCACACACCATTTTAGTAGCCTTCCTTTGGACCAACTCCATCCTTTTTATATCTTTTTGAAGGTGCAGCATCCAGAATTATATACAATATTCTAAATGAGGTCTCACCTGAGTCTTATACAAAATCATCAATACCTCTCCCTAAGCAACCTAGCATCTTTCTAGCTTTCGCCGTCACCTTTTCATCTTGTTTGGCAATCTTAAGATCATCACAGACAATCATACCCAAGTCCCGCTCTTCCATCGTGCACATAAGTTCTTCACTCCCTAAACAAGTTTCAAGTTTATTTAAAATTTCTTATACCGCCCAATCAGTCTTCTAGGCGGTGTACAAATTTGTAAAAACAAAGGACAAACTTTAAATAAAATAAAAGTTTGAAGTGACACTACATCACCAAACTCTAACTATAAAAACTTTTAAAAACTATTAAAAACACAGACAAACAAGAACATAAGGTAAAAGGCAAGAACTACTTAAGGCAAAATAAAAGAAAACAATTAAGGAAAAAACAAGAGGGAGGGCTGCTGTAAGCTCAGTAGTATTTTCACTCAATTGCCCTTAAAAGGACGGTTAGGCCTCAAAGGCATCACGGAAGAGAAATGTTTTTAGCTTCGTCTTAAAGTTATTAAGATTTAATTCTTCGCGTAAATAATTTGGAATACTGTACCATTCCCTTTGGGTTTTTGCAGCCCAAATGCATGACCTTGCATTTCTTAGTATTAAATTTTAGCTGCCAAATTTCAGACCATTCTTCAAGCTTCACCAGGACTTTCTTCATGTTATTCACACCATCCGGCATGTCTACTCTAATGCAGATTTTGGTATCATCCGCAAAGAGGCAAATCTTACCCAACAACCCTTCAGCAATATTATTTATAAAAATTTTAAAAAAGAACAGGCCCAAGAACAGAACCTTGAGGCATACCACTGGTAACATCCCTTTCCTCAGAGTGATCTCCATTGATCACTACCTTCTCACGCCTTCTACTCAACCAGTTCCTGACCCAGCCCGTTACTTTGGGACCCAGCACAAAGTTTATTTATCAGATGCTTGTGTGAAACACTGTCAAAGGCTTTGCTAAAATCTAAATATACCATATCTAGCCCACATCCTCTATCCAATTCTCTGGTCACCCAGTCAAAGAAATTGATCAGATTTGTCTCTAGTGAATCCATGTTGCCTCCAGTCCTGTAATTCACAGGATTCCAGAAACTTGATCATTCTCATTTTAAAAGCGTTTCCATTAATTTGCTTATATGTCAGACTTACCGGTCTGTAATTCCCTACTTTTTCCTTACTTCCACCTTTGTGGAGAGGGACCACATCTACCATTCTCCAGTACCACTCCTGACTCTAGACACTCATTTAAAAGGTCAGTCAGTGGAGCTACCAGAACTTCCCTAAGTTCCTTCAGCACCCTCGGATGTACACCATCCAGCCCCATCGCTTTGTCTATCTTTATTTTAGCTAGCTCCTCACGAACACAACCCTCTGAAAATAGATCAGGGTCTCCTCCATCCCTATTCACGTTTGTCTTTTGTGGTCCCGCACCCAGCACTTCAGCTGTGAACACAGAACAAAAATATTTGTTAAGCAATTCGGCCTTTTCTTTATCGGCTTGTACATATTCCTCCCCTTCACTTTTGAGTCTCACAATGCCACTTTTCCACTTCTTCCTATCACTAATATATGTAAAAAATGTCTTGTCTCCCTGTTTTACCGTGTCAGCTATTTTTTCTTCCATTTGGATCTTTGCTTTCCTGACTACATGACCAGTCTCTCTTAACTTTTCCAGATATTTTTGCCTGTCTTCCTCTTTCTGCGATCTTTTGTAATTTATGAAAGCTAACCTATTATTCCTTACTCCTTAAAGAGAGCATCAAGCTTCTCTTTGAAGGCTTACACCAATACCTGACGCTGGTATCAGTGGTGCCATGGCTCACTCCAGAGAGGATGACATCGAGGAAGATGCACCCCTCATGGTTGAAGCAAACCACATCAATGGTCTCTGTTTGGCCAGTACAACTAGATTCTGTACCTTTGTGGCCTGAGACACCGTCTGAGAAGATGGTGATATCTTAGCTGGCTTACCTGACACTACAGTCTGCGACACCGACATGGAAGCAGGTACTTCAGATGATGATGATGATGCTTTTGATGTCGAGGGCTTAGACAGTGTCGAAGGTACCTGTGATGCATCCATGTTACAGAAAAGTTGTTTCTGCTGAAGAAGACAATTTTTAATGGAATGCTTCTAAAGTGAGGAGCAATGTGAACAAGATTCAACACGGTGGTCTGAGTCCAAGCACTGGATACACCACTTGTGGGGGATCAGTAAGAGAAATAGTGTGCTGGCACCTGCCACACTTTTTTAAACTGGTTAATGGGTGGGACATGGGAGGGAAAACTGCCTCAGCCAAATCACACTGGAGGGCTAAAGGCGGAGGCAAAGGCCCCACCGTCAAGAACGGCTAAATAGAAAAAGAAAAGAAACATAAAGTTCTTTTTTTTTTTTTTTTTACTATTTCTTAAGGAAAGAAAAATCTAAAGAAAGAACAGTAATTTCAGGAGTGGGAAGGCAAAAATCAAACACAGAATGTTCAACACATGACTTTGTAGCTCCGCGGAAAACTGAGAAGACGCACGCCTACATTGGGCGGGAAGGCATTCGTGCATGCACAGTGTGGTCAGTCGCAAACTTTCCAAAGTTCTTAAAGTGCAACCGTTTTTGCAGCTGTCCGCATCAGGGCTTTGTGGATGATGTCATCCATATGTGAGAATATGCTGTCTGCTTGTCCTGGAATAAGATTAAATTAGACCAAGGGGTACCAAGCTGTTAGGTGCCACGACTGCAGATTGGGATGTAAAAGAGATCCGTGACTCCAAGAGAGTAGAGATGGAAAGATCTACAATGGAATTGGATCCTTGGCACTCAGTTGAAGTAGAAGGGGAAACCAAGGTTGCCTGGACCACCAAGAAGCTAACAGGATCATGGTGAATGACTCTTGTTTGTGCTTCAGAATGAGTGGGATTGGTGGAAATGCATAGAGGAACTTGTCTATCCAATCCAGAAGAAAAGCATCTGCTTCAAGACGATGAGGAGAGTATCGTCTGGAGCAAAAGTGAGGTAACTTGTGATTGTGTGGAGATGCAAACAAGTCTATCTGAGGAGTCCCCCAAAGAAAGAAGATATGGTGCAAGACTGTGGAGTTGAGAGACCACTTGTGAGGTAGGCGAAATCTGTTGAGATTGTCTGCAAGGGCATTCTGTTTGCCTTGCACATATATGGCTTTGAGAAAAATGTTGCGAGGAATTGCCCAATTCTAAATGTACTTGGCTTCCTGGGCTGTTTTGGGGGAGCTGGTTTGAGATTTCTGAGGCTTTTGTTGCTTCTGCCTCTTTTGTGGAGACAGCGTGGAAGAAGCTGATGTGGTGGGATAACGCCTCTTATAGGCATATAAAGTAGGCTGCTAAGATGGTTTAGATATTTGCAGTTTAGCTTTGGAGCCAGTGAGAGTAGTCCAACCTTGTCTCCAAAGAGTTCTTTTCTGAGACAAGGAATGTTTGCCAGGTTCTCGTGGCAATGAACATTGCTGATGATCTGGATGATACATTCTGTATATGGTCCGATAGAATGTACTCCTGAAAATCATCTAGTTTCTTAAGAAGATGTTTGAGGTAGATCACCATATAAAAGCTGTAGTTCAGAACTCTATTCATTAACAGAGTTCTGATATAGATGTTTACCAAACTTGTCCATGGTGCAACCCTTATGACCAGGAGGTGCAGTAGCATAAACTCTGGTAATAGAGGATTTCTTTAGAGTGGATTCAACCTGCAATGATTGATGTGACAATTGCAGTTTATCAAATCCAGAACAAGATTGAATCCTATAGTCAGTTTTCTTTGGAGCTATAGTAGTGGAAAGAGGAATCTCCCAGTTTTTAAAAAGAGCTTCCTTAAGTAGATTATGCAAAGGCAACTTAAGAAGCTCTTCAGGAGGTTCATCAAACTCCAAAGCCTCTAAGAGCTCTGCCCTAGGCTCAAGATCAGACTAACTTAATAGGCAAGTCTTTTCCCTTATTTCTGATGAATTTGGGGAAGGAGAACTCCTCCGGAGATCTTCGCCTGGGAGACGGATCTGAAGGAATTCTATAGGATTCTGGAGCTGATAAAGTAGGCTCGGCAGTATCAGAATGGTGAGATCAGTAACAATATCTGGCACAGTAGGTGACTCTTTATATGACAGAAAAGAAAGCTATTTCTTAGAGTGTGAAGTATGACGAGAAGGACTTCAACTATGCCGGTACTGATCCAAGACAATGATGATGAAGAATATCATCTAGAACATCTAGATCTCGATCTCCAACGTGAAGACAAATCAATATCACGTGAAGCTCTTTTAGATTTCAGGCGGGAAGGCACTCGCACATGCGCAGTGTGGACAGTCTTGAAGCTTTGCAAAATTTAAAGTGCCAGTACACTTTAGCATTGTCCGTACTGGACTCCGTGGATGACGTCACCCACATGTGAGAATATGCTGCTTGCTTGTCCTAGGATAATATTTCTTCACTCAATGTGTAATTAAACTCTGGAATTTGTTGCAAGAGAACGTGGTGAAAGTAGTAAGCTTAACAGGCTTAAAAATGGTTTGGATAATTTCCTAAAAGTTCATAAGCCACTGCTTATTCCTAGAATAAGCAACATAAAATCTGTTTTACTCCTTGGGATCTTGCCAGTGCCAGGTACTTGTGACCTGGGTTGGTCACTGTTGGAAACAGGATACTGGGCTTGATAGACCTTCAGCAATTCTTATGTTCTTATGTACAGGGCCACACCTACAGTAGCCACACCCATTTTACCAGCCATGGAGACAATGAAAGGGCATCAACAAAAATAGCATACCAATCCCTATGTCCAACAAAACTAACATAGAACCATTTGTCCTGAATCAGGAAGCACTAACTTTGCCCCTTTGTACTGCTATGAAGATAATAGATGTAAATTTCAAAAACTGACATATGCCATTCACTACATTACAATTTAACAACTACAAATAAAACAAAAAATGGAAAATATACAATTTTATTGGACTAAACACATTTTCCAGTTGGCTTTCGGAGGACCAAAACCTCCTTTCTCAGGTCAGGATGGAATCCTAACATGACCTGAGGAAGGTGGTTTTGGTCTCTGAAAGTTTGTCAAAAAGGTATTAAAATTAGTTCAACAGAAAGGTATCACTTTATTTCCATTTTCTCTTTCTCTTTTCTTTCTTTTAACATTTATTAACACAGCTACCCTCACTACTTTATCTTAAATGGAAGATTAAGTTTTTACCTTTGATAATCTTTCTGATAGTCCCTGTAGGATTCCATACTCTAGGTGTTCCTGCAAATCCAGGAGTGGCAGAAATTCAAACAATTTTCTGAGCATGTGCTTCTCTTCCCTTAGAGAAAGAGTTAGAGCCCCATACAGTTCAGTCTGAAAGCCAATCAACTATACTGGAAGAAATCCATAACAAAATAAGGGGACATGGGGGAATCTCCCTGGCAACATAAACAAGTTCTGTTATGGTCTACTCTGCAAAATATAAAAACAAGGAATAAATAGGCAAAAGGCAACACAGAAAAAACACTGAAGAACAATGTAAAACTAACCTGTGTTATATAACGAGCACCCACATGAAACAGCCATCTGTAATATGCACACTCACAGAAGAGCAAACTCCCCACAGGATCTGTTGAAAGGCTGGAAGATCCATAAGCCTGTGAGAAGAACAACTGAGGCAGAAAGAAAGCAGGCAATTCTGAACAACTAAGCTTACACAGAGAGGGCGGGCCATATGGAATGCTATAGAGACTAGCAGAAAGAAGATTATCGAAGGTAAAACCTAATCTTCCATTCTGTTAAGTCCCTTCTGTATTCCATACTTTAAGTGAACAGAAAAGCCTGCCCACAATCCTGAGGTCCCAAAAGCAGCATCAGAGTAAGCCACCATATCCACTCAGAAAACCGGGTAAAGGTATGAGTAGCCCCAGCAAATTCCATCTGGATGAATCGCACAAGACTCCGCCCATAAGGCAGCATCACTGCTAGTTGAATGGGCCTTAAGAGAAACCAGTGGTTGCTTGCCGAGGGTGATGTAATTCGCGGAAATAGCCATATGAATCCAACGGAGATCGAGATCTAAAAAGTCAGCCTACCTCACCGAGGAGGAATAGTCAAGACAAAGAGATGATTAGTCTGTTCTAAATAGTGGAGCAAGACTCTCCTGCTGTCCAATCTGCGTAAGATCTGATCGTTTTGCTCCAATCCCATGGAGTGAAAAGCAGGCAAATGAACCTCCTGGTTGACATGGAAAGTGGAAACCACATTCAACAAAAAATAATGTATTGTATGAAGAACCACTCTCTCTTCCATGATCTGTAGAAAGGGATCCTTGTACTAAAGAGCCCAAAGCTCTGATATACAATGTGCTAAGACAAGGATGAGCAGAAAGTCTTGATCATCAGATCCAGAAGAGAAGCATCCTTCAGTGGCTGGAATGGGGCTTCCACAAGGCCCTGCAGATTGATTCTAAGAGTCCACGTAGGGAAAGGAGGTTGTAAGTGAAGCGTCCCTCGTGGGAGCCTGTAAGAGAACTAGAACCCCTATGTGCTCAGAAACACGAAAAGCTTGCTACCAGAACCAATCAGCCCTTAGCCCCTCCCCAGTGCATCCTACAATGCACCAGGAAGGGGCAGGCCCGCCATTTGGAGGAAAGCGGGCTTGCCAGACGGAAGGAGGACCCATCCATTCGGCCATTTTTTGAGATTAGTGGGTGTGGGTCCGGGGTGGGGGGAGGCTGGTCGGGGGAAGGGGGTTCGGGGGAAGGTTGGCCAGCAGGAGGGCTTGGGCTCCCTCCTGCCATTGACAATTGTGGGGTTTGGGGGGAGGTTGGTCGGCAGGAGGGCTTGGGCTCCCTCCTGCCGGTGATCGCAGGTTCGGGGGGGTGGTTATTTCCGGCAGGAGGGCTTGGGCTCCCTCATGCTGGTAATCATGAGGTTTGGAGGGGATTGCAGCAGGAGAGATTAGGCATTACTGGTGTGGGGGAGGGGGACAGGTTGCTTGGGCTGCTGAGCTGATTGCGGCAGCCTCGATCAGCTCAGCGGCCCTTATTCGGAACTTATACATCTGGCAACCTGTCAAATCTTTTTGGTTATGGCTGCCAGATGATTATGTCTAGGTCCCAGCCCACCTTCCGCCCTTTTCACTCCTCCAAAAACTTTCCTTTTCGCTCTAGGCGTACAGAGGTAGGGTAAAGGCCTAAGCTCATTTTAGATACATCTAAAACCAGCTTTGATTATCGGTACTTGGACGATCTGTCTTTTTGATTATCCAAGTACCGACTTTCTATACGTTTTAAAAAAATTTTTTATTATGAATCCCCTAGAGTATGGAATCTGGAAGGGACGTAACTAAACTAAAATTAAAATTCTTTGTGTGGCCTGGCCACATACTTTATTTTTCACTTGTGTTGGTCCCAGTCTCTGGTGTCTACTCTCCTTGTTCTCTTAACTCTACTGACTGAATTTCCTAATTTGTCATTTTTCTCTCCTTTTCCTTTCAACTTTCTTCAATTTATTTTCTGCTTCTGTACAGATTTAATTCTTTCTTACTATCCAGTTTTCAATTTCTCTCTTTTGATTGTGTCTATCTATAACTTGCCCCTCTCCACCAAACTTCCCCCCTCTTTCTATCCCCATCATCTCTATCTGAGCAGTTAAATGGCACTGTGAATTTAAACTTTAAAATCAAAGTCAATGGCTTTAGAAGTGCTGATATACTATGTGATAATGTACTAAAACTAGTGATATATTCTTCCTCTCCTTACCCCTGGTATCTTGGATGAGAAGCGGTACATGGTTTTCGTCTATGTAAGATTGTCTGTGCAGCTCCATACGCAGGCCAGGTGGACAAATAACCCCGAAAAGATTCACGGAAAGCCTGAAAGGCAAGAGATGGAGAAGTGAACCCAGAGAAAACAGTGCATGCTTTATAGTAGTTGAAGCTTGATAGCAATAAAAATATTGCTACCATTAAATCAAATAACGGACAATGGAGTTTCAAGGGTACACGTATCCTAGATGTGATGAATATCCACACTATACAAACTGGAGATGAACTTAACCTCTGGATAATCAGTCCAGAGACTACAGGCTGCTCTTAGAGCCCATAGGAAGGCACCTGTAAATCAAACTGGAAAACTAGGAAACAGAAAGAGGTTCCTATTCCATCCTATATAATTCTCTGTCAGGTTGTCTGTGCTATCTAAATTCCTTCAGAGTTCCTGTCAACTGTCCATTTTACTCATTGCCTAGTTGGGTCTTACATCTAGTTCTAATATGTCCTTGGAGCATTGAGTCCCTTTCTCTTCCTGTTGTTGCTAGCCCTGACTTTACCGAGTTGCTCTCTGGGAATTGTCTTGGATGTGAATGTTTTTCTGAGCTGCTACTCATAACTATTCCCTCTCTGTCATCCTGGTTTTCTAGTGTTAGTTACATTAAACTGTGGAATATTGATTGATTGATTGCCTTTTATGAAAAGATTCACCCAAGGTGGTGTACAGCAGATATAATTTACCGTATTTTTTGCACTATAAATTGCACCTGACCATAAGACACACCCTAGATTTAGAGGAGGAAAACAAGAAAAAAAATTTTGAATCAAAATATACCAGGCTCTGTAACCTGTCCCACTGCCCTGCCCTGTAACCTGCCCCCCTCCTCACCTCTGGTGGTCTAGTGGTAGGCTGGGACAGGAGGGATCCGTCCCAGCTGACTAACAATGTTTTTCTCCCCCACCCCATACCTTTTTAAATCATCCTCGTATCTTTTTTAAACACCCCCAGTACCTTTTTTAATCCCCCATACCTTTTAAAACGACCCTATAGTACCTTTTTAATCCCCCATACCTTTTTAAAATGACCCCCCCCCACTGTCATACCTTTTGAAATGACCCTCCCATACCTTTTAAAATGCCCTCCCCCACCCGACATACGTTTTAAAATACACCTTATAGCCTGGTGGTCCAGCAGTGTATTGGCCGGCAGGAGAGTGCTTTCCGTGCTCCTGCTTGGGCCTGCGCCACTTCTGAATGGCTGCCATCAGTTCTTGCGAGTCCCACAAGAATTGATTGCAGCCATTCTGAAGCGGACAATAGGGTACATTAAAATTTACTATTTTGTTGACAGCATAACAATAGTTGGATCGATGCAATTCTAGTATAATGCGGCAGATATCTTTGTTTGTGAATACCTTTGTTGCCTCAATTATTAATAAATCTTTGGCTAGGGTCAATTTCCATTGGGATGTAAAGAATCTATGGTCACCCCAATATTAAAGAAAAAAGGACTGGATACAGAGGATTTGAAAATTTTTTAGCCTATCTCGGTTGTTCCTTTTCTGGGAAAAATGATTGAGAAAGTAGTAATAAAGCAATTGAATGATTACATTACACAAAATAATTTGCCTTAATTCATTTCAATTTGGATTTCATCATGCAAATAGCGTGGAATTGTTATTGCTCTCAGTGATGGAGGTTTTAAGGGAAGGGATTAATAAACAGAAGAAATATCTTATGGTATCGCTCAATTTGACACAGTAAATTTGGATACTTTGTTGCTGAAATGGAAACAGCTAGGATTAGCGGGGGGATCTGCTGAAAAGATTTTACTGAAAAGATAGATCACTATGAGTTAGGAGTGGGCAAAAAGTTTCTCAGATTGTTGAAGTTAAAAGGGGAGTACCTCAGGGCTCTGCTCTTTCTGCTATTCTTTTCAACATTTATAGACAACTTTGGGGGCAATGTTTCAGGAGATGGGAGTGCAATATTGACTATATGCTGATAATATATTTTTTTTTCACAGTAAGTGACGCCCAAAGTGTTGAGCTATGTTTGCAAGGTTATATGGAAAGGATCGTGAGGTGGATGGATGCATATGATTTGAAATTAAATGTTAACAAAACTGAGGTGATGGTGGTGAAAAGTCTAAGGGACAATTTTGAAATAGAAAGTGTTGTTGTTTGTTTTATTTATTTATTTATCCCCGCCCTTATCCAGGGCAAGTTACACACTTACATACAAAAATATAAAATTACATATAACAAACAAGTCAAATCAATGACAAACATACCTACAAACAGGAAAAACAATCCAGACAGTAAAATACATTAGTGACTAGCACCCTATTATCATCAATCTCTACTCTTCCTCATTTATTCAATCTCAGATCTTGTATTTCGTCTGACAAAACAAATGCCTTTTGCGTAATCTCTTGAAATTCTGTATATTCTTCTGTTGGCTAATATACTCAGGGAGGTTATTCCGTTTCCTGAGCCCAATACAATGAAAAATACTATCTCTGGATGATGTCAACCTCAGGTCTCTTATAGATGGAATTTGCAGATCAAAATGTTCTGCGGACCGAAGCAATCAAGGCGGAGCACATGGCAGGATACTCTGGAGGAGATGTTTGGGGGCCAAGTTGTGTAGGCACATGTAGACGGTTACCAATAATTTATAACGTATCCTGTCCCTCAACTTCACCCAATACAAACTTATATAATATCCAGTCACGTGTTCTTGTCTTCCCAATCTAAACAGATCTTACCATCGAATTTTGGGCAACCTGTAGTGCACACAGAGCCGACCCAGGCACTCCCAGGAGCACCAAACTACAATAATTGAGGGCTGAGAGAACAATTGTCTACAACGCTGTCACTGTTGTTGTGATGGGGGAGCGATTGGTAGTAAAAAAAGAAGATGACTGTATTAGGAGTTTGCTTGGTTAGTTTTTTAACTATGGATAAACAAATATTGAAAACAATTCAGGCAGGGTATATGCAATTGCAAATGTTATACAGATTAAAACCTATGTTGCCAGCATTCAACTTCCATAGTGTAGTGCAAGCACTGATCCTGAGTAGGATGGATTATTGCAATGCACTATATTTGGAGCGTGGCTAAAGTGAAGATGAGGGCACTGAAGATGTTGATTAACTCTGCGGCAAGATTGATTACTGGGGTCCCAAGAATGACTCACATAACCCCAGTGCTGAACCATGCAGCAAAGAGTTCACTTTAAGATTCTTTCAATTATATATCAGATTTTGTATCTTGTTTCCCTGGTTGTCTTACAGGGATTTTTTTTTTTTAATTTATCGGCCTAGAAGGTGCTTGAGATCAGAAAATAGTATTAAACTGAGTTTAGAGGGCAAGATGTTACACTCTCATGTTAGGATTGGTACAGTAATGCTGTCTGAGGCAGGTGCCAATCTTTGCAATGCGTTGCCTGGAATTTAGCGATACTGTACTGGGAAGATGAATTTTAAGAAAATGTTAAAAACTCAATTGTTTGTTAGTGTATTCCTGTGTTCGTTTTTTTCTTGTTTTATGAGAGCTGTTTGCAATCATGTCTGTATGTGGTGTTCAACTTGTTATGATTGTAATCTTTGGTTAATATGATTTTCATCTGTGTTTGGGCTTTTTTTTTTTTTAGATTTCTTTAAGAACTATGTGCAACTTTCAGCATTCTGATTTGTGGGCACAACTTTCTTTTCACGAAAATAGTTCTTGTCTTCTCTTTAATATTGTCAGTCTACATTTTTTGCATATGTTATATAGTAAAGAGACAGTTTTTGGGAAGGAATTAAACTATTAAAGGAGGAATACCTCATGAAGGTGAAGCATCAAAAAAACCAAAAACAAAAAAACTTCAGGATTTAACTGAAGTTGGAAAATAAAAGTATAGTTTAGAAGCATGAAGGGAATGGGGACTTGTATGCCATCTTTTTGTGGCTTTGGCATTTTCAAAGCTTACATTCAAAGCAGTGGGGCACTGGAGGATAAAGTGACTTGCCCAGGGTCACAAGGAACAGCACCAGGATTTGATCTCACAACCTCTGGGTGCAGAGGCTGCAGCTCAACCAGTGAGCCACAGGTATACACAAGGGAAATGAAGCATAAGGGACAAATCTCACCTTCCCTGGGAAGATTTATCCTTGCCAATTAGAATAGATACCATTCTGATTCAGATGGGATACAAAACTTAAAATCCTGGGCATAATCTTGGATCAACACTTTATGAACTTTATGAACAAATTAGCACTGTTGTCCAGAGAAGTGCGTCTATAAATTAAACTTATTCGTTCAATCTCTTCACTTCTTGGCATCCCCCTTGCTATTAACATTCTCATTAATTCTTTATCGACTACTGCAGCTCTTTATACCAAGGCATAACACAAAAAAAATTCCTACAACTTGAAATCCTACATAATACAGCAATTAAGCTCATTCACAAAGCAAAAAAATATGATCACATCACCCCCCTCTTCTTCATGATGCCCATTAGTTACCCATTATCCACCATATCACCTTCAAAATTCTTCTCCTTATCTACAAAACCAAACATTCTAACGTTCCAGCATTTAATGACAAAGCATAGTTTCTTACCATAACAGGTGTTATCCAGGGACGGCAGGCAGATATTCTCATATGAGTGATATCATCCACGGAGCCCAGTATGGACAGTTTGAAAGTGAACTATCACTTCAAGTTTTAAGAAACTTTGTGACTGCCCGCACCTCACATGCAGTAAGCCAGCTAACAACCAACCTGGGGAAGTGGGAGGAATGTGAGAATATGTGCTGTCCTTGGATAACACCTGTTACATTAAGTAACTGTGCTTTATCCCAGGACAAGCAGGCAGCATATTCTTACATATGGGACTCCCTAGCTGAATATAATGGGATGGAGGAAGAGTTGGCCATTAAGAAGAAAAAGATTTTGTAAAACTGCTTGGCTGAAATAACCATCTCGTCTGGAATAAGATTCCAGACAGTAATAAGATGTGAATGTGTGAATTGAGGACCAAGTAGCTGCTTTGCAGATTTCATCAATGGGAGTGGAACGTAAGAAAGCTACTGAAGTTGCCATAGCTCGGACTTTGTGTGCTGTAATATGTCCCTCGAGACGCAGCCAAGCCTGAGCATAGCAGAAGGAAATACAAGCCGCCAGCCATGTGGAAATAGTTCTTTTGGAAACAGGCTTGCCCAATCTGTAAGGATCAAAGGAGATGAACAGATGAGATGATGCTCTGTGTAGTTTAGTTCATTGTAGGTAATAAGCCAAGGCACGTTTACAGTCCAAAGTATGTAAAGCTGCTTCTCCTGAATGAGCGTGAGGCTTTGAAAAGAAAACTGGTAACAAAATAGACTGGTTGAGATGAAATTCCGTGACTACCTTTGGAAGAAATTTTGGATGAGTACGAAGAACCACTTTGTCATGATGGAATACTGTGAATGGCAGATCCATCACTAAAGCTTGGAGCTCACTCACTTGATGAGCAGAAGTGAGAGAAATCAAGAAGACCACCTTCCAAGTGAGAAACTTAAAGTGAGAAGATGCCATTGGTTCAAAAGATGGCTTCATCAGAGTGGCTAAGACCACATTAAGATCCCATATAACTGGAGGTGGTTTAAGCTGAGTTTTAGAGTTGAAAAATCCTTTCATAAATCTGGAAACCAGTGGATGAGAGGCCAGAGATTTAATGTTGACAGGAATGTGAAAAGCAATAATGGCACTGAGGTGAACTCTGACCGAAGTAGTCTTTAGAATGGAATTGGGAAGATGAAGCAAATAGTCCAATACTGATGATAGAGAAGATGAGGTAGCCTCTTGTCCCTGAAGAGCAACCCACATACTAAAACATGTCCACTTTTGTTGATAGCACTGCTGAGTAGAAGGTTTTTGTGAAGCAGTAATAATGTCCTGCACAGCTTTTGAAAGATGAATATCTTCTGAAGCTAAATGGAAAGGTACCAAACTGTGAGACATAGTGATTTGAGGTTGGGATGCAAGAGACCCTTGACTTTGAGTAAGTAGAGACGGAAAGATTTGTAAAGGAATTGGACCCTTGGTACTCAGATGAAGTAGAAGGGTGTACCAAGGTTCCACTGAGGAGCTATGAGGATCATGGTGGCTGACTCTGTCTTGAGCTTGACTAACATCTTGAGAATGAGCGGGATTGAAGGAAATGCATACTTATCCGTTCAATCCAGAAGGAAAGCATCTACCTCCAGATGGTGTGGAGAATCATAGGCAGTGGAACGCTTTTTTGTTTGGGGGCCCCACAAGCTCCACCTCAGACTCCACCCCCATAATAGTACTAATTGTAATACCATTTTCCATTCATTTTTCATATATACACACACACAATATAATCTTATTAGCAATACATAATAGTTAATCACAAAATTAAACCACACAAAGCACACTGTATGTATGCTTCTCAACATTCATTCCTACCAGAACGAAACACTAAGATTCAAGACTATGCATGCAGTACAACCCCAGAGAAATAGAAACAAATGTATTTCTTCCTTAACAGTGCAAAATATAGACAGCAGATTTAATTTCTCAAAACTGACACAATTCAATCACTAAATTGAAAATAAAATCATTTTTCCTACCTTTATTGTCTGGTGATTTTGGTTTTCAAACTATTTTTCTCAATCTCTGGCTGCACTTCCTTCTGTCTGTGCTCTTAACTGTGTATCCAAGGCCACCTTATCCATTTGCTGGTTTTCTCTCCTTCACTTTCTACATATATCCATCTTTAGCATTAACTTTTAACATTCAATGTTCTTCCATTTTTCTGCTTTCTTCTCAAAATCTATTTTTCTATGCCTTCCCTTTCCATTTATCCATGTGTACCATCTCCTCCCTCTTTCTTCTCCCCTATTCCCATCTATTCATAAGAATTATTTCTTCTTATTTCTCCTCTGCCGCACCCATTGCTGTGCACCATTTCCTCCCTCTGTCTCCCCTTTCGCTCCATCCCTATGCATCATCTCATCCCACTCCCATGGTCAGACATCTGTCTTCCCCCTTCCCTCCTCATATGGTCTGGTATCTTTCTCCTCTACTTCCCATAGCCTAGAATCTCTCTCCTCTCCCATGGTCTGGCATCTGTCTCGCCTTCCCTCCCTCTTCCCGAGGTCTAACATCTCTCTCCTCTCCTTTCTGCAGTCTGGCATCTCTCTCTCCCCTCCTTTCCTTCCATTCTGTAGTCTGGAATCTCTCCCTCTCCTTCCCATTCCAGTGGTTTGACATCTTTCCCTTCTTTGGGTCATCTCTCCTCCCTCCGAGTGTAACATTTTCCCCTTCTTCCTCTCCACCACTATCATGTCCAACAATTTTCCCCATATACATCATCTCTCTTTCCCTCTCATGCCACACACCTATGTCACACCTTTTCCCTTCCCCACTGGCAGGATTTCTTTCTCTCCCTTCCCACTACTCCACCTGTGCAGCATCTCTCTTTTCCTCCTTTCCTAACCCCTCGCCCATGCATTTTTCCTTCCCAACCCTCTCCCAGTAAGTGCTGTATCTGTCTTCCCAACCCCCTGAGTTCTCCGTACCTTCCCAACTCCTTACCACCTGCACCCATACTCTCCCTGTCAGGCACTGCACCCAATCCCCTTCCCTCCTCCCATCAGACTCTGCACCCAGCCCCCTTCCCTTCCCCCGTCAGGCACTGCACTGAACCCAGCCCCCATCCTTCCCCCCTCCCTGTCAGACTCTGCACCCAGCCCTCTTCCCTTATCCCTGTCAGGCTGTGCACCTAGCCCCCTTCCCAGCTCTACACCAGCCCCCTTCCCTCAATACCCCCTGTTAGGCTCTGCACCCCAGCCCCCTTCCCTCCCTGTCACACTCTGCACCCAGCCCCCTTCCCTTCCCCGTCAAAAACTGCACCTAGCCCCCTTCCCTCCTCCTGTCAGACTCTGCACCCAGCCCCACTTCCCTCCCCTCTGTCAGACTCTGCACCCATCCCCTCCTACTTTACTAACCCAGTGGGTGGCAGCAGCTGCGGGATGCACTTTCTTTTGCCGCTCAGTGGCAACGAGCACGATCGTGCTTTGACGCTCCTACTCAGTGATTCGTGAGAATTTGCAGAGCCAGTCTAAAAGCCAAAGCGTACTCATGCTCATTGCCACTGAGCGGCAGAAGAAAATGCATCCCGCGGCTGCCGCCACCCACCGGATTAGCAGCAGGCAGGAGCACAGAAAGCTTTCTCCTGCCTACTGCACCTCTGGACCACCAGGGCTAAATTTTTGGGGAGGCCACGGCACTTGTGGCCACCCCTGCTCTGACGCCCATGTGGAGAATATTGTCTGGAATAGAATACAGGCAATTTGTGATTGTGGGAAAAGGCAAACAGATCTATCTGAGGAGTTCCCCAAAGAGAGAAAATGTGGCGTAATATTTTGGAGTTGAAAGTCCACTCATGAGGATGAAGAAACCTTTTGAGTTTGTCGGCTAAAGTGTTCAGAGATCCCTGTACATAGACAGCTTTTAGAAAAATGTTGCGGGTAATCGCCCATTTCCAAATGTACTTGGCTTCTTGATACAGAGTGAAAGAGCTTGCCCTCCCTGCTTGCTGATGTAATACATCGCAACTTGATTGTCAGTGCGCACCAGCAGAACATGATTGGACAGGCTGCTTTGAAATGTTTGAAGAGCATAACGAATTGCTCTGAGCTCCAAGAGAGTCTTCTCCTGAGCAGACCAATGTTCTTGAGTGTGAATACCATCCAGGTGAGCTCCCCAAGCATATATGGATGCATCTGTGATGAGCACTTTCCGATGTGGCAGACTGTGAAACAGTAGACCTATGGAGAGATTGTTCGGCTCCATCCACTACTGAAGAGACTGATGAAGAGTACAGAGCCTGAGATCATTGAGAGGCTAGAGACCATTGCCCTAGTCAGAAGTGAAGTCTTGCCATGTGCCCCAACAATCGCATCATCTGTCTGGAAGAAATGGTTTTCTGTAGGGAAAGTTGATTGTAAAGATGGATCAAAGTGTCCTGTCTTTGTTGAGGAAGGAAAGCTCGCAGCTGAACAGTGTCGAGAAGGACTCCTATAGACAGTAGTCTCTGTGAGGGTTGAAGTTGAGATTTTGGGAAGTTGACTTTGAACCCTAGCTGCAGAAGAAACGTTATTGTCCGCTGTGTGTCAGAACGTACTTCCTGAGGCGAGGTAGCCTTTACTAACCAATCGTCCAGATAAGAAAAAACCTGCAACCTGTGTACTCGAAGGGATGCTGCTACAACTACCAGATATTTGGTGAATACTCTTGGGGAAGATGCCAGGCCGAATTATAGCACCTTGTACTGAAAATGACGATGAGCTACTTGAAAACGTAGAAATTTTCTGTGAGTGGGATGTTTACATATGTGTGTGTAAGCCTCTTTGAGATCTAGAGAGCATAGCCAGTTGTTTTGATCTAGAAGAGTGTACAGAGTACCCAGAGACAGCATGCAAAACTTTTCTCAGGTGAGATACCTGTTTAAGTTGCAGAGGTCAAGACGAATACCTTCAGTCCTCTTTGGAACTAGAAAATACCTGGATTAGAACCCCTGATTTTTCTGAGGAGGAGGATCTACTTTTATAGCATTTAATTGAAGCACAGCTTTGATTTCCTGAAGAAGGGACATCTGTTGGGAATTAAAAGAGGACTCTTTTGGAGGGTGGTTTAGAGGTAGTGACTCGAAATGAAGAGAGTAACCTTCCTTGATTACTTTGATGACCCAAGCATCTTGTTATGAAAGTCCATCGTTGATGGTAGATATGCAGATGACCTCTGATAGACTAAAGAAGAGGCTGTAGAATATTGGCTATGCTCTCTAGAAGCACGTCAAAAAGACTGTGCTGACTTTTGAGGAGCAGCTGACTGAGATTTCTGAGGATGCTGTTGCCTTTGCCTCTTTTGTGGTGGCAGCTTAGAAGAAGAAAAGGTGGCAGGATATCTCCTCATATGAGTATGATGAAGATCTTGGAGTTGCCTTAGGCGGTTGTGACATAGGCTTATTGAGCTTATTAGGCTTATTGAGCAAATTCCAACTCTGTTCATGTTGGGTGAGCTTTTGGGTAGCTCCCTCAATCCTGTCCCCACAGTTCTTCCCCTAGTCTGGGATATCATCCAGATGGTCTTGTAAATTGATATCCATGTCAGTCACACGCCGTCAAGCTATATGCCTCATAGCGATCGACATGGCAGACATCCTAGATCAGTGGTTCCCAACCCTGTCCTGGTGGCCCACCAGGCCAATCAGGTTTTCAGGATAGCCCTAATGAATATGCATGGACTATATTTGCATGCCTGTCACTTCCATTATACGCAAATCTCTCTCATGCATATTCATTACGGCTAGCTTGAAAACTCGATTGGCCTGGTGGTCCTCCAGTACAGGGTTGGGAACCACTGCCCTAGATGACATTTCAAATAATAATAATAATAATAATAATTTATTTTTGTATACCGCTATACCAAAAAAGATTCAAAGCAGTTCACAACAAAAATGAATACATACAGTGTAAATAAAATAACAAAATTAAACAATCAAATAATTACTATAAATGAAAAATACATTAGTTAGGAAACCTAAAAAAGTAAAATAGGAACACCGTTAAGATGAAAACCTGTCAAACAGATGTGTCTTAAGTAATTTTCTAAAATCAGAGTCGGAAGAAGCCTCTATCATTAATTTTCCAAGCCATGTATTCAATTTAGCGGCCTGGAATAAAAACATTCTGTCAAAGAATTTCTTATATTAACAGGATTTTACAGAGGGATATTTGAAAAAATTTATCCTACGTGTACTCTCGGTGGAAAGATTCAAGGAAAAATGATAGGTAAGATAGTCTGGTAGCATATCAAAAACTGCTTTAAAACATATACAGGAGAACTTAAACAGGACTCTACTGGCAACCAATGAAGTTTTTGGTAGAAAGGAGTAATGTGCTCCCATTTTTTTTAATCCAAAAATAAGACGAACAGCAGTATTCTGGATCAGTCTTAATTTTTTGAGTATTTTTTTATAAGCCCCTAAGTATACAATATTACAGTAATCTTTTTTTTATTATTTATTTATTTATTTATACAATTTTATAGAATTACCAAGCATAAACATCTTGTACAGAAAATTGCAATTAAGAACCAAATTAACTTAATTTTAAAAAAATTGAAAAACACAGCAAAACATAAAAATGAAAAACACAAAATAAACTCACTTAATCACACACTAGTCCTCAATAACTTAGATCCAAGATTTAAAGAGTAGAGTTAAAATTAATCAAAATATTTGTCAAAGAAAGCCGTATGTCTACTGCAGTACAGAGAGCTAAACTTCATTAGGCGCAGCTATTCCTTTCTCAAAACATTTCATTGAGAGGAAACTTATCAAATGAGAAGGATCTGTACAAATGTACTTCAAAGAACAGTATCTGAATTTGCATGGGTATCTCAAAAAGAAAATACCCCCTATTTGAGTCACTCCGGGTTTCAAAATAAAGAGTTCTCTTCTTCTTTTTTGAGTCTCTCTAGAGACATCAGGAAATATCTGAATATGGTGTCCCAGAAAGTCCTTGGATCTATTTTTGAAGAAAAGTTTTAATATCCAATCCTTGTCTGGAACCAGAGCCACAGACATCAAGAGAGTGGCTGGAACAGCCAATTCTCTATCCGATTGTTCCAATATGGTGGAAATGTCCAATGGTCCTTCCCGAGACTCCCCAACTTTTTCTTTTTCTTTGACTTGGGATTTAACAGGAAGATAATATATCCTTGTAAGAGGAGGTAGAGAGCTTTCAGGAATTTGTAATATTTCCATAAAGTAACACTTCACCATTTCTCGGAGAGAAATTGATAAGATCTTAGGAAAATTTATAATCCTCAAATTGTTAGCTCGACTATTAAAAACAATGAAGAACAAAATGACACTATTAACATGTGTGATTAGATATAACAACTTCTGTATCATTAATTTGTTATGTCAGTCGTATTTACATTGTCTGTTTCCCTTCAACTATTGTAATTTAATATTTTATACTTTGTACATCGCTTAGAATGTTAATAAGCGATTAATCAAATATTTAATAAACTTGGAACTTGGATAAATGGTTTAGCAAAGAGGCCATAACTGTTTCGGTGCTAAAACCAGACCTAAAACCCGATTGGTTGTTATGCAAGATGCTAAACTTGTCTAAATAAGTAATCAATTCGGCATTCACCATCCCCTCCAGTAGCTTAGTAGACAATGGAATACTAGCAATGGGTCTGAAATTTGATATAGTAATTGATGATTCTTTGATATTTTTTTTTAATTGGTGTTCTCACAATTTGGCCCTGTTCCTCTGGGAACTTCCCTATGGATAATTGGAAATTAACCCAAACAAGTAATTTGGTCTTGAAATTAACCGGGGCTGCTTTCATAACATTTGGAGGGCAACTATCGAGTCTGCAGAATGATTTAACATATTTATTATAGAATTTGTTGAATGTTTGCCAATCTAAAGTAGTAAAGTTGGTCCAACTCAAATCTGTTCTAGAAGTGTCCAAATCTTGGATAATAGGGAAATCCCAGTGATGGTAAATAGGGTGAACTAAAGAATGCCTTAATTTTTGTACTTTCGAATTGAAAAAGTCAGCCAGATTATCTGCAGTTACAGTGGATTCTTCTGCGGGATCCGTAAGTGTCTGAATATCATAAAGATCATTGACTAATTTAAAAAGACTACTACTGTTAGTGGATACGTTCCCAATTTTTGGGGCATAGAAATCTTTACGTTTCTCCTTTGTCAAATTTTTGTAAGTTTTCAATTTTTTCCTCCAGATCTCTCTATGCTCTGAGGTTCCTGATTTTAACCATTGTCTTTCTAATTTCCTTAATTCCCTTTTTATCAATAAAAGCTCTGAGTCGAACCAACCATCTAGGTTTCTAGATCTCTTCTTATTTTAACAGGAGCCATTTCATTTAAAATGTAGGTACTAGTACTAATCCATGAATCCATAAATAGAGCAGCGTCTTCATCTTGTTTGGAAATTATATCATAGTGGGATCAAAATTCCACGGGGTTAATCCTGCCTCTACTAGCATGGAATTGCTTATTTCTTTTCTTAGTATCATTGTTAGCAGCATGTGTTGTCTTGGATTGCCAATCAAAAACAAAATTGCAAAGTTTATGGTCAGACCATAAAGAGTCTGTCCAATTCACTTGTTTCCAGTGAATTTTAGGGTTAACCAAATTTTTGGAAGAAAATGTTATCAGATCTAATTGTTGGCCTTTCTGGTGAGTTATTACCGGGGATGATTTAAAATAACGTAGTGAAGATATAAAGGCCCAGAACTTAGTAATTTCTAATTGGTCAACTTGTTCAAGATGTAGGTTAATATCCCCACTTAATAAATTATATGAACCAGTTAAGGAGTTGGTTAGCAAAAATTTTAAAAAAAATCATCTTTTGCTAGAAGATAGTGCAAAAGATAGAATTTCCAAACTAGCAGTGGCTTTGGAATTTAGAACAGTACAATTTAAATTGTCTCTAAAGATTATGGCCAGTCCTCCACCCCCTTCTCCATGCTCTGGCTAACAATAAATTTTTTAAACCCAGGGGGAAGGCATTCTTGAATGATAACATCATTATCTGATAATAGCCAAGTCTCAGTGAATAAAACAATATCAGGATTATTTTCTCTCAACCAGTCATTAATTAACAAAGATTTATTTCTCATAGATCTTACATTTAAATAGAACCCGCAAAGATTTTGATAACCGGAAGAATCTAAATGATTATAATGAGAGTAAACCAGATTTTTTAGAGTTCGTTGTTTTTTAATGTAGGGCCTGTTAGGTCTGCGGGATACTGGTAAGACTGGAATCGGGAAAGGGCCGGATTCCGTATAATCATACAGAACCCGATGCTGAGGTGTTAGAAATCTAGTCTTAAAAACACGGGTGATCAAATAATGTACAGGAATAGGGACAGACTATGAGTGGGCTGCTGAAAAGACTCAAGATGCTCTGGAGGAATATACTGTTCAAATTCTGTCAACTTTTTATTTAAGCGTTTGAAATAGAACATAAGAACATAAGAAACGCCTTCACCGAATCAGACTATTGGTCCATCCAGTCCGGTGATCCACACACGCGGAGGCCAAGCCAGGTGTTCCCCGATGAAGACCTGTTTATCCGTATCCATCAATGTGATTTGCAAGAAGGTGTGCATCCAACTTGCCCTTGAAACCCAGAATGGTTGTTTCTGTCACAACCTCCTCCGGGAGAGCATTCCAAGTGTCCACCACACGCTGCGTGAAACAGAACTTCCTGGTATTTGTCCTGAGCCTGTCGCCTCTCAACTTCAGTCCATGGCCTCTTGTCTGATTCACATTTGACAACTTGAATAACGATGCTTCTCGCTCTATTTTGTCGAATCCTTTTATTATTTTATAAGTCTCTATCCCTCGCAGTCTTCTCTTCTCAAGGGTGAATAAGCCCAGTTTTCTGAGGCGTTCTTTGTAGCTCAAATTTTCCATACCTTCTACTAGCTTTGTAGCTCGCCTCTGCACCCTCTCCAGCAGGGTCACATCCTTTTTTAGGTAGGGAGACCAGTGCTGGACACAGTACTCCAGGTGTGGTCTGACCATTGCTCTGTAAAGCGGCATTATGACGTCCGCCGATCTACTCGTGATTCCCTTCTTTATCATGCCCAACATCCTGTTTGCCTTCTTTGCCGCCGATGTGCACTGTGCCGACGGCTTCAGGGTCATGTCAATCAGTATCCCCAGATCCCTTTCTTGTTCGCTCTTGCCCAATGTCACACCTAACATTTTATATTCATGTTCCTTGTTTTTCCTTCCCAGGTGCATCACTTTGCATTTCTCTATATTAAACTTCATCTGCCACTTTTCCGCCCATTTCTCTAGCTGGTTCTAGAAGGACATGTAGAAGTTGTAATTCAACATTCTACTGGCCAGGATGGAATTCAGAAAAAGGCAGTGTCGAAGTCTGTCCATAGTATGACCCTCTCTACCTGGTGGAGCCAAAGCATAAACCCTGGTACTAGATGATTTTTTTCAGTGTTGATTCAACAAGCAGAAATTGATGTTGAAGTTGCAGCTTGTCAAATCCTGGACAGGAAATGATCCTATATGTAGAATCAAGTTTCCTTGGGGCCGCTACTACAGAAAAAGGAGTCTTCCAGTTGTGAAATAGAGCACCTTTGAGCAGATGATGCAAAGGTAATTTAAGAAGCTCCTTGGGAGGTTTGTCATAATCCAAGGCGTCCAGAAGTTCCGCTCTTGGCTCACTATCCGTCTCAAGCTTAACTGGAAGGTCCCTCCCCAGTTGTCGAATATATTTGTAAAATAGAACTCTTTGGAGGAGGAGACAGATCCGAAGGAATGCCATACGATTCTGGAGCAGGCAACACAGCTTCACTCTCCAAATCAGTATGGTATCTACTGATAATACCTCAGGAGAGTTTTTTCCATGAGTGATGAGCTGATGCCTTGAAGAATATGACCTCAATCGATGAGACCTCAATGAAGATTGCCGGTGAGACAATTCGACTCGATGTCTGGAAGATGAACCTTGATGCCTTGATGAAGAATGGTAATCTCTAGAGCAGTGGTTCCCAACCCTGTCCTGGAGGACCACCAGCCAGTCAGGTTTTCAGGATAGCCCTAATGAGAGAGATTTGCATGTAATGGAGATTTGCATGTAATGGAGGTGGCAGGCATGCAGATCTGCCCCATGTATATTCATGAAAACCTGAATGGCTGGTGGTCCTCCAGGATAGGGTTGGGAACCATTGCTCTTGAGGACAAGCATCGATGATCAATGCTGAGAAGGGGAATGGTGTCAACTGTGAGAACAATGATTCGATGAAGAACTGGAGCTGATACCATGAAGGCCCACTGTGCTTTGCTCAGGCTGAACTGGTACCGGAGGAGTGGATGTCAGTAATGGTGTAACATGCAATTTAAACATGTCATCAATCTCCCTCCTGAAGTATTCTTCAGCTGTTCCTTAAACTTTTGCACTGGTACGCGAGGCTCAGAAGTCTGTACTGTTGGTGCAGCAGCGGGTCTAGGGGTGGGTGACCTCGTAAAGGTATCATGCCCAGTAGGAGACACCTGTGGGGAAGTAGAATGTCGACGCCACATCTGAGGCTACATTGATGGAGATGATGATGCCAAAGCCTGTGACATCGACTGGGAAGAGGATGGTTTCTTAGCTGACTTTGATGCTGGTACCGGTACATTGGAATGCTTCGACGATTCCATTAACATCCCAAAAAGCTTTTTCTGCTGTAACCGACACACTTTAAGGGATCGCTTTTGCAGGGGAGAACAGCAGAGGCAAGAATCTACCCGATGTTCAGGGACCAAGCAACGTAAACACCAGCTTTGTGGGTCAGTGGTAGAAATTGGGCGTTGGCACCGACAGCACTTTTTGAAGACATTGATGCAAAAACACTGTCTGCCAAATTAAACTCAATGATGAGAATTGCGGGGAACAAAATAAACCAAAAATAAAATTTAAGAATCAGTGTCCCTCACAAAGGCAGAGCCTGGGTGAAGGGTAACGAGAACCTATCTCTCCCCCCCCCCCCCCCGCAAACTTAGAAAAATTCAAATTTAAAATTGTGGCAAAGACATAGCGAGTTAATGGGCACGAATTCAAACAAAGTTCAAAATGCACTTCTTCACTCTGCAAAGAATGAAGAACTGAGGTACCGCGAGTTGGGTGGGAAGGCACTCGTGCACGCAGGGTGTGGGCAGTCGTGAAGTTTCTTAAAACTTGAAGTGATAATTCACTTTCAGACTGTCTGTACCGGGCTCCGTGGATGATGTCACCCATGAGAATATGTTGCCTGCTTCTCCTGGGATAAGCATCTGATCCCCTATTCTCTCACAAAATATTCTATGACTCCACCTGAAAGGCGATCTTCTCAGTCACTGCACCTACACTCTGGAATGCCCTTCCCCTACACATCATACTAGTTTCAAGTTTCTTTATTTTTGATATACTGTTTATCAAATAAGTATCTAAATGGTTTACAATAAAATGGAGTTTAAAAGAAAAGAAATAAAATGAAAGATATAACTTATCTAGAATTAAAAAAATAAATAAAAAGGGAGTTTGAACAGACCAACGTACATGAAACAAAAGGGAAGAGGTAAGGGTAAGTTAGTAAATACATCGAGATAAAAATAAAAGGGAGGGAAAATACATTATGATAGGTTTTCGCTTCAAAAGAAATGTTTTTGTTTTTCCAAAATACTTCAAAAATCTACATAAAAATGATTGAAAGAGCTAAGGATAGAGATTTTAGGTATCTTTGAAAAGAAAAGTCTTATATTTAGATTTGAGTTTTTCTAGAGTTTTCTTTTAAAAAAAAAAAAAATTTTCTTTATTGAATTTCAATTATTATATGATCACAAACATCATTCCATATAAGCAATAACATTCAAATCTTTACAAGCAATAATTTCAAACAAAGTAAAATATTTTTCATTGCTCTATTGTAGTGGTCTCAAACTCAAACCCATTGCAGGGCCACATTTTGGATTTGTAGGTACTTGGAGGGCCTCATAAAAAATAGTTAATGTCTTATTAAAGAAATGACAATTTTGCACGAGGTAAAACTCTTTATAGTTTAAAAATCTTTCCTTTTGGCTAAGTCTTAATAATAATATTGTAATTTATAGCTAAAGAGACATGATCAAGAAACTGTTTTATTTTACTTTTGTGATTATGATAAGCATACCGAGGGACTCAAAATAGTACCTGGTGGGTCGCATGCGGCCCCCAGGCCACGAGTTTGAGGTCACTGCTCTACTGCTAGTCCACAATATGTAGGAGAAATAGCTTTAATAAATTGGATTAATCCAAATCAAAACAAAACATCATAAGAAAACTAACTGGCACACCTGATAACTAACCTAGTTCTAAACTCAGGAACCTTCCTCCTGAAAATTAGCAGGGGTACTTGCAGCAATCACATCTTTACCCATAATAAATCTTGAAAGCTGTGAAGACTCAAAGAAAACATACTTAGCTCCTTGAAACTTAACACAACATTTACAAGGAAATCTAAGTACAAAAGTACCCCCCCAATTTTAAGACCTAAGGCCTTAAAAGCAGAAATTGTTTCCTCTTTTTTGCGGTAACTCTGGAAACATCTGAATACATTCTAACCTTCTGATCCAAAAATTATTTATATTTATAGAAAACTTTCAAAGCCAGTCTCGATCAGAGTCCAGTGCTAATTGAACAAAGAGTGTAGCTACTATCATCTGCTCTGTCTCTGAACTTTCCAAGATATTTGTTAAATTCAAAATGTCCAAAGCTGGAGCCTGTTGGTCTTCAGGTATTTTCCTCTTCCCCTCAGGGAGATAGTAAACTTTTAAAACTGGAGGATAAGCATTTTGAGGAATCTTCAAGTTTTCAGAAAGGTACCATTTAAACATATCAAGAGCTGTTATTAATTTTGGAAAATTAATTAATCTTAAAGTTATTTCTTCTTGATACGTTCTCCAACATTTCTAATTTAAAGCTAATATTCTCATTTTCTTTCATCAGTAATTGATTTTGTATCCCCACAGTTTGTACTTTTTGTTTTTGTTCCACCACATCTGTTTCAATTTTTTTCCATGCTGCTGAATATTCAATGATTCTGAGAGTATTCCAGAGCAGTAAGTGGTTAAATTTTTCATCTGAGTTCACAACGAGGATTGCAATTCAAAAATTGCTTCCCAGAGTTCAGGTCTATAACTTGGGGTTTCAAGGGCACAATCGCAAAATTTACCACGGAAACTTTAGAGTTGACAATACCTGCTGAGGACATTACTGAAGATAAGTTCTGCTGTTCCTCCACCAAATCCAGGAGTTCATGAGGTGAAAGTTGTATTTTGAAAGCAGCTGAAGCCCCTTGTGAAGCAAGCTCTTCACCTTCTTTGCTGCCTATTGACATCGCCACCTCTTCTCTCACGTGCTGTGCTAAACGCTAAGGATGGGAGTGTGGCTGTACCGGCGTTCTCTGCTCCTCTGGAGAGAGCCTGACCGCCTCAACGGAAGCTTGAGAGTCCTCCGACCAACTCTCGCCTTGAGCTGAGGGCTTTTTCTCATCTGGCTCTCCTCTAGGTTGTCTCTCAATAAAGGCTTCCATTGGACCTGATTGAGAAGGTACTTACCCGGGTTCAGAAGGGAAAACCTGGGTGTTTGACTTCTGTTGGACCATTGAAATTAGGAAAAGGTTCAGCAGCGTTCCACCGAGATCAATCAGGGCGCCATCTTAGCTAGGCTCCTCCCCAGTCTGTCTAGAGAGTTTTCTAAATGGAGATCCAATGGGAGGGCATTCCACAGAGAATTAGAAACCGCTGGAAAAATTCCAATCTAAAGTTAAAACACTTTAAAGATGCCTACGACATTTGAGACCCCCTCCCTTTCCCTACCAAGGATCTCAACACAGCAAAAAGAACAAAAACACTTCTTTAGAAGTATCGCCTTCCTCCTGTGCTTTTCCCTGCTCACTCTCCCCCCTTTATTTAATCTCAATGTATTTTTATATGCCTTCTTGTCCTTTCCTGCTAGTCTTGTTCATTCTTGTTAATCTTGAAACCCCCTTTTTTTCTTTATTACATTTTTAACATTTTAAGTTGTAAAGTTATTATTATTATTTTAAACAATTTTCATTGTAAACCGTTTAGCTATTACTTGATAGACAGTATATCAAATAATAAAAACACTTGGAAACTTGGATATAAATTATTCTTTAGAGCAGGGGTGGGCAACTCCTGTTCTCGAGGGCCGGAATCCAGTTGGGTTTTCAGGATTTCCCCAATGAATATGCATGAGATCTATTTGCATGCACTGCTTTCAATGCATATTCATTGGGAAAATCCTGAAAACACGACTGGATTCCAGCCCTCAAGGACCAGAGTTGTCCACTCCTGCTCTAGAGCCACAAAAAGGCAGACCAGAGCCTCAGGCAGAAAAGCAGCTGTGGAGTGAACATGTTTCTGAAGCTGTAGAACAGTGGATGGAGGCTGACCAAGATTCAGTAAGTGAAGACTCAAATTGATAGTCCAGACTTGAAGGAAATGAAGATAGCTCTTGGGTTATTATTTTCTTTTTTCTCTCTCAATCCGTACCATGGGAGGGTAGTAGCCATGTTCTGAATGTATATGTGCTACTGAGTGTGGGATATATACAAAGTGACATAGCAAATGATGGCAGATGAAGATCTGTGTGATCCATTCAGTCTGCCCAATAGTCTCATACTCATCATCTAGTAATTATTCATTTTACTTGCTAAGTTCCTCTATAAGATGTCCTCTCCACTTCCCACAATAAGCAAGGCCTATGCTCAGATGATATGAATGTGGTATAAAATATGTATACTTGCTCCTGATGCATATTGTCTTATACAGCAGTGGTTCCCCAACCTTTTTGACACCAAGGACCAGTTTTATAGAAGCAAATTTTTCCAGGGACTGGTAAAGGGGGAGGCGGGATTCAGGGTGGGTTCGTAGGGCAGTTTATATATTAAGTTATAATACATTATTAAGTTATAATATAAATTATACAACTTACCATAATTCAGAATCAGTGGGAGCCCTGAGCTTATTTTCCTGCAACCAGATGAAAGGCAGTGACCCGTGAAGTGTGTTGCTTATGTTGGGTTTACTCTGTAATCTCGTTTTGGTAGCTGTCACTGCAGAAAATGTTGCCTCACAAAGACAGGATGTTGGAAATGGAAGCAGACTCTCCAGGGCTTTTGTGGCTACATCAGGATATTTCGCCTTTACTTTAATCCAAAACATATGGAGATTTGAAATTGTCTCAAACATCATTTGCAACCTCAAGCAGTTGATCCTCTTCAAGCATAGACAAAGTTGATTCAAAGTTGACAAAGCTTATTCACAAATGGGTCACAGATCCATTCCTTCCCATTTCGGGGGTCTTTTGTGGTTGGGAAATAATTCTCAAACTTTATTGAAAGCTGAGATAGGGGATCATACACCAGCTGGGAGAAAGAAGGCCCTGGCTTGGTATCTTTAACAACCTCTAACGTTTGAAACATGTCAAAAATCCCAATGTTCACTCGTTGGCTCCATAAATCAAGTTTGGCTTTGAATGCAGCCACTTTATCTGCCAACTTGAACACAGTGGTCATTCTTCCCATAAGTGACAGATTAAGTTCGTTGAGCAAGCTGAATATGTCACACAATAGGCAAGTTTTGTGATCCATTCTGCATCACTAAAATGTGCTGCCAGTTTTTCTGAAAAAAATCTCTGGAGCGGCTCCCGTAACTCAAAACTTTAGGCAGTGATCTATCTTTAGAAAGCCATCTCACTTCTGTGTATAAGAGAAGACATGTGTACTCTGCATCCATCTAATCACAGAGCTGTGTGAACAGACGTAAATTTAGGGCATGTATTTTAATGTGGTTGATCATTTTAATCACATCCTGCAAAACGTTAAGTTCAGGTGACATTTTTTGGCTAGTCAGCATTTCTCTATGAATTACATAAGAACATAAGAACATAAGAAGTTGCCTCCGCTGAGGCAGACCAGAGGTCCATCTCGCCCAGCGGTCCGCTCCCGCGGCGGCCCATCAGGCCCTTTTGCCTGAGCAGTGGTCCCTGACTAGCTTTATAACCTATCTCTACTCCTATTTCTGTAATTTACCTCTACTCCTATCCCTATAACCCATCTCTACACTTATCTATACCCCTCAATCCCTTTGTCCTCTAGGAACCTATCCAAGCCTTCCTTGAAGCCCTGTACAGTGCTCCTATCTACCACAGCCTCTGGAAGCACATTCCATGTATCCACCACCCTCTGGGTGAAAAAGAATTTCCTAGCGTTTGTTCTAAACCTGTCCCCTTTCAATTTCTCCGAGTGCCCCCTTGTACTTGTGGTCCCCTTTAGTTTAGTTTACATTTAGAAGCAACCTCCTTGACTCAAGTAGTGAAACCAGAAAGCCGTCCAGTCATGGCAGCCGCTCCATCTGTGCATATACCAACACAAAGTGACCAATATATACCAACACAAAGTGACCAATTCAGTTTTCCTGACATGTAATAATTCAAAGACTTGAATAGCTCTGCAGCTGTGGTGTTGGTTGGCAACAAAAGTGCACATAACATATCCTCATGCACATCCTCCTGAAAAATATATCGAAGAAAAATAAGCATTGTTGCCTTGTTAGCAATATCAGTAGACTCATCAGCCTGGAATGCGTACCATGGTGACATATTATCCTCTCTAACAATTGTGCCTCAATATCCTCCTGCTATTTCATCAGTTCATCTGGTTACGGTGCTAGCTGAAAGAGGAACACCGGCAGGATCAACTCTTCACCAATTATAAAGGGCTTCTTAGCTTTGTCAATGCGGTCAGCCTCCAAGAATGATGCTTTCAGTGCAGACACATTTACTGAACTGGTGGCCTTCAAAAATTGTTTCTGCTCTTCAAATTCATGTTTTTTTTCTTTTGAAAAACTTCAAAGTCTATTCTTTTAATGCAGGATGCTTGGTCTCCATTTGGCAAAGCAGTTTTGAGGGCTTCATTGGATAGTCACTCACCACATATTATAAAAGCGGGCATGGAGAATGAAAATCACCTGTTGCAATGAACTCGTAATTTAAATAGAACTCTTGGTATTTTCTCTTAAATGCAGCTCTTTTTGTTGGCAGTCTTAGAGTCTTCTGCTGTCTCATCATCATTGGGTCTTTCTCCCATTTCAAAGAAGCTTTTCAGTGATGTTTGTTTCTTACTCATTTTTGCTAAGGTGCAAAAATGTGTTTAAAATTGTCACTGCCAAAACTCTGCTCTTGTGCCTTTAAGCACTCCCCCCTCAGAGCTCCAGATCGTAGAAGTCCATCCAGTATTGGCCAGATTACCCCAGTGCTGGAGTCGCCATCAAAGCTAACTCCAGCCTGTCCTGATCTGGCTTGCCATATAAGGGACAAAGACTGTAGAAGTCCATCTGGCATCAGCTTCATTTCTCTACTGCTGAGACTACATTTAAGTACCATTCCTGCACATCATAAATGAAGTTATATTTGTTGATCTGATAATCTTTTGAGTTTTGTGTTGATACTAGGGATCCTTTGTGTCTATTCCACATATTTTTGAACTCAGTCACTGTTTTTGTCTCCACCACCTCTGCAGGGAGGGTATTCCAGTCATCCACCACCCTCTTGTGAAAAAGTATTTCCTGGCATTACTCCTAAGTCTACCACCCCAAAACCTCATATTATGTCATAAGAACATAAGAATTGCCGCTGCTGGGTCAGACCAGTGGTCCATCATGCCCAGCAGTCCACTTACAAGGCGGCCCATAGGTCATAAACCATTACCCTGAGTCTAGCTTTACCTGCGTACGTTCTGGTTCAGCAGGAACTTGTCTAACTTTGTCTTGAATTTCTGGAGGGTGTTTTCCCCTATAACAGCCTCCAGAAGAGCGTTCCAGTTTTCTACCACTCTCTGGGTGAAGAAGAACTTCCTTACGTTTGTACGGAATCTATCCCCTTTTAACTTTAGAGAGTGCCCTCTCGTTCTCTCTACCTTGGAGAGAGTGAACAACCTGTTTTTATCTACTAACTCTATTCCCTTCATTATCTTGAATGTTTTGATCATGTTCCCTCTCAGTCTCCTCTTTTCAAGGCAGAAGAGGCCCAGTTTCTCTAATCTCTCACTGTACGGCAACTCCTCCAGTCCCTTAACCATTTTAGTTGCTCTTCTCTGGATCCTTTTGAGTAGTACTGTGTCTTTCATCATGTATGGTGACCAGTGCTGGACGCAGTACTCCAGGTGAGGGCGCACCATGGCTTGGTACAGCGGCATGATAACTTTCTCCGATCTGTTTGTGATCCCTTTCTTTATCATTCCTAGCATTCTGTTTGCCCTTTTCGCCACCGCCGCACATTGCGTGGATAGCTTCATCGACTCCCGTTCCAGCCTTGTTCCAGTTAGGAGCCCTAGAAATCGACCATTGAAACTGGTTAGAGCTGACCAGTATGTCCCTGCAGGGCAGGAACAGGACCAGAAAACTCAGGCTGAGTTCAGGCAGGACATAGAACAAAGCCCTGGAGAAAACGGTTTGGTCCCTTTAAATCCTCCATGTTTGAAACTGCTGACCGAACAGGTTAGAAGGCAGCCTCAGCTGCAGAAAGCCCTTTCCCCGCGTAGGGCATGGCGTGGCACAGCAGCTCTTGAGCATTTAGAGAGCTGGCTGTCTCTGAGGAGAGGGCAGTCTAAGGAAGCTCTCATGCTGAAAGAGCCTCCAGACGTGGAAATGCTGAACCCAGAGACAGAGGAAGCAGCCCAGTAAGCTAACTGGATTGTGAACTTGTTTTTGAAAAGTTTTCTTTTTCTGGACTTTTTGGGTTTTGGCTGTTTGGCTGCTGGGACAATAATTTACCTGATATTATGTTTTGAAGGAAGTCACTGCTGAAAAAGTGAATTTTCTGTGTATGCTAGAAGAAGGAAGTATGCTAGTAATTTATTCTGCTTGTGTGGAAGGTTTTTTTTGAACCAAGATGGCTGCTGCAAGCTGAGGCTTGGCTACAGTGAAGCACCAGTAGCAGTGTCCTTCTTAAGTTGCAAAACCCTGAAGGTTGGGGCAGGATCTGCCCAACTTCTATGAGGAGGGATTTGAGGGTTAATTTTGCTCTTTGTCCTGACAAGGAGCCACTTTGGAAAATCCGCCAACCTTCTGCTCTTGAACTCTGAGAAGGTAAGATCCATAACATTGCAATGTGATGAGATTGTTTTTCTGTTTGCATTGAAGCAGTGGTGTACCTATGGGAGTGCGGGGGGGGGGGGGCAGTCCGCCCCACGTGCATGGGCCCAAGGGGGTGCACAGCTGGTCTGCCACCGGGGAAAGGCTGCCATTGCAATCATCTGAAAGAAGCCGGCGCCAGTTCTCCCTCCCTCCGAATTCGCCCTGCTTCTTTTCCCGTGGGCCGACCAACTATAGCCGTTTGACGTCAATTCTGACATCAGAGAGGACGTTCTGGGCCAGCCAATCGCTGCCTGGCTGGCCCGGAACGTCCTCTCCGACGTTAGAATTAACGTCGGACAGCCAGAGTTGGTCGGCCCGCGGGAAACGAAGCAGGGCGATTTTGGCGTCGGCCTGTTTCCGATGGCCAGTGGCAGCCTTTCCCTGGTGGTGGTGGCAGCATGGTGCTGGTGGCGGCGGTGGCATGGGGGAGGGCAGGGAGAAAGAAAGAAAGTGGGGGGAGACAGGGAGCCAGAAAGAAAGAAAGGGGGGACAGGGATCCAGAAAAAAAGGGGGCAGGGTGAAAGAAAGAAAAAAAATGGGGCATGGGGAGAGAGAGAGAAAGACAGACATAGAGAAAGAAAGGGGGCATGGAGAGAGAAAGAAAGAAGGGGCAGGATGAAAGAAATAAAGAAATGGGGCACGGAGAGAGAAAGACAGACATAGAGAAAGAAAGGGGGCATGGAGAGAGAAAGAAAGAAGGGGGCAGGATGAAAGAAAGAAAAAGATGGGGGAGGGAATGAGGTCTGGAGGAGAGGAAGCATACAGGAGGCTGAAAGAAGGGAAGAAATATTGGATGCACAGTCAGAAGAATAAAGTGCAACCAGAGACTGATGAAATTACCAAACAAAGGTAGGAAAAATTATTTTATTTTCAATTTAGTGATCAAAATGTGTCCGTTTTGAGAATTTATATATGCTGTCTATATTTTGCACTATGGGCCCCTTTTACTAAACTGCAATAGCAGTTTTTAGCGCAGGTTTAGTAAAAAGGGAGGGAGTATATTTGTCTATTTTTGTATAGTTGTTACTGAGGTGACATTGCATAAAGTCATCTGCCTTGACCTCTTTGAAAACCCATGCAATATAAATGATAATTAACATTTTCTCTGCGTACAGTATGCTTTGTGTTTTTAAAATTTTATTGTTGGTAGATCATTTTGACTTGGCCACCAATGTAAGGGGGGGAGGGAGGGGAGCTGCTGAAAGACATCTAGTAATCCTTGCAGGCTTGACTGTGCAGGGAATTATTTTTGTAAAATCATGTTTTGTTATGTGACTAGCATTATTTAGACTTTAATTTCTATGAATGAATAGAATGAAAATGATATAAAATTACTTGCTTGTTTTTATGTGCGTGCGCTGAAGGAAAGTGGAGAGAGAGTGGGCTGAGGACGCTGAAGGGAAATGGGGAACAGAGAGTGGGGAAAAGACGCTGATTTATAAATTGACAATTGTACAGAATATTGTTTCTTTTTATACTTTAATATAATAAGTTCAATATAAAACAATTCAAGCCTTGTGTGGATGGAATCAGGTGGTTTGCGGGGATGGGGACCGAGCTTACAGGGATTAGTCCAATAAAATGGTATTTTCATATTTCTCATTATTTGTTTTATTTTTATTTGTTAATTTGTAAAGTGGTGATTGTTATGTATCAGTTTTTTCAAATTTACATCTACTGTCTTTATATTTTGCACAGTATTAGAGGACATGTATTACTGTTTTTGTGGTGTTGCATTGTATGCAGAGTCTGGTTTCTTGGCAGTTCAGTTTAACTTTTGTCTACATATTTCTATTTTTAGTTTGTGATTATTCCATATTGGGCAAGGGTGTATCTGTCTGTGTGTATGAAAGGGACATGACTTTCTGATAGCATCGACTGTACAGGATCAATTGACTGTGCAGGATCTGGTTTGTTTAGTTTTACAATGTATGTGTTGGTGTTCTAGTGCTCACTGCAGTGTTTAAGATGCTGCCTTTTCCTAGGTACACTCTTGTGCGATATGTAGATTGTTACTAAAAATCAAATTTTTCATATAGATGGGGGGTGTCAAAAAATGATGGACCACGGGTGTCACGTATGCTAGGTACGCCACTGCATTGAAGAGCTTCAGCATTGCAGAGAGAAAGTTTTTGTGTTTGGCCCAAAGACTATTTGTGACTGAACTTGTGCTTTATTCTATTGAGGCCAGTGTTTATTAGGACTTACCTGGGACATAAGCTGAATGCTTAGAAATTAACCAGACCAGGCTGGTGGGTACTGTATTATTGTTTTGTTTCGCTCATGATTGCTGTTATTTTTGAATTCTTTTTCCACATTTTGTGTTGCCAAGTTTTGATGAGAAATACATTACATTAGTGACTTCTATTCCGCCTATACCTTGCAGTTCAAGGCGGATTACAAAAGAGCTGACTGGACATTTCCAGTAACGTTACAATTGTTTTTTTGGTTATAAAAGAGGTAAGATAGCTGGATAATTTCCAGGAGAACTTGTAAATTGGATAGTAAAAATGACTGGACATTTCTAGGTAATATTACAAATAGGTTACAAATAAGATTACATTACATTTTAGGGATCTGTATTCTTGGTTGGTATTTTGAGGAGGAAAAGATTGCCAAAGTGGAGGCTTTGGGAGGGAAATTTACCAGGGAGGAGAGGGAAGAGGGGGAGGGTTAAGGTATCTGGATAAATTTTTTGAATAGCAGGGTTTTGATTTCTTTTCAAAATGTTTTGAGATCTCCCATTGCTGTCAGCAGATTGGAGATGGAGTGATCAAGTTTCGCTGCTTGCGTTGCAAGAAGGTTGTCAAACATCTTCTTGCACTGAGTGCCTTTGAGCAAAGGGTAGGCAAATTAGGTCAGGGTTCTTCTTTGTCTTCTGGTGATTTCATTACTTTGACTACTTACCAGTGTGGTGCCATTCTGACTTTTATCCACATGGTAAGCTCTCCACCACAGGTACTTCCTCCCTCTTGGGGAAGCACGCCAGGGCTAGCTAGTAATTGTGTGCTGGTCCCTGCCTTGCCCTAAGGATAGCCACAGTACAGTTCGTACTGCATCTATCCCCTTTCAATTTTAGAGTGCCCTCTCGTTCTCCCTACCATGGAGAGGGTGAACAACCTGTCCTTATCTACTAAGTCTATTCCATTCAGTACCTTGAATGTTTCGATCATGTCGCCTCTCAATCTTCTCTGTTCGAGGAAGAAGAGGTCCAGTTTCTCTAATCTTTCGCTGTACAGAAACTCCTCCAACCCTTTAACCATCTTAGTCGCTCTTCTCTGGACCCTTTCGAGTAGTACTGTGTCCTTCTTCATGTATGGCAACCAGTGCTAGATGCAGTACTCCAGGTGAGGGTGCACCATAGCCCGGTACAGCGGCATGATAACCTTCTCCATCTATTCGTGATCCCCTTCTTTATCATTCCTACAATTCTGTTCGCCCTTTTTACCGGCACCGCACATTGCGTGGATGGCTTCATCAATTTGTCGATCAGAACTCCCAAGTCTCTTTCCTGGGAGGTCTCTCCAAGTACCGCCCCAGACATCCTGTATTTGTGCATGAGAATTTTGTTACCTACATGCATCACTTTACATTTATGCACATTGAACCTCATCCTGTCAGCTTTTCGTCTTCATTTCCAGCATATAGCCTGATGGGTTCCGGTATGCTGTGTACATCTTCTTTGGAAGATGATCCAGCATATTTCTTAACCAACTTAGACTGGGTAGCACGGCTAACAGGCTGACCAGGAAACACCTGGACTGCTTATTTAGGAAACTTGTTGGCCAGCAGCAGCCAAACAGCATTCCAGGACATCAACTCTACAGGTTTAGCCCCCTATGCCAAGGGAAAGAGGTGATATTAATCCAAATGGGGAGCACGGTGGAAGTAGAGGTTCAGGAAAGCCTGCTTACAGGGGAAGGAGAACCTTCAAAGTTTCTTTTTTAGATTCAAAGAGCTCAGGTGGAGATGGCTTCAGCCCGAGGAGAAGACCGGACTGAAAGTGGCCCCAAACAAAAAGCCCCAGACATGGTTCAATGGACGACTGAGCAGGAAAGGGCATTTTGAAAGCTACAAACCACCCTCTGCGCTAACCCGTACTCATCAATCCAGACTTCACCCATAAGTTTATTGTCCATAAGGATGCCTCTGACGTCGGTCTGAGAGCAGTACTCTCGCAAGAGAGCGCTGGGGAAGAATATCCCATTGCCTTCATCAGTAGGAAGCTCTTCCCCTGCGAAAGGAATTATGCGACAATCGAAAAGGAAGCTCTAACTGTCAAGTAGGCCTTGGAAACGTTGCAGTATTACCTACTGGGGCAATGCTTCCAGTTGATCAAGGACAGCTCAGAAAGGAAAACAACTTCAGGAGTGGGGGGAGGAAAGTGTCAAGGAGGAGAGTTTAAAAGGAAGAGCCAGGATCAGAACTGGGGGTCCCAGAGTGAAGGAAGGACATGGAAGATCAGGAGAGAACTGTAACTTAGTCCCAATTGAGGTAGGGACCCACTGAATTGAAGTTTTGTTGTTTACACAGGAATAAGTAAAAAGGCTGCATCTTAAAACTCTCTCAGAGGTGGGGGTTGCATGAACTGTGCTCCTGGCTGGACGTGAAAGACCATCACCCATAACTCTGGACTGACTAAACTGAGAGGGGCAGTGTATTTTGGGAAAGCAGCTGGTTTCTGTGATGGGAGATCTATGAGGAAAACAGACCCCGTAATGCTGTGTAAATAAAAGCTTATTCTCCTACCTTCCCAGACTGCTTGTTAGCATTTGACCGGGCTATGGCTGTTACATACACCTCGTAGGACACTAAGATCTGCTGATCATAACAAATTAGTCATCTCTTCCTATCAAGAAGTTATCTATGATCACATCCATGAATCCTCTTTTTCTGTACATGGTCGTCTACCCTCAGGAACAAACTGCCGGTCACTTTATGCCTTCACCCCTCTCTTGAAAGATTCAAATCAGATCTGAATACTTTTCTTCTTTTAAGATGTTCAAAACAAACATAGCTTGCCTACTCTATTTCTCTCCCCTCCCCCCACACTTTTCTTTAAATATTGTAGTTCCTCCCTCCTCCCTTCACAATCATTGTCTTTTTCTCATCAACTCTCCATATTTTGATTTTAATTGTAAGCCACCTAGAAGGTTTCCCAAAATAGATGTAATAGAAAATTCTAATAATTTTGGAAACTTGGAAACTCTAGACATCAGCGATGATGTTCTTCATGCCTAATCATAAAGTGGCCATGTCCACTTCAAAAATCGCTTAATACTGACAAACTGTATCCAAAACACAAGTGCCTCCACCTCCTGTTTTGTTCATTTTTTTAGATTTTTTATACAAGGATTTTGTCATTACTTGTTTCACTATTGAAATTATTATGTATTGTACATATCTAATGTGAAAGAACTTTTACTTAGCTTTTTTGCATAACGTAGCAAAACAATCCCCAAACTTCCCTATATAGAAAAAAGACAGACCGTAATAGTTTGTTATGGTTTCACAGTTTTCACCCTGAGAGCTTGAAAAGAAGCTTGCCCATAAGTCAGTTTTTGAGGCTACGTAGGATTTGTCATTCCTTAGATGACTTTCGTCGTCAAGCTAAACAGATGAAAATGAGATTCTATCATCGGGGCTATCCTTATGATGTAGTCAAAAGGGCGTATAAAAGAGCTAAAAATGCCCATAGAAACATAGAAAGATGACGGCAGAAAAGGGCTATAGCCCATCAAGTCTGCCCACTCTACTGACCCACCCCATTAAGTCTGAGTACTAATGACCTAGTTCCTTAACTCGACCCTCGTAAGGATCCTACTAGGGCATCCCATTTATTCTTAAAGTCAATAACGCTGGTGGCCTTGATCACCTGCTCTGGAAGCTTGTTCCAGTGATCTACAACCCTTTCTGTGAAGAAATACTTCCTTATGTCACTATCGAATTTCCCTCCTCTGAGTTTGAATGGATGCCCCCTTGTGACCGAGGGTCCCCTGAGAAAGAAGATGTCTTCTTCCACCTCGACACGTCCCGTGATGTATTTAAATGTCTCAATCATGTCCCCCCTCTCCCTGCGCTCTTCTAGAGTGTAGAGCTGCAATTTGTTTAGTCTTTCTTCGTACGAGAGACCCTTGAGCCCCGAGATCATCCTAGTGGCCATCCGCTGAACCGACTCAACTCTAAGCACGTCTTTACGGTAATGTGGCCTCCAGAATTGCACACAGTACTCCAGATGAGGTCTCACCATGGTTCTGTACAGTGGCATTATGACTTCAGATTTGCGGCTAACGAAGCTTCTATTGATACATCCCATAAGTTGCCTTGCTTTGGATGAGGCCTTCTCTACTTGTTTGGCGGCCTTCATGTCTGCACTGATGATTATTCCCAAGTCTCTTTCTTCTGAAGTCCTAGCTAGTGTTTCTCCATTTAAGGTGTAAGGTTTGCATGGATTTCTGCTACCGAGATGCATAACCTTACATTTCTTAGCGTTGAAGCCCAGCTGCCATGTCGAGGACCAGTTTTCCAACGTAAGCAGATCCTGCGTCATACTATCCTGCAGATTGCTTTCACTTACTATATTACAAAGTTTGGCGTCATCAGCGAATAGAGTTACTTTACCCTGAAGCCATTGGGTCAAGTCTCTTATGAATATGTTAAAAAGGAGTGGACCCAGGACCGAGCCCTGTGGCACTCCGCTGGTCACCTCCGATGTCTCAGAGAGGGTGCCGTTGACCACCACCCTCTGACGTCTTCCACTCAGCCAATCTTTGACCCATGCAATTAGTGTCTCACCTAACCCCATTGATTTCATCTTGTTTAATAGTCTACGGTGTGGGACGCTGTCGAAAGCTTTACTGAAATCTAAGTACACTATGTCCAGAGACTCTCCCGAGTCCAGCTTTCCTGTTACCCAATCAAAGAAGCTGATAAGATTGGATTGGCATGACCTACCCCTAGTGAATCCATGTTGACTAGGATCCCTTAGATTCCCCTCATCCAAAATAGTGTCTAATTTACATTTAAGTAGTGTTTCCATGAGTTTACACACTATTGATGTGAGACTCACTGGTCTGTAATTTGCAGCCTCCGCTCTGCAACCCTTTTTGTGCAGAGGAACGACGTTAGCTGTTTTCCAGTCCAGGGGGACTCTCCCTGTACTTAGGGAGAGATTGAAGAGCATGGTTAATGGTTCCGCCAGGACATCGCACAGCTCCCTGAGTACTCGTGGGTGCAATTTGTCTGGTCCCATGGCTTTGCTTACCTTGAGTCTTGACTGTTCGCTGTAAACATCAGCTGGTGAGAACCCAAAATTCTGAAATGGGTCTTCCTTGCTTGGCTTTGCTTCCAGCTGTGGCCCGTGTCCAGGTGCCTCGCAGGTAAAGACTGAGCAGAAGTAATCGTTCAGTAGTTTGGCTTTTTCGGAATCTGTGTCCACATAAATCCCATCTGCTGTTCTAAGACGTACTATCCCATTTGTGTTCTTCTGCCTGTCACTAATATACCTGAAGAAGGATTTGTCCCCTTTCTTAATGTTCTTTGCTAGAGTTTCTTCCACTCGAAGTTTGGCCTCCCTGACTGCTGTTTTGACCACTGCAGACCTTGTCTTGTATTCAATTTTAGCTTCTTTCTCCCCGGTGCGTTTGTATGAAAGAAATGCTCTTTTCTTGTCCTTGACTAGGTGTGAGATCTCATCAGTGAACCAACGGGGTTTCTTCTTTCTTTGTTGTTTATTTACCGATTTTATGTAGCGGATAGTTGCTTCGTGTAGTGTCCTTTTCAGTGTTGACCACATAGCTTCCACATCATCCGTTGTTTCTTGAGCCTGTAGCGTCTGATGGACGAAATCACCTATGCTTGCGAAGTCAGTGCCCCGGAAATTGAGTACCTTCGTTTTTGTTCGTGATCTAGGGAAGCCCTTTCTAAGGTTGAACCATACCATGTTATGGTCACTGTTTGCCAGCGTTTCTCCCACCAAGACTCCGTGACGCTTTCCCCGTTTGTAAGTATCAGGTCCAGGATGGCCTGGGCCCTAGTGGGCTCTAGTACCATTTGTTTGAGCTGTACTCCCTTCATGGATGTTAATATCCTCTTGCTACTACAAGTTGTTGCTGAGAATGTGTTCCAGTCTACATCAGGCATGTTGAAGTCCCCTAACAGGACAACGTCCCCCCGTAAGGTGATATTCTCAATGTCTTCAATTAATTCTTTGTCTTTGTCCTCCGATTGTCTTGGAGGTCTGTATACCACACCGAGGTATAGGCATTTCTCTCCGCCTCTGGCCAGGTTTACCCAGATGGATTCCCCAGTGTACTTGACATCTGTGATCCTAGTTGTCTTGATGTTCTCTTTGATGTAAAGTGCTACCCCACCTCCCAACTTACCCTCTCTATCTAGAGATTGGCTTCTGTATGAGGGGGAGAGAGGTGTACAGTCCCAGGATACAGTGGCCTTTGTGCAGGAGTTTTCCTCCCTAGCCCACAGTGTATCTAATATAGTAAAAAAACATTGGCATATTCCTAAGTTGTTAATCCCTGACCTGGATGCAGCACCGTTGTGTTCGTATCACAGGAGAAGAAACCTGGGGGAGATGTTGAATCATTATAAATTACAAGAGAGAGCCCCCCTGACTAGTGGGAATCATCTCCCTTGTGGTTCTTGCCAATGGTGTGCTTACACTATTCCGGGTGAATGTTGGACTCACCCCATCACTGGGGTTATGTACAGGGCTAAACACAATACCACCTGTAGGTCTGAGAATGTGGTTTATGTGCTGCAATGTCCTTGCCCCAAATTGTATGTGGGCAGAACTACCCGTTCTATACGGGTCCGGTTAACGGAGCACAAGTCCAGAGTCCGCACTCACTCGGAATCGTCTCCGTTGGTCCATCATTGGATCAATTGTGGGCATACGTTAGAAGATCTACAATGGCGGGTTTTGGACCGCATCTCTGTAGGGTGGGAGGGAGGGAACACTGCCCGGAGGCTTAATCGGTGTGAACTCCGGTGGATGTTCCTATTAGATTCTATGGCCCCTAATGGGTTAAATCAAACCTCTGACTGGTTAGCTCAAGCGGATTTTTAGGTGGCTTTGGCCATGGATAATGGGTGTTTCGTTTGTAGGTTATGGCCCCTTTTAGAATTCTTTGTGGGTCAGCTGAGATATTCCCCGGAAGTGACGTATTTTGGGTGGGGTATTTAATTCTCAGAGTCGGCGAACCTCGGCGTGCTCTCTTTGCCGGTGGTTGGTATGTGACGTTTGTTCTGCATAAATGTAAGTAAAGTGATATTACATTGATAAGAGAATTGTTTTTTAGCTCTGTCCCTAACATGGTTTATGTGTGTGTTTGGTATTTCAGCTTCCCCATGTCGTCTTGATAAAGATTATCGAAACGCGTTGGCGTTTGGGGATTGTTTTGCTACGTTATGCAAAAAAGCTAAGTAAAAGTTCTTTCACATTAGATATGTACAATACATAATAATTTCAATAGTGAAACAAGTAATGACAAAATCCTTGTATAAAAAATCTTAAAAAATGAACAAAACAGGAGGTGGAGGCACCGTTGGGTAAATGAGGAATTTTTCCGACAAGCATAGTTTGTTTGTTGGGTGGTCTGATACCCGTTATAGGTCTTCCTTTACTCTTGATTTTGCGACTCTAATCATAAAGTGGACATTTTGCATGGGATATTTTCAAAACATGCTGATGTTTATCAGTGAACTATGATGCCATCTGTAGATGCCAATTTCCAAGATGATTATTTTGGAAATTTTCAAAAAATGCCATATATTTTTTGTGCTTTTTGCTGGTTATGCTCCTTAATGTGTTCCTTTGTGCGCAACTTAGGGCTCCTTTTACAAAGGTGCGCTAGCAGTTTTAGCATGCGCTAAAATGCAGCGCTACCGCCTCCTTTTAAGCAGGCAGTAATTTTTCAGCTAACACGCTAGCGCACCTTTGTAAAAGGAACCCTTAGGGTGCTACTTTTTATCTTTGTTTCTCAACTAACTCTGAGCTATTCTTCGCAATCTTTCTTTAAACTTCTTCAAACAATCTTGAACAATTTATCACATCTTAGTTGTAAATCCTTCTTGTGCAGTTCCTCCTACCATTTCCCTATTCATTCCCCGCTCCTCTGCCTTTCTATTTTAATCACACCATTCTTCCTCAACTTAACAATGGACTTACTCCCTTCACAAATCCCAGACCACTGGGGCCATAGACCTCTCCAACTTATTCGGCCGGTTCCAATTCGTCCTCCTCAATTGACTGATGTCCAGGTTAAAGACTTTCTTCCCCCCATTCACTCAAGTATCTATCACGTGCCACAAAAACAATTAAAAATAGGCCTTATAAACTCAAGATCCATCCGCAATAAACATCACATTCTTAAAGATCTAATCACTCATAATTCTCTCAATATCCTCTGCATAGTTGAAACTTGGCTAAGTAATGGCGATTAGGCATATTTATCCTTTGTGAGCCCACCTGGTTACTCTTATGTTTTCAACCATCGTGTCGGGAAAAGGGGCAGCAGATTAGCCATCATCTTTAAATCCTCTCTCGCAGTGAGCACTGATATACTATCTTCAACAACTGCCATCGAAACTATTCATTGCAAATCAATGTCAATCCAATAATAGATTTACTCCTACTCTACATTCCACCTCCTATTGAGCAAAATAGCATTGTTCAAGCTCAGTCTTTAATATTTGATTTTACTACTCAAACTCAATTTCCTATAATATTGGGTGATTTTAATATTCATTTTGATGACTACAATTCTACCATGAGTCAGGACTTCCTCAATCATCTAAATGACCTTAACTTCTGTCCACTGATTTCCGATGCTACTCATTCAAAGGGTCATACACTCGATATGATCTATATTCCAATATCTCATAAATCCAGCTTTTCAAGTCCACAGCTACTTCAAGTACCCTTGGTTGGATCACTACTTTTTATCTCTACCTGTTGTCTCCTTTCTACCCCATCTAACTCGGTTCCTCCTTTAATTATCTCTTCTAGAGACTACAATAACCTAAAAGAAAAGCTAACTCCTCTTTCACTCCAACTTGATAATGGCACCTTTGATTCAGAAGATCCAGATAAACAATTAAAGAGCTGGGACGATGCTTGTCATTCCTTACTTGACAAATTAGCTCCAATTACTACACGTACTATTTCTTCAAAAAAACAACAAAAAAAATCCCTGGTTTAACTCCTCTTTACTTTTTCTTAAACGCCAGTTAATCTCCCTAGAACATAAATGGCGAACTAATCCTACATTGTCCAACCTTAACAAATTTAAGGAACATTCAAAATACTACAAACAATCAATAAATACGAAAAAAAGAAAATACTACAAGAAATGTATTTCTAAAGCAAAAAATTCCACTGCCCTGTTTTCTATCCTTAAAAAGCTAACACAATTTAAACAAAAACAAACTTACACTAACACCTCCCCCCACTCCTACAGCTCAAAACTTAGCAAATTTCTTTCAAGAAAAAATCTTCATCAGGAAAGATATTATAAACAAATCCCAAAATTTGTACTATTTGGAGGACAGTACTCCAAAGCTCCTATGCTCAACTTGTTCATATTTTTCTTTACCTTTCTTAAATGATATTCTACGCACAATGCAGTCACTAAATCCTAAAGGATCAAGCTGTGACATAATTCCTCCATTCATTCTGAAACAATACTTTTCAATTTTTGGCCTATTTATACTCAAACTAATATACAAAAGTCTTGTCACAGCAACTATGCCTGCATCTTGGAAACATTCTATTATATACCCCATGATAAAAAAATAACAATGGCAATAATCAAGAATGCTCCAATTATAGACCAATCTCTACCCTTCCTTTTCTCATTAAAGTAATGGAAAAATATTTTTCCATTACATTTTTAACCAAATTTCAGACTTATTTGACAAAACTCAAGCTCTCCATCCCAATCAAACAGGCTTTCAGAAAAACAATTCTACAGAACATGCACTAATAGGTTTAACTACGTCCATACAATATTTCCTGGATCAGCATAAATCGGTTATCCTCATTTCATTAGATCTTTCAGCGGCATTTGATACAGTAGATCACCAACTCCTACTTCAAAGGCTAGCTGCGGCAGGAATCTTTGAACAGGTCCTTGATTGGTTTGCTTCTTATTTTACAAATCACACTTCTGTTGTTTCGTTCAATAACTCCTCATCATCAGCTATCCAAAATAATTTTGGTATCACTCAAGGATCCAAACTGTCTCCTTTACTCTTTAATATCTATTTGGCTCACTCTTAAATGTTGATATTAAAATTTTGGCCAAAATTTTAGCAGTTCAGCTTTCTCCCCTTCTTCCAAGACTAATTGGGTCAGAATAAGTTTGTTTTGTGCAGGGTAGACAGGCAGTACAGAATGTTCTAAAGGCAATATTAGCCCTGGAACATGCACAGTCTTGAGTCATACCCATGTTATTACTTAGTTTGGATGCGGCCCGAGCCTTTGATCAGGTGAACTGGACATACTTGTTCTGGGTATTGGACTATATGGGGGTGACTGGTAGGTATGCTCAGGTTTTAAGAGCCTCATATGCATTCCCAGTGGCACGCTTATTGGTTGATATTATAACGGACATCTTCCCGATAGAAAGAGGCACCCGACAGGGTTGTCCATTGTCCCCACTTCTTTTTCTGCTCTATCTGGAACCTTTCTTGTGAACCATATCTAGAGATCCTGATGTAATGTGCATTGCTTTTTCAGAATGCATGGTAAAGATGTTGGCGTTTGCTGACGACTTATTCTTTATCTTAACTCAACCGCGTCATTCTATCACTCGTCTTCTGTACTCCCTCGAAGAGTTTCTCACTGAATTGTCAAAAATCAAAAGTTTTAGCTATCCCAGCTACTTTACAAGATACCTGGGAGGGTGATTTTCCCTTTTCATGGGCTCCTATATCGGTCAAATACTTGGGGGTATGGCTTCCTCATGATGTTACTACTATCTATACTTATTAGAGGAAACATTGCAGTTGCTTAAAATCTGGACAACTTTCCCATTGTCAGTGGCAGGACGGGTGGCTCTGTATAATATGATGCTCTTCCTCAAATGGTTGTACAGGTTTCAGGTCCTCTCATTATTGTTGACCCATGCTCACAACATCCAACTTACTAGAGGGCTACAACGTTATCTCTGGGGGGGTAAAAGACCACACATGCCACTATCTAGGATGTGCCTTCCCAGGGAGAGGGGGGTTATGGCTTACTGAATATTCATTGGTATGCAATGGCCTGCCAGATGAGGCATATTAATGATTGGTTTAGCGGTACATCTTGTTTTTCTGCAAAACCGTTAGAACTGTCACTGTTATCTCCATACCATATTAGTTATATGTTGCATGTTTCAACCCCGTCTCTCTGCTCCGTGATGGTACAATACCCAATATTTGCCCCTGCGAGGCAAACGTGGCGCTAGGTTTGCAAGTGTTCCAGGTTATCATTTGTGACTTCTCCATACCTTCCAATTCAGGGCAATTGTGACTTCTTGCCTGGTATACAAAGTCCATCTTTTAGGCGGTGGGCTACGCAAAGATTATAATATATTTTTTCAACTGTTTACTGAAAACGACCATTTGGCCTCCTTTGCTTCCTTGCAACGTACATTTGCCTTACCTGCTATGGATATTTTTGCCCATTACCAAATCCGACATTATGGGCTCCTTTTACACAGCCGCGCTAGCAGTTTTAACGCATGCACTGGATTAGTGCACGCTATAGCATGCGCTAGCCAGAAATCTACTGCCTGCTCCAAAGTAGGTGGTAGCGGCTAGCGTGTGCGGCAATTTAGCATGCGTTTAGGCCCTAGCACGGCTTTGTAAAAGGAGCCCTATATCCAATCTTTGCCAGCTTGTCATCTAACGGAAGACTGCTGAGAGGCTGTACCAGAATTATTTAGTCTCTCTGCTCAATCAGTCCCTCTTCGATACCATCATGTAGGCTTACGTGACTGTCAACCAGGCCCTAATTTTGATATTGTGGCTACATCATGGGCAATGCTCTCTGACCGCCCCACAACTACAGCGAGTGTTAAAAAACCTGAGGAGGGTGTCCTCCAATATTCAACATTGGGTGCTCCAACTGAAGATTGTATTAAGTCTCTATATATCGCCCATGCGTGCTTACCGGATGAGTATTAATCCAGTTCATAATTGTCCTAAATGTGCTCAGGCTCATGCCTCATTGGGTCACATGCTTTGGTCCTGTCCTCACATTCTCCAGTTTTGGCTGCGCTTAGGATAATATACTACTTCTTTATGGGGCCGACGGAGGACTCTAGCACCACGAGCACTTTTTGGAGACTTCAATATAACAACTCCTAAACCAAGGTCTTACAGCTTTTGTGGCCACAGTGATGCTCCTTGGCAAGAAGGCCATTTTGACTAACTGGTTGTCCAGTAATCTGCCGTCTTATAGCCAATGGAGATCGTTGATGGTTGTACAGGCCTCTCATGAACGCAGGCATTTTGGAGATCTTGATACAAGACCTGGCCGTCGCTTCTGTCAGATTTGGGAACATTTTTGGATGGATCTTACTCTCATGCAAGAAGCAGATTATTGAATTTGTGACTGGGTATTTGTTTATGATTTATGTGCTCTTGAAATGCTTTCTCTTGAGTCGTGGCTCGTGGCCAGCGTGCTGTTTATGGGACAATATTGAAATGGATGTCAGAAGCATGATAGTGCAGTATTTTTGTAGCGCCAGTTTTTTCGTATGATTCTGGGTAATTCTAGTTAGACAAACATCTGTGTTAGTTAAGGACCGCGCCCAAATAGAAGTGTACGAAAAATAGGTGAATAAAACATTTAAATATAATGTAGCTAAGGCCAGAAGAAAAAACACACTAAAGATTAATATAAGGAAAAGAATGGTGTTTTCTTGTGTACTTTGCTGTTGAGCTAAATCATGGTGGAAATCATGATTACATGATTACATGGAGTCCAGTTTAGGTTCTTTGTGTGTGTACTATAACTGTCCTGTCTTCGGCCACCATCTTGTGCCAGTGAATAGTTTCTGTTCTTTGTTCAGCTTCCCGCCTTTAGCCTCGTGGTTCTAATTGATAACAGATGTGCTTAGACCAGTTAGGAAAAGCATATTAGACTCCATATTCCAAACTGAGATATAAAATGTATGAAGTATGAATGGCCAAGATATGAATGAAATTATGAATGTTTGGGGCCCATGAATGTGATATGTGGTGATATAAATGGTTTATAAGAAGAAACACTAAGGAAAAATCTTGAGCACAACATCTGGAAGTAATTAAAGTCAGTCTCAAGAATAGGAAGAAGGGGGGCATTGGAAGCCCACGCTTCAGGAAGAGGAGAGGGGGATTTAACCCCCCTTTTTCTCCAGAGTAAGCTTTCTGTGTAAGGCCATGCAATTTGAATCTGTCAGCTTAGGAGTTTTTTTTCCTTTAAGGCTCAGCACTTGTCAGCATGGAAGGGCTGAGAATTTCTCAGCACCATGTTAATAAATATAGATTCTCTTGAATGTTATAATGTTAATTCAGAAATCAAAAGTAATTTTCTGAAAACTTTGTATAACTTTTAAACATGGAGGAATGTTTCTTTGTCTAAACTTTGAGACCACCCATAGAAATGTTATTGGTCGTCAAACTTGATGATGTCACTAAACCAAAAGTTATATATGGACATGTAACTGGTAAAAACTTTGGAATTGTTAGGAGAAAGGCCAGCGTTTGGCTTCTGTAATAATTCTATGATGCAAAAGATACTCAATTGATTTGCTAATAAAATTAATTGTGTACTCTTATGATCTAATATTGATATCTAATAAAAAATAAGATTTTGGATTTTATGAAAATATTTTGCATCATTATTTTTTTCCATTTTCATTTTACAACCCTAGAAAGCTATAAGTACGCATGTGTGCAATTATCCTGCTCACTCTATATGGGGATTTGGGGGAAGGGTTTGTATTGTGTACTGTGACAAACCTGTGGCCTGCTTTGTCCCTGTAAGGGATAAAAGCAGAACACGGTCCCTGGTCAGAAGGGCTGACCAGGTTAAAAGTAAATGTTTGGTTTTGGCTGACTACCCCTCAGACAGTGAGGTAGAGCAGGAGAGGCAGGAACATAGGTACATCCAGCAGAGAGCGCCATCTCAGGACAGGTACCCTAGAAAGCCTGAGAGGACTCTTATTGAGAAGTGGAGTCCTAGGGCTGGAAGGTATGCTCATTACCAGCCTAGGAGAAACCTAAGTTATTTCCCTAGGGATTTCCTGCCTAACACAGCTGCTCTGAGGAGAGAGGGGTGGGGCTTTAACCAACATAAAAACAGAGTATGGAATCTCAGTAGGGGGAGCAGGGAACGCCGGGACGGAGCTGGGGCTAATGAGCTCAGGCAGCGACAGGAGAGACAGCAGAGCTTGGAGGCAGATGAGGGGAGAAGTTTCTCTCCTCCAACCCGCAGCAGTGAGGACGTGGAGATGACAGAGGACTACCTCAACTCCACCCCAGAGGCTGCTGAGCAGGCAGAGGCTATGGACATCGCTGAGCCATTGTTGGAAGCTAGCCATTTCCCCACTGGCAAGGAGGTTAGTTGTTAAGGGGAAGGAAGCAAGGCCGTGCTTGTGCTGTCTCCCGTAACCCAAGCCCAGCTGATAGAGATTAGGAGAAGAGCAGGGAAATCTCTCCGCTACTCTGTATGACTGCCCGGAGAGATTTGTTTGTTCAAGGAACTTTATCTGTAGGGGTGTGAAAACTCCGTGGGAAAAACCCAAGTAAAGTTCACAGCTTATATAATGCCTTATTGTGTTCCCTCGGCCAGGAAGCCCAGCTGACAATAACGAGCTGTGAAGCCTGCTCTGCAAGCCTGTCCGTGTCTCAGCTAGGTAAGCTGAAACGTTTAAGAAATTCAGTGCTAGGTTTTGAAACTGTAATTACTCTGGCTGTAGTCACAAGGTGTGCAAAGTTTGAAAGTTTTATTTTTCTGATATTTTTCATTTGCCTTTTTCCCTGGTGAAGAGGACTGTAGTTAAACTGGAAAGTCCAGGGTATTGAACTGTGGCATTTATAGCAAGCCATTCTGACAACTGCAAGTTATTTTGTATTTTATAATTTTTGCCATGACATACGGGTGGCTGATGGTATTCAGACCCCCGGTTCAATAAAGCTCAAGAACATTCTTTTGTAACAAGACTTACCTGTGTGGTCTTCTCTTTATAAGTTACTCTCAGTGTGGCCTGGCAGACTAGGCAGGCGCCTAGGTCTGTTCTACCCTGAAAAGCCTTCCTCCAACCTGAGGAGGCCACGCCGACAGGCCAGAACTCAACACACTTAGTCCCTCTGCTGATTAGAGTAAGGGATAAGTGTGTCACAGTACATATTTGAGAATATTGCTATATTTTCTTGTTTGTATTGCTTGCACATTTTTGAAATTTAATAAAATACATTTAAACATAATATGTAATGTAATGTAATTTATTTCTTATATACCGCTACATCCGTTAGGTTCTAAGCGGTTTACAGAAAATATACATTAAGATTAGAAATAAGAAAGGTACTTGAAAAATTCCCTTACTGTCCCGAAGGCTCACAATCTAACTAAAGTACCTGGAGGGTAATAGAGAAGTGAAAAGTAGAGTTAGAGGAAAAATAAAAATAAAATAAACATTTTAACAAGACAGCATTGATCTAAATACTTTGGAAGGTAGAAGAGAGGAGAGAAAGGAATAGAAGCAGAAGGGGGAGCCGTTGAACAGTAGAATTCTGGAGAAATTTAAATGATAGAAATAGAACAAAACAAAGACAAAAGGCAAAACAATAGATAAGATTAAAGATAAATCATAAGCTGGAAAGAAAAATTAAAATAAAACTTTGTCTTCAATCCACGGTTTCAGCGTCAGTGATGAAGTGGAGCAAGTAAGTTTAGGAGGAGCGATTGACGTTTCCAGAAAGGGCTTCTTCAGGGAAGAGACTTGGCAGACAGTCCCAGGATGCCTATGTCTCCTCCCCTGCGATGTTCTCCCATCCATGCATTCCCTCCCAGACACACTGCCCGTGCCCCAGCCGCTCCAAGGAGGCTGCCCCAGATGAGGCCCACGGTGAATGCAGGATTCTCTCCTCTGCGGGAAAGCCGCCCGGAGCCGACAGTCGATCTTCTTAGCGGATTGCATGGGGGGAAGAGTTCACACTCTTGGTAGGATCAGGTCTGTGTGCTCTCGGTGGTTGTGGCTGGTCTCGTTGCTGCTTAGGTGTAAAATATCTATTTGGCTCCTCTGTTGACACTCTGCCAATCTATTGGTCTTACCGCTTACGTGGACAACATCCAGATCATCTAACCTATCGATGCATCCAGTTCCAACGACATTAGTCTCATCAATTCTAAATTAGATAAAATAATAAAATGGCTTCACAAAAATATACTGTCACTTAGCTTATCAAAAACAAGTTGGCTGCTATTTTCATGGAAAGATAACTTACAGCTCACATCTCCCATCACTATAAATGACACTCCAATTACCTCTGTGAATGCTATTAAAATTCTGGGAGTTATTATAGATAGCAAACTGTCCTATCGTACACAAATTAGCTCAGTAGTAAAGAACTGTTTCATTAGACTAAGAATGATTAGATCTCTTGCGAATATTTTGGACCCTCAATCCCTCAACATTCTAATTCACTCTCTTATTATATCCAAACTTGACTACTGTAATACACTATACAAGGGTATGTGCCAAAAAGATATTCACCATTTACAACTGATACAAAATACAGCCATAAAAATTATTACTAACAGAAAGAAATTTGACCATGTTACACATTGGCTACCAATTCCACATCAAATTATATATAAAATAGCTATGCTTTCTTTCAAGTCACAAAATACTAATGAACAGGTCTTTATCCACAAACTCCTTAATCCACATGAACCCTCAAGTCTAAAGATCCTCATCTCAACATCTTCTTTACACACCATCCCTGAAAATTTGCAGCACGCGTCGGGCCACTTCATTTGCAATTACGGCCCTTACTGTATGGAATTCCCTACCACTTCATATCAGGGCGGAAAAAAAATCTAGATAAATTTAAGGGAAACTTAAAGAGCTATCTCTTCCGAGATGCTTATTAAACTGTTGTGGTGTACCCTTCTTGTTCTCTTTACTTTTAAATTGTAGTTCTCCCCACTTTCCTATTGTTTCACGTTTGGGATGTGTTGTTTAGTCAGTACTCATTTGTTCACTGTTTTCCCCTATTTATGTGTAAACAATTTTTATTGATGATAACAGGCAAGAGTACAAACCATCATCACGAAAGGTAAAATTACAAATTGTCAGCAAACAATGAAAACAGCAAATATCATCAAGGTTTACAATATCAAGCAGGACCCCCAAACCTCTTCCCCCCTTCAAAGTGCAAAAGAAACCCCCCAAAAAACTCCTCAGCCCATCCCCCCAACCTCCCTCCCCAAAGAAACACCCCCCAAACCCTCCCTCCTTTCATTCCAGATTCCCCCTCATCCCAGGAACACTACTCATACCCTTCTCTAACCCCCCATCCCAGGAACACTACTCATACCCTTCTCTAACCCCCCCTCAATTCCCCCCAGCCCCTAACTCCCAAATCCAACCCTACTAACGTGTCTCAGGAGGATGAAACCTAGATACAGCCGAGGTGGTATGTGTAATACAATCTCCAAGTTTGTTAAGAAAGTAACTGCTAGTACGGGGGGGGGGCATCCTATGAATATATGGCCCCCAGACCGAATAAAAGTATTTAGAGTGTTTGAAAATGAAATTCAAGGCACGAAATTCCAGCAGCAGCAAGGTATGTAAACGGTTCCTCCAGTGCCAAAAAGAGGGAGCCTCCGCTTGCTTCCAAAATTGGAGAATATACTTCTTACCCAAAAGACAAGTCTTCAGGACCCAGCACCAGGCAACCTTACCCCGAACCTGCAAAAAGTTATCACTTGCCCCAACAGTATCTCGCCGGCATGAAGTATAAGAGATTGCCGCAAAACATCCCCCAAATAAAGAAAAATTGTCTTCCAAAAGTCTGCAATTCCACAGCAAGTCCACAGCGCATGAATAAAAATGTTGGAAGCCCCCTGACAGCGTTCGCAAAGATCCATGGCGATCCTCCCCCCATTAAATAAAGCTAATGTTGGGAGATATAGGCACGATATATGATGCGGAATTGACATTCCTCCAATTCTGCCGATACATCCCAAGTGGGAATCAAACGAATAAGACTGTTTTCCTCTTTTTAATACAAATTGTAAAACGCTTAGAAATCTTGATTTGTGTTTTATCAAAATTTTAATAAACTTGAAACCTAGATTTGGACGTCTTCTGGGTGACGTATAACTGAAAATTAAATGTCATATAGAAAATGTTCTAATGTGTGTCTAATAAGGTATTTAATTTCTACTGCACCAACATGGTGAATATCATATCATGTTCTTTCATGCTGCTTATTATGGTATCATTTGTATTCTGCTGACATTTATCCTATTTTTGCTATATAATTTTTTTACAGTGTTGCTAATTGTTTATATTCCTGACACAGTATCTTGTTAGTCCTATTACTAGGATTCAATTTGCCATCTTCAAGTTTATCTAGATATATATCCTCTATAATAAAACCCTAAGCGCGCATGCACACTTAGGATGGCGTGTTCCCCTCCCACCCTCACTTACCAACCACTGCCACCCCTCTTCAAAGCAGCCTGCTGAGGTTTGCCGCCCAGCTGTAGCGAACCTTACAGGCCGATCTCCACCTCGGTAGCACGTTCTCTCTGACGCGAGGGAGACAGACAGAAAGAATGACAGACAGACAGCATCCAAGGAGAGAGAGACAAAGAAAAAAAAACCCAGACATACAGACATCTACTCTAGCACCCGTTAATGTAACGGACTTTAGCACCTGTATGATGGCAGAAAAGAGCCATTGGCCCAACAAGTCTACCCACTCGAAGAACCCTCCCTCAACAAGTTTCAAGTTTATTGATTTTTAATATATCGACCATCAACGAGTATCTAGCCGGTTTACAAAAAAATACTAAAATAGAGTTAAAAATAGTACTTAAAAGTAATGACTATTGAAAGAAAAGAAGGTGAACATTGAGGACATCGACAGGACAGACTTGAGAGTGATGACTGAAGAGAAGGAATGGGGTAAAGTTACATTATTAGAGATAAGAAGGGGAGAAAAAAAAAAAAGAGGGGGTAGCAAGGAAATGGATAAAGAGGGGATAAAAACATTAGGGATGGGATCGCTTCATGAAAGCGGTTGGTGGAATTAAGAAGAAAAATTCAAGAGCAATTGAATGCGTCTTGAAATAAAAACGTTTTTAGATTAGTCTTAAATTTGTCAATAGATTTTTCATGATGGAGATGGTAGGGTAAAGCATTCCATAGGGTTGGAGCTACCACTGAGAAGTTTGTTTCCTAGTATAGAAGAATTCCTTTATAGAAGGGATGAAGAGAAAGTTCTGATCGGCTGATCTGAGGGTTCGTGAGGGACGCAAGGGAATAAGGAGCTTATCGAGAAAAGAGGGTTGGTGAGACAGTTTAATTTTAAAAACCAGCAAGATGGTTTTATATGTAATGCGATATGTGATGGGGAGCCAATGGGCTTCTTTCAGAAGAGGTGTGACATGGTCGTATTTCCCTAGTTTGTATATTAGTTTTATTGCCTTGTTCTGAATTAACTGTAGACGTCGCAATTCTTTTTGAGTAATTCCATTGTAAAGAGAGTTGCAGTAATCAAGATGAGAGATAACGAAGGAATGAATAAGGGTCGTGATTGCTTCCGTGTCTAGGATAGATGTAAGGGAGCGTATAAGTCGAAGCTTGTAAAAGCAAGTTTTTACCACAGAACTAATTTGGTCGTGAAACGTTAAGTCTTTATCTATGATTACCCCAAGTAATTTTATTTTTGTTTCTATTTTTACGGGATAAGATTTAATGAATATCTTTCCTATTATTGTTTCATTCTTTTTAATAGGAAAGAGTAGACCACATGATTTAACGAGGTTGAGAGCGAGTTTATTAGATTGAAGCCAGTCACTTATCTTGTCTAGTTTATTGTTAATTTCCAGAATTTCTAAGGTATTTGACGTATCAATGGGATGGAGTAATTGAATATCGTCAGCGTAAGCGAAGATTGTGAAACCAATAGACTGTGCCAAAGTAAGGAGAGGGGACATAAAGATGTTGAATAACAAGGGAGAAAGAATGGAACCCTGTGGGACGCCGTACGTTTGAGCAATTGGTGGGGAGGTTTCCTCCTTTGAAAATACTTTAAAACTGCGTTCATTGAAATATGAGGTGAACCAAGAGAGAGCCGATCCAGTAACACCGCAGTCTTTGAGTCGGTCAATGAGGAGAGAATGATCAACAGTATCAAATGCTGCGGACAAGTCTAAAGAGATGAGAAGAACAGATTTCTGGCGATCGAGAAAATAATATATAGTACATAGGAGTCCTAGTAGAGATAGTTCAGTGGAGTAAGAAGAACGAAATCCAGTTTGATGCGGATGAAGGGCATGAGTTTTGTCTGTTAATTCTGCAAGTTGATTATAGATAATTTTCTCTGTCAATTTGGAAATGAGAGGGAGATTAGCGATGGGGCGGAAATTTGCTGGTAAAGTGGGGTCCAAATTCTGATTTTTTAATTTTTTAATTTAGGAAAAAGAAGAGCTGATTTCCTTGATTTAGGAACAATCCCGTCGAAAAGATTTTTGGAAACCATTTCCAAAAGAAATGGTCTGAAGAGAGAAAATAATTTTTTGAGAAGCAGAGGTGGAATACTCTCTAAAGGGTTGTTTGGAGTGTTTATAGATTGTAGAATTTGGAGAAGGTTGGCTAGGGAAGGGGGCTTGAAAGTAGAGCAAGTACTAAATGGTAGATGGGTAATATCATCTGAGGCATCTGGAAGAGGAGCATGAATAGGTAATCCAAGGTGAGATCTAATGTCCTTGATTTTTTTTATCAAAGAAGAGTGCAAGTTCAGAAGAGGAGGCTGTGTGTGTAACGGGATGGATTTCTTATTGGAGTAGGGGGATAAAGATTGAACTATACTAAAAAGAGCTGAGGAGTTATGAGAAGTAGTAATATATTTAGAATAATTGTCTTTTTTAGCTTGTTGTATAGCCATTTTGTAATGAGTAGCCTTTTCTTTAAATAGGAGGAGAGAGTTATGAGATCTACTTTTGCGCCATTTATGTTCAATGGAACAGAGTTGGCGGTGAAGGAGGGAAAGTTTGTCATTATACCAAGGTTTCTTTGTAGATTCTGGTTTAGATGATCTTTCTGAGGGGGGGCGAGGGAATCCATTAAGGAGTGTCCCAAAGGGAAAATTGTTCATCAAGTGAGAGGGTAGAGAAATCTTGTAATTTCAGTTCGAAGGAATTCTGAATAGAGGGATAAGTAATTTTGTTGATATTTCTGAAGGTATAGGTATTCTGTTGAGAGGAGAATGGTTTGGAAGGAGAATTTAGTTGGCAGGAAATGAGAGCATGATCAGACCAAGGGAGAAAAAGTGTTGTAAAGTTTTGAAAGAGATAGCAAATGGTGGTTGAGCAGAAGATCATATCGATGGTATGTCCGGCAGAATTTGTAGGTAGAGAAAATAGTTGGGTTAGAGATAGATCAGAGATAAGAGTCAGGAGTTCAGCTGTATTATGATGTTTTGGAAGGTTGAAGTGTAAATAATTAAAATCTCCTAGAATGATGGAATTGGGGTAGGAGATGTTAAAATCTGAAATAGTGGTGATGAGGGCAGCTAAAGATGCTTTAGTAACAGGGGGAGGGAGATAAGTCAGCAAGAAATTAAAAGATAAGGAGGTTTTTTTATTGAAAATTGGAGGGTTTCAACCAGGAAATTAGAGTAAGAGAGGAGAGAATCAGAATGAAAGGGGATGGAAGCAAGGCCTCCTCCCTTTTTGTGTAAGCAAAGTTGGAATTTCACTTTATAATTATTGGGGCAGGTTTGAGTCAAATAGGCCTCATCCCCCTGAGTTAGCCAGATCTCAGTGAGGCATAAAATATGGAGATTGTACTGAAGAATTAAGTCATGGATAAGATGATGTTTATTTTTGATGGAACACACATTTATGAGGCCTATGTTAATATTGGGTGGATGTAGTGGAGGTAAAGAGAAGGGGGAGGGAACTGGGGAAATAGGAATAGTAGTATAACATCTAGGCCGGGTTTCTGTGGTGAGTTGAGGGAAATTTCGAGGGGGGGGGGTCGGCGGCCCCATATGACTGGAATGGGAGCCATAAATTTGTAGTTGTGAAGTAGAGTAGAGGAGTAGACAAAAGCAGTAGGAGGAGAAAAGAATGGGGTTTGAAAGCCGTAAATAAAGAATAAAGTAGTAATTAGGCATAGCAATAAGAAATTACCTGTGAATTTGGTGTGGATGATATCAGAGGAGTGAGAGATTGAGGCATAAAGTAGCTGCATGAAGGAGCGCATAAAGGAGCAGGACCTGCTCCTTAGGTGCGCTCCTTTGGCGTGCGCCGCAAAGGAGGTGAATTTAAAGGGAGAGCTACCAGAGGAGGTTTGTGGGCGGAGTCATCGGCGCCGCCACTTTGCGGCGGCGGTCCCCTTAAGGAGCAAGGAAGCCTGTTGAAATCAAAATGAGAACACATTAGGGAGAAACAAAGACAGTACAGGACGAGAAGTGGTGACAATAAATTAAACAGTCTAGATTTGCAAACAAGGAAACAATATAAAGACAATTATGCAGTAGAAAGACATCCAAGAAAAAAAAAAAATAAAGACCCACAGGACGAGGTAGAGTAATCAGATTATTAAAATCAGATAAAATGACAACCAAATAGTACAGAGTCTCACTGCTAGTGGAGAGCGTTACTATTGCCGTAAGTGAGAACATAGATTAAAGGTTTTGCCCTCCCTCTAAGAATTTCCCGGACGAACCCACTCCAAGAACCCTTCCTCAACAAGAACCCTCTTTTTAAGCATTTCTCTGGAGCGAACCTACATGTTTATCCCATCGTCCCTTGAAGTCGAGTGCGTTACTGGCCTCAACTACCTGACGTGGAAGACCATTCCATCGATCAACCACTCTTTCGGTGAAGAAGTATTTCCTGATGTCACCATGAAATCTCCCACCCTTGAGTTTGAGCGGATGCCCTCTGGTTGCCGTGGGACCCGTAAGGAAGAAGATATCTTCCTCCACCTCAATACGGCCCGTAAGATATTTGAATGTCTCTATCATGTCACCCCATTCTCTGCGTTCTTTGAGAGAATATAATTGCAGCCTGCTTAGACGTTCTTCATATGGGAGATCCTTAAGTCCTGAGACCATCTTAGTGGCTATATGCTGAACTGACTCCATTCTCTTCACATCCTTTTGATAATGTGGCCTCCAAAACTGAACACAGTACTCCAGATGAGGTCTCACCATCGACCTGTACAACGGCATTATGACTTCAGGCTAATGGCTGATAAAAATTCTCCGGATTCAACCTAGCATTTGTCTAGCCTTGGCTGAAGCTTTCTCCACCTCACTGGCAGTTTTCATATCTTCACTAATGATTGCACTCGGGTCTCGTTCTGCGATGGTTCTTGTTAAGTTTTCACCATTCAGGGTGTATGTTCTGCAGGGGTTATTGCTACCAAGGTGCATCACCTTACACTTTCTGGCATTAAAACTCAGTTGCCAAGTATTAGACCATTGTTCCAGTAAAAGTAGGTCCTGTCTCATAGTGTCTGGCACGGTTGCGCTGCCCACAATGTTGCATAGTTTAGCGTCATCCGCAAATAACGCAATTTTACCTTGAAGTCCCTGAGGTAGATCCCTTACAAAGATATTAAATAGTATCGGACCCAAAACCAAGCCCTGTGGCACTCCACTGGTCACTTCCGACATTTCCAAGGGAGTACCATTTACTACCACCCTCTGAAGTCTGCCACTAAGCCAGTCTTTAACCCATGCAGTCAATATATCTCCCAGACCCATCGTATTCATCTTGTTTAATAACCTACGGTGTGGGACACTATCAAAAGCCTTACTGAAGTCTAAATATACGATATCCAGGGATTGTCCCCCATCCAGTTGTTTCGTTACCCAGTCAAAGAAGCTTACCAGATTGGTTTGACAAGACCTTCCCTTTGTAAATCTATGCTGGTGGGGATCCCTCAGTCTTTTGTCTTCCAGAAACGTATCCAATCTGTTTTTAATCAACGTATCCATAAGTTTATACACCATTGATGTGAGACTTACCGGTCTGTAATTTTCAGCCTCCAACCTGCTTCCCTTTCTGTGAAGTGGAATGACATTAGCAGTTTTCCAGTCCAAAGGGACTTTTCCCTTGCTTAAGGAAAGATTGAAAAGCGCAGCTAACGGTTTTGCCAGGACATCTCTTAATTCCCGAAGTATTCTGGGGTGTAGATTATCTGACCCCATGGCTTTGTTTACTTTTAGCTTCGATAGTTCGTGATAGACGTTGCTCTCGGTGAATTCTAAATCTCGGAAAGAAAGAATGAAAGGGGGGGAGACAGGGAACCAGAAAGAAAGGGGGCAGGGTGAAACAAAGAAAGAAAAAAATGGGGCACGGAGAGAAAGAGAAAGACAGACACAGAAAGAAAGGGGGCATGGAGAGAGAAAGAAAGAAGGGGCAGGGTGAAAGAAATGGGGCACGGAGAGAAAAAGACAGACATACAGAAAGAAAGGGGGCATGGAGAGAGAAAGAAAGAAGGGTGCAGGATGAAACAATGAAAAAGTTGGGGGAGGGAATGAGGTCTGGAGGAGAGGAAACATTCAGGAGGCTGAAAGAAGGGAAGAAATATTGGATGCACAGTCAGAAGAATAAAGTGCAACCAGAGACTGATGAGATTACCAAACAAAGGTAGGAAAAATTATTTTATTTTCAATTTAGTGATCAAAATGTGTCCGTTTTGAGAATTTATATATGCTACAGTTACAATATTACTTTATTCTAAAGCAACAAAATAAAATCTGCTTTAATCATCTTCTATTTGCTCTCTTCTTTCCGTACAGTATCTGTCCTCTCTCCTTCCCTTCCATCCACTGTCCACCCTCTCTCCTTCCCTTCCATCCACTGTTTGCCCTCTCTCCTTTCCTTCCATCCACTGTCCGCCCCCTCTTCTTCCATCCCCATGGTTTGGTATCTCCTTCCTTTCTTCCAATAACATTATTGAAAGTTTTCCTCCATCTCTTTTCAAAAAATTATTTTCTTTCTTTGGTCCTTATATAAGGGAAATGATTTCCAAATCTTTCTCTGACTGCTGCGTCCCTTCTGCATGGAAATCAGCTCTAGTTTTCCCTAAACTTAAACAACACAACACTGATCCCTCTATACCAAATAACTATCGTCCCATAGCCAATCTGCCATTTATCTGTAAAATTGCCGAAAAAATTATTCATTCTCAATTATCAGAATTCTTTGACCAAACACATGCTCTACATCCTTATCAGACTGGTTTTCGAACTTCACATTCCACAGAATTATCATTACTTGGTCTTATTACAACTATACAATACTCCCACGATCACTTAAAATCAGTAATATTAATTTCCCTTGATTTATCTGCAGCTTTTGACACTATCGATCATTCTCTTCTCTTATCTAGATTAGCAGACTGTAACATTACAGGTCACACCCTCAACTGGTTCATATCCTATTTTCATCAACGCAATTTTAAAGTTCATGCAAAAAATCAAATTTCTTCTCCGATAATCCAAACTTTTGGAGTTCCTCAGGGCTCTATCTTATCCCCACTACTATTCAATATCTTCCTTTCTCCTCTCCTTTCTCTTGCCCAATCACTGGGATTCTCAATTTTCGCTTATGCTGATGATATACAGCTACTCTTCCCGATAAATACTTCAAACCCTTTAGAAATAAATGATCTAAATACCAAACTAGATATTATAAGTGATTGGCTTTTTTCTAACAAACTTTCACTCAACATTGATAAATCTCGTGGTCTTCTCCTCCCCATTAAAAAATCCGAAACTTTACCAGGAACTGTTTATATCAAATCCACACCCTTGTATATGGATACTAAAATAAAATTATTAGGAGTAACCATCGATAGAGATCTTACCTTTCATGACTACATAAGCTCAGTAGTAAAAACTTGTTTCTTTAAATTACGCATCATCCGTTCACTCAGTTCTATTCTAAATACTGATTCAATTAACATCTTAATTCATTCCCTAGTCATTTCACACTTAGATTACTGTAATTCTTTGTTAAATGGACTACCTCAAAAAGAACTTCGACGGTTGCAACTTATACAAAATACCGCAATAAAATTAGTCCACAAAATAGGTAAATTCGAACATGTCACCCCTCTTCTTAAAGAGGCTCATTGGCTCCCAGTCACGCACCGTATAATTTTCAAAATCATACTGCTCACCTTCAAAATCAAACAATCTCACTTACCTTTATTCCTCGATAAATTATTAATTCCCCAAAGTTCTCCTCGATCCTTACGATCCACTGATCAAAAACTTCTTTTTATTCCGTCTCTTAAAGAGTCCTACTATACTAGGAAAACTAACTTTGCTATTACTGCCCCAACCTTATGGAATTCTCTCCCTCAATTTCTTCGGGATGAAATTCATCTACAAAAATTTAAAACTAATCTTAAAACTTTCCTATTCCAAGATGCTTTTGCCAAATCCTAATCTTTACATCTTCTATTTAATTTTCAACACTCTTCTAATTCTCACCCTCTACATTAGCGCATCTCATAACATCATGCACAATTATCCTTCATGTTCTTTCCCTTCCCACTATATCATTTCTTCTAATATTATGTAACTTTTCCCCTCCTTCCCATTCATCCTCACGGTCGTGTTAGTCTGTATAGGTTTAATATGTTTTCCCCAATATTCTTTAATACACTATTAACTTACTCTTATTCTCCTATTTTAAATTTTTTTTATTTTTAACCGGTCAGATATTTGTTTTATGATCGGGATATGAAAAACTAATAAACTTGAAACTTGAAACTTTCCCTCCCTCTCCTCAATTGGGTGCAGCATTTCTCTCCTCCTACCCCTCTTCTTCCCTCTCTCTTTGTCACCATCAGCAATGCAGCCTTCACAACTTGTGGCTTTTGATGGCTTCGGACTTTCCTCTGCTGGATCCTGCTTTCATGGAAACAGGAAGTAGGTGGTACTTGGCAGAGAGGCAGGCCCGACACTGGCAGAGCAGTAAATTGTTAATGCAGCCACTGCTTGAAGATCACGACACTGGCCCTCGGTGCAACCCCTTATGGGCTACACCTGAGGTGGACTGCTCCCCCACCAACTGCCCCTGAGTCCAATATCAGGCACTGTTGAGGGAATGGCATCTTGCTGCTGGCAGGCCTACCTGCTGGTCGGCACTCCCCTTGACATCTAATCCTTTCTCCTCCTTTCTCCCATTGGCATTTTTTCCACCACCACCAACCCGCCCATGTCTACCTTTGGATTTCTTACAGTGGTTGCCCAGTGGCTGCAGTAGTTTACAGAGTGGCCCTGCTGTCAACCACAGTGCTTTTTTTCTACTGCAACCTTGGGAAGTTGGCGAGAGCGAGCTACAGTGGAGAGAAGTGCTGGGGACAGCGGCGGAGCCACTCTGTGGATCGCTGCCACTGCTGGGCAACCTTTGCGACAAATCTAAAGGTAAACGCCAGGGGGTAGGGGGTTAAAAAAATGCCGATCGGAGGGAGCAGGTGAAAGGATTGGATGTTGGAGAAGGGGAGCAGCAGAGAGAGACGACCAGTGGGGAGGCTGGCCAGCACCGGGATGACGCTTCCTCAAGAGTGCCACCTGAGGCCACTGCCTCAGATGGCCTCATTATAGGGCTATCCCTATTTATGTTGCCTCTGTTAGTGTGTTGGCTCTCTCTTTTTCTTCTGGAAGGGGGGAGGGTTAGAGAGACAGTTTGAATGGCATCTTAACCAAACATTCTGTTGGTTTGGAAAGAAAAAGAAACCAGGTGTCTATTAGATGTTATCAGCAGATTTCAAATAATGGATTTTATAGTTTAACCACAGGTTCTTTGATCCACAAGTGTACTTCCCATATGCTCTTATATCATGATGGCCTCTAAGACGGCGAATAGAATGCTGGGTACTATCAAGAAAGGTATTACAACCAGAACGAAAGAAGTTATCCTGCCGTTGTATCGGGCGATGGTGCGCCCACATCTGGAGTACTGCGTCCAATATTGGTCGCTATACCTTAAGAAGGATATGGCGATACTCGAGAGAGTTCAGAAAAGAGCGACATGATTGATAAAAGGTATGGAAAACCTTTCATACGCTGAAAGATTACAGAAACTGGGGCTCTTTTTCCTAGAAAAGCGGAGACTTAGAGGGGACATGATAGAGATTTATAAGATCATGAAGGACATAGAGAAAGTGGAGAGGGACAGATTCTTCAAACTTTCAAAAACTACAAGAACGAGAGGGTATTCGGAAAAATTGAGAGGGGACAGATTCGGAACCAATGCTAGGAAGTTCTTCACCCAAAGGGTGGTGGACACCTGGAATGCACTTCCGGAGGGTGTGATAGGACAGTGTACGGTATTGGGGTTCAAGAAGGGATTAGATATTTTTCTGAAGGAAAAGGGGATAGAAGGGTATAGAGGATTACTATACAGGTCCTGGACCTGATGGGCCGCTGCGTGAATGGACTGCTGGGCATGATGGACCCCTGGTCTGACCCAGCAGAGGCACTGCTTATGTTCTGTCTATATTTTGCACTATGGCCCCCTTTTACTAAACCGCAATAGCGGTTTTTAGCGCAGGGAGCCTATGAGCATCGAGAGCAGCGTGGGGCATTTAGCACAGCTCCCTGCGCTAAAAACCACTATCACGGTTTAGTAAAAAGGGAGAGGGTATATTTGTCTATTTTTGTATAGTTGTTACTGAGGTGACATTGCATAAAGTCATCTGCCTTGACCTCTTTGAAAACCCGCGGAATATAAATGATAATTAACATTTTCTCTGCGTACAGTATGCTTTGTGTTTTTAAAATTTTATTGTTGGTAGATCATTTTGACTTGGCTACAAAGTTAAGGGGGAGGGAGGGAGGGGAGCTGTTGAGACATCTAGTAATCCTTGCAAGCTTGACAGTGCAGGGAATTATTTTTGTAAAATCATGTTTTGTTATGTGACTGGCATTATTTAGATTTTAATTTCTATGAATGAATAGAATGAAAATGATATAAAATTACTTGCTTATTTTTATGTGCATGTGCTGAAGGAAAGTGGAGAGAGAGTCGGCTGAGAATGCTGAAGGGAAATGGGAAACAGAGAGGGGAAAAGACGCTGATTTATAAATTGACAATTGTACAGAATATTGTTTCTTTTTATACTTTAATATAATAAGTTCAATATAAAACAATTCAAGGCTTGTGTGGATAGAATCAGGTGGTTTGCGGGGATGGGGACCGAGCTTACAGGGATTAGTCCAATAAAATGGTATTTTCTTATTTCTCATTATTTGTTTTATTTTTATTTGTTAATTTGTAAAGTGGTGATTGTTATGTATCAGTTTTTTCAAATTTACATCTACTGTCTTTATATTTTGCACAGTATTAGAGGACATGTGTTACTGTTTTTGTGGTGTTGTATTGTATGCAGAGTCTGGTTTCTTGGCGGTTCAGTTTAACTTTTGTCTACATATTTCTATTTTTAGTTTGTGATTATTCCACATTGGGTGAGGGTGTATCTCTGTTCTGTGTGTATGAAAAGAACATAGTTTTCAGTTGGCATTGACTGCAGGATCAATTGACTGTGCAGGATCTGGCTTCTTTAGTTTTACAATGTATGTGTTGGTGTTCTAGTGCTCATTGCAGTGTTAAGATGCTGCCTTTTCCTAGGTACATTCTGTTGTGCGCTATGTGGATTGTTACTAAAAATCATATTTTTCATATAGATGAGGGGGTGTCAAAAAATGAAGGGCCCCGGGTGTCACATATGCTAGGTACGCCACTGCCGAGCCTCTTTGTTAGTTAATGGCACTCGCTCGGATTCTTTTTCTATTTTACAGGGCACTTGACAAGGATGCCCCCCTTTCTCCGCTTTTATTTCTTCTTACTTTAGAGCATCTTCTCTGTACTTTGCGTTTATTTGATCAGGTGAGTGGCTTATATATTGGTGATAGGGAAATTAAAACTTTGGATTTGCAAAGATCTATTTTTGGTTCTCACTAGTCCTGTGTTGTCCATAAAGGCGTACTTCCACACTTCAGCTTTCAGAATGCTAGTACAATCCCTAATACTAAACCACCTGGACTATTGCAACATCACCCATCTGACGATCCCCCAGAAGCAAATGCAAAGACTACAACTGATACAAAATGCAGCAGTCAGGATGATTTTCGGGCTGAAGAAGTCCGATCACATAACCCCTTCTTACCGACTCCTACACTGGCTGCCGATGGAGGCGCGCACAAAGTTCAAGCTAGGATGTCTCTGCTTCAAAGTATTAAATGGTCTAGCCCCAAAATACATTACAGATCTCTTCTCATTCCCAACCAACAGATACGAAAGAAAAACACACATGAAATTTGTCTCCCCACCGGCTAGAGGGTGCAAATATAAGAGACACCATCAACAACTGCTATCATATCAAGCAGCCATATGGGGTAAAGACCTAGAAAAACTAATTGCACACACAAACAACTATGAAGAATTCAGGAAACACCTAAAAACATACCTATTCTTGAAATACCTAGGCAACTAACCGGAACATCAACCCCCCTCGTAACATCATCACATAACTAAACTTGCAAACTGTTAACCCCAACCCCTAATCACTAACTACGAACACTCTATTCAATTCACGGAATATTTCTACTTCTGTGCAAACAGCTTGGCACTTCCTGGCCTTGCAACACACAAACTGTTGTTAACATTATTAATATTATCAGATGTAGACTGCTTTACTCTTTAATTCATTGTACGAGATGTATACTGCTATACTCTTTAATTCATTGTACGTAAAGTTTCTCTTTATTGTATTGAGATGTACACTGCTAAACTCTTTAATTCATTGTACGTAAAGTTTCTCTTTATTGTATTTACATTTTCTTTTATTGTATTCACAGTTTCTTTTATTGTAAACCGCCTAGAAGTCGCAAGATAGTTGGCGGTATATAAAAATAAAGTTATTATTATTATTATTTATCAACGGCGTTGGATTTGATTTCGTAGTTTGGTTTCTATTCTGGCCTTTCACTTAATTTGGATAAGTCAATGGTTCTCCCATCTTTCTTGGCGGTTCGTAATGACTGGCCTGAGGTTTTTCCATTACAATGGGCTGATACTCACCTTAAATACCTTGGTGTTTTTCTACCCATGGATTTATCGTGCTTATATGTACTTAATATTGAACCCTTATTGCATGATTTGTCTATTCAGTTGCGTCTTTGGCAGGGATATCCACTTCCCTTATGGGTTGTGTTAGCTTATACAATATGGTGGTAGTGCCTCGTTGGCTTTATGTTTTTCAGGTGTTACCAGTTTATTTGACTTATAGGGATGAGATGCGCCTTATTTGTTTGGTGCAACATTTTCTCTGGTCTGGTAAGCGGGCACGTCTTTCTTATCGGAGAGTGGCTTTACCGTGATATAGGGGAGGCTTAGGTTTATTGAATCTTCATTTTCTGACTGTTGGTGTCGTCTTTTGAATTCCTGATGTTTGAGCCTGTTAACTTCTCTTTTGTTAGTTTTTTGTTCTGCTGTATAGAGAATGACACTGGTTGGGAGGGAGGGGGATGGGGATGGGGGGTAGGGGGAATTCATTGTTTCAACTTGTAAAACTTGGAAGTGTTTGTATTGTTTTTGTTTTCTTGTCTTTAATAAAAATGATTTGAACATAATCTGACTTGTTTACTTGGATTTCACTCAAATATTTTTCAGTTGCAGCTCAAGATGAGTGACTGACTGTCATCATCTGATCAGGCTAAGCGGTAACACCAATCACATATTCACCCCCAGGTACCTTTGTTCTCTGACTAAACATAACAATACAGGGTTACACACATACACCATGCATTCCAATAAAATCCCTGACCTGAGTCCTCTCTGACCCTCCAGGTCTTTGGCAGCTTCCAGTGCCATTTACCGGTCCCACTGACAGTTGCCACTGACCCAGCCGGTCCCTTCTTCGGACACTCCTTAAAAGTCTGGCCAATGCTCCCAGTGTCTACCATGCTGCCTTCTAGGGATCCACTGACCGCTACTGGTGCCATTACCGGTCTCTCCATTGGTTGCCACCGTCCCAGACGGTCCCTCTGCTGGACAGCTGTCAGTCCTTCCCCATCAGCCTTGGACTCTTCCAGCTTCTCCACTGCTCAGTCATCTTATCATAGACATATAGGCACTGAGGGCTGGATTCTTCTTCACCGATCCCACCGCTGGTCATCAAGCCTGAATCACCTCCTCAACTCCTTTCTCCTATCAATGTATGGGTCCCAGCAGACCCTCCCACCACTGGGCTTCACTACAGGGCCAGATCGCTCTCTGTTGGTGTATAGGTCCTTGTGGACCCTCTCACCACCAGGCTTCCACTTCTCAGCTGCATCAGTCCCTCCTGTCAGGACTGGTCAGCCTGGCCACTCTACTCCGCTGCATTGAGCTTTCTGTCAGCACCAGTCTTCAGGGCTTACTGGGAGTGAGGCCAGAAGCCAGAATTCCTCCTCCCAAGGGTTGCCCAGCTCCCGGAGCTCCTTTTTTCTGTGCTCTCTGTGATGGGAACTGTTCTTTTCAGCAGCACAATCCACTCAGGGTCAGATCATTTGCAGCTCTTATGCAAGTTAGCTCTTTTCTCAGGCTCTCTCACTGAGTTCCACTGCTCGGGCTTCCTCCACTGGCCAGTGACAGGTATTCCACCCTGTCATAATCCCCCCCTCCTCAAAAGGGTGGGTGTTCCCTCAGAACAGGGGAAAAAACAACCCTACTTATCCAGCTCTTCCTGTCTTACTTCAGGTTTCCTTCTCTAAGGCAGGGCTTATCCCATTAGCCTTTCAAAACCATGCCTCCCTGCCCTTGTACAGAGAGCTCTTGGGATCCATCTTGGGCTCCCCAATAAGTCCCCTGTCTGGGCACCCCCTATGGGGCCCCTTGTGGCCTCTTCATCCCCTACAGCCACCTCCTTTCCTCCTCACCTGGAGTGCTGATCTTCCGGGATTCTCTAGGGTTTCCAGAATCCCCCCTTACTCCATGATTGGCAATTCCATCATCCCACCACTGCCACAATATGTCATCATGTGTTTGGACCAAGCGGTAACAACCGTCACATATCCACCCCAGACACCTTTGTTCTCTATCTAAACATAATACAGGGTTGCTGTTGCTAGTGCTTGTTGCACTTTTCTACAACGGGGCAGGCAGTCCCGCTGCTGCCCGACCCAGCCAGCTGAGAGGGTCCTTGGAGAGGAGCCTTAAACACCGGCACAGCAGAGAGGGAGCCTGTTGCTAGTGCTTGTTGCACTTTTCTACATCGGGGCAGGCAGTCCCGCTGCTGCCCGACCCAGCCAGCTGAGAGGGTCCTTGGAGAGGAGCCTTAAAACACCGGCACAGCCGCGGTACGCGGCCCGCGGTTGCGAGCCCCGGGTTGCGAGCTGAAGGGGCTTGCCCCTTTTGAGCCCCTTCAGAGCCCAAGAGGAGCAGGGAGCAGGGTTATCGAATCTTCAACATGGGTAAGAGGAAAGCTAAAGCAATACCATCTGCTGGAACAACAGGCCCGATGGATCGCCATCTTGTGGTTCCTATCTTGCCACATGTTGAGGAACAGGTAACTTTTAACATTCAAGCTGTTTCCTTATCTTCTGGGGAACCAACACCACCTCCTCAACCATCATATTCCTCATGGTTAGAAGAATCTCCTTCCCCTTTTAAGGAAGGAATAATTTCTTCTTCCCCTCAATCATCTTTACTATCTGGTCTGGAGGTTTCAGGACAATCCCTGGGGCAAACTAAAGAACTAACCCCAGTACAGATGATTACTGGGCAAAGCTCGGACGCTCTCCCCAGGGATAAGGTGATCACTCTAAATGATGTTTGGCTAAGTATTAACAGAATAGAGTCATCTTTACAAAAAAACATTTTGAACTTATGTCAATTTTCATCTGATGTAACTGTGAAAATTAAAGAACAATATAATAAAATTGGAGAAACAGCTGTGAAGGTTGAAAAGCTAGATCAGGTAGTAGGTAATTTACAAGCTAGTGCTGTTTCTAATATAAAGGATAGTATGATGATACATGCTAAATTAGAAAAAATGGAAAATGCTATCAGAGTTAAAAATCTTTGCCTGTTAAATTTTCCAATCACACATTACCTTTCTCCAATGGAGCTCTTGAGAATGTATTTGAGGGAGATATTACATTATACTAAAGTGGAGACCTTTGAGGTTGATAACCTATATTACATCTCAAGAGACTCCAAGGAAAAGGTAGATGAAGGTGGAATGGATAGAATAGTGTTACCTGATAGTTTGAATGTATCACAGTTTTTGGAGTCATCTAAAGACATAATTGATAAACGAGCAACTCTTCTCGTGACCTTTAAGACAGAGCTTGAAAAACAAGATATTTTGAAATTATATTTCCTGAAAAAACAAGAGATGTTTTGTGGTCAACGGGTGATAATTTTTCCAGATGTCTCTAGACAAACTCAGTTCAAAAGGAAACAGTTCCTTCAGCTAAAGCCTAAGGTTTTGGCAGTCGGAGCTACTTTCTTCTTGAAATTTCCATGTAAATGCTTGATTTCATATGGAAGTGATAAATATGTGTTTTTTGATCCAGCCCAGGTGGAAGATTTTATAAAAGAGAAACCTTTGATAAAAGTTTAATTTCTAATATTGAGTTTACTTTTGGAGGATGATGTATAATATATATAAAAGCCAATTGCCTGTTCCTAGATAGTAGATAGAAAGAATTGATTTGATGATTTATTTTAAAATACTGGCGATCAGCAATAATGTGGACTAGGATATGGTTGATTAGTTCCTTAAATATTTTGTTGTTCCTTGTAGGGAATTTACATTTGCATTTTTTGTGTTCATTCATGAATGTTTGTTACTAAGGTATTGTAATGAATAATCCAATAAATAAAGATTTAAAAAAAAAAAAAAAACAACATAATACAAGGTTACATACATACACAATGCATTCCATTAAAATCCCTGACCAGGTCTTCCCAGCTCCTCCTAGTCATTCTCTGGGTCTTCCCTTGACTCTGTCTCTCCAGGTCTTCACCGAGTCCTCTCTGACCCTCCATTAGCCCTCCAGGTCTTTGGCAGCTTCTGGTGCTAATTAACGGTCCCTCTGCCAGTTGCCACCATCCCAGCCAGTCCCTCCGCTGGACACTCCTTAGAACTCTGGCCAATACTCCCAGGGTCTACCAAGTTGCTTTCTAGGGATCAACTGACCATTACCAGTCTCTCTGCTTGTCACTACTGTCCAAGCTGGTCCCTTTGCCGGACATCTGTCAGTCCTTCCCCTCAGCCTTGAACTCTTCCAGCTTCTCCATCATTCATTCATCTTATCTTGCACATATGCACTGAGGGATCTCCCATCCCCTCATTCATCTTAACACAGATGCACGCACTGAGGACTCTCCTTGTGAGGCCACCGCCAGTCCCCACTCCCTGGCCTCTTGGGTCCCCACCACCTGGATTCTTCTTCACCAGTCCCACTGTCAATCATCAAGCCTAATCTAATCCACAACTTATTAATTGTGCTTTACCAAAAAAGGTTCAAGGCGATTTACATTCAAAGAGGCTGTAAAATTTACAGGAAAATGCAAAATCAATCAATAATTAAAATATCTTCACAACATGAATATTACAACAAGTCATACAAAAAAGTTCTCAAATTTTTACAAAACCTTAAGTAATTTATATCAGTCCTAATGTAAACAGGTAGATTATTCCAAATTGTAATGACAGCATAAGCAAAAGAGGGGTTGAGCTGTCATTTATACCGAACTCCTCTAATCTGTGGAAAATGTAGTAATAAAGTACCACATAATCTGGTGAAAGAATAATACAAATGAGAAAAAAGCAAAATCAGATTATCTGAAGAGTCAGTCTGTTGAAAATGGTTTTCAAGGGTGATGATGCAGAGGAACTGAAAGAAATCTCGGTGAATCTGGAAGATGTACTAAGCCAAATCAACAAGTTAAAAAGTGATAAATTGTCTGAACCGGATAGTATACATTCTAGGATACTAAAAGAATTCAAACATGAAATTGCTGACCTGCTCTTAGTGATCTGTAACCTGTCGCTAAAATCGCCTGTAGTACCTGAAGATTGGAGGGTGGTCAATGTTACGCCAATTCTCACAAAGGGCTCCAGGGAAAATCCGGGAAATTACAGACTGGAAGCCTCAGTTCAGTGCCGGGCAAAATGGTGGAAACAATTATAAAAAATAAAATTGTGGAACACGTAGACAAACATGATTTAATGAGACAGAGTCAGCATGGGTTCAGCCGAGAGAAAACTTGTCTCACCAATTTGCTTGACTTCTTTGAAGGTGTAAATAAACATATTGATAAAGGTGAGCCAGCTGATGTAGTGTATCTAGATTTTGATAAAGTTCCTCATGAGAAGATCCTGAGAAAATTAAAGATTCATGGGATAGGTGGCAAAGTTCAGTTGTGGATTAGGAATTGGTTAATTGGATAGAAAACAGAGGGTAGGATTAAATGGTCATTTTTCTCAATGGAGGAGAGTAAACAGTGGAGTGCCACAAGGGTCTGTATTGGGACTGGTGCTATTAAATGATCTGAAAACTGGAATGACGAGTGAGGTGATTAAATATGCAGATGACACTAAACTGTTCAAATCAATTACTGGATGCTAAGGTCCACCTTGGGGGTTAGCGCCTGAGAAAAGGATCTGGGTGTCATCGTAGACAATATGATGAAACCTTCCGCCCAATGTGTGGCGGCGGCCAAAAAAGCAAACAGGATGCTAGGATGTTATAATGCTCCTATATCTCTCCATGGTGCGACTTCATTTGGAGTATTGTTTTCCTTATCTCAAGAAAGATATAATAGCACTAGAAAAAGTTAGAAGAACGACTAAGATATAGAGGATGGAACTCCTCTCGTATGAGAGACTAAAAAGATTAGGGCTTTTCAGCTTGGAAAAGAGACGGCTGAGGGGAGATATGATTGAAGTCTACAAAATCCTGAGTGGAGTAGAATGGGTACAAGTGGATAGCTTTTTTTCTCCGTCAAAAATTACAAAGACAAGAGGGCACTTGAAGTTACAGGGAAATACTTTTAAAACCAATAGAAGGAAAAAAATTTTCACTTAGAGAAAAGTTAAGCTCTGGAACACATTGCCAGAGGTTGTGTTAAGAGCGGATAGTGTAGCTAGTTTTAAGAAAGGTTTGGACAATTTCCTGGAGGAAAAGTCCATAGTAGAGAATGACACAGGGAAAAAAATTTGTCCTTGTCTCTGCCCCGTCCCTTGAGCTCATCCCCATCCCCACGAGCTCAGTCCCCGTCCCATCCCTGCAAACCATCTGAACCCATTCACACAAACCATCTCCCTTCTGTGTTCCTATTTTCCACATTTCTAATATCTCCCCTCTGTATTGTACCTCGGAGAGAACGAGAGCCAGAAGGCCTTGAGCATGTGCAGATGCTCAAGGCCCAGCCCAGGCAAGAGGCGGGAAATTTCTTTCAGTGGCACAACATGCAGATGGGGTAAGGAGCATGTTTGGGAGGAAGGGCGGGCGGATGCCGCTTTCAGCATGGGATGCGATGCAGTTCTCGCGGGGGGTGTTCGCGGGGGTGTGGGGGTGCGATGCTAGTTCGGGGGGTGCGATGTCGGTTAGAGCAGGGGGGAGGGGGTGATGGAGCAGCACCGGTAGCCTCGGGGGGGGGGGGAGGTAGAATGAATCAAAGCGAGTTTCCATTCATTCCTATGGGGAAACTCACTTTGATATATGAGTAACTTGATTTACGAGCATGCTTCGGGAACGAATTATGCTCGTAAACCAAGATTCCACTGTATTCTGATATGTCACTAAACACTTACATGGGAACTTAAGAAAAAATAAAGCTCCCATAGCCAAGATTCGAGTTGCAGGAACTGTTTTCTCCTGTATTGCATCTGTTTAGAGATGTCTGGAAAGATATTTATCTAATGCCCACAAACCAAGGCATTTTTATTTATAAATATAATTTAAGAATTGCTTGTTTTTCTATTTCAGTCCTGAAGGTGACCAACAATGTTGCTCTTTTGCCTATAAAATCTTTCGATGATTCTAGGAATTGAGAACTATTTAAGCTATCAGGTGACACTAATTGATCTTCCCCCCCCCCTCCTGAAACCATTTTGGAACCACTGGGTATATAGTAAAGATTATCTGGAGAAAAAGTTTCTGAGTATAACAAAGTATATCCTTCAAGTACATTTTTAGTAATTCCAAAGGAGAAAGATAATGAGATATAGGAAAATTCAGAAATCTGAGGTTCCTAGTTCTCATAGCATTTTCCATTTTTTCTATCTTTAAGTGTAATAAAGTATTATCCTTCACATTAGATGCAGCACACGATTGCATTACAGAGATAGATGCTTCCACTTTATCTATTTTCTTTTCCATTACAGCCAATTGAGATTCATGCTCAGCCATCTTACTTATTATTTCCGATGAAAATTGACAAAACTTTACTACTGCGCCCTGCAATGAAATCTCAATTCTATTCACTACAGTCCAGACGTCTTGAAGCGTAACAATTTTTTTTTACCAACTCGGTCCTGTAGGCATTGAAACAGGAGACACAGAAACAAATTGTTTTCCCATTGAAGATCTTTTCAGGTCCAGCTCAGAAAATTGTAGAGAAGTTGAGTCTGAACCTAATATGGAAACGGAATCATCCTTCTCTAGCAAAGACAGGTTGAGGTGGAGGCATGGGTTCACCAGATAAGAGAGAGGCAGATTCGGATTGTAAATCAATCTTACCTTCAAAAGATGTTCCAGAAACAGGGCATAAGGTGGCGATCCATTGGTCCTGTTATATCAGAAGAGGAAATAATCTTAGCCCTCCGTTTGCCCATAATTTTCTCCCAGTTGCTCCTTGCTCCTCTTGGTTCTGAAGGGGCTCAAAAGGGGTGTTCCGCAGCTCACTGATGTTTAAATCCAGGGAGAGAGGACCTCCCCTCCTGAACGGCAAATGCTGGGTGTAGGCTGCAAGGGTGCGTGACTGAAGAGAGGTAACACCGGCAGGGTTCAGTCAGTCCTTTGTTCTCCGCAGCTCAGATGTTTAAATCCAGGGAGAGAGGATCTCCCCTCCAGAATGGCAAATTTCGGGTGGTGGCTGCAGGTGACTGAAAAGAGGTAACACCGGCAGCGCATTCCCTCAATTTACTGCGGGGACAAGGCCATTCACTGCTCCACAGGGCGGTGAATGGCCTTGTTCCCGTACCAGCAGCAACCAGGTTTTTTTTTCATTCCCGTTTTAGCCGTGTCATTCTCTAGTCCATAGTCTGTTATTGAGAAAGACATGGGGGAAGCCACTGCTTGCCCTGGATCGGTAGCATGGAATATTGTTACTCCTTGGGTTTTGGCCAAGTACAAGTGACCTGGATTGGCCACCGTGAGAACGGGCTACTGGGCTTGATGTACCATTAGTCTGACCCAGTAAGACTTATGTTCTTATGTTAATTAATTAATTAAACTTAATTTGCCTCTCAATTGATAACCAATGAAGATTTTTATATGCTAATGCAATACTTTCATATCTTTATAGACCAAAAATTAATCTAACCACAGTATTCTGGAGTAACTGCAATTTTTTAAATCAGTTTTGATGTTAAGTTAAAATATATAGAACTACAGCAATCAAGATGATTAAATTTGCAGATGATACAAAGTTATTCAGAGTAGTGAAGACACAGAAGGATTGCGAAGACCTGCAACGTGACATAAATACGCTCGAGTAATGGGCCGCAACATGGCAAATGAGGTTTAACGTAGATAAGTGTAAAGTGATGCATGTCGGTAACAAAAATTTTATAAATGAATACAGGATGTCTGGTGAAGTACTTGGAGAGACCCCCCAGGAAAGAGACTTGGGAGTACTGGTCGACAACTCAATGAAGCCATCCACGGCATGGCAATGGTGAAATGGGCGATCAGAATGCTAAGAATGATTAAGAACGGGATTACGAACAGATAAGAGAAGGTTATCATGCCATTGCACTGGGCCATGGTACGCCCCCACCTGGAATACTGCGTCCAGCACTGGTCGCCATACATGAAGGACACAGTACTACTCAAAAGTGTCCAGAGAAGAGCAACTAAAATGGTTAAGGGGCTGGAGGAGTTGCCGTACAGTGAGAGATTAGAGAAACTGGGCCTATTCTCCCTTGAAAAGAGGAGATTGAGAGGGGACATGATTCAAGATAACGAAGGGAAGAGACTTAGTAGATAAAGACAGATTGTCCACCCTCTTCAAGGTAGAGAGAACGAGAGGGCACTCTCTAAAGTTAAAAGGGGATAGATTCTGTACAAATGTAAGGAAGTTCACACAGAGAGTGGTAGAAAACTGGAAAGCTCTTCTGGAGGCTGATATAGGGGAAAACACCCTCCAGGGATTCAAGACAAAGTTAGACAAGTTCCTGCTGAATCAGAACGTAGGCAAGTAAGGCTAGTCTCAGTTAGGGCACTGGTCTTTGACCTAAGGGCTGCTGCGGGAGCGGACTGCTGGGCATGATGGACCACTGGTCTGACCCAACAGTGGCAATTCTTATATTCTTATGTTCTTAACACTAACATCTGAACCAACAGTGCAAATTATGTTCAAAAAAGCATGGCTTCACAAGCTTAAGTTTCCTCATAATATATAAAATCTTCCTCCAAAAATTAGAAATGTAATCTTCAAATGTAAGGGAAGAATCTAAAAGAATACACAAAGCTTTAGACGTTATATCTATTTGCAGAGTAGTACCTGATTGTAGCGTAAGAAATGAAGAAACAGAAGATAGTGAAATGTGAAACCAAAGAACCTTTATCTTACTTGCCTTCAATTTCAACTTATTAGTAGAAACCTGTGCCACCCCCTTGACTCCAGGCTCTACTGGGCCCTGCAACTGTTTCTTAGCTCCTTCCTGCTAGTGTCTAGGTCCCTGTGGACCCTCCCACCACCAGGCTTCCAGTTCTCTGCTACACCAGCCCCCCTTGTCAGGACTGGTCAGCCTAGCCACTCTATGCCACTGCACTGAGCCTCTTGTCAGTGCCAGTCAGCAATGGCCTTCAGAACTTACCGGGAGTGATACCAGAGGCCAACATATCTCCTCCCTAAGTTCATCCAGCAACCAAAGGAGCTCCTTCTTTCTGAGTTCGCTGTGCTGGGAGCTATTCTTTTCAGCACCACAATCCACTCAGGGTGAGTGGATAGTTCCCAACAGCATTTGCAGCTCATATGCAAATTAGCTCTCTTCTCAGGCTCTCTCACTTAGTTCCACTGCTTGGGCTCCCTCCGCTGACCAGTGACAGGTACTCCACTCTGTCACAGTACATATTTCCCTGTCCCTGAATGGTTCATAGTCTTAGCTGAGGCAATAGAAGGTTAAATGATGTGTCCAAAGTCACAAGAAGCCACACTGGGATCTCATCCTGGCTTCCCTGGTTCTCAGTGAAATTGCCGATCTACTGCTAGTGATTTGTAACCTATCGCTAAAATTGTTCGTAGCACCTGAAGATTGAAGGATGGCTAATGATATGCTGATTTTTAAAAAGGGTTCGGGGGTGATCTGGGAAATTACAGACCTTTAAGCCTGACTTCAGCACTGGGCAAAATAGTGGAAACTATTATAAAAAATAAAATTATGGTACCCTTAGACAAATATAAACATAATGGGACAGAGTCAAGTTTCAAGTTTATTAATAAATTTGATAAATCGCCTATTAGAATCACTAAGCGATGTACAAAATAAAAATACAGTATAATAAAAAGAAACAAACATTTAACAAAGTACTTTCATCAAAAACAAACATGAATTGGGAGGGAAAGGATAAAAGTTACAATTTTCAATTTAAGGTAGAAGGAATGGAAAAAACACGAGGGTAAGGGGAAGTTAAACCGCAGCATAATTTGGAATCTCACTAAACATTTAAATATTGAAGGCATCATTAAATAAATAAGATTTTAAAAGTTTTTTGAATGTTATAACATCTTTTTCGATTCTAATGTATTGTGGCAGGGCGTTCCACCATTGAGGTCCCATCACAGAGAATATGTCAGCTCTTCTTGTACCAATAATTTTCAGAGAGGGAAATGTGAGGAGGTTTTGACCAGAAGAGCGAAGTGAGCGTTGAGAATTGTGGGGTATTAATAGTCTAGATATAAATTGAGGTTCGTCGAAGGCTAAAGTTTTAAAGATGAGCAGTATTATTTTAAAGGTGATTCTATGACCAATTGGAAGCCAGTGAGCATCTATTAACAATGGTGATACATGATCATATTTCCTAGCATTATATATTAATTTAATGGCAGTGTTTTGTATCAGCTGAAGTCTCCTTTTTTCTTTCTGTGTAATGTTAAGGAGAAGTGCGTTGCAGTAGTCGAGTTTTGCTATGATTAGCGAATGAATTAGTACTTTGATAGAATTTGAGCTCAGAAATTTGGCGATCGACCGGATCATACGTAGTTTGAAAAAGCAATTTTTAACAGTGAGAGAAATATGATCGTGGTAGAGCAATTTGTCGTCGATTACTACTCCAAGGATTTTAACTGTGGAGACAAGATTTAGTGGAGTATTATTGAGGGTGCATGAATTCATCAGAGTTATGTCTTTTCTCCAGGTAAATAACATCGATTTAGTCTTATTTATGTTGAGAGCCAATTTGTTTGTATTAAGCCAGTTTTGTATTATTTCCAGTTTGTGATTAATGGATATAATTTCATTATTGTTTTTTGGGTCGAGTGGGTGAATGAGTTGAATGTCATCGGCATAAGAGAATGGGGTGAAGCCTATAGACTGGCAGATGCTTAACAGTGGAGAGAGAAATATATTAAACAGGAGAGGAGACAAAATGGATCCTTGAGGGATTCCGAAAGTAGAGGAGTAGGTTATAGACATTTCGTTATTAAACTTAATGGAGGAAGTGTGATTAGCAAGATATGAAGAGAGCCAAGATAGAACTTTCTCTGTTATGCCTATTGATTCTAACCTTTGTAAAAGTAGATCATGGTCTATAGTGTCAAAGGCAGCTGAGATATCTAATGAAAAAAGAATAACAGATTTGTGGTGGTCTAAGTGATATTGTATATTTGATGTTAATCCTATTAATAAATATTCCATATTATGAAATTTTTGAAATCCTGTTTGGTTGGGATGTAGTGCGTTAGTATTTTCTATAAAGTCAGAGAGTTGATTAAATATGAGTTTCTCTGTTAATTTTGCCAAAAATGGTAAGTTAGCTATCGGGCGGTAATTTGTGAGTTCATTTATACTAATTTTATGATCTTTAAGGATAGGTGTAATGATTGCAGTTTTCCAAAGGGGAGGAACGGTAGCTGTGAGTAGACTCTTCTGAATACTATTAAATGAATACTTCTGCTCAGTCTTCACCCGAGAAGCGTCAGGGCTCGGCCCTCAGCTACAGACAAGGGTTGGCTCAGTTGACCCGTTTAGTAACTTTGAGTTTACGCCCAGCAGTGTCTATGGTGAGCTGTCAAAGCTCAAGGTTAACAAAGCAATGGGGCCGGACAACCTGCACCCCAGGGTGCTTAGGGAGCTGAGTGATGTCTTGGCGGAGCCACTGTCCGCGCTCTTCAACCTCTCCCTTAGTACAGGCAGCGTCCCGTTGGACTGGAGGACGGCTAACGTCATTCCACTCCACAAGAAAGGCTCAAAGATGGAGACAGCAAACTACAGACCAGTGAGTCTAACATCGATAGTGAGCAAACTAATGGAAACTCTAATCAAACACCAATTAGATAAGATCCTGGATGAAGAGAATCTACGGGATCCCCGACAACATGGATTTACTAAGGGGAGATCCTGCCAATCCAACCTGATCAGCTTCTTTGACTGGGTAACGGGGAAGCTGGATATTGGGGAGTCCCTGGACATCGTGTACCTGGACTTTAGCAAAGCATTCGATAGCGTACCACACCGCAGGTTACTGAGCAAGATGAGTTCTATAGGATTAGGTAACACATTGACGAAATGGGTTGGGAGCTGGCTTGGAGGTAGGCTCCAAAGGGTGGTGGTGAACGGCACCCCCTCCGAAATGACGGAGGTGATTAGTGGAGTACCACAGGGCTCAGTCTTGGGCCCAATCCTATTCAACATCTTTATAAGAGACTTGGCAGAAGGGCTTCGAGGTAAAATAACATTATTCGCCGATGACGCCAAACTGAGTAATGTAGTGGGCAAATGCACAACAGACGAAGATTCAGTGCCCGACAACATGATGCACGACCTACTCTTACTGGAGCGATGGTCTAGGACATGGCAACTCAACTTCAATGCCAAAAAATGCAAAGTTATGCACCTGGGCAGCCAGAATCCATGCAAGTCTTATACCCTTAATGGCGAGATCCTAGCAAAAACGGTAGCAGAACGAGACTTGGGGATAATCGTCAGTGAGGACATGAAGTCTGCCAATCAAGTGGAGCAGGCTTCGTCCAAGGCAAGACAAATCATGGGCTGCATATGAAGGGGTTTTGTCAGTCGTAAGGCGGAAGTCATTATGCCATTGTATAGATCCATGGTGAGGCCCCACCTGGAATACTGTGTGCAATTCTGGAGGCCGCATTATCGCAAGGATGTGCTGAGACTGGAGTCGGTGCAAAGAATGGCCACCCGGATGGTCTCGGGACTCAAGGATCTACCATACGAAAAACGGCTTGACAAATTACAGCTATACTCGCTCGAGGAGCGCAGAGAGAGGGGGGACACGATCGAGACGTTCAAGTATCTTACGGGCCACATCGAGGCGGAGGAAGATATCTTCTTTTTCAAGGGTCCCACGACAACAAGAGGGCATCCGTTGAAAATCAGGGGCGGGAAACTACGAGGTGACACCAGGAAATTCTTTTTCACTGAAAGAGTGGTTGATCGCTGGAATAGTCTTCCACTACAGGTGATTCAGGCCAGCAGCGTGCCTGATTTTAAGGCCAAATGGGATCGGCACATGGGATCTCTTCACAGGGCAAAGGTAGGGGAGGGACATTAAGGTGGGCAGACTAGATGGGCCGTGGGCCCTTATCTGCCGTCTATTTCTATGTTTCTATGAATAAGTGAAAGGATGAAAGGTCCGAAGTGTGAAAAATGTTTTTTTAAATAAAAAGGTGGAATGATCTCAGATCCAGAATTTTTTAAGTTTACTTGTTGAAAAAGGGATTCTATATCTGTAATTGAAGGAATTTTGAAGTTTGCGCATTTTGCTGTTGGTATGAGTTTTGTTTTGCCAATGTTTGTTGGCTTATTTGTTGTATTTGGGGTAAAAGAATTACGAATGTTGGTAATCTTTTGGATAAAAGCATCAGCTAAGTCTTGTGCTTTTAATGTGGATTTATGAATGGTGTTATTTATTTTGTTTTTTGAATTTATTGTTTTTAAAATATTGTATAAAGTGGAGGAATTCTTAGCTTTGTCGATTTTATTAGAGTAGTATGTTTTTTTTGCTTGATTAATTTTTGAGTCAGCATTGGCTCAGCAAAGGGAAGTCTTGCTTCACCAATTTGCTACATTTCTTTAAAGGTGTGAATAAACATGTGGATAAGAACATAAGAATTGCCGCTGCTGGGTCAGACTAGTGGTCCATTATGCCCAGCAGTCTACTCGCGCGGCAGCCCTCTGCTCAAAGATCAGTGCCCTGACTGAGACTATCCCTATCAGGGTACGTCCTTGTTCAGAAGGAACTTGTCTAACTTTGTCTTGAATCCCTGGAGGGTGTTTTCCCCAATGACAGACTCCGGAAGAGTGTTCCAGTTTTCCACTACTCTCTGGGTGAAGAACTTCCTTATGTTCATACGGAATCTATCCCCTTTCAACTTTAGAGAGTGCCTTCTCGTTCTCCCCACCTTGGAGAGGGTGAACAACCTGTCTTTATCTACTAAGTCTATCCCCTTCAGTACCTTGAATGTTTCGATCATGTCCCCTCTCAATCTCCTCTGTTCGAGGGAGAAGAGGCCCAGTTTCTCTTATCTTTCGCTGTACGGCAGCCCCTCCAAACCATTAACCATCTTAATCGCTCTTCTCTGGACCCTTTCGAGTAGTACCGTGTCCTTCTTCATGTACGGCAACCAGTACTGTATGCAATACTCCAGGTGAGGGCGCAGCATGGCCCGGTACAGCAACATGATAACCTTCTCCGATCTGTTTGTGATCCCCTTCTTTATCATTCCTAGCATTCTGTTCGCCCTTTTCGCCGCCACACATTGTATGGACGGATTCATCGACTTGTCAATCAGAACTCCCAATTCCCTTTCCTGGGAGGTCTCTCCAAGTACTGCCCCGGACATCCTGTATTCGTGCATGAGATTTTTGTTACCGACATGCATCACTTTACACTTATCCACATTGAACCTCATCTGTCATGTTGATGCCCATTCCTCACGTTGCAGATCTTCGCAATCCCCCTGCGTCTTCACTACTCTGAATAACTTTGTATTGTCTGCAAATTTAATCACCTCGCTCATTGTACCTATGTCCAGATCGTTTATAAAGATGTTGAAGAGCATGGGTCCAAGCACCGAGCCCTGTGGCACCCCACTGGTGACGCTTTGCCAGTCCGAGTATTGTCCATTTACCCCACTCTCTGTTTCCTATGCTCCAGCCAGTTTTTAATCCACGTTGAGTATTTCACCCTCGATTCCATGGCTCCCAATTTTCCGAAGTAGTCGTTCATGTGGAACCTTGTCGAACGCCTTCTGAAAGTCCAGATATACAATGTCGACCGGGTCGCCTTTGTCTATCTGCCTGTTCACTCCCTCGAAGAAGTGCAGCAAGTTTGTCAAACAAGATCTGCCTTTGCTGAAACAATGCTGGCTGGTCCTCATCAGACCGTATCCGTCAAGGTTATCGATGATGCGGTCCTTTATTACGCCTCTACCATCTTTTCCGGTGCCAAGGTCAGACTCACCGGTCTGTAGTTGCCTGGGTCTCCCCTTGAACCTTTTTTGAAGATCGGCGTAACATTTGCAACCTTCCAGTCCTTCGTAATCTTTCCCGTTTTGATCGACAGGTTGGCTATTAGTTGAAGCAGTTCAGCTATGGTCCCTTTCAGTTCCTTGATGACCCTCAAATGGATGCCATCCGGTCCCGGGGATTTATCGCTCTTGACCCTATCAATCTGCCTGCATACCTCTTCTAAACTAACCGTTAACCCTGTCAGTTTACCGTTTTCACTTCCAGCATATATCCTGATGGATAATGGAGAGCTGGTTGTCATGGAAAGGCATTTTGGATAAGACACCCATATTCGAGTTTAGATGTTCTGGGGAAGATGCATAAAAATCCAGTAGTAGTGAACATGACCATTTTCAAGAAAATGTATATCTTGTTTTTTGAAAATGACGATTTTTCAGATGTGCGTCTACCTTTTTGAATCATTTTCATAAAAATTACATCCAAATGAAAAATGCACAAAACGAGCCATTGGGATATAGGAGGATTCAGCATTTTTAGCAGCTTGGCCACACAGACATCACTGTAGAGCAGTGGAGCATCTCAGGGGACACAGCAGTGAACTGCACATAAAGGGTCCCAGATACACATCTCACCATATATTGTATGGCTCTCTACCAAGCCACAAAATGATGTGGGTAAGAGGGCACCAGGGTCAAAATCTTCTGTCCCACTTGAAGCTCCCTCTCCTGGCAAACCTGGTCATATAGAGATTTTTGTTTTGCCTGAGAATGAGGAAAATTGGTTTAGGCTGTGGCAGTCATGCACTAGAGCCTTTCCTTGAGGCCCAATAAATAGGATACCAAATTTTAGAGAGCAGACTCTTCTTGGCATCACTCTTCTTTAAGTTTATTTATTTATTTGTTTAATTTTCTATACTGTTCTCCCCAGGGAGCTCAGTAATGTAATGTAATGTAATTTATTTCTTATATACCGCTACATCCGTTAGGTTCTAAGCGGTTTACAGAAAATATACATTAAGATTAGAAATAATAAAGGTACTTGAAAAATTCCCTTACTGTCCCGAAGGCTCACAATCTTACTAAAGTATCTGGAGGGTAATAGAGAAGTGAAAAATAGAGTTAGAGGAAAAATAAAAATAAAATAAACATTTTAACAAGACAGCATTGATCTAAATACTTTGGAAGGTAGAAGAGAGGAGAGAAAGGAATAGAAGCAGAAGGGGGAGCCATTGAACAGTAGAATTCTGGAGAAATTTAAATGATAGAACAAAACAAAGACAAAAGGCAAAACAATAGATAAGATTAAAGATAAATCATAAGCTGGAAAGAAAAATAAAATAAAACTTTGTCTTCAATCCACGGTTTCAGCGTCAGTGATGAAGTGGAGCAAGTAAGTTTAGGAGGAGCGATTGACGTTTCCAGAAAGGGCTTCTTCAGGGAAGAGACTTGGCAGACAGTCCCAGGATGCCTATGTCTCCTCCCCTGCGAGTTCTCCCATCCATGCATTCCCTCCCAGACACACTGCCCGTGCCCCAGCCGCTCCAAGGAGGCTGCCCCAGATGAGGCCCACGGTGAATGCAGGATTCTCTCCTCTGCGGGAAAGCCGCCCGGAGCCGACAGTCGATCTTCTTAGCGGATTGCATGGGGGGAAGAGTTCACACTCTTGGTAGGATCGGGTCTGTGTGCTCTCGGTGGTTGTGGCTGGTCTCAGTATGGTTCACATGAATTTATTCAGGTACTCAAGAATTTTTCCCTGTCTGTTCCTGCGGGGTCACACTCTATCTAATGTACCTGGGACAATAGGGGAGTTGTTGTTTTTTTTTATATTAAATTTATTAATTGTTACAACATATAACAAATTCAGGCAATTAAACAATTGTAAAGGAAATATCAGAATTAAAAATAATAATATTCATCAAGTCCACATTATTAAGGGCTGGCTATTCCAGTTGGAGTCTTTATCAAAAGCAATAATTAAATATCAACATCTTCAACGTTAATACACTCTAGAGTCAAGCAAAATAATTATCATCATTTTCATTCCATCTCAGCCTCTGCATTAATAACAGGCAAAGTATCCAATTTAGGTTTATCTATAAGAAAATTCTCTAAATGAGTTGGATCTAGGAAAATATATTTGGTATCTTGATATACCACCAAACACTTGCAGGGGAACTTAAGGAAAAATGAAGCACCTACACTCAAGGTTTTAGCCTTAGGGGAGATTAAGTGACTTGCCCAAGGTCACAAGAAGCAGTATGGGTTTGGAACCCACAGGGTGCTAAGGCTGTGGCTTTAACCAATGCACCACACACTCTTTGGGGACCACACAAGTCTTTGTGGCCCTCCTATAAATAAACTCAAATGGACTGACTCCTAGGGAAGTCTGCATATACTTTCTGGAGGCATACAAGGCCAGTGGTAGTAACTGATCCCAGTTAGCTATGACCCCCATCTAGAAAACGTTTCAGCATGGGGTTTTTTTTTTGGGGGGGTTGTAAATCTTTATTTAGACACAGATAGTGAACAAGAAAAACACACGGAACCCCATCTCCAGAAAAGCAACAGCAAAACAACGTCCCGCCAAGCACAAAACTGTGTTGAACATTTTCAAAAGAACAAAACAGAATCATAACCTCCCCTCCTCAACCCCCCCTCCACACCCGATAGCCATTCATTTGGAAGAGCTTGACAGTGCCTACCCTGCCGATGATGAGAGAGAAATTGGGCTGGGTCTGCGAGCGTTATAGACTATCTGCTTTGCTAACTTGGCGCTGGCAGCAATTTGAGGATGTGTGGGGTCAGCATGGTTTTTAAAGTTTTGTTAAAACGCTCTACTAACCCATTTGCCTGCAGGTGATCGCTGCCAACCAACAACCCCCTCCTCCTCCCCCCCCCCTACAGCGGAAGTGATGTCAAAAATTGTGCCCCAATCAGTAAGGACCACCATCAGGAACCTTACCTGACAAAACAATTTCAATAGTTCCCATGCTATACTCAGGCATTAATAGAGTGGAGAGCCACGACTCAGGGAAATCTGGTGGCATAGTCAATGACTATCAGTATGTACTTGTACCCTCAGAGAATCTTATCTAAGGGGCCAATTATGTCCATACCTAGACAAGCTAGTGTCTACTCCACAGGTGGTAACAGCACCTGAGACCTTTTGACACTGAGGGCAACTCTTACAGTACAGCTGAACCTCCTTCTAGATCTCTGTCCAATAAAACCTGCTTAGAATCTGCTCTAACATGTACCCCTCTGCCCTATGGCCAGCTAAGGGATATTTATGGACAGCTTCAGGACTGGACTTCTGTGGAGAGGTCTTCCCTACACAACTCTCCTGAGTCCTAAAGTGCCGCTGAAACTTAGCCCAGTCATATCTTAAGATCAAATCATATGGTAACCTGGGTAGCACTGCCAAATGGAAGGACTCCCTCTCATAAGGGGTACAGGATAAAAACCCCATGAATACACTGGATCTGTACTTTCCCTAAATCAGGCCACCTAGAACCTTCCTTGGCTTTACCAATTCTCTCCCACAGTTTTCCCGGTACCACTGATTGACTGGCACCCATATCTAAGAGAACTAAGACAACCCCTCTACATTGATCGGGATGCACCAGGGAGAGGCCTGAGGCTCTTATTGGCCCGGATGCCCCATAGGAGGGGCCTTGGGCATCCGGGCCAATCAGAGCCTTAGGCCCCTTCCCGGTGCATCCAGGGAGGGGCCTGAGGCTCTGATTGACCCAGGTCATATAAGGCCCTTTCCATGGGATGGTTCTTAAACAACATGGGCCAATTAGATCCTCGGGCCCCTCCCCGGTGCAACCCAGGATGTTCCAGGGAGGGGAAGGTACATTTTGAAGCAGCGGGCCAGCTAGCTGGAGGGAATCCACATCCCTCTGGTCAGACATCTACATGGAGATAAGGCAGGGGGAGGGGCGTTGGAGGCAGGGTGTTGTATGGCAGCGGGAGAGAGTGGGTATCTCTCCCGCTGCTGGGGGGAGGGTCGCTTGGCAGTGGGAGAGAGTGGGCATCTCTCCTGCTGCAGGGGGCAGTGGGCGGTGGTGGTGGTTTCGCTTGGCAGCAGGAGAGTGGGCATCTCTCCTGCTGCAGGGGGAGCAATGGGCAGCAGTGGTGGTTTCGCTTGGTAGTAGGAGAGAGTGGTCATCTCTTCCACTGCAGGGGTAGGGCGGAGATTTCACTTGGCAGCGGGAGAGAGTGGGCATCTTTCCCACTGCTGGGGGTGGGGTGGGGTCATCGCCACCGCTTTTCTAGAAGTCTCTGACACTGCCATGCCGGGGTTTAAACTGTACCCATGCACCAGTCGCTTATTTTTGTCACCAAAAGCCGACACTGCTTTTAGAAAATATATCGGCATTTTTTAATAATCTACTGGAGTGCTCATTTCAATGTTGAAGAGCCCATTTGCATGTCAGAGTTGGAGACTGCTAGAAATGTTGCTAAAGACAAAGATAATCTGTTTTGATAATCCAAAGCTAAAATGCGTGCAAGCTAAACTGTCAGAAAACAGTTTAGCGATGGCATTACTTTTGAGAATCTGCACCAAAGTGTGCTCTGCTCAGGAATTCTCAACTATCCAGGAAGTAGCCCCCTCCTTTAAAAACACCATCTTACTAGGTATCAGGTACAGTGGGAACCAAAAATTTGTATTTTTTTTTTTCAGTTCAAAAAGTTTTATTCATTTTATAGTAAGTAACATAACAGAATGCAAAAACATGCAGTTAACTACAAAGTCACAAAAAGCATAACCAGTACAGCAATATGCATTGGTATATACAGGAGGACTGGATAAACACAGTAGGAGAAAATCAAGCAAAGTACATGCATGGATGAGCTGCTTGGAGGTGTACAGAACTGATGTTGTCAGTTCATAAAATAATGAAGGTAAAAAGGTAATTACAATATACTTGGAAAATGAACATTATCAAAGGTTAATTATGATTACAATAAGAGAGTAGCACAGACCAAGTGTGTTGATAGCAGCTGAGGGTGTTATTCCTTTCTGCAATTATTTTTTCATATTTTGCTGTAACACAAAGTATTCCACCAAGCATTATAGTCCGCATTGGTTACAGTTGTACAGTATGTTCTGTATAGTGAGAACAAACATTATACGAAAAAGCTTAGTTTTATGATAACTAATTGGAAGTGAATCAGAACAGCCAAAAGCTATGAGGGAATACGCAAGCTCTATATTAAGAGATAAAACATAAGAACATAAGAATTGCCACTGCTGGGTCAGACCAGTGGTCCATCGTGCCCAGCAGTCCGCTCACGCAGCGGCACCCAGGTCAAAGCCCAGTGTTCTAAATGAGTCCAGTCTCACCTATGTACATTCCAGTTTAGCAGGAACTTGTCCAACTTTGTCTTAAATCCCTGGAGGGTGTTTTCCCCTATAACAGACTCTGGAAGAGCGTTCCAGTTTTCTACCACTCTCTGGGTGAAGAAGAACTTCCTTACATTTGTACGGAATCTATCCCCTTTCAACTTTAGAGAGTGCCCTCTCGTTCTCCCTACCTTGGAGAAGGTGAACAATCTGCTTTATCTGCTACATCTATTCCCTTCAGTATTTTGAATGTTTCGATCATGTCCCCTCTCAGTCAGAACTGATAGTTTTCCAAATTCTATTCCGTAGTTTTGAAGTAGAGGGCATTGGAGTAACAAATGTTCCAGAAAACGTTGTACAGTATTGCAGGACCAATACATGGAAGAAGAGGAAGGATTAATCTTATTTGATAAAATAGGCATCCAAGTTGCTCTGTGGAGTAGAAAATACATGGATTGAAGCATAAAAGCTGATTTTATGGACTTGAATTAATGTGATCTGATAAACATCCAAGAAAACTGTCAGAAGAAATCCGTAAGTTGTCAAACCATTTTAAGCTATTGGTTTTTCATTTCAATAAATATTTTAGACTGAAGAAGTTTATACCATGAAGATACAATTCCTTTAGAGACCGAATTTATCCATATACTTTAGCAAATCAGGGCATTCATGTAAAGTCATTACTGCAGGATATACCTTACGTGGTCACGTGATGTGCTGAGCCGAGCAGGACGTGCTCTGCTCGAGCTCCAGGGCCCTAGGTCCCTCCGCACCCTACCTGCCTTCGGATTCTGCATTTGCCTCCACCATATCGGATCGGGTGTTGAATGGAGCGGTACCTACAGTCTCATAGCCCTGCCATGAGTACCAAATCGAGCCGCGTTGCGAAGGATCGAGAGGTGAGAGCCTCGTGGTCCGAAACCAAGATGGCGGCGGCAGCTGGAGTGCTCCGCTCTCCCTTTGTCGGCGGCCCATATCGAGGCATTGTCCGCCTCGGTGGTGAGGGCTCTGGATGCCCGATTCGACCAACTCTCTGCCCAGCTGACTTCGATGGAATCTTTGCTGTCTGATACCACCAGACGCACCGGGGAGCTGGAGACCCGCATCACCCACTGGAGGAGGCCCACTCTGCTTCTGCTGCGGCCCTCTCTTCTTTAAAAGCACAACTTCGGCGCTAGGAGGACAAACTTGAAGATTTGGAAAACCACTCGAGATGCGATAATTTGCGCCTGATCGATTTGCCTGAGGCGGTTTCAGATTCTTGCCTGCTTACCACCTTGGAGTCCTGGCTCCAGGCAGAGTTGCCGCTCCCCACTGGGATAGGGCCCATTCGGTTGGAAAGAGCTCACCGCCTTGGCCGGCGGGCTGAAGACCATACCCATGCATGGGTAACTATTTTCAAAGTTCTCAACTCTTCTCATAAAGCAGAGCTAATGCGGCACTATAGGTGGAAACATAACACACTCACCTACGAAGGGGCTCCGGTCTGTTTGTTCCAGGACTATTCCCCCGCCTTACAGGAGCGGTGGCGCCGGTTCTCCAGGGTTTGCACAGCCTTGTTTGAGCGCAAGCAGCGTTTCCAGCTCTCATATCCTGCACTCTTGCGGATTTGGACTACTACTGGGTGGAAGAGCTACACCTCGGCGGAGGACCCACAGGCCTACTTGGATGCTCTTCCGGGGGAGAGTGGCCCTTCATCAGCCCCTTGAGGTTCCAGCGCCCTTGTTCTGTTTCCTCCTGGGATCTCTTCATGGCCCCCCTTTTCTTGGGAGGGCTCCTTGTTTGGATTTTGCCTGTGTTGGGCCTTTGGCCCCCTTCAGCAGGAGTCTCCCTTTTTCTGGAATTTGGAGTGTAGCCGGGCAGCAGTGGTGTATTTCCCTATAATTGGCTTCTCTTGCTGCCGTACGGGGTGGTCACGACCCTTGCTGGACTGGAACTGCCTGAGGACTCCTTGCAATGTTTGTTTGTAGGGATCCTGTTGCGGGTGATTGTGGATTATTTGGGGGGTCTGCTTGTGGTTGATGGTCAACTGTTTGCCTGGGGAATGGTTTTCTTGAGGGAGTCCTAATTATTCATTGAAGGACTGCCCGAACCCTGACACTTTGGTTTCCCTCTTGTACTGTGTGTCTGAGTGCGGGTGGGTATGGGGTGGTGGGTGCGTGGCTGGTGTGTTGTGTGTGTGCGAGTGGGGTTTCTGATTTGCTTTGATTCTGGGGACGGGTGGGGTGGGGGGGATTGGGGGCCCTGTCAACATCTTTGTGTGGCTTCCTCTCCACTCCACGTCTGTTGACTGGGGTGTGTGTTTGTGGTTGGGTTACTGGGTATTTTGGGGGGTTTGGGATGGTTGGGAAGGGGAGGGGGTTGGGTTAGGGCGGGTTGGGTTGGTGGGGGGTCCTCCTTCAGAACGTACATTTTGCTTACTTTGATTTTGCATTACTCATGTTTTTTCTTTCAGGTTGTGCTAGTGGTATGGGATCAATGCTCTGGGGGGTGGCTGGGCTAAATCTTCGCCTCTTGGGGTGCAGGTTCTTGACAAGGCTAGTGATGGGAGATCCTTGCTCTTGTGCCTCACTTTGGGTGCCCGATCTTATCTCTTGCTTGTGTCTTATGACCCCAACTCAGGGGAATCCGCTTTTCTTCAACGTTTGCTTCAGTTTTGCTCTCGTTTTTCTGGGGATCCGCTTCTCATTTTGGGTGATTTTAATTTGGTACTGCATCCGGACTTAGATAAGTCCGGCACCTCTGTTGCCTCTTTGGGGGCTAAGGGTTGCCTTCTTTCTGACTTTTGTGATACTCTTTCAGTGGTAGACCCTTGGCGTCTTTTACATCCTGAAGTTCGTGATTATACGCATCTTTCTCGGGCCTATGGGACCTGGTCCCGGATTGACCATATCCTTTTGTCTTCAATGTTGTTCCCCTTTGTCCAGTCGGCGGAGACTGGTCCCCTGAATATTTCAGACCATACTCCGATTTGGGTAGATGTTTCTCTGGATTCCGAATATCTTCAGACCCTGTCTTGGCGATTTCCCGCCTATCTTGCTAAAGACAAGGAATTTCAAACCTTTTTGCAGGCCCAATGGGAGGACTACTCTACCCATAATACTCCCCACCTGGATGATCCTATTTTGTTTTGGGAGGCTGGTAAGACGGTGATTCGGGGACATATTATTTCTTTTTTGAGTGCTCGCAACAAGTGTATCAATAAAGGCATTATTAATCTGGAACGGGCTCTACGAGTGGCTAAACGGTCTTTTTACTTGCATCCCTCACGGGAGGCCCGAGAATGCTACCTGTCTACTCAGGAGGCTTTAAATTCGTTACTTCATTCTCGCTCCCAACGATGGCTGGCTTTCCATAAACACCGATTTCAACGTTTTGGCAACAAACCTGGGCGTCTCATGGCCCGTTTAGTTAACGCTGAGACTAATAGAAAACCGATCTTGTCTCTTCGGACTCCGAGTGGGGGGGGGGGTGTACAAAACGGCTGATATCTCCGGAGTGCTTTTTGACTTTTTTAACCGGTTATATGCTGCTCCCGATGATGCTTCCCCGGAATTATTGACGGACTATCTTCAGTCTTCTGGTCTTCCTCGCCTGTCGGACGACGTAGTGTCTTCTCTTAATAGCCCCTTTAGGGCGGCTGAATTAGAATCTGCTATTAAAGCTCTTCACTCTGATAGAGCCCCTGGCCCGGATGGCTTTTCGGGTGACTTTTACCGACTTCTTTCTCCTCATCTTTGTGGCCCTTTGTTGGCTTACTTTAATGCTGCTGTTGCCCGGGGCTCTTTTCCCTGTTACGCCAATGAGGCCCTTATCTCTTTATTGTTGAAGCCTGGCAAGGAGGCTGACTCCCCGGGATCCTATCTTCCCATTTCCTTGATCAACGTGAATCTCAAGCTTTTCGCCCGTATGTTAGCTGATCGTCTTGCTCCTCATCTTCCTGAGCTTATTCATGAGGATCAAGTTGGGTTTGTCCGGGGGCGTCAATCAGTCTGTAATGTCCGTAAGGTCCTCTTTACACTTGCCCATTGTCATTCTCATCAGATTCCGGCTCTGTTTGTCAGTCTTGATGCTTCTAAGGTGTTTGATAGTGTCCATACCTTACGTAGACAGTGTGTAAGTTATAGCCATCGAAACTGTTGACTGAGAGGCAGCTTGTAGGTATTGACTATATTAGTAAAGCTCATCCATTTGTTATATAACTGCACAGGTTGAAGCAACCAGATACCACAACATTGCCATATTGACCAAGATATGGGAGTGTTTTGAATTTTAAGTAAGGGATTCCACCATAGTGGAGCTCTAAGGGAATGGGACCATGGTTTCTCCATCAAGTTATCCGTATATGGAAAGGCCTGTTTAGAGGAATACAATAGAATATCTGATTTGAGACCAGGAGGTAAATCTATACCAGCTATAAGTTGCAAAAATTGTCTCCCATGTTTCTCATGTTCCAGTAAAAGCCAACAAGGAGGATATGAAGGGATGCAGTCTTGTAACCATAGAGTAGATTGGCATAAAATAAATAATACATGATAATGAAAAAAAACATGGAAAATTGACCCCCACCACAAGTTTTATCTGCTTTAAGCTTGTAAAGTCCAATACGTGGTTGTTTCTTGTTCCAAAGAAACTTGGTAAGTATAGAGTCCAATGAAGCATAAAAGAATTTCTGAAATAAAAAAGGGAGCATATTAAATATGTAATTAACTTTTGGAACTACAGTATCATCATCTTAATGGATTCCAAGTGTCCCCACCAAGTAAGATTAAGCGGTGACCATCTGATGGTAAGATCCTTCAACATTTATAAAATATATTCAGAGATATATGTTGTGGTTTCTTCTATAGTAGGCCCAAAAAGAACCCCTAGATACTTGAATCTGTTTTCTGCCCATATAAATCCATATTGAGACACATCAAGTTTAATTTCAGGACAATTGATATTCATTAATTCAATCTTATTTTTATTCAGTTTATATCCTGAATGAATGGAGTAAGAGTCAATGGTTTGTAATAATGGCTGAATGGAATCTGGTGTGATGAAAAGTAATATATCGTCTGCATAAGATGACAGTTTAGGTTCAATAGCTCCAAATTTAAAACCAGTAATTAAAGGACTGTTATGTGTAGCCAATAGAAGTGGTTCAAGGGCTCAAGGGGGGGAGGTGTGGAGCTGGGGAGGGGTGGTAGTGTGTGGTATGTCTGGGGTGAAAAACCTCTAGGGGGGGACAAAAAAATGCACAGACTAACGCATGCTGCTGCTTTGTTCACTGCATTTGTCCAGATGGGAGCCACCTCTGTTCTGGGGGTCTTCTGGTTCCCGCTTGTGTATTCCTTTAGGGATCACCCTGTGTATTTCCTTATTGAACTGTAATTGTATATTTTGTTATGTATGCTTGTTTTTTGAATAAAAAATTTCAAACAAAAAAAAAGATCAGGCACAAAGCATATGCCCCTCATGCTTAATTGTTGTGCAGGACTTGGCTTTTTGAATGATTTTGAAGACCTGCTGATATCTCAGTAATTTTGGACCACAGGCCTTGGGAATTTATCACCACTCCGTCGGTAAGCAAGGACCTGGTGGTGAACTCTCTCAATTTCAAAATCTTTGGAGAAGGAGAGATCCAACACTTTAGGATGAGCGAGGTGAGATAATTTATCAGATCGTTATCATTATTCCCCTCCGGTGAGCCCAGAATACGAAAGTTACAGCGACGGGTTCTGTTATTGGTGTCTTCCATTTCTCTCTCCATTATGGTGATATGCTTCATTTGTTGTCTGAGTTCAGCCACGTTATTCGTTGTGACCTTCATTTTTGTTTCCACCGTTGCGACACGTTTTTTGAATTCAGAGAGTTCAGCTTTAACAGTCGCTAGATCTTCATTTATCTCAGAATGTCAGCTCTCATTTCAAATAATAAAGCACTTCAGCTCTGCTAAGATTTCTTTTGTAGAGCTATCACCAGAAATTGGTAGAGGAGTCTTGGACAGTAGGGGGGTTCAGGCTTATGCCATTTTCCTACCTTATTTGCTGACATTTTGTTGAATTAAGATAGGATTCTAGTAAGAAGATAGGTACCGTCACTAATCTTATAAATTCTGATACCCGATGATGATTTTAAATTACAACAGTCCACGGATTCCGTTTAGGTATGCAGGAGCACAAGATTCAGGCTGCCATTTCTATCAGGCTCCACAGCACACACACCCATCGGGAACCAAATTAAAATTAAATCTCAGTCAACCAGCAGCATGGAAAAAAGATTCAGCACAGCAGTAATAATTAATCACTAAATGGATCTGATCTTATAATTTCTGCAAGCTATAATGCTTGCTTTTGCTACAAGAATTATTCACACAATTAATCACCACAAATGAAAATACACAGCCCACAATGCCAATTAGCCCTAACTTCCTTTTTGCCTTTCAGAGAGAACGATTTCTAACTATCCAAACCACAGGATCCAAATTCACATTGTAGGTCACCAAATCTCAGGTTAGATTAAATACACTATTCCCTCAGCTCTAGCTAGTTTTCAATAGTGAGCTACATCTGCCTAAGTAAGTTGGTCCAGAATTCAAGAAAAGGCTCTCTTCTCAGCGTGGAAGATCAGAGTTTATTGGTACTGAATTCTCAGGCACCATAAATCTTCTTTTGTTGTGCCTGCAATATCTTCTCTGAAGCTGTACTAATAGTATCATGATTTGGTAATTAGTTTAACAGCTAGATTTTGCACTACCGTATATACTCGAATATAAGACTTAATATTCAAGTGCCCTGCCCTGTCAGGACCAACACCCAGTGCCCCCTCCCTCCCCTGCCAAGCTCTGCCCCCTGCCCCCTGCTCCCCCCCTCCACCTGCCAAGCTCTGTACCCAGTCTCCTTCCCTCCTTGCACTGCCAGGCTCTGCACCCTGTCCCCCCTCCCTCCTGATGCCTTGGAGGCCGCCACCAGGCCTGCCATAGGACCCAGTGGTCCAGGATCCCCCCATCTTCCATCCCAGCCAAATCTATCACCCTCACGCACATCTCCACACACACCTCCATCTCCTGCGAACACACCCCAACTCCTCGTCAGGCTCGCGGTGGGCGGGACAGGAGAAATCCCTTCTGCCTCCTGTGCCTGCTGAAATTGACTCCCACCACCCCCACCCCCACCCCTATCCCCATGTACCTTTTGGGCTCCATTTAGCCAGCCGGTACATGTAGCAAGAGTGATCTTCCTGCGCTCCTGCTCTGTTCAAGGCCACTGGCTGATACCATCTTCCCTGCAAATCTTTTGGGTCCCTGATAGCCAGCTGGTGCATGGAGCAGGAGCGATATTCCAGCTCTCCTGCTGCATTCGAGGCCACTGGCTGATTGGCTGCTGCGAGTTCTTGACTCGCGAAAACTCGCAGCAACCAGCCAGCGACCTCAAACAGAGCAAGAGAAAAGGAAGATTGCTCCTGCTTCATGCACCGGCTGGCTACCAGGGACCCTGCTCTTTGCACCAGCTGGCTATGAGGGAGCCGAAAGGTATATGGGGGAGGTGGGAGGGAGGTGTGGATGTCAATTTTGGCAGGCACAGGAGATAGATTTGATTCCACCTGTCCCACCCACTGTGAGACTACCAAGGAGTCAGGGGAGTACACGAGGGGTGTGTGGGGCAGGTGGGAGTTGGATTCAGCCAGGATGGGAGATGGGTCTTGCGTTAGGCCCTGTGGAGATCTGCAATAGGTCCGAAAGAGGGGTCGGGTAGGCGATGGCTCGAATATAGCTGAGATCCCCATTTTGGCTCATTTTTTGGTCCAAAAATCTCGGCTTCTATTCTAGTATATACAGTATTTGTTGACAGTGAGTATCTAATACATGAATGCTATTTAAGTGAGCATTGAAGTAGTCAAGTTTACTGTCGAGTCTTTTTATCAATAAATGAGAATGAACACCAGTAGGTCACCTTCATTGTTTTCCTTCTGCTTTCATGTCCTGCGTTTTCTGCTTTGTTGATGTTAGGTACCATTGATTCATGCTCAAGTCTTAATAACTTAATGAATTGCGGATCAAAAAGAAATCAGTTTTGTACTGGTCTTGAAAGGTCCTCCAGCATCATCTCTATGGGTGTTTTCAACGTGTCCAACCATCTGACTGCAGATCGTCCTCTTCCCCTGGTTCCTTTGATCTTCCCAGACATGATGTCCTTCTCCAGTGATCTCTCTGTTCTGATGGTTTTGAAGACCAGATGCATTCTGCTCTCTTCTATTGGAAAAGTGATCTCTCTCTTCTGATGATGTGACCAAAATACGACAGTCATAACTTCATCATTTCGGCTTCGAGTGACATAGCTGGTTTGATCTCTTCTAGAATGGATTTGTCAGTTCTTCTGGCAGTGCACAGCACGCCTAAAATCCTTCTCCAGCTCCAAAGCTCAAATGAGTCAATCTTCTTTCTGTCTTGTTTCTGTACTGTCCACCTTTCACATCCATTAACTGACCACCTGGAAAATGAATGCATAGACAAGCCTGGTCTTTGTTTGGAGTATTACCTCCTTGCCTTTGAAAACTTTGTTGAGAGCCTTCACTAAAGAGCGACCAAGTGTTATTCTGCGGAGTATTTCCTCCGGCTAATTGCTTCTTTGTTTACAAAAGAATCCAGGAGATTGAAATCCTTTAAAACTTCTATTTTATCGCCCTCAAGATCAAAATCTTCACCATTTTCTGTGTTCATGATCTTTGTCTTATGTTCAGTTCTAATCCCATTTATGACTTTCAGCTTTTGCCTTTTCTCAGTTGATACAGCATGTCTTCTTTGCTGCTAGTGATGAGTGTTGTATCATCTGCATAGCACAGGTTGTTTATATTTCAGCCACCAACTTTGAAACCGACGCTCTCTTCTTCCAAATTTGATTTTCTGAAGATAGTTTCACCGTACTAGAGAAAAAGAAATATTAATATTTTGTTTTTAAGACCACTGTTTCTTGTTATTGTGCCATATGTTATGGCTTTCTTGGTTTTACCTTCATTATGGTTGTTTAATAATTTTTTTTTTTTAAACCAACTTTAATTGCGGCTATGACTTCTGTACTATTTACAAATATTGAAATTCCGTCTTGGTGATGCTTATAAATAAAGTGTTATAATGGACCCACTCCCCTGGCTGCCAATCCTCATAGTCTTGCTCTGGGACTTTCCCTTGACTGGACACTCCTTCTGATGTAACTTCCTGACCGAAGGAAGACCCCAGAGCAGGCTTGTGAGAATTGGTGGGGGGGACTCAGAGGTTCCAGAAGTGTGAAAAATGCAGTGGAGGCAAGAAGATGCCACTGGTGCAGGGGGAAGGGGTGCTGTGTTGCTGACTTGTGAGGAGGGTATGGGAGCTTGTGCTGCCATAGTGGGATGAGGTATTGTAATGTTGGACTCATTGGGGAGTTCCAGTGCTGCTACCATCACCACACACACTCCTGGACCTGGACCTGGGAGGGTGAATGCTGCTGGACATGTGGGGGTGGGGGAACTGGAGCTGGAGGGGAGAGAAGTTCTGGAACTAGAGGATAAAGGAAAGAGGCACTGGACCCATGGAGCAAAGGGAGAAAGAAACTGGTTCCGGGACTGAAGGTTGGAGATGGAGGGGAAGGGAGAAAGGGTGCTGGATTTGCAGGGAGGGTGGCTGGAGCTGGAGGGAAGGGAAAGAAGCACTGGCTCCAAGGGGGGTGCTGGAAGGGAGAGAGACACTGAACCTGTGGCTAGGGCTGTAGGGAAGAGGAAGAGGGCTGGACTACAGGGAGGGGGCTGGATGGAAGGTAGAGAGCTGCTGGATCCATAGGAGGGCTGGCTAGCTGGAAGCTAGAGGGCTGGCTAGCTGGAAGCTAGAGGGAAGGGTGAGAAGCGCTGGACCCATTGGATGGATGAAGCTGGATGTGAAGGGAGAGAGATGCTGCAGGGGTGTAGCCATGGGGCAGCCTTGGGTAAGCCTGGCCTTCCCAGTTAGGGCTCAGGTCCATCCACCCAGCAGCCACAGGCTGCCAGGGGTGGTTCCTACATGCTGCCAGCAGCTGACTTGGAAGTCTTCTCTCTGATGCATTTGCTTTTTGCATCAGATAGAAGGCTTCCGGATCAGCAACCGGCATTGTGCAGGAACCACTGCTGGTGGCCTAAAAGGAAACAGAAATGCTGCATGGACTGAGGGGGTGGGAGGGGAGGGAAAGAGAGGCCCACCTACTTTGGGCACAGGCTTGCCCAAAATTGGCTGTCTAGCTATGCCACTGAGGTGCTGGACTGCAAGGGAGGGCTGGAGAGAAGGGAAAGAGGAGTTGGATCCATAGGAGGGGGGTGATGGAGGAAAGGGAAGAGAGGTACTGGATCTGCAGGGAGGAGAAGATAGAAGGGAAGGGAAAGGGAGATGCCAAACCAAGAGAATGAAGGAAGAGACATGTTGGTGTAGGAGAGAAAGAAAGGGGAGAAGCTAGGCATAGACAACATAGGGACAGGGACACAAAGGGGAGATGCTGCATGGAGGAGATATATGGATATAGAGGGGAAATGCCAGACAGGGGGGGGGGTATATGGGCATAGAGGGAAGATGCTAGACATGGGGGAGAATAGGGAGATGCTGGTTTGGGGATTATAAGGACACAGAAGTAATACTGGACACGCGGGAGAGGATAGGCACATAGAGTGGTGATAATGAATGTGTGGCAATGGATGCAGGAGAGATGTTAGAAAGAGAAGTATAAAGGATGCAGTGAAGGGAGATACTTCCAGTAGGCTTAGGGCTCTCTCTGGCCCTAACTGCACTCCCCTAACACCATCCCCGGCATATATGATCTTTATATTTTGCACAGTATATAAGGAAATGGACCTTTCTATTTCTTTGATGATGTACTATATGCAAGGTGGGGCTTCTTGGGATTTTGGTTTAATTTGTTTATTATTTTTAGTCAGCTTTATGTATTTGGCATTTGTGTTCTGTGTATGACCGAAATATTTCTGTTAGCATGACATGGCAAAAGAGGTTTAACGTGGATAAGTGTAAGGTGATCCATGTTGGTAACAAAAATCTTATACACGAATAAAGGATGTCCAGTGCAGTACTCGAAGAGACACCCCAGGAAAGGGACTTGGGAGTACTGGTCGACAAGTCAATGAAGTCGTCCGTGCAATGTGCAGCAGTGGCAAAAAGGGTGAACAGAATGCTAGGAATGATTAAGAAGGGGATCATGAACAGATCGGAGAAGGTTATCATGCCGCTGTACTGGGCCATGGTATGCCCTCACCTGGAATACTACGTCCGGCACTGGTCGCCATACATGAAGAAGGACAAAGTACTACTTGAAAGGGTCCGGAGAAGAGCGACTAAAATGGTTAAGGGGCTGGAGAAATTGCCATACAGTGAAAGATTAGAGAAACTGGGCCTCTTCTCCCTTGAAAAGAGGAAACAGAGGGGACATGATTGAAACATTTGAGATAATGAAGGGAAGAGACTTAGTAGATAAAGACAGGTTGTTCACCCTCTCCAAGGTAGAGATAACGAGAGGGTACTCTCTAAAGTTAAAAGGGGATAGATTCTGTACAAACGTAAGGAAGTTCTTCTTCACCCAGAGAGTGGTAGAAAACTGGAATGCTCTTCTGGAGGCTGTTATAGGGGAAAACACCCTCCAAGGATTCAAGACAAAGTTAGACAAGTTCTTGCTGAACCAGAACGTACACAGGTAAGGCTAGTCTCAGTTAGGGCACTGGTCTTTGACCTAAGGGTCGTCGCGGGAGCGGACTGCTGGGCACGATAGACCACTGGTCTGACCCAGCAGTGGCAATTCTTATGTTCTATGTAGAATTCTGTAGTAATTTGGGCTTGTTCCATTTTCCCGAAAGTGGAGGAGATGTTTGTAAGGGGGAGGGAAAATATGGGTTTTGTTGATCTTTGTTCTGTTCAGAATAGTGTTTCTTTTAAAATCATTTCATTAAAGTATAAATATAAAATCATAACTGTTTGAGGCTTGTGCGGATGGGATCATACCAAGTTTGTGGGAATAGGGCAGGGCGGAGAATGAGACAGAGTTTTCAGGGAGGGGGCAAGGTTGGGAAAAGAGTGCATGGGGACAGAGCTGATAGGGATAGGGACAGACTTTGTCCCTGTGTCATTCTCTATGTATGACTGTTGGGGATAGAGAGAATGTGTGTATACCAATTTTACATTTTTAACAGTATAAAAAGACATTGTATTGTTTAAAGTTTACAGATTTTTAACACCCAGTGTTCTCCCCAGGGCCTTTCAGCCGGGCGCTCCGCCAGCTAATTTAGATGAGCGCCTGGCTGTAATTTCGATCGCAATCCTGCTGCTGCTGTCGCCTTCTGCTCAACATTTTTTTTAAAAAACCTTCTCACCGGCTTGGAGATTTACCGGGCTGACTCGGCACAGCCTGAATCGCAGGAGCCTGACTTTTTTTTTAAAAAAAGTTTTTAACGCCAGCAAGCGACTTGAACCCATGCTTCGGGGCTCTAACGTGCATGCCGCTTCCCTCCGAAACCGGAAGTCACGTCCTGAGGGTGGAAGTCGGCATGCACACGCCCCGGAGCATGGGTTCGCTATAGGAGACAGGTCAGCTTACAACTTGCTCTTGCTTGCTTCGGGCTTTCCTCGCTGCGGGTCCTGCCTACTTCCTGTTTCCGTGAAGGCAGGACCTGGCAACGAGGAAGGCCCGAAGCAAGCAAGAACAGCGAGTTGTAAGCTTCCTTCCGTTGCTGACTTGCCTTAGTCCAGCCCCGCACAACATGCGGCCCAAAACGGATCTCACTGCCGATATGGCTCTCACTCCGCTCTCCTTTGAAGATCAGCTCAGGAGGCAAGATTTAGCCCGAGATCAGACGAACATTAAAGGGCATTTGAAGGCATCTGAGCAGATTGAGGAGAACATGTCCTGTTTTTCCATGCCTAAAAATACCACCTTGTCTAATGTAATCTCTGATCAGATCCTTAAGAGTGATGCAACTATGTATGCTGGACAGTCTCTTCCAGTAAACAGAGCTTTAAAGCCTGCAGCCATACAGAACCAGATGGTCAAAGGGCTCCGAAGTGTAGTATTGCCAAGGGATCTGTCTCACAAGTTTCTGCTGCTGGCAGATGTAAACACAGTACAAGAAATAGAGACTTGTGGCATTCTGTGTGGAAAGCTGATGCATAATGAATTTACTATTACCCATGTAATAGTGCCAAAGCAGTCTGCTGGACCAGTCTACAGTACAGTGATATGGAGAATGTGGAAGAATTATTCAGTGTTCAAGATCAACATGATCTCCTCACAGAAGAGATGGAGAGAAAGAGAGAGGCCTGGACCAAAGGGGAAAGACAGGAGGCAGATACTGGAGAGGGGGGAGAGAAGGGAAGGAGATAGAGATGTCAGACCATGGGGTGGAGTGGGAAGGAAGGAAGGAAAGGAGAAGAGAGAGATGCCAGAGCATAGGGGAGGGGTGGAGACAAAAAATGGAGAGGGGTTGAAGCTGAAATAAATCATGTACAAAGGAGAGAAAGGGCACAGGATATAGAGTTTATTGAAGGGACATAGAAAGAGGGAAGATACCATATGGAACAGAGAGAGGGCAGACACTGGATGGAAAAGGCAGAAAGGGTGGACAGTGGATGCAAGGGGTAGAGAAAGGGTAGAGGCTGGTGGAAGGGGCAAAGAGAGAGAGGACAGATGTTGCATGGAAGGGAGCAAGGACAAATGCTGAATAGAAAGAGAGTGAAGAGAAGATGACTAAAGCCGAAACGACAAAAGGTAGAAAAAAAATATTTTTGTTCCTTTATGTAGAATCAAGCAGTATTGTAACTGTATTGATTAAAATTTATCAATAGGAAATGGAAATAAGGCAATTTTGGGGGGGAATAAACCCCTTTCCTCAGGTCAGGACAGGATACCATAACAGCTGTATACTGTACTGTCTTAAAGAAAGATTTGGCCTCTGAAAGCTAATTGAAAAATGGATTAGTCCAATAAAATTGTATTTTCATATTTCTCATTATTTTATTTCTATTTGTTAATTTGTAAAGTGGTGACTGTTATGTAGAAGTTTTTTTCAAATTTATATCTACTGTCTTTATATTTTGCACAGTATTAGGGGACATGTGTCACTATTTCTGTCGCGTTGCATTGTATGCAGAGTCTGGTTTCTTGGTTCAGTTTAACTTTTGTCTACATATTTCTATTTTTAGTTTGTGATTATTCCATATTGGGCGAGGGTGTATCTGTCTGTGTGTATAAAAGGGACATGGCTTTCTGTTAGCAATGATTGTACAGGATCAATTGACTGCGTAGGATCTGGTTTGTTTAGTTTTACAATGCGTGTGTTGGTGTTCTAGTGCTCACTGCAGTGTTTAAGATGCTGCCTTTTCCTAGATGCACCCTTATTGTGTGACTCATGGATTATTACTAAAAATATCTTTTTTTATATAGAGGAGGGGGTTGTTAAAAAAATGATTAGCACTGGCTGTCATATATACTAGGTACACCACTGGATTTAATGACCCTATTCTAACTTTACTGTTGACGTAGGTGTTGTCTCCCCCTACACACAGACACACACATTATAAAGAATTAAATTAAAGTTGTATTATCATCAAGCATCTTTCAAATGACATTATAAGCAAATAAAAATAAAATATTTTTAATACATTGCTAATTATTACCTGCATCTTTACCTATACTGTTTTGCCCTAGCTCTTACTTTGCACTATAGCAAAATAAAAAAGAAGCAGATAAAGATCAATCACACAGGTGCCCTTCAAGGCCCTCTCCATAAATTATGTGGAAGAGGTCTGGAAGTGGGGATAGCATCTATTTCATATCCTCAGTAAGACCTCAGGAAGGAACCTAGTGATCAAAACATTATTAGAGGTGTTGTACAGCCATTTCTTGTATGACTGGATGAGCTATATTTATCTTTTTTTTTTAGTTGTTTAAATTCATGCAGAAATAAATGGTTAGATTGAACCTAATGACTTCATTAACGCATTTCCCTTTTTTAAACCTCTATACTATTTGAAAGAGGGTGAATATCTAATTATTCACTTCTAGAATTGGATACTTCTTAAATTTAGTAAAAATATTCTGGCACAAGTGTCAAACCTTAAAAAAGGAAGTCATATCGAGCATTGGAAAATAATAATAATTAACTAATAAAAATAGTATACATTTAATTTTCCCCACTACCAAATTTCCCCGCCCCGCCCCACCCGGCTACTTTTTCATGCCACCCGGCTGGAAAAAATTTCTGGGGAGAACACTGAACACCCTCCTAAAGCACCTCATTATCTTGAAAATTACACACTGGAACTTACAATTTATGAATCCTTAGGATCAGAAATCCTAATTATAAATCTTTTACTCACCGGACCCTGCTTTAGATTAAGTGGGCACTTCAACTCACTGTCTAATCTCTGAGAATGTAAAATCATAGGAAAGAGCACAGAAGATGATCTGCAAATAAATAAATGAAGACAAAAGAACAATGGCATTTTTATTCTGTTTTCACCCAAACACTAGGTTCAAAGTGGACAACACAACATTAGAATGAAAATACATATTAAAAAACTTAGGAACTTGACTAAGTTGAACTAGCGATCAAACTACTCTGCCCTGCAAAGGCAGAAAGAAGTAAAGCCATTCTGTCTGGCTTGTGGAAAATCAGAAAAAAAACAAAACTTACCATCTTTTGCCTCTGAAATATTGAGGATTCTGAAGGGGAAATACAGAAGTCCAATATACATTATAATGGGAGATACTTTACTCAAAGCAGGTAGGCTTGTTAAGGAACAGCCAATGAGAACTCTTAGATCACAGATATGCTCAAAAATAAGTTATAGTAGGTGCCTAAGTAGACTTGCTTCCTTCTGGCATTGCAAGACAAAACTGCTAGGGGTCTGATCTACCAGTTGAACCCAGGCTGGCAATTGGAGAGAAAAATCCAGGAATTGATCCTGTCCTGCCACTAAACGAACAGGGAAATCTTCAGTGTCAAAGGGGAAAGAACTGAGGGAGAGAACATAGGCACTTCATATAAGAGTATTGTGGAAACTAAGCCTCCCCAGCCCCACCTGTGAAATTCCCCTCTCTCCCAAGTTCCACTACTATCACAGCAGGGTCCATCGTCCTCCAAGGTCAGCAACATCAGTAATAATCATGTGAAGACAAGAAGGACCAGTTTCCTACATGCACTGCCACTCTCTGCCAGTCACACCCTTCTAATGTAAACTTCCTGTGAGGTGCATGACTGACAGAGCTAGTGATACCCGAGGACAGAGCATGGATGCGGACAGAGCTCATAGGGACAAGGACAGACTACGCCTCCACTGACAATTCCAGCTTACATCAAGGGAATTCAATAAGAGTATGAGTGAACCAGTGAGCAGGCAGGAGGAAGAAGAGAGAAAAAGAGGGTGATGATAGATGGGGGGGGTTAGAGCAAGAGCCACAGAGAGAAACAGGTGGCTCTAGAAGTAATGCTAGATGGGGGAGAAGAGTCATAGAAAAAGAGAGAATGGGGTAATGCTGATAGACAGAGAGAGGGGTAATGATGGAGAAGAAACAGAGAGAACTGATAATGATGGAGAAGAGACAGAGATAAATAGTTGGAATAATACTGGCTGGAGGAGAAGTGACACACAGTGAGCTGGCAGCCAAAGATGGAGACGATCACCTCTGCACAACTAACCACAAGGTCCAATAGCAGAATGCACCTGGTCTTCAAAACCCACTTTATTACCAACCAAACATAAAATCCATGTAAACAATCGACTCATGAACACATGTAGCAGATCATGAACTCGTATTTAGGCTAGATTGCCTACATCAGGAGTCCCACAATGGAAAATGACTAACTAAAATTCCAAGTCCAATCCGAGAAGATACAAGCTCTCACATTTGTGGTCACTGCTAAGTAAAATGAACAGTGAGGCAGTGTAATACTGAATGCGAAGCTGACAAGAGTGCATGGAGGAAAAGAAAGAGAGAAAATGTCATAATAATGGAGAACATAAAGAGAAATAGGTGGGATAATGCTGGCTGGGAAGAAAAGACTTGAGGGCTAGATGCAATAAAGAGGATCGGAAAGACATTTGGGTCTCTCCGATCTGATTTTTTGGCCGATTCAAAAAAAGCTATCGATGCACTAAAAAGTTTGCCTGCAAACAATTCACACGGATATTCGTCGTAATCCCTGACTTGGCCTCCAACTGAGCACTGGTAAGGAAACCCTGAATAGCTGAGAGGCAGGGGAAGCACCAAAAGCAGCCTCTTGCCACTCAGCTGTTTGGGGCAGGAAACTTTTTTTTTTTTTAAATGGGCGCAGATTCTGTAATAAAGTGGGTACACATGCACAATATCCACCCCATTATAAAAAGCAACCCTCAAACCATTCCCTACCCTCACCCTCACCCCCAAAAAGGTAAGAGGGATGCCCACTCCCTCCTGCCAATGCAACTCCCTACTTTCCCTTGCCCCCGCGTGGCAGCGATACAGGAAGGCCCATTCCCATGCAAGGCACCTCCCCAAACATCCCCTACTCCTCTCCCCCCCCAAAAAAAAAAGGCTGGAGGGATATCCATTTCCTCTTGCCACCGAATTCTCCCCCGAACCCTACCCCCCAGTACCTTTTAACGTTAGGAGGAGAGAAGCAAGGTCCCTCCTCCTTCAAGATCTATCGATCCTAAATGGCGGGCTTTCCTTACTTGGTGCATCATGTGATGCGTGGGGATGAGCCCAAGGCCCTGATTTGCTCTGATGCCTAAGGCCCCTCCCCATGCATCACGTGATGCACCGAGGAGGGAAGGCCCACCATTTAGGAGTTGTGCTTCCCTCCTCCTTCCAACACTAAAAGGTAACAGATTAGTGCAGTTGTCAAGAATTGCTTTTGGAAACTCAGAATGATTAAATCCTTAGCTAACATTCTTGATCCTCAGTCTCTTAACATTTTAATTCACTCCCTCATAATTTCCAAACTCGATTACTACAATTCCTTACTTAAAGGAATCTGCCAAAAAGACATCCGACATTTACAATTAATACAAAACACTACAATAAAAATTATAACAAACAAGAAAAAATTGGATCACGTCACTTCTCTGTTAAAAAATGCACACTGGTTACCAATCTACCACCGTATAACTTATAAAACTGCCTTAATCTCCTTTAAAACTATAAACACCAAGGAACCTCCTTTTATTCATAAGTATCTTATTCCTCACGAACCTTTGAGACCTTTAAGATCCGCATCACAGCACCTTTTTCATGTCCCATCCCTAAAATTCATTAGTACCCGTAGGGCCTCTTCATTTGCAACTTTAGCCCCTACAATATGGAATTCGTTACCATCATATTTAAGGGCGGAGCAAAATCTAGATAAATTTAAGGGCAACCTTAAAAGCTTCTTATTTAAAGACACTTATGATTGCTAATTGATCTCTGGCTCCTCCCTTGCCACATTCTGTTCCTACTCATATACAACATCAATATGATTTCTCCTATTTCCCTTTTGTATTAACCTTAATTGTATTCTCTCCTTTTAAAATTGTATTTCTCCCCACTTTCCTGTTGTTTTCATGTAAGTAAAGTTGTGTCTTAATTAGTCCATTGATTGTTCCCCTTTTTAATTTTAATTGTCAAACGCTTAGTATTTATGATTAGTGTTTTATCAAATTTTAATAAAACTTGAAACTTGAGGAGGGAGTGGGCATCCCTCCTACCAATTTTCTTTCGCGGTGAGGGGGGATTCGACATGGCAGGAGGAAGTGGGCATTCCTCCTGCCATTTTCACTGGCATCGGGGGGGGGGCTGTTCAGTTCATAGTGCCTGTTCAGTTCATAGTGCCTTCGTTGGGGAGGGCCATCATTGGCAGTGGTGTGGGTTTTTTTCTTTTTTTCTAATGGGACAGATATTGTACATGTGAAACATGCACAGCATCTGTGCCCATAAAAAATAAAAGGTTAAAGAGGTCTTGACCAGTCGCTTTTTTGGATCACTAAAGAGCAATCACTTTTTTTAGTGCATCGGGAAGCCATGTAAGAGCATTAATCGCTCTACTAGTTTACATGGCATTTTAATATTAATTAGGTTATTTGTATGGTTGGATCGGGTAATGAGCGAATGTGCAGAAAATTGTTTTCTGCATCAAGTCGGCAAATGCGAACATCGTTAAAGCTGTTAAAAACAGGTTTAGAGACAATCCTTGGCTTTAATGCATCTGGGCCTGAGAGGCATAATAATGCAAGATGGGAGAGAAGAGACAGAGATGCAGGGTAATGCTGAATGGGGAGAAAAGAGAGGTGGGGTAATACTGGAAGGGGGATGAAATACAGTGAGACAGATGGGGTAGCATTGGATGGGGAGAAGATACACAGAGAGGGGTGGGGAAATGCTAGATGGGGAAACAAGACACGCAGACAGGATAATTCTTGATATGGCAGAATACAGGACATGCTGTAGGGCAGAGGGAGAGTGATAGAAAGAGGGATGCTGCAGGCCAGGGAGAAGGAAAGTAACAGAAGGAGGGCAGGGCGAGGTGCTGCAGGGCAGGAGGAGAGAGAGGGAGGGATGCTGCAAGGCAGGGACAGAGAGAGAGAGAGAGAGAGAGAGAGAGAGAGAGAGAGGATGCTGCTGCAAGGCAGGGGGAATGTGAGAGCCTGTGTGAAGGCAAGATATGGAAGGCTGTAAGTAGGTGCAGTGAAAAAAATGGATAGGAAGAATGAATTAAATAAAAATGGACAGAGTCAGAAAAACAGAAAAAACCCCACAAAGAAAAAGATCAGGGTCAGAAATGGGTGTAGAAGAACAAATAAAGATGAGAGGAAGACAGAAAATAAACAAACCATGAAAAAGAGCTAAGAAATGATAGGAAAACAATAACCAGAGATTGATACTGACAAGATTAGAAAAATTACATGACTAGCAAACAAAGATAGAAATTAAAAAAAAAAAAAAAATTAGGGTGAAGTAGTGTTGTAATGCTTAGTCCAGTTTAAAGGTTAATAAAATAAAATCAGAAAATAAGGTGAAACCTTTTCATATTGTAGTGTTCTCCCCAGGGCCTTATAGCCGGGCGCTGCGCCCAGCTAATTTAGATGACCGCCAGCGAATCCTGCTGCTACCGTCGATGCTCCTTCCCGGGCTGACTCGCCACCAAAAATTTTGTTTGACGCCTGCCTTTTTTTTTTTTGCCAGCATGCTTTTACTTGCTTCAGCCCTTCCTCGTTGCCGGGACCTGCCTACTTTCTGTTTCTGTGAAGGCAGGACCCGGCAGTGAGGAAGGCCCGAAGCAAGCAAAAGCAGCAAGTTGTAAGCTTCCCTCTGGGGCTCTATCGTGTGCATGCCAGCTTCCCTTCTCTTCCCCCCCCCCCCTCCCCGGGACACTACTTCCGGTTTCGGAGGGAAGAGAAGGGAAGCCAGCACGCACACGATATAGCCCTGGAGGGAAGCTTACAACTTGCTGCTTTTACTTGCTTCAGGCCTTCTTCGCTGCCGGGTCCTGCCTTCACGGAAACAGAAAGTAGGCAGGATCCGGCAACGAGGAAGGCCCGAAGCAAGTAAAAGCAGCAAGTGTAGTGGTATACCATTTAAGAAAAACAAATGCATGGACATCGGACCCGATTCTGCTTGCTCTTTTAAAGCTCCGATCCAAGCAACCTTGGTGCCTATTGTGGAAGATAAAGTGGTCAGCCAGAAAGAATGAAATCAAGAAAGTTCAAGTTTAGTCAAGCTGTGATTTGAACTTTATAGGCATTTGTTTTTCATCCTTTTAACTGGCAGGCAGAAGGATGGTCCATTTATTAATCTTGCAAAGTCTGAATCAGGAAAAGCTAGAAGTGCATCAGGATTTAAGGAGCTTGGGGTGTGCAAATCCACTTAATGCAGAAATTACAGTAAAACGAAATCACTTTTCTATTTCACTGCAGCTCTATGAGGTTTTTCGAGCTAATGTTCTTTTGCACTTAGCTATAGTCAAATAATGGATAGGAATATATTTATTTCATTTAAGCTAAGGGAAAACAATATTTTTTCTGAGTATCCTTTAAATAATGGTTCACAAATTTTGTTTTTCACATTATTGCTTCTGTTTTTATAATCCTTAAAAAATAAGGGGCAATTCTCCAAGTGGGTTCTATCTCGTAGGCACCCTGAGACTGTACAGGGAACGCCTATTCTATAGCAATAAATGGGCTCCCAGGTTCCATTACAGAATGGTAGCATATAGCTTTAGATTCAGGCGCCTTACAGTTAAAGCAGCCTTAGAGCTGACTTAACTAAGCATGTCCAATTGTGGGAGAAATGATTTTATTTTCAGTTTAGTGATCAAAATATGTCTGTTTTGAGAATTTATATCTGCTGTCTATATTTTGCACTATGGCCCCCTTTTATTAAATCACAATAGCGGTTTTTAGCACAGGGAGCCTATGAACATCGAGAGCAGCGCAGGGCATTCAGCGCATCTCCCTGCTCTAAAAACCGCTATTGCGATTTAGTAAAAAGGGAGGGGTATATTTGTCTATTTTTGTATAGTTGTTCCTGAGGTGACATTGCATAAAATCATCTGCCTTGACCTCTTTGAAAACCTGCGGAATATAAATGATAATTAACATTTTCTCTGCGTACACTGTGCTTTGTGGATTGTTTTTTTTTTTATTATTTTATTGTTGGTAGATCATTTTGACTTGGTCATTTTAAAAGTAGCTCGCAAGCCCAAAAAGTGTGGGCAGCCTTGCTGTAGAGCCATTTCTTTTATGACTGGATCAGCTATATTTATCTTTTTTTTTTTTTTTTAGTTGTTTAAATTCATGCAGAAATAAATGGCTAGATTGAACCTAATGACTTCATTAACACCTTTCCTTTTTTTTAACCTCTATACCATTTGAAAGAGGGCAAATACTTCTTAAATTTAGTAAAAATATTCTGGAACCGGTGTCAAACCTTAAAAAAGGAAGTCATATTGAGCATTGGAAAATAATAATAATAATTAACTAATAAAAATAGTACACATTTAGGGCTCCTTTTACTAAGTTACAATAGTGGTTTTAGCGTGCGCTTAGTGCGCAGAGAATTGCCACGTGCACTAGATGCTAACGCCAGCATTGAACTGGCGTTAGTTTTCCCACATAGCACAGGGGTTTGCACGTGCTAAAAATGCTAGCGCACCTTAGTAAAAGAGGGAGTTAATTTTCCCCACCACCAAATTTCCCCATCCCGCCCCACCCGGCTACTTTTTCATGCCACCCGGCTGGAAAAATTTCTGGGGAGAACACAGTATTGTTCAGTTTTGGAGGCCATATCTGGTCAAGAATATAAAAAGACTTACGCGGTCCAGAGGAAAGCAACAAAAATGGTAGGGGGTTTGCATCAAAAAAAGGAAGAGACTAGAAGACCTCAACATGTGTACTCTGGAGAGGAGGGACAGGGGTGATATGATACAGACATTTAAATATTTGAAAAGTGTTAATATAGGACCAAATATTTTCCATAGAAGGGAAATTGGTAAAACCTATTTTATTATATATTTGCTTTTATTTTGTCATTTTAACATTCTGTATGTAAACCATTTAGTTTTAAATGGTATATAAATTTTAAAAATAAATAAATAAAATAGAGGACATAAATTGAGGTTGAGGAGTGGTAGAATTAAGAGTAATGTTATGAAATTCTTTTTCACAGAGTTGGTGGTGGATGCCTGGAATGCCCTCCCAAAGGAGGTGGTAGAGAGGAAAACTGCGATGGAATTTTAAAAAGCATGGGATGAACAAAGAGGATTGCTAATTAGAACATAAGAACAGTCATTGCTGGATCAGACCAGTGGTCCATCGTGCCCAGCAGTCTGCTCACGCGGCGGCCCCCAGGTCAAAGAACAGCGCTTTAACTGAGACCAGCCCTACTTGCGTTCGTTCTGATTCAGCAGGAACTTATCCAACCTTTTCTTGAATCCCTGGAGGGTGTTTTCCCTTATGACAGACTCCGGAAGAGCATGCCAGTTCTCTACCACCCTCTTGGTGAAGAAGAACTTCCTTACATTTGTACGGAATCTATCCCCTTTTAACTTTAAAGAGTGCCCTCTCATTCTCTCTAACTTGGAGAGGGTGAACAACCTGTCTTTATCTATTAAGTCTATTCCGTTCATTATCTTGAACATTTCGATCATGTCCCCTCTTAGTCTCCTCTTTTCAAGGGAAAAGAGGCCAAGCTTCTCTAATCTCTCACTGTACGGCAACTCCTCCTATCCCTTGACCATTTTAATTACTCTTCTCTGGATCCTTTTGAGTAGTACCGTGTCTTTCTTCCAGTGTTGAACGCAGTATTCCAGGTGAGGGCGTACCATGGCCAGTACAGTGGCATGATAACCTTCTCCGATCTGTTCATGATCCCCTTTTTAATCATTCCTAGCATTCTGTTCGCCTTTTTTGCCACCACCGCACATTGCGCAGACGGCTTCATTGACTTGTCGCCCAATATTCCCAAGTCTCTTTCCTGGGGGGTCTCTCCAAGTACCGCCCCGGACATCTTGTATTCGTGTTTGGGATTTTTGATACCGACATCCATTACCTTACACTTATCCATGTTGAACCTCATTTGCCATGTTGCTGCCCATTTTTCGCGCGTGGTTATATCGCGTTGCAGATCTTCACAATCCCCCCTGCAAATTTAATCACCTCACTTGTCGTACCCATTTCCAGATTGTTTATGAAAATGTTGAAGAGCACGGGTCCAAGCACCGAGCCCTGCGGCACCCCACTGGTTCTTCCAGTCCGAGTATTGTCAATTTACACCCACTCTCTGTTTCTTCTCTGCTAGCCAGTTCTTAATCCATGTGAGTATTTCACCTTCTATTCGATGGCTCTCAATTTTCTGAAATAGTCGTTCATGTGGAACCTTGTCAAACCCCTTCTGAAAATCCAGATATATAATGTCGATCGGGTCACCCTTGTCTATCTGCCTGTTTACTCCTTCGAAGAAGTGCAGCAAGTTCATCAAGCAAGATCGTCCTTTGCTGAAACCGTGCTGACTGGTCCTCATCCGATTGTGTCCGTCAAGGTGATCAATGATGCGGTCTTGTATCAGCACCTCTACTATCTTTCCCGGTACCGAGGTTTGACTCACCGGTCTGTAGTTTCCCGGATCTCCCCTCGAAACTTTTTTGAAGATCGTCGTAAGATTCGCCACTTTCCAGTTTTCCGGAATCTTTCCTGATTTGATCAACAGATTGGCTATTAGTTGAAGCAGTTCAGCTATAGTCCCTTAAAGTTCCTTAATGATCCTTGGATGGATGTCATCCAGTCCCGGGGATTTGTCGCTCTTAAGCCTATCAATCTGCCTGCATACTTCTTCTAGACTGACTGTCAACCTTGTCAATTTCCCGTCTTTGCCTCCTGTTGGGTTCAAGTATGTTGTGTATATCCTCTTTGGTAAATACAGATGCAAAAAAATGTGTTCAGTTTATCGGCGATGGCTTTGTCCTCCTTTAGCACTCCCTTTATTTCATGATCATCCAACGGTCCCACCGCTTCCTTTGTGGGTCGTTTCCCATTAATATATCAAAAGAACTGCTTGAAGTTTTTCGCCTCCTTGGCTATTTCTTCCTCGTAGTCTCTTTTGGCCCCTTTTACCGCTTTATGGCACCTGCGTTGACGCTGTTTGTGCTTTTTCCAGTTTTCATCCATTTTTGACCTTTTCCATTCCTTAAATGAAGTCTACTTGTCTCTGATCGCTTCCTTCACCGCTACAGTGAGCGACGCTGGTTCTTTGTTCTTTTTCTTCTTGGATCCTTTGTTGATATGCGGTATGTATAGATTTTGTGCCTCGGTGACCGTGTCCTTAAAAAGGGACCATGCCTGCTCTAGTGTTTTTAGTGTTTATCCTCTTCTTGATCTTCTTCCCCAACATTAGTCTCATCCCTTTGTAATTCCCTTTTCGGAAGTTCAGTGCCGTGGCCGTCGTTCTGGATCGATGTTTCGCCCCTGCATCCATGTTGAAGCAGATCATATTGTGATCATTGGTTCCCACGACCCCTTCACTTCTACATCTTGCGCCTGTCCTCGTAGCCATTTAGAATTAAGTCCAGAATTGCATTTCCTCTTGTGTTTTCCTTGACAAGTTGTTCCTGGAAGCAATCTCCTACAGCATCCAGGAACTTGGTCTCCCTACTGCAGCTGGAGGTGCCTAGGTTCCAGTCTATTCCAGGATAGTTGAAATCACCCATGATAACTGTGTTGCCTCCCTTGCAGTTGCGCTTGATCTCATCTATCATTTCTTCATCCATTTCTTTGGACTGCCCTGGGGGTCGATAGTAGATGCCGATCTTCATTTCCAATCCATTGTCTCACGGAATTTGGACCCATAGAGACTCTAACTTATTCGTCATTGCAGGCGTGTTCTCTCCAGTAGATTCGAGTCCCTCTTTGAGATATAGAGCAACGCCCCCACCTTTCTGACCCACTCTGTTTCTGCGGTATAGTTTGTATCCCGGTAGCACAGTGTCCCAGATGTTTTCTTCGGTCCACCATGTTTCCGTGATGCCGATGTCAAAGTTATCTTTTTGTGTCATAACTTCTAATTCCCCCATCTTGTTCCTTAGGCTCCTTGCGTTAATGTACATACACTTGAGTTTGTGGTCTGTTCCTTTCTTGCAATTCCTTCCCTCTTGTGCCCCTTTAGATCTGTCTTGCCTGAGATCCGGTGAGTCTTACCCGCTATCTTCTTGCACGGTATCCTCTGGGTATACCGGTTCCCGAACCATCAACTCTCTCTCTCGGTCGACAACAGACGGATAAGTTAGAGTCTCTATGGGTCAAAATTCCGGGAACAAATGGACCGGAAATGAGGATAGGCATTTACTACCGACTCCCAGGGCAGTCTGAAGAAATTGATGGAGAAATGACGGATGAGATTAAACATATCTGCAAAGGAGGCAACGCAGTTATCATGGCTACTTCAACTATCTGGGAATAGAATGGAACCTAGGCACCTCCGGCTATGCTAGAGAGACCAAGTTCCTGGATGCTGTAGGAGATTGCTTCCAGGAACAACTTGTCAAGGAAAACAAGAGAGGAAACACAAATCTGGACTTAATTCTAAATGGACTGCGGGGATCGGCACAGGATGCAGAAGTAGAAGGGACGCTGGGAAACAGCGATCACAATATGATCCGCTTCAACTTGGAAATAGGGGCAAAACATCGGTCCAGAATGACAGTCATGGCGCTAAACTTCCGAAAAGGGAACTATGATGGGATGAAACGCCATGGTGGGGAAGAAGATTAAAAAGAGGATAAGCACTGCAAAGACGCTAGAGCAAGCTTGGTCTCTTTTCAAGGATACGGTCACCGAGGCACAAAATCTATATATACCGCGTATCAACAAGGGATCAAAGAGGAAAAAGAATAAAGAACCATCATGGCTCACTGTAGAGGTTAAATAAGCGATCAGAGACAAAACAAAACTTCGTTTAAGGAATGGAAAAGATCAAAAACGGACAAAAACTGGAATAAGCAGAAACAACATCAATGCAGGTGCCACAAGGCAGTAAAAAGGGCCAGAAGAGACTACAAGGAAAAAATAGCCAAGGAGGCGAAAAACTTCAAGCCGTTCTTGCGATATATCAAGGGGAAACGATCCGTGAAGGAAGCGGTGGGACCGTTGGATGACCATGAAATAAAGGGAACGCTGAAGGAGGACAAAGCTGACAGACTGAACACATTTTTTGCGCCTGTATTTACTGAAGAGGATATACATAGCATTACGGAACCCATCAGGCTATATGCTGGAAGTGAAAATGGGAAACTGACAGGGTTAACGGTCAGTCTAGAAGAGGTATGCAGGCAGATTGATAGGCTTAAGAGTGATAAATCTCCAGGACCGGATGGCATCCATCCGAGGGTCATCAAGGAACTAAAAGGGACCATAGCTGGACACCGATCTTCATAAAAGGTTAGAGGGGAGACCCGGGAAACTAAAGACCAATGAGTCTGACCTCGGTACCAGGAAAGATGGTAGAGGCGCTTATAAAGGATCGCATCATTGACCACCTTGACGGACGCGGTCTGATGAGGATCAGCCAGCACGGTTTCAGCAAAGGAAGATCTTTTTTGACGAACTTGCTGCACTCCTTTGAGGGAGTAAACAGGCAGATAGACAAGGGCAACCCAGTCGACATTGTATACCTGAACTTTCAGAAGGCGTTTGACAAGGTTCCGCATGAACGACTTCTTTAGAAAATTGTGAGCCATGGAATTGAGGGTGAAACTGGCTGGAGCATAGGGAACAGAGTGGGGGTAAATGGACAATACTTGGACTGGAAGAGCGTCACCAGTGGGGTGTCGCAGGGCTCGGTGCTTGGACCCGTGCTATTCAACATCTTTATAAATGATCTGGACATAGGTACGACGAGCGAGGTGATTAAATTTGCAGATGATACAATGTTATTCAGAGTAGTGAAGTCACAGGGGGATTGCGAAGATCTGCAATGTGACATAATCAAGCTCGAGGAATGGGCATCAACATGGCAGATGAGGTTCAACGTGAACAAGTGTAAAGTGCTACATGTCGATAACAAAAATCTCATGCACAGAAACAGGATGTCTGGGGCAGTACTTGGAGAGACCCCCCCCCCCTGGAAAGAAACTTGGGAGTTCTGACTGACAAGTCAATGAAGCCGTCCGTGCAATGTGCAGCAGTGTTGAAAAGGGCAAACAGAATGCTAGGAATGATAAAGAAGGGGATTATGAACAGATCGTAGAAAGTTATCGTGCCGCTGTAATGGGCCATGGTGCGCCCTCACCTGGAGTACTGCATACAGCACTGGTCCCCGTATATGAAGAAGGATATGGTACTACTCGAAAGAGTCTAGAGAAGAGCGACGAAGATGGTTAAGGGTTTGGAAGAACTGCCGTACAGCAAAAGATTAGAGAAACTGGGCCTCTTCTCCCTCAAACAGAGGAGATTGAGAGGGGACATGATCAAAACATTCAAGGTACTGAAGGGGATAGACTTAGTAGATAAGGACAGGTTGTTCACCCTCTCCAAAGTAGAGAGAACGAGAGGGCCCTCTCTAAAGTTAAAAGGGGATAGATTCCATACAAACGTAAGAAAGTTCTTCTTCACCCAAAGAGTGATAGAAAACTGGAATGCTCTTCCGGAGTCTGTCATAGAAGAAAACACCCTCCAGGGATTCAAGACAAAGTTAGACAAGTTTCTACTAAATAAGGAAGTGCCTAGTAGTGGTAGCTGCAACCCTGAGGATGCAGGGCCTTCAAGTCTTTCCATACCTGGACGACTGGCTCATCAAAGCGTCGTCTCAAGAGGAGGTTTCCAAAGTCTCAGTTACATCCCTTCCAAACTCTACTGTTTATAGCACCATACTGGACACTGTTCAACTCAGAGCATTCCTGCCTCAATCACATCAAGACACTCTCATACACCATTGCCAACAAGTGTCTTCCCTCACGTCAATCTTGGCAAGACAAATGATGGTTCTTCTCGGTCACATGGCTTCTACAGTTCACGTGAAAATAAACAACCAGACCTGATGTTTCCCAAGGCCTCACTTTTAATCCAACAAATGTAGCCTCTTTCAGGGTGAACAACTTTTTAATGGTCTTTTGGTCAAATAACTAGTGCTGTGCAAAAGGTTTTTAAACCAATAAAGTGCTAAACATGCATACAATGTCCAAAAAAAGGAAAGCACATATCATACTCGCCCGACGGTTGCCCAACCGTTTCACATTTTTCGTCAGGGGCTGTGCTTCCATAAGCTATTGCACATGAATCTAGAAAATACATACAATCAAATAATTACTTGAATACTAATAAAGTGCAAAAATTAGCAAACAGTAAATCTTTATAAATATCATAAATCTTTAAAATTAATAAATATTAATAAATACCTTTGAAAATCTCAAATTGACATATCACTCATGGTCCAAAAATCGGAAAATACTTGTTCTTTCTAAACTTATGTCCAATGTTGGAATACAAAATAATCAAAGGCCCACTGACCATGTGGTGAGCCAGAGCAAACGTATCAATAATACACTTTATATTGCCAACAAACTATTATATTTGTGGATGAAAACACTAATACTAAATGAAAATAGATAACATTTGAGATCGAAACATACTCTCTATAGGATGCACCCTAACACTCGCAATCTAAACTGAAATGTCAAAATGGCGGTGGTGTCCTAACATTAAGTATTCTCACCGCATTCACCAATCATTCTTAATGCTAACAAAAAATCACAATTATAACAAAAATCAACACTGCTAGGACATTCTTAAAGTTTAAACAAACCACTTACTGAATTTAACGATCTTCATATACGCCTCATAGTTAGTACCCGTAAAATGTTGTGTTGGGCATTCTAAAAAGGTGGTAAGATAAGTGTAGAGGTAGGCAATAAAATTAGTCAGGGACCGCTGACCAGGCAATATGCCTGATGGGCCGCCGCGTGAGCGGACCGCTGGGCTGGATGGACCTCTGGTCTGCCCCGGCGGAGGCGACTACTTATGTACTTATGGTGTTTTTAAACTCATGAGCAAATGTGCGTAGCTAATCACAATGCTCGCAGTGTGATGACAACGCTGCAACATCAAGTTCAAATTTAATGAAACACAAAATAAAATAATATTACTAACTAAATATCACAGATCTATCCAAACATTGTATCAGTTAACCTAAAAATTGACACATAGTGTGGTGTCATTCATTCATTGTAACAGCGATTGAAAAAAGCGAGTGGTAGTGGCATTCATTAAGAGACCCTAATGATAAATTCCAAAAAAAACAAAGAGAAAGAAGAAAAGAACAAAAGCCTGCACAAAAATAAAAAAAGGCTTTCCACTCAATGTTGATATTGAGTCCCATGGGTTCCAATGTATTCAATTGATGGATCCAACATTGTTCTCGCTGCACTAGAAGTCTATCTCTGTTCCCTCCTCTAAGATTATCGACTTCTAAATCAATAACCATACATTTCAAATGAGAAAAGTCATGTTGGTGATCAAAGCAGTGTTGGACAATTGGAGCATCCATCCTGTTGCACTTCAAGTTGGACCTGTGTTCACTCAAGCGTGTCATAAGGCACCTCTTGGTTTTGCCAACATAAACTTTAGGGCAAGGACAAATGATGACATAAATCACATACGTACTGTTGCAATTACTAAAAAATCTCAAATCATAAGTCTTGCCATCTTGAGGATTAATAAAAGTATTAGACTGAAGCATGATGTTACAACTTTTGCACGATCCACATTTGTAATGTCCCCGAATATCTCTGATCTTATGAGGAATAGTAGAATCCGATGGACTGATGATTTCTTTCAAATTACGTCCTCTACTGAAGGCTGGTCTTAAAGGAACATTCAAAAACACAGGATGAGTCTGAACAATCTTCCAGTTATGCTTTAAAACATTGGTTAACATTGGACTGGCATTTGAAAACTGTAGAACACAAGTCTGGATATCCAAATCTGTTGTGTCTATATCTGTATCTCTTTCCTTCAATAAAAGATCTCTATGATTGTATTTCGTACGCTTGTCATATTGTGTTTGTCATAACCCCGATCTTGTAAATCCAAAACCAATCTCTTAGAATGCTTCATGAATTCTTGATCTCTACTACATATCCTCCTGAATCTTAAAAACTGTGTAAAAGGGAGGTTATCTCGAAGTTGTCTTGGATGGCAACTCTGGTTATGAAGAAAAGTGTTACGATCCGTATTTTTCTTGAATACTGTAGTTTCAAAACCAGATGGAAATTGCGTTATTAATACATCCAAAAAAGAAATAGTAGTGTATGAAACATTATAAGTAAACTGGATACTAGGATTACAGGAATTGAGCCAAACAACAAATGACTTGAATTCATCTACAGATCCAGTCCATAACACAAATGTGTCATCAATATACCTCTTCCAAATATGAAATTTATTGGAAAATGGCGAACAAAAAATCCAGTCTTCCTCAAACTTATTCATGTAAAGGCACGCAACAGAAGGTGCAAAAGTGGCACCCATTGCCACGCCACTTTTTTGAAGATATAATTTCCGATTAAATAGAAAATTTTTTTATTTCATACAAATCCTTGATAGTGATAAAACAAACTCACTGGGAACACGATGTGGTCTAATTCGATTATCTAAAGTATTTTTCAAAACGTCCAAAGCTTCATCTTGTAGGATATATGTAGACAACGATGTATTGTCTAATGATGCCATTAAAATGGTTGACCCACTGACTCAATATTTTGCAGAACTCTTATGAAATGTGACGTATCTCTGATAAAAGTACTATGTTTTTGTACTTCTGGTTTTAAAAGCCAGTCTATGTAAATAGAAAGGGGCTCTAAAAGTGAACCCCTTTTAAATTTAAATTTAAAAGAAAAAGAAGAAGAAAAAAAAGGGGGTTTTATATTTTTTTTTTCTTTCCCCCTTTCCTTATGTGCCCTCCTTATTTGTCTCTTTATCTTTTAAATATATTGTAATTCTTTCCCATCTCCTCCCTTATGTTTCTTATCTTATCAAATTTGTTAATAATTTTGTCAGTCTTATTTATAGTATTATTCCCCTTACATTGTAATTTTATCAATATGTTAATCGCTTAGAATTTGGATTAAGTGATAAATCAAATCATTATTAAACTTAAACTTGAAACCTTTGGCAGAAATTATTGGGCGGCTGGGTGGATGAACTAGACTTTTATGTATTTTTGGTAAAGTATACAATACTGGTATAACAGGATGAGGATTATTTAAAAAATTCATTTCCTGTTTTGTGACAAAACCAGATTCTAACCCAACTTTTGTTATCCTTTTAATGATTGACTGCAACCTCTTCGTAGGATTTAAACTTAATGGTTTATAGATATTTTCATCTGATAACTGCCTATATACTTCTGTCTCATAGTCTTTACGATCTAAAATAACCACGGCACCCCCCTTGTCTGCATTTCTTAAGATGATATCAGAATTATTTTTCAACTGGTTAACTTTCCTTTTTACTTAAATTGTTTTCCTCAAAGAAAAATTAAGAGACTTCACATCTTTCATAACTACGTTTTTAAAAGTCATTAGTATCGGATCCAAGGGTATAAGAGGAATCCAAGTGGATTTGTTTTTCACTATAGAAGGATCATAACTTTGATCAGAACCTGAAAAAAAGATCTTAATTTGCAAATTCTTCAAAAATTTTTCAAAGTCTATCTGAAATTGAAAAATATCAAAATGTCCATTTCCTCTTTAGTCAATGCAAATGATGATAAATTAACCACGGTGGAACACCTGGACTCATCAACTGTGTCGCCTATTGCCATTGTCTGTTCATAGGGCCCATCCACTGTTGTGGATATTGCTGTAGTTGACCTCGGCCTCTTGTTCTCTTCCCTTTGAATCTTTGATAATTTCTTTTTCTGGTGGCTAAAAAATCCATTGAACTGTCACTCGCACTGGAGGATAACTGCGACGTCGAACCTTCATAAACAGATACCGTTTTGGGTGTATTAGAAGTAGAAAACTTGTTATATACCCAAGGATAAACTCTGTTGAATAGTCTTTGGCATCTCTGGATAATTTCCTCAATTTTTGTTTTTTTTTTATCCCCTCTTTAAACTTCTCCATGGACTCTGTTACCCCTTGTAACTAACTTCAAACTCAGAATCACCAATAGTTGTTTTTAATTTTACAAATTTGTCATCCAACTTTGCTTTTTCTTTCTCTAAGATGGTACTACTGGTTTTCATAATAGTATGGTGTCATTCATTTATTGTAACAGCGATTGAAAAAAACGAGTGGTAGTGACATTCATTAGAAGTCGATAATCTTAGAGGAGGGAACAGAGATAGACTTCTAGTGCAGCGAGAACAACGTTGGATCCATCGATTGAATACATTGGAACCCATGGGACTCAATATCAACATTGAGTGGAAAGCCTTTTTTTGATTTTTGTGCAGGCTTTTGTTCTTTCTCTTTGGTTTTGTTTTTTTTTGGAATTTATCATTAGGGTCTCTTAATGAATGTCACTACCACTCGCTTTTTTCAATCGCTGTTACAATAAATGAATGACACCACACTATGTGTCAGTTTTTAGGTTAACTGATACAATGTTTGGTTAGATCTGTGATATTTAGTTAGTAATATTATTTTATTTTATGTTTCATTAAATTTGAACTTGACGTTGCAGCGTTGTCATCCCGCTGCGAGCATTGTGATTGGTTATGCACATTGGCTCATGAGTTTAAAAACGCCGCCTTTTTAGAATTCCCGACACAACATTTTGCTGTGCGGGTACTAACTATGAGGCGTATATGAAGCTCGTTAAATTCAGTAAGTGGTTTGTTTAAACTTTAAGAATGTTCTAGCAGCATTGATTTTTGTTATAATTGTGATTTTTTTATAGCATTAAGAATGATTGGTGAATGCGGCGAGAATACTTAATGTTAGGACACCGCCGCCATTTTGACATTTCAGTTTAGATTGCGAGTGTTAGTGTGCATCCTATAGAGCAGCGGTCTCAAACTCGCGGCCCATGGGCCGCACGTGGCTCTCCAGGTGTTATTTGCGGCCCGCGGTCTGGACGCGATCAACAGCATTTCTCTTCCCCTTTCCCTTCCTTTTGGAGCAGCAGCGTGTCTGGCCGGCTCGTTCCGTTCAAAGCCGCAGGTTGGCGGCTCCTCACGCTATCCACTCCTGCATCGGAAGCCTCTCTGACGTCACATCAGAGAGGCTTCAGACGCAGGCGCGGATCTCACAAGGAGCTGCCACCCGCGGCTTTGAATGGAACGAGCTGGCCAGACACGCTGCTGCTCCACAAGAAGAGAACGGAAGGGGAGGGGAAAGAGAAATGCTTCTGCTACATAGGAAAGGGGGACCTTAGGGAAATGCTGCTGCTGCTGTACAGGGAAAGGGAGAGGGAGGTAAAGGGGAAGAGAAATGCCTGTCTTGCACAGGAAAGGGGGAAGGGAAATGCTGCTTCTGTTGCTGCTGCACCCAATTGGGGAAAGAGAGGGAAGGAAGGAGAAGGGAGAGGAGAGGAGAGGAACAAGAGAAGAAGCCAAGTTAATGGAAGGGAGGGAAGGAAAGGAGATATCAGACCATGGAGGGGGATGGAGAGATGCCAGGGCATGGGGGAAGGGAAGGAGACAGATGCCAGACCAGGGGAAAGGAAGGAGGGAGGGAGGGAGAGAAAGGAAGGAAAGAGATGCCAGACCATGGAAATAGGACGGAAGAGAGAGATAGGAAGGGAACGTAAGACATGGAAACGTAGATTTTGAAAAGAAAGCAGAAAAATTGAACATTAAGTTAATGCCAAAGATGGATGCAAGGCAGAAAGTGAAGACGGAGAGAAAAACAGTCAAAGGACAAGAAGGCCCTGGAAACATAGTTGAAAGCACAGAAAAATAAAGTCACCAGACAACAAAGGTAGGGAAAATGATTTTATTTTCAATATAGTGATTGAAATGTGCCAGTTTTGAGAAAGAAAAGATATTAAACTTTAAATGTGAGGGCTGCAGAAAAAATAGGGTACTTGGAGGGTCGCAGAAAAAATAGTTAATGTCTTATTAAAGAAATGACAATTTTGCATGAGGTAAAACTCTATAGTTTATATATCTTTCCTTTTAACTGAACAGTTTAACATTAAAGGAAAGTTTTATAAACTATAAAGAGTTTTACCTCATGCAAAATTGTCATTTCTTTAATAAGACATTAACTATTTTTTCTGCGGCCCTCCAAGTACCTACAAATCCAAAATGTGGCCCCGCAAAGGGTTTGAGTTTGAGACCACTGCTATAGAGAGTATGTTTCGATCTCAAATGTTATCTATTTTCATTTAGTATTAGTGTTTTCTTCCACAAATATAATAGTTTGTTGGTAATATAAAGTGTATTATTGATACGTTTGCTCTGGCTCACCACATGGTCAGTGGGCCTTTGATTATTTTGTATTCCAACATTGGACATAAGTTTAGAAAGAACAAGTATTTTCCGATTTTTGGACCATGAGTGATATGTCAATTTGAGATTTTCAAAGGTATTTATTAATATTTATTAATTTTAAAGATTTATGATATTTATAAAGATTTACTGTTTGCTAATTTTTGCACTTTATTAGTATTCAAGTAATTATTTGATTGTATGTATTTTCTAGATTCATGTGCAATAGCTTATGGAAGCATAGCCCCTGACGAAAAATGTGAAACGGTTGGGCAACCGTTGGGCGAGTATGATATGTGCTTTCCTTTTTTTGGACATTGTATGCATGTTTAGCACTTTATTGGTTTAAAAACCTTTTGCACAGCACTAGTTATTTGACCAAAAGACCATTAAAAAGTTGTTCACCCTGAAAGAGGCTACATTTGTTGGATTAAAAGTGAGGCCTTGGGAAACATCAGGTCTGGTTGCTTATTTTCACGTGAACTGTAGAAGCCATGTGACCGAGAAGAACCATCATTTGTCTTGCCAAGATTGACGTGAGGGAAGACACTTGTTGGCAATGGTGTATGAGAGTGTCCTGATGTGATTGAGGCAGGAATGCTCTGAGTTGAACAGTGTCCAGTATGGTTGCAATAAACAGTAGAGTTTGGAAGGGATGTAACTGAGACTTAGGAAACCTCCTCTTGAGACGACGCTTTGATGAGCCAGTCGTCCAGGTATGGAAAGACTTGAAGGCCCTGCATCCTCAGGGTTGCAGCTACCACTACTAGGCACTTCAGAATCAATAGCAAATTGCACCAATAAAGTAGCAGAAACTGGATCTCAGATTCCGACCTCTCCATGAAATTGGACAAATCCAAACTATCAGCAGATAAATCCTGCTGGTTGGGATTTTGAGACTTAGCTCTCCTAGGTACATAATATATTTTAGAGAGAGGTGGGTAAGAAGACTCAGGTACTTTCAGAACCTCGTTTAGATAACGCTAAACATAACTATAGGAGGCGTGGAAAACACTTTTGGAAAATTTATAATCCGCAAATTACATTTCCTAATGGAGTTCTCTACCATTTCTTGCTTAAAGTGAAGGCTTGCACTATCTTTAACCCAAGTTAGTGCTTGCGTTTCCAAAGTTTTTATTCTGGTGTCATAATCATCTGATTTGTTTTCCAAGACTGAAACTTTATTCTTCAATTCCAAACTTTCTGAAAGTACAACTGTACATCGTTGGGAAAGTTGCTGTATCTGAGTCCCCAGAGAAATTTGGAGACTAGAAATAGCCTCCCAGATTGACTCCATATTAAAGACTTCAGGCTTCTGTAGAGGCAAAACCTCATTTCTGGCCCACTCTGCTAAAGAAATAGTACTTGCATTTGCAGGAGAAATCATGGAAACTGCTTGTATCTGCTCCTTTCTACCATCCGGCTGCATTGTTGGCATAGAACACTCCTCCAGTCTCCTCTCAGAGCTGGATCCCCCACCCTGCTGGACAGGCAAGAGGATGTCCCGAGCCATATTTGGAGTCGACTACACCTCCCCTGCTCCTTCTGCTACCAACACCTCAGGACGAGCCGGAGGACTCTGTTCCTCCAGAGATGAGCTGGCACCCTCGAGGGAGAGCTTCCACGCCTCAGCAAGCGCGTTCTCTCCTGCCGAGGCTTTGTCTTCCGGTTGCTGCATTTGTGGACCATGCTGCACGAAGGAATCCATCAGCCTGGTCAGAGGAACAAGTTCTTCCAGGTTCACCCAGACTTTAGATTTCCTTTTCACCATGGAGAAATCAGGTAATATTCAAAAAAGACCACATTGGCGTCCCGGTGCAACTTCAAGCTGCCATCTTTACCAAGCTCCGCCATGCTCCCATTAATTTGCTGCGTGCACATCAATTTTTAATAAAACTTGAAACTTGAGATACAATACAATGAGGGACAAGACATTTTTTAGATAAATTAGTGATAGGAGGAAGTGCTAAAGTGGCATTGTGAGACTCAAAGGTGAAGGGGAGGATTATGTAGAAGCTGATAAAGAAAAAACTGAATTGCTTAACAAATATGTCTCTTTTATGTTCACAGCTGAAGCACCGGGATTGTGCCTGCAAAAGACAAACGCAAATAGAGATGGAGTTGTGGTAGACTGCTTGATTTTTAGAGGATTGTGTTCATGAGGTGCTAGCTAAACTAAAGATGTATTCCATCTGGCCCATTGCTTTGTCCATTTGAGGGTACGACACTATTCTGGTTCACATCCTTCCTAAGTAACAGATCCCAATACATACTACTAGATACTACCTTATCAAAGCCAAAGCTAATCAAGTACAGCATGCCACAAGGGGCTCTACTATCCCCTCTTTTGTTTAATCTCTACATTATTCCTGTCCTGGATATAGTCCACAAACACCAAATTCAAATTTACTCCTTTGCCGATGACATCCAACTATATCTTCCACTAGTAGAGAACCGTGACTCCCAGATTACAAAACTTCATAACTATGTCTTTAAAGTGGTCTTCTTTTTATTCTACTATCTCCAACAACTCCAGAAAAGAAGAAACTAATTCTCAGAAACCTTTACCCAACTACTCTATGCCTTCGTCCTCTCCCTCATGGACTACTACAACACATAATATAACGGACAGACAGCAAAAAATCTTCAGTGTCTCCAACATGTACAAAACACAGTAATTAGACTTCTAAAGAGCCATCACACCCACGGATCAAGTATCCCAAGCACTAGTGTCGGCCTGCTGGGTACCCATAACCAAATGCTGCATCATCAAAGACTTAGTATTAGCGTACAAGTCCTTACACAACATGGCCCCTTGCTACATATCAGCCAGTCTTCCATTCCAAACAGACCCCTATACTCCCAGGAGGAAACACGTCTACAATTACCTCCTGGTCGTGGCCTCCGACTAGAAAGTGCCAGATGCTAATCCTACTTCCATTTCTTACCAAAGTACTGGAATCAACTGCCTCTACATATCAGATCCTTCTAAAAGCTTTAGGAATGCAATAAAAACTTATCTCTTCACCTAACTCCTTAACCTAGTATCCATATGGTAAACAAACTATCAGAGCATTCAATCCACCAATCTTCCTCCTTCATAAGAACATAAGAAATGCCTCTGCTGGGTCAGACCTGAGGTCCATCATGCCCAGCAGTCCGCTCACGCGGCGGCCCAACAGGTCCAGGACCTGTGCAGTAATCCTCTATTTATATCCCTCTATCCCCTTTTCCAGCAGGAAATTGTCCAATCCTTTCTTAAACCCCTGTACTGTACTCTGCCCTATTACGCCCTCTGGAAGCGCATTCCAGGTGTCCACCACTCGTTGGGTAAAGAAGAACTTCCTAGCATTCGTTTTAAATCTGTCCCCTTTCAACTTTTCCAAGTGTCCTCTTGTTCTTTTATTTTTCGAAAGTTTGAAGAATCTGTCCTTCTCTACTCTCTCTATGCCCTTCATGATCTTATAAGTCTCTATCATATCCCCTCTAAGTCTCCTCTTCTCCAGGGAAAAGAGACCCAGTTTCTCCAATCTCTCAGCGTATGAGAGGTTTTCCATCCCTTTTATCAAGCGTGTCGCTCTCCTCTGAACCCTCTCGAGTAACGCCATATCCTTCCTAAGGTACGGAGACCAATATTGGACGCAGTATTCCAGATGCGGGCGCACCATCGCCCGATACAATGGCAGGATAACTTCTTTTGTCCTTGTTGTAATACCCTTCTTGATTATGCCTAGCATTCTATTTGCTTTCTTAGCGGCTGTTGCGCACTGTGCCGTTGGCTTCATTGTCATGTCCACCATTACCCCCAAGTCCCTTTCTTGGTTACTCTCATTCAATAATATCCCTCCCATCGTATAGTTGTACCTCGGGTTTCTGTTTCCAACATGCAATACTTTACATTTCTCAACGTTGAACTTCATCTGCCATCTCGCCGCCCATTCCCCCAATTTGTTCAAGTCCCTTTGCAATTCTTCGCATTCCTCTTTAGTCCCAGCTCCACTAAATAGTTTTGTATCGTCCGCAAATTTTATTATCTCACACTTCGTGCCTGTTTCTAGATCATTTATGAATATATTAAATAGCAGCGGCCCGAGCACTGAGCCCTGCGGAACACCACTCGTGACCCTCATCCAGTCCGAGTAGTGGCCCTTCACCCTTACCCTCTGTTTCCTACCCGCCAACCAGTTTCTGATCCATCTATGTACGTCTCCGTTCACTCCATGGTTCTTCAGTTTCCGGAGTAGACGTTCGTGAGGCACCTTGTCAAAGGCTTTTTGGAAATCAAGGTATATGATGTCTATGGAGTCTCCTCTGTCCATCCGTTTGTTAATTCCTTCGAAGAAGTGCAATAAGTTCGTTAGGCACGATCTCCCCCTGCAGAAACCATGTTGGGTTGTTTTCAAAAGTTCGTTTCTTTCCAGATGTTCATCGATGTGTTCTTTAATCAGTGCTTCCGCCAGTTTCCCCGGAACCGAGGTCAAACTCACTGGTCTGTAGTTTCCCGGGTCACCTCTTGATCCCTTTTTAAAGATGGGCGTGACATTGGCTATCTTCCAATCCTCCGGGATCATGCCTGTTTTCAAGGATAGGTTGCAAATTTGCTGCAGTAGTTCCGCTATCTCCTTCTTTAATTCCTTCAGAACCCTGGGATGGATTCCATCCGGACCCGGGGATTTGTCAGTTTTAAGTTTTTCTATCTGCCTGTGTACATCATCGAACCACACGGTGACATTCTTTTTGATACTTCCTGTGCTCCTTCTGGTTCCCTTCAGTTTTGTCCTTTTTCCATTTCCTGAATGAATTTTTCTTATTGCCTATCGCTTCTTTCACTATTTTAGTCATCCATACTGGGTCTTTTGTTCGACCCTTTTTGCACCCCTTTCTGAATCTGGGGATGTGCAGATTTTGTGCCTCGCTCACCGTGTCTTTGAAAAAAGACCAGGCATGTTCTACTGTTTGCCATTTTTTGGAAGTGTTCCTAAGTTTCTTCCTTACCATTTCCCTCATTGCTTCATAGTTTCCTTTCCTGAAGTTGAAAGATGTCGCTATGGTTCTCTTTCCGTTCGGTATACCTACTTCAACCTTGAACTTGATCATATTATGATCACTGTTTCCCAACGGTCCCACTACTTCCACTTCCTTTGCAGGTCCCCTTAGTCCATTTAGGATTAAATCCAGAGTGGCATTTCCTCTCGTCGGTTCTCTAACAAGCTGCTCCATGAAGCAATCTTGTATAGCCTCCAGGAATTCTGTCTCCCTAGCGTATCTTGAGCTTCCAAGACTCCAGTCTATCCCAGGATAGTTGAAGTCTCCCATAACAACTGTGTAACCACTTTTGCATTCTCGCTTCATCTCGGCATCCATTTCTTTATCGCTATCTCCGGTTTGCCCGGGTGGACGATAGTATAGGCCCATCTTTATTTCATGCCTTTTCCTACCCGGTATTTTAACCCATAGCGATTCCAGTTTGTTGATCATCTCCGCTGTGTCCATTCTTGTCGATTGTATGCTTTCTTTTACGTATAGGGCTATTCCTCCTCCTTTCTGACCTGACCTATCCCGGCGATAGAGCTTGTACCCCGGCAGTGCTGTATCCCATTTGTTTTCCTCATTCCACCACGTTTCAGAGATTCCAATAATGTCTATGTCCTCTGCATTGGCCATGGCTTCTAGTTCCCCCATTTTGTTTCTTAAACTCCTTGCATTAGTATATATGCAGTTTAGATCCTGGCATTTTGTCGTCTTCATTTCTTTTCCCTGTGCTTCGGTCTTTGGTGTCTTCTCTTTTGCTACAATCTTTCTAACCTCCTCTTCTGGGTTAGTTGACTCCTGTAATTTGCCTCTTGTTTCTTCCCTGTCTTTTTTCCCCTCAGTATCTTCACGGGATACCTTCTTCCGAATCATCGACGCTAGGTCGACTGTCGGCTTTCCCCTTTCTCTTAGTTTAAAGCCTGTTCTATTCCTCTCTTGATGTTGTTTGCTAGAAGTCTTGTTCCCGCCGTGCTCAGGTGCAGTCCATCTCTCCTGTAGAGCTTGCTCTTGCCCCAGAACGTTGTCCAGTTTCTCACGAAGAGGAATCCTTCTTCCTCACACCATCTCCTCATCCACGCATTTATTGATTGTAGTTCTTCCTGCCTTTTCACATCTGCCCTCGGTACCGGTAGGATCTCTGAGAATACTATCTTCTGGGCCCTCATCTTCAGCTTCCTTCCCAGAATCTTGAACTGTTCTATCAGCATGCCTCTTCTGTAGTCTCTCCTGCTGACATCATTCGTCCCAATGTGGATCATTACTGCGGTCTCTTCCGTCTCCGCTCCATCCAGGATCATCCCAATTTTGTCCACAATGTCCTTGGTTCTCGCTCCTGGGAGGCAGGTCACCAGTCGATCCTCTCTCCCTCCTGCTATGTGGCTGTCCACATGCCTCAGTATCGAGTCTCCCACCAGGATCGTTGACTTTCCCTTCTTCAATTTTCGTTTCGGTCTCAGGTCAATGTCCTCAGCGTGCTTCACTCTCTCTTCTTCTGGGCATCGACTAGCCAATTCTTCCCCCTCGTGCGGTATTCTTCTGTGGGTGTCTTCTATGAGGTCACCTGCTTCTTGCTCCCCCTTCCAAGTTGGTGTTGGCGTAACTTCATCTCTCCTCTGGAGTTCGTTCTCTTCCACCCTCCTCCTGTATGCTTCCTCAATGAATTCCTCGAGTTCCCTGACTTCCTTCTCGATGTGTCTCTCACTCTTGAAGTCTTCAAATACCCTGGTAGGGTCCTCTGTGGTGTACATTCCTTCTAGCTCCTGTATCTTGTCCTCAAGTCGCTTGACTTCTTTCTTCAAGCTTTTCAGCTCCTGACACCGACTGCATACGTATGACTGTCTCCCCGAGGGGAGGTAGTCATACATATGACAGTCTGTGCAGAACACTGGAAAGCTCATCTTCTGGTTACCTTCTGCTTCCATCGGGGTTACTACTTTAAGAAAACAGTTAAGTTTACGTGTTCCTTCTGTGCCTGCTGCCTTTGCACAACCTTGCCTAACTTTTGCTTGTGTGTGGTTGTTCCTTCTATATCTGCTTCTTGCCTTGATGCCTTCTTGTGTGTGCTGTCTTTTCTCTTCCTTACCTTACTGCTGCTTGAATGTGTTCGTCCCTTCTGCTCCTGCTTATTCTTACCTTCTGTGCTTGCCGCTTCTTTACCTTTCAGTCCTTATCAATAGAAGCTTCGTTAGCCGCAAACCTGAAGTCATAATGCCACTTTACAGAACCATGGTGAGACCTCATCTGGAATACTGTGTGCAATTCTGGAGGCCACATTACCGTAAAGATGTGCTTCGAGCTGAGTCAGTCCAGCGGATGGCCACTAGAATGGTCTCCGGACTCAAGGGTCTCTCATACGAAGAAAGACTGGGCAAATTGCAGCTCTATACTCTAGAAGAGCGCAGGGAAAGGGGTGACATGATAGAGACATTTAAGTACGTCACAGGTCGTGTCGAGGTGGAAATTGACATATTCTTTCCCAAGGGACCCTCGGTCACAAGGGGGCACCCGCTCAAACTCAGAGGAGGGAAATTTAGTGGTGACACCAGGAAGTATTTCTTCACAGAAAGGGTGGTGGATCAGTGGAACAAACTTCCGGAGCAAGTGATCAGAGCCACCAGCGTGCTCGACTTTAAGAATAAATGGGACATCCAGTGGGATCCCTGCGAGTGTTGAGTTAAGGAGCTGGGTCATTAGCACTCAGACTTAATGGGGTGGGTCAGTAGAGTGGGCAGACTTGGTGGGCTGTAGCTCTTTTCTGCCGTCATCTTTCTATGTTTCTATGTTTCCCTGTGCTCTTGGGTGTAGTGACTTGGCCCTTCTTGAGGCCCTTCGCAAAGGCGCTCTCGCTAAGGCGAGCGCCTTTGCCGCTCGCCTTCGCCGCGCGCCTAACGGCTGCGTGACATTGGCTCCGCCCCCTTTTATGAGGGAGTTCGGTTCTGACTCTCCGACGCGGTGGGGTGGGCGGAGCTAACTCTCGCCCTGCCCCTAGTCTCCTGCTCTTCTCTGTCTCCCTCCTCTGCTTTAAATCAGCTTTAAAACTGCTTTTCTCCCTTTCTTCTGCTGACTCTCTTGCTTTCCTCTTTGCTTCTGCTGCTCCTCTCGCCTGATGCTATTGCACCGCGTTCGCCGTTGGCTCCGCCCCCTTTTATGAGGGAGTTCGGTTTCTGACTCTCCGACGCGGTGGGGTGGGCGGAGCTAACTCTCGCCCTGCCCCTAGCCTCCTGCTCTTCTCTGTCTCCCTCCTCTGCTTTAAAACAGCTTTAAAACTGCTTTTCTCCCTTTCTCCTGCTGACTCTCTTGCTTTCCTCTTTGCTTTCCTCTTTGCTTCAGTTTAAGCAACCATCCAGTCTGTAATTCCCAAACAAATGTATTCTTTGTGTATGTTGAATCTAAACTCTCTCTGTGAACGCTTCACGATGATTGATCTGTATGTTGAACATCTCTCTGTGATTACTAATATACGATAAACTATCTAGGTTGGAAAATCTCTCTTTGTGAATGCTAATTTAGGATGAACAACTGTATTATACAAATATCACTGTAACCTGTACTGACCCAGTTTTCTGTGTATCGGGGGGGGGGGGGGTTTCTTCAATTATTTATGTTACCTTTTAACCTGTTCTGAGCTCTTCGGGGAAGACGGGATATAAAACAAATTAAATAAATAAATACTGAAGGAACTTAGGCCCAGATGCACAAAAGGTTTCCTTGCAAGTAAAACTGGTTTTAATCTGTCTTACGTGCAAGGAAACACTCCTGCTGATGCTCTAAAGCACACGTGTCAAACACAAAGGCCGCGGGCTGAATCTGGCCCACCTGGTTGTTTTACGTGGCCCACAGTGCGATGCGGTGTTTCCTCATTGCCACCAGGTGTTTTACCTTTTGACCGGCTTCTTCCTCCTCACTGCCCCAGGGTGCAGAAATCCACGGGCGGTGGCTCTTCGTGCGTCCCCCGCCTCATCCGGAAGCCTTCTCTCTGATGTTGCGATGTCAGAGAGAAGGCTTCTGGTTCAGACATAGGATGCGTGTAGGAGCCGCCGCCGCTGCCCCCCCCCCCCCCCCCGCTGCTTTGTGCAGAGAAACAAATGCGGCAGTGAGGAGGGAGCCGGCCAGAAGGTAAACACCTGCCAGAGGGAGGCACCTAGTTGAGGCACAGAATGGAGGAAGAGGGGCATGTTGGGACTCGAGAAAGAGGGAGCACAAACTTCAGACAAATGATAGAAGGGAGGGAGGGGGCATGAACTTGGGACATAGAACGAGGGGAAGGAGGGAGAGAGTGAGGGAAAGAGTTGTGAGGAGAGGGAGGGAATAGAAAAGGAAAACTGGGTGTCAGAGAGGGAAAGAGAGATGGTGCACATGAGGATATGAAGAAAGAGGCGAATTATTGGGTATGGTGGTGGAAGAGGAGTGAGGTAGAGATGCAGGGGGAAGAGATAGATGTCAGACCATTAGAATAGGAAGGAAGGAGAGAGAGAGAGATGCCAGACCACGGAATGGAAGGAAAGGAGGATAGAGAGATATGCCAGACTGCAGGGAGGAGAGATGCCAGGAGAGAGATAGTACACTTCTGAAAGATGGGAGGAGAGGAGAGGATGCCAGACCATATGAGGGGGGAAGGGGGAAGACAGAGATGTCTGACCTTGGGAGAGGGATGAGATGGTGCACAGGGATGGAGGTGAAGGGAAAGGGGAGACAGAGGGAAAAGATGGTGCACAGAAATGGCGGCAAGAAAGAGATAAGAAATGCTTCTTATGTATAGATGGGAATAGGGGAGAAGAAAGAGGGAGATGGTACACATGAATAGATGGGAAGGAACGACATGAAAAAGTAGATAGATTTTGAGAAGAAAGTTGAATGTTAAAAGTTAATGCTAAAGATGGATGTATGGCAGAAAGTGAAGGAAAGAAAAACAGCAAATGGATAAGGTGGCCCTGGGTACACAGTTAAGAGCACAGACAGAAGGAAGTGCAGACAGAGACTGGGAAAAGGTTTGAGAAACAAAATCGCCAGACAACAAAGGTAGGGGAAATGATTTTATTTTCAATTTAATGATTGAATTGTGTCAATTTTGAGAATTTACATCTGCTGTCTATATTTTGCACTGTTCAGGAAGAAATGCATTTGTTTCTATTTCTCTGGGGTTGTACTGTATGCAGAGTCTTGAATCTTAGGGTTTAGTTTGTGGTCCCGTATTTGCATAGGGGTTATCTGTGTTCTGGTAGGAATGAATATTGAGAAGCATACAGTGTGCTTTGTGTAGTTTAATTTTGTGGTTAACCATTATGTGTTAATAACATTCTATTGTGTGCATATCTGAAAACTGAATGGAAAAAATGGTATTACAATTAGAATTATTATGGGGGCGGGGTCTGGGGCGTAGATTGGTCTGGCTCACGACCTAACCTGTATTTTAGATTTCGGATCCTTAATGTGATTGAGTTTGACACCCCTGCTCTAAAGGGTTTTCCGTGGCTGCTACAGATCATCATAGAAGTCACCAAGAATCCTATGCTAATGCATCACAAGTGTAGGGGTGTTTCCTTATTCACACCTGAAGGTTAAGCCTCTCTGACATCATAAAGCCTGAACCATTGTCTGCCAGAAATCTTTCCAGCCTGAACCATGAAAGAAGAGAAAGAAGAAAACATATTTCCTATTTATGATGCCTGATGCATTCTGGGTATGTACCAGAACTGTATTCTAGTCAAGGACATCCAGCTATGCCTACATGCTCAGCCTGTGTGAATCTTGGGGGAGGCATTGCTCCTGTGCTGTTCTTATCTAATGAAGGCACCTCTGTTACACAGCCTGTGCCAGACTCTATAGAGAAAGGCTATTCATTCAAGTTCTGTTTCTGGATTGGTCCTGAGAGGTCAGCTAGAGAACCAAGTAGGTGCCTAATTACTGATTAGTCTATGTTTGGATGTAAGGAAGCTTGCATCTTATCATAGGTTTCTCTGCACATCTTCTATAATAATTAAGACCTGAAAAGTTACCTCTTGTGACTCTCTGCCTGAGAGAGAGAAACCGGACTTTTAACCAGATCTGGATTCCATCACATAAAGGAAATCTTTGCTGCCAACCTAATTTACAGCTGTTCCAGTGGCTGACGGACTCTTATTCCTGTACCAAGAGAATTCATATCTTCCGTGCTGAGTAGAAGATAAATTCCTTCCCCCGGATTCTGTGCTAAGGTCTAATCGGATGGTAAGATAAGGAAATTATCTATCTTATCAGCTGGAACTAGATAAAAGTATTCCATTGTTGTAAAGGATAAGGAGATGTAAAGTTACTCGGGGTGATAAGCTATATTTTTAGTTGCTGCTAATCAGGAATTATTATTATAAGGAATTATTTAGTGTGTAAGAACTAGTATTTGCTCAATTATCTAGCAAGTGTTGTGTGATAATTATGTACTGAGTTTCATATATGTATTCGGATATTTTGTGAACAATAATTAGTTATTATTTACAGCTGGCTTATGATTTACATTTTTATATTTCTATAATAGAAGTATTTCATATAGCCTGGGTCTCTATTCTTAGTATAAACTGGCAAGATAACGAACCTTGGGTAAGGAGTTTATGGTTCCCCCTAGAAAACTAAGAAACACGTGATTTGTTTATGTAACTAATTAGTACATCCATAAATCTACCTACAGTTTGGGAACTCGTCCACAGGTTATTTTATTCCAATTTTGCTTTGTTTACTTTACTTGTCATCATGTCTGTGAGTAATGAACTCTTATCAGTCACTAGACAGTTTAATGATTCTTCTGCTCTGGTTGAGAGCGAAGATTGTATTTTGCCTGCTGATTTGTTTCCTTACAAGGACGGTTAGCAGTTCTGGCTCTATCTGTTCATTCTCTCACTGTCTGCTGTGCATTTCGTCGCGATTGCATGTCTCAGTCACCACTTTGGGATGTTTTCTTTCATGCTCTGCAAGCCCTTCATAGCACTATTGCTGAGTTACAGGCTGAGCTAGAGTATCTAACTCCTGCCTCTCCGTCTCCTAAGCCTGTGCCACTGCCTATCCCTGTGCCCAGAGCCGCTGCCCGTCAGTCCTTCGGCTCTGGGGGGGGAGGGTAAAGAGTTTGCGTGAGTCTTCCGATTCTGCTGTGGATGATTTGTTAGTCAGTGCCAAGCCCTGCTTTGAGAAATCTTTGCTACTAGCTTATGAAGGGGGAGACGTAGCCCAGGGCTCCAGCTCTGCCCAGGCAGGTCAGATAAGAACAGGATACTTCCTGACTCTCATACATGCCCAGTAAGGTCTACCTCCACTTCCTGTGATGTCACTGGACTCACAGATTTTCAGACATGCCCAGTAAGGTCAGATTCTGGTGAGTCTAAACAGCCCAATATAAACAACTGGGTAAATTCAAAAAGCAAAAGAGTTCCTGAATGAACCGTATCAAGAAACAAACTAATAAAGGAACCCACTAGCTACTTCAAAATTCTTTTCATTAGGTGGTGCTCAGATTCCAAGATGGAAGTAAAGAGTTCAGTATGGGGATCAAACCCCTATGAAAACTCTTATGGTATCTATCATTGCACCGTATGGAAAGATGTTTTAAAGTGCTTACAAAATGAACTCATAATGGTCTCAGAGTCTTTAGAAATACTGAATGAATGTCCAGTCTTTGTATGAATTTCAATATGTAACAGCTTCAAAATATGCAAATACTCAAAAACAAGGACTTAGCTGAAGAATACTGAAAGCGTGGATGATTGCTGGGTCCTGACGCGTTTCGCCGCCCTGGCTTCCTCAGAGAACCCGCAGCTTTCAGGCTTGTATTCAAAAAACTTGTCCTAAAAGCACAATGCAGATGAATGTGTCAAAACATTTAATGCAAAATCATTATTTACTGAAAAAGACCGTTTCCTAAGCTCTCAACGCTAACAGCTGGGTACCTGTGGTAAATCAATAATTTCTCCGTTTCCTATGACGTAAGCGCTCAGCTGAGCGCCCGAAATTTATGCAGGAAGAAATGTCAATCACCTAGTGGAGGAACGCCCACCACTCCACTTCTTTGTTCAAACCCAAGGGAGTCACTGTTTGCCAATGGTAAATCCATCGTTGTTCATGCTTCCAAAGCCAAGCCTGATAGTTTCCCCCTCTCTTACAGTGGGCCACCTCAAGTACTGTGAACTGTAAATCCTGTAGTTGATGTGAGGAAGCTAACCAATGTTGTACTAGGGGGGCATTGACATCCCCCCTCCTGATTTTGCTCAGATGTTCAGTGATACGTGTCTTGATGCTCCTAGTGGTGTGACCGATGTACATCAGTTTACAGGGGCATAAAATCAGATACACAACCCCCTGCGTGTCACAATCTGAATACTGCTGCAAAACATGTTTCTTTGGTAACCTAGGGTGGTGTATGCTAGTGTTAACCAGTGCATGCGCACATATGGTACAATGTCCACATATAAAATGTCCCATGGGTTCTTGAATCATGACGTCTGCTGGTGTACTAACAAAGTGGGACGAGGACACAGTATCCCGTATGTTTCTTCCCCTAGAGTAAGCAAAAAGGGGGGGTTGGACGAGACTGGGGTGAACCTGCAACAAGTGCCAATGGGTCATGATGATTTTTTTAATGTGGAATGCTTTGTAAGAGTATGGAAGGGTGCACACCATCCTGGATTCAGATTGATCAGTGGAGGGTTGAAGCAGGTAAGTACGATGGGCATAAAGGGCTCTTTTGTATGCCTTTTTGATGATGCCATTGGGATATCCACGGTCTCTGAATCGTTGCCACATGTCACCTGAGCGGAGTTTGAATTCTGCCTTGGTGCTGCACAAACGCCGCAATCTTAAAAATTGACCCACGGGTAAATTATTTCTCAGATGGCGGGGATGATAACTCTCATAATGAAGGAGAGTATTCCTATCTGTAGATTTGCGATGTATAGTCGTGACAAAAACCCCGTCTTGTATAGAGATGTGAATATCCAAAAAGGCTATGTGTGTGTACGAGGTGCTCGCAGTAAATTGGAGATGCGGGTCACAAGTGTTGAGCCACTGTAAAAACTGCTGAAACAATTCCATGGTATTAGACCAAATCAAGAAAATATCATCAATGTAGCGCTTCCACACATGTATCTCTGAAGCATATGCAGATGGATAAATATGTGTGTTTTCAAAGTCAGTGACGTACAGGCATGCAAGAGACGGGGCCATAGTAGCCCCCATGGCGGTACCCTGTATCTGCATAAAAAAATCATTGTCAAACATGAAGTAATTGTACTTCAAGGCGATAGTAGCTATAGTGACTAAAAAATCAGTTCTAGCTGGAGACAACTGAAGTGTATCAAGATGTTTACGAACAACCTCAATAGCATTCGTTTGAGGGATGTTAGTATATAACGCCTGTATGTCAAGAGTGACCATGATTGCCCCACAAGGGATGCTTACTGACTCCTGGAGCCACACTAACATAGAGGTTGTATCCTTTATGTATGATTTAGCTTCAGACACTAGAGGTTTTAAATAGAAGTCTACAAAGTCCGACAGAGGCTCCAAAATGGAACCAATGCCAGAAACAATGGGGCGCCCTGGAGGAATAGTTGCATGTTTATGAATTTTAGGGACGAAGTATATCACAGGGATAGTAGGGTAGTTTTGATGTAAAAAACGATACTCCCTGTCCGTGATAGTGCCCTTTTCTAATGCCTGTAAGAGGATGTGGTGAATAAGATCAGAGATGTCTGTGGTGGGGTCGCCAGGTAAAGCTGCGTAATACTGTTCATCACTTAGCTGTCTGTGTGCTTCATTAACATAAGCAGCAGTATCCTGTATAACAATGCCACCACCCTTGTCAGCTGATCGAATCACAATGTCCGCATCATGGGACAAAGTCCTTAATGAAAGACTCATGTCTGTGGTCAAATTGCGTTTAATGTGTGAAGATTGACATTCTAAACTGACAAGGTCACGCTCAACTAGGTTATAAAAAACCTGCAAATGTGGATCTAAGGGCCCGGGCGGGGTCCAGGTCGAGGGTTTGTGTAATCCCATGGGACCAGGGTCACTGGGTTTGTCCTGAAAAAAGAGTTTTAAATTACATTTTCTGATAAGTTTGTACAGACTGATTCTGGTATCCAAAGGGTTGTAATTTGTGAATGGAACAAAAGACAGCCCTTTGGAGAGAACAGCTGTTTCACTAGCAGTCAGAATTCTGCTGGACAAATTGAAAATATTAATGGCCCCGGTTAGGGTTTCGGAGGGCGTCTTCCCCTGGTGGTCCGAGGGCCTCCTGATTTGTGAGAGGCCGTCCCTTGAAAATTTACTGAAGCAGAACGGGTCTGAACCGGTCCTGACATTGCTGAGCTACTAGAGTCGGAGTTAGGGTCCTCCCCACTTGACCCGCTAGATGTTTGTGCATAAGTGGTTTTTCTAGGTTGGCGGGACCGTTTGTTGCGGTCCATCCATGGGTACACGTATCCCCGGATATAATCTCCCTCATCTCTCTTAAATTTCCCAACCTTAGTTTTTCTAATGTCTGCTCGGAATTCTTCCATCTGTTTTTTCAAATCAGTTATTTTAGTGGAAAAGTCTTCTGGTGGTAATGTGTTTTGCACTAACGTGACTTTTTCTTGATATTCGGAATGATATGTATTTAATTCTTGTTTAGTTGTGTCTATAATGAGCAGCATTAGGTCTTGCGAGCATTTATTCAAAATGGCATTCCATTTTTCCAAAAAACTAACATTGTCAAGAAAGAGACGGGGCTCTGTACGCATACGGAGCCCCCTGGGAATACGTCTAGCTCTGCAGTATTCCGCTAGTGTAGCAGCATGCAATTCTGCCCTGATGGTTCTCTTCTGTAAAAAGACTAAGTGTTCCCAATCTACTAAGGGGGTAGACACGTCTGATTTTATGCCCCTGTAAACTGATGTACATCGGTCACACCACTAGGAGCATCAAGACACGTATCTGATTTTATGCCCCTGTAAACTGATGTACATCGGTCACACCACTAGGAGCATCAAGACACGTATCACTGAACATCTGAGCAAAATCAGGAGGGGGGATGTCAATGCCCCCCTAGTACAACATTGGTTAGCTTCCTCACATCAACTACAGGATTTACAGTTCACAGTACTTGAGGTGGCCCACTGTAAGAGAGGGGGAAACTATCAGGCTTGGCTTTGGAAGCATGAACAACGATGGATTTACCATTGGCAAACAGTGACTCCCTTGGGTTTGAACAAAGAAGTGGAGTGGTGGGCGTTCCTCCACTAGGTGATTGACATTTCTTCCTGCATAAATTTCGGGCGCTCAGCTGAGCGCTTACGTCATAGGAAACGGAGAAATTATTGATTTACCACAGGTACCCAGCTGTTAGCGTTGAGAGCTTAGGAAACGGTCTTTTTCAGTAAATAATGATTTTGCATTAAATGTTTTGACACATTCATCTGCATTGTGCTTTTAGGACAAGTTTTTTGAATACAAGCCTGAAAGCTGCGGGTTCTCTGAGGAAGCCAGGGCGGCGAAACGCGTCAGGACCCAGCAATCATCCACGCTTTCAGTATTCTTCAGCTAAGTCCTTGTTTTTGAGTATTTGCATATTTTGAAGCTGTTACATATTGAAATTCATACAAAGACTGGACATTCATTCAGTATTTCTAAAGACTCTGAGACCATTATGAGTTCATTTTGTAAGCACTTTAAAACATCTTTCCATACGGTGCAATGATAGATACCATAAGAGTTTTCATAGGGGTTTGATCCCCATACTGAACTCTTTACTTCCATCTTGGAATCTGAGCACCACCTAATGAAAAGAATTTTGAAGTAGCTAGTGGGTTCCTTTATTAGTTTGTTTCTTGAGTCTAAACAGCCACCAGATGGCAGCAGAGAACTGAAACCATATCAACCTGTTCCACAGCATTCACATAACAACACTGTGTCTGTGAATAATACTCAGGCACCAGTAAGAGAGGATTTTTCTTTTAAACTGCCCTATCATACACAGATTCCGTCGGAGGATCTAGCATGACTAGTGCCCCAGAAATGTCCTTCACCAGCTATTGTATCTTCCGTCCAAACATCTTCTGATATCGCACAAGATATTGATCCGGTACTCTCCAGTGCATTGTCCAAGGACAGAGTGGCTTCCTTCGTGGGATTCCATTAAGTCACACAAGTATTTCTTAGGTAGGTTCATGCCTATGGGTCAACGGTATACTATATCTTTGCTTCTACAAAAGGTGCTGTCCTGTCCAGATTTACTTGACACGGCTTCCGAAGTGACTTTGATCACTCGGGGACTATTCCACCATTTGAAGGCTACCCTGGGTACCCAGACTCCACTGAAGATTATTCCCTGTGATTTGTCTTTAGTTGTTTATGGTCATCAGAACATTGAGACAGTTGGTCAAACCTGGCTTACATTGCAATTAGGCAAAATGACTGTCAAATATCCAGTGATTATTACCACTAGTCCAAGAGAGAAGTTTTTGATTGGAAACAATCTTTTGAAGAGATTGAGGCCTATTTTGGATTATGTCCAAGAAGTGGTCTGGGCCCAGGTTACGCGTCCCCTTCCTTACGGAAAGGTGCAGACTGCATGCTGGTCCCAGGTCGCCAGCACTGTGGAGCGAAAAGATACTTCAATTTGAATCAATTTCCTGCGTTCAGCGGATCCACACATCTTGGAGCTACAGTACGCCAACGCTTCAGAGGGGGGTCCCACAGGCCGTGAGATTGTCAGCGTTCCCAAGGACCATTGTTCTGACATTGTTCTCCAGGCTGACCATTTGGAGATTGTTCTGAAGCCAATGTTCTCCATGCCAGAACCACCTCAAGAGACAGTCCAAGAACCCACCTCATCTGTTTCCAGTTCTCTGACTTCTCATCCTCGTCTGCTGGCTGTATCATCACCAGGATGATACTGACTTGTCTGTTGATGTCCACCTGCACGGTTCTGTTCCAGTTCAAGTTCAACTTGAACATAGTGACACCTCCATCATCAGTGAATCCTTTTTCCGTCAACTTCAGCGAACCACATCTGTTCCGTCTGTTAGGCGCTACTCTATTTACCTACCTATACCAGGTCAGGGTGTCAAGCCTCTTGTTGGGGTTTGTAGCCTTTCGCTGACTCTGGGTTCTAAGACTTTCGCCCATCATTTTTCTGTGGTGAGAAGCCTACACACATCCTTGTGCTTGGGATCAGATTGTCTTGTTTGCCTAGGAGTCTACGTTGATTTGGTGAACTGTGTGCTTTGGAGCAGATTGCAAGGCACCCCGTTAGAAGGCATTGACCTGATGAATGGTCTGAAGGCTAGACAACCTCTTCCTCAAGTTTGTGAAGTGGTCTGTGTTGAAGACGTCAAGATTCCTGGTCTTGTGCAGGATTTTGCTCTGCCCCTTCGTTTGGCCCATGGTCAACGCATGCTCAATGATAATGGCTTTTTCAACCCAAATCCCTCTTTTCTCAAGCATGGCCTGTCTCTTGGTGCTTTACCTTGTCTTGAAGTACCTAACTCTTCTTTCCATGTGTTGATCGTCAATGCTCAACCTACTGCAGTCCTATTTTCTGCTGGAAACCTTTGGATTTTCTTGTGGGTGAATCTTTTCCTGATGTTGAGGTAACTTTTCCTATCATTGGCAGCTTGTCTTCCATTGTTGACCCCTGCCAGGGGAAGGGCATGCCGGACCGTGTTCTTACCTCACCAAAAGGACTCATATCACTGGACTTCCTCTGGCCATATGATGCATCGACATCCCATGTAACAGTGGAGAATGACTGTTTGATTTTATCCAGGAAGTTAGCTCTGTCTGACCAGTCCAAAGTTGTGCATACCATTGAATCTTCATTACTGGAAGAACAGATTGAAGACCAAGTGGAAATCTCCTCCAACCAACCTTTTTCTGAGTTTGATGCCATGGTAAAGGAACAAGTGGACCTAGCTGATGCGTGCTCTTCTGAAGAAAAGGCTCAGTTAGCACAGTTGCTGTATAAGTATCAGGACCTGTTTGCAGTGGATTCTTATGACACTGGCCTGACTGACCTAGATGTGACATTCCCACGGATCCCCACAGTAAGCCCATCTTTGTGCATCAGTATAAGATTCCTTTAGCCTCTTACGAGTCCGTGAAAAAGATACTTGATACCCTGGAAGCTAGGGGTATCATTAGGCCTTGTAACAGTACATATAACTCTCCCTTGTGGCCAATCCTGAAGAAGAATAACAGTTGGAGAATCGCCTTGGACTACTGACAGCTAAACAAGCAGGTACCCTTGTCCAGGTGGCCTATGGCCCATCTTGACCAGAACTTGACTACCATCAAAGGAGCTAAGTATTTTACCAGCTTGGATTTAGTGTCTGGATTTTGGACAATCCCTGTACATCCACTGGATCAATACAAACTAGCATTTACCTTTGGGAAGAAGCAGTATACTTGGAATAGGACACCTTTTGGTTTTCTGAATTCTCCTGCAGAGTTCAACATATTTCTCCATAAAGCCCTTCCAGATGCCAAAGCCCGCGGAACTCTGGTCTATATGGATGACATCTTGATCAAAAGTCCCACCTTCAGAAACATCTGGAAGAGGTAGAACATGTGTTCCAACAATTGCAGAATGAGCTAAATTGACCCTTGCCAAAGGTCAATGGTGCCGAAAATCTCTGAACTACCAAGGGTATGAAATTTCCTCTGAAGGTCTACAACTACAGAAGAAAAGGATACAGGCCCTACAACAGTTGAGGAGACCTACCAATCTGACAGAACTTCGTTCCTTCTTGGTGATATGCAACTATTCTCGACAGTTCATAGATCAGTATGCAGAGATCTCTAGACCTTTGGTCGCCTTACTGAAGAAGGATCCTTGGACTTGGGGTCCTGAACAAGAAGATGCTATGCAAGAGATGAAAGATCAGCTTAGTTGCTTTCCTTGTCTGGCCTACCCCAAGAGTGGTCGTGAATTTTTCATCAACCTGGGATTCTCCGAACACTCTATGAGTGCTGTCCTGTACCAGAAATATGACTCTGACAAGCATGTGGTGGCCTATGCAAGCAAAGGCTTCACCAATGTAGAGAAGAAGTATTCCGACTGTGAGAAAGCTCTACTGTCGACTGTTTGGACTTTGCAACATTTTCGGAGTTACATCCAAGGAGAGAAACTCATTGTAGAGACTTGTCATCAACCCATTAGTTTCTTGGGTAGTGACAGGATCAAGACTGGTCATGTCTCCAATAGCTGATTAGTCTCATGGACTTTGGCTCTCCAAGGATGGCCTTTACAGGTAAAGTATGCTCTGAAACATCGTAACACAGTAGCCCAAGGGATAGCAGAATTGCATGATTGTACAGAACAAGATTCTTTTACAGGTATACCGGAACCTGATGTTCCACCAAAAGAGGAGGAACCCCGTCATCATCTTTATGATGAACAGCTCTGTGCCAATATGCCTCAAGTTTACGTGGACGGCTGTGCCTTCCACCAGGCCTCGGGCCATGATTTGGTCGCAGGAGTAGGTGTAGTATGGAATGCAGACACACCTATTAAAACCTTGCCAGAACCTACCAATATGCAGAGATTGGTCGCTGTACAGTCTGCGGTACAGAAGGGGATCCCAGAACTGATTATCTGTACAGATTCTGATTATGTGCGTTAGAACTTTGTGTCTTACTTACCCGTGTGGAAAAAGAAGGACATGTTAAATTCCAAAGGAAAGCCTGTCCATCATGGAGATCTGATTCTAGCCTTAGATCAATTGGTACGAGACAATAACATGACCATCTATTAGAAGAAAGTGAAAGGTTAATAGTCCTGACAAGATTGGAAATGACCTTGCGGATCAACAGGCCAAAGAAGGTGCTTTGTCAGGTGAATTATGGCAATGCCCTGAAGAGTTGTTCTCGACGGTGCATGCTATTACTCGACGCCAAGCAAAATAGGTAGCTGAAACACATGTATTGCAGTGGGGCAATGATGTCCCTTCCTTTGATCTTGTAACTGCTCAGAAGAATGATCTTATCCTAGGAAAGTTCTATAACTTCATACAGAATCCATAGGAACATCCATTGTCCGAAGACGAACAGAAGGATGAGGAACTGAGGATACCCCACACCTCCAGAGAGAAATTCTCGATATACCAGGACCTGCTCACTCGGACGAGTAAGCATGGTATTGTCCAGTGGGTTGTACCCCGTGAATATCGAGGAATCATGTTGCAACATGCCTATGATGAACCTTGTGCTGGACATAGAGGTAAACAAGTTACCTATGAAAGACTAATGCTAACTTTTGAAATGATGACATGTAGAAAAATGATGTTACTAATTCATTTGTTGTATAGAACTAACAATGTGAATCTTTCTAGTGCTGCTACTGCCCATGAAATGTCACCCATTTACGTCAACATCTACAGGGTGCATTTTCCTTTGCCCAAAAAAATCTGGAAACTGCTGCTAAAGGTAGAAAAGCCTACTATGATCATAGGACTACCTCAAAGGAATACCAAATTGGCGACAAGGTATTTTATTACCATTTTGGCAAAACCAAGACCAAAGAAAGTAAATTTTTGCCAAGCTGACATGGTCCATTCCCTATAATGGAAAAAGCTTCACCTGTGGCCTATCAAATTCTCAAGGTGAAGATGTCATTAAATGGGTCCACCTTAATCAACTGAGACCATGTCATCCCAGTAAATTTGCCCAGGATGAAACCATTGTTGTGATGAATGACATTAACCTAGCAACAGCCTAGGCTGTTCTCTCTCTCTTTTCTGTTTTTCAGATGGCGGAAAGAGTTCTGCAGATCCTGTTCCTGGTTGTCCTGCTGATTGGAGTTGGTACCAAAGTAATCGATCCTGGTCCGCAGTCCAGAATTCTCCTAGTTTTTTACTCTTCCCGTTCCAGATCTTTCTCCAGCACATTTTCTTTCTATGTTTCTCTGTTCTATTTGGATTCTACTCCTACTGAGACTGGCTTGGAAATCCTGAATGTTTTCCATGGACATCCCACCAACTTTACCCTTGAAATGGAACAATTTCTGTTGTCTAAACCTTCCTATACTATTGAATTGAAAGTTGATAATGATAATCTTCATTTGCGGACTATTATGTTGGTTCCTTCAAGTTGTTGGCACTACAATGTTGACCTTATCACTGTTGTTATTCCACTTTTTACCATCCTGTGGGTTATCCTGTTTTGGTCCTCTGTTTTTACAATCTATGAGACCATCCAGATTCAACGTCTTATTTTGTCGTAGACCATCACTTCTGGACTTCAGAATGCATGATTACATTGCGGCTATGAATGAGTAATTTTGCTAGCCGTATTTTTGATTTTATCATATATTGCTATTTATCAGTGATTTTGTTATCATTTATTTGGCTTGGGTTTCTGATACTTTAGCCCTAGCCTTTATGATTATTTTACATTGATTATTGATGTTTTTGATTTATTGCTGATTATTTATGGTATTGCTTATGTTTATGCATTTTTTTTTTTAGTATCACCTTGGATCTTGACGATTCTTTCCTATTTGTTAGGTTGAAGGTAAAATAGACTCCATTGAAGTTATTTCTCCTTCAAGGGGGGGGGGACTGTAGGGGTGTTTCCTTATTTACACCTGAAGGTTAGGCCTCTCTGACGTCATAAAGCCTGAACCATTGTCTGCCAGAAATCTTTCCAGCCTGAACAATGCAAGAAGAGAAAGAAGAAAACATCTTTGCTGTTTATGATGCCTGATGCATTCTGGGTATGTACCAGAACTATATTCTAGTCAAGGACATCCAGCTATGCCTACATGCTCAGCCTGTGTGAATCTTGGGGGAGGCATTGCTCCTGTGCTGTTCTTATCTAACGAAGGCGCCTCTGTTACACAGCCTGTGTGAGACTCTATACAGAGGGCTATTCATTCAAGTTCTGTTTCTGGATTGGTCCTGAGAGGTCATCTGACGAGAACCAAGTAGAAGGTGCCTAATTACTGATTAGTCTATGTTAGGATGTAAGGAAGCTTGCATCTTATCATAGGTTGCTCTGCACATCTTCTATAATAATTAAGACCTGAAAAGTTACCTCTTGTGACTCTCTGCCTGAGAGAGAGAAACCGGACTTTTAACCAGATCTGGATTCCATCACATAAAGGAAATCTTTGCTGCCAACCTAATTTACAGCTGTTCCAGTGGCTGACGGACTCTTATTCCTGCACCAAGAGAATTCATATCTTCCGTGCTGAGTAGAAGACGAATTCCTTCCCCCGGATTCTGTACTAAGGCCTAATCGGATGGTAAGATAAGGAAATTATCTATCTTATCAGCTGGAACTAGATAAAAGTATTCCATTGTTGTATAGGATAAGGAGATGTAAAGTTACTTGGGGTGATAAGCTATATTTTTAGTTGCTGCTAATCAGGAATTATTATTATAAAGAATTTAGTGTGTAAGAATTAGTATTTCCACATTTATCTAGCAAGTGTTGTGTGATAATTATATACTGAGTTTCATATATGTATTCGGATATTTTGTGAACAATAATTAGTTATTATTTACAGCTGGCTTATGATTTATATTTTTATATTTCTATAATAAAAGTATTTCATATAGCCTGGGTCTCTGTGTCGTGTAAGTAGGCAAAGCTTGCTGAACCTGGATGAGGTATTATGGTTTTCCCTAGCACCTGACTAAGATATATACGTTAACTTGTTTATGTAACTGATTAATCATCCATAAATCTACCTACACAAGGAGCTTATTAGTATTTTTTTAAACTATTTATTCAAACAAACAAGTCAAGCACATAAGAACATAAGAAACGCCTTCACCGGATCAGACCGAGGTCCATCTAGTCCGGTGCTCCACACACGCGGCGGCCCATTTAGGTACTCCTTTTTGGAGACCCGACATTACCGTATCCCTCAATATGATATGCAAGAAGGTGTGCATCCAACCTGCGCTTGAATCCCAGTACAGTAGTCTCCGCCACAACCTCCTCCGGGAGTGCATTCCAAGCACCCACCACTCGCTGTGTGAAACAAAACTTCCTGACATTTGTCCTGAACCTGCTGCCACTCAGTTTCAGGCTATGACCTCTTGTCCGTGTCACATCAGAAAATGTTAGCAATGCTGCTTCTTGGTCTATTATATCAAATCCTTTTAATATTTTAAAAGTCTCTATCAAATCCCCTCTCAGTCTTCTCTTCTCGAGGGTAAACAATCCCAGTTTCCTGAGTCGTTCTTTATAGCTCAAATGCTCCATTCCTTTGACAAGTTTCGTGGCTCGCCTCTGCACTTTCTCCAACAGAGTTATATCCCTCTTGAGGTATGGAGACCAGTGTTGGACACAATATTCTAAGTGCGGTCTGACCATTGTTTTATAAAGTGGCATTATGACATCTTCCGATCTACTTGTGATCCCCTTCTTAATTACGCCTAACATCCTGTTTGCTTTCTTCGCCGCCGCCACACATTGTACCGATGGCTTTAGGGTACTGTCAATCAGTACCCCCAAATCCCTTTCTTGTTTGCATTTTGCTAATGTCACCCCCAACATCTTATACTCGTGTTCTTTGTTTTTCTGTCCTAGATGCATCACCTTACATTTGTTTATGTTAAAGTTCATCTGCCATTTTGTTGCCCATGTTTCCAGCTGGTTCAGATCTTTCTGGAGGTCCTTGCAGTCCCTTTGAGAGCCAACCGCCCGACATAGTTTTGTATCATCTGCAAACTTTATTATATTGCATTATATAACTTTATTATATTGCATGTTGTTCCCTCTTCTAGATCGTTTATAAAAATATTGAACAAGATAGGCCCAAGAACCGAGCCCTGGGGCACGCCGCTAGTCACTTTCTCCCAATCCGAGAATTTCCCATTTATGCTAACCCTCTGCCTTCTGTTTTCTAGCCATTTGCTGATCCATCTATGCACTTCTCCTCCTATTCCATGGCTCAGTAGTTTCTTCATAAGCCTTGCATGTGGGACCTTGTCAAAAGCTTTCTGGAAGTCCAAGTAAATTATATCCACTGGCTCTCCATTGTCCATTTGTTTGTTCACTTTCTCAAAGAATTGTAGTAAATTTGTCAAACATGACTTCCCTTTTCTGAAGCCGTGTTGACTAGCCCTTATTAGATTGTGATCCTCAATGTTATCACGTTATCTTTTATCAGTGTTTCGATTATCTTCCCTGGAACCGATGTGAGGCTCACAGGTCAGTAGTTTCCTGGATCTCCTCTTGATCCTTTTTTGAAAATTGGGATGACATTTGCTATCCTCCAGTCTTCTGGTATTTGCCCAGTGCTAATAGACATGTTAGCTACAGATTGTAATAATTCGCCAATTTCCACCTTAAGTTCCTTTAATACTCTTGGGTGAATTCCATTCGGTCCAGGGGATTTGTCGCTTTTTAGTTTGTCAATCTGAAAGTATATCATGTCCAACGTCACATTTACTGTTGTGAGGCTTTCCTCTATGCCCCCGGTGAATATCTTCCCTGTGGTTGACACTGTTGTAATGTCCTCGTTTGTGAAGACTGAGACAAAGAATGAGTTTAACCTATCGACAACCTGTTTGTCCTCTTTGATTGACCCTTTCCTTCCCTGTTCGTCGAGAGGGCCCACTGCCTCTCTTGCTGGTTTCTTTCCTTTTATATATCTAAAAAAAGGCTTGAAGTTTTTGGCTTCTTGCGCTATCTTTTCCTCATAGACTTTTTTGGCGTCTCTTACCACTTTATGACACTTTTTTTGACAGTTCCAGGCTTCCGTCGTTTTTTCTCATTTCCATTTTTTAAACGAGTTCCTCTTCTCCCTCACTGCATCTTTCACCTCATTGGATAACCAAGCTGGTTCTCCTTTGTTCTTTTTTCGCCTTCCTTTGGATATCTTCGGTATGTGAAGATTCTGTGCTTCTGTGATGGTGTTTTTCAGTAGAGACCATGCTTGATCAACTGTTTGGATGTCCGCTTTGCCTTTCTTGAGCCGTTTTCTAACCATAGTTCTCATGCTGTCGTAATTTCCTCTTTTGAAGTTAAAGGTCGTGGTTCCAGTCTTAATTGGTTTCCCCCTTCCGATGCCAATGGTAAAATTGATCATATTGTGATCACTTGTCCCTAGCGGGGCCATAACTTCTACATCTGCTGCCCTACCAGTAATGCCATTTATAACCAAGTCCAGGATTGCATCTCCCCTTGTCGGTTCTCCTACCATTTGTTCAAGGAAGCAATCTCCTTCATCGGAGGTGCCTGTCCTCGTTTTCAGCCCCCTGCATCGAGAGAGGAGCGTGGGAGCCCTGCTCCGCCCCCCTCCCGACACAGGAAAGCAGCCTTTAAAACAAAACTTCATCGGAGGTGCCTGTCCTCGTTTTTCAGTCCCTGCATCGAGAGAGGAGCGTGGGAGCCCTGCTCCGCCCCCCTCCCGACACAGGAAAGCAGCCTTTTCAAAGAAAACTTCATCGGAGGTGCCTATCCTCGTTTTCAGCCCCCTGCATCGAGAGAGGAGCGTGGAAGCCCTGCTCCGCCCCCCTCCTGACACAGGAAAGCAGCCTTTTCAAAGAAAACTTCATCGGAGGTGCCTGTCCTCGTTTTCAGCCCCCTGCATCGAGAGAGGAGCGTGGGAGCCCTGCTCCGCCCCCCTCCCGACACAGGAAAGCAGCCTTTAAAACAAAACTTCATCGGAGGTGCCTGTCCTCGTTTTTCAGCCCCTGCATCGAGAGAGGAGCGTGGGAGCCCTGCTCCGCCCCCCTCCCGACACAGGAAAGCAGCCTTTTCAAAGAAAACTTCATCGGAGGTGCCTGTCCTCGTTTTCAGCCCCCTGCATCGAGAGAGGAGCGTGGGAGCCCTGCTCCGCCCCCCTCCCGACACAGGAAAGCAGCCTTTTCAAAGAAAACTTCATCGGAGGTGCCTGTCCTCGTTTTCAGCCCCCTGCATCGAGAGAGGAGCGTGGGAGCCCTGCTCCGCCCCCCTCCCGACACAGGAAAGCAGCCTTTAAAACAAAACTTCATCGGAGGTGCCTGTCCTCGTTTTTCAGCCCCTGCATCGAGAGAGGAGCGTGGGAGCCCTGCTCCGCCCCCCTCCCAACACAGGAAAGCAGCCTTTTCAAAGAAAACTTCATCGGAGGTGCCTGTCCTCGTTTTCAGCCCCCTGCATCGAGAGAGGAGCGTGGGAGCCCTGCTCCGCCCCCCTCCCGACACAGGAAAGCATACTTTTGAAGAAACTTCATCGGAGGTGCCTGTCCTCGTTTTTCAGCCCCTGCATCGAGAGAGGAGCGTGGGAGCCCTGCTCCGCCCCCCTCCCGACACAGGAAAGCATACTTTTGAAGAAACTTCATCGGAGGTGCCTGTCCTCGTTTTTCAGCCCCTGCACACTCTATTGTTTGTTTAAAGACCACTGTTATCCCTCACACAAGCTGCATGCTCTTTAACTAGCATAACAGCATACACGACCTACACAACTTACTATAACTAGTAACATTAATTTACTCAATCCTCTTTAACTTAACTGATTGCTCTCTGGCTCCTTCCTTTTCTGTCTCCTAGCTTTCTCTCCTCTACTTGCTCCTCCAGCTGCCCCAATAATAACACTTCAACTCCAAGCTCCTGATCTAATTCTATAAAAATTGACTCCCACCAAACTTTAACTCACCAATAGAACCATACCGAGCTTCCCCTGATAGTGAGTTTCCCCTAAATCCCTCCGTCCTAACGCCCCAAACCCCCCTCTTGCCATGCCACCATCTATCCAGGCCACCACCTTCCCCGCCCCTCCTCCCACCACTTTAAAAACCACCCTCCCGCCCATTCCCACTCCCACCACTCCCACTACACTTCTTACAACACTATACTTCACCATCCCCATTATTACAGGCCAAGGCAGATACGGTGATATCTCCCCCCAACCTAAAAAAAGCCGTTCCAGAAACCCTGCAAACCTCATCCCCATTCTTCCCTCTCCACAAACCCCCTCTCACAACACACTCAAATTGGCACTCATCAATGCAAGATCAGTCAACAACAAATCCTTCCTCCTACATGACCTCATTTGCGACAAGACTTGGGACGCCCTCATGATCACCGAAACCTGGCTCCAAGACAACGAGGGGATAACGCTAGGCGAACTATGTCCCCCAGGCTACCAGGCTCTAACCTGCTCGCGTACCTCTGGAAAAGGAGGAGGAGTGACTTCCATTATCAAAACCTCCGCCACACCAAAACTAATAAACTCCATCAATATTCCCTCCCTAGAAGCTATTGCGTTCACATTAGGCCACAAACAAAAAACCGCCCTCATACTCCTCTACAGAATCCCCAACTCCCCAGCAGATACCCTAGAAACCCTCCTCGAATTCATCACTGAACTAACCATCTCACACAAACACATGACAATCCTAGGAGATTTCAATTTCCCAGACTACCCCAACACCTCAGGACAAATTGACAACTTCCTCTCCTCCCTCTCCGACCTAGGATTCCACCAAACTATAACCACCCCCACTCACTCAGCAGGCAACATCTTAGACTTGCTTTTCACCCTCAGAGACCCAACGACAAAACCCCAACAAACCTACACCTCCACACCTGTCCCATGGTCAGACCACCACCTCATTGAATTCGAACTCCCACTCGATACTGCCCTAATCCCACTAAAGATCCCACCCCCCCCACCCTACGTCAACTCCCTAATTCGGTCAACCCTCAAGATATGGCCGCAGGTATTCGCACCCTAAACGAATCTTATACCCAACATCCCCTATCAATTGACCTGGCAGCCGCCACATGGCACTCTAACATCCAATCCCTCTATAATAACCTGGTCCAGACAAAAACAACCCAAACAATCACCAACAAAGCACCTGCTCCCTGGTACACTAATGACCTCCGATCTATAAAATGATCCCTGAGGAAAGCAGAAAGGATCTGGGCCAAACATCCGGACATTGAAACCAAAACCCACTGGAAAAACATATCCACCACATACAAAGCTGCCATTCTAGAAGCAAAAAAGACCTACTACTCTCGTCTCCTACAACAAGCCCCTTCCAGATCAAAACAACTATTCACCCTCACCAACCATCTCTTCACCAACGCCCAAAGGAATAATCAAATCAACCAAACAGAACTCGATAGCGAAACTCTCTCGGACTTCTTCCAGTCCAAAGTACAAAACATCCGAACTAACCTCGACCTCAACACCAAACCCATTCCTACTCAGATCCAACCAACTCCATATACCCCTCCTTCCGCCACTCTCTCCCAATTTCATCTAGCTACTCATGCGGAGGTCCTCGAAACCCTGAGAGAACTCAAACCCTCCAACACCATCCTCAACCCCTGCCCGTCCAGCCTCCTGCTGGCTGCCGGAGACGCCATGGCAGAATCCATATTCCCCGTCATTAACACCTCTCTAACTACTGGAACTGTCCCCCTCACCTGGAAATCAGCTATTATCAAGCCCACTCTCAAAAAACCCTCCCTTGATCTTAATGAACCTAGCAACTATCGCCCAGTCTCCAACCTCCCAATTGTCTCCAAACTCCTTGAACGAATTGTACTCCACCGCCTACACCCTTTCATTGAAGAACAAGCTGCCCTATCCCCAGTCCAATCCGGCTTCCGTAAGGGCCACAGCACAGAATCAGTTCTCATTGATATCATCGACGACAGCTGGTCAATACTGGACAAAGGCAACGATGCCCTACTAGTCCTACTTGACCTTAGCGCTGCCTTCGACACAGTTGACCACCACCTACTCACATCTAGGCTCCACGACCTCGGAATCAAAGACACAGCCCTCCAATGGATCACCTCCTTCCTTCACCAAAGGACCCAAACAGTCCTACTAGGGACACATAAATCTAACCCTAAGCCTATCAAATATGGCGTTCCTCAAGGCGCCCTTCTATCCCCCCTCCTATTCAATCTCTACATCAAACCCGTCATCGACATAGCGCAAAAATATAAAATCAAAATCCACTCTTATGCAGATGACATCCAGCTGCTCCTCCCCTTAGGCGAAAACCGGCCATCCCAAATTGATAACCTCGAACTCTGCCTCAATGACATGAAAACTTGGATGTCAAACAACAAGCTTCAACTTAACGCCTCCAAAACCGAACTCCTATGGATCAGAAACAAAAACACCAAATACCTACGACCTACACTAACATGGGATTCCACTCGACTAACGGCAGCAGATCAAGTTCGCAGCCTGGGAGTAACCCTAGACGGACACCTATCCTTATCCAACCACATATCCCAAGTAGTCTCCACCTCCTTCTACTACCTTCGCCAACTGAAAAGGATCAAACCCTACATCTCCACACCAGACCTCGCCCAACTCCTATACGCATATGTCCTCTCCAGAATGGATTATTGTAACTCGCTATTTAACGGACTAACCAAAAATAATATCAAACGCCTCCAACGGGTCCAAAATGCAGCCATCCGCCTCCTACACAACCTCAACTACCGCGATTCCATCTCCCCGGCACTCCATGCTGAACACTGGCTCCCAATTAGCCAACGCTGTACTTTCAAAGCCCTGACAATTGCCCACAAGAGAATCTACTCCACCACCCCCTCCTACATAAAATCCAAACTTCCCATCTACAACCCCACTCGCACCCTCCGCTCAAAGTCAGAGATACGCCTATGCGTCCCCCCCGGAAGATCCCTGCTCACAGAAACTGCCCACAAACGATCCTACAGCCACTTCATTCCACACCTCTGGAACCAACTTCCCCCCCAACTTAGACAACAGAACTCATTATTAACATTCCGTAAATCGGTAAAGACCCTCCTCTTCAATTAAAGATCTCCTCTGTCTCTCCCCCCCTTAGGCCCCACCCTCCACTCTCCTATCTCCTTCCCGAAATTCCAGTATGACCCTCTCTTACTCTACCCACTAACAAATTGCACCTATACGCTTATAACTTTCCTTAATTAAACTACTGTATTTCCCCCTTCTCTCTCTCTGCTTAATCTCCCTGTATTTAATTCTCTCCAAAAACTATAAATCCAATCACTAAACCTGTTGTACCACTTATATGTCTAGTTACTCCGCACTGTGTATGTTCATTTGTAAACCGTTCTGAGCTATTGGGAGGACGGGATAAAAATCTAAATAAATAATATTTCAAGGAATTTTAACTCCCTTCCGCAGTTTGACGTTGCCAATTTCCAGTTGATCCCTGGAAAGTTGAAGTCTCCCATGATTGTCGTATTTCCCGATTCACATCTACGATTAATTTCCTCCATCATTTCATGGTCTGTTTCCTCAGTCTGTCCCGGGGGCCGATAATAAAGTCCAATTTGTATGTCTGCTTCCTTTTGTCCAGGAATCTTTATCCAGAGTGACTCTAGTTTACCATTTGCTTCTGTCTCTCCTTCTCTATTAGACTCAATTTCTTCTTGGACATACAGGGCAATACCTCCCCCTTTTTGCCCAATCCTATCTCTTCTGTAGAGTTTATATCCTTTCAACGCTGTGTCCCATTCATTCTCTTCATTCCACCATGTTTCTGTTATTCCTATGATACCCAGTTGTTTTCTATTTGCTAATTCTTCCAGCTCGCCCATTTTGTTTCCCAAACTTCTGGCATTCGTGTACATACATTTAATTTCTGTTCGTGCCAATTTACTGGATTTAGTGATTCTCCCATCCTTCTTTGTATCCATTTGATCTTTTTCATCGGCTTTTGTAGTGACCTCGTTTTCTTGCCCTATATCAATGTGGTTGCTTGAATTTGCCTTCTCAGGATAACCTGGTGTCCGGGCCATCGACCGATTGTCGACTGTCGGCTCTCCCCTGATCTCTAGTTTAAAGCCTTCTCAATGGACTTCTTTATATTCTCAGCCAGGACTCTCGCTCCCTGTTTGGCGAGGTGTAGTTCGTCCTTTCTATGAACCTGCTTCTTCCCCAAAATGTTGTCCAGTTTCGCACAAAGTCGAAACCCTCCTCTTCGCACCAAGCCTCATCCAGGCGTTCACAGCTCTCAGTTCGTCCTGTCTCATTGCGTCCGCTCTCGGTACCGGAAGGATTTCCGAGAAAGCCACCTTCACCTCCCTGACCTTCAACTGCCTTCCAAGTGAGCGAAGGTGATCCTTCATTACTTCCCTGTCATACTTCCGTCCGCATACATCGTTGGTTCCCACATGGATAAGCACTGCAGTATCCTGTCCTCCTGTTCCATCTATAATCCTGGTAATCCTGCTGGCCACATCCTTCACTCTTGCTCCAGGCAGGCAGGTGACCAGTCTATCCTCCCTTCCTCCTGCAATGTGGCTGTCCACATTTCTTATTATAGAATCTCCGACTATAATCCCAATCTTCTTTAGTTGGAGGTTCCTTGGGGGTCTTAAGTCCGTAAGTCATATCTTCTTTCTTCTGTGTCGCAACCTCAGATAGTCTTTTGTCTGTGCTGATTGGATTGGTGCCACTTTCTGCTTCAATTATTCCACCCTCCTGGGTTGTTTGGTCACAGATCTCAAGCCCCGGGGTCTCCACAATCTGCTGGTGGGCATCTTCGATGTATCTCTCCAATTCTTCAATCACATCACTAGTGCTGGACTCCACAATAAACCTCTCCTGCGTTCGATTTAACTCTTTATTGATGAGAAGCTCTTCTAGTTCCTTCACCGTTCCCTCCAGCAACCAGACTTGCTGTTTCAGGCTTTCCAGCTCCCTGCACCGGCTGCAAATGTATGCCATAGTCCCCAAGGGGAGGTACTCATACATACTGCAGCCGGTGCAGAAGACTGGAAAGCTCATCTTCTGGTTTCTGTAGGTGCTCATAACCTGTTCCTCCTCCGAGCTTCCTGTGCTGTATGTGTGATGTATGTGTTAACCCTCCGTACCAGTAAGTACTCACGAGTCCTCCTACCAAATTAATTGTCCTCCCTTTGCCTCGACCAACCGCACGAGTTTGTATGACAGATTACTACTTAGTTTTGGGATTAAATCATTTGATAATTTGTTGGCCTTGCTTCCTGGCACTTCCTTACACTGAAACAAAATTTTATATTAACAGTGAATTAAATCCCAAATGATACAATACAGCCAAAATAGTATGAGTCCAGGTCTTGGTTCTTACAAACCAGACTCGACGAAAAAAATTACCCCAAAGCCTGTCCACCCCTTCCTCCTCCCCAACCCATCCTCTCAACTATTAACAGAAGGCAACAAAGGAACCGCTGGTTTCTGTAGTCTATTTATAATTTGACTCTTTAAAATGGGGGATAGAGTGTCCAGATAAGAGGACCAGACAAAAAGGCCTTACTCCAGCTTCTAGAGAAATGGGCCGATATAGATTCCCAAACCATTAAGAGGTGAAATTTATTTCTCTAGTACCAGATAGTGGGTGGGGTGTCCTGTAACCAATGGTTTAGAATGCATTTCTTCCCTATGACATAGCCTTTACTAAGGAATATATTATCCCCAGCAGAATGTCCCCGCAAATAACCCCTAGTAAGAAAAACAATCCCCTTAAGGTTACAAGGGAGGGCATAACCGACTAGGGACTGAAGATACAAATGCACTTCGAGCCAAAAGGCACAGATCTTCAGGCATGATCATAGGCTATGCGCTAGGGAATTGTCTGTCCTGTTACATTTGATACATTTAGGCATAGGGGAACACCCGAAATGAAAAGCCTGCTTCTGGGAAACATATTCCCTAGGAACTCTATATTGGCACTCCTGTAGTTCCACACTCTGTACCACTTGAGGAACTGCTAGAGCCAGAGGGGTCAGAGTGGCCAAGTGAGGGTGCCTACCAAAGTCACGCGCCCATAGGGATAGCAACTGCTGTTCTTGCACAATCCCTCTGGTGGCTGAACTAGCGAGTTCTTATATGTCTGACAGCTTCTGCTGCAGGGCTACTAAAACTTGTTGGGCTACCTGCCCGGGAGCTTACTGTCATGCTCAGTTTTGATCCTGCAGCTTCTCTGCATGGTTGAAAGTCTCTTCTGCTCGTGATTTGTTTTCAATTCCTAGTCTTTTGTTATTTATTTCGCGGGTTGGCCCACGTGCTACGGAACAACTCTGAGTTAAGTGATCCTTCAGCAGGAGATCACAGATTTTAAATTTTGTCTGCTTCTGGAGGATTCTCTGTAAGTTTGAACTGCAGTAAGCCCTCTAGACCAGTGGTTCCCAACCCTGTCCTGGAGGACCACCAGCCAGTCAGGTTTTTGGGATAGCCCTAATGAATATGCATGAGAGAGAATTGCATATAATGGAGGTGAAAGGCATGCAAATCTACTCCATGCATATTCATTAGGGCTATCCAAAAAACCTGACTGGCTGGCGGTCCTCCAGGACAGGGTTGGGAACCACTGCTCTAGATAGCTTTCAAATGGGATCGGGAGCCATCTCTCCCCTGGTTCGTCCGCAAAGAGGTAGAGCGCAGGCTGCTGCGATTCCATGGAAGTACACCAGGATCGGAACCGCACCGCATGTCTTCCTTAATTTCCCTGAGGGGTCCTGGTGGTCGTGATCTGTGGTGACAGGGAAGGTGAAGCAGTTAGATCTGAAAAAATCCAGTTTAATCAGCTCCTGAGGTACTGATCTCCTTGCTTGTACTATGTATTGCAGGCTGCCATAGACTTTCATTGCAGCACATGTCTCTGTGGTGTCTGTAAGTCAGAGTTTGCTGCTTTAGGGGGTGCTCAAATCATGGTTTTGGGGGGTTTCCCTGAATGCCCTGGGCCCCCATCTGTAAAATCCTAAAATTGCCATTTTTTGTGTTTTCATGCGTTAACAGCCATTTTTCAGTCAAAATTGGCACCCGTGGCGGCCATCTTGGATTTTCTTCAAAGTTTTTTAAAGTATATTTTTCAACTTAGAAGCTTCGTTTTTGCTCCAAACATCACAGATGGCCACCTCAGGACAGCATGGATTAATGCCTTAGATGTGGCGGATGGCAGCCGGATTCACAGCCGTTTATCCCATGCATCGCAGGCCACAAGGGGGGGTGAGACGTGTGCGGATCCTGCGCTCCCCCTCCTCCTGAGAAGCCCTAATGCCCTTTAATTCCACTAGTCGTGATTGCTGCCTAAACTGGGCGCGGATGGTGGTTCTGCGAAACGCAAACACAGTTCCAGGAAAAAGTCGCCTCAGTCTGCTAATCTTGTGAGATCTGAGACGCACAGAGCGGATCTGACCACCGGTGACTGTTTTTCCCCAGATTTTGTGGATCTGAGCTATCTGGTTGTATGAAAAAGAAAAAGGAAAACAGGTAAAAGGAACTTAGCCCGTTTCTCCCGCTCAGACTCCAGTAGAACAGTCTCCACCTTCAGATGCCAGCAGGTCGATTTGTTTCTTTGCTGGGGTACCAGAAAGCAAGCAGCTCGTCCCTGCCCTTGCTTCTGCTTCAGTGTCTGTGCCTTTGCTGTCACCTGTTTCTTCAGCGGAATCAGATGTGGCTAACTTGGCGGATCTGGGTGATACCCAGAACAATGGGTTCCAAGACCTTGTGGATCGCCAGGCGGTGTGCTGGCTCTTCAAGACTGGCCGCCTGCCCGTCCTTATTTCTGGGTCACTGTGAACATGGAACCTAGTTTCAGAAAATGTGGGTCAGGCTGAATATACAGTTCTGAGTCTCCACTGTCCGCCTCCTTGCTGGACAATGCGGTTTTGGCAGAAGTGCTGTTAGAGGTCTGGGAGTCCCTGGAGGGTTCCCTTATCCTTGGACATGGCAAAGTTTTATCCCATGGCATCGGACTTCAACTAGCGCCTAGTCCCGCTGACGATGGATTCAGCTGTGGCTCAAGTTGCCAAGTGTACCTCTTTATCCTCCAATGGAAGGGTTGTCCTGCAGGATGTTCAGAACAGAAGAGTGCATTTTGTTCTCAAGCGTCTTTCTCTTTCTGTTACGGTGGGAAGGTGAGCTGCAGCGGCCACTTCCTTGTTGCCTGGACATGTCTGAATTTTTTTTTTTTGACTGACGCACACTATGGCATCTTGAACTAAGCTGGGAGCTTCTTCAGTGTCCGCTCGATGAATGACTTGGATTCACCAGTGGTCGGGTGCTCCTTCAGCTAAAGGCTACGCTGAGCAGGTTCTCTTCTAAAGGTTCAATCTTGGTTGGAGAGGGTTTGGATGACCTGATGGCAACTGTGCAGGACCATAAGCCTAAGGCGCTTTCTGGCTCTAGGCCTCATCCGACTAGGGGGACGGGACTGCTGAATTTTCTTCCCTTCCAGAGAATCTCTCAGTACGCCAGACCCCCTATGGCGGGACAGTGTTTTGGAGCGTCCTACAGACCTCACTTTGGAAGTACAACGCCCAAACAGCCTTCCATCTCTCGACCTTCTATCCCTTCCAAGAGGAAATTATGATGCCAGGTCTCTGGGGAGGCCCCCCTCCCCGAATCAAGGGGTGGCTTTCGGCCTTTCTTCCAGAATGGCTAAAGATAACCTTGGACCACTGGGTCCTAGAAGTTCTCAGGGACGGTCTTTGACTACAGTTCTTCCGGCTGCCGGCAGATTTCTTCCTGTCCTCCCCAAAAGGAAATCCGACCAGAAAGGTGCATGCTCCAGTGCACTAGATACTGGATCTGGCGGCCATAGAGCCGATCCCAAGGGACGACTTGGGCTCCAGGAGATACTCGATTTACTTCATTGTGCCAAAGAAGGACTCCGACATATGCAGACCAATCCTGGACCTGAAAGCTGTGAACGCATTCTTGCGAGTTCTGCGTTTCCAGATGGAAACGGTACACTCTGTCACAGCAGCGGTGGTACCCGGGGAGTTTTTGGCTTCCTTGGATCTCATCCTGATATTACCAGATCATCGGAGGTTCCTGAGGTTTCACGTTCTCGGGAGCCATTTCCAGTTCGAGGCGCTCCCTTTCGGTTTGGCATCGACGCCCAGATCTTTTACCAAGATCATGGTGGTAGTGGCTGCCCATCTGCAATCTCTGAGTGTGCTCGTGCATCCGTACCTCGAAGACTGGCTGATCAGAGCTCCCTCACGGGCGCAGGACCACTTGGAGGTTTGCTAAGTGGTGTCTTTGCTGGAAAGTCTCGAATGGGTGATTAATCTGAAGAAGAGTCACCTCGAGCCAACCCAGGACTTGCAGTACCTGGGAATCCGGTTCCACATGGGTCTGAACCGGGTATTTCTTCCAAAATCAAGAAAACTCAAACTCAGGAGTGCGATTCGGGACATGTTAGCGGTCCCAGCACCAACGGCCTGGCAGTACGTGCAAGTGTTGGGTCTCATGGTGGTGACCATAGATGTGATTCCGTGGGCAAGAGCTCACCGCCGTCCTCTTCAGTCATCCCTTCTGACGCGGTGGAATTCCCAGAGAGATGCGCTGGGGGTGAAGCTGCCTTGGTTGGCAGTGGCACGCAGCAGTATGATGTGGTGGTTGAACCCGTCACTCTGACCAGAGAGCTCCCTCTGCGGGTCTTGGACTGGGTGACCCTGACTATGGACGCGAGTCTCTCTGGATGGGATGGGATGGAGTCTGTCTCGATCCAGGGCCGTTGGACACCGAAGTAGAGCAGATAGTCAATGAATTGACTGAAGCTGCGAGTGATCCAGTTTGCTCTGCTGAGATTTCAAGGGAGTCACCACAGGAAGGCTGTCCATGTGTTCTCGAGCAATGCGACGGCCGTTGCCTATGTCAATTGGGCACAAGGAGTCCCATGCTGAGCTTAGAGGTTCTTTGATTCAACGGAGCGTCATCTCTTGGCTTTCTCCGCGGCTCATGTGGCTGGCGTAGACAACGTTCAGGCAGACTTCCTCAGTCAGACTCTGGACCAGGGAGAATGGTCCTTGTCCAGGCTGGCATTCGAGGTCATCGTGCGCCACTGGGGTCATCCCACCTTCGATCTGATGGTGTCATCAAAGAACAGGAAGGCAGACAGATTCTTCAGCTACAGACGAGAGGTCGGCAGCAAAGGACTCAACGCTCTGGTTCAACCTTGGCCCGAATGGGAACTTCTGTACGTCTTTCCCCTGTGGCCCATCATAGGGCATGTGCTGCACCCTGAGTCCTCTCATAGGGGGCCGGTGATCCTTGTGGCTCCGTACTGGCACAGGTATGCAGAAATTACCTTGGTATGCAGACCTTGTGAAGTTGTCCTCGAAGAGGGATCTGCGTCTTCCTTGCCAATTGCTAATATATCATTGTTGACAAAGTTGTTAGAATCAATTGTAGCGGATCAACTTACTAATTATCTGGAGAAATTTTCATTACTTCAACCTTTTCAATATGGGTTTTGTTCTAATTTTAGTACCAAAACTTTATTGATCTCTCTTCTTTCTAAAATCCAACGACTTCAAAATAAATGTTCAATTTTGCTTTAGTTTGATTTGTCAGTGGCGTTTGATGTAGTACATCATGACATTTTACTCCAATTACTTTAAGATATTGGTCTTAATCGTTGTTCTTGTTTGGTTTTCTAAATTTTTATTGTCCCGATCTTATTCAGTTAGTATTGATAGTAATATTTCTAATTCCTGGCAACCTCATAGAAACATAGAAAAAGACGGTAGATAAGGGCTGCGGCCCATCTAGTCTGCCCACCCTAATAACCCTTCCCTATTTAACTCTGTGCAGAGATCCCACGTGATGATCCCATTTCTTCTTAAAATCAGGCACGCTGCTTGCCTCGATCACCTGAAGTGGGAGTCTATTCCAGCGATCAACCACTCTTTCGGTGAAAAAGTATTTCCTGGTGTCGCCATGCAATTTCCCCCCCCTGATTTTCCATGGATGTCCTCTTGTTGCCGTCGGACCCCTGAAGAAGAAGATATCTTCTTCTACCTCGATACGGCCCGTGAGGTATTTGAACGTCTCGATCATGTCTCCCCTCTCTCTGCGTTCCTCGAGTGAGTATAGCCGTAATTTGTCCAGCCGTTCTTCGTACGGGAGATCCTTGAGTCCGGAGACCATCCGGGTGGCCATTCGCTGGACCGACTCAAGCCTCAGTACATCCTTGCGATAATGAGGCCTCCAGAATTGCACGCAATATTCCAGATGGGGCCTCACCATAGATCTATACAACGGCATAATGACTTCAGGCTTACGGCTGACGAAACTCCTACGTATACATCCTAAGATCTGCCTAGCCTTAGATGAAGCCCGTTCCACTTGATTGGCAGTCTTCATGTCTTCGCTGATGATCACCCCTAGGTCCCGTTCTGCAACCGTCCTTGCTAGGATCTCGCCATTTAGGGTGTAAGTCTCGCATGGATTTTGACTGCCAAGGTGCATGACTTTGCATTTCTTGGCATTAAAACTCAGTTGCCAGGTCTTTGACCATTGCTCCAATAGGAGTAGGTCATGTTTCATATTGTCCGTTGTGCTCTTGCTTGTTATATTACACAGTTTGGCGTCATCGGCGAATAACGTTATTTTACCACGAAGCCCCTCAGCCAGGTCCCTTATAAAGATATTGAAAAGGATCGGGCCTAAGACCGAGCCCTGTGGCACCCCGCTGATCACTGCCGTCATTACAGAGGGGGTGCCGTTCACCACCACCCTCTGAAGCCTACCACCAAGCCAGTCCCCAACCCATTTTGTCAAAGTTTTACCTAATCCCATAGAACTCATTTTGCACAACAACCTGCGGTGTGGGACACTATCAAATGCTTTGCTGAAATCCAAGTATACAATGTCCAAGGACTCTCCAATATCAAGCTTCCCCGTCACCCAGTCAAAGAAGCTGATCAAGTTGGATTGGCAGGATTTCCCCTTGGTAAATCCATGTTGACGGGGATCCCGTAGATTCTCCTCATCCAGGATCTTATCTAATTGGTGTTTGATTAGGGTTTCCATTAGTTTGCTCACTATAGATGTGAGACTCACTGGTCTGTAGTTCTCAGCCTCTGTTCTGCAACCTTTTTTGTGGAGTGGGATGACGTTAGCCGTTTTCCAGTCCAACGGGACTCTACCTGTACTAAGGGAGAGATTGAAGAGAGCAGATAGTGGTTCCGCCAGGACGTCCCCTAACTCCCTGAGCACCCTGGGGTGTAGGTTGTCTGGCCCCATTGCTTTGTTAACCTTGAGTTTAGTCAGCTCACAGTAGACACTGCTTGTTGTAAACTTGAAATTACTAAACGGGTCCACTGAGCCATCCTTTTTCTGTAGCTGAGGGCCGGAACCCAGCGCCTCGCGGGTGAAGACCGAACAGAAGTATTCGTTTAACAATTCAGCTTTTTCCGAGTCTGCTTCTACAAATTTCCCGTCTGGTTTCCTAAGGCGTACTATCCCGCTTGTGCTGCGGTTTCTGTCGCTAATATACCTGAAGAAGGATTTATCGCCCTTCTTGATGTTCTTTGCTAAAGTTTCCTCCATTCGGAATTTGGCCTCTCTAACTGCTGTTTTGACAGCTCTTGCCCTAGTCAAATAGACTTCTCTAGAGTCCTGAGATCCTGTATGTTTGTAGGAGATGAACGCTTTTTTCTTCTCTTTTATGAGGTCCGAGATCTCCGCTGAGAACCATTGTGGCTTATTGTTCCTGCGCCGCTTACTCACTGATTTTATATAGCGATTGGTCGCATCCTGAATGGTAGTTTTCAGAGTCGACCACAATTCCTCTACGTTATCTGTTCCTGCTCGGTTTTGTAGTGCTTGATGGATGAAATCCCTCATACCCTCAAAGTTGCCGTTCTTGAAGCTAAGGACCCTGGTCGATGTGTTAGTTTTGGCGAAACCCTTCCTGAGTTTGAACCATATCATGTTGTGGTCGCTGGAGGCCAACTTATCTCCCACTGAGACCTCAGTGACACTTTCGCCATTGGTAAGCAATAGGTCCAGTATTGCCTGTTCCCTTGTTGGCTCCAATACCAGTTGCCTCAGTTTAGCTCCCTTCATAGAGTTCAATAGTCTCCTGCTGCTGCTTGATGCAGAGGAAAGTGTGTTCCAATCCACATCAGGCATATTGAAGTCTCCTAATAACACTGTATCCCCACGTAAGGTGATATTCTCTATTCTCCTTGCGGAGTTCCCTAGGGCTCTCCACTTTTCCCAATTTTGTTCAATCTTTATATGACAACTTTGAATATTTTTGTCAGCATGAAAAACGCTTTTTACTTATGCGGATGACATTTTTATACTGATGATTGATCCAAATATCACCAATTTAACTTTTAAAATAAATCACTGTATCTCTAAACTTCAAACTTGGGCTATGTTCGTCCAGATGAAGCTAAATGCAGCTAAAACTAAACTTATGTGGTTAGGCCCAAAATTGGATCATCTTCCTTCCACTGTACTTTTGGATTCTGGAGCCTCCCTACAAATTGAGTTCTCTTCTAAGATTTTGGGAATACTTTTTGATTCTTCTCTTACTTTTAAGGATCAAATAAACTCTCTTGTTAAGAAATATTTTTTCAGCTTACGAATGTTAAGGAAAGTCAGATCTCTTTTCCATCATCTTCATTTTTCTGTCCAATCTAATGTATTATCCCGGTTAGATTATTGTAACGCCATTTATCTTGGCATCACTAAGAACTGCCTTCAAAGACTACAATTGATTCAGAATACCGCCGCGAAGTTGATCTATGGAAAGAGCAAATTCGACCACGTGACTCCTTTGCTTTTCTCTCTCCATTGGCTCCCGATTTATTTTAGAATTCAGTTTAAGTGTTTATGTATTGGTTTTAAGATTTTACATGGTATCTTTGCTCCTCTTGTTCCTCTGCTATGGAATGTTTATAGATTTTCATATGCGAGAGGCATTCATCGATTTAAACTTTCTCTTCCTTCTAGAAAAGGAATTCAAGGAGTTAAGAATTTTAGCAGCTCTCTGGCGTTTTAATTTCCCCAATTATAGAATGAACTTCCCCTAATTTTGAGGTGTCCCAGTTCCTTCCAACTCTTCCGTAAACTTCTGAAAACTTTTTTATTCGCTAAACATTTTGAAAACTAACTCTTATTTCAGTTCACTTTATTTTTTAATTTATTGTTAACCGCATTGAGCTTCCTTTGGTTGAAGACCCGGTATATAAGGTTAAGTTTTAGTTTAGTTTAGGTTGCTCATGCAGGGGCCGATTGCACTTCAAGATCCGGACTGCTTTGGTTTTACGGCCTGGTGCTTGAGTGGGCAGCCTTAATGGCAAGGGGTTATTCCTCTGCGGTTATCGCCACGCTCCTGCACAGCAAGCAGAAATCGACGGTATCGGCCTACACAAAAGCCTGGAGGTGTTTTCAGGCTTGGTGTACAGGAGTTCCGGTGGACCCTTTGGTAGTGTCGGTGGCTCATGTTCTGGACTTCCTGCAGTCTGGAAGCCCTTCTCTATGTGTTCAAATTGCCAGACTCTCCTGATTAGGTCCCTCTTAGTTCAGGAGTTCTCTGGCATCTCACCTGGACGTTGTCTGGTTTTTGAAGGGGGGAGGCTGCAGCTTCCCTTGTGACTGCCTTGCCTAACCTGGAACCTGAATTTGGTCCTACACTCCCTGGCTCGTCCACCCTATGAACCCCTGGACGGGATCTCTCTGAAGAATCTTACCATAAAGACCGTCTTTCTTGTGGCAGTCACATCTCCACAGAGAGTGTCGGAGCTTCAGGCTTTGTCGTGCAAAGATTATTTTCTTCGCATCACAGAGTCTGCGGTGATTTTGAGGACTGTGCCTTCTTTTCTTCCGAAAGTGGTTTCCTCTTTCCACGTCAACCAGGAAATTCAGCTGCCAGCCTTTGTTCCTTTGGGTTCCAAGTCTAAGGACCGTGTTTTGAGGTCTCTGGATGTGCGGCGTCTCCTTTTGAGATACCTAGAGGTGTCTAACGACTTCTGTCTGTCGGACCATCTGTTTGTCCTGGCGGGCCCTGCGTGCCAAGGTCGGCCTGCTTCCAAGGCTACCATCTCGCGGTGGATACGTGCAGCCATTTCCATGGCATATGTGGCAGCAGGGAAGAAGCCTCCCCTTGGGGTGAAGGCTCACTCTACCAGAGGAATGGCTTCCTCGTAGGCTGAATCTCAGGTGGTCTCGCCTGAGGAAATTTGTCGGACAGCCACTTGGGCTTCCTTTCATTCTTTTTCCATGTTTTACTGGCTTGATGTGGTGGCTAAGGGTGATGCGGCCTTTGGCTCTTCTGTTCTGGCGGCAGGCTCATCAGTCCCCCCTAAGATTTGGGACTGCTTTGATACGTCCCATGAGTTCAGCCTCCAGAGGGATTGTACAAGAATGAAAGATTAGGTTTCTTACCTCTGCTAATCTTGATTCTTGTAAATCTCCTCTGGAGGCTAAACTCCCGCCCATCTATTTTGTCCGATTCGCAGGCTGCCTCTTCAGTAACTGGTAAGCTGGATTTCTGTCTTTGACCAGCCTCACTAAGAATTACATGCATATTTCCCTGTGTAAGGTTTAAGGTTTAAGGGTTGGTGCCCCTTCTGTCTACCACACAGTATGATTCATTTCAAACCAGAGTAGATTTATTTAAGTTTAAAAGGAAGTTGCAAATAAGACATTTTTTTGCAAAAGATGGCAACATTGATACCTATTCGGATATGTCTGTTGTGAAAAAGAATTCCAAATGGATTCCGCCAGGATCATGTGATCCCCAAATCTCAACATATTATGATTGCATCACGAGAGATATTGAGATATTAGAAAGTCAGAAAAGAAAATACCAATATCAAAACAATATTGATAAAATTGAATTGGAAACGATTCAAGAATTAAAAAACAACCTTGAAATAGTGATCAAACCAGCAGATAAGGGCAGTGTTATCGTCATCCTGGATCGGGAGAAATATATTACTGAGGTGAAAAGACAAGTTGAGGATATGGAATTTTACCTCACATTGGATCAAGATCCAACACTTTTGGAAGAAATCAAAACTCTAGTAGAAGATGCTCACACTACTGGAATTTTGACTTTAAAAGAGAAACAATTTTTGATTAACCCACATCCAACTATACCTACTATATACATTTTACTAAAGATCCACAAGTCCCTTTTTGACCCTCCAGGAAGACCTATTATCTCAGGCAATAATTTCGTTTTAGAACCCTTGTCAGATTTTGTAGATTTTTTTCTTACACCCATTTGTTCCCCTCATTAACTCATATGTAAGAGACTCTTCCCATATGATTGAAATTTTAGACAACTTTGATGGTGGCATGGAAGATCTTATTTTGGTTACATTGGATATTGAATCATTATATACTAACATACCTCAGTTAGCAGCCATCCAGATCATTGAACAGAAACTTAAACATAGAACAACTGACCTGAGGATATCAAACAGACTCATTGTTACATTTGCAACGATTGCACTTACCCAAAATTATTTTTATTTTAAGGATAAGTTTTATATCCAGGTTAAAGGGACAGCTATGGGGGCATCCATGGCTCCCGACATAGCCAACTTATATGTTGCTCAGTTTGAGAGGGAACATCTCAGTGATAATCCTTTTAAAGAACTCAGACCGTATAAGAGATATATTGACAATATCTTTATAATTTGGAAAGGAAGCCTCCCTAGATCGCATGATTTTTTATTTTTTAAATATCTTTATTCATTTTGAAGCCAAAAATAAGTGCAACAATATTATACAATCATATTACATTATAATAGCACCTAAATTCAATCAAAATTGTAATCCATGACAAATACATATATCACCCATCTTCATATTCAAAATTTGCGCTAAAATTAAAAATATTTTCCACCCACACTGGATGTGCATGATCAAGGGCCAAATTCAACAATCACAATGCAAAATTTTGTCAATGGATCCCAAATATCCAGAAACTTCTTATAATGCCCCCGTTATATAGCCATAATACGTTCCATTTTAAAGACGTGACACAGAGACTCCCACCAAAAGGTATATTTAACCGATCCTAGTTTTTCCAATTCCTTAAAATAAGATGTATGGCAACCCCTGTCATAATAAAGAGAAGTTTGTTATTGTGAGATGATATTTGACTTTTAGCTCTCATTAAAGTGCCACTGGATTTTCCAGTACTTTGTTCACCTGATCCCAAATGGATCTCCAAAATTGAAATATCAAGGGACAATAAGAACATAAGAACATAAGAACTGCCATCTCCGGATCAGACCTTTGGTCCATCAAGTCCGGCGATCCGCACACGCGGAGGCCCTGCCAGGTGTACACCTGGCATAATTTATAGTCCACCATATCTTTATATGCCTCTCTTAAGGAGATATGCATCTAGTTTGCTCTTGAAGCCTAGGACAGTAGATTCCGCAATAATCTCCCCTGGGAGGGCATTCCAGGTGTCAACCACTCTCTGAGTGAAGCAGAACTTCCTGATATTAGTCCTGAACTTGCCCCCCCTTAGCTTCATTACATGTCCTCTAGTCCGTGTCAAATTGGACAATGTAAATAATCTTCTCTGCTCTATTTTGTCGATTCCTTTCAGTATTTTGAAGGTCTCGATCATATCCCCACGCAGTCTCCTTTTCTCAAGGGAGAACAATCCTAATGTTATAAGTCTATCCTCGTATTCCAGTTTCTCCATACCCTTCACCAGTTTTGTTGCTCGTCTCTGCACCCTCTCCAGCAGTTTTATATCCTTCTTTAGGTAGGGAGACCAATGTTGGACGCAGTATTCCAAGTGTGGTCTGACCATTGCCCTATAAAGCGGCATTATAACTTTCTCCGATCTACTCGAGATTCCTTTCTTTATCATGCCCAACATTCTATTTGCCTTCTTTGCCGCTGCCGCACATTGTGCCGACGGCTTCAGGGTCCTATCTATCAGTACACCCAGGTCCTTTTCTTGTTCACTCTTCCCCAGAGTTGCACCTGACATTGTATACTCGTATTCCTTATTCTTATTGCCTAAATGCATAACCTTGCATTTCTCCACATTGAACTTCATCTGCCATTTCTCTGCCCATGTTTCTAACCTACACAAGTCGTTCTGGAGTTCCTCTCTATCCTCCTGCGTTCTGATTGCCCGGCATAGTTTTGTATCGTCTGCAAACTTGATGATCTCACTGGATGTTCCTTCCTCCAGGTCATTGATATAAATATTAAAAAGGATCGGCCCAAGTACCAAGCCCTGGGGTACACCACTAGTCACTTTCTCCCAGTCGGAGAACTTCCCATTTATGCCCACTCTCTGCTTTCGGTTTTCCAGCCATTTGCCTATCCATCTTTGTATATCTCCCTCTATGCCATGGCTTTGTAGTTTCCTGAGAAGTCTTTCGTGTGGAACTTTGTCGAACGCTTTCTGGAAGTCCAAGTATATTATGTCCACCGGCTTCCCACTATCAATTTGCTCGTTCACGGTCTCAAAAAATTGGAGTAAATTCGTCAAACATGATTTCCCTTTCCTGAATCCATGTTGACTGGGTTTCATCAAGTCGTGTGCGTCCAAGTGCCGGACTATGCTATCCTTGATCAGTGCTTCAACCATCTTGCCGGGGACAGACGTAAGACTCACAGGCCTATAGTTGCCCGGTTCCCCTCTCGATCCTTTTTTGAAAATTGGCGTGACGTTTGCTATCCTCCAGTCGTCCGGTATCTGTCCAGTTCTGATTGTCAGGTTTGCAAGTTTTTGCAATAACTCTCCGATTTCAACCTTCAATTCCTTTAAGACTCTCGGGTGAATTCCATCCGGTCCAGGGGATTTGTCACTTTTAAGTTTGTCGATCTGATAGTATATCTGGTCTAAGTCCACTTCAACTGTGGTGAGGCTGTCTTCTATTTCTCCTGCAAACACTTTCTCCGCTTCAGGTATTGTTGAGGTGTCCTCCTTCGTAAAGACGGACGCAAAGAAGGAATTTAGTTTGTCTGCGATTTGTTTATCTTCCTTGATGTACCCTTTTCGTCCCTCGTCGTCCAGGGGTCCCACTGCCTCTTTTGCAGGTTTTTTCCCTTTCACGTATCTAAAGAAGGGCTTGAAATTTTTGGCCTCCTGGGCTATTTTTTCCTCATATTCCTGTTTGGCATCCCTCACCGCCTTGTGACATTTCTTCTGATCATCTTTATGTTTGTTCCAGGCTTCGGTTGTCTTTATGCATTTCCATTTTTTGAAAGAGTCCTTCTTTTCTTTTATGGCTTCCTTCACCTGTATGGTAAGCCATGCCGGTTCTCTTTTGCTCTTTGTTCTCCGATCTTTGGAAATCCTCGGAATGTAGAGATCTTGTGCTTCTGTGATAGTATTTTTCAGTAGGGACCATGCCTGATCTACCGTTTCAAGTTTGTCCATCATCTTCTCGAGTCGTTTTTCTACCATGGCTCTCATGCGATCGTATTTACCCTTTTTAAAGTTTAAGGTGGTGGTTAAGGTTTTGGCATGTTTCCCTTTCCCGATGTCAAGTTTAAAGTTGATTACATTGTGATCACTCGTTCCCAGTGGAACCATGACTTCCACTTCTGTTATCGGTCCCGTGAGGCCATTTAGGACCAAGTCCAAGGTGGCGTCGCCTCTTGTCGGCTCTTTTACCATTTGTTCCAGGAAGCAATCCCCTAGCACCTCCAGGAACTTGGCCTCCTTGCCGCAGTTGGAGGTTGCTAGTTTCCAGTCTATCCCTGGGAAATTGAAGTCTCCCAATATAATTACATTGCCTGTCTTGCATTCTTGTTTGATTTCCTCCATCATTTCTGAGTCAGTTTCCTCCGCCTGTCCTGGGGGACGATAGTAAAGGCCAATTTTCGTATCTGCGCCATATTGACCAGGAATTTTGATCCAGAGTGACTCAAGCTTCTCTTTCATTTCTGTTGTAACCAATTCAACAGAATCTATTCCCTCCTTAACATATAGAGCAATACCTCCACCTTTCTGTCCTACTCGATCTCTTCTATACAGTTTGTATCCCTGTAGTACTGTGTCCCATTTGTTTTCTTCATTCCACCATGTTTCTGTTATGCCAATGATATCCAATATGTCTTGTCTTGCTATTGTCTCTAGTTCCCCCATTTTGTTACCTAGACTTCTAGCATTCGTATACATACATCTAAGTTCCCTTCGTGTTACCTTTTTGGACCTTCTACTCTTGGCCGTCCCTATAGTTTCAATTACGGTATCCTTTACTGCTCCTGTGTTATCACCATTGTTTGCTGTGTGGTCGTCCCCTCCTGTGTCTGAGTTGTCCCTTCCTGCTTTTTCTCCCTTATTGGCTGTGAGGTCGTCTTCTCTTGTGTAGGAGTAGTAGTCCTTGGCTTCTTCGTCGGGGCATCCTGCAATCCGTACCATCGACCGGTGGTCGACTGTCGGCTTTCCCCTATCTTTCAGTTTAAAGCCTTCTCGATTGCCTTCTTCATGTTGCCTGCCAAAACTCTTGCTCCTTCCTTGTTGAGGTGTAGTCCGTCCCTTCTGTAGTACTTGCTTTTTCCCCAGAACGCCGTCCAGTTGCGCACGAAGTCAAAGCCTTCTTCTTCGCACCATCGTCTCATCCAGGCGTTGATTACTTGCAATTCCCCTTGTCTCTTTCCATCCGCTCTTGGTACTGGGAGGATCTCAGAGAAGGCCACCTTCACCTCCCTGATCTTCAGTTGTCTTCCGAGTGAGCGGAGCTGGCCCTTCAGCTCTTCCCTGTCATACTTCCGCCCGCTCACATCATTTGTTCCCACGTGGATAAGCACAGCGGTGTCCTCTCCCCCTGCGCCATCTATGATCCTGGAGATCCTGTTGGTCACATCCTTCACTCTTGCTCCAGGCAGACAGGTGACGACTCTGTCCTCTCTTCCTCCTGCGGTGTGGCTGTCCACATGTCGTATAATGGAGTCGCCTACGATGATCCCCATCTTCTTTATTCGGGAGTTCCTTGGGGGGCGTAGGTCCACGTCCTTGGAGTAGGGCCAGTCTTCTTCCTCCAATGATACTCTTGAAATTGTTTCCTGTTCTTTGGGTGGGGCGATGTCTTCCTGTGCTCTCACTATTCCTCCTGGTGTGCGGTTGTCTCCTACCTCGTCTTTGGTTTCTTCTGTGTTTGCATGGGTGTCTTCTCTCCTCACATGGGTTTCCTGAGTACAGTTTTCCAGCCCTGGGGTCTCTACGTGGTGCTGATGAGCTTCCTCTATGAACATTTCTAGTTCCTTGACCTCGTCGTTTGGGCTGTACTCCACTAGAATCTTCTCCTGTGCTCGGATTCTGTCTTCGAGTTCCATCACTGTTCCTTCCAATAGTCTTACCTGACATTTCAAGCTATCCATACAATAGTATAATAGATGATCCATAACGTCCCAGGTTCAAGATGACAATGCCAGCATCTATTAGACTTAGAACTATCTAATTTCTGTAATCTAACCGGAGTCCAAAATGTTCTCTGTAATAAGAAAAAACAAGTTTGTCTCATAGATGCATACATCTCATCCTCCAAGTCCAGATTCGTGGCCATTGAGACGCAGTAATCTGATGCTTTATCTCAATGCTCCAAATGTCCAAATGTCAAGAAGACCAGTTTTGGGTTTCTTATTCAAAAATCCAGATATTAATTTATACCACTGAGCGGCCTGATGTCCCAGGAAATCCGTTTGAAGCACAGAATTGGCAAACTGATTTTTAAGATTTTTCCAATCAGGGAACCCCTCCTGAATGGCCTGCTTCAACTGCAACCACCTATAACTTTGAGTTTTAGCAATACCAGCAGGCAGAATGTCCAGTCCCTCCTGCCGGAACCCCCTCCATACATTACCGGCAGGAGGGATGCCCAGTCCCTCCTACCAGAACCCCCCCTCAAACATCGCAGGCATCCCCCCTGCCGGATCCCCCCTCCACCTCCCCGGACCCCATCAGCCTCTTCCTGGAATCCCCAAGCCCTCCCCGGAATCCCCCTACCTTAAAATGTTGGCCGGCCGGAGGCATCCTTTCTGCTTCCTCCGAGGAGGGGCCTTAAGCTCTGATTGGCCCAGGCACTTAAGGCCCCTCCTTTCCCTCCCCTTCTTCCAGGGCCAGGAGCACCTCTTCTCCCTTCCCTTGACCTGCCCCCTGTCCAGCAGCACTTCTCCTCCCTTTCCCTGTCCAGCAGCACCTCTCCCTCTCCCCATGTCCAGCAGTACTTCTTCTCCCTTCCCCTCCTCTCCATGTCCTGCAATACCCCTTCTCCCTTCCCTTTCCCTCCTCCCCTGTCCAGCAGTACTTCTCTCGCTAGCGGCAGCTCACTGTGTGCTTTTAACTTCGCCACACAGCTGCCACTAGAATTAGTTTAGTCGTGGTTTCATCAGGCAGTCTTGGGGCCTTTACTAGGCTGGCCCCTCTGATGAAAAAGCCTGAGAGCTAGCAAACATATCCAGTTAGAATTTCTGCAAGCAATCCGTTCAGAAGTCTTTTGAAGTTGCTCTGCTTCTTTTTCACTTCAAGTTTGTTTCCTCGGTGGCTTTAGTGCCTTGAGACCCTTTCCTGGTGGTCCCCTGTCAGAGGAAAGAACACAGTCTCAAGGTGCCGGACTGCTACTTCACAGAGAAACTCTGGTGGATCTGTTGAGCCAGCTTGCTGTGTGCCATTTCTAGATTTGGGAGTCTGCTTGCTGGTGACCTTGTCATGGGTTTCAAGCACAGGCTGTATGCATCTGGAGTGACACTGAGCAGTAGTGGCTCGTGGCCAGTAGGGGGTGAAGTCTATGGGACGGTAATGGAATGGACATCAGGACATGATAGTGCAGTATTTTGTGGAATTTTTCTACAAAAATGGCCTGCTTTTCATATGATTCTGGGTAACTCTAGTCAGATACAAGCATATGTGTTAGTTAAGGCCACGCCCAATAGAAGCGTACGAAAAATTGGTGAATAAAAATCTGAATATGGATGTAGCCAAGGCCAGAGAAAAACACACTACAGATTAATATTTAAAGGGAAAGCATAATAATATTATTTTATGTACTTTGCTATTAAGCTAGATCATGAAGGAAATCAGGATATACATGGACTCCATTTTGTTCTCTGTCTTTCTTTATTTTCTGCCTGATTGTACTCCATTTTGTGTTCAGCTTTTGTTCAGTTTTCCCGCTTCTAGCATCATGGTTCTAATTGATACCAGATGTGCCTTAGGCTGGGTAGGAAGAGCATATTAGATTACGTATCCCAAACTGAGATATAACAGGTATTAAATATGAATGAAATACATAGTATGAATGAAATTATGAATGAATGGAAGGGGCCCCTGAACCTGAATGTAAGTGATTATGTATATGGATGTGTATTGAACAAAAGAATTGGTTTTGAAAAACATATATATATTGCACATCTGGAAATAATTAGCCGTCTCTAGCATAGAAAGAGGGAAAACAGCCCCTCCTTTTCCTCAAGGCTGACCAGTTTTTTTAGGTGTAACATGAAACTGTTAGTTGTTCAAATGCAGATTTCTCTTAATATACCTTTGTGAAAAGGATAAAAGGAATATTGGATATGTTATAAAATGTTAATGTATATTCAGAAATGAATGTAAACAAAACAAATATGATTTCTGAAACTTTTAAACATATAGAGAAATTTTCTTTGTCTAACTTTAAACACCACCTCTGTTAGTTTTGATTGGCCCACAGCCAATGATGTCACACTGAACTAAAGGTATATAATGGGGAGCTTCGAAGTATCGAGTTGGGCTAGTTTTCAGAAGGCCAGCATTTTGGCAACTATAATGACCTCCCGCTAACGCAACTATTCTTTATTCTTTTGGTTTCATAATGAAAAAATAAAAACAATAAATAACTAATTATATTTTGGTAAAATCTTGCGTTAGCGTCATTTTTCATGTTTTTTGTTATTTTTCACACTTTGAGTGAAAGCTAGCAGCGTAATTGGTAACTGCAGCTTTATGAGTGCGCTGGCGTCCAATACCCATGCTCAATTGGTGCCGAAACCCGGGAATTTTGCGCACTGAACGCTCATTGGTGTTTTCATAAAAACTTTGGTGGACAAAGTTTCTCTTGGGCGTGGAACCAAAAAGTGGGGTCTGGAACAGAATAACAGACTAACTGATACCCATATGGAAGATGGAACATATCCATAATTGATTAGCATATTTAAGATATGCGCAAGAGAGGAAATAAGAGGGGGGAAAAAAATGGCGGAAAACGGAGAACAAAAGGTACCGGAAAAACTGTAAATAGCATGTATAAGATGTAAATATGTAATTAATGTATAAATATGTGAAGGGTGTTGGGGTTATAATATGTAAAAATCTGTATGTTAATGAAAAAAAGTCAGAAAAGAAAGAAAAATAGAAAAAAATGAAGAAACCCAGTGGAGAGGCAAATGTGGCTTGTGGCTTTTTAAGCTGTTTTCCACATTGCTCTTCCTCTGTGAAAATGAGAAAGATAAAACCCTTGCAGTAAGGGCATCTTTTAAATCTGGCTTTTTCCCTATTGGAACTGAGCAGAGTCATCTGCCTGTTTGAATTGCTATGAAAGAAAACTGGTACCTGTGGTATTTTTCTCTGCTGAGCTGCATGATGGAATTAAGTTATGGAGTGAGTCTGAAGAAAAAAAAATTGTTCTTCCCTGCTTTGTTTCCAGGTTGTCTCTTTTGTGACATTTCCGTTCCCCGAGACGGTCATGTCAGAGTGAAACCCCATAGTAAATCCTTTGACCGAGAATGATCAGGCAGGAGATCCTGAAAGCAGAGTTGCCTATCCTGAGCCATCTGAACCTGAGCAGGAGCCAGAATACAGGTTAGCTCCACGTCCCAGAAAAAAACCCAGTTCCCTTAAGACAGGGGTGTCCAATGTCGGTCCTCGAGGGCCGCAATCCAGTCGGGTTTTCAGGATTTCCCCAATGAATATGCATTGAAAGCAGTGCATGCACATAGATCTCATGCATATTCATTGGGGAAATCCTGAAAACCCAACTGGATTGCGGCCCTCGAGGACCGACATTGGACACCCCTGCCTTAAGAGGTTTAATCAGGCTCCCAGTTGTATTCTGCCCAGCAACCTGGGGGGGAGCCAAAGAGCACGAAAGCTAGGAATACAGACACCTAGAACAGGGAGTGGCACAAACACTCTTAAGCAACTCTTCAAGGCAGTAAGGGAGGCTACACATGAGGACCTGGCAGAGAAGGTTCTCCGGGCCAGGCAAATGCCAGACCTCGCACAAGAGCCTATGGAATGGGAGGATTCTATTGCCCAAGAGTCAGCAGAGCAGTTGGGGGCTCCAGAAAGTATGGACACAGCTGAAGGGAATGTGCCTGAAGCTGAAAACGTGGAAGATATGGATGTGAGCTTGGCAGTCTCTCACTAAGGATTGGAGGTACTGGTCTCTATCAGGATATGTGTGTTGGACTGTTTGCTGAAAGACTATTTGTTTTCTGTAGCGGAAGAAGTTTTGGTTCTTCTGTGGAACCGGACTGAGAGCAGTGCTGCAGCAGCATTAATTGAGTTGCTACACCTCAGCTGTGCACAAGCCAGGGAAGGCTGAAGGAAGTTTGCCTTTCAGCTTGTGTAGTATTGTCCTTGTTAGCTGCTAATCTCCATGGGACTTTCAGGATTGGGGTAAGATCCCCAAAGATCTAAGGGTTGGGATTCTGCGGGAGCTTTTTAAAGCTATTTAATAAAGGGGAACCAGCAATTCTGTTGCCCAACAGTGAGAAGGACTGGAGAGTAGCTATTGCTGGAATGACAAGAGCCTGCAGTAATGCCTTACTTTTCTTTTTATGTGTGAAGTTTGCTTTGCAATACAGAATATAAGAGCCTGGTGAAGAAACAGGATTATATGCTTGAAAGTCCAGGACTCAAGAATATTCTTGAGGACTTTTCCTTTTTGGGACTAGTTTTGTTTTCTCTTGCTGAGAGTGTGGTTCAGTGCTGGGTGAAGCCGCTGGAACCTTTATTGTGGACTTCTATGGACTTACCTAGTATAAGAATTGCTGTTCTTCCATTGAACTGTTCTGGGAGGATAGAAACCTTTTTCCTTTGGAGCAAAAGGAAGATAGTGCTAGTGCTTCCTTGTATGATTTTGGTTTTCTATTTTTTGTTTTTTGGTGACAAATTAAACCTTGGACATTTTTGATTTGACTTGGCTCTCGCTGTGGTTTATTGTAGCGGAGCCCAAATTATTGGGACACATAAGAACATAAGAAGTTGCCCCCGCTGAGTCAGACCAGAGGTCCATCCTGCTCAGCGGTCCGCTCCCACGGCGGCCCATCAGGCCTAGTGCCTGAACAGTGGTCCCTGATTAATTTTGTAACTTACCTCTAATCCCATCCCTATAATCTACCTCTACTCTTATCTGTACCCCTCAATCCCTTTGTCTTCGAAGTACCTATCCAAAGCTTCTTTGAACCCCTGTAGCGTGCTCCTGTTTATCACATCCTCTGGTAGCGCGTTCCATGTATCTACCACATTCTGTGTGAAAAAGAATTTCCTGGCGTTCGTTCTAAACCTCTCCCCTTTCAATTTCTCTGAGTGCCCCCTTGTACTTGTTGATCCCCTTAATTTGAAAAATCTGTCCCTGTCTATTTTTTCTATGCCCTTCATGATCTTGAAGGTTTCTATCATGTCTCCTCTAAGTCTCCGCTTTTCCAGGGAGAAAAGCCCTAGCTTTTTCAGTCTGTCAGTATAAGAGAGGTCCTCCATACCCTTTATTAGCTTAGTTGCTCTTCTCTGGACCCTCTCAAGTACCTCCATGTCCTTCTTGAGGTACGGCGACCAGAACTGAACACAGTACTCCAGGTGCGGGAGCACCATAGCACGATACAGTGGCAGGATGACTTCCTTTGTCCTGGTTGTGATACCCTTCTTAACGATACCCAACATTCTGTTTGCTTTCCTTGAGGCCGTGGCACACTGCGCCGACGCCTTCAATGTCGTGTCTACCATCACTCCCAGGTCTCTTTCAAGGTCGCTCACCCCTAGCGCTGATCCCCCCATTTTGTAAGTGAACATCGGGGGTTTTTTCCCCTATATGCATGACCTTGCATTTCCCTATGTTGAAACTCATTTGCCACTTTTTGGCCCATTTTTCCAGTATTTTTCCAGTATTGTCAGATCTTTTTGGAGATCTTTGCAGTCCTCCATGTTATTGACCTTGCGATATAGTTTGGTATCATCCGCAAATTTAATAACCTCACACTTTGTTCCTGCCTCCAGGTCGTTAATGAATGTATTGAATAGGAATGGTCCCAGCACCATTGAGGTCTTCCACTTTGGGAGCCACGCCAGGGTCGTGCTGCCGCCTGTCGGTGGTCCTCCACAAGCTTACAGGGACCCCGGCAGGTGACACTCTGAACTAACCCTATTTTTTCCTCTCTTGGAAAGCAAATCAAGATTTTTCCCTCTCTGTGAAGCTAAAAGCTGCCCGTTATAATCTGAATTTGTTGGGACAGTAAAAATTTCCCTCCATTCAGCTCCTTTGTGTGAAAGGGCAGGTGTGCCTTTGAGGAATTTCACCCCCTCCCTTTTCCCCTCAATGCTTCCACAGTGCCTGTCAAGTGAGCTGGAAGGCGGGCTTTTTGAAGGCTTCTCCTTTGTTCTCTACGAGGCAGGGGGGGGGGGGGAAGAGGGGAGGGAGAAAAGGAAAATGGAGGACGCATGGAGTTTTTTTGTCTGAAGTTCCAGGACTTTTCTACACAGATATCGATCTTAAAACTCTTTAAATATTAGCTAATCGAGGAATTTTAAAATGTAATAGCTTGCAATTAAATTAAGAATGTGAGAATATAGGGAACCAGAGGGGCCACAAGCACTAGGGGTCACTCAGAGAAATTGAAAGGGGAAAGGTTTAAAACAAATGCTAGGAAGTTCTTTTTTACCCAGAGGGTGGAAGACACATGGAACGCACTTCCGGAGGAAGTGATAAGCCAGAACTCGGTACAGGGGTTCAAGGAAGGTTTGGATAGGTTCCTGGAGGATAAGGGGATAGAGGGGTACAGATAGAACTTGAGGTAGGTTATAGAAGTGGTCAGAAACCACTTCACAGGTCGCGGACCTGATGGGCCACCGCGAGAGCGGACCGCTGGGCAAGATGGACCTCTGGTCTGACCCAGTGGAGGCAACTTCTTATGTTCTTATGTTAATGCAGCCTCTCTGATTAAACTTTACCAGCCGTATGTTGGAGAAATACATGCTGTCAAACAAGGAATTTCTTTAAATAGTTCTGTCTGCATATGAAAAGGTTTTACTGTGATTTTTAGCTTAGCAAGGCACAAGAATTTAATTCAATTTGTTTCTGATGTAGGGAAAACAAAGAAAGTTTACGTAAGTTGAATATGTTGATTTAAGTTCAAAAGGGCTTTTGGACGCTGAGATCAGCGTATTGGGAAAGCAGAGTTTGCATAGCTAAATGATCCCTGCTGTGTTGAGAACAATGGTACTTTGGTAGAGTTTCAGAAGCTGTCTGTAGCCTAAGGGCTCTGTACAGGATGCATCCTAGAAAAAAGAAAGGATGTTATGTAGCTCGAATTTTATTGAATGGCTAGCGTTAGAGGAACAGTATGGAGAAATAGGTGTCATGATATTAGTTTGATTAGAACTGGGTGTAGACTTTAGAGAATATATTTTTCCCTTGTTCCTTAATTTTTTAAAAGGGTTATAAGAGTGTTGAAAGAAAAGAAATGTAGGATCAGAAGGAATTAGAATGTGATATTAAATGAGGTGGATTTTTGTAGTAAGTGAATGACAGAAAAAAAGTTTAAATAAATAGATGGTTTAACACTGCACTATTAATTGTGCAGAACAGTATGTTTCTGGCTGGTTTAAAGTAGGAAATAGGCATGTTTAAGAAAGGTGTGAGATACATAAAAGAAACTGGTATGGAATGTACTTAACAGTGAAAGAATAATTTTGTGCATAAGAAAAAAAATTCCCTGCCTATGCATTTTTATCCAGGGTTCAAATTAGTCCTGAATATGAATTTTTGTTCACCTGCATGGTTTATAAGGTATTTTTAGGAATTGATCACATTTTAAATGCATTTTAAAATTAAACTGGGAAGTTTCAAATAAAAGACTAATAAAGATATAAGTTAATTACCTATATTTTTCTGAAAATTGAAATATATGATAAACAAAGGGCTTGTTAACATTGATAACGGTAAAGAACTGAATTTGGAGCTGAGTTTTTGTTTAATTTTTACCAGTAAGCTCTTCGGGATAGGAACCTGATAAAGAATATGGATTGAGAATAATTCTCTGGTGCTAGCAGAAAGTCTAATTTTACCTCGTAGATAATGGGTCTGCAATTTTAAATTTTCCTGTGGCCATATTTGGCATTACAGGCCTCTGTAAAAGTTTATTTACTCTGTGTGTTTTGTGTTTCAGTTAAGAGACCTCCTATTGAGTTTTTTTCAACTGCTGTTGTGTTCAACAATTCAGCTCAGAGGCTGTGACTCTCCAATGCAAAAACTAGCAGGAGCTAGTCCTGTTTGTAGAGGGGAAGCTCCACGTGTGTCTTTGTTCTCCAGTTAATGAAACATAGAAACAGAAATAGATGGCAGATAAGGGCCACGGCCCATCTAGTCTGCCCACCCCAAAGACCCTCCCCTACCTTTCTCTGTGAATAGATCCCATGTGTCTGTCCCATTTGGCCTTAAAATCAGGCACGCTGCTGGCCTCAATAACCTGAAGTGGAAGACTATTCCAGCGATCAACCACCCTTTCAGTGAAAAAGAATTTCCTGGTGTCCCCATGCAGTTTCCCGCCCCTAATTTTCCATGGATGCCCCCTTGTTGCCGCTGGACCCTTGAAGAAGAAGATATCTTTTTCCACTTCAATGCGGCCCGTGAGATACTTGAATGTCTCGATCATGTCGCCCCTCTCTCTGCGCTCCTCGAGCGAGTATAGCTGTAATTTATCCAGCCGTTCTTCGTACGGGAGATCCTTGAGTCCCGAGACCATCCGGGTGGTCATTCTCTGGACCGACTCCAGTCTCAGCACATCCTTGCGATAATGCGGCCTCCAGAATTGCACACAGTATTCCAGGTAGGGCCTCACCATGGATCTATACAATGGCATAATGACTTCCGGCTTATGGCTGACGAAACCCCTACCCATGCAACCTATGATTTGTTTTGCCTTGGATGAAGCTTGCTCCACTTGATTGGCAGCCTTCATGTCCTCACTGACGATCACCCCTAAGTCTCGTCTGCTACCGTTGTTGTTAGGATCACGCCATTAAGGGTGTAAGTCTTGCATGGATTATGGCTGCCCAGGTGCATAACTTTGCATTTTTTGGTATTGAAGCTGAGTTGCTAGTTCCTAGACCAGTGCTCCAGTAGGAGCAGGTCGTGCATCATGTTGTCGGGCATTGAATCTTCATTCGTTGTGCTTTTGCCCACTACATTGCCCAGTTTGGCGTCATCGGCGAATAATGTCATTTTACCTCTCAGCCCTTCTGCAAAGTCTCTTATAAAGATATTGAATAGGATTGGGCCCAGGACCGAGCCTTGCGGCACCCCATTGATCACCTCCGTCATTTCTGAGGGAGTGCCGTTCACCACCACCCTCTGAAGCCTACCTCCAAGCCAGTTCCCAACCCATTTCGTCAATGTATCGCCCAAACCCATAGAACTCATCTTGCTTAGTAACCTGCGGTGTGGTATGCTATCAAATGCTTTGCTGAAGTCCAGGTGCTCTTTCCTTGCAGTGTCCATATTGTGACCAGTCAGGCACGGTGCCTGCCAAGGTCCCTGTTAGGCCAGGGGTAAAAGAAAAAGTAAAACACGGAAGGGAAGTTCCAAGATCTCCCAGGGTTATGTTTCTGGAGATAATGCCATTGACCACCAGAGGGAACTGGATTGGTCTGAGGAGGAAGTAGGTGAGCTTTATTCGAGTCACTACCGGGGGAGCTCAAGAGGCCCCTGGACTTCTGCTGACTCACTCAGATCAGGGCACACCCCTAGGGTATGTAAGCCAGCAGTGGCATTCAAGCCAGCAGGCCGGTTAGGGAGGAAGTTCAGGCCTTGCCTCCCTAAAGATCCACCTGGGCCAAACAGGAGCAACAACCCTATGCCAATGGAGCTGACAGAGGCTGGGCAAGATGAGGACTTGCCACTTTTGAATGGAGAGCCTATGAACTGTCAAGAAGCTGGTGCAGGTTGTGAAGCTAATTACCCTGAGTCTATGCAGGTGGACTTGGCCTCAAGCTACAAACAGTGAGTTTGAATTTTTGGGAACTGTTTGTTTGCTGTGTTTTTTTTTATGTTGGTTTTGAGCAGGGGTGCCCAACGCGTCGATCGCAATCGACCAGTAGCTCAGGAAGGCAACTCGAGTCGATCGCACTCATGTTGCCGTCCTGATCTACGGGCCGATCAGCCTTCCTCTCCAGTGTTTTCCCTAGGGCCTTTTAGCTGGGCGGTCCGCCCAGCTGTCATCTGCCGCTGCTGAACATTAAAAAAAAACACCCAAAAAACCGGCTTGGAGATTTCATTCCCTAGCGAACCCGGGCTCTAACGTGTGCGTGCAGGCTTCTCTTCTCTTCCCTCCGAAACCGGAAGTTATGTCCGGGCAGGGGGGGGGGTGGAGAAGGGAAGCCTGCACGCACATGTTGAGAGCCCTGAAGCAAGCGTTCGCTACGGGCTAATGCGGGAGACAGGTTAGTGAAGCATTTGTTCTTGTTCCTGTCGGGTCCTGCCTACTTTCTGTTTCCACGAAGGCAGGACCCGGCAGCATTTCCCCCAATAGGTTGATCACGATCTTGGGCTGATCAGCCTTCCTCTTCCCGACGGCAGAATTGACGTCGGGGAGAGGAATGCTGGTTGGCCGAAGCAGGGAGAGCTTGGGGCCTGTTATTGGTGGCGTTTGGGTCCTGGTCCCTGATGGTAATGGCAGTGGCAGTGGCTTGGGGGAGGGCAGGGAGAAAGAAGAGAAACAGAAAAAAAAAAAAGGGAGGCAGAGAGAAAGAAGGAAAGAAGAGAAACAGAAAAAAATGAAAGGGAGGCTGAGAGAAAGAAAGGGCAGGGAGAGAGGAAGGAAAAGTTGGGGGAGGGAATGAGGTCTGGAGGAGAGGAAGCATACAGGCTAAAAGAAGGGAAGAAAGATTGTATGCACAGTCGGAAGAAGAAAGTGCAACCAGAGACTCATGAAATCACCAGACAAGGTAGGGAAAATGATTTTATTTTAAATTTAGTGATCAAAATGTGTCTGAATTTATATCTGCTGTCTATATTTTACACTAAGGTCCCCTTTTACTAAACCGCAATAGAGGTTTTTAGCGCAGGGAGCCTATGAGTGTCGAGAGCAGCGCTGGACATTCAGCGCAGCTCCCTGCGCTAAAAACTGCTATCGTGGTTTAGTAAAAAGGGAAGGGGTATATTTGTCTATTTTTGTATGGTTGTTACTGAGGTGATAGTGCTTAGAGTCATCTGCTTTGACCTCTTTGAAAAACCCTGGAATAGGAATGATGATTAACATTTTCTATGCATACAGTGTGCTTTGTGTTTTTTTTTAATTTTATTGTTGGTAGATCATTTTGACTTGGTCATTTAAAAAGTAGCTCGCAAGCCCAAAAAGTGTGGGCACCCCTGGTTTTGAGGAAGCTAGGAGTGTGTGGGGAGAGGTTTTGTGTTCACTCTGGGTGGGATTTTGAAAGCCAGTTTTGTGGCCGAATTTTAACAAAACCTGTACACTCTCCTTTCCTGGCAGTCATAAATGTTGCCAGAGGCTTTCCTCATTTTTTCTTAACGACTGAGAATTGGGGAAAACTATTATCCTGAACTGTATTTTTGATTTGCTGAAGTACCTGCTTTGGAGCAGGCAGTGCTAGCTCTGTGGAGAGCTGTGGTCTCAAGATGCAATTGGGACTTTATTAGGTGTGAAAGAAAGTTTTGGACTTTATTTTTGGACTGTTTTATTTTTCTTGCCATTTTGACAATATTTCTTTAATGCTGTGTGAAATCCTGACCAATGTTGTGAAAGTTTAATGAAATACTTACCTACATGAAGGATTGAGTAAAAGAACTATTTCTATCAACTTCTACCATTGTTGGAACTTTATTTTTCTTGGCTTTAACCTTGATTACTGCTGAGAATCCAGTCCTGCAGGGTGACTCCATGCCGGGTCACACGCTGGTGTACTGTTTATGTTAACCACTGGGATTGCTATAGAGCCCAGCCCTGGGCTATAGTGGAGGTGACAATATTGACCGCACTCTGAGGGAAAGGAGCAGTACCACATTCCACCACTAGAGCTGTGAAGAACACAGAAAATTCCAAAGCTGAGTTTTCGGCGGGAATTTCAGCTTGTCTTTGTCCTACTAATTATATGTGATTATGTTTCAGCTGTAGCAGTGCATTCTTTCTACAGACAGCGTGCTTTTTTACACCCTTGGACACAGGAAATAACAGAAAGCAGTTCCATAGTTAGAGATGACAAGCTTGAATTTTCCCTGAAAACGCTGCAGCATGAACTTTTAAAGCCATTATTTCAGTTTCATTGAAATTAATTTAGAGACTTTGACCTTACAAGTTGCTAAAATATTTGCAGACATTTTTGGACTCAAAAAATTTGAAAAAAATAGACACAATTGGCAGGGGAGACATAAATTCTTTCAAAAAAGAAAGGGATCTTAACTGAAAAGAAAAAAGGGTGAAATAGGACGGTTAGAGCCTAAAGGCATTTTTAAACAGGAATGCTTTTAAATTGGATTTGAAATAATTTAAAGAGGCAGATTTTCTTAAATGGTTAGGAGTAGAGTTCCTTAGAGATGGGGCAGTGACCGAGAAAATATAAGAACGTAAGGTGTTAATGTGTCTTAAAGATGATATTACAAGTAAATTCTGAGAGACTGACCGAAGACTTCTTTGTGGAGAATATGGAATCAGAAGTCTATTAATGGATTTGGGTTGGTTAGTTTCAGGGATTTTAAAGGTTAATAGCAGAAGTTTATATGTAATTCTGTGCTCGATGGGAAACCAGTGGGCTGCAATCAACAAGGGTGGGTTCACATGGTTGAATTTTCTTGCATGAGCTGCTATTTTGACCACTATGTTCTGGATTATCTGTAAGTGTCTAATTTCTTTTTTTAGTTATCCCTTTATATAAGGCATTGCTGTAATCCAGGCATGCGATAACAAGTGAGTGGATTAAAATATTTAATGATGAAGAGTCAAGTAATTTAGATAATGAATCATTTGTAAATCGGTGGAAGCATTTCTGCACCACCGAACTAATTTGATCATGAAAGGATAGTTTTCTGTCAAGATAATGCCCAGCAATTTAAGACTCAGAATAATTTATATCAGGGAAGAACCAATTATGATTGGATTGGCCAAAGAAAGTTCATCTTTAAATGGGACAATCACTGCTTTCTTTTGTCAACATTCAAAAGCTAGGGCCTTGGTTCAGTCCTAGCTGACTTACAAGCTCCTGTATGATGTTTCCTCCTTGACCTCAGGTCCTCTGCAGATGGAAACGCATCCCGGCTTGATGATTATCCCAGGACAAGCAGGCAGCATATTCTCAACATGTGGGTGACGTCATCCACAGAGCCCCTTAGCTGACAGCCTCGCAAGCAGACTTGCTTGTAGAACTTTCAAAGAGTTCACGAGTGCTGCACCGCGCCAAACATAGGTAGTGCGTCTCCTCTCAGGTACCTCAGTTCTTAGTTTTCCACGGAGCCAAGAAGCCCTGTATTTCTGAGCTCTGCCATTTTTTCAATTTTGCCTTCTCACACTGCAGCTTTTCTTTTATTTGCTTCCTAACCTTAGTCGCTGTGTAGCGCATCTCAAAAAAAATAAAAAACCCTTTTATTTGGTTCTCATCCGGCGGGGCTTGAGCTTAGGCCCTGTTGCCGGCCCTCATTCGGCTGCTTTTTCTTCTATGTCCCGGCCTCTTACCAGGTTTAAAAAGTGTAGCCAGTGTGGCCGGGCTATTTCTTTAACCAACCCCCACCGTTGGTGTATTAAGTGTATAAAGGACCTGAACATTGTCCTGAGTCCTGCTGTGCTACTCTTCAGAAACGAGCCCTTCGCAGATGTCGTGCCAAAATTCTGGAGCTCTTTGGCCCTATGGAGCAGTCTGCAGAAAAGGCCTCGGCCTCGACCACAGTTGCAGCTTCGTCTTCCAAGGCCTCGTCTGCAGCGCCTCTTAAGGTCCGGTCCTCAGGCAAGTCTCCTCTTCCCTCGACAGGTACGCTACCTAAGAAGCCTCCAGCTGAGTCTCAGGCAATCCAGGCAACGAGTGCAGTCGTGCCGGCCTTATTCTTCCAAGCGTGCCTCCATACATAGGGAATATTCATCTTTGAGGTCGCCCTCAATGGAGTACACTGCTGCACCTTCTAGACCAGATCCATTGGTCTTGGTGCCTGTCTTCGAGGACATGCTGAAAGCCATATTGACCACACAGATTACCTCAGTCTTGGCCCAGCTTGCTCCTGCCTCAACCCTGCTTACTGCGAGCCAGCCTGAGCATTCTATCAAGGCACCTTGAGACAAACCTCGTCGGTCTTGACCATTGTCCTCCAATGACTCACCTCATCTTTCCAGGTCTGAGTCTCCTCTGTTTGAGACACGGGGGATAAGCCTTGTTCGAGGCCTCACCCGAAGCATCCCTCGTCCTCGAGGCACCTTGCTTCAAAGAAGACTAAAGAGTCTCCTCAGAGTACAGTCTCTTTGCCTCGATCGTTGAGGCCCATTGTGACCCCTTCGAAGCCCAGGCACAGGTCTCAAAATCCGAAGCCTTCGAAGTCTCGTGCTTCTCCACCTCGAGGCTCATCCAGGTCTCCTCTCTCAAGGCCAGTTACGAGGGAACCTCCTTTACCTGTTTTGTCGAGGCACTCAATTCCTCATACTCCGGGGACTTCTCCATCGAGGCTTCTCAAACGTAAGCACTCTCTGACTCCGCCTATATCACAGAGCAGAGCTTCTTCTGTAACTCTTACGTTAGATACGGATATGCCTTCTCAATACTCAAGGGAGGCTTCTCCTTATTCAGCGACATATCGGTCTTGCTCCATTTCTCCTCCTGCTACTTAAAAATCTACATCTTTTTTCAAAATTCATTTTTGATATGAGTAAAGCTCTTCAACTTGATCTTCAATCTGAATCTAAGTATACTCCTGAATATCTAGCTGAGATGGAATTGCCTCATCCGTCAAAGGACACCATGAGGCTTCCCATGAATGCTGTCTTGAAGCAAACTTTTCTCAGGAATCTTGAGACTCATTCGATCACAGCTATCCCCTCCAAAATGGAATCTCATTACCGTACGGATCCTTGCAAGGGGTTTGAGAAGCTGCAATTGTCTCACCAATCCTTAGTGGTGGAATCCTCTCTTAAGAAATCAGATCCCACCAAAATCTATGCTGCAGTCCCTCCAGGCAGAGAGGGCCGCACAATGGATAAATTTGGACGCCGTCTTTATCAAAATTCTATGATAGCAAATAGAATCTTGAATTACAACTTCATCTTTACTTCCTACTTGAATTACTGCATTAAAACCATACCCTACTTCTTTCCTGATTTGGCTGAGCACCGGTTGCCTGCTTTTCAACAACTTTAGCAGACCCTTTCTCAAATACATCTCTTCATGCTTTAGGCCACGTATGATGCCTTTGATATGTCCTCGAAGGTTACTGCTTTTGCTGTGGCAATGCGACGTTTGGCTTGGCTACGCATTGTGGACATGGATCCCAACTTACAAGATCGTCTAGCTAATTTGCCATGCCAAGGTAATGAGCTTTTTGACGACTCCATCGAGGCTGCCACCAAGCGTTTCTCAGAACATGAGCGGTCATTTGCCTCTTTGGTCCGGCCTAAGGCTAAAACTCCAGCTTCCAAGCCTTACAAGCCACCTCCATGTCGTTACCCTCAAAAGTCTACTCCGGCTTTTCCAGGCCTCTGCCTAGAAGACAACCACAGCATCAACAAAAACCCCACACTCCTGCTGCAGTAAAAGCAGCGCAGTCTTTTTGACAATCTAAGTCTGAGGACTTCTCTTCTTCCCATAGGAGGTCGGCTCCATCATTTTTACCAACAATGGGAGCAGATTACATCAGACCTCTGGGTTCTCACCATCATTCAGGAGGGTCACTCACTTCAATTTCTTCAAGTTCCACCAAATCTCCCTCTAAGAGAGTTTCCTTCCAACGTGTTGCAACTTCTTCTTCAGGAAGCTCAGGCTCTTCTTCGCCTCCGAGCTGTCGAGGAAGTTCCCTTGACCCAACAGGACACAGGTTTTTATTCCCGTTATTCTCTAGTCCCAAAGAAGACGGGGGATTTGCGACCTATTCTGTACCTCAGAGCTCTCAACAAATTTCTTGTCAAAGAAAAGTTTCAGATGCTCTCTCTTCCAACACTGTAATAATAATAACAGTTTATATACCGCAGTACCATGAAGTTCTATGCGGATTACAAAAGATTAAAAGAAGGTACAAATTGATAGAATTTAAAAGAGATGAAAGAAAGTGGTTAATAGGTCAAGAGAACTGTATTGAGGAGAAAGAGATGTACTGGTCAGCTGTCTAGATATTTCAGGAACAGATATGTTTTTAGATGCTTCCTGAATTCCTCATAAGTAGTGGGCGAAAGCAATTGTTCTAGATCTTTACCCCATAATGCTGCCTGATGTGAGAGAAGGTGTTCATGATGTTTTTTCAGTTTACATCCTCTAACTGGGGGGGGGAATGAAATTCGAGTGTGAGCTTCTCTTGTGTCTGTTGGCTGAGGAGAAAAGGTCGGTTATGTATTTAGGGGCTAATCCGTATAGTACTGTACCCCCCTGATGGATCAAGGAGATTGGTTATGCTCTCTAGATCTCAAGGAGGCTTATACTCATATCCCAATTCATACAGCCTCTCGCAGATTCCTGAGATTCGGGTGGGGAATCTCCATCTTCAATACCGAGTCCTTCCCTTCGGATTCACCTCATCCCCCAGAGTCTTCACGAAGTGCCTGGTAGTCGTAGCTGTAGCCCTGCGGTCGCTACGACTTTCCATACCTAGACGACAGGCTCATCAAAGCGTCGTCTCAACAGGAGGTTATTGTAGCGACCCAGTGGACTATTACGTTTCTCCAAAGTCTGGGGTTCAAAATCAATTTTCCAAAGTCTCAGTTGAATCCCTCCCAAATTCTACAGTTTATTGGAGCCATACTAGACACTGTTCAACTCAGAGCATTCCTGCCTCAATCACGTCAGGACACTCTCATGCACCTTTGCCAACAAGTGCCTTCCCTCACGTCAATCTCGGCAAGACAAATGATGGTTCTTCTCGGTCATATGGCTTCTACAGTTCACGTGACTCCTTTTGCCAGACTTCACCTCCGAATTCCTCAGTGGACCCTGGCATCTCAGTTGCAGCAAGCTTGCGACCCACTCTCTCAACACATTACAATAACTCCTTCGTTGAGACAATCTCTCCACTGGTGGATGCTCTCATCCAATCTTTCCAGAGGTTTGCTATTCCACACACCCCCTCATCAGAAGATTCTCACGACAGATTCTTCAACCTACGCTTGGGGGGGCTCATCTCGATGGTCTCCGTACTCAAGGCCATTGGGCCAGCACAAATCATCAATGTCACAACAATCTGTTGGAACTCAGAGTGATCTTCAATGCTCTCAAATCTTTTCAGCATCTTCTTCATGACCAGGTAGTCCTAATTCGCACAACCAAGTTACCATGTATTATGTCAACAAGCAGGGGGGAACGGGATCTCTCCCTCTTTGTCAAGAAGCTCTGAATCTTTGGAATTGGACAATCCTTCACAACATCTTCCTGAGAGCTGTCTACATCCAAGGGCATAAAAACTGTCTGGCGGACAAATTTGAGTCATCTTCTACAACCTCACGGACACTCAATTCCTCGCCTCTTCATCACATTTTTGCTCAATGGGGAACTCCTCAGATAGACCTCTTTGCATCTCCCCACAACAACAAGCTGCCTCAGTTCTGCTCCAGGATATACTCTTCTCATCGCCTCGAGGCAGATGCTTTCCTTCTGGAATTGATGAATCAGTTTCTCTATGCGTTCCCTCCATTCCTTCTGATTCTCAAGACTCTTGTCAAACTCAAGACGGAGCATGCCACCATGATTCTGATAGCTCCTCGGTGGCCCAGACAACCATGGTATTCTCTTCTACTTCAACTCAGCACCAGGGAGCCTCTACTTCTACCAGTATTTCCCTCTCTGCTTACATAGAGTCAAGGGTCTCTGCTCCATCCCAACCTGCAGTCTCTACACTTAACAGCTTGGTACCTCTCAACCTAACTGCCACTCTACAGTTCTCTCAATCTGTACAGGACATTCTAGAGCAGGGGTGTCCAACCTTTTGGCTTCCCTGGGCCACACTGGCTGAAAAAAAATTTTCTGGGGCCGTACAAATGCGCAAATGCTGCAGCAAGACAGAGGGAGCCGGCAAGACGGTAAACACCCAGGGCAGCAGCCTCACCCTCAAGCGGGGCCGCACAAAATACTTCACGGGGCTGCATGCAGCCCTTGGGCCGCAGGTTGGACACCCCTGTTCTAGAAGCCGTCCACTAGGCAGTGTTATACCCAGATATGGACTAGATTTTCTACTTGGTGTACTACTCATCACAAGGAGCCGCAATCTATCTCCTTGTCTTCAGTTTTAGATTACCTGCTGCACTTATCTCCCTCTGGCCTCAAATCCACATCTATTAGAGACCACCTGAGTGCAATTGCTGCTTTTCGTCAGCCTATCGAAGGGAAACCCCTTTCTGCTCATCCTGTGGTTTCCAGATTTATGAAAGGACTTTTCAATGTCAAACCACCTCTCAAGCCACCTCCAGTGGTTTGGGATCTCAATCTTATTCTTACTCACTTGATGAAGCCTCCATTTGAACCAATGGATTCAGCTCATTTGAAATATCTCACTTGGAAAGTGATTTTTCTCATTGCGCTCATCTCTGCTAGACATGTCAGTGAGCTACAAGCTTTAGTGGCAGATTCACCTTTTACAGTATTCCATCATCACAAGGTGGTCCTCCGTACTCATCCAAAATTCTTACCTAAAGTGGTTTCAGAATTTCATCTCAATCAATCCATTGTTCTTCCAGTGCTTTTTTACAAAGCTTCATTCTCATCCTGGAGAAATAGCACTCTGGACTGTAAACGTGCTTTAGCTTTCTACTTGCAACGCACTCAATCTCACAGAATTGCTCCTAAACTTTTCATCTCCTTCGATCCAAATAAGTTGGGGCATCCTATTTCCTAGCGAACCATCTCCAACTGGATGGCTGCTTGCATCTCTTTCTGCTATGCTCAGGATGGTCTCCTTCTGCAGGGTCAAGTCAAGGACCATAAAGTTAGAGCGATGGCGGCATGTGTAGCTTTCCTCAGATCAACTCCTATTGAGAAAATCTGCAAGGCTGCCACTTGGTCCTCGGTTCATACATTCACCTCTCATTATTGTCTGGATAATTTCTCCAGACGGGACGGCCATTTTGGCCAGGCAGTTTTACAACATTTATTCTCCTAAATTGCCAACTCTCCCACCGTCCCATTCTGGTTAGCTTGGAGGTCATCCACATGTTGAGAATATGCTGCCTGCTTGTCCTGGAATAAAGCACAGTTACTTACCATAACAGTTGTTATCCAAGCGAGAATGCAAAAGCGGCAACACGATTATTATGGGAGACTTTAACTATCCTGGGATAGACTGGAGTCTTGGAAGCTCAAAATGCGCCAGAGAGACCGGATTCCTGGAGGCCATACATGATTGCTTCATGGATCAACTTGTTAGAGAACCGACGAGAGGGAATGCTACTCTGGATCTAATCCCAAATGGGCTAAGGGGACCTGCAAAGGAAGTGGAAGTAATGGGACCGTTGGGAAACAGCAATATGATCAAGTTCAAAGTTGAAGTAGGAATACCGAAGGGAAAGAGAACCATAGCAACAACTTTTAACTTCAAGAAAGGAAACTACAAAGCAATGAGAGTAATGGTAAGGAAGAAACTTAGGAACACCTCCAAGAAATGGCAGACTGTAGAGCAAGCCTGGCCTTTATTCAAGAGCATGGTGATCGATGCGCAAAATCTACATATACCAAGATTCAGAAAAGGGTGCAAAAAGAATCGAACAAAAGACCCGGCATGGATAACCAAAGAAGTGAAGAAAGTGATAGGTGATAAGAACTCATTCAAGAAATGGAAAAAGGGCAAAACTGAGGAGAACTGGAAAGAGCACAGGAAGTATCAAAAAGAATGTCACCGTGTGGTTAGAAAAGCCAAAAGAGAATATGAAGAAAGGCTAGCCAAGGAAGCACAAAATTTCAAACCGTTATTCAGATATGTTAAAGGGAAGCAGCCGGCTAGGGAGGAGGTGGGACCGGTGGACGACGGAGACAGGAAGGGAGTGGTGAAGGAGCAGAAAGAAATGACGGAAAGACTAAACATTTTCTTTTCGTCTGTATTTACAAAAGAGGAAACATCCAACATACCTGAACCTGAGCAAATCTTCAAAGGAACCCAAACAGATAAACTAACATACATGGAAGTAAGCCTTGAAGATGTACGCAGGCAGTTAGAAAAATTAAAAACTGACAAATTGCCGGGCCCGGACGGAATCCACCCAAGGGTTCTGAAAGAACTAAAGGAGGAAATAGCGGAACTATTACAGCAAGTCTGCAATCTATCCCTGAAAACAGGCGTGATCCCAGAGGATTGGAAGATAGCCAATGTTACGCCCATCTTTAAAAAGGGATCGAGAGGTGACCCAGGGAACTACAGACCGATGAGTCTGACCTCAGTTCTGGGGAAAATGGCGGAAGCGCTGATAAAAGACAGCATCGATGAGCATCTTGAAAGAAATAAACTTCTAACAACAAGCCAACATGGCTTCTGCAAGGGGAGATCGTGCCTAATGAACTTAATGCACTTCTTCGAAGGAATTAACAAACGGATGGACAAAGGGGACCCTATAGACATCGTTTATTTAGATTTCAAGAAAGCCTTTGACAAGGTACCCCATGAATGCCTACTTCGGAAACTGAAGAACCATGGGGTGGAAGGAGACGTACACAGATGGATCAGAAATTGGTTGGCGGGGAGGAAGCAGAGGGTAGGAGTGAAAGGTCACTACTCAGACTGGAGGAGGGTGACAAGTGATGTTCCACAGGGGTCGGTGCTCGGACCGTTGCTATTCAATATATTTATAAATGATATAGAAACAGGGACGAAGTGCGAAATAATAAAATTTGCAGAAGACACCAAACTATTTAGTGCTGCTCGGACTAAAAAGGATTGCGAAGAATTACAAAGGGACCTGAACAAGCTAGGGGAATGGGCAACGAGATGGCAGATGAAGTTCAATGTAGAGAAATGTAAAGTATTGCATGTGGGAAGCAGAAACCCGAGTTACAGCTATACGATGGGAGGGCTGTTATTGTCTGAGAGTACCCAAGAACGGGACTTGGGGGTAATAGTGGATGGGACAATGAAGCCGTCGGCACAGTGCACAGCAGCCGCAAAGAGAGCGAATAGAATGCTGGGTATAATCAAGAAGGGTATTACAACCAGAACAAAAGGAGTTATCCTGCCATTGTATCGGGCGATGCTGCGTCCACATTTGGAGTACTGCGTCCAATACTGGTCGCCGTACCTTAAAAAGTATATGGCGATACTCAAGAGGGTTCAGAGGAGAGCGACACGTTTGATAAAGGGTATGGAAAACCTTTCATACACTAAGATTCTGGAGAAACTGGGGCTCTTTTCCCTGGAGAAGAGGAGAATTAGAGGGGATATGATAGAGACTTACAAGATCATGAAGGGCAAAGAGAAAGTGGAGAGGGACAGATTCTTCAAACTTTCGAAAACTACAAGAACGAGAGGGCATTTGGAAAAGCTGAAAGGGGACAGATTCAAAACCAATGCTAGGAAGTTTTTCTTCACCCAGCGGGTGGTGGACACCTGGAATAAGCTTCCAGAGGGCGTGATAGGACAAAGTATGGTATAAGGATTTAAGAAGGAATTGGATAATTTTATGAAGGAAAAGGGGATAGAGGGGTATAGATAGAGGACTACTACACAGGTCCTAGACCTGTTGGGCCGCCGCACGAGCGGACTGCTGGGCACGATGGACCTCTGGTCTGACCCAGCAGAGGCACTTCTTATGTTCTTATGACATCAGGCAGATATTCTCACAACCCACCCACCTGTTCTGGTTGGCTTCTTAGCTAGCTATCTGAACTGAGGTACCTCACAGGAGATGCATGACCTAGTTAGGTGGGAAGGCATTCGCGCATGCATGGTGAAGCACTCAAAAACTCTTTGAAAGTTCTACAAGCAAGTCTGCTTGTGAGGCTGTCCGCTACGGGGCTCAGTGGATGATGTCACCCACATGTTGAGAATATCTGCCTGCTATCCCTGGATAACAACTGTTACGGTAAGTAACTGTGCTCTATGGACACACTTGCATTGCCTCAAGAATCAAGCTTGAATCCTGAATGGGTGGAGGTTAGTCCCTAAGCCAAAGTGAAGAAATAAGGTCTGTGTTTGTTGACTGTAAGAACTGAGGTTTGGAGCTTGCTGACTCTCTGCAGAGACCAGGTGACCCTAATCAAACAGGGCAGGGGAAAGGCCTCTCTGTTTTTTCTCGTAACTTTTCTTTTGTTTTGTTTGCTGGGAATCTGTGCAGTTAAATCTGTTAAGTATCTTTGATAAAAGCCTCTACTACAGCAAGTGTACTTGTCCTGAAGCATCCTGCTGTGCCACCTGTGTAAAAGCTCAGCTGCTACTGATAAGCTCTTTAAGCAAACAGAGCTTGGAGCAGAGCAGGGCTGGAAGCTGTAGCAGTGCAATAAAACCAGTAACAGGAACTCCAGAGCTGAGGTTTGACTTTACTTTCTCATTTGGATACTATGGGCTAGATTCACTAAACAAACCAATCATGTACCGCTCAGTTTGTGCTCACTTTCCGACTACAGATTGATCACTAACCTTCCTCCAGACCCCATCCGCACCCGATCCGATCTGTGCATGCAAATGAGTAAAAAGGCATGTAAATTTCTAAAGGCATATAAATTTCTAAAGGCATCGATTCATGAAACCATTTCATCCAAACCGACTGGCCTTTCCGATCCAAAAAGTTTTGACTGCTGAGGACCAGTCACTTTACATCCTCGCCGACTATTCCTGCCTAGCAACTTCCGCGTGCATGTAAAAAATCCCATAAAAAATATATATCTACCCTGCAAAAAATCCAAAATATATCTAAACTTTAAATATATATAAGCTTTCATGGACATAAGCGTTAGAAATGCATATAGAGAGCGCGGGAGTGAATCTCAGATTTGTAATGCGCATGGCGAGAAAATCACGGATTAACCCCGTGCTCTCCTTGCGCATTGTACATTTCATATATCAATGCCAAATTTAAAAAAAACCAAAACAAAGATCGACCGCTCTTAGGGCCTCCGACCACCCGCTGCTACCCGACCTGGCTGCAAGCCCATGGGCATCTGCTACTACCAGCTGAAGAAGATTCCGCTTCCCTACACGGGAAAGGAGTAAAAATACTCCCCATACCGGTACCTCCCTGAAGAGAACAGCGACCCCTGTAACTCCATGCCCATAGCCCAAGTGAGCTTATAATAATAATAATATAACAGTTTATATACCGCAGGAAAGTGAAGTTCTATGTGGTTTACAATAATTAGATGTTACAGACTGAATGGATTTAACAATGTTCTGCCGGTTAACACTGATTGAAAGATGCTACAAGTTGAGTGGATTTAACAAAGTTAGAAACTAGTGATTAACAACTCTAGGGATCAGTTATTGTGGGTTGAGGTTAGTTGACTAAGTACTTTAGGAACAGATATGTTTTTAGGCGTTACCTAAATTCCCCATAAGTAGTAGACGTAAGCAATTGTTCTAGATCTTTACCCCATAATGCTGCCTGGTGTGAGAGGAGATGTTGATGATGTCTTTTGAATTTACATTCTCTAACCGGAGGGGAGACAAAATTTGAGGGTGAACTTCTCTTATGTCTGTTGGCTGAGAAAAAGAAAAGGTCAGTTATGTATTTAGGGGCTAAACTGAATAGTACCTTGTAACAGAAACAGCCAAACTTGAACTCCATCGGCAGCCAATGCAGAAGTCGGTAAGAAGGTGTAACATGTCGAACATCTTCAACCCGAGGATCAGTCTGATCGCTGTATTTTGCACTAATTGTAGTCGCTGTGTATTCTTCAGGGAAACTGCCAAGTAGGCGATGTTACAGTAATCAAGTTGACTCAGTATGAGAGATTGTACCAGAATTCTGAATGATGATACATCAAAATATGCTCTAATGGACCAAAGCTTCCAGAGAGTGAAGAAACCCTTTCTGATTATGGAGTCCACCTGGTCTTTCATAGTTAGGCTTTGGTCCAGTGTTACGCCCAGTATCTTCATAGTAGACTGAATAGGATAAATGAATTTATTGATGCATAGTGATGTTTTGGTATCAAGTGAGTGTGGCGAAGCTTCAAAAAATTTTGGTTTTTCTGTGTTAAGTTTCAATCTGAATTCTGTCATCCATTGCTCCATCATATTTAGTAATTATGTTGCTTTGGGAGTGATTTCCGAGAGAGTTAGTGAATGGGATAATTATTGTTAAGTCATCTGCGTAGCTAAATAATTTTAACCCCAGCTGGGATAATTGTGCACCTAATAAAGACATGTAGACATTGAAAAGCAATGGGGATAGCGGTGACCCTTGCGGCACGCCAGATGGATTGCTCCAAGTAACAGAGAGATCGTAATTGAAACGTACTTGATAGGTGCAAGACATAAGGAAACCTTGAAACCAGTCTAGCACCTCTTCTCTGATACCAATTGCATCTAAGCATTGTAGCAGTTTCCCATGGTCTACTAAGTCAAATGCAAAGCTCATATCGAATTGCATGATCAGGGCATTAAGTCCCTTACTGAACAGGAGACGTACGTTATCCAAGATAGACGCAATTACTGTCTCGGTGCTGAACAAAGGTCTGAGAGAAGGAGGAAGATGGCAAGAAGGTAAAGCATGGAAGCTCTGGAAGAATCCCTCTGGATAAATCCCTGTAAGTCCTGACATTAGCAAACCAGGTGAAGTGGGATACATCCCTCTAAGTCCTGACATTATTAAACCAGGTGAAGTGGGATAGGGAAAAAGACAAAGATCACTTTTCTCTTTACAGAAAAACTGCCCTCACCCCCTGCAACTGACATCTACCTTATCTATCTCTGCAGATGATAGAAACAGTAGATTAACTGTAAAAAGATATTACACACAATTTACCAGAAGGCATGCAAGAATGAAGAAATACCCAGTTTTTAAGCAAAAGTTAACTACTGTGTCAGTGAAACTTGAGAGAAAAACAACAGGTCCTGATGCTGCGGTCTGGCATCAGGACCCACCCAGCCAGATACCATGAAGAGATAAACAGACCATGGTCCGAAGATAGAATTCTCAAGAGATATCATCTAAAGTGTCAGAAATATTTGCAGTTGGGAGGAGGTTTATTGCTGGGAAATGCATATATGGTATAGAAACAGGCATTTCGGGGAAAAAGGTAGGTCTTACGGGAAACAGGGTGAACATATAACATGACGCAGGTCAACCAGCCAATAAAGGAATGTAACTAGGCAGTAAAGCATAGGAAAGTAGCCAATAAGGATGTATCATGTGATGTAGACCAACGTGGTGTTGGCCACTAAGAAATATAAAAAAAACCAGGCCTTTAGAAGGGAGAGGTCAGAACAGACATCAGAGGATCTCTAGGCCTGGAGATCACCTTCTGTTACGCTATATGCTGAATGATTTATTCCTGTAAGCTGTTATTGATTGGCTAAATAAATATATACTTATTGAAACCAGTATATAGCGTTCGAGGTCTCATTACCGAGGTAGGCCTGGACAGCTGCCTACATCAGTGGTGAACCCCGATGTTGAAAGAGGAGACACGCCCCTTTTAGAGACCTCACTGGATTGAAGGCCTATACTCTGCTTGTCAGATTGCCTCTCCATTACTATATGGCCAAAAGTGTGTTTCTGGGTTGCCTGCTTGTACTTATGCAGTGTCTCTACCTAAACTTCCTTATTTTCTTGCAGATTTGCTGTGTTATTTTACTTCCCCTTTTATGCGTTTTTTTTCTTTTTCTAGTTTAAAACCAGCAATGGAATATGATCTGCCTTAAACACTGCTTTCTCTTTCCTTACTAATCCTGTTTGTTTGTCGTTTAGGCATAAGGGATAAGCTTATGACTGGCGGGTGGTAGTCAGTCCATAGTTTAGGAATAGTTTAGGAATTAGGATATATATATATTTATGACTGGCGGGTGGTAGTCAGTCCATAGTTCATGAGTTAAGAGATATTTACGGCTGGCGGGTTATGTAGTCAGCCTATAGGTCAGGGCGTAGTTGATATATATACGTAGGTAATTAGTAGTTAATCAATCACCGGTGGGTAGCGTAGCCGGAATTTAGGTATAGTCTAGCGCAGCTGTATTGTCACCCACTAACACTTCCTGTTATATACCTTCTTTTTACTCTCCTTAATTTTTCTTTTTGGGTACAGACACTGATTCGTTTGCTGGTTAAATTCTTTCCTTTATTTCTTGTGGTCTTGGGCCACGCCTGACATTTCCTCTGCTATATCAAACTATCACTGTTATGGTGTGACTGTTGAACCAGCTTTGACTGGTGGTTATGCTGTTTCTGTGGTCTCTGGCCACACCTGAGTTATTGCTACACAGGTACCTGCTCTTCTGTGATCACATTGCATCATTTTGTAAGTATTCTTATTAGTTTTATTTTTAGACTCATTAGTTTGTACACTTTGTAGTTGGATGTATTGTTTATTTCTCCCATGTTGCCTGCTCCTGCAGTCTCCCACCCCCTTATTCTCATGCTTCTCCGCTTTTGCTGCTAGCGACTCAGTCCTCCCGTTTGTATCACTCTCTGCCACTGTCAACTGCCCCTTTTCTCTCCCCATACTGGTCGTTACTCTCCTGTCACGTGGGCGACTATTTCTCAGGCATTAGATGATATCTGTGAAACTATTCAACTACAATGTACCCCGTCCTCCACCTTCCCCCACTTTCCAGGAAACTGTGCTTAAGTAGTGTTTTTTGTCTCGGAGCCCTCTATATCTGATTTATCCCCCTGCTCTTGCTGCCATTAGGAATCCCCTTGTCTTATACTTCTCTGGCTGCCAGTGCTAGCCAGAGTTATTTGTCTTGTGCCCCTAGCCCTAGCTTCTCTTTCTCTTGTCTGTTCCCTCTTGATCTTCTGTTAAGCTGTTGCTTAGACAATCCTGTTCCTCCTTTTGCCCCCATATTTCCTACCATTGTTGAGCCGAAAGTATACACCTCTTCTCTGCATTGTGCTTTGTGTTACCTAGCCCCTTATGATGTAGTATTATCATGTGTGGCCACTATTTTATGGGTTTTGGCTTATTAGTTCTGTTTTTATGGGTTATTTCTTTGCTACTGACAAAGAGGGGTCTTCTAGCCTTGGCATAGCTCTGAGTCTGTGTTTTACTGTAATATTTTCAGCATGTCACGCTGTCTGATGGCATTATTCCGTTTATGCTAGCTGTCGCTTGTGTACTGACCTGTGTAACATATGGCACTTTGTGAGACAGCGAAAGCATTGCTCTCGTGGGTTTTTGTTTCCTGTTCTTTTGTGGTCACGAACCAGAGAAAAAAAAAAAAAAAAAAAACTGGGGGGGGGGGGGGTGAGGGGGATGAGATTGAATGAGACTGAAAGAGGAAGTATATATTTTAACTGCGTTTCAATGTTACCATAAGCTTTCATTAAACAATTATTTATTTCATATAAGTTTGCTGGATTATAAAGGATTGTTTTTGAGAAAGAGAAGAACGAAATTACAGGAAAGATTTGGATCACTATTGTTTTTCAATAGAAAGTATTATGTTAGCAGATTATTGAAGTTTATAGGAAGGATTTGTGTACGTAACTAGGAAGGATATGTGACAAGTGATTATGTCTAACCAAATAACTGACAGGCATTAAGTATGATAATTGGCAATGTAAAAATAAACGCACCCTTTGTCTTTCTAGGATTTTTATTATGGGCGTTTCCCATCACCTCACTTTTTCCCATTACTAACGATCATTTGTTTTCTAGAGTTAGGAAAAACTACAGTGCACTTGAAGAGAACACTTAATTATTTTTATGAGTACTCTAAATAAAAGGAAAAAAATGAAATAAAATTATACAAGAGGGGCACTCCCTTAATATTTGCTAGCAATTAATGTCGGTCTATTTTTCAGTGTTACAGTCTTTTATGTTACTATGAGTCATTATCTGTTGTATTGTGCCCTGTGTCAAATTCAATGTTTTTGGAAATACGAGTGGATTTCCATTTATGAGCGCTCACTATAATTACCAATATAAAGAAAGAAGATTTATTTTTTCACTACTCACCACAATGATTTCAAACCTTATTCTTTGTCTGTGATCAAAGTTTAAGAAATGAGTTATGCTTCCTCTTCTCTTTTTCCGTTACACAAACATACCGAGCTACTTCCTGGTTGAAGTGTCTGTGTTTAGGGACACTGGGAAATGTAGTGTTCTATTTCTTTAACTTGAAATTATCAGTTGCTATTTTCTTTTTGTTTTTTCATTATTCATGTCTCTACAATAACTGGAACATATTGCATAGGGTTCTTATGATCCGCTTCTATCCCAAATGGTAATATTAATTAATGTCGTGCTAACACACCGAAGCGAAAGTAACTTCTGCTTTCTTCATGCACTGTACTGTTAACCCATTGCATGGTTTGTTAGAAAAAATCATTTGTCTAGTTTTAATCAATATGTAAGATTTTATTTGGTTTCTTAGCAAGAATATATTATGAGTCAAACAAAATTGAACCCATGATTTGATAGAATCCCATGGGAAGGACATTTCTCCCATAAATCCTATTTTATTTTAATATTTAGGGTTTATCATCTTTATTTTAGTATGTTTCAATATAACCTATGTGTTAATATGTCTAAGGCTATAGCTTAGCCATCCTTTTGCTTGGGTTTGACTCTTTGCTAATTCATATTTATGTTTAGCATATTACTCCTGTCCTTTGAACAATCATATGCCATTGTAACTATAACTCCCTTAGGCTGGCAAATATAATTCAGCCAATACATATATTAGATCTTATCCTATCTGAATTAAAGCAGATAAGTTTTTGTTTTCTTTTGTATGTCATCTTTTAACGCTGTACTTATCCTGTTAGTAATATTGCTCAGGTATTGTTGGAAACAAGTTAAATGATATATACAGTACAGATATTTTTGCGTTATTAATTGTGGACCACTTCACAAAGACAATCGCCATATCAGAGAAAGCTGTATGCTACATGAGAATCCGTGTTTACATCCTTTTAATGTCTATTAATGACTTAGTTGCATAATTATGGACTAATGCTATTTGATATATCATCGCTGGAAGAAAGATTTTCGGCCGTATGAAACCCCGATGACGGATGAGCCCCAACGGAAGGATCTTGCTACCAGAGAAGGAACCGGATTAGCGCCTAGACTTACCAGCAAAGACTTCCTGACTGTTGCTACCAAAGACTGAATGACCTTTATGACCTTGAACTTCTACAGCTTTAATTATGGACTTATTAATTTGCACTTTAACTCTTTTATGGACTCATGCAGTATTAAGTACATATATATATTTTCATGTGTTGATAATTATTTCTAACAGCCCTATTGCAAGTTCATGTGTTTTTCTTGATTGTGACTTTATGCATTTTCACCCTCCAATTAGATTCTTTCCATTCCCTTTCTTGCTGCTAAGCTGAGGAGAAATGCAGTGAAGAAGAAGTGATGAGGATGAAGGAATGATGACGTAAGATTTGATGTGGTTACCTGGACTTTCACTCCTGGCGTCTGGACCCAGCCGAGTCTGCACTGATCCCAGCTGTTTTGGAAGAGCATGGAAATAATCTAACTTGTTAATTTATCCCGCCATCCCTTTTGGATGTAGTATGCTCATAACAGGATGAAGCCATAAAATGAGAAAATATTAAAATGTATCAGGTTAAATTATGAACCCCTGCAGATGCCTAGTTGCTCGAACTATCCCAAATGTTGAAATAGAGACCCTTACACAAACCCATACACAACATTTTTGATAATCTTGATTTGGCTGATTTTAATGTACCTCCCTATGAAATGCCAGCAGCTGATTTCCCCTCCCACGAGCCACCACCTATCCCCACAACATCAGTAATCTATGCTGATGTTTCCAACACAGCAGTCTAACCCTAAAGGTATAAGTCATTTATTAGAGCTTAAATGCCCATGTAATTTCTGCTTCGCACAATATCTGAATCATTGACTGTTTATCCTGGTATTGTAAGTAATAAGTGCACTGCGACATGTTATACTGCTCTGTCCTCGGTAGCATAGTAAGGGTGGGCACTTGTCTCTTTCATTTACCATATGCAATTCCTAGCACATAGCCCTGGGCCCATAATGTACAGTTTCTGATACAATCTAACTCCTCACCGAATGAACAGGGGTCAAAGCCACCTGGCGGGGCTTTGAAGAGGGGATGAGAGAAGGAGGAAGATGGCAAGAAGGTAAAGCATGGAAGCTCTGAAAGAATCCCTCTGGATAAATCCCTATAAGTCCTGACATTAGCAAACCAGGTGAAGTGGGATACATCCCTGTAAGTCCTGACATTATTAAACCAGGTGAAGTGGGATAGGGAAAAAGACAAAGATCACTTTTCTCTTTACAGAAAAACTGCCCTCACCCCCTGCAACTGACATCTACCTTATCTATCTCTGCAGATGATAGAAACAGTAGATTAACTGTAAAAAGATATTACACACAATTTACCAGAAGGCATGCAAGAATGAAGAAATACCCAGTTTTTAAGCAAAAGTTAACTACTGTGTCAGTGAAACTTGAGAGAAAAGCAACAGGTCCTGATGCTGCGGTCTGGCATCAGGGCCCACCCAGCCAGATACCATGAAGAGATAAACAGACCATGGTCCGAAGATAGAATTCTCAAGAGATATCATCTAAAGTGTCAGAAATATTTGCAGTTGGGAGGAGGTTTATTGCTGGGAAATGCATATATGGTATAGAAACAGGCATTTCGGGGAAAAAGGTAGGTCTTACGGGAAACAGGGTGAACATATAACATGACGCAGGTCAACCAGCCAATAAAGGAATGTAACTAGGCAGTAAAGCATAGGAAAGTAGCCAATAAGGATGTATCATGTGATGTAGACCAATGTGGTGTTGGCCACTTAGAAATATAAAAAAAACCAGGCCTTTAGAAGGGAGAGGTCAGAACAGACATCAGAGGATCTCTAGGCCTGGAAATCACCTTCTGTTACGCTATATGCTGAATGATTTATTCCTGTAAGCTGTTATTGATTGGCTAAATAAATATATACTTATTGAAACCAGTATATAGCGTTCGAGGTCTCATTACCGAGGTAGGCCTGGACAGCTGCCTACATCAGGTCTAAAACCAGATTGAGTTTCATGTAAGAGAGAGAATTGATTGAGATATTCCATTAATTGGGTATGTACCAATCCTTCCATGAGTTTTACAATAAATGGAATTGATGCTACTGGTCTGTAGTTGGTGACTAGTGCTGAAGATTCTTTACTATTTTTTAGAATTGGGGTTATTATTATGTGGCCATTGTTAGTGAGGAATTTTCCATTTTTTAGATTATCAGTTAAATAATTCAGCAAAGATAGTTTAATCTTAAGCATACTGGACTATTGTAGCATCATATACCTGGGATCTTATAAAAACACCATCAAACGTTTAAGAATAGTTCAAAATGCTGCCGTCCGCCTCATCTTAGGCCTCAAAAAATATGACCACGTTAGCCCCTACACTAAACTCCACTGGCTGCCAGTGGAGGCAAGAATCATCTTTAAATTCACCTGCCTCTGCTACAAAACCTTAGCAGGCTCTTCACCAATCTACCTGTCTGATCACCTTGAAATTGCAGGCCCCTCTCGTACATGAAACACCTACCTGTTTTCCTTTCCTTCCCTGAAGGGCTGCCTCTACAAGAAATTTCTTGACAGATCCCTAGCATTCCAAGTGGGCAAATGGAACAAATGCCTCACAGCCCTCATCTCCAATTCCCCCACCTACCAAATGTTCAGGAAGTCAATCAAAACCTACCTGTTTGACAAATTCCTCTAACTTCTCCCCACCTCTTCCTTGACCTCCTCCTCTGACCTCGACTTCCCTCCAGACTCTCTGACTCCTCCAATCTTGTCAGCCACTAAATGGCTTAACAAAATGGATCACTCTATCCAACTAATTATCCTGTCTTCGTTACTCCCCATACCAAATGCCTCTGCTCTGCCTTATCGAACACCGCAGTTTGTATCTACGCCGTAGGTAACTCTGCTGTATGTAACACCGCTCTATGTAACTTACAGCAAATGTAACCTAGCTGTAAAATAACTTCACCGTAAATGTAACATCGCCGAAAATGTAACTTCGCTGTAAATGTACAGTCTCTTCATCTGTAAACCGCATAGAACTTCCATGGTAATACGGTATACAAGAATAAAGTTATTATTATTATTATTATTTAAATTTTAATGGAGCTGCTTTCATGATTTCTGGGGGACATGAGTCCAAAACACAGTATGATTTTGAATATTTGTTATATAATTTGATATAGTTATTCCATTCTAAATCTTATGAAACTGAAGTATCCCAGTCCTTCAGGGGGAGGGGAAAAGGGGACCTGGGAGCCCAGATGATGCCCCCCCCCCCCGAAGGTAGGCACCATACAGTTCCTATCCCGCAGCTCAACTGAGGCCTACTCCTCAGGAATCTTTCTCCACCGATGCCTGAGCCCTAGGAATCGGCCTTCCACTGCGGCCTGAGCCCCAGGAATAGGCTTTCCACTGCGGCCTGTGCCCCAGGAGCCTCTCTCACCTGAGGCCTGTGCCCGAGAAGCCTCTCTCATCTGAGGCGTGAGCCCCAGGAATATGTCTAGCCTTGAGGCCTGAGCCCCAGGAAACCTTCTTGCCCTGAGACCGGAACCACTGGAATATCACTCAACTGATGCCTGATCCACAGAAATAATTGCTGAACTGAGGACCAAGTCACAGAAATTTCCATATCTGAGGCCTCAGGGACATTTCTCTCTACTGAGGCCTAAGCCACAGGAACATATCTCTTTACTGAGGCTGAAGCCAAGTACTCACATGCTCCTACACTACCGGAAGGCAAAGGGAGAGGTGTTAGTGCTTCAGCGCACAGGGAACTGTGCCGGCACCCATGGTCGGGCTTTTCTTCTTATGGGAAAGGACCCTCCGACCACATCAGCTTCTTCTACTTCTCTCCACTGGTGGGAGGGTGGGGAAGGGACCTGGGTGGGCCCAGATGTTGCCCCTAAAGTTGGCTCAATACGGCCAAAATCCCTAGGCTCTACTGAAGCTGCAGCAACAGAAGCAAATAGCCTTCCTTCCTCAGGAGCCGAAACCAGGAACCAGCCATCTTTCAGATCTTCAGGATAGCAGCCATCTTTCAGATCTAGGAAACTGGTGCTGGTAGCTGCAGCTAAGCTTGGTTGAAATCCACTGCAGAATCCAGGAACTGCAAGAAACCCATCCTCAATCTGCTGGAGATAGAGTATACTTATTGGCCAGAAAGATGTGCATCCAAGATATACCCGAGGCCAATTCAGTGCTCTGCTGGTTGGTGGACGTAATCCCACTAGTCTCTGGATTCATCTGCTGCTGATGACAAGGAAGAAAAGATGATTAAAGCAGAAACAACAAAAAGGTAGAAAGAAAATTTTTTTGTTGCTTTATATAGAATCAAGTGGTATTGTAACTGTATTGATAAAAGTTTATAAATAGGAAATGGAAATAAGGTAATTTTTTTGGGGACTAAACCCCTCTCCTCAGGTCAGGACAGGATACTATAACAGCAGTATATTGTACTGTCTTGAAGAAAGATTTGACCTCTGAAAGCTAACTGAAAAATAGATTAGTCCAATAAAATGGTATTTTCTTATTTCTCGGTATTTGTTTTATTTCTATTTGTTAATTTGTAAAGTGGTGATTGTTATGTATCAGTTTTTTCAAATTTATATCTACTGTCTTTATATTTTGCACAGTATTAGGGGACATGTGTCACTGTTTCTGTGGTGTTTAACTTTTGTTACATATTTCTATTTTTAGTTTATGATTATTCCATATTGGGTGAGAGTGTTTCTGTGTTCTGCGTGTATGAAAAGGACATGGTTTTCTGTGAGCATTGACTGTGCAGGATCTGGCTTGTTTAGTTTTACAATGCATGTGTTGGTGTTCTAGTGCTCACTGCAGTGTTTAAGATGCTGCCTTTTCCTAGGTGCACCCTTGTTGTGTGACTCATGGATTATTACTAAAAATAACATTCTTATATAGAGGGGGTTATTAAAAAATGATCAGCACTGGCTGTCATATATACTAGGTACACCACTGGATTTAATGACCCTATTCTAACCACCAAATTTCCCTGTCCCACCCCACCCGGCTAGAAAAAATTTCTGGGGAGAACACTGTATAAAGATGGTAAAATTATGTCCTTACCTGTTAATTTTTTTTTCCTTTAATTACAGCAGATGAATCCAGACTAGTGGGATTACATCCATCATTCAGCAGGTGGAAATAGAGAGCAATTGATTTATCCTCGGGTATATCTTGGATGCATAGCCTCCTGGCCAACCAGTATAGGTCTTCACAAAGCAGTTGAATTAAAACACAAAGTAAAGCACATAAAAGGCATGAGACATATGAAACATAAGACACATATGTAACTTCATTCCCTCACATGTGCTACCCACACCATTGATGCTTCAAATTCGAGAATGCCATTTCAGCTGAAAGCATGCTGAAACCATGCCTGAGAGTGACAAAACCCTGCAACAGGGTGGGGCTCTGGATTCATCTGCTGTGACTAAAGGAAAGAAAATTAACAGGTAAGGATATCATTTTACCTTCCTTGTCATCAACAGCAGATGAATCCAGAGAATGGTGGGATGTATCAAAGCAGTCCAAACAGGAAATCCCTTGCCCCCAAATCCTACCCTACAGCATGCGTCCAAGGAGATACTACACTCCAGAGAGTATGTCACCCACGATCATACAAAGGAATAAGACACATATGAAACTTCATTCCCTCACATGTGCTACCCGCACCATTGATGCTTCAAATTCAAGAATGCCATTTCAGTCTAAAGCATGCTGAAACCGTGCCTGAGAGTGGCAAAACCACGCAACAGAGTAGGGCTCCCTAGCATATGTGAGCAGGAGCCATCATCGCCTGAAAGCACCATGCTGCAGAAACCACAGCTACATCGCCCCTCTAAAATCCATAGGGCTCCCACAGGATGCAAACTGTTGATCAAAGTCAAGAAGAATGCCAAAGAAGAGGCAAGACACCAAAACTGTACCTGGGCCCAGAAATGACAAGTGCCTTTCCCCAAGCCTCCAAATAGATACAGTCACAACCTCAGACACTGAGACATCAGATCCAACTTTTAGCCCATTCCTCCACAAGAATGATCCAGAAGGAGTGGAAAGAAAACAACTCTGAGCCAGAGAGATAGAGCTGCAGCATTTTGGGCCCAAAATGTAAACAAATTATATTGCTTACTTTACTCAAAGTCTCATTTATCTTGTGGCAGTGCCTTTTCTCACATCTGAGAGAGAGCAAAATATAATGGACTGGTTATTGCAGATGGGCAGACTAGATGGGCCATTTGGCCTTTATCTACCATCATGTTTCTATAACAGCATTGAAACGATGAGGGTTTTGCTCCCATTGCTTTCAATGGAAATAAAACCAATAGCAAAAAATCATATCCAAACGCCTTTTAGTGAAATTCTCAAGCACAGCCTTCGGTTTCCTACTTTATGAGGTCTTCAGCTGTCCTCTAATCCAGTGTTTTTCAACCGCTGTTCTGCGGCACACTAGTGTGCCACGAGATGTTGCCTGGTGTGCCGCAGGGCCGCCATCAGGGCAGTACTACCAGTCCTGCATTCAGGGGCCCGGATCTGACAGGGGGCCCGAGGCAGGGGCGCCAGTAGCTCGCCAAGGCAAAGTGAGTCGATCACCCAGGACTCACTTTGTCTTGGCAATCTAATCTATCGAGCTGATAAGTCTTCTTCTCCCCGACATCAATTCTGCAGTCGGAGAGGAAGTTCGGGCCAGCCAATCGCTACCTGGCTGGGCGGAACTTCCTCTCCGATTGCAGAATTGACGTCAGGGAGAGCATGCGTCGGCTTTGGGGCCTGTTATCCATTGGTGGGTCCTGTTCCCCGATGGCAGCGGCAGTGGCTTGGGGAACGGCAGGGAGAAAGAAAGAAAGGGGGCAGGCAGGGAAACAGAAGGAAAGAAAAGAAACAGAAAAAAAGAAAGAAAGGTCAGGGAGAGAGGAAGAAAAAGTTGGGGGAGGGAATGAGGTGTGGAGGAGAGAAAGCATACAGGCTGATAGAAGGGAAGAAAGATTGGATGCACAATCAGAAGAAGAAAGTGCAACCAGAAATCACCAGACAAGGTAGGAAAAATGATTTTATTTTAAATTTAGCAAAGTGGAGGCAGTATTACCACAGTTTTCAAAGGAATTTGCCCAAATAACTTAATAGTTAACTGGGTAAATTCCCAGAGATGAAAACTTCCCTTCACTTACTATGCACAGTTCTGAATTTATATCTGCTGTCTATATTTTACAATATGGTCACCTTTTACTAAACCACAATAGTGTTTTTTAGCGCAGGGAGCCTATGAGCGTCAAGAGCAGCGCTGGGCATTCAGCGCAGCTCCCTGCGCTAAAAACTGCTATTGTGGTTTAATAAAAAGGATGGAGGGTATATTTGTCTATTTTTGTATGCTATAAAAACCAAATACAGAGAGAGTCTGAGAGCTGTTGACGAAGAGCTACGTGTGTGTCTTTCTTCGATTCCAGCCAAAATATCAGCTTTGTGTTCAGCCAAACAGGCCCAGGTTTCGCACTGAATAAAGTATTTTATAATTTTTACTATTCTGTTTACTTAATATTTCATAATAAAGTAATTATAAAATACTTTCTTTGTGTTTATTTGATTCCTATTCAAGAGAATTACTTTATATATAGTCAATATAGGCACAGAGTTAAATTTTTTAAAATTTTCTAATGGTGGTGTGCCTCGTGATTTTTTTCATGAAACAAGTGTGCCTTTGCCCAAAAAAGGTTGAAAAACACTGCTCTAATCTATGGCATACACTCTACGCCACCGACAACCTGATTTAAGTACACTTTATGTATTTATTTATTCATTCCCTGAAATGCATACTGATATAATTTCGAAAAGACGATGCTGTTCTTACTCTTTATGAAGCAGGACAGAGGAGGGAGTCAGGGCAGGGGTCCTGTATGCAGCCATAGAGCTGCCCAGAGCCAGCAGACTGCGAGACGCACTACTCTTCTGTCTATGTACGACAGGTAACCATGGTAGCCCAGGCCCTTAGAAGCAGGGACAGGACCCAAGAAAAAAACACCCTTAGTCACCGCCTGTTTGAAGCAATAAAATAAAGCGCTTGCAATAACATTACGTACAAATTTCTTTCTCATCCTTGAAATCACAGAACTGTAAAGAATAATCTATACCGATGTGATCTAGAAACAGTGAGGTTTAAATGTACAGAGCACCGACAATCTCTAAGGCACCAGACAAGGCCACCTTACGTACAAGTTTCTTTCTCATCCTTGAAATCACAGAACTGTAAAGAATAATCTATACCGATGTGATCTAGAAACAGTCAGGTTTAAATGTACAGAGCACCGACAATCTCTAAGTCACCAGACAAAAGCCACCTTATTTAATTTAATACTGCAGAGATTGTGACTTTTGCTTATTATGACGTTTAGCTAAACTGCTTTACTCGGCTCTTGAAAAACACAGCGAAACAACTTTAACTCCCAAAATCCCCAGAGACCGCTGCGAACTTAGAGACGGCCCCTGAGCGTCGCACTCTTCTCTGGGATTTGTAGTTTATGTTTTAGTAGGCGTCCACTATTGTGGCTGGGCGAACTGATGATTGGTTACTCGGAGGATACTAACTGGACTGTCTATAGTGGATTGAAAATGACGGAACAGAGAGTTGAGAGCTTACATGGGGGAGAGTTAGCATTGAAATATCAAGAACATGAACTGACTGAGCGGCTGTACCCCTCAGTGAACGAGGGCGAGAACCCCAAGGATAAACTTGTTACATTAAGGAGAATAGATATGTAAACTTTTAGCACAATGGGGTGTTGAGACGTTTCTTTCTTTCTCTCTCCCTGCCTCCCTGTCTGTCTTTCTTGGAATGCAGGACGAAGGGAGACACAGAATGCGCATGCGTGCTTAATAAAATCATTTTCCCTATCTTTGTTGTCTGGTGACTTTATTTTTCAGTGCTTTTATCTATGCTTTCAGGGCCTCCTGCATGCTTCTCCTCTGATCCTCCTCTCCCCAATCTTCTCCATTTTACCTCCTCCCACCTTGTCAAGCAGTACCCCTTATCCCTTCCCTGCTCCCCTTGTCCAGCAGTACACCTCCCTTCCTTTCACATTCCCCCCTGTCCAGCAGTAGCCCATCTCCCTTCCTTTCACCTCCCCCTGTACAGCAGCACCCCTTCCCTGCATCCCCTGTCCAGCAGTAGCCCTTCTCCCTTTTACCTCACCCCTATCCAGCAGTAGCCCTTCTCCCTTCCTTTTACTTCCCCCCTGTCCAGAAGCACCCCTTCCCTGCAGCCCCTGTCCACCAGTATTCCTTCTCCCTTCCTTTCACCTCCCCCCTGTCCAGCAGTAGCCCTTTTCCCTTCTCCCTTCCTTTTACTTCCCCCCTGTCCAGCAGTAGCCCTTCTCCCTTCATTTTACTTCCCCCCTGTCCAGCAGTAGCCCTCCCAGTCAAGCAGCACCCCTTCACTGCGCCCCCTGTCCAGCAGTAGCCCTTCTTCCTTCCTTTTACCTCCCCCCTGTCCAGCAGTACCCCTTCTCTGCTCCCCCTATCCAACGTCACGGAGGGAAGGCAATCTAGCACACGGAGAAGTCTCCCGGTTTTCGTGGTAGTCTGCAGTGGTTCTGGGCTCGCAGTGTCACGGAGGGAGGGAAATCTTTAAACCGTCGCAGGCTCCTTGTGATGGGGAAACCGCCGCACGAAACCACTGCACGCTCTACTTTGCATGCAGAAACCGCCTCCTTCTACGCAAACGGAAGCACAAAGCACGGATGCACGGAGTTTGAAGTGCACATGCACGCTAAGAGTTTTATTATAGCTGATAGGGTTGTCACAGAACAATCTGCGGGTACATTACAAAGGTACAATGCAGTGAGCAGATACAGTATCAGAGTGTCATGTCCATTTGAATGTACCCAGAATTAATAATTCTGGGGAGACAGCCTTTTATGAGGCCTTTTCTTCCCTTAGTTCAATGGTGTCAGTTCTATATGTTATTTAAAGTAACTTTCTAGCTAGATTTTGTTGTTTTATGGATCCATTCTTAGCATCCTTGACTACTACAGTATCGTATACCTCTAACGAAATTGAAAGCCTGTCTAAAGTAAATAGAGGTATGAATCTCCCTGACTTCCACCTGTACCATATTGCTTCTCTGGCTAAATATGGTGCTCATTGAACCCAAAAGACACCTCCCTCTTGGCTGGAAATGGAGACATACATTTGTACTCTATATCCACTTTCCGCCCTAAGCACCATGAACATTCCCAAACAATTGAGGGCGTATGCTTTGCTGAGTGCAACAGTGCAACAGAACAATAATAGATCTGATATGTCAATCTGGAATAATTCAAAAATCAAACAAAATGGTAAAAGGCCGGAATTTGGTTTGTGGACCAATTGATATGCACAAACTCGATCATACCTTTCTCATTACTGTGCTCAATATGCTGACTACTCCTATATCCAATATCAACTGAGAATTATTCTGGTCTGTAACTAATCACCCTTTGCTATCATCCAGAGTATCACAATCTTTGTTTTATGTCATGTGGCAAGCCATCTGGACTCCATTCCGTATGTGGAAGGCCTAACTGAAATCCAATACTAAATGCTGGCACTGCTTTGGAGTTGATGTTCCGCTAGATCATATGCTGTTCCACTGCAGTGCTAGTCATCCTTTTTTGTCTCGTATCTGGACTACTATCAAAGACATTACATCCTGCAATACCGACCTAACCTTCGACATAATAATTCTTCGATCTGATTACCCATGCTTTGCCAACTCGGACTGCCCTTCAAAGCTGATTGATGCCATGCTTGCAACTGCCATCATGCATATTTTCAAGCATTGGAAATCAGCCTCTATGTTACATTACACCTTCTGTTGTACTCATTATGCCTTTATAACAAATACTAGTCTTTAAGCCCGTTACATTAATGGGTGTTAGAATAGATGTGTGTGTCTGTCTTTCTCTCTCTCTCCTTGGCCGCTTTCTGTCTGTCTTTCTTTCTGTCTCTTTTTCCTCCGCTGTCCACCACCATCCCTTGCCAGCTTCCCCTGTCCAGCAGTAGCCCTTCTCTCTTCCTTTTATCTCCCCCATGTCCAGCATCACCTTTTCTGTGCTCCCCCTGTCCCTCTTCCCTGCTCCCCGGTCCATCAGCACCTCTTCCGTGCTCCCCATGTCCCTCTTACCTGCTTCCCGGTCCATCAGCAACTCTTCTGTGCTCTCCCTGTACCTCTTCCCTGCTCCTTGGTCCATCAGAACCTCTTCCGTGCTCCCCCTGTCCTTCTTCCCTACTCCCCCGTCCATCAGCACCTCTTCCGTGCTCCCCCCTGTCCCTCTTCCCTGCTCCCCCGTTCACAAGCACCTCTTCCTTGCTCCCCCTATCCCTCTTCCCTGCTCCCCGTCCATCAGTACCTCTTCCGTGCTCCCCCTGTCTCTCCCTGCTACCCCGTCCATCAGCACCTCTTCCCTGTTCCCTCGTCCATCAGCACATCTTCCCTGCTCCCCCTGTCCCTCTTCCCTGCTCCCCGTCCATCAGCACCCCTTCCGTGCTCCCCCGGTCTATCAGCACCTCTTCCGTGCGAAACAACTTTAACTCCCAAAATCCCCAGAGACCGCTGCGAACGTAGAGACGGCCCCTGAGCGTCACATTCTTCGCTGGGATTTGTAGTTTGTGTTTTAGTAGGCGTCCACTATTGTGGCTGGGCGAACTGATGATTGGTTACTCGGAGGATACTGGACTGTCTATAGTGGATTGAAAATGGCGGAACAGAGAGTTGGGAGCTTACATGGGGGAGAGTTAGCATTGAAATATCAAGAATATGAACTGACTGAGCGGCTGTACCCCTCAGTGAACGAGGACGAGAACCCCAAGGATAAACTTGTTACATTAACGAGAATAGATATGTAAACTTTTAGCACAATGGGGCGTTGAGACATTTCTTTCTTTCTCTCTCCCTGCCCCCCTGTCTGTCTTTCTTGGAATGCAGGACGAAGGGAGACACAGAGTGTGCATGTGTGCTTAATAAAATCATTTTCTCTACCTTTGTTGTCTGGTGACTTTATTTTTCTGTGCTTTTAACTATGCTTCCAGGGCCTCTTGAATGCTTCTCCTCTGGTCCTCCTCTCCCCAATCTTCTCCCTTTTACATCCTCCCACCTTGTACAGCAGTACCCCTTACCTGCTCTCCCTGTCCAGCAGTACACCTCCCTTCCTTTCACCTCCCCCCTGTCCAGCAGTAGCCCTTCTCCCTTCGTTTCACCTCCCCCTGTCCAGCAGCACCCCTTCCCTGCGCCCCCCTACCAAGCAGTAGTCCTTCTCCCTTCCTTTCCCCTCCCCCCTGTCCAGCAGTACCCCTTCCCTGCTACCTCTGTCCAGCAGTAGCCCTTCTCCCTTTCACCTCCCCCTGTCCAGCAGTAGCCTTTCCTTTCACCTCCCCCTGTCCAGCAGCACCCCTTCCCTGCACCCTGTCTAGCAGTAGCCCTTCTCTTTTCATTTTACCTCCCCTTGTCCAACCGTAGTCCTTCTCCCTTCCTTTTACTTCCCCCCTGTCCAGCAGCACCCCTTCCCTGCTCCTCCTGTCCAGCAGTAGCTCTTCTCCCTGTCAAGCAGCACCCCTTCCCTGCGCCTCCTGTCAAGCAGTAGCCCTTCTTCCTTTTACTTCCCCCTGTCCAGCAGTACTCCTTCCCTGCACCCACTGTCCAGCCCTTCTCCCTTTCACCTCCCCCTGTCCAGTAGTACTCCTTCCCTGTGCCCCCTGTCCAGCAGTAGCCCTTCTCCCTTTCTTTTACTTCCCCCCTGTCCAGCAGCATCCCTTCCTTGCGCCCCCCCTGTCCAGCAGTAGCCCTTCTCCATTCCTTTCACCTCCCCCTGTCCAGCAGTACTCCTTCTCTGCGCCCCCTGTCCAGCAGTAGCCCTTCTCCCTTCCTATTACTTCCCTCCTGTTCAGCAGCACCCCTTTCCTGCGCCCCCCTGTCCAGCAGTAGTCCTTCTCCCTTCCTTTCACCTCCCCCCTGTCCAGCAGTACCCCTTCCCTGCTACCCCTGTCCAGCAGTAGCCCTTCTCCCTTTCAACTCCCCGTCTAGCAGTACTCTTTCCCTGCGCCCCCCTGTCCAGCAGTAGTCCTCCCATCCTTTTACTTCCCCCCCTGTTCAGCAGAACCCCTTCACTGCGCCCCCTGTCCAGCAGTAGTCCTCCCATCCTTTTACTTCCCCCCTGTTCAGCAGCACCCCTTCTCTGCATCCTCTGTCTAGCAGTAGCCCTTCTCTCTTCATTTTACCTCCCCCTGTCCAACAGTAGTCCTTCTCCCTTCCTTTTACTTCCCCCCTGTATAGCAGCACCCCTTCCCTGCTCCCCCTGTCCAGCAGTACCCTTCTCCCTGTCAAGCAGCACTCCTTCCCTGCACCCCCTGTCCAGCAGTAGCCCTTCTTCCTTTTACTTCCCCCTGTCCAGGAGCACCCCTTCCCTGTACCCCCCTGTCCAGCAGTAGCCCTTCTCCATTCCTTTTACCTACCCCTGTCCAGCAGCACCCCTTCCCTTCACCCCCTGTCCAGCAGTAGCCCTTCTCTCTTCCTTTAACCTCCCCCCTGTCCAGCAGTACCCCTTCCCTGCTACCCCTGTCCAGCAGTAGCCCTTCTCCCTTTCACCTCCCCCTGTCTAGCAGTAGCCCTTCTCCCTTTTACTTCCCCTCTGTTCAGCTGCACCCCTTCCCTGCGCCCCCTGTCCAGCAGTAGCTCTTCCTTTCACCTCCCCCTGTCCAGCAGCACCCCTTCCCTGCACCCTGTCTAGCAGTAGCCCTTCTCTTTTCATTTTACCTCCCCTTGTCCAACCGTAGTCCTTCTCCCTTCCTTTTACTTCCCCCTGTCCAGCAGCACCCCTTCCCTGCTCCTCCTGTCCAGCAGTAGCTCTTCTCCCTGTCAAGCAGCACCCCTTCCCTGCGCCTCCTGTCAAGCAGTAGCCCTTCTTCCTTTTACTTCCCCCTGTCCAGCAGTACTCCTTCCCTGCACCCCCTGTCCAGCCCTTCTCCCTTTCACCTCCCCCTGTCCAGTAGTACTCCTTCCCTGTGCCCCCTGTCCAGCAGTAGCCCTTCTCCCTTTCTTTTACTTTCCGCCTGTCCAGCAGCGCCCCTTCCCTGTGCCCCCCTGTCCAGCAGTAGCCCTTCTCCATTCCTTTCACCTCCCCCTGTCCAGCAGTACTCTTTTTCTACGCCCCCTGTCCAGCAGTAGCCCTTCTCCCTTCCTATTACTTCCCCCCTGTCCAGCTGCACCCCTTCCCTGTGCCCCCTGTCCAGCAGTAGCCCTTCTTCCTTTTACTTCCCCCTGTCCAGCAGCACCCCTTCCCTGCGCCCCCCTGTCCAGCAGTAGCCCTTCTCCATTCCTTTCACCTCCCCCTGTCCAGCAGCACCCCTTCCCTTCACCCCCTGTCCAGCAGTAGCCCTTCTCTCTTCCTTTTATCTCCCCCCAGTCCAGCAGTAGCCCTCACAGTCAAGCAGCACTCCTTCCCTGCACCCTGTCCAGCAGTAGCCCTTCTCCTTTCATTTACTTCCCCCCTGTCCAGCAGCATCTCTTCACTGCGTCCCCTGTCCAGTAGTAGCCCTTCTTCCTTCCTTTTACCTCCCCCCTGTCCAGCAGTACCCCTTATCTGCTCCCCATATCCAACGTCGCGGAGGGAAGGCAATCTAGCACACGGAGAAGTCTCCCGGTTTTCGTGGTAGTGGAAGTGGTTCTGGGCTCGCAGCGTCACGGAGGGAGGGAAATCTTTAATCCACCACAGGCTCCTTGTGATTCGGAATCCGCCGCACGAAACACTGCACGCTCTACTTTGCATGCAGGAACCGCCTCCTTCGGCGCATTCGGAGGCACAAAGCACGGATGCACGGTGTTTGAAGTGCACATGCACGCTAAGAGTTTTATTATAGCTGATAGGGATGTCACAGAACAATCTACGGGTACATTACAAAGGTACAATGCAGTGATCAGATACAGTATCAGAGTGTCATGTCCATTTGAATGTACCCAGAATTAATAATTCTGGGGAAACAGCCTTTTATGAGGCCTTTTCTTCCCTTAGTTCAATGGTGTTAGTTCTATATGTTATTTAAAGTAACTTTCTAGCTAGATTTTGTTGTTTTATGGATCCATTCTCAGCATCCTTGACTACTACAATATCGTATAGCTCTAACGAAATTTAAAGCCAGTCTAAAGTAAATAGAGGTATGAATCTCCCTGACTTCCACCTGTACCATATTGCTTCTCTGGCTAAATATGGTGCTCATTGGACCCAAAAGACACCTCCCTCTTGGCTGGAAATGGAGACATACATTTGTACTCAATATCCACTTTCCGCCCTAAGCACCATGAACATTCCCAAACAATTGAGGGTGGATGCTTTGCTGAGTGCAACAGAACAATAATAGATCTGATATGTCAATCTGGAATAATTCAAAAATCAAACAAAATGGTAAAATTTTTTCCTGGAAAAAATGGCAAAAGGACGGAATTTGGTTTGTGGACCAATTGATATGCACAGACTCGATCATACCTTTCTCATCACTGTGCTCAATATGCTGACTACTTCTATATCCAATATCAACTGGGAATTATTCCGGTCTGTAACTAATCACTCTTTGCTATCATCCAGAGTATCACAATCCTTGTTTTATGTCATGTGGCAAGCCATCTGGACTCCATTCCGTATGTGGAAGGCCAAACTGAAATCCGATACTAAATGCTGGCATTGCTTTGGAGTTGATGTTCCGCTAGATCATATGCTGTTCCACTGCAGTGCTAGTCATCCTTTTTTGTCTCGTATCTGGACTACTATCAAAGACATTACATCCTGCAATACCGACCTAACCTTTGACATAATAATTCTTCGATCTCAGTACCCATGCTTTGCCAACTCGGACTGCCCTTCAAAGCTGATTGATGCCATGCTTGCAACTGCCATCATGCATATTCTCAAGAATTGGAAATCAGCCTCTATGTTACATTACACCTTCTGTTGGAACTCATTATGCCTTTATAATAAATACTAGTCTTTAAGCCCGTTACATTAACGGGTGTTAGAATAGATGTGTGTGTCTGTCTTTCTCTCTCTCTCTCCTTGGCCGCTTTCTGTCTGTCTTTCTTTCTGTCTCCAATCAGGAGTACTTAAATGGGCTGCCGCGTGTGCAGATCACCGGACTGGATGGACCTCGGTCTGATCCGGTGAGGGCTTTTCTTATGTTCTTATGTTCTTTTTCCTCCGCTGTCCACCACCATCCCTTGCCAGCTTCCCCTGTCCAGCAGTAGCCCTTCTCCCTTCCTTTTATCTCCCCCTTGTCCAGCAGCACCTCTTCTGTGCTCCCCCTGTCCCTCTTCCATGCTCCCCGGTCCATCAGCACCTCTTGCATGCTCCCCATATCCCTCTTCCCTGCTCCCCGGTCCATCAGTACCTCTTCTGTGCTCCTCCTATCCCTCTTCCCTGCTCCCCCTGTCCCTCTTCTCTGTTCCCCAGGCTATCAGCACCTCTTCTGTGCTCCCCCTGTCCCTCTTCCCTGCTCCCCGGTCCATCAGCACCTCTTCCTTGCTCCCCCTGTTCCTCGTCCCTGCTCACCCGTCCATCAGCACCTCTTCAGTGCTCTCCCTGTCCCTCTTCCCTGCTCCCCGTCCATCAACACCTCTTCCGTGGTTCCCCTGTCCCTCTTCCCTGTTCCCTCATCCATCAGCATTTCTTCCGTTCTCCCCCTGTCCCTCTTCCCCGTCCATCAGCACCTCTTCCATGCTCCCCCTGTCCCTCTTCCCTGCTCCCCCTGTCCAGCATGTTCATTTGCAGCCTGGTGAATATAGTGGCCGGTTGTAGCGAACCTCACAGGCTGCTATGCACCTCAGTAGCAAGTTCCCTCTGACGCGATCGCATATGTCAGAGAAAATGTGCTACTGAGGTGCTGAGCGGCCTGCGAAGTTTGCTACAGCCAGCCGCTATCCTCACCAGGCTCCTTTGAAGAATGGTGTCAGCAGCGTACTGGGCAGTTTCACAGCAGCAGCGGCCGCTGCCGCCGGCAATCGGGTGGCGACGACACGGCTCTGGAGCCGTTGGGAAAGAGCTTGCCTGCACTTCCTCCAGCAGCAGTGGTTGGTGAGTGAGGGCGGGAGGAGGAGAGTCACCAGAATGTTCCCTGCCGCCGTGTTCTAAAATAGAATTCGGCCACTGAACAGAAAACATGGCGGCAGGGATCACAAAATCCTAAGTGCGCATGCGCACTTAGGGTTTTATTATATAGGATGAACAATATGCTTTTGAAAAACGTATTTCCAGACTATCTGTACAGGCCTCTCATCCTATCTTACCATGGAAGTTTTTAGATCAGTTTATACAATCTAGATAGCTGACCACTCCTGCTATCCGCTTCTTCTTTTCTGTGACCTTTCCATTTTTTTTTCTTTTCTCTTTCTTTGTATCTGCTTATCTTGCCTCACCTTATATCCTACTGCTTGATTTTTTTATTCCGATGTATGGGGCTAAATGAACAATGAATTTCGTTGATTCTCCTTTGCTTATTTTTTTGTTTAATTGAGTATATATTCACTCTACAATGTATTTTATTTTATGTTGTTATCACAAAATTTCAATAAAAATTTTGAACTGAAAAAAGAAGGGAGACTTGTGATTTGCATAGCTGAGCTTTGGCAGGATTAACTTTAAGACCAGCTTCTAAAAGAGCTGTTAAAATCTCTTTTACATGTGCCCAGTGTGTAGATTCATTCTCAGACTGAATTAAAATGTCATAAACATATTGTATCACATTTTCTCAGCAGGATATATGTGCCAGGACATTGTGCATATATTTATGAAAAATTGCTGGTGAATTTTTATATCCCTGGGGGAGGACTGTCCATGCATATTGTTTATTCAGCCATTGAAATGCTGTTTTGTACTGGCATCCAGTGGCCAAGGACAGACTCCAAAAGCCATTAGTAATGTCCAAGACAGAGAAAAATATGTATTTGGGGTTCAGTTTAGAAATAATTTCAGGGTAAGAGGCTACCACTGGTTCCACTGATTTGGAAACCTGATTTAGGGCCCGGAAGTTTATAGTGAGCCTGAAGGAGCCCCCTGGTTTGGTCACTGGCCAGGCTGGAGAGTTGCACGTTGAAGAGATAGGTCTGATCAGACTTCTCTCCTCTAGTACCTGTACAGTCTTAGTTACTAGTTTTATTGCTTTATGAGGTACTGGGTATTGTTTTTGTGGTAGAAGATCCTCACCCTCTAACAGAATTTCAGCATGCATTCTCCCACAATCTGGTTTGTCTTGTGCCCAAACTGGAATATCTGCCACCTCTGAGGGAATAACACTAAGGCAGGCCTGCATAACTTCAGCCCTCGCCAGGCCACGTTTTCAGGATTTCCCAAATGAATATGCATGAGATCAATATGCATACAATGGAAGCAGTGCAGGCAAATAGACCAGATATGGCCTCCAAAACTGAACACAATACTCCTAGTGGGGTCTTACCAATGACCTGTACAGGGGCATCAACACCTTCTTCCTTCTACTGACTACACCTCTCTTTATACAGCCCAGCATCCTTCTAGCAGCAGCCACTGCCTTGTCCCACTGTTTTTTCGCCTATAGATCTTCGGACACTATCACCCCAAGGTCCCTCTCCCCATCCGTGCATATCAGCTTCTCTCCTCCCAGCATATATGGTTCCTTATTATTATTAATCCACAAATGCATTACTTTGCATTTCTTTGCATTGAATTTTAGTTGCCAGGCATTAGACCATTCCTCTAACTTTTGCAGATCCTTTTTCATATTTTCCACTCCCTCTTCAGTGTCTACTCTGTTACAAATCTTGGTATCATCTGCAAAAAGGCACACTTTTCCTTCTAACCCTTCAGCAACGTCACTCACAAACATATTGAACAGGATTGGCCCCAGCACCGAACCCTGAGGGACTCCACTACTCACCTTTCCTTCCTTCGAGCTACTTCCATTAACCACCACCCTCTGGCGTCTGTCCAACAGCCAGTTTCTGACCTAGTTCACCACTTTGGGTCCTAACTTCAGCCCTTCAAGTTTGTTCAACAGCCTCCTATGAGGAACTGTATTAGAGGCTTTGCTGAAATCCAAGTAAATTACATCTTCATATGTCCTCGATCCAGCTCTCTGGTCACCCAATTAAAAAATTCAATCAGGTTCATTTGGCACGATTTACCTTTTGTAAAGCCATGTTGCCTCGGATCCTGTAACCCATTAGATTCAAGGAAGTACACTATCCTTTCTTTCAGCAACACTTCCATTATTTTTCCAACAACTGAAGTGAGGCTCACCGGCCTGTAGTTTCCTGCTTCATTCCTGTGACCACTTTTATGAATAGGGACCACATCCGCTCTCCTCCAATCCCCAGGCATCACTCCCGTCTCCAGAGATTTGTTGAACAAGTCTTTAATAGGACTCGCCAGAACCTCTCTGAGCTCCCTTAGTATCCTGGGATGGATCCCGTCTGGTCCCATCGCTTTGTCCACCTTCAGTTTTTCAAGTTGCTCATAAACACCCTCCTCCGTGAACGGCACAGGATCTACTCCATTTTCTCGTGTAACTTTGCCAGACAATCTCGGTCCTTCTCCAGGATTTTCTTCTGTGAACACAGAACAGAAGTATTTGTTTAGCACATTTGCTTTCTCCTCATCACTCTCCACATATTGGTTCCCAGCATCTTTTAGCCTAGCAATTCCATTTTTCATCTTCCTCCTTTATATGACTAAAGTGCCACAGGTGCAGAGGGTAAAATCTGTGAGGAGACAGCATTAACCTGTCCCTGTGAGGCACATTTTGACTTACATATTTCAATTCTGCCTTAGCCTCTTCTAATTGTTCATTTAAAGCTAAAAAGGAATTTGTAGCTTGAACAATTTGGGTTTGTAGCATGGATATATTAATTTGTACCTCATCTAAGTCTTTGGACAACTGATGGCACTGCATGGCTAAGTCAGTATTTTCCTGTCTGATGCTAATAAGTCCTCTACATAGGCATTGGATGAAAAGGCACTTTCGTTTATTTGTTTTCTTTCTAAACTCCTGAGAATGATTAATCATTTGTTTCTGAATATCATACTATGTATTTTTGGGGAAAATCACCTTCATATGGATCTCCCTTTCTCTCAAAATATTTTTGTACAATTGCTGTGAGTTCTTGAGGCATATTTGAGGCTGCAGAAGTCTGCCTTGGTACGTGGGCCTTGCTCATATATTTATATGGCCTTCTAAATGGCCCTGTCTGTGTGTAGCCTTTGAGATTGAAATGCCTCCACTTATGGAGGAGGGAGACTTTAGTAATAGGCAAGAGTCGCCAGCACTTATGCTCCCACTTTAAATACAAAGGTTACTTACCTGAAATTCACAGGCAGAAGTTTAGCAAGAAAAAAATTTAAGAAATGTGTTAGAACAGAGTTGCCAGCTGCCAGGTCCAGCTCAGTCTGCACTGGTCCTTCACCAAGGCAAAGACTGACAGGAAATTTAATTAAAAGCACAAAGTAAAAAAAAAAAGTAAAGTTGTTAGTACAGATGTGGGGTGTCTTAATTGAGTGACTGTTTAACTTCGTACCACATCCCAAACAGTTGGATTCTCCAGCTTTCCCTTCAGAGCAGCTCAATTAGTAACACACTCTGACAAGCCTATAAGAGCAAATCATAAAATGCAAACCAGCACAGGTAAAAAAATCAAAGATTAATGCAAAGCCTTTGATAAGTAAAATCTCACCAAGTATAAAACCCATAATACACAGGTATTACTGGAACTTTTCACAAGTGTGTCATCCAGTCTAAACTACAATTTAAGGAGTGCACAAGGTCTTTTGATTCCTATCTCACTCTGTCTATAACCAATCAATCAAAACTGCACAAGGACTTTTGAGTGTAAAATACCGTCTCTCACCTTGTCTATGCATCATATAATCATACCTAGTACACAGTGCATACAAGAAAAAATTAAATTCTACTTACCAATTTTAAAATCTTCTTGAGGAACCGGAACAAGCCCCCAAAATGTAAGGTTTAGGATGGGGTGATGTTGCAGCAGACAAGCCTCCCAGTGATATAAGGTGGCGGCCTTACAATCCATCAGGTCCCGGGTTCAATACCCTCATAGAAGGTTCAGTAGGAAATGAAATGAATGACAATGACAGCCAAGAGTGATTGCATAAAGAATATATTGTGCAACAATAGGCTTAATATTACAGAAAGACAATGTTTATAACAATACTAATGTACAGAAAGATATTCTATTATGTAGCTGCTTCTGTGTTCTTGTGAAAGAGAGAAAAGACAGCTTCCTGAATAGGAGCTGTGAGGGCAAAGAGAGAGAGAGAAACAAGAGTCGGGGGGGGGGGGGGGTGCAGAGAGAGAGAGTGGTGTTGCACAGAGGAGGCGTTTATAGGTTGGAATCTTATTCCAAAAATAGAATCTATTGTATTTCCCAGTACCTTTCTTTTTATAATTTGTAAACTGTTTGAAACAATGGTTAGTTTAATTGATAAGGAATGGTAGATGGAATTAGTGTGACTGGCTTTTTTGTCCCTTTCAAGTAGCATATCTTCTTGTTAAACAATCCAGTCTGGCTGAATGCTTAATGTATGTGAATTCTGTGCAGGAGCATATAGGGTCTATCTGCGTCAACATTCCAGAGTCAAATTGATATATCAATGACCTGGAGACGGGGACGAAATGTGAGGTTATTAAATTTGCTGATGACACCAAACTCTGCAGCAGAGTTAGAAACACGGAAGACTGCGAAGACCTGCAAAGAGACCTAACGAGACTGGAAGAGTGGGCAAAAAAGTGGCAGATGAGTTTTAACATAGAGAAATGCAAGGTCATGCATGTAGGGAAAAAGAACCCAATGTTCAGCTACAAAATGGGAGGATCACTGCTAGGGGTGAGCAACCTTGAAAGAGACCTGGGGGTGATGGTGGACACAACATTGAAAGTATCAGCACAGTGTGCGACAGCCTCAAAGAAAGCGAACAGAATGTTGGGTATCATTAAAAAGGGTATCACGACCAGGACGAAGGAAGTCATCATGCCGCTATGTCGTGCAATGGTGCGCCCACATCTGGAGTACTGTGTCCAGTACTGGTCGCCATACTTCAAGAAGGACATGGCAGTACTTGAGGGGGTCCAGAGGAGAGCAACTAAACTGGTAAATGGTATGGAAAACTTTTCATACGCTGACAGGTTGAAAATGCTGGGGCTGTTCTCCCTGGAAAAGCGGAGACTTAGAGGAGACATGATAGAAACCTTCAAAATCCTGAGGGGCATAGAGAAGGTGGACAGGGACAGATTCTTCAGACTGTGGGGAATCACAAGTACAAGGGGTCACTCGGAGAAATTGAGAGGGGTCAGGTTCAGAACAAATGTGAAGAAGTTCTTTTTTACCCAGAGGGTGGTGGACACATGGAACGTGCTTCTGGAGGTTGTGATAGGCCAGAGCACACTACAGGGTTTCAAGGAAGGTTTAGATAGGTTCCTAAAGGATGAGGGGATTGAGGGTTACAGGTAGATGTAGAGGTAGGTTACAGAAATGGTCAGGAACCACTTCACAGGTCACAGACCTGATGGGCCACTGCGGGAGCGGACCGCTGGGCGCGATGGACCTCTGGTCTGACCCAGTAGTGGCAACTTCTTATGTTCTTATGTCCCATAGGCCTCTGCTGACATTGGTTAGGCCAACTGAAAATGCTGACTGCTAGCAATGTTAGGCTGACAAGATTAATAATTATCTAGATCAGATTGAGCTCCCGGTATTGAGGACGAGTGAAGGGGCACACTTGCCATTACCTATCTCTGAACAAGAGGTCCTGGAGGCCATTGAATCCCTCCCCACAGGAACTCGCCAGGACTAGATGGCTTTACTAATGAGTTTTACAAATGCTTTAAATTGCTCCTAGCCCCATTGTTGACAAGAGTTTTTAACTCAGTAAGCAGGGAGGACCTTATTCTTGGAAGTTGGCAGCAGTGACATTACTTTTAAAACCGGGGAAGACCCCTGAGCACTGTGTGTCCTACCGGCCTATTGCTTTATTAAATACCGATTACAAATTATTTATTAAAATTCTTGCCCAAAGACTTCAATCAGTGTTATCCTGACTAGTTCACACTGAGCAGGCAGGCTTTATCTGCCAATGCCAAACATTTAATAATATCAAATCAGCTTTGCATGAGAATAGAGAATACCCTCACTGGTTCTGTCATTAGACGCGGAAAAAGCATTTGATCGAGTGAGTTGGTTATTTCTCTTTCAGGTACTACAAAAAATGGGGTTCCAGGATAAATTTCTTAAGTAGGTGAGGCTGCTATATGTAGCACTCCTGTCTAGCTTTAAAGTCAATGGCTATCTCACGATGCCTTTAGAACTAGAGCGGGGTACCTGGCAAGAACGTGCACTATCGCTGCTGATGTTTGCATTATGTGTGAAACCTTTAGCGTGTGTTATATGGGTCCAGGCAGACATCCAGCAAATCCAGGTATGGAATAAGGAATACAAAATCTTCCTATTCACAGATGATATATTGTCCTTTATTAGGGAATCTGAGTCATCACTTGCACAGCTGATGCCTTTGTTGAAGGAATATGGGAGCACCTCAGGGTTTCAGATCAACATGGCCAAATCAGAAATTTTGAATATTGATCTAGAGCAGGGGTGTCAAAGTCCCTCCTTGAGGGCCGCAATCCAGTTAGGTTTTCAGGATTTCCCCCCATGAATATGCATGATATCTATTAGTATACAATGAAAGCAGTGCATTCAAATAGATCTCATGCATATTTATTGGGGAAATCCTAAAAATCCAACTGGATTGCGGCCCTCGAGGAGGGACTTTGACACCCCTGATCTAGAGGCTAGCAGGGTGAATACCTTATAGTTGGACTTTCCCTTTCAATGGGCAACTAGCTCGTTGAATAGCTGGGCATCCGGCTTATATCAGACCCTACTAAGTTATATAAAACAAACTTCCTGGGTCTTTTCCAGGAGCTCTTTTTAGAATTGGACCATTGGGAAGGTTTAACATTGGGATGGCTAGGACATTTACAAGGGGAAATGGCATTGCAGCCTTGAAAATGATGCTGCTCCTGAAATTGCTTTACTTATTCATGGCCTCGCCAATTGCTCCCAGTCCTTTTGTAATCTGACACGCAAAGTTTTTGCCTACATCTGGAGGCAGAGGCCACCCTGAGTGGCCCGCTCCCTTTTATGTCAGCCTAAGTCCATGCTTCTTCCTCTATTTTCAGGCTGTAAGAAATAGCAGATAAGCCTTGGATGCACCTGGAACAGGACTCCCTTCTCGACATTTCTCTCTGGAGGCTTCCCTGTGCCCCCATAAACATCTTGCGTAGGCATCTCTAGACCCCTAACCCTTTTTCACAGGCAATACTCACAATATGGCACAGGCTCTATAGGCTGATGTTCCTGGAACAGAAATATTTTAAGAGCACTCCTATTAATCTGACATTTGGTTTCTATCCTGGGGGTGACGACCTCATTCACTACCAATGGGTCAGGGTGGGACTGCAGACCTTAGGGCAAGTATGGAAGGACTCAGGGACAGTAACATTTGAGCATTTGCAGGAGGAATATGGTCTTCTGAACTAGGACTCTTTCCTTTATACACAGTTACACACATTTTTGCATAAAAAAGCTTTTTGGGATCTGGTTCTAGGAGAGACCTATTTGCTTAAAGGGTTTGGAAAGGAGAGGCGGGGGGGAGGTCTCCCAGATTTACTTGGCCCTTCTAGGTAGAGAAGCTCCTCATGATACATATAAGGAACAATGGGAGGGGGACCTGGGTTAGTAAGGGCATGAAATGCGATGAGCAAGGATATATACTGTAAAAACTTATTTTTATTGCCTGTTTCAATGAATCTAATTGAAAATAGATATAAAATTTATTATCGATGGTATATGACTCCTTACAAAATATCCTGCATATATGGACTACCTGAAGATCAGTGTTGGAGGCAATGTGGCCAGCATGGGGATTTCCATCATATTTGGAGGGACTGCCCCTTGGTACATGACTACTGGCAGCAGGTGGATCAGCTACTGGAATGCTGTTTACTCAACGCTAAACCTTCTGGATTTACAATTTATGAACATCGCTTGGCAATTTTTGTATTTAGAGTAGCTCGAGCTGCCCTTGCCCATGTTTGGTGCTCCACCCAGATACTGGATCGGAAAACTCTGCTGGGGTGGCTGGACTATATTCAATTCATGTGCAAACTTACTTCAATCCATAGGAAAACAATACCAGCCTATCATAAAACTTGGGACTGCTATGTATCCTGGAGAGCAAGTTTGGCCTCCCACCAGAACTCACTCCATTGACTTCTCGCTTTTTGCTCTCTTGGATTTCTGCTGCTACTGCCGGGGGAATGGAGGGGGGGGGGGGTGGAGGATGGAATGTAGTTTTGTATAAGCAGAGTGTTAATTTTTCTGATGTTTATGTTTAATTGCAATAAAAAGATTTTTTTAAGGATATTACTCTCTTCTCACTCTTTATAAAGAAGCCTTTCCCTTCTAATGCTCTTCCTTCTTTCTCACACTCTTCCTCTCTCAAAATGCTATCCTTCCCCTTCCCATCCTACAGTGGTGTGCAAAAGTACTGCATCACTTGACTTGTTTGATGCATTTTAAGCTGTGTAACCATTTGTTATGTATTATCTTATTTCATTTTACATTCTACTGTCATATATTCAGTTACTGTACATGTATATTTGATAAATATGTGCTTTTAAATAAATTTTCAGTCCAGAGAAATGTTGTTGAACATGGCAATGATGATGTATTGTGCTCGTATGGCTCTATGATATTAAATTGTAGTAACAGATTCTATTATATTACTATTAGTTTTACTTTTATTTCTATAGTTAGCCATGAACAGGGCTGTTTTGTCATGTCTACTGCTTTCAATATTTGATTGGCCACCTTTGCTCTTGTGGACAAGCCAACACCTTTCGGGCATAGAGTGGACCAGCTTCACCAGATGCTTGTGGGTGATAATCCTATTCCAAATTTCAGTCAATGAAACGATTAGCTCTTGCTTTGTTGTTGGCTGTTTTTTTTTTTATATTGCCAGTGACAGCTTGTGCCACATGTTCTCAATTAGATATAGATCTGGTGACTGAGCAGCCCAATCAATTGTCTTCACTCCCTTCTTTCTCATCCATTCGAGTACAGTTTTTGCTCGATGACATGGTGCATTATCATCTTGAAAGAAGTAATCACCAGGAAACAAGTTCTCTGCTGAAGGCAACAGGCAACATGCGTTTCTGTGGGATATCAATGTACTTCACTGCATCCACCATGTCCTCTACAATATGAAGCCGACCAACACCATTTGTCACCATACATCCCTATACCATGACCTTTGTAGGATGCTTAACTGATGGGTTAAGGCATTCAGGCTTGAATTCTCCTGGATATCTGCATACATACATTCTGCACTGATCACCCAAGATGCAGAAAGTGCTCTCATTACTAAATAACACCTTCTCCAACATTTCTTTTGTCCTCTTGTCGTATTGCACAGCCTATGCCATTCTTCACTTTTTTTGCTGCATAGTCAGTAGTGTTTTTTTCCTAGCTTTACACCCTCTCAAATCAAATTCCAGGCACCTAAGCCTCACTGTGCTTGTCCTAACCATGGCTGAGCACTTGTCCTGCCACTCTTTCAGCAACGGAGGTGATGTCCACTTCCTATTGCCAAGAGATGTGTGTCTCAACACTCAGTCTTTTCTGTAACTTGTCTTTCTTGGTCGACCTGAATTTATCCTGTGTTCCTCCTGTCTGAAGCAGCCTGATCAATGTACTGTACTATGATTGCATCCCCACCCTCTGTGCAGTCTGCCTCCTGGAATACCCCTCTTCACTAAGAACCACTATTCAAACCTCGTTTTCCTCCGACAAGAACTGAAATTTGGACTTCATTGCTATTGATGTTGCTGGCCAATTAGTTTAAATGATACCAGTTGTAGGAATCCCAGAAATTTATACTTCCCACCATGTAGTAAAGCTTAATGCTAATTGGCTGCATAAATATCACTTCTGATTTGCTGCAAATGGTGAACTTCGATTCAGTTTTCACACAAACTCTTATTCCTGTTATCAAAATCATTCTGATGTAACTGAATAGTCACAATTATCAAGGAAGTGCCAAAACTTACATAGAATTATACTTTTTCTGACAAAATTATGTTCAGTTAGTAGCCTAAATTATGTTAACTGAGTCTCAAATGACTAAATATTCAAATTCCACCATATGATGCAGGACTTTTGCACACCACTGTAGCTTGTCCTTCCCATGCTCTTTCCTCTCACTCCTTCCTTCTCTCATTTCTTCACCCATCCCATTCTCCCAGAATGAACAGACTACTGCTCTAAGATTACCCACATTTGATGCTATCCCACCATGCATCCCTACTGGCCAATAGCAGGAGATAAAATCCATCTGACATCATCTCTTGCTGCTATGAGACCAAATTTCACCACTCGTATTGCTCAAATGACATTAGAGTAAATATACCTCCTGTTGCTTGCTTATATTGATATATAGTTACATTCCACCGGAACGTGCAGCCCGGATGGGGATTACTGCGTCGCATTCTTGCCCGAAATGCAATCAGGCTCACGCATCTTTGAGTCACATGTTTTGGGCCTGCCCCGCAATCCAACAGTTTTGGAGACATCTTGGCCTATATACCATATCGCTTTGGGGAAGGCGATGGCTTCCGCAACTCAGGGCGTTATTTGGATTTTATAATATAGCCTCGCCCAAACCCAGGGGAATGTCAGCATTTATCTCCAGAGCCCTTTTGATGGGAAAAAAAGCCATCCTCACCAACTGCCTCTCCCGTGATCCCCCGTCATATGCACAATGGAGATCCCTAATGATAGTGCACGCAACACTGGAGAGACGCATGGTGGGAGACTTGACTCTTGGCCCGGGTTGCAAATTTTATCAGGTGTGGGAGCACTTCTAGCAGGACCTCACACCGCATGCTCGCAGTAGACTTTTGAATCTTTAAGATTTTATTCCCACTCTCAGCTATTGGACTGGCCATGGATTCTTGGGGAGGGGAGGGGAGGGGAGGGGAGGGGGGATGGGAGGGGAACTGATTATATTGTTGAAGATGTTATTTCCTGAATGGTACTACTGTTTGTATTTGCTTCTTACTGCTGGAATAATAAAAATCATTTAAACATATTGATATATAGTGAGGGGGATCAAACATGAATAACTCACAGCAGCCCATTTAGCTTGGGAGGATGAGGAGGGTGGAGAACCATAGAAAGGAAGTAATAAAGAGGGACAGCTGCCCTGTTTGCTGCACTCTAATTCTAGGCCAGGACTCAGGGCATGCTTCTTTATTTTCTCATAGTTTCTGTGCTCCAAACGTGGAAGCTAATACTCTAGTAATTTAGGACTTGTGCGTCATATGTCAACTCTCATGTGTCTCACTCCCTCATGTTTTGTCTCTATAGGATGCTTTCAGCTTGCTAGCATATTCTGACCCATGGAATTGCCCTGTTGGGCAGCAACTGGATCCAATTCAGAGAGAACCTGTGTGTGCTGCTTTAAATAGTGCTATATTGGCTAAGTAAAATGCATCTGAGGGCAATCCCTATGGCTTTTCTGCTAATTATATTATTTCACTTACCAGCAGCCCTAGGCACGTTGAAACAAATAAGAGGAAGAAATGACATTTCCTTATACAGCACATTGGGGAACTTCATCCAAGATCTCATAGTTGTGTTCAATTCACCAGTAAATGCTGCAACTGTAAGAGCTGTATAATATAGAAAAAAATGTCAGCACAGCAACATTTACTTAGATTGAACACAAATTTGAGTTTGGGTTTGTAATGGTAGTGGTCCTCTCTAATTGGAGCTCATAGGCTATTGATAACGTTTCCATATCTAGCATTTCCCTCTCCTATTTGTTTTCTATCACTTCCTCTTAGCTAAACATTTTAGAATCTGTGAACCAAGCAGAGAAGGAGTGATTTAAAAATCATCTGGAGAGGAGTAGGAGAACTCCAATTTGCCTGATTCTGAGGATGCTATAAGTGCAGTGTTTTCCTTCCTTGGATAGGAACTTACCGTATTTTTTGCTCCATAAGATGTACTGTTTCCAAAAAGGGGGTGGAAAAGTAGGTGCGTCTTATGGAACAAATACACCTCCCCCCACCTTTTTTTTTGCGGTGCTTGGTGCTAGACAGCTGCCTTTCTCCCTGCAGAGTGGCGCATAAGGCAGGAGTACGACCTTCGTGCTTCCTGCCTTGTCCCGCTCTGCTCCGTGATTGGCTTGCCATCAGTTATCGCCCATGGTTGCAGAGTTTTGAAAGGAACCATGGGGTATAGCATTTGGCTAGAGACTATACTATGTGAATTGGGAGGGGATATAGCATGAGAAAAGCCCCTGGCAACTGTGAATGAAGGCTCAATGTGCTGGATCTAGCTCTGGTTTCATTTGAACTGAAAGTCCAACGAGCAGATAAAAAAGCAAACCTCGTCCTCTCCCACCCAGGAAAAAAAAATTAATGTAATTTTCATAAACTTACTGCTATGACATAAGAACATAAGAATTGCCATACTGGGACAAGACCGAAGGTCCGTCAAGTCTAGTATCCTGTTTCCAACAGTGGCCAACCCAGGTTTCAAGTACCTAGCTAGATCCCAAGTAATAAAACATATTTTATTCTGCTTATCCTAGGAATAAGCAGTGAATTTTCCCAAGCCATCTCATTAATTACTTATGGGCTTCTCTTTTAGGACATTATCCAAACCTTTAAATCCTGCTAAGCTGACTGATTTTACCACATTCTCCGGCAACAAATTCCAGAGTTTAGTCTCTAGCTGGATCCTTGCAGAAGGGCACCTGTCTGGCTAGCCTGCCCTAACATTGGATCTGCTCATGGTTTGACCCCCTAGATGACTGCTCACCTGGTTTTGTTTGAAGCACATGCTGTTTTTGGGCCCTGCACTGGTCGGGAGACACGAAGAAGCGTGTGGAGATGAGAGGAGTAGAGGGTTTCAGGCTGGATCAGCCTTTGAAGAGACAAGCCCTTGGATATCCTGTTTGCTTGTAAAAGAAATTTTTTTTCCTGTATCCAGCTACAGTGTAAGCTGATGCAGGCACAGTACATGGCAGCACAGTGAATAAAGTCCATTACTGGCTATGAGAGACATTGGGGTAGAGTTGATTTGGGGGTTCTGAGGAGTTTCTGGGGCTTTCTCTCCTCTAAAATCCTGGTTTTTATGTTTTTCACACCAAAATTGCTGCCATGCTGGCCATCTTGGATTTCCTGATTTTTATTTTAAAAGCCTCTCCCTGCTTCAAAACACCTTGTTTGGGTCTAGAATCAGTCGAGATGGACTACACAGGTGGTTTAACCACTATATCATACTAATTTTATGCTGGATGGGTGCTTGAGGCATGTGAGTGGGAAGTTGGGAGCATTGGGCTTAGCCCCTCTCCCCCCCCCCCCCCCGGACCCTCCAGAGGCTCGGAGGCACAGAAAGCTCAATAAGTAGAACATAAATCCCTCCTAGAATCCTTTGCTGGTGATTCAGCTCTGCCAGCAAAACGAAAGTGCACGGACACCACTTTTCCAAGGCAGGTTTTTGACTGATTTTGTGGCTCTCATTTATGAGGCCTATGTAAAGTACAAACTGGAGCTGTGCCGGTTAGCATGCTGAAGGGTTTATCTCTATAAAATCTTGCTCCTTTTCAAGAAAAGGGACGACAGGAGCCTTTGGTCTGGTCAGAGAAGGACTGGGATGATTGGGGATCTGAGTCTATGCCTCTTCTCTCCAGCAGAGATTTGGCATCTCTGGATGAAATCATGCCTGTTCAGCATCTAATTTCAAGAAGTCCCAATGATGCCAAATCCCTTTCTGCTCTTCCCCAGATAGGTGGGAGACTTGTGGAGTATCGGGAGGCCTGGGAACGGATTTGCACAGACCAGTGGGTGCTGGATATCTTTCAAGAGGGGTAAAAGATCACATTTTTTTCTGCTGTTTTGAGATTTTTTTATAGACTCCCTGGTGAGGAGGCTAGAGAAAGTAGCCAGGGTACAAGCAGTGGTGCAATGACTGCTGCAGATCAGGACAGTGGAAGAAATCCCAGAGGCCAAATTGGGCTTGGGCAGATACTCTATATACTTCATCATGCCAAAGAAAGAGACCAATTATGAATCTCAAATCAGTCAATGTAGCCTTAAAAGTGCCTAGGTTTCTTATGAAGAAAGTAAAATCAGTTCTTGCCTTGGTTGCTTCAGGGGGATTATCTAGCCTCTCTGGATCTGACAGAGGCTTACTTTCAGATTCCCAATTTTCTCAGTTTCCATATGCAAGAGAAACATTTTCAGTTCTGAGCACTCCCATTTGGACTTGTAACGGTGCCACACATGTTTACCAAGGTAATGGTAGTGGCAGCAGAACATTTGCGTATAGCCAAGATTCAGGTTCATCTGTACCTGGATGACTGGCATATCAGAGTTGCATCCCAAGCAGAGGGCCACAGAGCAGTGATGCAATTAGTCCGCCTCTTGCAGGAACTGGGCTGGACATCAATTTCTGAAAGAGTCATCTGGATCCCTCACGATCCCTGGAGTACTTGGGGGTTGTATTCAAAACGACAAAGGGGTGTGTCTATCTTCCAGAGGCTCGCAAGCAAAAGCTGAGGTGACAGATCTTAGAGATTCTAGCAATGCCAAGCCTTAATAACGTGGCATTATGTACAGTTATTGGGGTCTATGTTGGCGACAATAGAGATGGTACTGTGGACGAAAGCTCATCTCTGACCTCTCCGAGAATGCACTATTGTCCTGCTGATTGTCGCAGACACACTTCCTTCAGATGCCTTTGAAGTGAACAGTGGAAGCCCGTCAAAGTTTGCAATGGTGGCTAATGCCGGATACACTGTCCAAGGGATTGCCTCAATGCATAGCAATGTGGGTGATCCTGTCTGCAGATGTCAGCCTTTATGACTGGGAAGGTTATTGTAAGAGTCATCTGGCCCAATGCTACTAGGAGCCTTCACAGAGAATAGAGAATGACATGGGAACAAATTTGTCCCTGTCCCTGCAGGAATTCAATTTCCTCTTCCCGTCCCAGCAAGTTTTGTCACTGTCCTTGTCCATGCCCCATTCCTGTAAGTTCTGCCTTAACTGCACAAGCCTCGAACACTTATGTTTTTAAAGTGTTTGAGACTTGTGCAGATGAGGACAGAGTTTGCAGGAATGGGGCAGGGACAGGAAAAGAACTTGCAGTGGCAAGGAGGCACCAAAAATGCGCCATTAAAACTGGAAGCCCAGCAGTTATTTTGCTGGGCAGAGAACCATCTGCTAGCCATTTCAGCAGCACTGAATGCTGAGGAGAAACAGCAAATTCCACCACTTCTGAGAACTGTTAGGATGCAAGGAAACAAAAGTGAACAACAAACAGCACTGCAATCGGCTCTCTTTTGAAAGCAAAGAAAAATCAGCACACATTATCAGCACTTAAAAAGAGAATAAACAGATACACACCTTAACATTCAAGCTTTTCCTCAGTATTCTGCAGCCACAGGTGCATGAGATACTTTCATTTACTCCTAACTACAAGCCATTCTAGTAGGAATGTGTTTCTTTTGATGCAATATAGGCATTGGCCAACAGCTATGAGTTAAATCAAACTTCAGAGGGCTTGGACAGGTGTTGAAGAATGATCCAGTTAGGGGGGGATGTTTTTGGTGGGGGAGGGTGTTCAGCATGAGAGAGAACAGGTTGCATTAAATATTAGACAATGGCTGCACATAATAAAAGCTGAAGCAAAATATTGATATGTAAAGGCAAGTCTAAAGAGTTACCAGGTGTCCTGGCTGAGAAATGAATATAAACTATTTGCTAACCTTACTCAAGACTTGAACCCCCTGATGTATGGAAGATGAAAAGCAATGCCTTAAGGCATAGAGCTATAGAGGTAACTTTGTTTAGAACATAGAGCTTCGTATCAAAGCTTAGAGATGTGAAGGAAATGACTACAACGTCACTACAGCTGTATATAGCAAAACGACATCCAATGCACATCCAATTAGATTTGAATCCTAACGGTTCCTATGACGTCAGCCGCTAATTAGGCGTGCATAGTATATAGAAAGCTTTGGCACAGCCATTTTTCCTATGTAGGACCCCCCTCGTGTGAGTTGGTGTTTCTGGTGTTCCGTTTCCTCAATGATGAAACTTTGTGCTATGACTTGGCTGTTCTCCTTTATACTCCCTTCTGCCTTTGACACTCCTCCCCACCCCCATTATCTGTATTTCTTTAGTTTATGGATTTTTCTGGGTGTTGGTGTGAGTGATTGTTGAGGACTTAGGTTTTGTGTTAAGTGTGGAGGGGAATCAATTGTTAGGGAAAAGAAGGGGCCAGGCCAGGTTACACACAGATGCCCACACCCACCACTCTCCCTGCTTTCATAATGTCATGGTCTGCCCCACCTCCATTTTCCATATCTGCAACTCTCCATGCAAGAAATTCGATTTCCGTTTTGGAGCCATGTTGTAAGGTGAAGACATTTTTTCAGGCTACTTGTAGAACACGTTCAAACACACCCCCATAGGACAGCCAATGAGGTGTGATGGGCATGGTTAGGAAGCGGGACAAGCAACCACGCCTGAACGGCGCCCAATAGGCATTGGGAAAGTTTTCCCGCCCTACTGACGTCAGACGCTACATAGGTGTGCATGGGTATAAGAAGGTCCAGGTGAGTAGTGTTTCCTTTCTATTCTGTCCTATTGCTTATGCAGATGTTTGAGACTTTACTCTGTCTTAGTCTTTTACATTTTTTTTCCTATCTCTGCCTCCCATTTCTCTCTATTCCACAGAGCCATTAACAAGCTACATGTCATTCTAATATGTTGTTTTATCTTTTCTAGAAGCAGCTCAGATAGTAAGTCCAGGTGAGAATGATATTTTGTAAGCTACTTAGGTGTCCTTATGATAGAACTAAAGAAACCAACCAGAAAAACTGACTTCTCTTTATGGGCTTTCATTGTGTGCTATTGTTTATAATAGTTATTTTATTTCTGATATCTCCTACTCTCCATTCTACAGGGCTGACAAAAATGACTGAGAAGACTGATAAAGACCATGCTGGTAGAAATTTTGCTGGTAGAAAAATGGATATGTAAGTAAAATGGATGTGTTCACACATCTGAGAGGGTTTACTCATAGAGCTAAAGTTAATTCTTTGTAGAATCAAATTACAGGCAAGTTAAAATCAGGTGAGGAATGGTTCTGTGTACTAACTCATTGATAAAAATAGGTCGGGTGTGTTGGGGGAGGGGGAAACACTGCCATTCAGTGGACATCCAATCAGTGTACATGGTTCAAGTGGAAAACTCCTAATGAGTGCCTAATGGCTGCCATTTTTAATAAGGAGTCTAAAGGTATGTTAGCAGCTGTTACTTCTTGGTGTGTGTTCTGCCACAACTTCAGTGTTTAATTTTGGAGACATAGGTCTTTGTTAACAGTTTCTCTCTATTCTTCATATCAGGTTAACTATGCTCATCACCTATGTGTTTGCCAGAGAGAGACCAGACGAGCAGCTCAGCACACCAGTTTGCACCTAGCCAAACAGTTGTAGGTAAGAATGATATATGGTAACCTTTATTTGTTTACTCTACTATTCTTCACTTGAGTCACTCTTCTGATGAAATAAATGTTCACAAAGCTAACATGTTTCACACTTCTATTGTTCTCTTCACACAGGTATCCTTGATGACTTTCAGGAACAATAGTAAATTGATAATGTTGGCCTCATAGAACACCATGGCACGCATTCCTGCTGTTATATGCACACAAACTTTTTGTTTTCAGTTAGTTTATTCCCTCACATGAGTTCTAAACAGTAGCAGTGGAGGATTACAGGTGATATTAACCCACACCATCAGCGAGTTAAGGCTATTGCTTTAACAACTATACCACGGTGACATCTAAGCAGCTCAACATAAATGAGGTTAATACATTGCTTCAGGGAAGGGAGGACAGATATGGACCTTGGGGGTTGAACCCCCTGTTTGTGAACCTTGTGTAAACCAGCTTCTCCTCTTTTCTGTTTTCAGGTGTCTTAGACAGGCAACTGCAGTATTGTCAGATGGAGTTTTGTATTACTGAGAGCAGTGCAGCTGTGAGCATCTTTGTGGTTTCCACACCTGCTTAACCAAAATAGTGCAGCTCAAGAACCAGGAGGATAGATTGAGGTATGTGGCCTTTACTTCCATCACCTTCCGTGAAAGGAAGAAAAACCCACATGTCTCATTTGGATTCTCCTGGTGTGGAGCCAACTCTTACTAGCAGTAACCCTATTCCTCAACAACAAATCTACCACAGTGACTTATATTCTCTTCCTTATGTAGCCATTTACTTTGGAACAGGGACTGGCTTACTTTGCACATCATAGCTGAGATGTCGTCATCTACCTACAGTTGCATATACCCTTGCATTCACTTGCTTCTTTCCTAGATTCTGCAATGATTTGACATCAGAGTGGCTAGCAGGTAATAGAATGAATGACAGACCCCAATAAAGATTGTCAAACTTTCTATATGAGAGAGAGGGATGAGTGAGAGATACAGACGATGAGGTAAAGGAGATATGCTGGCTCAGGAGTGGAAGATACAACACACCAAGAAGAACATAACATAGAGAAGAGATTCTAGATGGGGACTGAGTGTAAATAGAGGGACACTGAAGTAATGCTGGGAAAAGAGAGGGACAGACATGGAGAAGATTGCTTGATGGGAAGAGTATTGAGACAGGGGCATAAAAGAACATCTAGACACAGGGACATTGCTTGAAAACGGGTGATTCTGACATAGGGATGATGGAAGCAGAGGAATGGAGAGGAACACAGAGGAGAGAAGCTCAGGATAGAGAAGCTCCACTAGTGCACTGCGATACTCAAGTAAACAGAAGGGAGGTGGGACTGGAACCAATGAAGGTAACTCAAGAGAACAAGCGCACCCTAAGCACAAATAAAAAAGCCAAAAACAGAAAACTATTACTGTTGGGGGATTCCATCATCAGAGGCATTAACCTTGGAATACAAGGCGAGGAGACCAAAATAGTGAAATGTCTTACAGGATCCTCAGAAACCAGGAGTTCCAGGCAAATACAGACTATAATTAAGGAAGAAACTAAGGATTTTAACACTGATGTTGTTATTCATCAGGGAACAAATGTCCGGCCAACAACTCCACACTTGCAGCACAGAAAGCTTTTCAGGAGCTCGGTGAGGGCTTGAAACCTTTTGTAAAGACTTTAGCTTTTTCTGAAATACTGCCTGCATATGGAAAGGGAGAGCAAAGAGTGAAAAACACAGAGGACTTTAATAGATGGCTCAAAGCCTGGTGTCATCAAGAAGGTTTCAGGTACATAGGAGATGGGGAAATACATGGAAGGACAAGAAGCTATATTGCACTGATGGGCTACATATTACTACAGCAGGAAAAAGAAACCTTGCAGAGAAATTTAGACAATATGTTTCTAGGCATTTAAACTAGAAGGTGGGGGTGGTATATGTATGAAGGACAATTATAGAGACCACCCCAGGCAAAAAAAAAGATGTGATAGTAGTAAAGATTGAAACATAAACAATATCAGCAACTCATTTCTTAGTATTGCAACGGAAAGTGAAACGAAACAAAAATCTATAAGAAAAAGATTACCACTGAAAAATAGCTGGAAAGTGATGACCACAAATGCTCGCAGACTAAGTAACAAAGTTCATGATCTGCAAACCCTGATGTTAGAGGCAGATCTAGATATTGTCGCTATCACAGAGACATGGTTCAGTGAATCACATGGATGGGATGCAAACATACCGGGATATAATCTTTTTAGGAAGGACAGAGATGGTCAAAAAGGTAGAGGAGTAGCTCTCTATGTAAAGATCAATATCCAAGTGACCGAAATGCAAGGGACCTGTGGAGAGGAAGAAGCGATATGGATCGCTCTGAAAAGAGAAGATGGAACTTCTATCTACGTGGGTGTAGTCTATAGACCTCCGACTCAGTCGCAGCAAATTGATAAGGATCTGATTGTGGATATCCAAAAGTTTGGAAGGAAAGAGGAGGTTCTGCTGTTTGGAGATTTCAACCTGCCAGATGCGTAATGGCATGTTCCATCTGCGGAATCGGAAAGAAGTAGGGAGATTGTGGATGCCTTTCAAGAGGCTCTGCTCAGACAAATGGTGACGGAACCCACGAGGGAAAAAGTGATATTGGATCTGGTCCTCACAAATGGAGAGAGTATCTCTAATGTTCGAGTGGGTGCTCACCTGGGAAGTAGCGATCATCAAACGGTTTGGTTTGATATAACGGCTAAAGTGGAGAACGGCCACACGATACTTAAAGTCCTAGATTTCAAACGTACGGACTTTAATGCAATGGGAGAGTACCTGAAGAAAGAGCTGTTAGGATGGGAGGACATAAGAGAAGTGGAAAGACAGTGGTCTAAGCTGAAAGGAGCGATAAAAATGGCTATGGACCTTTATGTGAAGAAAATCAATAAAAACAAGAGAAAAAGGAAGCCGATATGGTTTTCTAAACTAGTGGTGGAGAAAATAAAGGCGAAAGAGCTGGCGTTCGTGAAATATAAAAAAAACCAAGAAGAGGAGTGCAGATAGGACTAAGGGTGAAACTGAAAGAAGCCAAGAGAGAGATACATCTGGCAAAAGCACAGACGGACGAACAAATGGCTAAAAATGTAAAAAAGGGAGACAAACATTTTTTTCAGATATATTAGTGAAAGGAGGAAGATGAAAAATGGAATTGCTAAACTAAAAGATGCTGGGAACCGATATGTGGAAAGTGATGAGGAAAAAGCAAATGTGCTAAACAAATACTCCTGTTCTGTGTTCACAGAAGAAAATCCTGGAGAAGGACCGAGATTATCTGGCAAAGTTACATGAGAAAATGGAGTAGATTCTGCGCTGTTCACGGAATGTTTATGAGCAACTTGAAAAACTGAAGGTGGACAAAGCGATGGGACCAGACGGGATCCATCCCAGGATACTAAGGGAGCTCAGAGAGGTTATGGCGAGTCCTATTAAAGACTTGATCAACAAATCTCTGGAGACGGAAGTGGTTCCTGGGGATTGGAGGAGAGCGGATGTGGTCCCTATTCACAAAAGTGGTCACAGGGATGAAGCAGGAAATTACAGGCCAGTGAGCCTCACTTCGGTTGTTGGAAAAATAATGGAAGTGTTGCTGAAAGAAAGGATAGGGTTACAGGATCCGAGGCAACATGGCTTTACAAAAGGTAAATCGTGCCAAATGAACCTGATTGAATTTTTTTTTTCCTTTATTATTTATTGAAATTTTTTACAGACTCCACAAGAACATTCTTCTTGTACAAGCAAAGCAGAAAGAAAACAAATTAAAAATAGACACACTTACTGCCCAGTAACATATTCAATCTTCCTTAGACCACTAACTCAAATGGGGGGAGGGGAGGAATTGAATAAATTGAAGAGATAGAATATTTAGGAATATATCAAAGAATGAAAGGCTTAACAGCTATTAACCCCCTCTTCATAGTTGATCTTAAAAATTCCCAGTAGCCAAACCTTTCAAGTCTAAAAAGGCACGTAATTGATCTGGTGTATAGAAGACATATTTAACTCCTTGATATTTAATTAAACATTTACATGGATAAGCTAATAGGAATGTCGCTCCAAGGGTTAAAGTCTCTACTCTCATAGCTAAGAATAATTTTCTTCGCTCCTGCATTGTTCTCGTGACGTCAGGAAACATCCATACTTTCTCTCCTAGAAACAATAATTGAGGATTTTGGAAATACAATCGCATAATTGCATTCATATCTTGTTCAAAGACAAAAGAAATGAACAATGTGGCCCTCTCAGTAGTTTGAGAAATAATGGATTCTAATAATTCTGTAACATTAAGAGCGTCTCTTAACTTCAATTCCTCTGCGCCTGGTGTAGTTCCAACAATTTTCTTTTTAGGCAAATAGTAGATCCTATTAAGTGGAGGGTAATGTTCTGGGGTAAACTTTAATATATCAGTTAAATACTTTTTCCACATTTCAGTGGGTGTAACCTCCAAGACCTTCGGAAAGTTCAACAGATGTACATTTAATCTTCGATTATAATTTTCCATTTGTTCAGTTTTTTTTACTCAAAACTGTTCGTTCCTTTATCAAATTGTTGGTTACAGCTTGAATATTTACCACATTTTCCTTAACTTCTTTTATTTCTGTTGAAAAATCTTCTCCTGATTGAATTTTTTGATTGGGTGACCAGCGAGCTGGATGCTAGATGTAATTTACTTAGATTCAGCAAAGCCTTTGATATGGTTCCTCAAAGGAGGCTGTTGAACAAACTTGAAGAGCTGAAGTTAGGACCCAAAGTGGTGAACTGGGTTAGAAACTGGCTGTTGGACAGACGCCAGAGGGTGGTGGTTAATGAAAGTCGCTCAGAGGAAGGAAAGGTGAGTAGTGGAGTCCCTCAGGGTTCGGAGCTGGAGCCAATCCTGTTCAATATGTTTGTGAGTGACATTGCTGAATGGTTAGAAGGAAAAGTGTGCCTTTTTGCAGATGATACCAAGATTTGTAACAGAGTAGACATCGAAGAGGGAGTGGAAAATATGAAAAAGGATCTGCAAAAGTTAGAGGAATGGTCTAATGCCTGGCAACTAAAATTCAATGCAAAGAAATGCAGAGTAATGCATTTGGGGATTAATAATCGAAAGGAACCATATATGCTGGGAGGTGAGAAGCTGATATGCACAGACGGAAAGAGGGACCTTGGGGTGATAGTGTCCGAAGATCTAAAGGCAAAAAAACAGTGTGACAAGGCAGTGGCTGCTGCCAGGATGCTGGGCTGTATAGAGGTGTAGCCAGTAGAAGGAAGAAGGTGTTGATGCCCCCGTACAGGTCATTGGTAAGGCCCCACTTGGAGTATTGTGCTCAGTTTTGGAGTGGTAGATTCAAGAGCAATGTTAGGAAATTCTACTTTATGGAGCGGGTGGTGGATGCCTGGAATGCGCTCTCGAGAGAGGTGGTGGAGAGGAAAATGGTGACTGAGTTCAAAGAAGCATGGGATAAACATAGAGGATCTAGAATCAGAAAATAATATTAAATATTGAACTAAGGCCAGTACTGGGCAGACTTGCACGGTCTGTGTCTGTATATGGCCGTTTGGGGGAGGATGTGCTGAATAGGGCTTCAATGGTTGGGTGGGTTTAGATGGGATGGAGTAGGTTTTAACAGAGATTTTGGCAGTTGGAACCCAAGTACAGTACAAGCCAAATATCCAAGCTTTGGATATTTGGCCAGAAATAGCTAAGAAGAAAAAATTTAAATTGAATCAGGTTGGGCAGACTGGATGGACCATTCGGGTCTTTATCTGCCGTCATCTACTATGTTACTATGAGACGGGAGGGGGCAGATGCTAGACCAGGGGTGGGCAAACATTTTGACTCGTGGGCCACAATGGGTTCTTTTTTAAAACTCAGCAAGGGCCCTCCAGAAGGAAGGGGCGAGTTGGGGGCTCTGGCAAACTTTCTCGCGCTGCAGCGAGCCAGAGAAAGGGCATGTGGAGGAAGGCTTGCCTGTACAAAAAGCCGCATTTCCTGTGTCACCATTTTACTACAGCTTGGTAAAAGGACCCCTTAATGCTTATATTTATTTGAGCTTGATATACTGCCTTTCAAAACCCGATTCAAAGATGAAAAGGAACTAAAACTTGCTGACAGGAAAGTGGAAAAAAGCAAAGAATGCATTCTTATGTGCTGAACAAATCATAGAAAGCCACAGAATAAAAGTGTTAAAGCATATTTACTATATCAGAGCCTTGTGTGCACCTTCATCCTCTGTCACAGAGATAATCTGACAATTTCTGTACTTTCTCTCCATTCATTTTATTTTACTTGGTTCCACTATCTCAAAAAGTGCATCTCTCTGTGGATGCGATAATGTTGCAACATCTTTCACTGAGGCCTATTCTTCCTGACTAAGAGGTGCCCCAAGCAGCCTCCTCATGCGCCACGTCCTGGGCTCTCTGACTTACCCTGATGCCCTTCACCAGTGATATTATTGTTCTCGTCTGCCTCAAAGGAGACCCGCCGGGTAATGGCGCTCTCTCCCATCTTTGTATCTCACACGTGCAGAAAATTTCTGCTGGTCCGCGCTGGTCCGGCGAGATCAAGCCGGCAGTTAAATTTCCTGCCGACTGCGGTTCCCGCTCATTAATGTTCCTCCTAGCCTCAGGCAATTAAGATAGGCTGCCGACGTCGGGGCCTTCCTTCTCTGAGTCTCGCCTGTTCGGAAACAGGAAGTTGAAACAAAATAGAAGGGACTCAGAGAGTGAAGGTCCCGATGTCGGCAGCCTGTCTTGATCGCCGCCCCTGCCGAGTTGCTGAAGAGGGCCGCGGGGAAGTTGCGATTAGAATGGAGAGAGCTGCAGATTCAGGTGCAGGTGGAGGGAGATGGTCAGCGTGTGCGAGCAAGATCCTGGGAGCCTTCACAGTGACTTCCTCCCCTCCCACCAGCTCTTCTACTTGCCAGGGCAGTGATTTACCGACAACTTCCTGCAGGCAAGTACTGAGAGCTGCTGGAAGGGGAGACAGCCACTGTAGGAGGCAGGGAAGCTGCTGGATAAAGGGAGAGCTGTTACTGGACTTGGAGAGAGTTAGAAGGAGAGATGCTGCTGGGAGGGGAGGAGGGAAAGGGATGGGAAGAGAAGAGAGTTAATGTTGGATAGAGGGAGGAGGGAAGGGAGAAGGAGAGATGCTGCTGGAAGGGGAGGGGGGAAAGGGATGGGAAGAGAGTTAATGTTGGATAGAGGGAGGAGGGAAGAGATAAGAAGGAGAGATGCTGCTGGGAGGGGAGGAGGGAAAGGGATGGGAAGAGAGTTAATGTTGGATAGAGGGAGGAGGGAAGGGAGAAGGAAAAAAAGGAAAGAGGGAAGGGAGAAAGAAAAAAGGAAGGAAATAGCTGGCAGGGAGATTACAGGAGGGGAAGGGGGTCAGGGTGGAATGGAGAGATCAGAAGAGGGAAAGGGGAGAGAGAGGAATGAGAAAGTAGAGAGACATTGATGCTGGAAAGGGGGTCAGCAGAGAAATGAGAGAGGGATAAAGATGCTAGATCTGGTGTAGGAGAGATAAAAATGAAGAAGGCAGTGAAGCTGGAATGAATGATGTAAAAAGGAGAGAGGAGGAACAGGCTGGATGGACAGGGAAGAGGGACATAGAAAGAAGTCAGATACATATGGAAGGGGGAAAGGGCAGACATTGGATGGAACGGGCAGATGCTGGAAGGAAAAGAGTGAAAAGAAGATGAAAGCAGAAACCAGAGACAACAAAAGGTAGAAAAAAATAATTTTATTTCTATTTTGTCATTAGAATATATCAGATTTGAAATATATATCCTGCTAGAGACATAACTGGGGACTGCAGTATTCTGTTAGCATGATATTTCTATGTAGCATTCTATAATAACTTGGCTTGTTCAGTTTTCTTGATAGTAGAGGGGATATATGTGAAGGGGAGGGGAGACAGGGGTTTTGCTGGTCCGTGCTCTGTATATTTGTATTTATAAAATCACAATTGTTCAGAATATTGTTGCTTTTTATACTTTAATAAAATACGTTCAATATAAAATCATAATTGTGGCTTGTGCAGATGGGATCAGATGGTTTGCGGGGACCGAGCTCAAGGAGATGGGGCGTAAACGGGGTTTTTAAATTTTAGTCCTAGTAGTTTGCCGGTCCACAAAATAATTATTTTATTTCTGCCGGTCCACGGGTGTAAAAAGGTTGAAGAACACTGGCTTAGGCGATTTCTGAGGCTGGACATCCTATACAGAATCCTGCCCGTTATGTCCAGAAGTTTGAAGAGCTTTTAATTTTGGGAAGGACTTTTAAGTTAAGAGCTTGTTTTATTGTGTTTTTTCTGAATGTTTTGTATTTGAGTTTTGGTCTTTTGTACACCATTATGGATTGTTTGTGATATGTGCAGTGTATAAATAAACAGTTTGTATAACATATTTGTTTGATAAATTAAAGACGTTTTCAGCGGCAATTGTTTGGCCTACTTTTGGGGCAAACGTTGGGCTACTTTTTACCATGAGTTGGGCTGGAATTTTTTTTTTTTTGCCCTCTGGCAACCCTGCCTTGCTGTATCAACCCGGTTAGACAGCACATGTAACTGTGCTGAATTACTTCAGGAGGCGATATGTTTTGAATGTCTTGGAAGTCCCACAAACCGTGTTCCCGAGCAGCTCTTCACTTTCAATTTGTCTTTTCTCTGGCATCTCACCCTGCTCTGATGCAACGTTTCAATGTTCCAGTCGCCTTCCTTTGATGCAATTTCCTGTTTCCGGTAAGGCGGGACGCGCCAGAGAGGACGAGTCGCTCATTGGAGGTGGAAAGCTACAGGATTGATGGTGGGTGATGTGGATTTAAGCTGATGGAGATGTTGAGGGAGGGATACTGGATCGTGGACAAGGAGGAGATGATAGGGGAAGGGGGGTTGCTGTTAGAGCCAGATGAAATTGGTTGTATTGTATAAATATCAGGAAGGACCTAGTGAAAAGGGAACTGAAATGGATTCAGTCGTGCATACCTTTCTCTTTCATGTATTTATTTGTTGTGTGAACATTTTTAACCTTGTATCATGATCTGGGGCGGGAAATTTAGCTTTTTAGGTTTAATTTGTAACTGGGAAAGGATTTTTGCTTGTCTTCTTCCTTTTTAGAGATAGGAAGACTTCTTCTGTCTCTTGGCTGTTGCTTGTTTATAGGCTTAAGTAAAATACTAATAGAGATCCTTTTTTCCTATTAATATTCAAAGGGCAATGGGTTATGATATGACTCTGAAGGGTGGGCAAAGGTTTTAAAAAAATGAATATATGTTTTTGCTAAGAAGGTGGTGTACCTATTTTGGTCTGTCCTAGTATGACAGCTCTCTTGGCTTCTGCTGTAATCTGTGGAAGCTAAAATAGAGTTCCAGCATCTATGAGATAGCCAAAGGGGCTTTAGTGGTGGAGGGAGATGACTGGGGTAAAATGCAGACCTTGCAGATTTCTACCACACTTCCTTAAAAATCTGCTCACCTCAGGGGTGAGTGGGCTCTGTGAGGTTTGCAAGAGTTAAAATGAGGATCCCAATGGACCCCAAGTCATGACCCTTTCTTTTTAGGCTAAACTCCACAGGATCCGTGGGGCCCCCAGGTAGAAGGTATTTGAAATACTGGGGTACAGAAAAGCTGGAACCAAGAAAAGAGAGAGCAGATAATTCATGCAGTATTCAGCATCAGCAATCCCATCCTAAAACAGAAAAGAAACCAGCAAGGGTAGAAGTTAAAAGCAGATTCCATGGAACTAAAAGTGCATGGCCTTAAAAAGTGGCCATGGTGTAGGGTACCCAGGGATCCGTGTTTTTTAAACTCCTGCAGATCTCAATTATTTAGTTAACTGTACAGATCCTCATTTTAACTCATGTGGACCTCACAGATCATGCTGGAGGGGGTAAGATGAGGATACATGGGTAAGCGAGATCTGTGAGGTCCATGGGAATTAAAACAAGGATCCCTGCAGACCCTAAACCATGGCCGCGCTCTTTTTAAGGTCGTGTGGCAGACATCCATGAGGTCTGTCAGAGATAAACTGAAATCACAAACCGCAGCTGTCAAAACCAGGTAAGCAGATTTTTAAGGATGTGCAGTTGAGGTCTGTGGAGTCTGCTTTTACCCCCCTCCCCACAGCAGGCACATACAAGTGGACAGAATGTCTTATTTATTATCTGTTTCTATTAGTGAGACAAGGTCCACAACAGGTGTGCCCTAGAAAAGGGATGTGGGTTGAGATATTATAAAGTTTTCATTATTTTGCCTTTCTACTGAAAAAGCTCAAGGAATTTTGTAACTGAAAAGGAATAGACTAAGCAGTAACCTAGGTGTAGTTTATCTGCTTCAGTGTTCTCCCCAGAAATTTTTTCCAGCTGGGTGGCATGAAAAAGTAGTCGGATGGGGCGGGATGAGGAAATTTGGTGGTGGGGAAAATTAACCCCCTCTTTTACTAAGGTGCGCTAGCATTTTTAGCACGCTCAAACCCCTGCGCTACGTGGGAAAACTAGCGCCAACTCAATGTTGGCGTTAGCATCTAGCACACATGGCAATTCCTCCGCGCGCTAAGCGCACACTATAACCACTATCGTAACTTAGTAAAAGGAGCCCTAAATGTATAATATTTTTATTAGTTAATTATTATTATTATTTTCCAATGCTCAATATGACTTCCTTTTTTAAGGTTTGACACTTGTGCCAGAATATTTTTACTAAATTTAAGAAGTATTTGCCCTCTTTCAAATGGTATAGAGGTTTAAAAAAGGGAAAGGCATTAATGAAGTCATTAGGTTCAATCTAGCCATTTATTTCTGCATGAATTTAAACAACTAAAAAAAAAAAGATAAATATAGCTCATCCAGTCATACATGAAATGGCTCTACAGCAGGGGTGCCCACACTTTTTGGGCTTGCGAGCTACTTTTAAAATGACCAAGTCAAAATGATCTACCAACAATAAAAAATTTTTAAAAAACACAAAGCACACTGTACGCAGAGAAAATGTTAATTATCATTTCTATTCTGCGGGTTTTCAAAGAGGTCAAGGCAGACGATTCTATGCAATGTCACCTCAGGAACAACTATACAAAAATAGACAAATATACCCCCTCCCTTTTTACTAAATCGCAATACTGGTTTTTAGAGCAGGGAGATGCACTGAATGCCCTGCGCTGCTCTCGATGCTCATAGGCTCCCTGCGCTAAAAAACGCTATTACGGTTTAGTAAAAGGGGGCCATAGTGCAAAATATAGACAGCAGATATAAATTCTTAAAACAGACACATTTTGATCACTAAACTGAAAATAAAATCAATTTTCCTTTTTGTCTGGTGATTTCATGAGTCTCTGTTTGCACTTCCTTCTTCTGACTATAAATCCAATGTTTTTTTCTTTCTGCTCCTCCCCTTTTCTTTCTGTCTCTCTTTCTTTCTCTCTCCCCCTGCCCCCCAAGCCATCGCGCCAATTTCTCCACTTCCCCGATTCTTTCCCTACCCCCTAATGCCGATTTTTCCCTGCTTCCACGAGCCAGACCAGGAATGTACAAGCGCCGGACTCACAAGACTTCACCTCTGATGTCAATTCTTACGTTGGAGAGGAAGTTCCAGGCCAGCCAGGCAGCGATTGGCTGGCCCAGAACTTCCTCTCTGACATCAGAATTGATGTCGGAGGTGAAGTCTTGTGAGTCCGGCGCTTGTACGCGCCTGGCCTGGCTCAGGGAGGCAGGAAGAAAAAGATTGCCAAGGCAACGCGATCGATTCACATTGCCTTTGCGATCTACTGGTCGATTGCGCTCGACCATTGGGGCACCCCTGCTGTTATGGTATCCTGTCCTGACCTGAACTGAGGAAAGGGGTTTAGTCCCCAAAAAAACTGCCTTATTTATATTTCCTATTTATAAACTTTAATCAATAGATACAATACTACTTGATTCTACATAAAGCAACAAAAAAAATTTTTTCTACCTTTTGTCATTTCTGCTTTAATCATCTTGTCTTCACTCTTCTTTCTAGCCAGCATCTGTCCGCTCTGTCTTCCATGCAGCATCAGCCCCTTCCATCCATTGTCCACCCTCTCCCCGTTCCATATGGCATCTTCCCTCTTTTTATGCTCCTTCAATAAACTGTCTATCCTGTGCCCCTTCTCTTCTCCTTTGTACATGATTGATTTCAGCTCTGCCACCTCTCCATTTTTCTCTCTCTGTCAACACCCCATCCCCTATGCTCTGGCAACTCTCTCTTCTCCTTTCTTTCATTCACACCCCACAGTCTGGTATCTTCCCTTCCCTGATTCTCTGGCATCTCACGTCTTTCCTTTTCTTCCATCTCTCCCTCCCCCTCCATGCTCTGACATCTTCTCCTTCCTTTCCCCCTTCCTTTTCCCTTGGTCTGGCATACTTTCCTCCTTCCCTCCAATCCCTGGCATCTCGTTTCATTCCCTCCCTCATCTTCTTTCTCCCTCCAGTTGGGTGCAGCAAGTTTCTCCCCCTCTGCTCCCTTTCCTCCTTCTGTCACCCAAGGCCTGGCGTCATGAACTTCTTTAGGCAGCAGCATTCACAATTTGCTGCTGTTGCCAACTTCGGGCCTTCTTCTCTGTCGGGTCCTGCCTTCATAGAAACAGATGTAGGCAGGACCCGGCAGAGAAGAAGGCCTGAAGCTGGCAACAGCAATGAATTGTAAATGCTGTTGCTAGCCGAAGAAGTTCATGACGCCAGGCTGAGCACCCGGGGCAAACTGCTACTCTCCCCCTCCCACAACCCTCCTATCTCTCCCTCCCTACCATAATGAGACTCTAAACAGCCCTGCTCTACTCTAAACAGGCTGCTTCAGGGCTTTCTCCTGCCGTGATTCCCTCTGGCACGTCACCAATGAGGGAAGGAGGGAGAGATAGGAGGGTCGGATCGGGTTTTGGGGGGGCGCCCGGGATGATGATGAGGCTGCTGCTGCTGCCAGCGAATCCAGCAAGGATGAGGCCCCAAAGCACAGCACTGGCGGGCCCCCCTTGACCATTTCAGGCCCTAGGCCTGTGCCTACTGGGCCTATCCTTTAATCCGGCCCTGCTTCCCCCCCCATATGCCTTGACATCTCTCTCTTCCACTCCATGGTATGGTATCTCCTTTCCCTCCCTCCCATGGTCTTTGCATCTCTTTCCTCCATTTCCTGATCTTCCTTCTCCCTCCTTCCCTCTCTCTCCCCAATTGGGTGCAGCAGCATTTCTCTTCCCCTCCCCCCATTGGGTACAGCAGTATCATCAGCATTTCTCTTTCCTCCCCCCAATTTGGTACAGCAGAAGCAGCATTTCTCTTCCCCCTCCCCCCTAATTGGGAGCAGCAGAATGACTCTTCCCCCTCCCCCTATTGGATACAGTAGCAGCATTTATCTTAACCCCCCCAAATTGGGTACAGCAGAAGCACCAGCATTTCTCTTCCCCCTCCCCCTCTAATTGGGTATAGCAGCATTTCTCCTCCCATTCACTACCTCCCCCCGTCTCACACACCCGGCAGATTCGCTACAGACAAAGGCAAGTTGCAAGATTCCCTTCGTCGCTGACCTATCTCCCAAACGTCAGCGACAGAGGGAAGCTTACAACTTGCTGCTCTTGCTTACTTCGGGCCTTTCTCGTTGCCGGGTCCTGCCTTCGCGGAAACAGAAAGTAGGCAGGACCCGGCAGCGAGAAAGGCCCGAAGTAAGCAAGAGCAAGTAAGCTTCCCTCCATGGCTGGCCTATCTCCCACATGCTCCAGGGCTCTAATGTTCCGTGCCGGCTTCTCTTACCTACCCCCCCCCCCCGACGTAACTTCCGGTTTCGGAGGGAAGCCGGGTTCGAGTCGCTTGCTGGGTTTTGTTTTGTTTAAAGTCCGGCGGGAGTCTTTCGGCGGCTCTTCAGGCTCGCGTTAAGCAGTGATGGCAGCAGATTTCGGCAGATGACAGCCGGGCGGTAATGTAAATTTGCTGGGCGTAGCGCCCGGCTGAAAAGAGCTGGGGAGAACACTGTGCTTTCCTTTTGGTGGGGAGTGTGAGGAGGGGGGTTGCATGCAAAGGGTAAGGAAATTGGCAGTGAAAAGGAAGAGGTCAATTTAGCATTAATATCCGCAACATTTTTTTTTGTGGTGGTGGTGGGGGGTGGGGGGGGGATATTGTCTCCCATGCTCACTCACACAAACTATGTCTATGGGAGCAGCACATGGAAATGGCTGTATAAAGTCTGCCTAATCATACCATTCACTATCCTCTCCTCTACCTTAGAGATCTAACATACTTGTCCCAGGCTGTCTTGAATTCAGATTGTCTCCAACACCTCTACCCAGGCCTGGATTAGGTTTAAACTATTTTATTGTTGAAAACAGCAAAACATCAGAAGCAGACAAATGATATCAAAGTCGAGTAAGGAACAATGAAGCAGCTTCCACAACAAAGCGAACAGTCATCAACATTTTGTAGGTACATAATGCTTTATCACCTACCTAACTATTTCATCTAAAGACCTAGGTCTAATGATAACGCATACCAGGGCCCTGGACTCTGATGAGCCTTGGCGCAGTCCATCCATCATTCCTCCCCCCACTCCGACCGAGAACTGTAATCAGAGTATAAACGTACAAAATGTTATACCCCCCACCCCCACCCAATAGCACAAACCAAAATCCAACTACCAAGGAAACCCCACCCCTCCAGAACTAACACCCCCAGGTACTCTCCACCCCTCCCCCCTAGCACTCTCCACTCCGTCAACTTCAAACTGCCCGGATTAAGACAACCACCGTAATATTGCACTGCGGCCCTTAGGATGCAACGACTGCAAATAGGGTTCCCAGATGTTCAAGAACAAAAGCTTCCGCTTCCGTGACCCCCCGGCATCCCTTGCCTCCCAGGTAGTCAACTGATGCAACTGGTTCCACCAATGCCAGAACACCGGAGGGTCCTAGACCATCCAATATTGGAGGATACATTTAAGGGCCAACAGGCTCATTTTCCTACAGAGAGTCAAGTGGCTCCAGGACAAATGGCCATAATCCTCGGGCAAATCCAGAACCAATTGGGCCGGTGTACTCCTCAGGACTCTACCAATCAAGCTAGACATATAAGAGACTATATGTCTCCAAAAGCGCTGGATTATGGGGCAGGACCAAAATGCATGTCCCAAGGTGTGCTCCCCCTGTCCACACTTGTGACACACTGGGGTAGGGAGACCTCCACTGTAATATAACTGTGTGCGAGTATAATAAGCTCATAATGTCACCCTATAATACGTTTCCCGCAACCAAGCACACGGGGTCACCCCTGGTGTTGCCTGAAGAGTGCGGGCAACATCCCAATGTCCCAAAGTGACCTGTAATTCCGTTTCTCATCTACCCCTAACAGTTTGATAGTCTTTATTGGGTGTAAAACTTGCAAACTGGTATGAATGCTCGACACCGTCAGGGGTGTCCCCTCCTCCTGGAAGAAAAACTTCCGCAAACTAACCCCCATGTGTTTACCCAATTGTGCTCTGTCGAGGGATCCCACTAATGTTCCACTTGATGACACGCAAACTGTGCTCCCCAGGCGTCTCTCACCACGGGCTAACTTCTCCCCTTCCTCCCCCAAGAGGTGTTCCAACCGGGAAACACCTCTCGCTTCCCAGGACAAATAAACCCGGGACTCCCGGCCCGCCTGAAAAGCTGGATTACCCCGTAATGGCAAGAGATCAGTGACCTTCAGGTCCCCCCCAAAAAAACATTTCAGAAGCCATCGCCAGGCCTCTTGCAGAGAACAAAATAACACACTTGTTCGGAAATGTGCTGGAAGTGCCCTCCTGGGACTATGGAGCAATGCAAACACATTTAAGGGAGCAAAAAACTCCCATTCCATCGAAAGAGGAGGTATAACAACTAGTCTGATTCACCCAATCCCCCAAATGTCAGAGCAAACATGCATAATTGTAAACTTGGACAACTGGCAACCCCCCCCCAATGACCAATTCCCCAAGAGCAGAGGCAGTGTTAACTTAGGTTTCTTAGATGCCCAACAAAAGCGAGCGATACCTGAGTATAATCTACGCAAATCCTTCCCCGTCAAATGCAGTGGGAGAGTCTGCAACATGTACAGCCACTTTGGAAAAATAAGCATCCTAACCAAACTAACGCGACCCAACAGGGAGAGGGGCAGAGCCTGCCAAGTATCTAGCAAAAGCTCCGTTTGCTGCTGTAGGTGATCGACATTGATATGGAGTGGGAACCTTCATGGACATCAGAACCCCCAGATACCTAAACTGCCCTGGCGCCTAAGTGAGCGGAAACTGATGCCCCCAAAGGGCCTGGACCTCCGCTGAGGAGGCCAACGCTTCAATTTCTCCAGGTTTAAGCGAAACCCAGCATAATCTCCATATTTTTTTATTAATTCCAACAAGGCATACAAAGAGGGCCGAGGATCTGCCAGATGGACTAAGATATCATCAGCAAAAGCTGACAACTTGAATATAGTATCACATATACGAATCCCCTGTATAGCTGGCATGGCGTAAATATCCCGCATGAGTGGTTCCAGGGTAAGCACAAATAACAATGGCGACAATGGGCAGCCCTTGCTGGTTCTCCTATGGATCGAAAACCGGTCTGTTTCAAAATCTTTCAACGCTAATTTAGCTTGGGGAAGGGCATACAAGGCCCGCACAGCAGACACAAAGTACCCATCAAAACCATATGCTATTAATGTGGTGTATAGAAAATCCCACCGAACCCAGCCTGACGAGTGACCCCAACTGACCCAGTACAATCCAGACGGGGATCTCTGACAGCATTAAAGTCCCCCCCAATTATTAGAGAACTTTGTAAGAATGGCAATAGCATGTGTGTCAATTTGGCATAAAATGCCTGATCACATTCATTTGGGGGCATAGACGCAGCAAAACACCATGTCTCGCTGCTCGAGCACCCCCTCCCCCCCGACAGAGCGCATATCAGCCTTCCCCATCCCTGGCCAGAATTTGCAGATTATCAATGATGCCCTTATGAAATAAAATCGTCACCCCCACTGTGTTTCACCTGCGCTGAGGCCACTACACAATCCCCCACCCACCATTGTTTCAATTTTGCATGCTCAATATTGTTCAAATGAGTCTCCTGAAGGAACGCCATATCCATTTTGTGACGCTAACTGCTGTAGAATTTTGGAGAACTTAACAGGAGAATTAATCCCCCGCACTTTCCAGGTTACCAAGATAACCAGGATCCACGAGCATCAACCACTCTACATACACCTCCACAGTTACATAAGCAGCCCAGCCACCCCAGCCCCTGACCAGGCCCCACCAAAGCATCAGTTGACTACTTAGATCCAAATAGAGGCAGAGAGTACTTTCCCCCAAACAACTCCCTCCCCCCTCCCCTTCACCCCTTCAACTCCCAACCCTCGAAATCCCTCCTCCCCCAAATCCCCCACCCTATTCTACATCTCGAGTCCATCCAATCAGATCCCGAGATCCCTCAGAGAAGAAGCAGCATCACCCCCCCAGCCGCCCCTAATCTTACACAAACCACCCCATAGTAAAACATAAAGTAATATACAATACACGCATCCCAGTCCCCACTCCACTCACACACCCCTGAACACAGACCACCACCCCTCCCCTGAACACCCACCATCCATGCATCCACTGTCATACATTCCCACCAAGATCCCTAAGCTCTCCCCTCTGGAGGTACAGCCGAATCCAGCAAATGTGTCCAACAAGTGACTGTATACCGCTCACATAGACGGTCCTGCAGACACACTGCTAGCTGCACTCCTCGCTACTGCTCCTCGGGTCTGGCGCTTCTATCCAGAAGCTCTTTCTTGGCCTTCAGCTCTCACTCCAGCAGGTCCCCTCTCCAGAAGGTGAGGGACACCCAGACCTTTTAGCACGGACCAAGCCTCGGCCACCGTATGGACTTGCTTGGTAGTGCTCCCCACTGTCAGTGCCAAGGCAAATGGATATAGCCACCTATAGCGGAGACCCTCCCTCTGTAGATAGGTTGTATATCTTTGCTATTCCGCAATGTGGCTGCCACCACATCCTGTTATATGTCCACCTTGAGAGCATTCCATTTGTAATCACGCTGCTTTCGTGCTACATGGAAAATCGCCTCTTTCACCCAGAAGCTTCCTAGGCACAAAATGATGTCTCGGGGCAGATTAGTTTTAGGGCACCCCAGGGCCCTGTGAGCTCTTTCTATATCGATTTCCGGCACGTACCCCTCACCTGCCAGAGTGCTTGTGAGGATATCTGTGCAAATGTCCAGAGCAGTCTGTCTGGCATCCTGATAAGTGCTTTCCTCAGGCACCCTCAGGATCCGTAAATTACACTGCCGGTACCTGTTTTCCAAATCTTCCAGCTTATCCCACAGTGCTAGCTTCTCCGTCCGCACTCCCTCTATGGCCTGTTGTACCTCAAGCATATCCTCTGTCATACTGTTCACATGGGCCTCCACCTCATCCTGGCGTTTAGATAACTCTAGGGCAATGTATTTTGTTGCCGTCCAGGCCCTGTCTTGTGTCTGGGCGAATGTGGAACGCTTCGATACCATCTCTAATGGCACCTTTCTACACTTGTTTCTAATCTCTTCATATCATCGGAATGAGTTTTTAATCTCCTCATATCATTGGAATGAATTGGAATGATATTGCACATTATTGAAGTTATTTCTGCACATCAGCACCTTATCTTTTGATTGGACTTTGAATTCTACAATTTGTAGTGAACTGACTTGATTCCAGGATGGCTGGGCTGCTCTTCTATCATGTTTAGCTCTTTGGACTTTTTCAGCTAAGTATTTGTTCAACTTTGCTTTATGCCCGTTTGGGCTTTGAATAGAGCATACCCTGTGGACCAACCTCTTATTTATTCTTTATCTGTTATTTGCATTGGTATTTGTGTCTGATGTTGTCTATGTCTTGTGGCTAATGTTGTCTATGTCTTTTTATCTTATTATGTGTCTTAAATGTTTTGATAATTATTAAATTTGAAAATTTGAAAATATTGAGAACATAATAAATAAATAATTTTATATGTGATAACTTAATGGTTAATATTTATTTATGCTTGTGCATTCTACTCATGCTCTTTATATCTTATGATTAATTGGATAGTTTACTATAGGGGTTCCTTATTTTTTGATATTAGTTTAGATAACTCTACCAAGTTTCAGGTCCATGACTACTTTAGTGACATCATGGTGCAGGGTCTGCATTTCAGCACGAATGTTTAGGAGCAGCTCCCTGATCGAGTCGGGCGCCTCGTGGGAGGCTGCCGGTGAGTGGGTCTCCGCTGATGAGTGGGTCTCGCGCTGTGCACTCTGCTCTGCGCTGCTCCCTGGGGCATCCGCCATCTTTGCTGCTTGTGGAGGACTCGCTCCCGCCGCTTTCTGCACTCCCGGCTTCTTCCCTGCGAAGCCGTACTTCTCCAACTTCCGTCGGGTGGTCATCATGCTGGTCCTGCGACCAGGTGCACTAATTCGGGGCAGTGGAATGCCGATTTTGGGGTGTTTTAAGCAATTTTTAATGCGGCTCAAACGGAGCATCTTTCAGAGACGTCCGGATATGACCCCAGGGCCCGATTAAAGGATAGGTCCAGTAGGCACGTGCCTTGGGCCCTAAAATATCAGGGGGGTCCCGGGGCCAACGTTAGGGGGAGAGCAAATAGGGTAGGGGGCACCTACCTACCTGATGAGGTCAGCTTCCCTCCCTTCCACTCCCTCGCTACCCTCTTGCCCACCGCCTGCAAGCGAATTGAACCCAGGCCATGGGGATTTAACACTGCATGCTCTGGCTTCCTTTCTCATCCAAAACAGGAATGATGAAACTTCCTATTTTGGATGAGAAGGGAAGCTGGTGCGCGCAGTGTTAGAGCCCTGCGGCCTGGGTTCAGTTCGCTTGTGGGCGGTGGGCAAGAGGGCAGCGAGGGAGGGGAAGGGAGGGAAGCTGACCTCACCAAGCAGTCGGGGGGGGGGAGGGGAATAAATGCTGCTGCACCCAATTGAGGGGAGGGGGGAAGGAGAGAGAGGGAAGAGAGGGAGAAAGAAATGCTGCTGCACCCAATTAGAGAGAGAGAGGGAAGGAAGGAGGGAGAAGGAAGACCAAGGAATGGAGATGAGAAGAGAGATGCCAAAACTATGGGAGGGAGGAGAAGGAAAGAAGATACCAGACAATTGAGGGGAGGGAAGGGAAGGAGATAGATGCCAGACCAGGGGCAAGGAAGGAGGGAGTGAGAGAAAGGAAGGAGAGACAATGCCAGATAATGGAGGGGGAGAGAGAGATAGGAGAGCAGAAAGATGCCAGGACATGGGGGGAGAGAATGGAAACTAAGGAGACAGATGCCAGATCAGAGGAAAAGAAGGAGAGGAGATGCCAGAGCATGGAGGGGGAGGAAGAGATAGAAGGAAAGGAGAGAGATGCCAGGCCATGGGGTTGAGTGGGAAGGAAGGAGAAGAGAGAGATGTCAGAGCATAGGGGAAGGGGTGGAAACAGAAAAATGGAGAGGGGTGAAGCTGAAATGAATCATGTACAAAGGAGAGAAGGGTCACAGGACAGTTTATTGAAGGGACATAGAAAGAGGTAAGTTGCCATATGGAAAAGAGAGAGAGGGTGGATACTGGATGGAAAGGGCAGAGAGGGCAGTGGATGTAAGGGGCGAGAGAGGGTGGACAGTAGATGAAAAGGGTAGAGATGGGGGAACAGACACTGATGGAAATGGGGGGGAGGGGGGACAGACATTGAATGGAAGGGGGGTGAGAGAGAGGGGAGCAGACCCTGGAAGGGAGTGGGGAGGAGAAAGAAAAAAGGGCACATGCTGAATTGGGGGAAGAGGATAGAGTTAGATACTGGAAGAGGTGAGGGAAAGAAGTGACAAGCAATAGGTAGACACAATAAAAGAGGGAAATTGAGGACTGAATAGTAAGAAAAAATTTAGAGGCAGAAAATAAATTGAGAAGGAAGACCAGGGAACCTCCAACACTGCCTCTCTGACATGAAAACCTGGATGACAAACAACAAACTACAACTGAACGCCTCTAAGACCGAACTCTTATGGATCAGGAACAAAAACACCAAATACACATGCCCAACACTATCATGGGACTTCACTCTACTAACGGCAACAGATAAAGTACGCAGCCTAGGAGTAACCTTAGACGGACACCTATCCCTATCCACCCACATATCCCAAGTAGTCTCTACCTCCTTCTACTACCTCCGCCAACTGAGAAGGATCAAACCCTACATCTCCACACCTGACCTAGCCCAACTCCTCTACGCATATGTCCTCTCCAGAATGGATTACTGCAACTCCCTATTTAATGGAATAACCAAAAAAGATCTCAAGCGCCTCCAACCGGTCCAAAATGCAGCTCTCCGCCTCCTACACAGCCTCAACTACCATGATCCCATCTCCCCAGCACTCCGTGCTGAACACTGGCTCCCAATTAGCCAACGCTATGCATTCAAGGCCCTGGCAATAGCACACAAAAGAATTTATGCCACCACCCCCTCCTACATAAAATCCAAGCTATCCATCTACATCCCCACCCGCACCCTCCGCTCAGAAACAGAGATACGCCTATGCATTCCCCCTGGAAGGTCCCTCCTCTCAGAAACCGCCCACAAACGCTCCTACAGCCACTTCATTCCCCAACTCTGGAACCAACTCCCCTCTCAACTCAGACTACAGAACTAACTAATGACATTCCGGAAAATGGTAAAGACCCTCCTCTTCAACTAAAGGTCACCCTCAGTCTACACCCAACCCCTTAAACCCCACCTCTACACTTCTTTCTCCATTCTAATCTTCTGCCTAAATTTCTGTATAGTCCACTCTCAGCCTATACTCAAATAACTTGTATCTAAACTAAACTACTTATATTTAAACTATTGTTCTTAATTTGCTCTATAGTCCCTATATTTACACTGCTGCACAGTCTTGTATGTCCAAGTATTTAAATCTACTGTATAATCTTGTATGTCCAATTCACTCCATTGTGAATGTTGACTTGTAAACCGTTCTGAGCTACTGGGAGGACGGGATAAAAATCTAAATAAATAAATAAATTTCTATTCTGGGTTTTGTCAAGCCGCAACTTCCTCATGAGTCCCTTCTGGTGAACTCCACTCTGAAGAAGTCTGCAGGGGGCGCTCAGAAGTTATCTGCTCATGAGACCAGGTGGGACACCTTGATTAAAAACAAGAAAAAGCCTCCACCTGCTCGCCCTTTCAGGCCACAGTCTTCATATCAGAGGCGTTTTGCTGCTCGTCCTCTCCAGGCTCCTCAGCCTCAGCCTCAATCTCGTAGACAACAGCAGCAACAGCAACAACCTCGTCAGCAGCAACAGCAGAACAAGCAGCCTGCACAACCTAAAGCTGCACAGCCTTTTTGACATGTTTCTCAGGGACATAGCCAGTCTTCCCATTTCTCCGCCTTGCCCTCACCCCATCAGAGGTCGACTTCAAGTTTCAAGTTTATTAGGATTTTATATTCCGCCTATCAAGGTTATCTAAGCGGTTTTACAATCAGGTACTCAAGCATTCAGTTGTACATCGACCTATGGGTCCTCAACATCATTCGTCGGGGTTACTCTCTAAATCTTCAGACTCTTCCACCAGACAGTCCTCCAAAAGAGTGCTTCGCACCCTGCTCAGTCCTCCCGTCTTCTCCAAGAGGTACAAACCCTTCTTCTACTCAATGCCATCAAAGAAGTTCCTCTCGATCAACGGGGCCGGGGGTTCTACTCCTGTTACTTCCTGGTCCCCAAGACCCATCTTAGATCTCAGAAACCTCAACAAATTTTTGGTGAAGGAGAAATTCAGGATGTTATCCCTTGCGCTTTATCCTCTGCTCAAACAGAAAGACTGGCTATGCTCCCTAAATCTCAAGGAAGCCTACACACATATCGCTATTCATCCGGCTTCCAGGAAATACCTCAGGTTTCAGATCAATCATTGTCATTACCAATACAAAGTTCTCCCCTTTGGCCTGGCTTCTTCTCCCAGAGTATTCACAAAGTGCCTGGTTGTGGTGGCCACATCTCTCTGTTCATACGGCCTTCAGGTCTTTCCTTACCTGGACGACTGGTTGATCAAGGCTCCCTCATCTCAGGAAGTGGTCCATGCAACAACTCAGACCATTTCTTTCCTTCAGCTTCTGGGATTCGAAGTCAACTTCCCCAAATCTCATCTGATTCCGACTCAGCGCCTTCAATTCATTGGAGTGATCCTAGACACTACTCTCATGAGAGCATTCCTTCCACCAGATCGTCTTCAGATGCTCATTCGTCTCTGTCAGCAAGTGCTTCTATTTCAAACCATCTCTGCCAGGCACATGATGGTTCTTCTGAGCCACATGGCTTCCACTGTTCATGTCACACCATTGGCAAGACTCAATCTGCGCACTCCTCAGTGGACTCTGGCTTCTCAGTGGTCTCAGGCGACGGATCATCTTTCACAGCACATATCTGTGACATCGTCTCTTCTGCACTCGCTTCAGTGGTGGTTGACCTCCTCCAATCTTTCCAGAAGTCTTTTTCACTTTCCTCCTCATCACAAGATCATCATGACAGATGCGTCTCCTTATGCATGGGGAGCACACATAGATGATCTGCAGACTCAAGGTCTTTGGACTGCCAGGGAAAGAAAGTTTCGCATTCACATCAATTTCCTGGAACTCAGAACAATTTTTTACGCCCTCAAGGCGTTTCAACATCTTCTCTGCCCTCAAGTCCTCCTCCTTTGCACGGACAATCAAGTTGCTATGTACTACATCAACAAGCAAGGAGGCATGGGCTCTCTCCTGTTGTATCAGGAAGCCCAGAAAATTTGGGCTTGGGCGTCAGCTCGCAATCTGTTCCTGAAGGCTGTTTACATTCAAGAAGAGAAGAATTTACTAGCAGACAATCTCAGCAGAATTCTTCAACCTCACGAGTGGACTCTCGCCCCTGTAACTCTCCAGGCCGTATTTGCTCAATGGGGCACTCTACAGGTGGACTTATTTGCAGCTCCTCACAATCACCAGTTGCCGCAGTTTTGCTCCAGACTTTACTCTCTTCTCCGTCTGGCAGCGGATGCTTTTCTTCTGGATTGAATGGGTTAGTTTCTATATGCCTTCCCTCCTCTTCCTCTCATGTTGAGAACTCTGTTCAAGCTCAAACAGGAAGCAGGCACCATGATTCTCATTGCTCCATGGTGGCCCAGACAACATTGGTTCTCCCTTCTTCCCATTCTGCTGCCAATATTTCCTACTCTGCTCACTCAGAATCAAGTTTCAAGTTTATTAAGATTTTATATACCGCCTATCAAGGTTATCTAAGCGGTTTTACAATCAGGTACTCAAGCATTTTCCCTATCTGTCCCGGTGGGCTCACAATCTATTTAATGCTTCTACGTCCCAATCTGCAGTCTTTATACCTGACAGCTTGGTTTCTCTCGGGCTGAGTTCCTATCAAATTATCTTCACTCAACCTGTGTGTCAAATTATTGATGCCTCCAGGAAACCGGCCACGCAACAGTGTTACCAACAGAAGTGGAATCGGTTTTCTTCCTGGTGTCTTCTTCATCATCATGATCCAACTTCTTTGGCAGTGGAATTGGTGTTGGATTATCTCCCTTTTCTGTCTGACTGGGCAGACTTGCATGGTCTGTGTCTGTATATGGCCGTTTGGTGGAGGATGGGCTGGGGAGGGCTTCAATGGCTGGGAGGGTGTAGATGGGCTGGAGTAAGTCTTAACAGAGATTTCGGCAGTTGGAACCCAAGCACAGTACCAGGTAAAGCTTTGGATTCTTGGGATCCCGGAATCAGAAGAGCTTAAAGATTCGATAGCCTTTATACAGTCTATTTGTAATAAGTTTCACAAACAGAAAATCCAGATGTAGATCTTCCAGTTATGGAATTTGAATGGATACACCAAGCTCTGGGCCCACATAAATCAGAGAGGCCAAGGGACATAATAGTATGTTTCTTAAGATATCCTCAGAAGGAGAAAGTGTTACAAACAGATCGGAAAATTGGCCATTTGATGTAGAACAATGCAAAAGTGGAACTGTTTGCAGATATCTCTTCAGCAACTTTGAAACGTTGCCGAGAATGCCGTGAATTAACCAGATGTTTGCAACAAAATAATATTTGTTATAAATGGCATTATCCATTTGGGATTTCTTTTATGCTAGTGTAGGGTCATGAAATGGTTAACTATTTAAAATATTGCTCTGGCCTACATAGCTGAAAACAGTGTACAATCTATTGACCTCATCTGTCTAAAATGTATGTCCCTACCTTACCACATTGTAAGCTAAATAGAAAAGAGTTTGAGCCATGATGTACCCTGCCCTTCTGTACATGTAACATTTAGAACTGTAAGATTTAGATAAGCAGAGAAATGAGCTAGTTTCCTATAGGACTATAAGTTGTATCCCTGAACCTATCATAAGTGCTGGCTTAGGACCAATAATAACTGTAGAAAGTTATAGAAGTAACAAATGAAAATTGTAGTTTTTTGCATATATTAGTTTGCGTATGCTTAGTGAAAAGGGCATAAAAGTCCGTGCATTTCCTGTTTCTAATACTCTAGTAGGCAGGCTGTTAACTGCACTAGAGTCCAGCATGCTGTAATAAACCTCTTGTACTTTCTTCACGCCTCTGACTTTGTGTGTCCAAGTGACCTTTCACTAGAAGGCAAACAACATAAAGATGCATCAGCATTAGAAGCCCAACAACTACTTATACAAGCCAAACTCTGGATTACAGAGGGAGAAATACAGCAAAAGGAGCCGTCACAAACTCCACCTATGGGTCCGTCAAACCAGAGATGGCATAGAGTGGAACAAAAAAAGAAACTACAGAGACAATGAGAAGAATTGATGATTTTAATAATTTTATTTAATAATTCTTAGATAAAATAAAGATAAGATGTTGTAAAGGGGCAGACAATAGGAAAATTTGTGAAGAGCCGGGCCAGGGTTAACTTTGTTGATGCTGTTATCTGGACGCAGCTATGGCACCCGGTCCTATCAACTGGTGGCTGGATCTGGATCCAGATATATGCGCCGAGACAGGTTTGGAAGGGTGAGGGAATTGGGGGAGAAGAGGGAAGGGGAGGGGGGTAAATTAGTTTTTTTTAGGAATGATTGGTTGTGATTGGGGCGAGGGGGGTAGTGGGGGAGATAAGGAGACCTGGGAAAAAATTATAAGATTTGGAAGATTAGGAAAGTTAGGAAAAATTGAAATGGTGTTTGAAAAATATATGATAGTAAGATAAGACTAGGAAGTTTAAATGTGAATGGTCTTAATATACCCCGAAAACACCAATTGTTTCTAAATGAGATGGAAAGGTTGAAATATGATATATGTTATGTACAAGAAAAGCATTTACAAAAATCGGGAGAAAAGATGGTCCATTTCAAAGACTATCCAGTGAGAGTTTGGGCTTCCAATAAAAAAGAGAAAAAGAAAACAGGGGTGGGGAAGTATTCGGAAAAAAAAATTGAAAGTCCTGACAAAGGCTGAATGGAGGGATGATGAAGGGAGATGGATCATTTGGGTGGGGGAATTGAATGGGGAAAAGGTGACTTTGGTGAATCTCTATGCTCCTAACCTCAATCAAGGAAACTTTTTTGAAGATCTTTTGAGTGTAATTTTTAAAAATCAGGAAGGATTACTATTAATAGGAGGGGATTTTAATTTGATCTCGGACCCTCGTTGGGACATTACGAGCACTAAAAGTGATAGAACCAAAAAAGATAGGAAACAACTAAAAAGATTCCTGGAAGTATTAAACTTGTTGGATGGATGGCGGAGCATACATATGTTAAATAGAGATTATACCTACTATTCTCCTCCACATAAAGTATATTCCCATATTGATATGATCTGGTTGGATAAATCTCTAGGAGGTAAATAGATGCAAAAATTGAGGAAACCAGTTGGGCAGACCATGCCCCAATATGGGTGGATTTAACATGGGGATATACTATAATAGGGATACGATATTGGAAATTAAATGATACCTTATTAAAAGATCTTAAGGTAGTTCAGAAAATAGAACAATCTATTAGGAATTTTCTGGATAATAATATTGATCATTACTCACCCTTGCAAAAATCATTACTCACTATTATGTCCCTATTATGTCTTAAGGGGAGAGCTGATCTCTATAGCCTCTTACAAGAACCGGGAAAAGGAGGAAAAAAGATTAAGAGAAAAATTGACGGGATTAGTTATACAACATAAGAAGGGATTAGGTGGGGAACAGATTAGGATGCAAATAAAAGAGATACGTATGACCCTAGGAAAAATGGAAGACGAAGCTATTCAATTTAATCTAGATCGCTTTAGACTTAAACATTATGAATCTGGGAATCGGGCAGGGAAGCTATTAGCACATCGCATTAAGGTACAACATTTGCAAGGAAATATTTCATCTATATGATCTGAACATGGAGATCTAGGAGAGAACGTGAACTCGCAGGCCTTGAGCATGCGCAGATGCTCAAGGTCCAGCAAGAAGAGGAGGCCGATCTTCGGGCACCGGCACCAACGCACAGGACATGCTGGTGCCGGTGCCCAGATGACAGTAAGAAGCGGCAAGGGAGTGACCAATCGCGGCAGGGGGGTGCCGGATCGCAAGGGGGGCGGATCGCAGAGGGGGTGCCGGATTGTGGCAGGGAGGGTGCCGGATCGCAGGGGGACCTTCGGGGGGAGCAATGCCGGTTCTTGTGAGGGGGGGGGATAGAGCAGCGCCGCTGGCCTCAGGGGGTGGGAACGTATCAAAGCGAGTTTCCATTATTTCCTATGGGGAAACTCGCTTTGATAAACGAGCATTTTGGATTAAGAGCATGCTCCTGGAACGGATTATGCTCGTAATCCAAGGTACCACTGTACTAGCTATTGTTGAGGCATCTGAGAAGACTTTAACTACCCTTAAGGATATTATGGGTGAATATGGCCACTTATTGGGGTTTAAAGCTAACTTAAATAAGACTGGTGATGAATATATCAACAATGAAGGAGAGGATTATGGAATTACAGAGATCAGTGCCCCTGAGATGGGTAAAGGGCTCCATTCGTTATCTGGGGATAACTTTGGGAGCAGACTGGACACTTTTGTTCCGGCAAAACTATATACCATTAGCAATGGATATCAAGAAAGACTTAGAAAGGTAGAATAAGTTGTTCATCTCATGGTTAGGCCATATGGAAGTGGTAAAGTTGATGATTCTTCCTAAGTTTCTTTACTTATTCCAAGTACAACCGATAGAAATCCCAAAACAGTTTTTCCTAAAATGGAACAATATGATATTGAGATTTATATGGGGAGGAAAGCGTCCAAGGGTTGGAAGACAGGCAATGTTTAAGTCTAATGCGGAAGGAGGACTACGTTTACCTTCTTTGGAGAATTATTATAAAGCTGCACAGCTGAGAGCAATAGTTGAATGGCATTCATCTCCGCCTAAGCTGTGGGTAAGGTAGAACAAGCAATGTTAGATGGGAGAGAAGGAATGAGGTATTTGAAATATTTACCATGGGTGGGAGAAAAAGAACTAATAAATCTAAGTAATCCCTTTAGTAAATGTTCTCTGGATACATGGAAAAGTGTTAGGAAAAAACTTATTGGTAGAGAAAAAGGTTTTTTTTTCTCCCCTATATTATATGTACGAGACTTTATACCAGGGAGGGGGGAATCTTTAAGAAGTAAGAAGTGGGAGGCAAAAGGGATAAGAAGTTTTGGCCAACTAATTGAGGAAGGGGAGGTAAAAGCTTTTATAGACATTCAAGATCAATATCAACTAGAAGCGAAAGATCTTTTCCCTTATTTGTAGATAAAAAATTACATATTGACACACAAGGGGAAGAATAATGGAGACCTAAAGAAATCTGAATTTGAAAAAAGGTTAGGTGAACCAGTAGCAAAAGGGTGTTTGTCTTGGTTATATAAAATCATAAATGAGGATAAGGCAACTAAAACTTCATACATGAAAGCATGGGAAAAAGACCTGGGGAAGGAATGGTCTATAGACAAATGGGGGGCAATTGTTTCACATATCTTCCAGATAGCTAGAGCTGCCACTTTGGTGGAAAATGCTATTAAACTCTTAACACGTTGGTATATTACTCCGGTTTTAATTAATAAATATAACAGAGTGATATTACTTGCTGGAAAGGATGTGGCAGAAAAGGTACATTCTATCATTAGTGGTGGGAATGTCAAAAGGTACAGAGGTTTTGGGAACAAGTATTTGACTATGTGAGCAGATTAATTCAGATACCACTCAAGCTGAATGCCGAGAGGGCACTGCTGGGAATAAGAGCAGGAGGATTAATATCCTCTCAATCTAAACTTTTGGACTTGGCATTCATAGCTGCCAGACTGACATTAGCTCAGCAATGGCGAATGCCAGAGGTACCCATATTAAGAGATATGAGGGAACGTTTAGGAACAGTCTGTGAGAAATATAGACTATCGGCTCTCTTAACAAATCAATGGGCAAAATTCTATGATATATGGGAGAGTTATATTCAAATGGAAAAAGAAGCTTTATGAAAGAATTGAAAGATATATTATCTTATTCTTATAGATTGGGGATTCAGGTCTCCTGGAAGGGAGGTGGGGAGGGGGATAGGGCATGGATTAGTTTCTAGGGAGAGTGTGATGCAGTGGTTAAAGCTACAGCCTCAGCACCCTGAGGTTGTGGGTTCAAACCCACGCTGCTCCTTGTGACCCTGGGCAAGTCACTTAATCCCCCCATTGCCCCAGGTACATTAGATAGATTGTGAGCCTGCTGGGACAGACAGGGAAAAATGCTTGAGTATCTGAATAAACTCATGTAAACCGTTCTGAGTTCTCCTTGGAGAACGGTATAGAAAATTGAATGGAAAAAAAAAAAATATTAATAGAAAGATAGATAAGCTGTATTATCTTTATTAGTTTATTAAGATTGTGAATTATATATAATGATGAATATATGTTGTAGGAGACTATTATACTAATTAGAATTACTAAATAAAGAATTAAAAGAAAAAAAGATTTTAGTGTTTGAGGTTTGTGCAGATATGGATAGAGCTTGCAGGAATGGGACAGGGATAGGAAAAGAACTCTCCGGGATGGGTGGGGAAAATGAGTTCCCATGGGGACGGGTAAAAATTTGTCCCTGTATCATTCTCTACTTCTGAGAGATGAATGATTTTGTGTATTAGTATTAAGATCTTGAATTTCACCCTGCTTTCAATCAGAAGCCAGTGTAACTCTTTCAGTAGCAGGGTGGCACTCGCCTGCTTCGATTTTCCCAGTAGAAATCCTGTACTATTTGGATCTGTTTGATCATTTTCTTTGGAATGCCCAGTAGGATTGCAATGCAGTAGTCAAAGATTGAGAGTAGCTGGGATATTATTACGTTGGACAAGGTAAAATTATGTCCTTACCTGATAATTTTCTTTCCTTTAGTCACAGCAGATGAATCCAGAGACTTGTGGAATTATGTCCATCAACCAGCAGGTGGAGATAGAGAGCTCTGAGTTGTTCTCAGGTATATCTTGGATGCAAAGCCTCCTAGCCAATCAGTATAGGTCTTCCTCAAAGCAGTTGAAATAAAGCATATAAAAGGCATGAAACATATGTAACTCCTTTCTCTCACATGTGCTACCCGAACCACTGATGCTTTAAACTTGAGAATGCAAATTCAGCCGAAGGCATGCCCAAACCGCGCCTGAGAGCGACAAACCCCGCAACAGGGTGGGACTCTGGATTCATCTGCTGTGACTAAAGGAAAGAAAATTATCAGGTAAAGGACATAATTTTACCTTTCTTGTCATCAACAGCAGATGACTGCTGAGCAGATTGCTGGGCATGATAGACCACTGGTCTGACCCAGCAGCGGCAATTCTTATGTTCTATCATGACTCCCCATCTAACTGAAGCCCTCTCAAAGTACAGAGTCCATAGGGCGCCCATAGGAGGCAAACTGCTGACCAAAGTCAAGAAGAATGCCAGAGGAGAGGCAAGGCATCTCCTTGTAGCCAGACACTATTCTGTACCCTGGCCACAAAAGTGTTAAGTGGCTTTCCCAGAGTCCCAAGGAGATACATTGGCAACCTCAGGCCCTGAGGTAGCTAATCCAACCTCTAGTCCACTCCTCCACATGTATGAACTAAGAAGGAGTGGAAAGAATAAACTCTGAGCAAGAGAGAAAGAGCTGTAAAATAGCCTGCAACTAGCCCTAGCCACAGCTGTCAATTCAGCCTGCTGGAGATAGAGTATACTGGTTGGCCAGGAGGCTGTGCATCCAAGATATACCTGAGGACAACTCAGTGCTCTCTATCTCCACCTGCTGGTTGATGGATGTAATCCCACTAGTCTCTGGATTCATCTGCTATTGATGACAAGGAATGCTTGATGGGTATGGTAGGGTTTTAGTCCTCTGACCCAGTTTGCCATAAGCATTTTTCACAATGTACTGGATCTGTATTGTCATATCTAGGTTTGGATCTAGCCATACTCTCAGGTTTCTCAACCCCTCCGTGGATGACTTTATTGTATTGGCGTTCAGGGATATTTGGTATCTTGGGCTATTTCCTCCCCATTTGTTAATTAGAATGACCATATATACTCAAATATAAGCCAAGCTTTTGGGGCCCAAAAATGGGAGTCTCAACTTATATTTGGGTCAGTGCTCCCCCGTACCTGTTGCAGACCTCCACCGGGCCATAAGACCTGGTGGGCCGAGACAGGAGGGATCTCTCCTGCCTCCTGTCCTGGTCAACTGTTATAACTTTTACCTCACTCCCACTTCCCCTGCATACCTTCAAAATACCTGTTAGTCTAGCAGTGAACGAGATCAAGAGCAGTCTTCCTGAGCAGTTATCACTAGCGATTCTGCATGGAGCAGGTGCACTGGATGACCGCACCTGCTCCGGTTCACCGCTGGACCATCAGGGATTTTAAAGTTAAGTGAGGGAGGCAGGTAAAAATTGTAGCAGGCGGACGGGACAGGAGGTGGGAGGGATCCCTCCTGTCCCAGCACACTACTAGACTATCAGGTCTTACGGCAGGCCCAGTGGAGGCCTGCAAGGCATCAGGAGGGGGGACAAGGAGCAGAGCCTGATAGGGGGAGGGGATCAGCAAGAAAGAAGAGAGCCTTGGAAAGGTCTCAAGCACATTCAGGCCCAAGAAACCCTCTATGATAGTCCACATTGACCATAGGACACGCAGATAATGGCATGCTATGGGAACCGGCCTCTGGAACAGCTCTGAAAACAGCTTCTGAAGCTTCAATTTGCGTGGCTCTGAAAGAACCTTTGGCTCAAGGCCATGTCAGACAAGACTCCCAGATACTCCAGGTTCTGAGTCTGCTGCAGTGGACTCTTCTAGAAGGTGACTATGCAGCCCAAGTCCTGGAGGAGTTGCATCACTATCAAAACCACCAGCTCATCTTCTTCTGTGGACGGAGATCTGATGAGCCAATCGACTAAATATGGGTGCACCTGAATCCCAGCTTTGTGGAGGTACACACTGCTACCACTACCATCCCTTGGTAAAGATGAGGTACCATAGCCAGACCAAAGGGGAGTGCGGAGAACTGAAAATGCTGCTCCAGTACATTAAATTGGCAGAAAAGAACAAAAACACTTTTCAGCAACTTGCTCGCAAACACACTGCGGGGGCAGGAGCAGTTTCCTGGGAAGGAAGTGGAGTTGGGAAACATGATTGACAGTTTTCTGTAAGCAACTTGTTGATTGGGGTACAAGACCCCCCTCTTCAGGACTACTAGACATATTACACTAGAAGAAAAGATATGCAGAGTTTTCAATTTTTTTTGCAAATAATTCCCCCAAGAGTAATACCTCAAGCACAGCTGAATTTATATGAGAATCCCATAAAGTGATACTGCCTTAGGGTTTCAATTTCCTATTTATTGCTGTTCTGTGTCAAGAGCATATCTTCATTGGATTTAAACTAAGCACAGTACATTGGACAGGAAGAGAGGCTCTAGCATCAGCTGACTTGCAACTTCCTGCCTTCTGCTGCCGATATGCTTCCGGGACTCCTGCTTTCCTCTTCCTCGGCATCTATGAGACAAACTTGGTTTTTCTTGTTACATAGAGCATTTTGGACCCCAGTTTGTTTACAAAAATTAGACAGTTCTAAGTCTAATAGATATTGGCATTGTCATCTTGAAGCTGGGACATTAGATCATTTACTATTCTATTGTCCATTGACACATAGTTTTTGGAAATCCATCTGGAGTCAAGTAAATAATTTATTGGAAAATCCGGTAGCATTATCGTATGATACTGTGTTATTTGGTATATCAATGAGAACGAAGAGCCAAATATCTACTACTTATTATGACGGGGTTGCCATACAGCATATTACAAAAAAATTGGGATCAGCTGAGTTATAATTTTTGGTGGAATTCTTTATGGCACATCTTTAAAATGGAGCGTGCTATAGCTATTCAACAGAGGCATTCTAAGAAATTTAGGGATGTTTGGAAGCCATTAACAAAATACTGTAAAGAATGAATATTACTTTTTCCCTTTAACATGTCCAAGATGGGGGGGATCATTTTTGTTTTCTTATAATTGAAGATAATTGTTGGGTATTTGGGGGGGGGGGATATTTGATTTGAATTAGTTTCTGATAGAATATTAAGTGATCTTAAAGAGTAAAATGTTTTTATCTTGTATTGCACTTACTGAGTTTTACAAATGAATAAAGAATTAAAAAAAAAAAAAAAAAAAATCCAAATGCTCGAGAATCAATGACTACTAAAATCTTAAAGGCAGAGAAGTCAAAATAGTTTCTGAGTATGCAAAGTTTCCATAACATATTGAAACCCTTGCGGACCACTATGTCCACCTAGTTGTGCATGGTAAGATTCTAACTAAACTAAACTAAACCTTAGGTTTGTATACCGCATCTTTTCCACGATCGTAGAGCTCGGCATGGTTTACAGGACTAAGATAGAAAGGAACTCCAAAGGATGATTATGGATTGAGAGTAAAGGAGGAATAGAGGGTTTAGGTACCAGAGAGGGGGGAGGTGTTACATTTTTGAGAAAAGCCAAGTTTTCAGATGTTTTCGGAAGAGTTGGAGGGAGCTCGAATTTCAGAGAGGGGATGTAAGGTTGTTCTAGAGCTCGGTGATTCTAAAGGGGAGGAATGTCCCTAGTTTTCCAGCATGGGATATACCTTTTATAGACGGGAAGGATAGTTTTAATTTTTGGGAGGATCTGGTGGAATTGAGATTAGAGGAATTCCAAGATAGTGGAATAACGGGAGGAAGAATGCCGTGAAGGATCTTGAAAGTTAGGCAGGCACATTTGAAGTGGACTCTGGAGATTATTGGAAGCCAGTGAAGCTTGGACAGAAGTGGTGAGACGTGATCAATTTTACTTTTTGCAAAAATAAGCTTAGCCGCAGCATTCTGAATCTGTTGGAGTCTGAGGAGGCTTTTCTTAGTTAGGCTTAAGTAGATAGAGTTTCAATAGTCTAATATGGAAAGGATGTTGGATTGTACAAGGACGGCAAAGTGTTTTTAATGGAAACAGGATCTCACTTTCCTCAGCATATGAAGGCTAAAGAAGCATTTTTTTACCAGGGAGTGGAGGTAGTCATTGAAGGATAGTGAGGAGTCCACGATGATGCCCAGAACTTTGCTTGAGAACTCAAGCTGTAGTATGGGGCTGGAGGACAGTGGAATGGAGGTGGGTAAATGGTCTAATATTGGACCGAGCCAAAGTAGTTTTGTTTTGGACTCGTTTAGTTTCATTTGAACACTGAGGCCCCAGTTTTGGAGGTTTAATATACATGAGGATATGTTCTCGGAGAGGTTAGTGAGGTTCGAGTCGGTCTCGAGGAGGACAAGGATGTCATTAGCATAAGTGTAAAGTGTTTCAAGGGGAGATAGATGGAGGAGTTTCAGAGAGGACATATAGATATTGAAAAGAATAGGAGATAGAGGTGAACCTTGCGGGACTCCACATGTCGGTTTCCAGGGGGAGGATGAGGTGCTGTTCATGCTAATGGTGTAAGAACGGGAACGTAAGAATTTTGAGAATCAGTCTAGTACTGTGGAGTTGATGCCTATCTCGGAGAGTTGGAAGACAAGAATATCATGATGGACTACGTCAAAAGCAGCAGAAAGGTCAAATTGTAGGAGAACAGCGAACTTATTACGAGAATGAAGTTGTTGAACCTTAGAGATGAGTGAGGCCAATAGAGATTCGGTGCTGAAATTGGGTCTGAATCCATATTGGTAAGGAAGGAGAATAGAGAATCTTTCTAAGTAGGATGAGAGTTGGGAAGATATGATAGACTCTAGCATCTTGGTTAGGAGAGGAATATTTGCTATTGGACGACAGCTGGATGGAGTGGAGGGGTCTAGATCAGATTTTTTCAGTAGTGGGGTCAAAGCAATGTATCCCATTTCAGAAGAGAATAGGCCCGATAGAAGGGCAGAGTTTATAAGTTTGGTGAGAGATGCGATGGCCTATGTGGGAATTTTCTCGAATAGGTAGGAGGGGAATGGGTCCAAGCTACAGTTGCAAGTTTTTAGTTTGAGGCAGAGTTTAGAGATCTGCGATTCGGAGACGAGCTCAAAGGCAGTCCAAGATCTGTCAGCTGGGATGGGGTTGGAGATAGGTAGTGTAGGGATGGAATCGGTGGGCGCCAGGGAGATGTAGGAGACTGTAGGCGGGAAGGAGCATCTTAGAGAAGTAACCTTTTTGTAGAAGAATTTTGCTAGAACATCAGCTGACGGAGAAGAGGGGAGCAGGGTGGAGTCGTTTTTAGAGGTTAAGGAGCGCCAGATGTTAAACAGTGCACTATTCTGGTTGTTGGATCTGGAGATCTTGTCTCCATAGTAGTTCTTCCTAGCTTTTCTTAATATTGTACTGTAGAGCTTAATATTGACCCTCCAGGTCTGTCTGTCTGTAGGGGAATTAGATTTTTTCCATTTGCGCTCCAAAGCTCGACATTTCTGCTTCAGTTCTCTGTGAAATGGAAGGTACCAGGGGGCCTTATGGGGGCAGGAGATGGTTTTAGTGGATAATGGAGCAAGAGAGTGGTAGGTGGATTCAGAAAGGGTGATCCAGTTGTGCCAATTGGTTTCTGAATCTGCGGGCTTGGGAACAGAGGAGAGATGTTTAAGGAAATTGGTCCAGAACAGATCGCTCGTAATTTTTTTGCGGAAGGTAATGGAGCTGGGGGAACAGGATGGGGCCGCAAGATGCGACATGAAAATGGGGAGAGAGAAAGCCCCTAGGAAATGGTCTGATCAAGGGACGTGTTCCCAACGAGCTTCATCAGCTGAAGTTTTGTAAGAGGTAAGATCGAAGAAGCTGATGAAATCTAGTGTGGGCCCTTTTTCATGGGTTAGAGAGGGAGCAGGGGGAGAAAAACCTAGAGAGGAGAGGAAGTTGTTAAATTCAATCGCGTCCTTGCTGGAGATGTCGTCAAGGTGGAGATTAATATCCCCAATGATCAGTAATCTTTGAAATGTAAGGAAGGCGTTCGTTATGGTCTCGAGGACTAGATCAGAGGACTTGATCCAAGGGGTAGGTGGGCGGTATAGTAGCAAGATACCCAGTGGGTGAGGGCGGAGTTCATCATTGACTGAGGCTAGCATATATTCTAGTGAGGGGTGGCTGCCCTTTTCAAGGAACTGGACGTCAAAGAAAGATTTGTAGAGTAGTGCCAGGCCACCTCCTTTTCGGTTAGGTCTGGGTGAGAAGAGGCCTTGGTAACCGTGGGAACAGAGTTCGTTTTGTGTAAATAGGTCGTCTTTAGCAATCCATGATTCTGTGATGCACAAGAATCTAGGGTCAAAATCATCAAGAAAGTCTTTTAGAATTTGGATCTTGTTGCATGCGGATCTGACATTGCAATAAAGTGTCGGGACTGGGGTGAAAGAGTCAGAGGCATGGATTGGGAGATTAGCAGAGGTTTTAAGGCCGCATGGTTGGCTTTTAGGGGGGGGGGTTGAAAGGGTGACTTCTGATGCGCATCAGCGTGGGGATTCTGAAGCCAGGGCAGGTATTACTGGCATTTGGGGAGTCGAGTGGGATGGGAGATTCTGATCTAGAGTAATTCCTAGGACTTTTAGAGTTGATTAAATTGGATATTATTTTTTATTAGTAAATATGTCCCAATTGTGTCATTACCTGGAGAGACAAAAAAAAAAAAAAAGGTTTTGTCAGAATTAAGCTTTAAACTAAATTCTTTCATCCAATTTTCCATCACACTAAATATTTCTTCTATAATATGAGTTATGTTTGAGATGATAGCTGCACAAGATATGATAATTCTGATATCATCCACATTGCTAAAAAATTTTAATCCCAGGTTTCAAGGGAAGAAAGACAGACATTATAGAGCAGTGGAGAAAGTGGCGAATCATGGGGAACACCACATAGGTTTTGCCACTTTTCCGAAGTCACATTCTCCATGTGTACTTGATAAGTACATTGTAAAAGAAAAACCCGGAAACATTCAAGGACTTTTTTACGTATACCAATTGAGTCCAAGATTTCTAATAATTTAGTGTGGTCTACTAAATCAAACTGCAGGACGAGGGCATTGCAGCCTTTACTATGTAACTTATTAAGATAATCCAGCATTCAGGCAAGTACGGTTTCTTTACTATGCAAAGGATGGAATCCAGACTGTGATGTGTGTAGTAAATTATACTGATCTAGATAATCTGATAGTTGTAATTGAACCAAGCCCTCCATAAATTAACAAAGAATGGAATAAAAGCTATAGGTCTATAGTTTGAGGCCAGAGAATGTGATTTCTTAATATTTTTAACAATGGGGGTGACAATTATATGGCATCCTGTTTTTGGAAAAATACCATTGGCCAGAAAATAAGATAGCCAATCGAATAATTCCAATTTAAAATGTAGAGGAGCACTTTTCATTAAAATTAGTGAACACTGATCTAGTATGCAATAAAAATGCACATATTTATTATAGAGTTTGAGGAATTGATTCTAGTCTGGTGTCTCAAATGTTATCCATAATTGATCAACTGGGATTACATCATCCAGTAGATTAAGATTATTGGAAATTTTGATTTCTTCCGGTAATGAGCATTGGGTTCTTAAAGATGCTATCTTCGAGTGAAAATAATTTGCCAATTCATTAGAAGTAGGAACTTCTAAATGAGGAAGGAGATTTTAAAAGTGATGCAACATCAAAAGTTTTAGATACTAATTAAAATAATTTTTGGTGTTGGCTGCGGCCAGTCCTATTTTAGCTGAATAATGGGCTTTACATTTGTCTTTTATAAGAAGTTTATACTTATGAACCTCAGCATGCCAATCAAGTCGATCAGATGTGGATTTATTTTTCCATTTCCTTTCTAACTAGTCGTTTCTTAATGTGAAGCTCTGAATCATACCATTCATTAGATTTACTAGATCGTCTCTTAAAGAGGTTTTTTAGGGGGCAATATCATCAAGAATTGCAGTACAGGTGTTGTCCCAGAAATGAGAGAATTCCTATATCAGCCACTTTGGGAGATAAAGCACAGTTACTTAGTAACATAGTAGATGACGGCAGAAAAAGAACCAAATTGTCCATCCAGTCTGCACAACCTGATTCAATTTAAATTTTTTAAATTTCTTCTTCTTAGCTATTTCTTGGCAAGAATCCAAAGCTCTACCCGGTACTGTGCTTGGGTTCCAACTGCCGAAATCTCCGTTAAAACCTATTCCATCCCATTTAAACCCTCCCAGACATTGAAGCCCTCTTCAGCCCATCCTCCCCCAAATGGCCATATAAAGACACAGACCGTGCAAGTCTGCCCAGTACTGTTCAATATTTAATATTATTTTCTGATTCTAGATCCTCTGTGTTCATCCCACGCTTCTTTGAACTCAGTCACCGTTTTCCTCTCCACCACCTCTCTCGGGAGCGCATTCCAGGCATCCACCACCCTCTCCGTAAGTAAAATTTCCTAACATTGCTCTTGAATCTACCACCCCTCAACCTCAAATTATGTTCTCTGGTTTTACCATTTTCCTTTCTCTGGAAAAGATTTTGTTCTACGTTAATACCCTTCAAGTATTTGAACATCTGAATCATATCTCCTCTGTCCCTCCTTTCATCTAGGGTATACATATTCAGGGCTTCAAGTCTCTCCTCATATGTCTTCTGGCACAAGCCTCCTATCATTTTCGTCACCCTCCTCTGGACCGCTTCAAGTCTTCTTACTTCCTTCGCCAGATACAGTCTCCAAAACTGAACACAATATTCCAAGTGGGGCCTTACCAATGACCTGTACAGGGGTATCAACACCTTCTTCCTTCTACTGGCTACGCCTCTCTTTATACAGCCCAGCATCCTTCTGGCAGCAGCCACTGCCTTGTCACACTGTTTTTTCGCCTTTAGATCTTCGGACACTATCACCCCAAGGTCCCTCTCCCCGTCCGTGCATATCAGCTTCTCTCCTCCCAGCATATACGGTTCCTTCCTATTATTAATCCCCAAATGCATTACTCTACATTTCTTTGCATTGAATTTTAGTTGCCAGGCATTAGACCATTCCTCTAACTTTTGCAGATCCTTTTTCATATTTTCCACTCCCTCTTCGGTGTCTACTCTGTTACAAATCTTGGTATCATCTGCAAAAAGGCACACTTTTCCTTCTAACCCTTCAGCAATGTCACTCACAAACATATTGAACAGGATTGGCCCCAGCACCGATCCCTGAGGGACTCCACTACTCACCTTTCCTTCCTTCGAGCGATTTCCATTAACCACCACCCTCTGGCGTCTGTCCGACAGCCAGTTTCTGACCCAGTTCACCACTTTGGGTCCTAACTTCAGCCCTTCAAGTTTGTTCAACAGCCTCCTATAAGGAACTGTATCAAAGGCTTTGCTGAAATCCAAGAACTTACATCTAGCATATGTCCTCGATCCAGCTCTCTGGTCACCCAATCAAAAAATTCAATCAGGTTCGTTTGGTACGATTTACCTTTTGTAAAGCCATGTTGCCTCGGATCCTGTAACCCATTAGATTCAAGGAAGTACACTATCCTTTCTTTTAGCAACACTTCCATTATTTTTCCAAAAACTGAAGTGAGGCTCACCGGCCTGTAGTTTCCTGCTTCATCCCTGTGACCACTTTTATGAATAGGGACCACATCCGCTCTCCTCCAATCCCAGGAATCACTCCCGTCTCCAGAGATTTGTTGAACAAGTCTTTAATAGGACTCGCCAGAACCTCTCTGAGCTCCCTTAGTATCCTGGGATGGATCCCGTCTGGTCCCATCACTTTGTCCACCTTCAAGTTGCTCATAAACACCCTCCTCCGTGAACGGCGCAGAATCTACTCCATTTTCTCGTGTAACCTTGCCAGACAATCTTGGTCCTTCTCCAGAATTTTCTTCTGTGAACACAGAACAGAAGTATTTGTTTAGCACATTTGCTTTCTCCTCATCACTCTCCACATATTGGTTCCCAGCATCTTTTAGCCTAGCAATTCCATTTTTCATCTTCCTCCTTTCACTAATATATCTGAAAAAAAATTTGTCTCCCTTTTTTACATTTTTAGCCATTTGTTCTTCCGCCTGTGCTTTCGCCAGATGTATCTCTCGCTTGGCTTCTTTCAGTTTCACCCTGTAGTCCTTTCTGCTCTCCTCTTCTTGGGTTTTTTTATATTTCACGAACGCCAACTTTTTCACCTTTATTTTCTCAGCCACTAGGTTGGAGAACCATATCGGCTTCCTTTTTCTCTTGTTTTTATTGATTTTCTTCACATAAAGGTCCATAGCCATTTTTATCGCTTCTTTCAGCTTAGACCACTGTCTTTCCACTTCTCTTATGTCCTCCCATCCTAACAGCTCTTTCTTCAGGTACTCTTCCATTGCATTAAAGTCTGTACGTTTGAAATCTAGGACTTTAAGTATCATGCGGCTGCTCTCCGCTTTAGCCATTATATCAAATCAAACTGTTTGATGATCTCTACTTCCCAGGTGAGCACCCACTCGAACCATAGAGTTACTCTCTCCATTTGTGAGGACCAGATCCAATATCGCTTTTTCCCTTGTGGGTTCCGTCACCATTTGTCTGAGCAGAGCCTCTTGAAAGGCATCCATAATCTCCCTACTTCTTTCCGATTCCGCAGACGGAACATTCCAGACCGCATCCGGCAGGTTGAAATCTCCCAACAGCAGAACCTCCTCTTTCCTTCCAAACTTTTGGATATCCACAATCAGATCCTTATCAATTTACTGCGATTGAGTCGGAGGTCTATAGACTACACCCATGTAGATAGAAGTTCCATCTTCTCTTTTCAGAGCAATCCATATCGCTTTTTCCTCTCCCCAGGTCCCTTGCATTTCGGTCGCTTGGATATTGATCTTTACATAGAGAGCTGCTACTCCACATTTTTCACCATCTCTGTCCTTCCTAAAAAGATTATATCCTGGTATATTTGCATCCCATCCATGTGATTCACTGAACCATGTCTTTGTGATAGCGACAATATCTAGATCTGTCTCTAACATCAGGGCTTGCAGATCATGAACTTTGCTTAGACTGCAAGCATTTGTGGTCATCGCTTTCCAGCTATTTTTCAGCGATAATCTCCTTTTTCGTATGGATATTTGTTTCATTTCATTTTCCGTTGAAATACTAAGAAATGAGTTGCTGTTATTGTTTATGTTGCAGTCTTTACTACTATCACATCTTTTCTTTTGCCGGGGGTGGTCTCTATAATTGTCCTTCGTACATACACCACCCCCACCTTCTAGTTTAAATGCCTAGAAAAATATTGTCTAAATTTCTCTGCAAGGTTTCTTTTTCCTGCTGTAGTAATATGTAGCCCATCAGTGCAATATAGCTTTTTGTCCTTCCATATATTTCCCCAACCTCCTACGTACCTGAAGCCTTCTTGATGACACCAGGCTTTGAGCCATCTATTAAAGTCCTCTGTGTTTTTCACTCTTTGCTCTCCCTTTCCATATGCAGGCAGTATTTCAGAAAAAGCTAAAGTCTTTACAAAAGGTTTCACGCCCTCACCAAGCTCCCGAAAAGCTTTCTGTGCTGCAAGTGTGGAGTTGTTGGCCAGGTCATTTGTTCCCAGATGGATAACAACATCAGTGTTAAAATCCTTAGTTTCTTCCTTAATTATATTATATTATATTAATCCAGAAGAATACTGGTCAGAATACGAACCGCAGACAGTAATAGAGGAAGGAATAGACTTTTGGGACCACTGGAAGACAACCAGCACATCCATCCTAGATAAAATCGCCCCCATACATAAAAGCAAAAGCAATGCAAACAAATACAAGAAACGGTTCGACGCCAAATTACTAAAAACAAATAGCTAGGCGACTAGAAAGAATTTGGAATAAAACAGGAGAACTGGCAGACTGCAACAAATGGAGAGCCTACATAAAAACCTACAAACAACTGATAAAAGACAAACGCAAAGCGTTCTACTCTACCAAAATTAACCTATCCTGCAAAGGTTCACAAGGAATCAATACAAAAGAGTTATTCAACATAGTCACAAACCTATTTGACACCACTCGCCACACCACACCTGAGCACAATACGAAGTTACCCACTGCAAATGACCTAGCTCTATATTTTGATTCCAAAATTAAAAACCTAAAAAATAACTGTATAAGCAATAACGATGTAACAATCATCCCCAGCAACTACCAAATAGCTAACTCATACGACAATGAAATACCTACAGACATGATCTGGAGTTCCTTTCTAGATCCAGAATGGAATACCTACACTAAACTATACAACAAATACTCTAAATCTCATTGCATCCTAGATACGTGCCCTCCGGAGATTATGAAAGCGGCATCACCAGAATTCAAAATATCACTATTACACTACCTAACCCACAACCTAAAAAATGGGACTTTCCTCACTAACAACGGCCACATAATAATAACCCCCATCCCCAAAAATGGAAAAGAATCCTCAATGCTAATAACCAACTTGATTTGAGTAGTTCTGATTATTTGGGTCTCTATGTATGAAAAGTGGTCCCTGGGGGACTATAAGTCTTACCCTTATTCCTATGAAAGGAAAGGGAAAGAGGAAATATGATTTAACAAAGGAAAGACAAGGGTTTATTTTTTTGTGTTTTTTTGTTTTTTTAAATAAGAAACAGGGAGGAGAAGAGAAATTAAGCAGATATAATGCTGAAAAACAGTGAAAAGAGCAGAATATGAAATGCTGAGTAACTTAGCTTTTAGAAGTTCATAGAGCAGCCTTGTTCACAGCACTGTCCCAAACTCAACTGCTTGCCTCTTCAGTCTGCTCTTACCTTTAGAGCCCAGTCCCCAGTTCTGTATTTTCACTTCTCCAAGGCTAAAGCGATGCCTCCCCTCCTGTTCTCCTCTCGGCACCAATTCAGTCCCTGACTCCTACCACGAGAGAGGACCTCAAAGTCCAGACACCTTCAACAGGGCCTGCCTGCTGCCACACTGCAAGACCGCTACCGGCTCTCGCCACCATCCGTTCGGTCCCAGCAGGCATGGCCCTCCCAGAGCTCCACTTCCCCCGTGGCAAGCTCAGGATGTTCAAGCCTATTTCCTGTCCTGCACTCTTCCCAGAAAAAACGCCCCGCAGCCAGTGCTCGAGCAGCAGGAGCACCGTCGGATAGAGTCCCGTCCTCTTCAGCAGGGCTGACAGCCCTGCCCACAATCCACATTCTCGCGGTGAGCACCGCTTACAGTGCCCAAGCTGCGCCTCCACCTCCGCTGCCAGCAAGCCTCAGTGGTGGCCGCCAACAAGAGAGCACCCTCTCCAAATACCCAGACACCCGCAGCGAAGATGTCGCTGCTCGATGTCGCTGCTCAATCCTGCTCCAGAGGCAATGAAGGAATCGCTACTGAATGGAGCAATTCGCTAAGTTGCTCCGTTCTAGTGTGGAGTCCAGGCCAGCTTTCACACTAGTCAGCCATCTTGCCGAGCAACACTAAAATCTTAAGTGTTTGAGGCTTGTGTGGTTATAGCAGAACTTACAGACAGCGACACAACTCACAGGGATGGGACGGGGAAATTGAGTTCCTGCGGGGACGGGGAAGAATTTGTCCCCATGTTATTTTCTACTCAAAACCACATTTAGCAGCCAGACTACATAACCATACGCCAGCATGTGCACTGCACTCGAGCCAAGAATACCTGCTGGAAATACCCTCCTTCGGAGACATTAATACATTAAAGCATCAGGACAAGAATATTCTCAGTGATGGCTCCAACATGGTGGAACTCCCGAAGGAATTTAAAACTAGAAAAGGACACTGGAAAGTTCAAGAAAAAGATAAAGGCCATCCTTTTCACAGACTATTTTAACTAATAATGTAAAAATGCAACAGACAAGGGGTAGCAGCAACATAGAGGAAATTATGGCTCTTCCCACTAGGAACATGATAGGGTGAACTCAGAATGCTGAGGACATGATATAATTCTTGTTATCTGTACTTTATTTATCATATCCTCAGCATTCTGAGTATGTACACTGTGTTCACCCTATCATATTCTTAGTGGGAATCTTGGATGAACATAGTACACAATACCAGGACAAGCAGGCAGCATATTCTCACATGTAGGTGATGTCATCCATGAAGCCCTGGTTCAGACAGCTGCTAAAGTGCACTAGCACTTTAAGAACTTTAGAAAGTTCACGACTGACTGTACCGTACATGCGCGAGTGTCTTCCTGCCCAACGTAGGTGTGTGGCTCCTCAGTTCTTAGTTTTCCTTGGAGCTAAGAAGTTGTGCTTTCAACGTTCTTTGTTTAGCCTTTGCCTTCCCGCTCGCGTGTTTGATTTATTTTCTTCAAATTTCTTCTTACTTGCATTTTTTTCTTTGTCATTAAAATTAAAAAAAAGATAATATAATTTTTTTCTTTCCAGTTTTCGCCTTCAGCCATTTTCAATGGCGGGGCCTTCCTTCTCGCCTCAGCCTTCGTCTTTTGATTTGGCTGAGGCAGTTTTTCCTTTCATATCCCACATGTTAACAGGCTTTAAAAAGTACAGCAGGTGCCAATGCACAATTTCCATCACCTACCCACATACTTGGTGTATAGTGTGCCTTGGCCCTGAGCATCACATCGAGACCATGCGTTGTTCAACTCTTAGACATGCTCCATTAAAAGCCGCATTCTGGATACCTTGGAGAGAGCGGAGGTACCACATGCATCGACATCCAAGCCCTCGGCATTGAAGATACTGCCATCGTCTGAGGCACCTGCATCGACATCTGTATCACAGGCTAAAGCTCCATCTAGTAAGCCAGCTAAAAAGCAACCAGCTTCCCAGACAGGATCATAGGCCACTAAGGCATCGAGTTTAATGATGCCGGCCAAGCAATGCGACTCGCTTCAACCTCGAGGGGTGCATTGACATCTGAGTCATCCTCTCCAGAGCGAGTCACGGCACCATTGGTACTGGCGTCGAAGCCAAAGCTATCAGTGTCCACTTTCAAAGAGAAGCTCGATGCTCTCTTTTGTGCGTAGTATGGGGATATGTTTAAACTCTGTACCCTGATGTCGACTACTCTGGTACCAGCCCAGCCTGAGCATCACGCCACACGAGATGCCAGTACCACCACTGCTCCATCGATGCATCATGGCTCTCAAAACCGGTCATCATCTAGACATGCATCGAAGCATCGTGTCTCCAGACACCACTCCAGTTCATCAAGGCATCATTCTTCTCCTAGACGCTCTCAATCTAGCAAGTGTTTCTCCAAATCAAAACATCTCTCTCTTAAGCGTGCAGAAAAATGTAAACATACTGCATCGCCTTCCTCATCGGAAAGGTACCGTGCCAAGCGGCAACATCAATCTCCATCTCTACTTGTGGACGCGGATCTTCGCCTTGAGTCCAACAATGATGCTTCTTATTCCACCACAGAAGCCTAAGACTCTTCAGAGAAGCATTCTCCTCGCAAGACCTCCTCTTAAAGAACCATCTCCTTCAGAGCCTATTTCTTTTACTCGCATTATTAGACAAATGGGTAAAGACATGTTTATTAAGCTGGAAGCAGACTAAATATTCTGCTGAATTTATGGAGACCATAGACTAAACTTCCTTTGCATAGAATCCTGAAGGAAACTCTTTGTAAAAATTGGGAGTCTCCTCTTTTGTTCCCTGCTGCTCCTAGAAAGCTGGACTCTCTTTATCGGATTATTCCCGGTCCTGCATTTGATAAACCTCAGCTTTCTCATCAATCTTTGGTGGTGGGGTCCACACTAAAAAAAGTCTGCCCCTTCTAAAGTCTAAGTTCCACCAGGGCGAGAGGGGTGTACTATGGAAAGGTTTGGTAGACGTCTATACCAAAACTCCATGTTGGCAAATCGGGTCATCAATTACAACTTTTACTTCACATGTTATCTGAAGCATCTGGTTAAACAACTGGCTAAATTTCACAAATATCTTCCATCGTATCGGAAGACAGAATTTCAACACATATCTAGCACCTTTACTCAATTAAGACAACACCTGGTGTAGCCTGCATATGATGCCTTTGAATTCTCCTCCAGAGTTTTACTATGTTTATAGCCATGAGGAGATTGGCATGGCTCAGAATTTCAGATATGGATGTTAACCTCCAAGATAGGTTGGCCAATATACCCTGGGGATTCAATTGAGAATGCAACTGAAAAGCTCTCTGCATATGAAAAGTCTTGGGATTCCTTACTTAAGCCTAAACCCAAGCCATCCACTACCAGACCCTACAAGCCCTCTTCTTCATACCAGAGGCATTTCCCAGCAAAGCCTGCTGCTTCTTCCTGACCACAGCAGAAGAAACAAAGGCAGCAATGTCCTCAGAAACCTTCTTAATCCACTCAGTCTTTTTAATCAGTTACTTGAGAGCATAGTTTCAATCCCTTTACATCTGCCTCTCTCTCTCCCAATTGGAGGTCGTCTTCAACATTTTTATGATCGTTGGCAGTTAATTACCTCCAACCTGAGTTCTCAATATCATTTGAGAGGGTTACTCTCTTCATTTACTTACACTCCCTCCAGATCATCCTCCAAGAGAGTCTCCTTTCAACCATCTCTAGTCCTCTTTTCTTCGTAAGGAAATTGATTCTCTGCTTCTTCTCAATGCCATTGAGAAGGTTCCTCTGGACCAGCAGAACAAGGTTTTTTGCTCCCGTTATTTCTTTGTCCCAAAGAAGACGGGAGGTCTTCTACTAATATTAGATCTCAGGGCTCTCAACAAATTTCTTGTCAAAAGTTTTGGATGATCTCTCTGGCATCTCTATATTCCTTCTTGGATCGCAACAATTGGCTATGCTCTCTGGACCTCAAGGAAGCTTACACTCACATTCCAATTCATACAGCATTCCGGAAGTTCCTCAGATGTCAAGTGGCGCACCACCACTATCAGTACATCCACTCCTAGGGTTTTCACCAAGTGCCTGGTGGTCCCAGAGACTTCAAGTCTTTCCCTATCTGGATGGACTGGCTCATCAAGAATCCTTCGTCTCAAGGGGTGCTCTTGGTAACAAATCAGACCATACTGTTTCTTCAGAATTTGGGGTTCAAGGTCAATTTTCCCAAATCACAACTTCAACCATTTCAGAAGCTTAAGTTTATAGGAGCTCTACTTGACACAATACAACTTGGGGCCTCAAGAGTGTCAGGATATCCTAATCCAACTTTGTCATCAGGTGATTCAACTTCCATCGCTCTCAGCAAGACGCATGATGATCCTTCTAGGACACATAGCATCTACAGTCCATGTGACTCCTTTTGCCAGGCTTCACCTCCACATCCCTCAAAGGTCTCTAGCTACTCAGTGGTCACAGGTTCTCGACCCACTTTCGCAACACATTACAGTCGCATCTTCTCTTTGACAATCTCTTCAGTGGTGGATGCTCTCTTCCAATCTTTCCAGAGGATTGCTATTCCACACACCTCCTCATCAGAAGGTTCTTACCACGGATTCGTCAACCTATGCTTGGTGAGCTTATACAGGGGCATCAGCACCTCCTTTTTCCTACTAGCCATACCTTTCCCTATGCAACCTAGCATCTGTCTAGCATTCACCGTCATCTTTTCAGCCTGTTTGGCCACCTTTAGATCATCGCATACAATCACATCCAAGTCCCGCTCTTCGTCATTCACATAAGTTCTTCATTCCCTAATTTGTACTGTTCCCTCTAGTTTTTGCAGACCAAATATATGACCTTGCATTTCATAGCATTAAATTTTAGCTGTTAAATTTCAGACCATTCTTCAAGCTTTGCTAGGTCTTTCTTCATGTTATCACCATCCAGCGTGTCTACTCTATTGCAGATTTTCGTATCATCCTCAAAGAGGCAAATCTTACCCAACAACCCTTCAGCAATATCGTTATAAAAATGTTAAAAAGAACAGGCCCAAGAACAGAACCTTGAGGCATACCACTGGTAACATCCCTTTCCTCAGAGCAGTCAAAACATAGTAACTTAGTAGATGATGGCAGATAAAGACCTGATTCAAATTCAAATTAAAAAAAAATTTTTTTTTTTCTTCTTAGCTATTCCTGGACAAGAATCCAAAGCTCTACCCGGTATATGCTTGGGTTCTAACTGCTGAAGTCTCCATCAAAGATCACTCCAGCCTCTCTACACCCTCCCAGCCATTGAAGCCCTCCCCAGCTCATCCTCAACCAAAAAGCTATATAAAGACACATACCATGCAAGTCTGCCCAGTACTGGCCTAAATTCTTCAATATTTACTATTATTTTCTGATTCTAGATCCTCTGTTCATCCCACGCTTCTTTGAACTCTGTCACCGCTTTCCTCTCCACCAACTCTCTTGGGAGCGCATTCCTGGCATCCACCACCCTCTCCGTAAAGTAGAATTTCCTTACATTGCTCTTGAATCTACCACCCCTCAACCTCAAATTATGTCCTCTCGTTTTACATTTTTCTTGCTCTGGCAAAAATTTTGTTCTACGTTAATTCCTTTCAGGTATTTGAATATCTGAATCATAGCTACTCTGTCACTCCTTTCCTCTAGGACAGTGTTCTTCAACCACCGGTTCGTGGTCCGGTGCCAGTCCGCAGAAATTTTCTGCCGGTCCACAGGGCCGGCACATCCATCGGGCCCAAGACAGCATTCTTCAACCACCGGTCCACGGTGCGATCAATGCGGCATCTTCAGGCCGGCTCCCTGAGTGCTGCAGTGCACAAAGCTGTGGGAAAAGGCTCCTACGTGCGTCCTGCACCTGAACTGAAAGCCTTCTTTCTGATGTTGCAACATCAGAAGGAAGGCTTCCAGATGAAGCACGAGGAGCCGCTGCCTACAACTTTGTGCACTGCAGCACTCAGGGAGCCGGCCTGAAGATAACACCGGGGGGCAGGCCAGAAGGCAAGGCACAGCATGGAGGGAGGGAGACAACAAGGTAGGGGGAATGCTATTATTTTTTAATTTAGTGATTGATTAACATCTGCTGTCTGTTCAGGAAGAAATGCATTTGTTTTTTTTTCCTCGGGTTGTACTGCTTGCTTAGTCTTCCATCTTAAGGGTTTGTTTGTAAATATTAGTACTTTTAGTTTTTGGTCCTGCATTTGCATGGGGTTATCTGTTTTCTGGTAGGAATGAATGTTGAAAAGCATACAGTGTGCTTTGTGTATTTGTGGTTAACCATTATGTGTTGTTAATACGATTATATTATATATGTATATATATGAAAATGAATGGAAAAAATGGTGTTACAATTAGTACTATTATGGGGCGGGCTCTGGGGTGGAGATGGGCACGACTTAACCCAGTGTTCTTCAACTGCCGGTCTGTGGACCAGTGCCAGTCCACAAAATAATTATTTTAGTTCCACCGGTCCATAGGTGTGAAAAGGTTGAAGAACACTGCTCTAAGGCACTGTTCTTCAACCTCCGTTCCGCAGACCGGTGCTGATCCGCAGAAAATTCCTGACGGTCTCTGTGCAGGGCCAGCAAGATCGGATTGGGGCCATCAGAGTCTAGGCTGCAAAAGCGATGGGCGGCATCGGCGCACCCCCATGATGCAATTCAAGATCGGCAACTTGCCTACCCCCTCCAACAAAGGCAGTCAAGTTCGGCAACGGGCCTCCTCTTCCCTGGGCATCAACAGCATATCAGATCAGCAACGCGGTGCTCAGCCCAAAGCTTCCCCTCTGACGCACCTTACTGTTTCCGCCTAGGCAATTGGAGTCAGAGGGAAGCTTTGGACTGAGCACCGTGTTGCTGATCTGATGTGCTGTTGATGCCCAGGGAAGAGGAGGCCCATTGCCGAACTTGAGTGCCGGGGAGGGGGCGTTACTGATCTTGAGTGTCATTGCGGGGGGTGGGGGGTGGCGTTGCCTATCTTGTTGCCAAAATCAGAAAGAATGGTGAGAGGAAGGGAGAGAGATGGGCCTGTGGTGGATGGAGAGATTGAGAGAAGGGGGCATATGATGGAAGTGGGGGGAAAGAGAGAGAAGGGGCAGATGATGGAAGTGGGGAGAAGGGGGAGAGAGAAGAGGGCAAATGATGGAAGTGGGGAGAAGGGGCAGATGATGGAAGTGGGGAGAAGGAGAGAGAGAGAGAAGAGGGCAGATGAGGGAAGTGGGGAGAAGGGGGAGCAAATGCTGAATGGAAGTGGAGAAAGAGAACACATACTGGATGGAAGGAGGGATAAAGAAAAAGGACATGCTAGATGGGGGAAGAAGATAGAGTTAGTGAGATAGTGGAGGGGTGAAGGAAAGGGGTGGCATGCTGTAGGTAGACATAGTGAAAAGAGGGAAACTGAGGACTGCATAGTAAGAAAGAATTTAATTTAGACGAAGGCAGAAAATAATGAAGGAAGACCAGAGAAGAAATGGAAGAGAGAGAGGAGCGAGAGATGCCAGAGAACGGGGAAGGAGACAGAGATATCAGATCTGAGCGGAGGAAATGAGAAGAGAGATGCTAAAAACCACAAGGGGGAGGGAAAGGGAGATGAAAGGAGAAAGATGCCAGACCCAGAGGGGACAGAGGGAAGATGATGGATGCCAGACCAAAGGGGGGGATCTAGAGGAGAGACGGCAGGGGGAGACAGACAGTTTCTGGAAGGGGCAGACAGTGGATGGAACGGGCAGATGCTGGATTGAAGAGACAGGGCAGACGCTGGAAGGAAAAGAGTGAAAAGAAGATGAAAGCAGAAACCAGAGACAACAAAAGGTAGAAAAAAATCATTTTATTTCTATTTTGTCATTAAAATATATCAGATTTGAAATATATATCCTGCTAGAGACATAACTGGGGACTGCAAAGCCCAGGCAGTGCTTCTTTAATTTCCAGCTGGCTTAGGGCTCTCTCTGACCAGGGGGCACTCCCCTAACACTATTCCTGTCATGTGTGACTTCAGTATACTGTTAGCATGATATTTCTGTGTAGCATTCTGTAATAATTTGGCTTGTTCAGTTTTCTTGATAGTAGAGGGCATATATGTGAAGGGGAAGGGAGACAGGGGTTTTGTTGGTCCTTGCTCTGTATATTTGTATTTATAAAATGACAATTGTACAGAATATTGTTTCTTTTTATACTTTAATAAAATACGTTCAATATAAAATCATAACTGAGGCTTGTGCGGATGGGATCAGATGGTTTGCGGGGACCGAGCTCGCGGAGACGGGGCGGAAATAGGTTTTTAAAATTTCAGTCTTAGTAGTTTGCTGGTCCACAAAATAATACTTTTATTTCTGCCGGTCCACAGGTGTAAAAAGTTTGAAGAACACTGCTCTAGGGTATATATATTCAGGGTTTCCAGTCTTTCCTCATATGTCTTCTGGCGCAAACCTACTATCATTTTTATCGCCCTCCTCTGGACCGCTTCAAGTCTTTTTATGTCCTTCAGCAGATATAGTCTTCAAAACTGAACATAATACTTCAAGTAGAGCCTCACCAACGACCTGTGCATGGGCATCAACACCTTCTTCCTTCTACTGGCTACGCCTCTATTTATATAGCCCAGCATCCTTCTGGTAGCAGCCACTCCCTTGTCACACTTTTTTTTTCTCCTTTAGATCTTCGGACACTATTACCCCAAGGTTCCTCTCCCGTCCGTGCATATCAGCCTCTCACCTCCCAGCATATATGGTTCTTCCGATTATTAATCCCCAAATGTATTACTCTGCATTTCTTTGCATTGAATTTTAATTGCAAGATATTAGACCATTCCTCTAACTTTTGCAGATCCTTTATCATGTTTTCCACTCCCTCTTCGGTGTCTACTCTGTTACTAATCTTGTTATCATCCGCAAAAATGCAAACTTTTCCTTCTAACCCTTCAGCAATGTCACAAACATATTGAACAGCACCGATCCCTGAAGGGCTCCACTACTCACCTTTCCTTCCTCCGAACGACTTCCATTAACCACCACCCTCTGGCGTCTGTCTGACAGCCAGTTTCTAATCCAGTTCACCACTTTGGGTCCTAACTTTAGCCCTTCAAGTTTGTTCAAGAGCCTCCTATTAGGAACCATATCAAAGACTTTGCTGAAATCTAAGTACATTACATCTAGCATATGTCATCGATCCAGTTCTCTAGTCACCCAATCAAAAAATTCAATCAGGTTCGTTTGGCATGATTTACCTTTAGTAAAGCCATGTTGCCTCGGAACATTAGATTCTAGGAAGTTCACTATCCTTTCTTTCTGCAACATTTCCATTATTTTTCCTATAGTTTCCTGCTTCATCTCTGTGACCACTTTTGTGAATTGGGACCACATCTGCTCTCCTCCAGTTCCCAAGAACCACTCCCGTCTCCAGAGATTTGTTGAACAAATCTTTAATAGGACCCGCAATAACCTCTCTGAACTTCCTCAGTATCCTGGGATGGATCCCGTCCAGTCCCATCGCTTTGTCCACCTTCAGTTTTTCAAGTTGTTCATAAACACTTTCCTCCATGAAAAGCTCAGAATTTACTCAATTTTCTTGTGTTACTTTGTCAAACAATCTCGGTCCTTCTCCAGGATTTTCTTTCGTGAACACAGATCAGAAGTATTTGTTTAACACGTTTGCTTTTTACACATCACTTTCCACATATCGGTTCCGAGCATCTTTTAGTTTAGCAATTCCATTTTTCATCTTCCTCCTTTCACTAATATATCTGAAAAAATGTTTGTCTCCCTTTTTTACATTTTTAGCCATTTGTTCTTCTGCTTGCGCTTTCGCCAGACGTATCTCTCTCTTGGCTTCTTTCAGTATCACCCGGTAGTCCTTTCTGTACTCTTCTTCTTGGGTTTTTTTTTAAAAATTTCAGGAACGCCAACTCTTTTGCTTTTATTTTCTCCGCCACTAGTTTGGAGAGCCATATTGGTTTCCTTTTTCTCTTGTTTTTATTTATTTTCTTCACATAAAGGTCCGTAGTCATTTTTATTGCTCCTTTCAACTTAGACCACTGTTTTTCCACTTCTCTTAATTTCTCCCATCCTAACAGTTCTTTCTTCAGGTACTCTCCAATTTTATTAAAGTCCGTACATTTGAAATCTAGGACTTTAAGTATTTTGTGGCGCTCTCCAATTTAGCCGTTATATCAAACCAAACCGTTTGATGATTGCTACTTCCCAGATGAGCACCCACTTGAACTTTAGAGATACTCTCCCCATTTGTGAGGACCAGATCCAATATCGCTTTTTCCCTTGTGGGTTACATCACCATCAATCACCACAATCTCCCTACTTCTTTCTGATTCCGCAGATGGAGCATTCTAGTACTCATCCAGCAGGTTGAAATCTCCCAACAGCAGCACCTCCTTTTTCTTTCCAAACTTTTGGATATCCACAATCAGATCCTTATCAATTTGCTGTGATTGAGTTGGAGGTCTGTAGACTACACCCACATAGATGTTCCATCTTCCCTTTTCAGAGCGATCCATATCGCTTCTTCCTCTCCCCAGGTCCCTTGCATTTCATTCACTTGGATATCGATCTTTACACAGAGAGATTTTATTGCTATGCTTGCTGAAAAGATTACAGATCTATAATACATCATTACATTTCAAAACATCAAGCACTTTGCTGAAAATTATTCCTTCATTCAAGATGCTGTTCAGGGTTTCCATTGGGAAAATAATCAAGCCACTTTGCACCCTTTTATTGTCTATTTCCACCTTAACAGTGAAATTCAATGCATGAGTGTTTGTATCATTAGTGACAGCGTAAGGCATGATACAGTGGCAGTGTACGATTTTGCGGAAAAGTTGATTCTTCATATAAAAAGCTTACTTTCTGTCACCCCAATGTTAAGTACCTAAGATATATCAGTGATGGCTATGCTGCAGAATACTAAAACTTTAAAAACTTTGTTAATCTCTGCTATCACTATTTTGACTTTGGTATTCATGCTGAGTGGAATTTCTTTGGCACAAACTATGGTAAGTCACCCTGTGATGGAATTGGTAGAACTGTGCAAGCTTATAACGGCCAAAAGAAACCCAAATTCTTTCACCAAGTGACCTGTTTAAGTTTTGTGTCCAAAATTTGACAAAAATCAAGATTTTGTTTGTTTCAAAAGAAGAAATTGATAATATAACAGTTTATATATCGCAGGACCGTAAAGTTCTATGTGGTTTACAATGATTAAAAATGCTACAAATTGAGTAGAAATAACAAAGTTAAAAGCTAGTGACTAACAGCTTTATAGATCAGTTATTGTGGAATAAGATTGTACAAATCAGCTACCTAAGTACTTCAGGAACAGATATGTTTTTAGGTGTTTCCTAAATTCCCCATAAGTAGTAAGCATAAGCAATTGTTCCAGATCTTTACCCTATAATGCTGCGTGATGTGAGAAAAGATGATGATGTCTTTTAAATTTACATCCTCTAACCGATGGAGAAACAAAATTCAAGTGTGAGCTTCTCTTATGTCTATTGGTTGAGAAAGAGAAAAGATCAGTTATATATTTAGGGTCTAAACCGAACAGTACCTTAAAGCAAAAACATCCAAACTTAAACTTCACACGTGCCTCCATTGGCAGCCAATGCAGAAATCGGTAGGAAGGAGTTACATGATCGAACTTCTTCAACCCAAAAATTAGCCTGACCGCCGCATTTTGCACTAGTTGTAGTCACTGCATATTCTTCTGGGAAATTGCCAGATAGGCGATATTACAGTAATCAAGTTGACTTAGTATAAGGGATTGTACCAAAATTCTAAATGATGAGACATCAAAATATGCTCTAATGGACCAAAGCATCCAGATAGTGAAAAAACCCTTTCTAACAAAAGAGTCCACCTGGTCTTTCATGGTTAGGCCCTGGTCCAGTATTACACCCAAAACCTTCATAGTAGATTGAATAGGATAACTAAGGGCTCCTTTTACAAAGGTGCATTAGGGCCTTAACGCACGGAATAGCGTGCACTAGACCTTAACGCCAGCATTGAGCTGGCGTTAGTTCTAGAAGTGTAGCGTGGGTTTAGCGCACGCTAAAATCCTGCATGCGCTTGAAACGCTAGCGCACCTTAGTATAAGGAGCCCTAAGTTTATTGATGCAAAGTGATGTTTTAGTATCAAGCGGTTGTGATGAAGCTACAAGACTCAAGAAAGAAGATTTGGAACTGCCTCTACAATTGCTGGAACTCATGAAAATCATCAGTTTATTGGGATACATAAGATACGTGCGAGTCGAGTATCAAATGATTGTTTATCATTCATTGTAACTATTGGTTCACTGGATGACTCTCCAGTTAATGCTTCTCTGAAGATAGAAAATCTTCAACCTGGACAATACATAGCATGTGTTTATGATAACAAATGGTAGGTTGGAAACATTTTCGAGACATAAATTTAAGAGCATGATGCACTCATAAATTTCATGCATCCTCATGGACCAATTCACTCATTTTATTGGCCTCCTAGGAAGGACACTTGTTGGATTTCTGAAGACCACATTTTTGCAATTCTGCCTGCCCCAAGCACAGTAACTGGTTCACAATACACATTTACAGAATCAACAATTCAACTCATTGAAGATAAATTTCATAACATTATGCAATAAATAAAGTGTGACTATGGCTTGGGAACCATTACGATATCCACTTAAGGCTTGGGAACCATGGCTAAGAAACCTACCCACCTGTAGCTCGACTTGCCTGGCTATCGGGCATGACCTCTTGGCGATGAGGTTGTCAGTTTGAATAAACTGGCAGTGGTTAAACTACCATGGACCAACGCAAGTTTTGATAATATTTTAATAACTATTAAATACATATGTAGTATACTTAACACAATTCCTTTACTACTAATCAACATTCTTAGTGCCTGGCAATTTTTAGCCCTGTGCCACAATTAAGTTTTAAAACAAACAATAAACAGCAAATTATGTGTGGTGTAAAGTTCTTTCATAGTTCATAAGAACATAAGCAGTGCCTCCGCCGGGTCAGACCATAGGTCCATCCTGCCCGGCAGTCCGCTCCTGCGGCGGCCCAAACAGGTCACGACCTGTCTGAATCACCAGAAGGGGCTCCCTTGCCACCTTGGTTTCTCATTGAAGTCCTATCTTCCCATCGAAGTCCTAACCCTCCGGTCTTGCACATGCACGACCTGTTGGGTTTCTATACTTATTACCTGGTTAGCTTTCTATACTTGTGTTACATCCCAGCTCCTCCCTCAGTATCCCACGATCCCTTTATCCCTCAGGAATCCGTCCAATCCCTGTTTGAATCCCTGTACCGTACTCTGCCTGATCACTTCCTCCGGTAGCGCATTCCAAGTGTCCACGACCCTTTGGGTGAAAAAAAAACTTCCTTGCATTTGTTTTGAACCTATCTCCCTTCAGTTTCTCCGAATGCCCCCTCGTACTTGTTGTCCCCTTCAGTCTGAAGAATCTGTCCCTATCCACCCTCTCTATGCCCCTCATGATCTTGAAGGTCTCTATCATATCTCCCCTGAGCCTCCTTTTTTCCAGAGAGAAGAGCCCCAGCCTATCCAACCTCTCGGCGTATGGGCACCAGTTTCGTTGCTCTCCTTTGGACTCTCTCAAGTACCGCCATGTCCTTCTTGAGGACCAATACTGAACGCAGTATTCCAGATGTGGACGCACCATCGCTCGATACAATGGCATGATGACTTCCCGCGTCCTGGTTGTTATGCCCCTCTTTATGATGCCCAGCATCCTGTTGGCTTTTTTCGAGGCTGCTGCACACTGTGCAGATGGCTTCAGTGATGCATCCACCAGCACACCCAAGTCTCTCTCAAGTCTGCTGTCTCCCAATAATGCCCCCCCCAATTTGTAGTTGAACAACGGGTTCTTTTTCCCTATATGTATGACCTTGCATTTTTCCACGTTAAAGCGCATTTGCCATTTGTTTGCCCAGTCTTCCAGCTTGTCCAGGTCCCTTTGCAGGTCCTCACACTCCTCCCTGGACCTAACTCTGCCGCACAGTTTGGTATCGTCTGCAAAGGGACCTGGACAAGCTGGAAAACTGGGCAAACAAATGGCAAATGCGCTTTAACGTGGAAAAATGCAAGGTCATGCATATAGGGAAAAAGAACCCGTTGTTCAACTACAAATTGGGGGGGGGGGCATTATTGGGAGACAGCAGACTTGAGAGAGACTTGGGTGTGCTGGTGGATGCATCACTGAAGCCATCTGCACAGTGCGCAGCAGCCTCGAAAAAAGCCAACAGGATGCTGGGCATCATAAAGAGGGGCAAAACAACCAGGACGCGGGAAGTCATCATGCCATTATTCAACTTGAATATTTGAAGAACCGTCCAATGACAAATACAATAAATAGTTTTAAATAGTTACGCTGCTGAGACTATCTGAATTCAATTGCAGATTTCTTCTCTATACAAAAAAATACCCTCCTGAAAATTTGATATCTGGTAGAGAAAAAGTTGCTCTATCCAAAGCTTTTTGAACCAAAGTGATTGCTGGTGTCAAAACTGAAATACAAAGCTTCAAAATGGGTAAAATATGTTATTAATATTTTTGCTGCTCTGTTTGACTTGCAATATCTTTAGAGGAGGAGAGAAGTGCAGTTTCTTCTTCAGTGATTTCAGAAAAGGTGTCAGAGGTTGAAGGAATGTTGGCAGAGGGGACAGATGGAATGAGGGATTGGAGGGGGGGAGAAGTGACCTGGTTGAGAACTCAAGGTGAATTTTCTGAACCTTGTCATAGAAGAACTCAGCCATAGTCTGGGATAAAATGAAGGGGGGATTGGAAGTGAGGGCATTTTGAGTAAAGTTTAGTGTAGCAAAGACATGAACAAGGGCAACCTGGTCGACATTGTATATCTGGATTTTCAGAAGGCGTTTGACAAGGTTCCGCATGAACAACTACTTCGGAAAATTGTCAGGGTGAAATACTCATGTGGATTAAAAACTGGCTGGAGCATAGGAAACAGAGGGTGGGGGTAAATGGACAATACTCGGACTGAAAGAGCGTCACCAGTGGGGTGCCGCAGGGCTCGGTGCTTGGACCCGTGCTCTTCAACATCATTATAAACGATCTGGACATAGGTACAACGGGTGAGTTGATTAAATTTATAGACGATACGAAGTTGTTCAGAGCAGTGAAAACACAGGGGGATTGCGAAGATCTGCAAAGTGACATAATCAGGCTCGAGGAATGGACATCGACATGGCAAATGAGGTTCAACGTGGATAAGTGTAAAGTGATGCATGTCGGTAACAAAAATCTCATGCATGAATACAGGATGTCCGGGACGGTACTTGGAGAGACCTCCCAGGAAAGAGACTTGGGAGTTCTGATCGACAAGTCGATGAAGCTGTCCGCGTAATGTGTGGTGGCGGTGAAAAGGGCGAACAGAATGCTAGGAATGATAAAGAAGGGGATCATTAACAGATCAGAGAAGGTTATCATGCCGCTGTACCGTGCCATGGTGCGCCCTCACCTAGAGTACTGCGTCCAGCACTGGTCACCGTACATGAAGAAGGACACAGTACTACTCGAAAGGGTCCAGAGAAGAGTGACTAAGATGGTTAAGGGGCTGGAGGAGTTGCCGTACAGCCAAAGATTAGAGAAACTCAGCCTCTTCTCCCTCGAACAGAGGAGATTGAGAGGGGACATGATTGAAGCATTCAAGGTACTGAAGGGAATAGACTTGGTGGAAAAGGACAGGTTGTTCACTCTCTTCAAGGTAGGGAGAACGAGAGGGCAGTCTCTAAAATTGAAAGGGGATAGATTCCGTACGAATGTAAGGAAGTTCTTCTTCATCCAGAGAGTGGTAGAAAACTGGAACGCTCTTCCGGAGTCTGTCGTAGGGGACAACACCCTCCAGGGATTCAAGACAAAGTTAGACAAGTTCCTGCTGAACCGGAACATACACAGGTAGGGCTAGTCTCAGTGCACTGGTCTTTGACCAGAGGGCCGCCGCATGAGCGGACTGCTGGGCACAATGGACCACTGGTCTGACCTAGCAGCGGCAATTGTTATATTCTTATGGAATCGAGGGTGAAATACTCACATGGATTAAAAACTGGTTAGTGGATAGGAAACAGAGAGTGGGGGGTAAATGGACAATACTCGGACTAGAAAAGTGTCACGAGTGGAGTGCTGCAGGGTTTGGTGCTTGGACCTCTTCAACATATTTATAAACGACCTGGAAATTGGTACGACGAGCGAGGTGATTAAATTTGCGGACAGCTTCATTGACTTGTCTACCAGTACTCCCAAGTCTCTTTCCTAGGGGGTCTCTCCGAGTACTGCATCGGACATCTTGTATTCGTGTATATGATTTTTGTTACCGACGTGCATCACCTTGCACTTATCCATGTTAAACCTCGTTTGCCATGTGTGGCCCATTTCTCGAGCGTGTTTATGTCACATTGCAGGTCTTCACTCCTCTGAATAAGTACTGAAGACAGAAGGATTGCGAAGACCAACAATGTGACATAAACACGCTCGAGAAATGGGCCATGACATGGCAAATGAGATGTAACGTGGATAAGTGCAAAGTGATGCATGTTGGTAACAAAAATCTTATACACGAATACAGGATGTCCGGTGCAGTACTCGGAGAGACCCCCAGGAAAGAGACTTGGGAGTACTGGTAGACAAGTCAATGAAGCCGTCTGCGCAATGAGTGGCGGCAGCGAAAAGGGGGAACAGAATGCTAGGAATGATTAAGAAGGGGACCACAAACAGATCGGAGAAGGTTATCATGCCGCTGTACCGGACCATAGTACGCCTCCACCTGGAATACTGCGTCTAGCACTGGTCTCTGTACATGAAGAAGGACACAGTACTATTTGAAAGGGTCCAGAGAAGAGCGATTAAAATGGTTTAGGGGCTGGAGGAGTTGGGAATAATAATTGTAAGGTCATCTGCGTATATATATGATTTCAATTTTAAATTGGATAACATATTTCCCAATGATGCCATATAGACATTGAAAAGTGAAGGGGAGACATCCACAGGGATTACACCAAGCCTAAGAGATAGTTCCTTCACTGTAAACCTGGTAGGTACGGTTTTTTAAGAAACCCGTAAACCAATTTAGTACCTGTCCAGAAATGCCAATGGAATCAAGTCCTTCCATTAGTTTAAGAAAAAATGGTATTTTGGCAATATGTCTATAGTTGGTAGTCAAGGAAACAGACTCCTTAGAATTTTTAATAATAGGAGTCACAAGGATATGACCAAGTTCTGATGGAAATTTGCCAGTCCACATGCATAAAGAAACCCAATTAAAGAGTTCAGCCTTGAAGGAGATAGGAGCTGATTTCATAATAGTCATTGGACAGTTATCCATTAGGCAATTGGATTTTACATATTTTGAGTAGGAGCACAACAGTACACATCATGCCAGAGTTTTCCCCTCTAGTCACATGGGGGAAGGGACTAGAACTATTAGGGAATCTTCTTCACCTGGAGGTTTGAGATGTGGCTGTACCTGGTTGCACAGGAAAGCTGAGCAGCTAGAATTGAAAAATGCCAGACTGGAAAAGCTTAGAGAGCTGGAAGGGCTGAGAGCTCTGAATGGATTAGAATACCAGAGGCCATGGAGCTGGGGGTTGTCTGAATAGATATTGACTGAACCTGAGACCCAGATGGAACAGTTTATGGAGGTGGAGCTGGACGAGAGCCTAATAAGCCAAGAACAAGATATGAAGATATGTTGTTCTGTAAAAGCCAGCAAGAAATAATGCTTAATTTTGAAAGAACTTTTCAAGCTGTGATTTTTTTTTTCTGAAGAAATTGAAAAACTGTTGGTTTTGTGCTGGTAACCCTTGATAAGGATTGAGAACTACTTTGAGAAAGCAGTGAAAGTTTTTCCTTACTGCTAACGTTTGTTTTTTCTCTGTGTGAAGTGGGGGTTGGGCAAGCAGAAGCCTGTTGTGAGAGTGAGTGAGGTAGCTCTGTGTTATTCTTGTGCTAGGAAATGAGGGCATTATAATTTAACTAGTGTTTAAACCCATTACATTAACGGGTGCTAGAATAGATGTGTAGACTTAGGTATTTCTTTCTTTCTGTCTCTCTCCCTGGCCCCCCCATGTGTCTGTCTTTATTTCTTTTTATCTCTCTCCCTGCACCCTGTCTGTCTGTCTTTCTTTCTTTTTTTCTGTCTCTCCCCCCCTGTCCAGCAGCACCCCTTCCCTGCTCCCCCTGTCCAGCAGTAGCCCTTCTCCCTTCCTTTTAACTCCCAACTGTGCAACAGCAGCATTTCTCTTCCCCCCTTCAGCATTCCTTCTGTGATCTCACATAGCCGTCGCCAGCATTCACCCCCCCCCCCCCCGATCTCACACAGCCGTTGCCAGCACAGTATTCACAACTCGCTGCTCCTGCTTGCTTCGGGCCTTCGTCACTGCCGGGTCCCATCTACTTTCTGTTTCCGCGAAGGCAAGATCTGGCAGCGAGGAAGGCCCGAAGCAAACAGGAGCAGCAAATTGAAGCCTCCCTCCCTACCCTATCTTCCGCCAATGCTGCCCTAGCCAGGAAGCGACTTCGCCCATGCTCCGGGGGCTCTAACACTGTGCTTGCTGACTTCACTTCTCCTCCCTCCCCCCTCATGACTTAACTTCCGGTTTCGGAGGAACAGGGTCAGGAAGCCAGCAAGCACAGCGTAGTCAGAAGTCAGCCGGCGTCGATCAGAAAAGCAGCTGAGGCAGGCACTACACATGCGCAGGCATAGCAGCACGGATCACGGACCCACCAAGTTTGAAGTGCGCATGCACGCTAAGAGTATTATTATAACAGATATTTCAATTACATAGAGCCACTATCTAGCCAGCAGACCACCTGCTGGTGTCCAGTGTCCAAACACTGGAACAGGCTATGTAAACGCTACACAAGCCTCGCTTCAAACTGAGAAGGAACTGTTTCTTCACTGTTGTTTAAAAGAACTGTTGCTGAGGTGAACTAGATGCTTGCTGAAGCCAAGGAATGTGTAGAGCTGTATAGGCTGGCATCCGTCGTCAGATGGAAGACTCAACTGCCAGGCCACATTGTTCTGAGCCTCCGCTGTCCAAGGGAGCCAAGCATGCAACGGATTCCTCTTCAGACTGCAACAGGAAATAAGCACATCCTGTAGTGGGTGCAGATGGGCCCTCACAACCATGGACCTGCAGGTACTGCTAGGCTGTTGGGATTGGATTCTCCAGGAAGGTACGTATCAGCTGGTGGAACTTCACCTGGTGCAAGTTGGGCAGAAACACCTTGTTCAGTCCTGTGGCGAGGTGTACCCCCAGGTATTCCAAGTCCTGCATTAGCACGAGGTGGCTCTTTCAAATGTTGAACACCCAGCCTAGGCATTGAAGCAGCTGAATGACCTGGCAAACCACCTGACACCCCTCGGACTCAGAATGAGCCAGGAAGCCAAGGCTTGGACATGCTGGTGCAGCCTTGGCCACTGGAGGGTTTCTTTATGTCTTCCCTCCATGACCTATGATAGGTTGTCTGCTGAGATGGATCAAGGCACTCAGAGGTTGGTTGGTTCTCATGTGCCTGACTGGCTGAGACGAATGTGGTATGCCAACCTGGTCCATTCCCTGCCATCGTCATCTCCTTTCACAGGGCCCGATTGCGCTCCAGGACCCAGATCACTTTGGTCTTATGGCCTGATTATTAAGCACGTGTTCTTAGTCTGCAGAGGCTATTCTTTGGGCGTGGCTAGCTACTCACACAGCAAAAAGAAGTCAGCTGTGGCAGCGAAGGCTTAGAGATGTTTTCAATCGTTATGCAGCCAGAAGCACGAGGATCCGACTTTACTACTACTGCTAATCACTTATATAGCACTGAAAGGCGTACTGTGACAGGGAGAGCCCTGTCATGTTGGTAGAATCCCTGCAGTACTCTAAAACTACCCCTAAACCTGCTCCTAGAAGCAGGCAGGTTAGGGAAATTGCCCTGCAAAGTATATCCCAAGTGAAAGGCAGCCCAAAATTGACCCGATTATATTTGCCTAGTTCTAGTGTAGTAAATGCTAAAAGCAAAGAATTACAAGTACCAGCAGGCACCAGGCCTGGGATAGCAAAACTCACAAAGGGATTAGCTCCTGCAATCAGCTCTCCTGGGGGCAGGGCTAGTCAGCAGGGAAGTTATCCAGGCTCATCAGCAAAGAACCAGGGTAACACAGGTGAACCTAGAGACAATCGGCACAGGGTTAGAGAAAAAGGTGTGGTCTCGAGGCAATGGAGGCAGCCACAAACCTTTAGCCTGACTGAACCCTTGGAAAGAGGCAGACCCGTACAGGCCAGGGGACAGAAGCCAGAAACCAGTATTTCCCACAGGAAACAGGGAGAAAATCTCAGGACTGAAACTTGTAAGCACTCTTCTGAAGGTAACAATACTTTTGATGTAGAAATGCCAAAAGAAATATGCACAATTGATTATGAACTGGAACCTGAGGACTTCTGTTTGTCTGAAGACATGCTTATAGAGTAAAGCTTGGGGGAAACAATATGCTGTTTTTGATAAGATAGAATTGCCTCACAAACCCTTTAATAGAGGAGTGAAGAATCACAACTTCTGATTAAATTAGGGGTGTAGAAGAGTGGGAAGCACTACTTCTGATATTGTACAAAACATAGGATTTACTGTGAGAGAACCGGGTGGCGCAGGCTCAGCCGGTTCCAGGACTTTGATATTGAAAGTTTGGCTTTTTGTTTTGATATAAAGACTAGCAGAGCAGAGCTTGTTGAAAGCACATGTTTTTGTGGAAAAATTGCCAGATTGTGGAAGCCTGGTGGACTAACAGGCTGTTTAGCTACCAGAGCAAATTTGTGTTTTTTTCATTTCACCAAAGTATAAGGAAGAAAATAAAGAAATAATAATTCACACTAAACACTTTTGATGCAGACACCCCTCTACCATCCATGCCTTACTCAACCGCTCGGCCGAGGCTTAGATGACCCAGGTAAGGACTCTGGCTAATCCAGTCCAGGTCTTACCCGATCACAGTATGCAGCACTGTACATTTTGACATTTATAGACTGTCCCTGCTCGAAAGAGCTTACAATGTAACTTGGACAGACAGACATGATATATAGGGTTGAGGATGCAGAACCCAAGGTGAGAGGAGTTAAGAATCGAAAGTACTCTCAAAGAGGTGGGCTTTTAACTGGGCCTTGAACACTGCCAGAGACTGAACCCTCCATAGGGATTCGGGCAGCTTGTTCCAAGCATACTGTGCAGCAAGGTAGAAGGGACAGAGTCTGGAGTTGGCAGTTGAAGAGAGGGGCACAGATAGGAGGGACTAGTGCTGCCCGATTCAGGAAAAAAAAATTCAATTCGATTCGATTCAGTCTATTGAATTGGTTTTTTGATTCGATTTTTCTGCCAAATTGGATGTTGTTTTTTTTTGTGTTTTTTTTTTTTTCCAAACATCCTGGTGGGTTTATTTTACAGCCTCTTCACCCCTTTGCCTTCTCCTAACCACACTGGCGCTGTGGTGTAAACAAAATAAACAAACAAAAAAGACTTTTCCTCTCTCTCTGTGGTCTAACACCAGCTCTGGCAGGATACACATTTCAAATCTGACATACTGTAATCACAAAACAGAAAATAAAATTAGTTTTTCTACTTTTTGTTGTCTGGTCATTATTCCAATTTTGTTGGTCTCAGGCTCTGGTTGTCTTCTGATAACTTGCTTGCAAGGGTCTCCTTCTTTCTCCCTGCTAACCATCCATCTTCCATCTCTGTCCTCCCCTTCCGTTTCTCTTCCCTCCCCAGGAGGTCTGGCATCTTTCCTTTTTTTCGTCTCCCTCCACAGATCCACCTTTTCTTAACTACCCTTTCATCTAGCATCTCTCCTTCCTTCCCCATCATCTCACAGTCCACCATCTCTCCCTTTCTTTTCCCAACTACCCTCCTATCCAGTATCTCTATCCCCCCTCCACACCATCCCTTGCGTCAAACTTCTCTCCCTTTCTGTTCCTTCCCTCCTTAAATTCCATTGTCCATCATCTCTCTTCCTCTCCTCTATTTTCAGACCCATTACTTCCTCCCCAAAGTCCGGCATATGCACATCTCTTTGAACCCCCCCTTCCCTCCCTCCATGTACTTCTATACCAGGGCCCCTCTCCCCTAAAGGTTTGTCCCTCCTTGAAGGCCTGCACCCCACCCCTAAAGGCCTGTGCCACCATCCCTGAAGGCCTCTTTCCCCCTTGAAGGCTTGTCCTCCCCCTTAAAGGTCTGCATCCCACCCCTAAAGGCCTGCCTGTCCCCCCCTGAAGGCCTGCCTGTCCCCCCTTGAAGGCCTGTGCCCCCCCTTTGAAGGCCTGCCTGCCTGTACCACCCGAAGGACTGCTCACTCCCCACCCCGGCGTCCGGCTTCCACCCCCCTGGCCTTCCGCTTCCCCCCCTGGCCTCCCCGCACTGTTTACCTTCCAGGAACAGCCTGCAAACAAGATCGCAGCGCTAGTGATATTAGTACCGCTTCGGAGCTGTTTCCTCCGTTGCGGTCCCGCCCCTCCTCTGATATGAGAGGAGGGGCGGGACCGCGACGGAGGAAACAGCTCTGAAGCGGTACTAAGATCGCTTGTTTGCAGTCTGTTTCTGGAAGGTAAACAGTGCAGGAAGGCCAGGGGGGTGGAAGCCGAAAGCCGGACACCGGGGGAGCGGGGGGAAGCCGACAGCAGCACTTCCTGACTGACCCTCCCCCTCGCCCCCTAAAGCAGGTGCGGCAGCTGACACTCCTGCTTTAGGGTGTGAAGGGGGAGGGTCAGGCGAATCGGGAAGCTGGTTATTTTTGTTTTGAACTGATTCGAATCGATTCACCCGAAGTGAATCGGTGAACCGATTCGAATCGTGAATCGGGCAGCACTAGATGGGACTTATTCTCGTGTTCCTTCATGGTGGGCTGGAATAGGGCCTGGCTGTCAGGTCTAAGAACAAGAACATAAGAATTGCCGCTGTTGAGTGAGACCAGTGGTCCATCGTGCCCAGCAGTCCACTCACGTGGTGGCCCTTGGTCAAAGACCAGCGCCCTAACTGAGACTAGCCCTACATGCATACGTTCTGGTTCAGCAGGAACTTGTCTAACTTTGTCTTGAATCCCTGGAGTGTGTTTTCCCCTACGACAGACTCCGGAAGAGTGTTCCAATTTTCTACCACTCTCTGAATGAAGAAGAACTTTCTTACATTCGTACGAAATCTATCCCCTTTCAATTTTAGAGAGTGCCCTCTCGTTCTTCCTACCTTGGAGAGGGTGAACAACCTGTCCTTATCTACTATGTCTATTCCCTTCAGTACCTTGTATGTTTTGATCATGTCCCCCCTCAATCTCCTCTGTTCGAGGGAGAAAAGACCCAGTTTCTCTAATCTTTCACTATACGGCATCTCCAGCTCCTTAACCATTTTAGTCGCCCTTCTCTGGACCCTTTCAAGTAGCATCATGTCCTTCTTCATGTACAGCGACCAGTGCTGGACACAGTTCTCCAGGTGAGGGCGCACCATGGCCCGGTATAGCGGCATGATAACCTTCTCCGATCTGTTCATGATCCCCTTCTTCATCATTCCTAGCATTCTGTTCACCCTTTTTGCTGCCGCCGCACATTGCATGGACGGCTTCATCAACTTGTCGATCATAACTCCTAAATCTCTTCCCTGGGAGGTCTCTCCAAGTACTGCCCCGGACATCCTGTATTCGTGCATGAGATTTTTGTTATCTACATGCATCACTTTACATTACTTATCTACGTTGAACCTCATCTGCCATGTTGATGCCCATTCCTTAAGCCTGATTATGTCACGTTGCAGATCTTCGCAATCCCCCTGTGTCTTCACTACTCTAAATAACTTTGTATCATCCACAAATTTAATCACCTCACTCGTCGTACCAATGTCTAGATCATTTAAAAAGATGTTGAATTGCATGGGTTCAAGCACCGAGCCCTGCTTCACCCCACTGGTGACGCTCTTCCAGTCCGAGTAATTGGCATTTACCCCCACTCTCTGTTTCCTATGATCCAGCCAGTTTTTAATCCACGTGAGTATTTCACCCTCAATTCAATGATTCGCAATTTTCCAAAGTAGTTGTTCATGTGGAACCTTGTTAAACGCCTTCTGAAAATCCAGATATACAATGTTGACCGGGTCGCCCTGTCTGTTTACTCCCTCAAAGAAGTGCAGCAAGTTTGTCAAACATTATCTCCCTTTACTAAAACCATGCTGACTGGTCCTCATCAGCCCGTGTCCATCAAGGTGATCAATGATGCGGTCCTTTATCAGCGACTCTACCATCTTTCCCGGTACCGAGGTCAGACTCACTGGTCTGTAGTTTCCCAGATCTCCCCTTGAACCTTTCTTGAAGATCTGCATAACATTTGCCACCTTACAGTCTTCCGGAATCTTTTCTGATTTGATCAACAGATTGGCTATTAGTTGAAGCAGTTCAGCTATGGTCCCTTTCAGTTCCTTGATGACCCTCGGATGGATACTATCCGGTCCCGGGGTTTTATCGCTCTTAAGCCTATCAATCTGCCTACACACCTCCTCTAGACTGACCGTCAATCCTGCCAGATTTTCGTCTTCATTTCCAGCATATAACCTGATGGGTTCCGGTATGCTGTGTACATCTTCGGTAAATACAGACAAAAAAAAAATGTGTTCGGTTTGTCGGCGATTGCTTTGTCCTCCTTTAGCACTCCCTTTATTCCATGGTCATCCAACGGTCTCTCTTGTTTGGGTCCTAAGCCTCTGAGAGGCTTTTTGGCTGCTCATCCGATCGTTGTCCGGTTTCTTAGAACATAAGAACTGCCACTTCCGGGTCAGACCTTCGGTCCATCAAGTCTGGCGATCCGCACACACGGAGGCCCAGCCAGGTGTACACCTGGCGTAATTTTAGTCACCCATATCCCTCTATGCCTCTCGTAAGGAGATGTGCATCTAGTTTGCTTTTAAATCCTAGAACGGTAGATTCCGCAATAACCTCTGGGAGAGCATTCCATGTGTCCACCACTCGTTATGTGAAGTAGAACTTCCTGATATTTGTCCTGGACTTGTTCCCCCTTAGCTTCAGTCCATGTCCTCTTGTCCGTGTCACATTGGACATTGTAAATAATTTTTTTTTTCCTGCTCTATTTTTTTGATTCCTTTCAGTATTTTGAAAGTCTTGATCATATCCCCTTGCAGTCTCCTTTTCTCAAGGGAGACAATCCCAGTCTCTTAAGTCGTTGCTCGTCTCTGTACCCTCTCCAGCAGTTTTATATCCTTCTTTAGGTTGGAAGACCAATGTTGGACACAGTATTCCAAGTGTGATCTGACCATTGCTCTATAAAGCGGCATTATAACTTTCTCCGATCTACTCGTAATTCCTCTCTTTATCATGCCTAACATTCTATTTGCTTTCTTAGCCGCTGCTGCGCATTATGCTGATGATTTCAGGGTCCTATCTATCAGTACACCCAGGTCTTTTTCTTGTTTGCTCTTAGGGGCGCATTAAGGCATCTCCCCTTGCTGTGGCCACCCTGTCAGACTTGGAATCTCAATCTAGTTCTCCAAGCGCTGACTTATTCGCCCTATGATCCTCTGGAGCAGGCGTCCTTAATGGATCTCACTGTTAAAGATAGTTTTCCCAGTGGTTATAACTACAGCTCGCAGAGTTTCCGAGCTTCAGGCTTTATCCTGCAGAGATCCTTTTCTTCGGATTCCGGCATGTTTCTGAGCACTGTTCTCTCCTTCTTTCTGAAGGTGGACTCTAGTTTCTACATCAACCAGGAGGTCCGGCTGCCTACCTTTATTCCCTTGAGATCGAAAGAGCAGGTCTGAGGGCTGAAGCTGCTTGATGTGCACAGACCTTTGTTGCAGTACTTGAGGTCATGAATGTATTTCAGGTATCCTACCAAACGTTTGTATTGGTGAGTCCTGCCCAAATGCCACCATTTCAAGATGGATCTGTATTGCTATTTCATCTCCCTACATCGCCGCCAGAAAGAAGCTCCCTCTTTCTGTGAGGGCTTATTCTACTGGGGGTGTTTCTTCCTCTTTGGCAGAGTTGTCAGCGATCTCTTTGGAGGAGATTTGCAAGGATGCTATCTGGTCCTCCTTGCATACTTTTACCAAGTTTTACAGATTTCATGTGGTGGCCAAGCAGGATGCTGCTTTAGACTCCTCTGTTTTGGTAGCAGGCTCATTGGTCCCACCCTGACTCTATAGGACTGCTCTGTTACATCCCACTTGTCCAGGAATAGAGCGGGATTGTAAAGAACAAAAGATTAGGTTCTTACTTTTGATAATCTTCTTTCTTGTAAATCCATGCTCTGTTCCTGGAGCCCATCCTGGAGATAGCTGATTCGCTGATTGTCTGTCTTAATAAGTACAGTATTGGTAAATTGGACTTATGGTTTCTTGACCAGCCTTTCTAAGAGTACCATCCGAACATGCTATGTGCTTGCCTTGGGGTCTCTAGCTATAGCGCCCCCCTCTGTTAGTGCAGTCTGTGTCTCCTTATAGCACAGTTTCTTTTTGGTTTCTACTGTTTAATAACCTGTTTCAATTGTTCAGTTGTTAAGCCTTTTCATGTTATGAGCATATAAGACATATATCAGGTAGTTTCGCCGTACCCCTCCCTTTTGTATATGTCCTCTTCAAGGGAAGGTCAGAAGAATTATGTAAATGAGGCTTCCTACAAGTAGTCTCACAGCATGGGATGCATGCACTTGCCCAGGAATAGAGTGTGGATTTTCAAAAAAGAAGATTAGCAAAGGTAAGAACCTAATCTTTTGGTATTCTTGTTTGACAAGTGAGAGGGCAGACTGGAAGGATGTCAGCAGGAATTTTAAGATATATAAATTCAGCATGTGTCCAGGATTTAAGCCAAAGATGTTCAGCAGATCGGGCACAGGAGCATAGATAGTGGATGTTGGAAGGTTAGCCAAGGCTGGGTTTGGCATGCCTTACAGGATGTGAGATGGGAAGAGCAAGGATATTGTCACCTGCCGGGGTCTCGGTAAGGTTAAGAAGACCTCCGGTAGAGGGTAGCACACCCCTGACGTGGCTCCCAAAGGGGGAGACCTCACTGGTGTCTCACTATCTTGGGCTTTGCTAAAAATAAAGCACCGTGAGTCAAGTTGAACAAAAAATAATGTGTAAAGTTTAATTAGTCACTTGCCACATAAATCATATCAGATATTATTATAGTCCAAGTTTCCTTTCTTCCCAAACAAGGGCAAAAAGAAAGAAAACCGAAAACAAAAAGACTTTTAACTTTCACCCCAGTCCAGTGAAAGCACAGCAAGCTTTCTATCAGGTATACTTCCAGTCCAGGTTTTAGGGCTTGCTCTACCTGATCACACAGTCTCTGAAAAACACAGCACAATTAGTCTCTTAGGCAATTATCCAGCCTTGAGCTGGAGTCCTGGGCTTACTAACCAATACAGTCCAGTTTCTTCACCAGGTATTTACATTCTTGAATATAAAGTAAACTTTAAGCAAAAACAAAAGACAAAAACTGAAGCCTTACTGCAGGCTCCTAAACTTCCAGCCCTGATTAGCTCACAGTCCTTTGGGCTTCTCTTGAGCTCCTGCACAGCTGCAGTGTAGCCAGATAATCAGGCTGCTGCAGCACTGCTCTAAGCTTGTGTTACAGCACAAACAATCCAAAATCAGTCCTGCCAAAACTCCTCTCCACTATTATTCCTGTACAGCCTTGTACCTGTAGTGTTTAGTGGAAAGTTGCCAAGCCCACATCCATGGCTTCTTCCATAACGGTCTCTGACATACACCCTTCATCCAGGTCCATGCTTTCTGGTGTATCCAGCGGCTCTGCTGGCTCCTGAGGCATTGGAGCCTCACACTCCATTGGCTCTGGAGTGAGGTCTGGCCTTCTCCTGGCCCGGAGAACTCTCTCTCCCAGACTCTCTTGGGCAGCCTCCTTTAATGCTCTGGAGAGCTGCTTAACAGGCTTAGGGCCACGCCCTACACTGGGTGATTGTGTGCCTAGCTTGTGTGTTCTTGGGCTCCCCCTCAGGCTACAGGGCAGAATATCACTGGGATCTTGATTAAACCTCTTAGTGTGACTGGAAGCTTTTCTGGGCCGGGCAGTTAACCTATACTCAGGGTACTGCTCTAGGCTAGAAGACTCAGGATAGGCAGCTAGGCTTTCAGGATCTTCTTCCTGATCCTTCTCAGGGAGAGTCTGGTCTCGAGTAAGAGACTGAGACCAGGGTTTCACTCTGACATGACCGTCTCGGGGAGCGGAAATGTCACATACCCCCTCACTTAAAGGCTGCCTAGTCTGAGGCTTCTGCTTCTGCTGGGGTGTCTCGTACATTCTAGACAGGACCTCCACATTGGTGTTAAGCTTAGCTAGTACATCAATACCGCCTACGGGGTTTATTAAACTTCTTCCCCTGATTAGTAGGTAATGGGTCAGGATCCATGAAATCGTCGGGCCACTGCAGTACTGGAGTTTCATACCCTGCCTGTACCCCTGGGCTAGTCTCTCCACCCGACTCCTCTAAAACGTCCATTCTCTGAGCCAGGGCGGACACTGCCTGTCTGACTTCTCCTAACTCCTTTTCCCGAAGGTCATTAACCTGTTGATGTAGCTTGTCCATATCCTCACTTGCTTCGTCCAGTGAATCAGCCATCTTCCCTAAGTGGCGTTCCCACCGTTCGTTGCCTGCCTCATTTTGTTTGGCCAGCAACTGAGCCTCTGTTTCTTTTTCCGCTAGTTGGTCTTTAAGCTCTTCCGTTTTTTTAAGCCTCACCAACATATCTTGGCCGCGAGTTTGTTCCTCCAGTAGCTGTTTCCTTACTTGCTGCACTTGCCCATATACTTGAGCGAGGTCTTTTTGTAACTTCTCTACCTCCGCTCCTGTTGAACTGGCCTGGTTGCTAGCTGTTTCGGGTGTAACTATCTGTGGGCTTGCCTGATTCTGACCTGCCTTTAGTTTCTCCAGTTCCTCTCGTAAGGATTTTATCTCTTCCCGGAGAGTTTGGTCCTGTTCAGTTTGTTTCCCTTTCCCCGGTGGCTGGGACTCCCCTGCTTGCCCTTTATCTGAGGATCCGAACCCTTTTCCTCCCCTTTGAGTATCGGGCAGTTCTTTATATTTTGTCAATTTCGGGTGCCAAATGCGCTCACAAATCATTTGAGCGATTCGGTCCCCGGGGCAGATCTTATAGTCAGTATTGCTCTGGTTAACTAGCAACACGGCTAAGTTACCCCTATAGTCCGGGTCAACCACCCCTGTGGCCACATCTATAGCGTGCCGTAGAGCTAACCCTGACCTCGGCGCTATCCTCAAGTAAGAGCCCGGTGGCGAGGACACCTGTATGTCTGTATTAATCAGCGCCCGGTTCTGCGCTGGGACTACCTGTTCTTGGGCGGCGTACAAATCGTACCCCGCGGCACAGTCATAAGCCCTTGTAGGAATATGGGCTTTATCAGATAAGGGAGCCCATCTTATAACCGGTTTCCAATTCGTACTTGACCCCCGGGTACTCTCTCTCCTCCCCCATGAGTAACCTTGGGACTGGTTTCGTACCACTCTAGCCCCCATCACCCATTTCTGCCTGTGAAGGGGTTCACGCACCGCCTCTCCAGCTTGGGCGACCTGTTGGGTTAGGCCTGCCCAGTCCTTCCCTAGTACTACTGGATATGGTGAAAAGTCCACCACCGCTACCTTCATGTCCCAACTTCCCCTCTTCGTCTCTATGAGCATTTGGTGGAGAGGGTATTCCCGGGAGTCCCCATGTATACAGGCAAGGAAGACGGATTCGGGCCCTTCCCTAGGATGGCCTGCCTTACCAATCTGTTTCCACAGTCTGCGTGAAATCACAGATTGTTCGGCACCGGTATCCACTAGAGCTTGAACCCTTTTCCCCGCTATCAAGATGGGCACCTGGTAAGGTCCCTCAGAAGTATAGTCGGGTGTGGTTCCGGTAGCGTCGTCCTGCGTCACGGGAACACTCCAAAAGAAAAATTATGAAGCACAAAAAAAAAACTGCAAAATTTTCGTTGTTTTTTTTTTTTTTCCTTTTATAGGTTCAAACTTGAAACCACCAGTAGAGTGTGCTAATATCCCACTGCTGCCACCATTTTGTCACCTGACGGGGTCTCGGTAAGGTTAAGAAGACCTCCGGTAGAGGGTAGCACACCCCTGACGTGGCTCCCAAAGGGGGAGACCTCACTGGTGTCTCACTATCTTGGGCTTTGCTAAAAATAAAGCACCGTGAGTCAAGTTGAACAAAAAATAATGTGTAAAGTTTAATTAGTCACTTGCCACATAAATCATATCAGATATTATTATAGTCCAAGTTTCCTTTCTTCCCAAACAAGGGCAAAAAGAAAGAAAACCGAAAACAAAAAGACTTTTAACTTTCACCCCAGTCCAGTGAAAGCACAGCAAGCTTTCTATCAGGTATACTTCCAGTCCAGGTTTTAGGGCTTGCTCTACCTGATCACACAGTCTCTGAAAAACACAGCACAATTAGTCTCTTAGGCAATTATCCAGCCTTGAGCTGGAGTCCTGGGCTTACTAACCAACACAGTCCAGTTGCTTCACCAGGTATTTACATTCTTGAATATAAAGTAAACTTTAAGCAAAAACAAAAGACAAAAACTGAAGCCTTACTGCAGGCTCCTAAACTTCCAGCCCTGATTAGCTCACAGTCCTTTGGGCTTCTCTTGAGCTCCTGCACAGCTGCAGTGTAGCCAGATAATCAGGCTGCTGCAGCACTGCTCTAAGCTTGTGTTACAGCACAAACAATCCAAAATCAGTCCTGCCAAAACTCCTCTCCACTATTATTCCTGTACAGCCTTGTACCTGTAGTGTTTAGTGGAAAGTTGCCAAGCCCACATCCATGGCTTCTTCCATAACGGTCTCTGACATACACCCTTCATCCAGGTCCATGCTTTCTGGTGTATCCAGCGGCTCTGCTGGCTCCTGAGGCATTGGAGCCTCACACTCCATTGGCTCTGGAGTGAGGTCTGGCCTTCTCCTGGCCCGGAGAACTCTCTCTCCCAGACTCTCTTGGGCAGCCTCCTTTAATGCTCTGGAGAGCTGCTTAACAGGCTTAGGGCCACGCCCTACACTGGGTGATTGTGTGCCTAGCTTGTGTGTTCTTGGGCTCCCCCTCAGGCTACAGGGCAGAATATCACTGGGATCTTGATTAAACCTCTTAGTGTGACTGGAAGCTTTTCTGGGCCGGGCAGTTAACCTATACTCAGGGTACTGCTCTAGGCTAGAAGACTCAGGATAGGCAGCTAGGCTTTCAGGATCTTCTTCCTGATCCTTCTCAGGGAGAGTCTGGTCTCGAGTAAGAGACTGAGACCAGGGTTTCACTCTGACATGACCGTCTCGGGGAGCGGAAATGTCACAATATCTAGAGCAGAGAAAAGAATGGTGTTATAGGAGAAGATGGCTTTGTTGACAGACTTGAATGACATAGTAGTTGAAGGGAGGGATGATATTGTGGTGGAGAGTGTGCCATGGTCAATAGCTTGAAGGTTTCTAAATGTATTGATAATGATTGGCTGGGTTTGGGGTGGGGTGGGGGGATAAGGTGATGAATTGTGAACATTAATAGATGATGGTTAGAGAGGGAAAGTGTTGAGGTGCAGAAATTGGTGGTAGAGCAGTTGAAGGAGAAAACGAGGTCAAGGCAGTGGCCATCTTGATGTGTAGGGGTGGTGGATTACAGCTGGAGATTTTATGAGGATGTTAGGGCAAGAAACCTGGAAGTGTAAGAGTCAGAGGGGTCATTAGCATGGATGTTGAAGTCACCAAGGATGAGAGAAAGAGATGAGGGTTCAAGAAAAAAGGGGGCCAGGAGTCAGTCAGTGAGGAAGGAAGAGAGGGTTGTCACTATTAAAAAAATTCCATCAATGCCTTCTTTCCTATCATGCAGCTCTCTGGGATTGAGATTTGAAGCCCCTGTTACTGAGTTTTGTATCATACCATCACTTCAGAAAGCAACCGTTCCCTAATTAATAATTATGAACATTTCTAATGTTTTTTAAAATTAATTTTGTAAACCACATAGAACTTACCGGTTTTGCAGTATAGAAATTGTGAGTACAGTAAAATCTTGGTTTGTGAGCATAATTCGTTCCAGAAGCATGCTTGTAATCCAAAGCACTCGTATATCAAAGTGAATTTCCCCATAACAAATAATGGAAACTCAGACAATTTGTTCCACAACCCAAAAACTTTAATACAAAATACTATACGTATTTGTATTGCAAGACTTTGCTCATTTAGAACAGTCACTACACTCCTGCAGCATCAGAGAGAGAAGAACCGTCGGCTCAGTTGTGGTGATGTGATGCGTGTATACTGTATGTACTCATATTACAAGACCTCGCTCGTTTAGAAGAGTCACTACACTCCTGAAGTGTCAGAGAGAGAAGGACCATCAACTCAGTTGTGATGTGTGTATACTGTATGTACTTGTATTGCAAGACATTGCTTGTATATCAAGTTAAAATTTAATCAAATGTTTTTGCTTGTCTTGCAAAACACTTGTAAACCAAGTTACTTGCAATCCAAGGTTTTACTGTATTATGTTATTTTATCAGGGGATCGGTAAATGACTGCTACCCGGAGAGGCAGAGGAGCAAACGGGTTGATAAAGTGGAATTCAAAGGAGGGAAAGCAGTGAGATTGAGGTGGGAGAAGGAGTTGATACCTACAAGATGGTGAGAGTAACAGCCCAACACCACTTCCATGACCAACTGGCCAAGGTGTATGTGAGAAAAGATAGCCTCCATAACACAGGGCAGCAGCTGAAACAGAGTCTTTAGGGTGGACCCAGGTTTCAGTTAGTGCTAGCAAATGGAGAGTTCAAGAGATAAAAAGATCATGGATGGAGGTGAGCTTGTTGGAGACTGAGTGGGCATTCCATGGGGTGCATGAGAAGGAGAGGAAGGGGGAGGAGGGGAACAGAAATAAGATTGGTTACATTGCAATATGACCCCCATGAGTAGGGTGAGGGTTGATTGGGAGGACCAGGATTTGGCTTGATAACCACGGCAGAGAGCAGGAGAAGGAGTGGGAGAATATAGATGTGTGGAAGTATCATTGGAGGGATCATGCCACAATCTAGATGCACATAGGAAGAGTGGGGATGGCTGGATGAGAGGCAGAAATTGTTGAAGCTGTAGGGTTTAGAAGAAAGTGGAGGACAGAAGGGAGGGTGTTCAAAGGATTCAAAGAATGGGTGAAGTGATGGTGGTGGTGGGGTTACATGGTTTTGGGTGAAAAGAGAGACTGGGAAAATTCAGTATTAGGAGGAGGAAGTGGTACAGGAGTCATGGTAGGGATGAAAGGAAGGCACCTCCTTAAGTGGTAAATAAGATTTATCCTGGATATGAGAGATATTCTTAAGCATATTTCTTGTGAAAAGTCACTGGTTCATGTTATTAGTCAAAAACAAATTGGTCTCTTGAAGCAAAAATACAAACAAGAGGAAAGAAGATTATCCCAGGACAAGCAGGCAGCATATTCTCAACATATGGGTGATGTCAACCATGGAACCCTGATGCAGAAAGCTTCACAAACAGACTTGGTTGAAGAACTTTTGGAAAGTTTGAGACTGCCACACCGCGCATGTGTGAGTGCCTTCCTGCCCGACATAGAGTGTGTGTCTCCTCAGCTTCTCAGTTTTAAGTTTTCTGCGGAGCTGAGAAGCCCTCATTTCAAGGCTCTGCGCAAGAATTAGTTCTTTACGTGTCTTCTCATTGCCTCGGCTCATGTTTCTGTGTCTCTTGTTTTCACAGTTGTTGCGATGCACATTAAAAAAAAAAGTTTTCAAAATTTTTTCGGCCAATTCACAGCGGGGCCTGTTCCGTGGCCTCAACCTGCAGGCTTCGATTTAGCCACGGCTGTTTTCCATTCCATGTCCCGGCTAGTTACAGGGTTCAAGAAGCGTAGCCAGTGTCAACGTGCAATTAGAGAATGACACGGTGACAAAATTCATCACCGTTCCCATCCCCGCGGATAACCATGGGAAACCATCTTCATATCATTCTTTAAGGAGAGAGGGAAGAATCAGAGTATAATTGGGCACAACCACTGACCCGCAAGCTTTGCTTTGAAGAATGCTGGTGTAGAAGGATTGAGGTTGAAATAGACACTAGAAAATGACATGGGATTATTTCCCGCGGTTATCCACGGGGACGGGGACGGGAACGGTGATGAATTTTGTCACCGTATCATTCTCTACGTGCAATCTTTATCACTGACCCACATAAGTGGTGTGTGTAGTGTTTAGGACCTGACCATTGTCCAGAGTCGTGCGCTCGCTATGCTACACTTCAAAATCGAGCCCTTAAATGTCATCGAGTTCAAATTGAAAAAATTTTTGGGGCCATGGATCTTCTTCCAAAACCCTCGACTGTGCCAAAGTCTGCTACGGGACTTAAAGCTTCAACCTCGACTTTGCTAAAGCCTCCCTCGATGGGGAAGTCTTCATCTTCAGGGAAGTCGGCAAAATCGTCCCCAGAAGGGCCGCTCTCCTCAGTGTCTCCTTCAGGTAAGCTATTGAAGCCAACCCTTCAGGAGTCCCAAAACACTCCAATAGTGCCTGTTGCTTCGAGGCTTTCCAAGAAGCGTGTATCCAAGTCGAGGAAGCACTCGTCCTCGAGATCATCTTCCTCAGAGTCTATAGCCGCACCAATTGCTCCAGCTTCAGTGATCTTAGTGCCGGCTTTGCAGATATGTTGGAGGCTATTCTGCATCAGGAGTTTGGTAATATGCTTGTCAAATTAACTCCTGCTTCCTGAAGTCCAGCCTGAGCACTCAGCAGTATCACAAAGTCTTGAGAGTGCCTCGAGGTCAATCTGAACACTCTATACAAAGAGGCGAGTCTAATCTAATCTAATCTTCCATTTGTGAGTCGCACATACCTATACAGGCTCAAGGCGACAGATCAAAGAGGAAGGGTAAAGTAGTAGGGGAAGGGGGCATGGAGAAGCAAGAGGAGCAGTGGCGTACCTAGGGGGGGGGGGGGGGGGGGCGGGCCGCCCCGGGTACCAGCCCTAAGGGGGTGTTCCCGGCCTTGCCGTTCAGTCCCCCGCCACCCCCGAAGGACCGCTCGCCCCCCTGGCCTCCCCGCACCACCTATGAACAGCCGCAGCAGGATCGCGAAGTCAGCGTCAGCATCCCTGCGCTGCTTCCTACGACGCGATCCCGCCCCTCCTCTGACGTCAGAGGAGGGGCGGGACCGTGGCGCAGGAAGCAGCAGGGATCGCTGACGCTGACTTCGCTATCCTGCTGCGGCTGTTCATAGGTGGTGCGGGGAGGCCAGGGGGGCGAGCGGTCCTTCGGGGGTGGCGGGGGACTGAACGGCAAGGCCGGGAACACCCCCTTAGGGCTGGTACCCGACGCTGACTTCGCGATCCTGCTGCGGCTGTTCATAGGTGGTGCGGGGAGGCCAGGGGGGCGAGCGGTCCTTCGGGGTGGGTCGGGGCATCAGGCCTTCAGGGTGGGGCGGGCGGGCAGGCAAGCAGGCTTTCAAGGGGGAGGGGGTGACAGGCAGGCAGGCAGGCCTTCAAGGGGGGACAGGCCTTCGGGGGGGGGTGCAGACATTCAAGGGGTGCAGGCCTTCAAGGGGGGCAGGCAGGCCTTCAGGGGGGTGCAGACCTTCGGGGGGGGGGTGTAGGCCTTTGGGGGGGTGCAGACCTTCAAGGGGGTGCAGGCCTTCAAGGGGGGAAAGGCAGGCAGGCCTTCAAGGGGGGGACAGGCCTACAAGGGGGGGGGGGACAGGCCCACAAGGGGGGGGACAGGCCCACAAGGGGGGGGACAGGCCTTCAGGGGGGGGTGCAGGCCTTCAAGGGGGGTGCAGGCCTTCAAGGGGGAGACAGGCCTTCAAGGGGGGGAAAGGCAGGCAGGCAGGCCTTAAAGGGGGGACAGGCCTACAAGGGGGTGGGACAGGCCTTCAAGGGGGGGACAGGCCTTCGGGGGGGTGCAGACCTTCAAGGGAGTGCAGGCCTTCGGGGGGGGGGGGGCAGTCCTTCAGGGGTGGGGTTTAGGCCTTCAGAGGGGGACAGACCTTCGGGTGGGAGGTAAAGTCCTTCGGGGGGTGCAGGTCTTCAGGGGTGGGGTGTAGCCCTTCGGAGGGGGGACAGACCTTCGGGGGAGGGGGGTCCTGGTGTAAAAGTACACAGAGGGAGAGAGGGAAGGGGGGGTTCAAAGATACATGCATATGCCAGACTTTGGGGGTTAGAAATAATGGGTCTAAAAACAGAGGAGTGGGAGAGAGATGGTGCATAATGGGATTTAGGGAGGGAAGGAACAGAAAGGGAGAGAACTTGGAAACAGGGGATGGTGTGGAGGGGGGATAGAGATACTGGATAGGAGGATAGTTGGGAACAGAAAGGGAGAGATGGTGGATCCTGGGGTGGTGGGGAGTTGAGAAAAGGTGAATCTGTGGATGGAGACAAAAAAAAGGAAAGATGCCAGATCTCCGGGAGAGGGAAGGGAAACGGAAGGGGAGAACAGAGATGGCAGACGGATGGTTAGCACGGAGAAAGGAGACCCTGGCAAGCAAGACAACAAGAGCCTGGGACCAACAAGATTTGAATATTGATCAGAGAACAAAAGGTAGAAAAAATAATTTTATTTTCTGTTTTGTGATTACAATATGTTAGATTTGAAAAGTGTACATGAGACAGCTTGAAATGGGAACTTTTCTATTTTTGTGAATGGCAAGGCTGAGTTCAGTTAAAATATATGCTTTATAAGAAAATATAATAATGTGTTTTATAAAGTTTATAAGCATTGCTGGCATACTCGGTGAGGTGTTCCTAGTGTTGGTGGTGGTGGTAGCATGTCAGTGTGTTGAGAGGAAGAGGTAGTCTGGGAAATTCTGCTGAGCAAACTCTGGGCCCATTTCCACCCCCAGTTAGTCCACTCCACTCAACTGGTTCACACACTGAGTGGGTCTTTGGGTGTTATTTCTGGGTAGTTGTTTTAGAATCTCTTCCAGTGGTTTGTCAGTATCTCCTTCTGGTCCAAGGAAGGAAACTTTGTCAACCTTAGCATTGACCTTCAGAATATGTTTGTAACAGCGCTGCTTGTGTGGCATTAGGCTATGTAGTAATCGAAAGAAAAAAACAGACCTTTGCACATTTTTGCACTATATGGTGGGTGTATGAGGAGATTCATTTCCTGCACAGTTAAGTCCATTTTTTCTACTGAATAATAGTATAGGTACAATGAAAGTAAATAGCAAAAATGTTTGAGTAGATAATTAAGGAAATCTTTTTCATATTGCTTGCTTATGGACTGGGAAAAAAGACTGTTCAAGCAAATGTCTCCAGAACTGCTTTAATGGAAAAATGTGATTTTTTTTTTTTAAGTACTTTGTGAAATTTATTGTTGTTGTGAAATTTATTGTTATACTTTGTTTAAACTTAAAAAGCGGTGTCATTAACAGTGAATCTAATCGAAAATCGATTCAACAGGGTGAATCGGATCGAATGAAATATTTTTCTCTGAATCGGGCAGCACTATTGGCTACCATGAGAATGGGCTACTGGGCATGATGGACCATTGGTGTGACCCAGTTAGGCTATTCTTATGTTATGTTCTCATCTGTAGGGGCCTTTGTTTTCACTTCTTATTTTAATGTATTTTTTTCCTGGGAACTTATCAGTGTTTTTTTATAATGGGAACAAAAATGGAAGAGAATTAATGTGTGTGGAATGGGGGGGGGTAACTAATTTCTTCAGCTAAATAATTCAATCCACTTCAAACAGACATAGGAGAACTCACGCACCATTCACACACCCTCCAACCAAAAACGTCAAAAGAAAAAAACTGTTCGACAACCTCCTAGCCATTCGAGCTGCAACACTTGACCCCCAACTCTACAACCTATTGACCTCGACCACAAACTACAAAACCTTAAAAAAAGAAATAAAAACCCTTCTATTAAAAAAACACATAAAACCAAACTAACATAATCAGAACTGTCCCAAGCATCACCTGCAACTACTCCATATGTACTTCTGATGTCATGACAATTCAGACATAATTTATGTTATGTTATGTTTGGAATAATGGTTACATAAATGAGGTTCAATAAAAGAAAATTTTCTGTGGGAGCATTTGTTGGAACTTCTGTTATCCTGATTTCTTCTATCTGTGGGCTTTCTTTAGCTAACCTACTTATCTGGGGCTTTCCACTTCTGCAGCTGCCCTTTTCACGGTCCACTTTGCGCTTGCACTCTCTGGGGAGGGGGGGTTGGGTCTGGGCTTGGTGGGGTAGGTGTGTCTGGTAGTTTTGTCTGGGTGGTGGCTGGGTGTTTCTTGGGTGCTTGTTGTGCGGATTGGTGTGTCTGGTGAGCGGTCTGGGTGTTGTTGCTTGTGGGGGTTTTTTTCATTATAAAATATGGCTGAGGGTCTAGTCCGGCTTATTATTCTTGTGGGTTCTGGGGTGGGATTTGTTTGCTTGCCCCAAGTTTTGGCCTTTTGTTGTGTATTGCTATGCCTCTCATTGGCAATTTTCTCTTGGGAGAGGCTTGTTCATGCTTGTTGTTGCTGTTACTCTCATTCTGTGTTCTTTTTGATAATGTATAAGTTTCTGTACAGACCATGGTTGCTTGTCTGGACCTTTTGCCATTCTCAATAAAAATACTTTGGAAAAAAAAAAAAAAAAAAAAAAGAAAATTTTCACTGCCTGTTTCTATTCTGACCATTTATTCCATTTCATGGTTATTGCAAAAAAAAAAAAAAAAAAAATTTTACATGAGGGGGGGGGGGGGGGGGTGTCAAAAAATGATGGGCCCCGGGTGCCACATACCCTAGGTACGCCACTGAAGAGGAGGGACTTAGAAGTAGGGAGTGCTATACAGAAACTAAGACAGTTAATTGTCAAAGAGGTGAGTCTTCAGGCTTGGCTCTTTCCTGATAACTTCTGGTAGCAAGTGTCTCAACCTCGTTCTTCAATTGCCAGTCCTACCTCACATAAGGCATTGCCTTCTTTGATGCACAGGATGGGGACGTCTCAACATTCCTCATTGAGGCTGGATCCATTTCAATCACTGCCCCGGTCTTCAAGACATAGTTCATCTCCACCCCATCTCTCAAGGCATTCATCGAAACCCATGTCTTCTTCCCGAGACAGACCTCATTCATCGAGGCATCAAGATCAAGGAAATCTGTTGTGGAACCCCACATCCAAACTCCACAGTTCTTCTCCTGTGAGGTTTTCTTCACCAGCTGGTTCTTCCAAAAGAAAACGTTCTGCTTCTCCTACTCTATTGAGGCAGCCACAAAACGACTCTATTGAGGCAGCCACAAAACGCTTGTCTGAGCATGAGAAATCGTTTGCCTCTATAGTCCAGCCGAAGCCTTCCACCGCTAAGAGTTATAGACCTCCATCTTATCAGAGGCGTTATCCTCAAAAGTCAACACCTTATTCAAGGCCACATCCTAAGAAATAACAGCAACAGCAGCGTAAACCTCAGGCTCCTGCTGCACCCAAGTCCACTCAGCCTTTTTGACCATCTAACACAGAGCATAACCTCTATCGTTCTGTCTCTGTCTTCCCATCTGCATCATTTTTATCAACGATGGAACTGATTACATCCAACTTCTGGGTCCTCAAAATTATAAGGAAGGATTACTCTCTTTAATTTTTTCAGGTTCTCCCTCCAAGAGAGTATTCTTCCAATTTGTCGCAGCTCACCCTTCTTCTTAAGGAAGCTCAAGCTCTGCTTCATCTCCGTGCCATCGAGAAAGTTCCTCTGGAACAACGGAGCACGGGTTTTTACTCCTGTTACTTCCTTGTCCCGAAGAAGACGGGAGATCTACGACTTATATTGGACCTCAGAGCTTTCAACAAATTTCTTGCCAAAGAAAAATTTTGGATGCTGTCTCTAGCATCCTTATATCCCCTTCTAGATCACAATGATTGGTTATGCTCTCTGGATCTCCATACCCATTCATCCAGCCTTCTGCAAGTTCCTCAGATTTCGGGTGGGATATCATTTTCAATACAGAGTGCTACACTTCGGCCTGGCCTCATCTCCTAGGGTTTTCACCAAGTGCCTAGTGGTAGTAGCAGCAGCTCTGTGCAGCCATGGTCTTCAGGTTTTCCCTTATCTGAACGACTGGCTCATCAAAGATTCAACATCTCGGGGGGTTATTGTAGCGACCCAATGGAATATTTGGTTCCTCCAAAGCTTGGGGTTTGAAATAAACTTTCCAAAATCCCAGCTACAACCCTCTCAAACTCTACAGTTCATTGGAGCTGAACTGGACACTGTGCAACTCAGAGCATTCTTTCCTCAACAACGTCAGGCTACTCTCATACAACTTTGTCACAAAGTGCAGTGTTCTCCCCAGAAATTTTTTCCAGCCAGGTGGCATGAAAAAGTAGCCGGGTGGGGCGGGACGGGGAAATTTGGTGGTGGGGAAAATTAAGGGCTCCTTTTACTAAGCTGCAATAGCATTTTTAGCACGTGCAGAATTGGCGCGCTACACAGCTAGAACTAATGCCAGCTCAATGCTGGCATTAGTGTCTAGCACGTGCGGCAATTTTGCACGAGCTAAGCACATGGTAAAACCGCTAGCGCAGCTTAGAAAAAGGAGCCCTAAATGTGTACTATTTGTATTAGTTAATTATTATTAGTTATTTTCCAATGCTCAATATGGCAGCCTTTCTTAAGGTTTGAGACTTGTTCAATAATTTTTTATTAAATTTAAGAAGTATCCAATTCTAGAAGTGAATAATTAGATATTTGCCCTCTTTCAAATGGTATAGAGCAGCGTCTCTCAAACTTTTTTAACTCCGGCACACTAAACGGAGCAAATGTTTTTTTGTGGCACACTAAATGCAGCAAATAGTTTTCATGGCTGGAAAAAATTTCTGGGGAGAACACTGGTCCAATCACGTCAAAGACTGATGCTTATCTGGGCAGTTGTATAATAAAAAGAATGGATAAGATAACATGAGAAGTGAAATTGTCATGAATCAGAGGGATACATACCCTGTAAGTCTTAAAAGCAGGCTTGTGGATTAGATATAAACTATGAAGGCAGTGGTGTACCTAGCATATGTGACACCCGAGGCCCATCATTTTTTACACCCCCCCCCCCATCTGTATGAAAAACATGATTTTTATAACAATCCACACATCACACAAGAGTGTACCTAGGAAAAGGCAGCATCTTACATACTGCAGTGAGCAGTACAACATCAATACACCCATTGTAAAACTAAACAAGCCAGTCTAGTACAGATCAATCCTACAAAGTCAATCCTAACTGAAAACCATGTCTTTCGAATACACAGAACACAGAAAACACCTTTGCCTAGTATGGAATATGTAATCACAAACTAACCCCTCTCCTTTTTACAAAACTATAATGTGGTTTTTAGCCATGGTGGTAACAGCTCAGACTCTCATAGAATTCTGAGCAATTACCACCATGGCCGGTGCTAAAAAAACGCTCTGCAGTTTTGTAAAAGGGGGGATAAAATAGAAAAACGTAGACAAAGGTTAAATTGAACCACCAAGAAGCTTGACTCTGTATATAATGCAAGACCATAGAAACAGCGATGCATCTCCCCTAAAGCAAAAAAATAAATAGAATTTTTTTCTACATTGTCTTCTATGGTTTCTGCTTTCCTAATAGTCTCGTCACTCTCTTCCTTTCATCCACTGTCTACTCTCTCTCTGCCCCTTCTATATGGCATCTTCTCTCCTTGTATTCCCCTTCCATCTCTCCCTTCACCCCTATTATTCTGGCATCCATCTTCTTCCCTTCCCTCCTCCAATGGTCTGGCATCTCTCTCCTGTTCTTCCCTTCCCTCTCCCACACGCCCATGGTCTGGCATTTCACTCTCTCCTCTCCCTTCCCCTCACTTCCATCAGCATCTGCACCCTTTTTTTCCCTCCAACCCAATTCCATCCAGTATCCTTCCCCCTTATGTCTCTCCTTTCCCTGCACACCAATTCCATCAGCATCTGCCCCCTTTCTCTCCCTCCACCACCATTCCAAACCATCCTGACCCCCTTTTCTCCCTCTACCACCCTTCTATGCTCCTCTCTCCCTCCAAACCAGCAAGGTCCTATGATGACTGCTTCTGTTGCCTCTGTCTCTGGAAGATGTAAGTGATGTTGGAGGGGGTGGGCAGGCAGACGCAGGGAGTTGTGACAAGGTTCCGCAATGACTGCAGCTGCCAGTCCACCCCTTCCGACGCCACTTACGTCTTCCGGAGGCAGAGGCGGCAAATGCAGTCATCACAGGACCTTCCTGCACTTCAGTGTGGCTGCCGACTCTGCTTCGGAATAAGTACGGCAGCCGCGCTGAGGTGCAGGTGCCATTTAGAGCAGTGTTCTTCAACCTTTTTACACCCGTGGACCGGCAGAAAAAAAAAAAGAATTATTTTGTGGACCGGCAAACTACTAGGACTAAAATTAAAAAACCCTGTTTCCGCCCCATCTCCACGAGCTCGGTCCCCACAAATCATCTGATCCCATCCACACAAGCCTCAGTTATGATTTTATATTGAATGTATTTTATTAAAGTATAAAAAGAAACAATATTCTGTACAATTGTCATTTTATAAATACAAATAATTCAGAGCAAGGATCAACAAAACCCCTGTCTCCCTTCCCCTTCAAATATATCCCTTCTACTATCAAGAAAACTGAACAAGCCAAATTATTACAGAATGCTACACAGAAATATCATGCTAACAGAATACTGCAGTCACACATGACAGGAATAGTTTTAGGGGAGTGCAACTAGGGCAACTGCCCCCTGGTCAGAGAGCGCCCTAAGCCAGCTGGAAGCTAAAGAAGCACTTCCTGGGTTTTGTAGTCCCCAGTTATGTCTAACACCAGCTCTAGCAGGATATATATTTCAAATCTGATATATTCTAATCACAAAATAGAAATAAAATTATTTTTTTCTACCTTTTGTCGTCTCCGGTTTCTGCTTTTAATCTTCTTTTCACTCTCTTCCTTCCAGCATCTGCCCTCTCTGTCTCTTCAATCCAGCATCTGCCCCTTCCATCCACTGTCTGTCCTCTTCCCCTTCCATATGGTATCTGTCTTCTTTCTATGCCCCTCTCCCCTTTCCATCCAGCTTGTACCCCACTCTCCTTTTTATATGATTCATTCCAGCTTCATTGCTCTCTTCATTTTTATCTCTCCTACACCAGATCTATCATCGTTGTCCCTCTCTGCTTATTTTTTTGCTGACCCCTTCCTATCATCAATCTCTCTACTTTCTCATGCCTGTGTCTCCCCTTCCCTCCTCTAATCTCTCTGCCAGCTGTTTCCTTCCTTTTTTCATTCTCCCTTCCCTCCTCCTCCTGTCCAGCAGTAACTCTCTTCCCTTCCTCCCCTCCCAGCAGCATCTCTCCTTCTCCTTCCCTCCAGGTCCAGTAGCAGTTGTCCCTTTTTTTCCCTTGCCCAGCAGCTTCCCAGATTCATTTCCCTCCTCCCCTCCCAGCAGAATCACTCCTTCTCCCTCACCAGTAGCAACTGTTGCTTTTTTTTCCTTGCCCAGCAGCTTCCCAGATTCCTTTCCTTCCTCCCCTCCCAGCAGCATCTCTCCTTCTCCCTCTCCAGTAGCAGCTGTCCCTTTTTTCCTTGCTCAGCAGCTTCCCAGATTCCTTTCCCTCCTCTCCTCCCAGAAGCATCTCTACTTCTCCTTCTCCCTCTCCAGTAGCAGCTGTCCCTTTTTTTCCTTGCCCAGCAGCTTCCCAGATTCCTTTCCCTCCTCCCCTCCCAGAAGCATCTCTCTTTCTCCCTCTCCAGTAGCAGCTGTCCCTTTTTTTCCTTGCCCAGCAGCTTCCCAGATTCCTTTCCCTTCCTCCCCTCCCAGCAGCATCTCTCCTTCTCCCTCTCCAGTAGCAGCTGTCCCTTTTTTCCCTTGCCCAGCAGCTTCCCAGATTCATTTCCCTCCTCCCCTCCCAGCAGAATCACTCCTTCTCCCTCACCAGTAGCAACTGTCCCTTTTTTTCCTTGCCCAGCAGCTTCCCAGATTCCTTTCCCTCCTCCCCTCCCAGAAGCATCTCTCTTTCTCCCTCTCCAGTAGCAGCTGTCCCTTTTTTTCCCTTGCCCAGCAGCTTCCCAGATTCCTTTCCCTCCTCCCCTCCCAGCAGCATCTCTCCTCCCTCTCCAGTAGCAGCTGTCCCTTTTTTTCCTTGCCCAGCAACTTCCCAGATTCCTTTCCCTTCCTCCCCTCCCAGCAGCATCTCTCCTTCTCCCTCTCCAGTAGCAGCTGTCCCTTTTTTTCCTTGCCCAGCAGCTTTCCAGATTCCTTTCCTTCCTCCCCTCCCAGCAGCATCTCTCCTTCTCCCTCTCCAGTAGCAGCTGTCCCTTTTTTCCTTGCTCAGCAGCTTCCCAGATTCCTTTCCCTCCTCTCCTCCCAGAAGCATCTCTACTTCTCCTTCTCCCTCTCCAGTAGCAGCTGTCCCTTTTTTTCCTTGCCCAGCAGCTTCCCAGATTCCTTTCCCTCCTCCCCTCCCAGAAGCATCTCTCTTTCTCCCTCTCCAGTAGCAGCTGTCCCTTTTTTTCCCTTGCCCAGCAGCTTCCCAGAATCCTTTCCCTCCTCCCCTCCCAGAAGCATCTCTCTTTCTCCCTCTCCAGTAGCAGCTGTCCCTTTTTTTCCCTTGCCCAGCAGCTTCCCAGATTCCTTTCCCTCCTCCCCTCCCAGCAGCATCTCTCCTTCTCCCTCTCCAGTAGCAGCTGTCCCTTTTTTTCCTTGCCCAGCAGCTTCCCAGATTCCTTTCCTTCCTCCTCTCCCAGCAGCATCTCTCCTTCTCCCTCTCCAGTAGCAGCTGTCCCTTTTTTCCTTGCCCAGCAGCTTCCCAGATTCCTTTCCCTCCTCTCCTCCCAGAAGCATCTCTACTTCTCCTTCTCCCTCTCCGGTAGCAGCTGTCCCTTTTTTTCCTTGCCCAGCAGCTTCCCAGATTCCTTTCCCTCCTCCCCTCCCAGAAGCATCTCTCTTTCTCCCTCTCCAGTAGCAGCTGTCCCTTTTTTTCCCTTGCCCAGCAGCTTCCCAGATTCCTTTCCCTCCTCCCCTCCCAGAAGCATCTCTCTTTCTCCCTCTCCAGTAGCAGCTGTCCCTTTTTTTCCCTTGCCCAGCAGCTTCCCAGATTCCTTTCCCTCCTCCCCTCCCAGCAGCATCTCTCTCCCTCTCCAGTAGCAGCTGTCCCTTTTTTTCCTTGCCCAGCAGCTTCCCAGATTCCTTTCCCTTCCTCCCCTCCCAGCAGCATCTCTCCTTCTCCCTCTCCAGTAGCAGCTGTCCCTTTTTTCCCTTGCCCAGCAGCTTCCCAGATTCATTTCCCTCCTCCCCTCCCAGCAGAATCACTCCTTCTCCCTCACCAGTAGCAACTGTCCCTTTTTTTCCTTGCCCAGCAGCTTCCCAGATTCCTTTCCCTCCTCCCCTCCCAGAAGCATCTCTCTTTCTCCCTCTCCAGTAGCAGCTGTCCCTTTTTTTCCCTTGCCCAGCAGCTTCCCAGATTCCTTTCCCTCCTCCCCTCCCAGCAGCATCTCTCCTTCTCCCTCTCCAGTAGCAGCTGTCCCTTTTTTCCCTTGCCCAGCAGCTTCCCAGATTCCTTTCCCTTCCTCCCCTTCCAGCAGCATCTCTCCTTCTCCCTCTCCAGTAGCAGCTGTCCCTTTTTTTCCTTGCCCAGCAGCTTCCCAGATTCCTTTCCTTCCTCCCCTCCCAGCAGCATCTCTCCTTCTCCCTCTCCAGTAGCAGCTGTCCCTTTTTTCCTTGCCCAGCAGCTTCCCAGATTCCTTTCCCTCCTCTCCTCCCAGAAGCATCTCTACTTCTCCTTCTCCCTCTCCAGTAGCAGCTGTCCCTTTTTTTCCTTGCCCAGCAGCTTCCCAGATTCCTTTCCCTCCTTCCCTCCCAGAAGCATCTCTCTTACTCCCTCTCCAGTAGCAGCTGTCCCTTTTTTTCCCTTGCCCAGCAGCTTCCCAGATTCCTTTCCCTCCTCCCCTCCCAGCAGCATCTCTCCTTCTCCCTCTCCAGTAGCAGCTGTCCCTTTTTTTCCTTGCCCAGCAGCTTCCCAGATTCCTTTCCCTTCCTCCCCTTCCAGCAGCATCTCTCCTTCTCCCTCTCCAGTAGCAGCTGTCCCTTTTTTTCCTTGCCCAGCAGCTTCCCAGATTCCTTTCCTTCCTCCCCTCCCAGCAGCATCTCTCCTTCTCCCTCTCCAGTAGCAGCTGTCCCTTTTTTCCTTGCCCAGCAGCTTCCCAGATTCCTTTCCCTCCTCTCCTCCCAGAAGCATCTCTACTTCTCCTTCTCCCTCTCCAGTAGCAGCTGTCCCTTTTTTTCCTTGCCCAGCAGCTTCCCAGATTCCTTTCCCTCCTCCCCTCCCAGAAGCATCTCTCTTACTCCCTCTCCAGTAGCAGCTGTCCCTTTTTTTCCCTTGCCCAGCAGCTTCCCAGATTCCTTTCCCTCCTCCCCTCCCAGAAGCATCTCTCTTTCTCCCTCTCCAGTAGCAGCTGTCCCTTTTTTTCCCTTGCCCAGCAGCTTCCCAGATTCCTTTCCCTCCTCCCCTCCCAGCAGCATCTCTCCTTCTCCCTCTCCAGTAGCAGCTGTCCCTTTTTTTCCTTGCCCAGCAGCTTCCCAGATTCCTTTCCTTCCTCCCCTCCCAGCAGCATCTCTCCTTCTCCCTCTCCAGTAGCAGCTGTCCCTTTTTTCCTTGCCCAGCAGCTTCCCAGATTCCTTTCCCTCCTCTCCTCCCAGAAGCATCTCTACTTCTCCTTCTCCCTCTCCAGTAGCAGCTGTCCCTTTTTTTCCTTGCCCAGCAGCTTCCCAGATTCCTTTCCCTCCTCCCCTCCCAGAAGCATCTCTCTTTCTCCCTCTCCAGTAGCAGCTGTCCCTTTTTTTCCCTTGCCCAGCAGCTTCCCAGATTCCTTTCCCTCCTCCCCTCCCAGAAGCATCTCTCTTTCTCCCTCTCCAGTAGCAGCTGTCCCTTTTTTTCCCTTGCCCAGCAGCTTCCCAGATTCCTTTCCCTCCTCCCCTCCCAGCAGAATCTCTCCTTCTCCCTCTCCAGTAGCAGCTGTCCCTTTTTTTCCTTGCCCAGCAGCTTCCCAGATTCCTTTCCCTTTTTCCCCTCCCAGCAGCATCTCTCCTTCTCCCTCTCCAGTAGCAGCTGTCCCTTTTTTTCCTTGCCCAGCAGCTTCCCAGATTCCTTTCCTTCCTCCCCTCCCAGCAGCATCTCTCCTTCTCCCTCTCCAGTAGCAGCTGTCCCTTTTTTCCTTGCCCAGCAGCTTCCCAGATTCTTTTCCCTCCTCTCCTCCCAGAAGCATCTCTACTTCTCCCTCTCCAGTAGCAGCTGTCCCTTTTTTTCCTTGCCCAGCAGCTTCCCAGATTCCTTTCCCTCCTCCCCTCCCAGAAGCATCTCTCCTTCTCCTTCTCCCTCTCCAGTAGCAGCTGTCTCTTTTTTTTCCTTGCCCAGCAGCTTCCCAGATTCCTTTCCCTCCTCTCCTCCCAGAAGCATCTCTCCTTCTCCTTCTCCCTCTCCAGTAGCAGCTGTCCCTTTTTTCCTTGCCCAGCAGCTTCCCAAATTCCTTTCCCTCCTCCCCTCCCAGAAGCATCTCTCTTTCTCCCTCTCCAGTAGCAGCTGTCCCTTTTTTTCCCTTGCCCAGCAGCTTCCCAGATTCCTTTCCCTCCTCCCCTCCCAGAAGCATCTCTCTTTCTCCCTCTCCAGTAGCAGCTGTCCCTTTTTTTCCCTTGCCCAGCAGCTTCCCAGATTCCTTTCCCTCCTCCCCTCCCAGCAGAATCTCTCCTTCTCCCTCTCCAGTAGCAGCTGTCCCTTTTTTTCCTTGCCCAGCAGCTTCCCAGATTCCTTTCCCTTCCTCCCCTCCCAGCAGCATCTCTCCTTCTCCCTCTCCAGTAGCAGCTGTCCCTTTTTTTCCTTGCCCAGCAGCTTCCCAGATTCCTTTCCTTCCTCCCCTCCCAGCAGCATCTCTCCTTCTCCCTCTCCAGTAGCAGCTGTCCCTTTTTTCCTTGCCCAGCAGCTTCCCAGATTCTTTTCCCTCCTCTCCTCCCAGAAGCATCTCTCCTTCTCCTTCTCCCTCTCCAGTAGCAGCTGTCCCTTTTTTCCTTGCCCAGCAGCTTCCCAGATTCCTTTCCCTCCTCCCCTCCCAGAAGCATCTCTCCTTCTCCTTCTCCCTCTCCAGTAGCAGCTGTCCCTTTTTTTCCTTGCCCAGCAGCTTCCCAGATTCCTTTCCCTCCTCCACTCCCAGAAGCATCTCTCCTTCTCCTTCTCCCTCTCCAGTAGCAGCCCTTTTTTCCCCTTGTCCAGCAGCTTCTGATAGTGGCTTTCTCCCCTCCCAGCAGCTCTTCTTACTTCCCAGCGCAGCGATTCAGGAAGGCAGCTTCAGGTCCTTTGTTGGGTCACGTCGCCTCTGAGGAAAGAGGAAGTTGCATCATCAGAGGCAGCCGCGACTCAGCAAAAGCCCCGAGGCTGCCTTCGTGAATCGCTGCGCTCGGAAGTAAAGGAGAGCTGCAGAGAGGGGAGAAAGCCACTGTCGGAGGCTCCCCAAGATCTCTCCGGCCCAGCGCAGACTAGAGAGTTGCACGGGGACAGAAATCCCACCCGTCCCCGCCAAAGTCCCACCCGTCCCTGTGAGGAATCCCACCCGTCCCCACCCGTCCCTGCGAGGAATCCCCTCCATCCCCGCCCGTCCCCATAAGGAATCCCCTCCGTCCCCGCCCGTCCCTATAAACTTCAAAAATAGTTATTTCATTTAATTATGCTACTGAATTAAAGGCTCTGGTAGAAACCCATTTACAAATAAGCAAAAGGACTTTATTAATTTGGAAATATTAATTGGGAAGAATACATACTTTCTAAACGGGTTTCTACCAGAGCCTCTAATGTTTATAAATTTTTATCAACACAACTAATATACTACTTTATCCTGAAGCAAAAAAAAAAAAAAAAAATAGAATTCTTTTCCTACCTTTGTTGCCTAGTTTCTGCTTTCCTCATGTTCTCATTCAATTCCTTCCGTCCACTGTCTCTCTTCCCTCTGCGTCTTCCATTTGCTCTGTTACTGTGCCTCTCCCTTTCTCCCCCCTTCCAAATTGGTCTGGCACCCATCTTCTTCCCTCCACTCCCCCCATAGACTGGCATCTCTGTCTTCTCCCCTGCCAGCGTCTTCTCCCCACTCTCTCTTCCCCATTTCCTTTCAGCGTCTTTCTCCCCCCATCTTCCCCATGACCTGTCAGTGTCCTTTTCCCGCCTATGTCTTCCACATGTGCTTTCAGTGTCCTTCGCCCCCCTCTGTCTTCCCCATGTCCTTTCAGCGTCCTTCTCCCCCCCCCCCCGTCTTCCCCATGGCCGTTCAGCGTCCTTATCCCACCCCCCCACCCTGCCTTCCCCATGGCCTTTCAGCGTCCTTCTCCACCCCTTTGTCTTCCCCAGTGCTTTCAGCGTCCTTCTCCCCCCTCAGTTTTACCCATTTCCCTTAAGCGTCTTTTCTTCTCCACTCCACCTTTCCTCCCTTTCTCCCTCCCTACCCCTTACCTTTGTAGCGCTTCCCCACCCAACCGACAACAGAACAGGCCCGGTCGGACAATCCTCCCTACCCTGTAGCCGCGGATCTAAATTACCTTCTTACAGCTGCTGTAAGAAGGTAATTTAGATTCTCGGCTACAGGGCAGGGAGGTTTGTCCGACCAGGGCTGTTGTCGGTCGCAGAAGCGCCACAAAAGTAAGGGGACCTGGCCGGCTGTGCTACACCTGGGGCGGACCGCCCCCTCCCTTGGTACGCCACTCGAGCCGCGAGGCTACTCTTCTCCTTTCCTGCCCTGTCTGCAGCACAGAGCCGAACGGAAGTCTTCCCGATGTCAGCGCTGACGTCGGAGGGAGGGAGGGAGGGCTTTGTTTAAGCCCTCCCTCCCCTCTGACGTTAGCGCTGACGTGGGAAGACTTCCTTCGACTCTGTGCTGCAAGCAGAGCAGGTAGGGAGAAGAGCCGCGCGACTGAGTACATCCAGCCCCGCAGGAACCCCGCGACCCTCGGAGGCGTCCCCACGGGATTCTCATCGTCCCCGTGCAGCTCTCTAGCGCAGACTTCAGATATTGATCTTGCCGGCCCTGCGCGGACCGGCAGGAAGTTGAAGTAAGTCAATCTTGCCGGCCCTACGCGGACCGGCAAAAAATTTCAACCGGTGGTTGAAGAACTGTGATTTAGAGCAGCTCGGAAGGTTCTGGATCCAGCCGGCTGTGTACCCCCGTAAGGCTGGCACCCGGGGCGGTCTGTCACTGTATGAGGGGACAAAAAATAATAAAAAGAATGGATAACTTGACCGATTTAGACATGTCATACAATTATAACCACAAAAATATGTCATAAAATGTAATTTTAAACTCAAAAGACTCCAGATGAAAAGCAGACCAGAAAAGGAAACCAGAAAAGACCGGGTAGATGAAAGTGAAACCTGGGAAAGATCTAAATTATTGTTCAAATGAACTTCTATTAAAACCAAAGAATAAAACCACAGCATTCGGGAAAGTAAAAAAGGGAGAGTAAAATGGACTTAACGAAAAGGTCTCTGCACTGATAAGATAAACTCGTACGCAGAATAAATTTGAACACACGACAGTGGGGCTGATATTTGATCTGTTGAAAGAGGCACCAAAAAAGTGTCAGCAGTGGATTGAATGCACACTGATAGGGGAGGGGCATCGGGCTGTTAAAAAAGGCTGCTTTAATAAATAAATGAAAATACTGGTTAAAAACTAAATAAAAAACCAAAACCATGATAAAATGCCGAACCTGACTGCAAGTGGTAGTGAAAGTAGCATAAGGCACCTGTAGTACTGTTAGTGCCAGAGCTGCTTAGAATAAAGAACCGTGCTGTACATGAGGAGAAAAAAAGAAAGAATGAGGTGATAAGATGTAAAGTGCTGGCCCCTCACTGCACCACTTGATAAAACTAAGGAGCGATGTTCTAGAGCAGGGGTGCCCACACTTTTTGGGCTTGCGAGCTACTTTTAAAATGACCAAGTCAAATTGATCTACCAACAATAAAATTTTTAAAAAATACAAAGTTTCATGCTTGTTGACGGTGCCAGTGCCCAAACTTTTGAGAAAATATTCCTTATTGAGTGCAACGCAGCATGACCTTCATATACTAGATGCAATCGCAGAGATTTCAATTAAAGACAGTCCACTCTTGTCCATTTGGAATAACCCCAAAATCCAAATCAATAGTAAATCTCTTTCATGGAAGAGGTGGCAGCGGGCTGGTTTGTGGTTTCTCCATCAGATAACCACTCTCACTTCGTTTGTTCCCTTTGTCACAATTTGCTCTACTTACTCGTTGTCTCCTTCTGCTTACTCACAGTGGCTTTCTCTTACTGAGATGTTATCTTCTATGTCTATACGCTTTGATTATATGACATCCATTCACACTTTGTATCACTGGTCCACATTGGCTATATCAAAAGGTAAAGCGATATCTCTCTTTTATAGTATTCTAAGAAATCACTCTTTTACATTTTCCTCTCATTCCATGAAACATTGGGAATCTATGCTGACAACCTCACTTTCTGATGTTGACTGGGAACTCTTTTGGTCCTCGACAAACCGACCTCTTTTATCATCCAGAGTCTCACAATCAATGTTCTTCATTATGTGGAATGCGGTATGGACACCCTTTCGGATGTGGAAAGCTAACCTAAAACAAGACTCTATATGTTGGAATTGTATGAAAGAAGCTGGGACTCTTGATCACATGCTTTTCCACTGTGCTCAAGTTCGTTCCTTTTGGACGTGCATTTGGGACACCATAAAGTCTATTACCAATTGTTCAGAAGAAATTTCCTTTGACATTATAATTCTCCGATCTCAACACCCTTGTTTTACACAGTCGAACTGTCCTCCTAAACTCATTGATGCAATGTTTGTGACTGCCCTTATGCACATCTTGAAAAATTGGAAGTCCTCTTCATTACTAAACTATACCTTTTGGTGGAATTCTTTGAGCATGTATCATAAATTTGAATCATATGCTTATGAAAAGAAAAATATAATTCGACTTTCCAAAAGTTTGATACAATGTAAATCACCCTGGAAATTCCTGGACTCATATGTTCAATCTATTTCATAGACACTCCTGTCTTCTTCTTCCTCTTCTTTTTCTTTACCTTCATCTTTTTCCTCATTTTATTCTTTTTCTTTCTTCCTTCAATTTCTCTTTCCTCTTATCTTTTCTTTTATTATTTTTTCATGAACAGTCCTAGTACTTTGGATCTTTTAAAACGATTCAATTCTACATTGCACACTGTAACTGAATATTTGTTATACTAAATGTTTTGTTTTATTTTTTGATATCTTGTACTTGAACTGTTTCTTATATTTTTTCAAAAAACTCAATAAAAATAATATTGAACTTAAAAAAAAAAACAAAAAAAAACCACAAAGCACACTGTACGCATAGAAAATGTTAATTATCATTCCTATTCCAGGGTTTTCAAAGAGGTCAAAGCAGATGACTCTATGCACTGTCACCTCAGTAACAACCATACAAAATAGACAAATATACCCCTTCCCTTTTTACTAAATCACGATAGCAGTTTTTATCACAGGGAGCTGCGCTGAATGCCCAGCGCTGCTCTCGACGCTCATAGGTTCCCTGCGCTAAAAACCTCTATTGCGGTTTAGTAAAAGGGGACTTTAGTGTAAAATATAGACAGCAGATATAAATTCAGACACATTTTGATCACTAAATTTAAAATAAAATCATTTTTCCTACCTTGTCTGGTGATTTCATGAGTCTCTGGTTGCACTTTCTTCTTCTGACTGTGCATCCAATCTTTCTTCCCTTCTTTTAGCCTGTATGCATCCTCTCCTCCAGATCTCATTCCCTCCCCCAACTTTTCCTTCCTCTCTCCCTGCCCTTTCTTTCTCTCTGCCTCCCTTTCTTTTTTTTTTCTGTTTCTCTTCTTTTCTTCTGTCTCCCTGCCTGCCCTTTTTCTTTCTTTCTCCCTGCCCTCCCTCAAGCCATTGCCACTGCCATCGGGGACCAGGACCCAAACCACCACCAATAACAGGCCCGAAAGCCGCCGCCGCCCCAAGCTCTCCCTGCTTCGGCCGACCAGCATTCCTCTCCCCGACGTCAATTCTGCCATTGATGAGAGGAAGGCTGATCGGCCCAAGATCGCGATCGACCTATTGGGGGAAATGCTGCCGGGTCCTGCCTTCGCGGAAACAGAAAGTAGGCAGGACCCGGCAGCAAGAAGAGCAAATGCTTCACTAACCTGTCTCCCGCCTTAGCCCATAGCGAACGCTTGCTTCAGGGCTCTCAACATGTACGTGCCGGCTTTCCTTCTCCCCCCCCCGGACATAACTTCCGGTTCCGGAGCGGAAGGAAGAGAAGGGAAGCCGGCACGCACACGTTAGAGCCCCGGAGCATAAGTTCGCTACCGGCTGAAATCTCCAAGCCGGGTTTTTTTGTTTTTTTTTAATGTTCAGCAGCGGCAGCAGCGGCAGATGATAGCCGGGCGCTCATCTAAATTAGCTGGGCGGACCACCCAGCTAAAAGGCCCTAGGGAGAACACTGCAGTGTTGCTCCTCACTTCACTCTCAGCGAGACACATGATGGTTCTCTTGGGTCACATGGCCTCTACAGTTCACGTGACTCCTGTTGCCAGACTTCACCTCAGAATTCCTCAGTGAACCCTGGCTTCTCAATGGGTGCAGGCTTCCGATCCTCTATCTCAGCACATTACACTGACTCCTTTGTTCAAACAGTCTTTCCACTGGTGGATGCTTTCTTCCAATCTCCAGAGGTTTACTGTTTCAAATGCCCCCTCATCAGAAGGTCCTCACGACAGATTCCTCGACCTACGCTTGGGGGGGCTCATCTCGATGGTCTTCGTACTCAAGGGCATTAGTCCAGCACAGATCGTCACATAAATCTGTTGGAACTCAGAGCGATTTTCAATGCTCTCAAAGCTTTTCAGCATCTTCACGATCAATTAGTCCTCCTTCGTACAATCAAGTAGCCATGTACTATGTCAACAAGCAGGGAGGAACAGGATCCCTTCCCCTTTGCACAGAAACTCAGAAGGTTTGGAATTGGGCAATTCTTCACAACATCTTTCTGAAAGCCGTCTACATTCAAGGAGAGAAAAACAAATTGAGTTGTCTTCTACAGCCTCACGAATGGACACTCAATTTGTTGCCTCTCCATCACATTTTTTCTCAATAGGGAACTCCTCAAATAGATCTTTTTGCGTCTCCCCACAACAACAAGCTACCTCAGTTTTGCTCCAAGATATTCTCTCCTCACCACCTGGAGGCAGATGCCTTTCTTCTGGAATGGACGAACCAATTTTTGTATGCATTTCCTCCATTCCCTCTCATTCTCAAGACACTCATCAAACTCAAACACGAACATGCCACCATGATTCTGATAGCTCCTTGGTGGCCCAGACAACCTTGGTTCTCCCTTCTATTTCAACTCAGCAGCAGGGAGCCTCTACTTCTACCAGTTTTTCTGTCTCTGCTTACACAGAGTCAGGGTACCTTTCAAAGTAACTACCAACCTACAGTTCTCTCAATCTGTAGCAGACATTTTAGAAGCTTCCAGAAAACCTACCACTAGACAGTGTTACAATCAGAAGTGGACTCGGTTTTCTGCATGGTGCGCTCTTCATCACAAGGAACCTCAGTCTTCCTCCTTGTCTTCAGTTCTGGATTATCTGTTTCAATTGCTGCTTTTCATCAGTCACTGGACGGAAAACCGCTCTCTGTTCATCCTGTGGTTTCCCAATTTATGAGAGGACTTTTCAATGTCAAACCACCTCCAGTGGTTTGGTACCTCAATGTGGTTCTTGCCACATTGATGAAACCTCCATTTGAACCAATGTCTACAGCTCATCTGAAATATCTTACCTTGAAAGTGGTTTTTCTCATTGCTCTCATGTCTGCTCGCAGAGTCAGCGAGCTGCAAGCTTTAGTAGCGGACCCTCCTTTCACAATATTCCATCACGACAAGGTGGTCTTCCGCACTCATCCTAAATTCTTACCCAAAGTTGTTTCAGAATTTCATCTTAATCCATTGTACTTCCAGTGTTTTTTCAAAAGTCTCATTCTCATCCTGGAGAAACAGCTTTTCATACTTTGGACTGCAAGCTTGCTTTGGCTTTCTACTTACAAAGGACTAAGCCACTTAGATCTTTCTCCTCAACTTTTTCTCTCGATCCAAACAAGTTGGGGAATCCAGTGTCAAAGCGAACCATCTCCAACTGGTTGGCTGCTTCTATATCTTTGTTATGCTCAGGCTGGACTGCATCTAGAGGGTCGAGTCACAGCCTATAAAGTGAGAGCCTTGGCAGCATCTGTAGCTTTCCTTAGATCTACTCCTATTGAGGAAATCTGCAAAACTGCCACTTGGTCCTCGGTTCATACATTCACTTATCATTATTGTGTGGATTCTTTTTCCAGGTGGGATGGCCACTTTGGCCAGGCAGTATTACAAAATTTATTCTCTTGAATTGCCAATACTCCAACAGTCCCATTCCGGTTAGCTTAGAGGTCGCCCATACGTGAGACTATGCTGCCTGCTTGTCCTGGGATAAAGCACAGTTACTTACCATAACAGGTGTTATCCAGGGACAGCAGACAGATATTCTCACAAACCACCCACCTCCCCGGGTTGGCTTCTTCGCTAGCTATCTGAACTGAAGAGATGCTGAGGAGATGCATGCCCTACATCGGGCAGGAAGGCACTCGCAAACTTTCCAAAAGTTCTTCAAGCAAGCTGCTTATAAAGCTGTCTGCATCAGGGCTCCGTAGTTGACGTCACCCATATGTTGAGAATATCTGCTTGCTGTCCCTGGATAACACCTGTTACGATAAGTAACTGTGCTATTTTGCCTCAACAATATCACAGAAAACCAGAAACAAGAGGCAAAAGAGATGTCAGAATATCAACCAAGGGAACACTTTATTAAGTCAATAAAACTAAAGTCATAAAAATAGATGCAGTCTATAGTATTATGGCTTTTGCTTTACTAGTTTTGCGTCGCACATTTTAAGTGGAGAAGGATACCATACAGGCGGTTGTTTTATACCTTTCATTGCGGTTTATTTTATACCTTGGCAACCATGGACCTCTGAGGAAGGAGTGTTTTCCGAAACACGCACCGTGTCAGGTCCCTTGGTTTGTTATAAGGTGGTATTTTCAACTGCATAAAATATTTGGTATAATAAACATTGCCTGCATCTCATACACAGAAGTCTGCAGTTTGTTTTTTGTTTTTGTCTATAGTATTATGTCCATCTTGATATGAGTACAACTGAGTCTAGGTCACACCTAGATTGTCCCAACGGGGATCCTGATTTCGGCATCCGTAGATGCCTTCATCAGGGGATGAATGGACACTGTCGTGAGTGAGGGACTGCAAGAAACGGCAGGACACTGACAACAGTTAAAACACGATGAGAGCATCTGTGAGTGCAAAAACGTGCCAAAAAAGCAAACTATTTTTATGACTTTCATTTTATTGACTTAAGAGTTCCCTTGGTTGATATTCTGCCATCTCTTTTGCCTCTTGTTTCTGGTTCTCTTGAAGCAAAAGCCAAACATCTTTTAAAGTAACCTCCTGAGACTCACTATCCTCAAGGTGTGGCTCCAGTGCTACTTCCGTTGAGAATTAATTGGCTGTAGTAAAGGAACCAAACTAGATGCACCAGGTGATAATATGGACCCAGAAGGGGAAAAACCCAGCTTCTGTGGTGGCTGTTCTCTGCTCACCGATCACAGGTTAGGAGGAGGTGTTTTCAAAATGTTTCAAAAATCCCTGAAGAAGGCAGCCAGGAAGTGCTTCAGTTTGAAGAGAGCATTTTAGTTGGAAGTTTGAAACACAACTTTCTATAGGACCTATGGGGTTCCAGATGCTGCTAGTACAAGCTTCACTATTTCCTTCTGCTTTCCTATCACCAGGTGCTTTAATATCCTAGGATTATTTGGTGATCTCCAAAGTATTCTACATGTGGCAGTTTCATGGTGAAACTTGGATATTATGCAGCAGCCTGATGTCACACTATGGTGGGACTTATCCTCAATATAGTGTTCAATGTCCCTGTGCTCCAGAGTAGTCCAGCAAGCTTCCCTCAATCACTGGCAGTGCCACAGAGCCCAGACAGCAGGTAACAAACCATCTGTTTGGTAGCATTATTAGGTTCTCCCTGTATTGTAGGAATTGTGAAGCTCTTCTTTTCCATCAAGACTTTTATTTTGTTAGAATTTAATAATAATAATTTTATTTCTTATATACCGCTGTACTGTGAGGTTCTAAGCGGTTTACAGTAGAAACAGAAGAAATGCAATAAATAAGATTAATTAAGATGAAGAGAAAGTACTTAGAGTTCCCTGACTGTCCCAAAGGCTCACATTCTTGCTAAAGTACTTGAGAAGAATAAATTAGTTAGGTTATAAACATAGAGTAGCAGAAGGTAGGAAAACAGTTCATAGGAAAATTAATTTCGAATACTTTATACATTATATATTATTCAAGGCGGAATACAAATTATAGGAATTACCAAAAGAATTGCGTAATAAAGATTATCTAGATAAATTACATAACAGTGATTCGTGTACATTACATGGTGTGGTAGAGGATTCAATTATGAGAATTACATATCAAGGGAATCAAGTGATAACAGAATATAGTGGATATTATCAGTATATACGGTTTACAGATTGGAAGTTACCTAATAATGACGTAAGAAGTTTATTGGATAGTGTGGAAAATGTTTATATAGGAATCAGAGTATGTATGATAGGAAAGGTTTTAAGAATTGAATTAATGTGTTATTCTATCGAGGGAGAGCTTGTGCATAAAGGGAGGATATTAGTTGGTAATGACGTGTTTTCTGAATAGAAATGTTTTGATTTCTTTTCGAAACACTTTGATGTCTGTTGTATTGATCATTAGTTTGGTGATTGTGGGGTCAATTTTTGCTGCCTGTGTCGCTATGAGCTTGCAGAATGTTTGATCTTTTCTGTTGTACTTGGCCTGTTATAGGTGATCATTTTGAAGTTTTTGACTCTTTGGCCTTTAGAGTCTGAGAGCTGCCTGTGTTTCCATAGTAGTTCAGTATTTTAAGTCAGGGTGTTTGTGGTGCCTCTCTGACCCCTTGGAAATGGGAGTAGAAAAACTAAGACTCTCCTCCCTACATTTCTTTTGGTATAGTGTGCTGTCCAGAAAATTCAGAGTCCAATGGTCAAGTATTTCAGCCATATTGTATGTAATGATTATCTACCGTGTTTCCCCGAAAATAAGACACTGTCATATTAATTTTGGGCTCAAAAAACACACTATGGCTTATTTTGGGGGGATGTCTTATTTTTCCATGAACAACAACCTACATTGTCTCATTGTTTCTTTGAGTCTTTTATATTCTTTTTGAAGCAATCTCTCCTGATTTTCTCATTGTTTCTTTGAGTCTTGTACATTTTATTCTAGTTGTTATTTAGATATCCTATATACCTCCCTCTCCTTATTCAATCATTATGTCCTGTTACCAATCAACTATCCTACCTGGGTCTTGCTGTAGTGCAGAAGCAGCCATCTCCCTTCTCTATTCAAACCAGCTTAGCTGTAAAATGGGAACATGTGGTGCAGCCTTATGACAACAGCTACGAGCCGTGGCCCCATTGACAGATGACATTCCTTATTTGATTTTGGTTAAATCTATGTGAGTGGTAACAATTTTCATATATCATAATTCGTATTCTTCAAGACTCCTGAGGCAGGCCTGTTGGCCGAAACATGTACATGTCGAGTCATTGAGTCAGAGAGTTATTTGAATGTACCATTGTGACATTGGAGGAATAAAGATCTTCATTTTATCAGATGAGTTGGAGGACACTTTTGTAGTGCACATCATTCTGATCTGGACAATTCCATTCTGGTTTCTGTGCAGCATTATGACAACAGCTGATAAAATTGCTTGTTCCGCTCCCTGTTGGCAGTGTACACAATAACCGGGACACACGCAAATTGGAGTTCAGCAGCCAAAGGGAAACTTTCGTGTGGCTGTTGTAATTGCTTTTCCCGCTCCCTGTCGGCGGCGGAGACAACATCTGGGACATGCACAGGTTGGAGTGGGCTAAGTCACGCTGCTTCGTAACTAGGGCTTATATTAGGACCTACCCCGAAAATCGTACTTATTTTCGGGGAAATACGGTAGTATCCTTGATTTTTTTAGGGTATGTAAATGTAGCAGATGGTCACATAAGCACTGTGTGTAATATATGGATGTTATGGATGCATTTTTAAAAAAATGTACAGTACAAATGTAAATTATAACAGACTAGATTTTCTTGTATTTTAATTTAACATTTATTGTTCTAGGACTGATGAAGACTGAAGATACAAACTTATGGTTTTTGACATCTTCCCTATGAATCCTATTTTGATGTAGCACAATGAAAACACTTCCTGGAGTGGGTGTGTTTGGGACTGGCAGCACTGCCCGGGTACTGGTGCCTTTATTACATGCAGAGGGCTTCTCCATAGAAGCATTGTGGGGCAAGACAGAGGATGAAGCGAAGCAGCTGGCAGAGGAAATGAACATTTCCTTCTATACTAGTCGGACAGATGATGTCTTACTGCACCAGGATGTGGATCTGGTTTGCATCAACATCCCTCCACCTCTGACAAAGCAGATAGCTGTTAAAGCTTTAGGTACAGTTCTCTGGGCATGCATTAATTAAATGTTTGCTTTAAGGCTGAATATGCTTTGTGTTGGTTTTTTTTTTGTTTGTTTTCATGAAGAATCACAGGGATAATTTTTAAAAGATTATATGTGGGCAAATGGTGTATTTATCCCAGGACAAGCAGGCAGCATATTCTCATGTATGGGTGACATCATCCACGGAGCCCCGATGTGGACAGCTGCACAAGCAATCTTGCTTGAAGAACTTTAGAAACTTCATGACTGACCGCACTGCACATGCGCAAGTGCCTCCCCTCCCGACATAGGGATCCTCAGTTCTTATTTTTCCGCGGAGCTAAGAAGTCGGCTTTTCTAATGCTCTTCGTTTTTATTGCCTTTCCTTCCCGCTCACGCGTATATTTTCTTTCTAATTTTCTTTATTTCTTTTCATATTGTTTTTTTGTTTTAAACACAAAAAAACTAAATAAAAAACTAAAGAGTTTTTGTTTCCCTCACGGACTTTTTCCAGCGAGGCCTTCTTACACTGCCTCAGCCTCAGATTAAATTTTGGCTGTGGTGGTTTCTTCGTCGATGTCCTGTTTCTTTTGGGAATCTTCAATCTGCCTTCAATGGAAGGTCTATGTCGCAAGCCATTATGGTATTGAGTCAGTTCGTGCATTTTATACTTAACTCCCTCGTTGGGCAAGACGCGGCACTTCAAGTACCAGCAGGCCTTAGAGGTACTAGAGTCTTACATCTGCCACCAGTATCAAAGCTGATTTCGATGTCCATGCACCGATGTCCATGATGCTGATGTCCAGGCTGCCGATGCTGCGATGGTACTGATGCTTGTTGAGGGTGTAGATGGTACCGGGGATACCAAACTATATTCATTCTTTCATCACTAGTATTAGTGCTTCTGTCCATCACGACGAAGGTCATCCACTATTTAGTACTTTCAGTTTCAGACAACTGGAATTCTCATTCCTTCTAGTTTTTTTTCCATTCCCATATGGATTTTTATTTTTTCAATTCATTGGACTGTAAAAAAACCCAAAATGCATGAGGATGTTGATATTTTTTTCTGATCCTTACCTAGCAGATGTTGGATTCTCTCTGCTGTTAAGATCTATATTTGGTAGATTACATTCAAGGTTTGGGCCCAGATCGCTGTGTGGGATCTTATGCGCACTCTGCCTGCATCATTTACCAAACCATCGTCTTTGGAGAAGACATCGCCATCGTAGGCGTCGACATCGACTGCTGTCCCGATGTCCAAGTCTATGTCATCATCTCAGTCAGACCTTCACTGGTACATGCAGTGTTTGATGCCTTTGTGATGACTTCACATCTTGCAACATTGTCAGAAGCAATGCGACGGATGCCGTGGTTTAAAATTATGGATATGGATTCTAATTTCCACAACAGATTGACGAACATCTCGTATCTTGGGGACGAGTTTTTTACCTAGAAACAGACTCCAAGTTTGCCAAGAAACATGGAGAAGTTTAGAATTGATTATCCGCCTATGGATTTGCTTCAGCTACCCATAGACTCTGGTTCTTGATTGTACAGTACCTCCAGGGTGTGCAGTTGGACATGGACTTATAGCAGAGCCTCCCATCAATATATAGGAACTCTCTGTTTCTTCATCACTGTGTTCAGGCATAGTATAGCAGAGCCTCTCATCAGTTTACAACCTGTAGGAGGAACTCTTTGCTTATTTAATCTCCATTTCAGGTATGATGTCGCAGAGCCTCTTATCAGATTACAACCTGCTTCTTCAACCACTGATTTCAGGCATGATGTTGCAGAACTCCCTATCACTATATAACCTGTGGGAGGAACTGTCTGCTATTTAGCTTCCATGCCAAAATGGAAGCGGTTGTTTCTTTTTCAGACTACTCAGAAGAAACATTCTGCATTACCTGTCCCTTCCAAGCCACAACACTGTAGGGGACGTTATCTTTTTTCCTCCATACTTGAGGATTCAGACATTCATTTTCATTTCAAGTGTATGAAGCAATAACTGGAATCACTTAAATTGCCCATACATAGTTTTCTTCACTGTCTGAGCCAGTTTCTTTTCCTTGATTTCTTCACCAAATGGGTAAAAGATCCTAATATTGCTCTGGAATCTGATTCCAATTATACAAAAGAATGTTTGGAGGATTTGGAGCTTCCTCATCCTCCCACGAAGTCACTTAAGCTGCCTATGAATCGCATCATTTTCAAACACATTTGGATACTCCATACTCTGTTCCAGCAGTTCCTGCTAAACTGCTCACCATCTGATGTTTTATTCTTCAGTTGGACCTCCTTTTAACTTGATGTGCAAAAACTACTAAAGGTAGAAAACCTATCAGTTAGTTCTTTGCCCTTTTTTTTCTACACTGCGATAGATATTGCTATCATGCAGGATCAACTGGGTTGTTTTTAGTCAAGCTTCCATTTTATCACTAATGTTAGCCTGTGTTTATTCCTACAGGCATTCCATTACCTCAGTGTTTTTTCTCCTCTATCTTTCCTCCTGTTTATCATAGCCTGGAGGTTTGGGAGTGGCTATTGGGGGAGGTGGAGGCCATTACATCTGTTTTAGAATGCTTTTTCCCTTAATTCTTCAGTGAACACCAGGGACTTCATTTCCCTTTTCTTTATCCATGAACAGCATACATGTTCTACTGTATATCTTCTATTTCCCTATCTGATCGACAGCTTATACTCTTTCAATCTCAGGGAATTTATTTCTTTTTTTATCAGCTCTGCATCTAGACCATATTCATTTTTATCTAAATTCTGGGGGGTCTCAGGTTTTGCTGTTATCGACACAAAAGGCTCTCTTCTCTCAGTGTTTTTTCATTACTCAGTAACACCAGCACATTCTATCTACATTTGGCCGTTTCTAGCCCAGCATTTCTACTCTATGCATAGATTGCCTAGCCTTCGCAGTCCATATGATTCCCTTTGCAAGCTTTTCTCTGCAGTCCAGCGAGTTGTTTCTTATTACGTGACTCCTAGTCATGGATTACTAACTCTGTTATGGCTTAGCTCATCGCTATGCTCTTTGCTTCACAGTCTTGTTTTCTCATATCTTCTAGTCCGTGTGGGCCTTCACTTACTGATTGGCTATATTACCTAACCAAGCGGAGCGCTCTTGCTGTTTTTAGCTAACAAAACCTTAAACAGTTCAGTATTAGACACTTTCTCACAGCAGTTTTTTCTCAAAACTGTTTTTTCCATTTCAGGGAGTGTGATTTTTCCTGGCAGCCATGCTTCAAAACAACAAACAAAAAAAAAAAAAATTTGTTTCATCTTCTTGCCTGGATTTTAGGTTCAGCAATTCTCCATTTCATTGCTTCTATATGGGAAATTCTGCAAGTAGTTTTTCTTGCGCCTTTACTTGCTGATCATTTCATGACAGCTTATGAGCCTCATCTCCTACAAGAAGCCGTTGTTCTCTTGTACTAGTTGAACAAGTTCCAGCTGTGCCTAGTCTTCCTTTTTCTTTCTGACATTTGTCCAGTTCAAGCACCATGCTTCCAATAGCTCCTTGGTAGTTCAGGCAACCTTGAATTTCTTTTCTTTTCAACTTGGTTGATGTCAATACCTCTGCTGATCTTTCCATCTATTCTTATGCAGAGTCAAGGTTCGGTCTATATTCCAATCTTCAGCTCTACCTCCTGACAGATTGCTATTTTTCCGGCTGATTTCAGCTGTTCCTCTTTTCTCTCAGCCTATTGCATTCATATTCACAGCTTCCAGTACTCCTGCCATTTCGCAGTATTTCCAGCAATACTTGACACCTTTATTTCACTAGATGTTTTCTGCCTCATTAGATTCTGAAGTCATCTCTTTGTTTTTTTTCTCTGATTTTGACTTCTCTCCTCCATTTGTCAGATTCTGAGCTCAAACTCACTTCTTTTAGAGTTTGTTTTAGTACTATTTTGGCCTATGTTGGCCAGTGCATGGTACATCTATTTCTGCTCATCCTTGCATTTCTAGATTCAATGTGGTTCCTGACTTATGGAAGTTTTCCTTGGGATCAATGTCTTCTGTTCCCTCCTTCAACAGTTCTCCTCTCTTTCATTTCTGCCAGAGGAGTGAAAGGACTTGAGCTCTGAGTAACGAATCCACATTTTACAGTCTTACACGACAACAGTGTGCTTCAAACTCATTCTTATCACTGATTTCAAACTGTTCTTATCACTGATTTCAAACTTATCATATTTTACTGATTTTTATTCTAATCAATTGATTGTACTACTTCTATTTTTTCAGTTCTTATTCTCTTCTAGGAGAATCTACTCATCCTACTTTTACCTGCACTCAGGCATTAGCTACTTCTTTGCAGGAGACAATATCTTGACGATCATCTCTACAACTTTTTGTCTCTTTCGACATTAACAAGTTGGGGCATCCTGTTTTCAAGGGTCTAATATTCAACCAGTTGGCTGCTTGCATCTGGTTTTATTATATTTTGGCTAGGTTGTTCTTAGTCAGTCAAGTCCCAGCTCTTCAACAGTTCCAGTTTGGCAGCTTCAGTATTCTTTTCTCAATCTACTTCGATTCAGAATAGATGAAGCTGCTCTTTTTCTCCTCTGTTCATTTCTTTCACCTTCATTCTTGTCTGGAACTTTTTGTGCAAATAGTATGGGCCTTTTTGGCCTCTCAGGTTTTCAAATTTGATTTTCTACAAAGCCAACCTTCCCACCATACCATTCTGGTTAGCTTGGAGGTCACCCATACAAGAGAATATGCTGCCTGCTTGTCCTGGGATAAAGCACAGTTACTTACCGTAACAGGTGTTATTCAGGGACAGCAGGCAGATATTCTCACAATCCACCCACCTCCCCTGGTTGGCTTCTTAGCTAGCTATCTGAACTGAGAAGGCGCACACCCTACATCGGGCGGGAAGGCACTCGCACATGTGTGGTGCAGTCAGTCGCAAACTTTCTAAAGTTCTTCAAGCAAGATTGCTTGTGCAGCTTTCCACATCAGATTCTCCGTGGATGACGTCTCCCATACGTGTGAATATCTGCCTGCTGTCCCTGGATAACACCTGTTACGGTAAGTAACTGCTATTTCTGCTAAATGACACTGGGAATTTGTACAGCATAGATGCTTTTTAGTTCTGGGGAGAGGCACAGGAATATTCAATGTGAAACCAATAAGGCAGTGATTGCATAATATTATAGTAAATCAGTGTCTCAAACTCAAACTCTTTGCAGGGCCACATTTTGGATTTGTAGGTACTTGGAGGGCCTGAGAAAAAATAGTTAATGTCTTTGTCAGTTTGAAAGTGGCCCCCACAATATTAGGTGGTAGGGGTTAAGTGAAAGGCGTACTGACAAACGCCAGGTCCCAGGTTCAGTTCCCTCACAGATGACTCACCAGGAAGTAGAATAATAGACACGACCAGAGGTGATTGCATAAAGAATATATTATAGAAATAGTCTTACAGAAAAGTAATATTTATAAGCATTACAATTAAGCAGAGAGCATTACACTTAAGCAGAGAGCAAGCAGTCTCACTGCCTTACAGAGGTCAGAGGCAGAGAGGGACATAGAAGCTTGCAGAAGAGCCAAGAGATAGCTCCATAGGAAAAGAGAGAGCTCTTGATAGCTGCATAGAAAAAGAGAGAGAGATGTGTGTTGCAGAGAGCAGGCTTTTATACCTTGGCTCAATATAGAAACCTGTATGCCCCAGTATCTTTCTGTTTAGAATTTGTAAACTGTTTGAGACAATGGTTAATTTAATTAACAAAGGAGGGTGAGAAACCTGTAAGCATGGTGATGGGATTAAGTCTCTGGCTTGATCTGTGCACCCTTGTCCTAAGCACCCTCTTAATCAGACATTAACACCTTTTAGCTAGCCATGATTCAATCAGGGCTACTTGAAACTTAAAATATATCAATCAGGGCTACTTAAAACAGTTTCCCTGCACTAAGGGTCTATCTGCCTTCCCATGCCAGGGTCAGATTGATATAATCTCCCAGAGGCCTCTAGGCTGACATCTCCCATAATTTTTTTATTTTTATTTTTATTCTTTGAAATGAGGGCAAGCTTGTGGTACTCTCGCTTATCTCCAACCGTACGTCCCCTGTCTTGCAGAATCTCCAAGCTATGAAGATAGGTTGTAAACAGTTCCCATTACGAGTTCAAACCTCTGTCTTAGGTCGTATAGGCCATAATCTGGGCGGGGATCCCAGTATGCCTATATCTTACCCGTCATTGAGCGAATGAACCGTGCATAATGGATGAAGCTTTTTCAGGAGGTTCAGGTATAAAGGTACCAAGATGTCATAAGAGAGAGTATCTAAGTATGGGATATGGGATAATATTATATCTGACCCTGGTAATGGTAATGCAATAGGCCATGCCAAATTAAAACCAAATTAGAACCAAATTAGCAAGTGTCAGAGAAGATACTGGAAATACATGTATAACTGCCTTAAAAGTTAGAAGGAACCTTGTGAGATAAAGAAAAGTACATGTGTTTCACTTTACAGCAAAGGAAAATCATAATAATACATAACAAAATTTGTACAATAATTAAGATAATGATAGGGTGAATTAAAACATTAAATACGTGGTTTGCAGTGGGCGAATACCCAAAGAAAAGTTCCCAAACTGAGACATGAGCGTCTTGTATTAAATTTTGTGCAATCTGTCCATTTTAAAAAGTGATAGTATGAATCACTTCTTTGGAAGTTTTCTTAAGTTGTTCAATGTAAGTATGGAGTTCAGTAAAGTTCAGCAGCTTGTGGAATGTCTCATTCCCCATTCCAAGAGGTAGTGGATGTACAGCATATGAAATAAAGTCTGGAATGTCCATAGAATAGGTTAAATAGGAGGAATTGTACAGCAAAGCGTTCTTAGGAAGGTGGATATATCCGATGAACAGGAAACATTGTGTACAGCATGTGTGGAAAAGTCTTTGCAGTCAGGGTGCATGAAGATGAATTAGTCCAGCAGGAACCGGCAGTCTCTTTAAACTGGTTAGATGCACACTTGGGATGAAATGATGTTTGCACAGGATCTGATGTTTGCACAGGATCTTTCAGTCACTGGAAAGTCACTGGAAACTGGTGGTGTTCGCCCTTGAGATGAAATGATGTCTGTGCATACAGGGTGTGATTTGAAAAGAGTCCCGGTATCATTCAACAGCTGTACTCCAGTGTGATCCAAATAAGAGATAGAAAATGGAAGAGAAAACATGTTGCCTGTACTGAATGTAGAGAGAGAGAAACCAGGTTGCCTGTACTGAATGCATAGAGAGAGAGAGAGAGAGACTAGTTGCCTGTACTGAATGTGGCAACATGTAATTATGGCAAAAGACAGACAATAATCAGGTACTTAAGGTTCTTAATCAGACATTCCAAAAAGATATGTTTTTGTGTGCTGCATATAACTTATGGCAATTCAGAGAAACCATAATTCTGTACTGAATGTATATATAAAAAAAATTATGTCAGAAATGTGTACTGAATCTAATGAGGAGCATAGAATAAACATGGTATAGATATAGAATAAAACCTTTTCTTAAAAATATAACCCCTAACTAAGCTACATTTAGCATATGCAAATTATAGGGAAAAAAGAACATTGCGCAATTGGGCTAGTTAAAAAAAAAATTGGGGAAAAGAGCTCTAGAAATGGCCAGTGTTATGTATCCTGGGGTACCCCCTAAACTAAAACAAATAGACAAAAGACAGACCACATAGCACAGACAACATAAAACACAAATTTTGAGGCGTCGGCATTATTCTTCCATCTGTCAAGTGTTCAGGGCTGAATTTAACTCTGCAAATAAACACATTGTTATAGAAAAACACAGCAAAGATGAACACCTGAGTAGTACAAATAATGCATATCATAACCATCTCATATTCAGAAAAGGCATAAAGCTAATATCTTCTTTGGAACATCTTTATCTCTGCAGTGATAAAGAGGAACCTTGGAAAACACTAGAAATATCTTTGTGCCAAAATTGGTCTGGGATGGCTATATCCGAACTGCTGCTAGGAAAAAGAAAAAAAACATTTTAAATTAGCAGCAACCTCAAGGTCACTTAGAGCAAACTTTGTCCATGTTCCATTCAGGCCGACCTGGACCACATGTCTGCCACCTGGGTCCCACTGCACTCGGAGGAGTGGGCACTGCGGTGTAGAAGTCAGGTGCAGGCTAGATTTGTCTTCTTTTGTCTGCACTGTTGTGTCCTGGCATTCAGAGGCAAGGGGCAAATTCCGAAAATCATTAGTCATGTCTAGGACAGAGAAAAATGCACATTTAGGGTTAAATGTCACAGTAATGTCAGAGCAAGAGGCAGCCACTGGCACTACAGGCTTTGAAATCTTAGTTAGGGCCTGAGAGTGTATAGTGAGCCTAACAGAGCCCTCTGAATTAGCAAATGACCCAGTTGGAGAGCCACATGCTAAAGAGATAGGTCCACTCAGACCTCTCTCCTCCATCTTAGGCACCAGTTCTGTTGCTGGAGGAAGTACTGGTTGCTGTGTTTGTGATGCAGGATCTTTGCCCTCAAACAAAATTTCTGTGTACCTTTTCCCACAATCTTGTGCCCAAACTGAAAGATCTGCAGCCTCTGAGTGAGTTACACTATGATCATGCTTCTGCACTGGCAGGCAGCATTGTGTGGCTAACTGCACAGGAATAACCTTGTGAACCAAAGGTTTAGAAGCATTTAGAATTCCTGTACCTAATGCAAGACCAGTCACCTCAACTATTTCTTTGCCTGTATTCTCACTCGTGCTGGCAGTAGTTTCTACAATGTCTTTCATTTGTTCCTTTTGTGGGATAGACACACACTTTGAAGCTTTGTCATTTAGACCCTGAATCTCACAAATTTCCATATTTTTCTGATCTCCAGTAGGAGGCGCTCTATCTGTGAAACTGATTCTAGCCCCTGTATCAATCAATTTTAATTTATCCTGACCCTCTATGGTAGTATTAACCTTAGGGCGGCCACAAGTGTCCAAAATCAAAGGTGTAACATACCTCAAGCTGAATTCTGAGTCTGACTTCTTTCCCTTATCCTGTGTCTCCAAAAGTGAGTCCACAGGTAAGTGAAAGGAATCTGGCTGGGCTGTGAAGGCCTGAGTCACCTTGGCATTCGGACACAGAGAGTCAGGACATCCCTATGCACTAGCACTGTTTTTCCTAGCTGTCAAATCACTTTTTACCCTGTCCAATTCTATCTGCATTGTGTGAAGATCCTGTTCCCATTTCATTTTCTCTTTCTCTAATTTTTCCTTTTGGTCTCTGAGTTCATGGAAGGGAATGTAAGTGGAGGAATTTCTGTAACTACCTCTGCCATGCCCTCTATTTCCTGTGTGTGGTGTGTTCTTGTATTGGGGTGCTCCCTCAGCACGCCACCTTCTAGCTTCTGAGACGGAAATAATTTGAGCTGGCTGGGTCTTCCACACAGACCCAATCCTGAGCAGTAAAGTGTCAAAAGGCGTAGTTTTAGGGTCCTCCGAGAACAACAGAAGGTGTTTAGTAATCTCGGGAGATAATAATTCTAATAGGAATTCTTTATGTTCTCTCTGGCCATAATCTGAGGAAATGGGCCAATGTTCCTGTTCGTTAAGTACCGCGTTGATTACCCACACTCTATATGCAAACTGCTCTGGTGTATCACTTGGCAGGGGTGAAAGAGTTCTAAGTACTTGCAAAGAGGTGCAGCGAAATAGTTGTTCGATGCCCATCTTTACAAATTGGTATGGATGAACAAGAGATCCAAATTTATAATAATGTGGACCCAGGGCTAGGTGCATAAGCTTATCAAAATCTGCATTGTTCCTTTTGTATTTCCCTAGACCCCAGTGAATCAGTATGTCAGTAGCCCATTTGCACCATTCATTTATGTTAAAAGGCATAGGGCCCACTTTTTCCACTATTCTTTCAATGTCACTATCTTTCATATGTCCCTGCAGCACTACAGTTACTGGAGCTGTGTCACTTATAGGGGTACTATTGGTATTGCTCTGGCCTGGTAATGAATTTTCCTCACTTTCGTTTGTCGGTTCTTCTTCCTGTTCTACATCTGTAGCTAGTTTACCTTTTCGCTGGCCTGCTACAAAAACAGTGTTTTGTTTTTCAATAAACTGACTACATGGATTATAGGGTGAATGATAGGGTGAATGTTGCACTGGTGCAGACGGCAGAATCTGTGAGGAGACAGCAATAACCTGACCCTGTGAGGCACATTTTGACTTTAAATACTTTAATTCTGCCTTGGCCTCTTCTAATTGTTCATTTACAGTTAAAAAGGTATTTGTGGCCTGAACAATTTGGGTTCTTAGCATGGATATATTAATTTGTGCCTCATCTAAGTCTTTGGACAGCTGATGGCACTGAGTGTTCAAGTCAGTATTATCTTGTCTTAGGCTAATAAGTCCTATACATAAGCCCTGAATGAAAAGGCATTTGCGTTTATCTGTTTTCTTTCTAAACTCCTGAGAATGAGAAACCATTTGTTTCTGAATATCGTGCCATGTGTTTTCAGGAAAATTACCCTCATATGGACCCCCTTTCTTGTCAAAATATTTGTGTACAATATCTGTGAGTTCTTGAAAATCAAAAGGGTTCATATTTGAGGCTGCAGAAGTCTGCCTTGGTTCGTGGGCCTTGCTCATATATTTCATGAGAGAGAATGGGCTTCTAAATGTCCCTGTCTGTGTGTAGCCTTTGAGATTGAAATGCTCCCACTTATGAAGGAGGGAGACTTTAGTTAATAGGTAGAAAAGCGAGGTAAAGCGTGTTAGGCAAGAGTCATTGGCATAAATAATACACTTATGCCCACACTTGCCCACACTGGTTACTACCTGAAATTTACAGGCAGAAGTTTAGCAGGTTCCAGTCCAGTGTGCACTGGGCCTTTCACCAGGGCAGAGACTGACAAGAAATAGAATTAAAAGCACAAGGTAAAAAAAGTTAAAGTTAGTACAGATGTGGCGTGTCTTAATTGAGTGACTGTTTTCACTTTGAACCCTGCTTTTCTTCAGAGCAGCTCAAATATTCTTACATGCAACACCCTAGCAAGCATATCAAATCATACAATGCAAACTGGCACAGGTAAACTACAAAGACTTTTGATAGTAAAATGTCACCAAATATAAAACCCAAAATATTACTGAAACTTTTCACAATTGTGTCATCCAGTCTAAAACAATTTAAGGGTTCCAAAAGGACTTTTGATTTCTATCTCACTCTGTCTATCAATCAAAAATTGAAATAAAATCTCACCAAGTATAAAACCCCACAATATTACTGGAACTTTTCAACAGTGTGTCATCCAGTCTAACGTACAATCAATCTAAGGGTTTTCCAAGGACTTTTGATTTCTCTCACTCTGTAATCCTATTGCACAGTGCATAAAAAAAAACTTAAATTCTACTTACCCAGATGAAATCATCAGGAAGGACCGAGACAGAGCCCCCAAAATGTCAGTTTGAAAGTGGCCCCCACAATATTAGGTGGTAGGGGTTAAGTGAAAGGCGTACTGACAAACGCCAGGTCCCAGGTTCAGTTCCCTCACAGATGACTCACCAGGAAGTAGAATAATAGACACGACCAGAGGTGATTGCATAAAGAATATATTATAGAAATAGTCTTACAGAAAAGTAATATTTATAAGCATTACAATTAAGCAGAGAGCATTACACTTAAGCAGAGAGCAAGCAGTCTCACTGCCTTACAGAGGTCAGAGGCAGAGAGGGACATAGAAGCTTGCAGAAGAGCCAAGAGATAGCTCCATAGGAAAAGAGAGAGCTCTTGATAGCTGCATAGAAAAAGAGAGAGAGATGTGTGTTGCAGAGAGCAGGCTTTTATACCTTGGCTCAATATAGAAACCTGTATGCCCCAGTATCTTTCTGTTTAGAATTTGTAAACTGTTTGAGACAATGGTTAATTTAATTAACAAAGGAGGGTGAGAAACCTGTAAGCATGGTGATGGGATTAAGTCTCTGGCTTGATCTGTGCACCCTTGTCCTAAGCACCCTCTTAATCAGACATTAACACCTTTTAGCTAGCCATGATTCAATCAGGGCTACTTGAAACTTAAAATATATCAATCAGGGCTACTTAAAACAGTTTCCCTGCACTAAGGGTCTATCTGCCTTCCCATGCCAGGGTCAGATTGATATAATCTCCCAGAGGCCTCTAGGCTGACAGTCTTATTAAAGAAATGACAATTTTGCATGAGGTAAAACTTTATAGTTTATAAATTTTCCCTTTTTGGCCAAGTCTTGTAATTTATAGCTAAAGAAACATATGATCAAGAAATTGTTTTATTTTACTTTTGTGATTATGATAAACATGCCGAGGGCCTCAAAATAGTACCTGGCAGGCTACATGTGGGCCCTGGGCTTCGAGTTTGAGACCACTGTAGTAGATGATGGCAAAAAAGGTCAGTTGATCTGTGTGCACCCCTTCCTCCCCTACCATACTTTCCTCACTTGTTTCTTTGTTCTGTTGGCAGCATCTTGGAGAACTTGTAAATTAGTGCTTATCTATTTTTCAAACACACATTCTGTTATAGAGTCTATGAGGTCAGTACTAACATTTAATTTTAAATGTAACTGACTTTTAAAAAAATGCATTCAATTACTTTACCAAATAAAGTTGTCAAAAGGCCTTTATTGCTGCAGCCACTTGTCTCTGCACTGACAAGACTGAATCAAAAGTAGCATCTAAGGGCTCCTACAATACCGCGCGCTAGCCCCGCGCTTCACAGAAAATACTAACGCCAGCTCTATGGAGGTGTTAGCGTGTAGCACATGCTAAGGCGCGCTAAAACCACTAGTGTACCTTAGTAAAAGGAGCTCTAAGTGTTTTTGTTTGTTTGGTTTGTTTTTGTGTTTTTTAAACTCCAGAGGATAGAAAATCCTAAGTGGAGTGGAATGGGTAGACGTGAATCACTTTCTTTTTCTTGTCATCAGCAACAGATGAATCCAGGAACTTATAGGTTATGACCATTTACCAGCAGGTGAAGATAAAGGACAGCACTTAACTATGTCATATAAGGGTATTTCTACACCAATAGACTTATACTAATATCATCCATTCAAGTTCTTCATTTAGTTCCTCAGGAACTAAGCTGTTTAAATAAAATATCCATTGCTGTTCCTTCCAGTATAATCATTGTTCTGGTGCAATATGTTCTGGACAAGAGGGTAATTTTCCTGCAGCAGCAAGCCTTGCAGAATGAATCCACTCTGGATTTTTTCTGAATCCCTCCTACTGGAGTGAGAGCTCAGTTTTCTACATTCCCCTGGCATCCTGACATTAACATTTTGGTCATGGAGCATTGGGATGCTCCAGAGGGTTTCCTTAAAGTGGCAAGGACTATGGCTCGGCTGTACCCTATTACATAAGAATGTCACCAAATGTTTGCTCAGCACAATCTGGATTATTTGGTGGCATAGGTTATTAAGTGCACCTCCCTTCAAGTGAGGGTGGAGTGGTGTTAAAGGATATGCAGGATTGCCGAATAGATGTGGTTCTCAAGAGGCTCTTCGAGACTTTGGCTTTAGAAATCAAAGCTGCCACTGCAGCATTCTTTGTGACCCTTGTCTGCCATACCAGGTTACAGACTCTTTGAGCATGAATGAGACGAGCCTGTGCCCCAGCTCTTTCTGTCAGGAGTGGATAATGTGGCTGATACTCTATACAACATCATTAGTGTCATGAGCAAGGCTTCAGCTTATTCAATCTCAGCCCACAGAATGCTTACATCAGGCAATGGGCTAGTGATTCCACGTCCAAAGCTACCCTCAGCAGGCTCACTTTTAAAGGGCAATTGTTATTTGGGAAAAGTTTGGACGATCTTATGACCAGTGTGGTAGATCATTGTTTGAAGTCTGCCCGATAGCAGACCCAGAACCTCTAGAGTCTCAGGGCACCCTAATTTTTGTGGTTCCAGGCAGTCTCTGCAGTATTCAGAGCCATGTCCCAGAGATATTTCCAGGGTTAAAGACAGGTTTGCCAGATCCAAACGCAACGAGGCCTCTGGTTCCCATGCTGCATCTTCCTCCAAAAAGATACAATGATGCCAGGTCCGGAGCTGGCCCTCTCAAGATAGGGAGATGACTCTCGGACTTCCTGCAGGCCTAGGCTCAGATTTCTTCAGACATCTGGGTTCTAGAAACCATCCAAAACAGTTACAAACTGGAATTTGCCTCTCTTCTAATGGATTGCTTTGTGGAGTCCCTTGCGAGGCACCCAAACAAAGTGAACAGAGTAGAGGCCACTGTAAAAAGGTTGTTGGACATTCAGGCCATAGAGCCTGTACAGCCCAAAGACTCGGGCTTGGGCAGATACTCCATATATTTCATTGTACCAAAGAAAGGCTCAGACGATTGGAAACCAATTCTAGACCTTACTCATGTCAATGTAGCACATGGAGACAGTTTGTTTGGTCATAGTGGTCTAGATCTGACGCGGGAGGCCTACTTGCATATTCCCATTTTCCCAGACCACGGTTTCATGTTCTGGAAAATCATTACCAGTTCTCAGCCCTTCACTTTTGCCTGGCGACTGCTCCTCACATATTTACCAAGGTGGTGGTGGTGGCAGCTCACCTGTGAAAGATGGGCTTGCAGGTGTATCCCTACCTGGATGATTGGCTGATCAGGGCCCTCTCGTTAACTGAAGGGCGGCACACAGTAGCTCAGGTGCTCCCAGTCCTGGAGGGCCTGGGTTGGATTGTGAATTACCAAAAGACAAAAACAAAGTGAATCCACCAATTGAGTCCACAGATAACAGGAGAAAACATAAAACAAAAGAAACTGTGGGAACAATGATCTTGACATAATAGTTTATTGGGATATTCACAAATAAAAGTGATGCAGACAGATGTTGATTCCATGTAACACACAGGGTAAATGTGGTGTGGACCCGACATAGTCTGTGTCATGGGATAGGTGGCAAAGTTCAGTTGTGGATTAGGAATTGGTTATCGGATAGAAAACAGAGGGTAGAATTAAATGGTCATTTTTCTCAGTGGAAGAGAGTAAACAGTGGAGTGCTGGGACTGGTGCTATTTTGATTATTTATAAGTGATCTGGAAATTGGAACTATGAGTGAGGTGATTAAATTTGCAGATGACACTAAACTGTTCAAAGTTGTTAAAACGCATGCGGATTGTGAAAAATTGCAGGCTGATCTTAGGAGATTGGAAGACTGGACGTCCAAATGACAGAAGAAATTTAGGACTCCTTTTACTAAGCTGCGATAGCGGTTTTAGCGCATGCTTAGCACGTGCTGAATTGCCCTGCACGCTAGACCTTAACACCAGCATTGAGCTGTCGTTAGTTCTAGGCGCGTAGCACAGGTTTAGCACACGCTAAAAACGCTATTGCAGCTTAGTAAAAGGAGCCCTTAATGTGGACAAATATAAAGTGATGCATGTTGAGAAGAATAACCTGAATCACAGTTACTGGATGCTAGGGTCCACCTTGGAGATTAGCGCCCAAGAAAAGGATCTGGGTGTCATCGTAGACAGTACGACAAAATATTCTGCCCAATATGCGACAGCGGCCAAAAAAGCAAATAGGATGCTAGGAATTATTAAAAAGGGGATGATTAACAAGACTAAGAATGTTATAATGCCCCTGTATCGCTGGATATTGCGTTCAATTCTGGTCTCCTTATCTCAAGAAAGATATACTGGCGTTAGAAAAGGTTAAAAAAAGAGTGACCAAGATGGTAAAGGGGATGAAACTCCTTTCATATGAGGAAAGACTAAAACAGTTAGGGCTCTTCAGCTTGGAAAAGAGACAGCTAAGGGGAGATATGATTGAAGTCTACAAAATACTAAGTGGAGTTGAATGGGTACAAGTGGATCGATTTTTCACTCTGTCAAAAATTACAAAAACTAGGGGACATTCGATGAAGTTACAGGGAAATACTTTTAAAACCAATTGGAGGAAATTTTTTTTTCACTCAGAGAATAGATAAGCTCTGGAACGCGTTGCCAGAGGATGTGGTAAGAGTGGATAGTATAGCTGGTTTTAAGAAAGGTTTGGACAAGTTCCTGGAGGAAAAGTCCATAGTCTGTTATTGAGAGAAACATGGGGGAAGCCACTGCTTGCCCTGTATCGGTAGCAAGGAATATTGCTGCACCTTGGGTTTTGGCCAGGTACTGGTAACCTGGATTGGCCACCGTGGGAACGGGCTACCTTTGGTCTGACCCGTGAGGCTATTCTTATGTTCTTAAATAACCTTTATCTGGGGTCCTATGGAAAAATGTAGGCATTTGATAAATGTGATGATAATCTTTGAGAGGTAAGATGCATGCACATGATGAAAGTCTTCAAGATAAGAAGACTAATAGTGAAAAGCATGCTCAAAGTAGTGATAAATATGTATATGGTGAACACAAACTTGTGAATAGTGATAAAAGCGTAACGTGGAGTGAATTTGTGACATATTAATATGTGGAAATGATCCGGGTGATCCAAAGGCCTCAGGGAGGTGTGATATGACAAGCTTGGAGTAAAAAGGAAGAGAAATAAGGAGAGAAGTAAGTGAGCATTTGAGGTTATGATATGCGGAAAAAGCATCCGGAAAACTGTGCGCTGAAGAGATGGATAAACAAAATGAGAATAATGGTAAAAATAAAAATGAAATCCAGTGGTCTAATACAGTATTTCTCAACCTTTTGAAGCCAAGTACCCCCACCAACCTAGTACCCCCGCCCAAACTCCGCCCCAGACTCCACCCCCATAATAATAATAATACTAATTGTAATGCAATTTCTTCCATCCATTTTTCATATACACACAATATAAGCTTATTAATACTGTACATAATGCCAACCACAAAATTAAAAGAACACAAAGCACACTGAACACAGAGAAAATGTTATTTATTATTTATATTCAGGGTTTTTCAAAGATGTCAAGGCAGATGACTTTAAAATATGCATTGTTACCTCAGTAACAACTATAGAAAAAAAGACAAATATAGTGCAAAATATAGACAGCAGATATAAATTCTCAAATATAAATTTTCAAAACTGATACATTTTGATCACTAAATTGAAAATAAAATCATTTTTCCTACCTTTGGTGATTTCATGAGTCTTTGGTTGCACTTCTTTCTTACTGTGCATCTAATCTCTTTCTTTCTCTCTCTCTCTTTCTTTCTCGCTTTCTCTCTCTCTTTCTTTCTCTTTCTCTTTTTATTTCTTTCTCTCTCTATCTTTCTCGCTCTTTCTCTTTCTCTCTTTATTTCTTTCTCTCTCTCTTTCTCTCAATCTCTTTCTTTCTCTCTCTCTTTCTCTCTCTCTCTCTTTCTCTCAGTCTCTTTCTTTCTCTCTCGATCTCTTTCTTTCTCGCTTTCTCTCAATCTCTTTCTTTCTTGCTCTTTTCTCTCTTTCTTTCTCTTTCTCTCTCTTTCTCCCTCTTTCCTCTTTCTTTTTCTTCCTCTCTCTTTCTTTCTCGCTCTTTCTCTTCATTTCTCTCTTTCTCTTTTTTCTCTTTCTTTCTTACTCTCTCCAGACCTCATTCCATTCCCCAACCAACATCTCTCTCTAACCCTCCATGAGTCCAACTATTCTTCCTCTCTCATCCCCAGATCAATTTTCACCACTGCCTATTTCTCCTTCTATCACCCCTCTCCAACACCATGCAACATCTCTCCCTCCATCACTATACCCAACATTCCTCCCCCTTGCATCCCCTTCAATCTATCCCTCTGTTCCCTCTCCACCACCATATCCAAATTTCTCCTTCTCATCCTTCTATTCCGCATGCATATATACCTCACTCCTCTCTATGCCCAATTTTCCTCTTCCTTTTTCCCCATGTACACCATCTCTTTCCCTCTCACTCACACACTCAGGCCCAACAATTGTCCTTTTCTATTCCCTCTCTCCGTCCCTCCTTCCTATGTCCCAAGATAGTGCCCCCTTCCTCTCTCCTGCCTTTCTATGTCCTAAGTTCGTGCCCCCTCACCGCCTTCCAGCCTTTGTCCTTCCTCCCTCCCCCGAAGCCACCTTGAAGCCTGTCTACCCACAAGCTGACCCACCGCTGATTCCTCCTCCCCCCTCTCCTGCAGTCTGCCGCTGCCACCCGCTTTAAATTATTCCCAGCCGCAACTCCAAGAAGGGAAGGGTCAGGCACGTGCAGCAATTGCACGCCGCCAGCCCACAAGCCTTCTGACTTCAATTCTGACAGAGAGAAGGTCCGGGCCAGCCAAACAGCAGAATTGATATCGGGGGGAAGGCTTGTGGGCCGGCGGCGTGCAATCGCCGCACGCGCCAGGCTCTTCCCTTCACGGAGTTGCGGCAGCAGCGGGGGATAATTAAGTGGAGCAGGCCACCGGGCCAGAGGGGGGCAGGCGGCGGTCAGCCCGCGTACCCCCAGCAGGTGGTCTGTGGACTGCAGGTTGAGAAACCCTGGTCTAATAAAACATAAGAAATGCTGCTGCTGGGTCAGACCAGTGGTCCATCGTGTCCAGCAGTCCATTCACGCGATGGCCCTTAGGTCAAAGACCAGTGCCCTATTTGAGTCAAGCCTTACTTGCATATGCTCTGTTCCAGTAGGAACTTATCCAACCTTGTCTTGAATCCCTGAAGGGTGCTTTCCCCTATAACAGCCTCCGGAAGAGCGTTCCAGATTTCTACCACTGTCTGGGTGAAGAAGAACTTCCTTACGTTTGTACGGAATCTTTTCCCTTTTAACTTTAGCGAGTGCCCTCTGGTTCTCTTCACCTTGGAAAGGGTGATCAATCTCTCTTTCTCTATTAAGTCAATTTCCTTCAATTTCTTGAATGTTTCGATCATGTCCTCTCTCAGTCTTCTCTTCTCAAGGGAGGCCAAGTTTCTCTAGCCTATCATTGTACGGCAACTCCCCCAGTCTCTTAACCATTGTTGTCACTCTTCTCTGGATCCTTTCAAGTAATACTATGCCCTTTTTCATGTACGGCGACCAGTGTTGGACGCAGTATTCCAGGTGGGGGCATACTATGACCCGGTATAATGGCATGATAACCTTTTCAGATCTGTTTGTGATCCCCTTCTTAATCATTCTCAGCATTTTGTTTGCCCTTTTCGCCGCCACTGTGCATTGTGTGGACAATTTCATTGACTTGTCTACAAGTAATCCCAAGTCTCTCTCCTGGGGGCTCTCTCTGAGTATAGCACCGGACTTCCTGTATTCATGCATATGATTTTCGTTACTGACATGCATCACCTTGCACTTATCCATGTTGAACCTCATTTTCCATTTTGCGGCCCATTCCTCAAGCATATTTATGTCTCTTTGTAGGTCTTCGCAATCCTTTTGTGTCCTTATTACTCTGAATAACTTTGTATCATCCGCAAATTTAATCACCTCACTCGTCGTGCCAATTTCTAGGTTGTTTATAAATATGTTGAAGAGCACAGGCCCGAGCATTGAACCCTGCGGTACTCCACTCGTGACGCTTTTCCAGTCCGAGTATTGTCCATTCACCCCTCACTCTCTGTTTCCTATCTGCCAACCAGTTTTTAATCCACATGAGTATATTACCCTCAATTCCATGTCTCGCAATTTTTTGAAATAGGCGTTCATGCGGAACCTTGTCGAACGTCTTCTGAAAATCTAGATATACGATGTCGACCGGGTCACCCTTGTCTATCTGCTCATTTACTCCTTCGAAGAAGTGCATTAAGATTGTTAAGCAAGATCTTCCTTTGCTGAAGCTGTGCTGGCTGGTCCTCATCAGTTTGTGTCCATCAAGATGATCGATGATGCGGTCCTTTATCAGCGCCTCTACCATCTTTACTGGTACTGAAGTTAGACTCACTGGTCTGTAGTTTCACGGATTTCCCTTTGAGCCTTTCTTGAAGATCGGCGTAACATTCACCACTTTCCAGTCTTCCAGAATGTTTCCAGATTTGATCGACAGATTGGCTATTAGTTGGAGCAGTTTAGCTATAACCCCTTTCATTTCCTTGATTACCCTCAGGTGGATGCCGTCCGGTTCCCGGGATTTATCATTTTTAAGCCTATCAATCTGTCTGCATACCTCTTCTAGAATGACTGTCGTCTCTGTCAGTTTCCCGTCTTCATTTCCTGTGTATAGCCTGTCAGCTTCCGGTATATTGGATATATCCTCTTGGTAAATACAGACGCAAAAAATGTGTTCAGTTTGTCGGCGATGGCTTTGTCCTCCTTTAATCCTTGGTCATCTAACGGCCCCGCCGTGTCCTTCGAAGGTCATTTCCCTTTAATATATCAAAAGAACGGCGTAAAGTTTTTGTCCTCCTTGGCTATTTTTTCTTCGTAGTCTCTTTTGGCCCCTCTTATCGCCTTATGGCACTTGCTTTGATGTTGTTTGTGCTTTTTCCAGTTTTCTTCCGTTTTTGTCCTTTTCCATTCCTTAAATGAAGTCTTCTTGTCTCTGATCGCTTCCTTCACTGCTACAGTGAGCCATACCAGTTACTTGTTCTTCTTCCTCTTGGAACCCCTTGTTGATTTTGCACCTCTGTGACTATGTCCTTAAAAAGGGACCATGCTTGCTCTAGCTCTTTCTAATCTTCTTCCTCACCATAACTCTCATCCCTTTGTAGTTCCCTTTTTGGAAATTAAAATAGTTAAAAATTTAATTAAAAATTTTTTAATTAAAAAGTTAAAAAAAAGTTAGTTAGAAAAGATTAATTAAAAATCCTTGAATGGATAGTATCAATGAACAAGTAGGTGAGGTCACAGTTAAAAAACCGGAGTGGCCGTGAAATAAAATAAAATGAATGTCTAGAAAGGCACGAAGGGTAATGCCTATAGGAATGATATTAATATAAGCAATGATGATGATGATGATAGGCTTGATGGCAAGAAAAATAGCAAAAATAATATGACAAACAAAAATTGGTCCAGCTTAAAACATGGAAGACAAAATAGAGTGAGTGGACTCTCGGCTTAAACGCATTAGTAAAATAATTAAACATAAAGGAAGAATAGTACATAAATATAAGGATGGTGCATCTAGAAAAATGCCATAAGGGTACTTACTTGATAGAAGGAAAGCTTCTGGCATGAGTTGCTCCGTACTGACAGTCGCTAAATCAAAAGTCCGCCGCAGGAAAACTGGCGTTAAAGAACAAAATGGGGAGACATGGCATCGGTGTGACGTGAACTAGTGGCAAACAGAGAAAGAGGGGAGAGAAAAAGCTGAAAAAAGCAAAATACAAAGAAACCTATGCATAAAAGTGGGTAATGTGAAAAAAGGAAACCTTAACCTGACCAAGGTAAATTTAAAAAAAGTTAGTTAGGAAAGATTAATTAAAAATCCTTGAATGGATAGTATCAGTGAACGAGTAGGTGAGGTCACAGTTAAAAAACCGGAGTGGCCGTGAAATAAAATAAAATGAATGTCTAGAAAGGCACGAAGGGTAATGCCTATAGGAATGATATTAATATAAACCAATCCAGGCCCACCCACACGTGGTCAGATATCTCAATGGGGCCAGTGCTTCCCGAACCACAGGCAGCAAATCTCTAGACAGAAGAATAAGATCAATCCTAGAAAGCATACCATGGGTCCGAGAAATGTGAGAATAATCCCGTTCCACCGGGTGCAAAACCCGCCAAACATCCAATAAATCAAGGGAAGAAGCCAAAAGCTGAGAGCCCCGTTCAAAACTTGAGGGCTTCCCTACCCGTGGAGGAAGAGCGATCCAGCCGCGGGTCCGGAACCTCATTAAAGTCTCCCCCAAGCAACAAATTGTAGCAAGAGAGTACGCAATTTCCTAAATAATTTGGCGGAGGGATCATTAGGAGCGTAAAGATTACATAAAAGCAGGGGTTTATTGTTAAGTGTAAATGAAGCAATAAAATAACAGCCCTCAGGATCCTTAAGAACCCTGTGAGTCTGCAATTGAAGGCCCTTACAAAAAAGAATCACTACTCCACCCTTCCCTCCCAGAGCTGGAGCCTCCAAATGGTCACCCACCCACCCACCTTGTACAGAGCTTAGCATGTTCCACAGATGTCAACCGAGTTTCCTGTAGGAAAGCCAAGGAAGCTCATATCCGATTTAGCTGTTGTAAAATCTTATAACGTTTAATTGGGGAATGAATACCTCCCACATTCCAAGAGATCAATATATGTTCCAGGAAAAAACAAAATAAAGAGAAAATTGCAGGTACAATAGGACCCATTGAGCAGAACCAGAGGAGCGTCCCAGCCACCACCCCCCAACCATATCAACCACCAAGGAGAACTCCACACCCCCACCTGTCTGAACCTAGGAAAACCCCAACCCCCAAAGAACCTCCCCCTCCCCCTACCAATGGACCTCCACCCTACCCACCCACCCCTCTTCCCCACCGCCCATCTCCCACACCACAACCCAACGGTTGCCACTTCCAGAAAGCAAGATACGCCCACCACAGGATTACAAGAACACTCAAACCCCCCCCACCCGCACTCCAAACTCCAAATAACAAGCAACTCCCCCAAGAAGCGGACCCCCAAGGGGGAGGGGAGCAGCCAACAAAAAAACAAAAAAAACCCAACCCACCAGACTCCCAAGTAGGCCAACATCAGTCACACAACACTCGGCCCCCACACAGGCACAAACAACAACCCACCCGAACCACACTCACAATCCCCTTCCCCCCACCAGGAATTAGCAAAAGCACCTCAACAGCATGCATCTCGCGACCCCGAGGAGGCCAAAAGTAAATCAACAGAAGGTCAAGAAAATGCAGAGAAGACGATCCCCGGGGTCAGCACCGGAGGTGCAAGTCCCAAAGGCCAGGTCTCGAGGGGATCCCCAACAAAACAGCAGAGAAGTCAACGGAGCCTAGGAGAAGGCAGCAGGGAACTGTTCATCCACAAAGCATTGAGCAGCCTCAGGAGAATCAAAATGGTGAGCTTTACCCGAGTACATCACCCGCAGGCGCGCCGGGTACTGCAAGGAAAAGGGGATGTGGCGGCGAACCAATGCAGAGCAAAGCGGAGAAAACTTGCGGCGAGCCTGAGAAACCTCTGCAGAGTAGTCCTGGAAAGAGAGGACGGAGGTATTGTTATATTGCAGCTTCTTCCCCTGCCACAAAGCTCGGAGCACCTCAATCTTATGCCTGTAGTTCAAAATCCGGCATATCACCACACGTGGACGCTCCGCACCATCTCTCCGCTGCCCCAAGCGATGGGCTCACTCAATATGCAGGGGACCCAATTTTTGCAGGAAAGCCAGGGACTCCATCAGCCAATGTTCCAGGACATCCCCCAGATCACTCTCCGCGATAGTCTCGGGCAGACCGACGAACCGCAAGTTGTTCCTGTGGGACCGAAGCGCTGCCAGGGAGATAGCCTGCGCTCCCTGCTCCTGAGCGAGCCTTTGAACTGAGTCCTCCACTAAACTAAACTAAACCTTAGGTTTATATACCGCACCATCTCCGGAATTGTAGAGCTTGGCACGGTTTACAGAAGTTGTGATGGAAAGGAACTCCAATGGAGGGTTAAAGGATTAAAGTGTAAAGAAGGTTAGCTGGGTGTAAGATGCAGGAGAAGGAGGAAGTGTTACATTTTTGAGAATAGCCAAATTTTCAGTTGTTTACGGAAAAGTTGGAGGGAGCTTGAGTTTCGGAGTGGGGAGGTGAGGTTGTTCCAGAACTCAGTGATTCTAAAGGAGAGGGATGTCCCTAGTTTTCCTGCATGGGGTATACCTTTTATAGAAGGGAAGGATAGTTTTAATATTTGGGAGAATCTGGTGGAATTAGGAGTTGAGGAATTCCAAGATAATGGGAAAACGGGAGGAAGGATGCCATGAAGGATCTTGAAAGTTAGGCAGACACATTTGAAGTGAACCCTGGAGATTACTGGGAGCCCCGCAGCTGCATGTCCCGGACCTCAGAAGTTAAAGTTGCAAAGCGTTGATCTAAATAATCCAACTTGTCAACGATCCGTTGAAGCTTGGCGCTAAGCGTTCCCTCCAGCGCGGCCAGCACCTCCGCTGACACTTCAGCGATCCAATGTGAGCTAGGGGACTCTGGGGAGGCAGGAGCTGCAGGCGCCGCCATTTTGGAGTCCATCTGCTTCCCCCGCTCATGACTCTTCGCCGGCGTCTTAGCAGCCATTCTGCTACTCGCACAGTAACACTCCCGAGGTCTGATCACAATAACCCCGCAGCCGGGAGAGCGGTTTCCGGGTAAAATTGTCGATTAAAGAAAAGATCTGTGGCGGGCGTATCGGAACCGTAAAGCACCCGACCTCACAGCCCCATGCTTCCGCCGGAAGTCTGTGGACGTTTAAATATGTGTGACAGAGCTATAGTCCAAACAAAGTACCCAAATATCATAATGGACAGCCATGGCAGTAAAAAATATAATGATACACAATGAAACTAATATTAGGAACCATCATGAAAGTGGAGACCTTCCTGATGGATCATGAAACATAAGGGTACGTTTTTAAGAATCACAAAGACTGCATGATGAAGTAAACTGATGTGAAGCCAAGTAAAACTCTATGGTAGACCAATAACAATAAAATTTGTAGGAAATGAATTATTTCTATTTCTGAGTTAAAGCCTAATGAGAAAACAGTATTGAACTCAAAGATAGCTCTTTGTCCTGCTCAAAGAAGAGTAAGGTTTAGATCTTCGCCTCTCCATCTTTTTTTAAATATTTTGAAAATTAGAAATTTTAGGTCTTTAATAGTGTTCCAGTTCCATCCAATGGTTGACCAAAGGGGCGGATCTTACATTGCTCAATATACAGCTACGATGTTCATAATATTGGTTTCATTTTTTTCATTATATTTACGTATCTTAAGTGTCTTATGTTTATTATGATAAATTATTTTGCTTTTCTTATATATGCACTTTTTATTGTCTTATTGTTTTATCTTTTCATTCTAAGTAGTTTTATGGTATTTATGTTTCATCTTTTAATTTTGAGTATTTTTTATTGTATTCGTTTGAAACCATCTTTATTTTGATTTCTTGTTGGTTTAATTTGTCCTCGGATATCTACAGTTGTGAAAAAATTAGGACACCCCATGAAATATTCAGTTCTTTCTTAAGAAATGTTCACATATCGATGTCAAATATATATATATATATTTTTTTTTTTTTTTAAATCTCTGGTAAAGAAAGTGATTGCAGGTAAACAACAAAAATTTTCCTTGATTTACTCATGAAACAAAAGATAGCCACAAAAATGTGTATTCTAATTGAGAAATAAATTAGGACACACTAATAGCTGGTGTTACCCCCTTTGGCTAAAATAACTGCAGTGAAACACTTCTTGTAGCTTCTACAAGTATCTGACATTAGTCTTAGGAATGTTTGGCCCACTCCTCAATGCAGAATTCTTTTAGCTGTGAGATGTTTGAGGGGTTTCTTAAATGCACTGCCGGTTTCAAATCACCCCAGAGCATCTCAATGGGATTAAGATCAGGGCCTTGACTTGGCTACTCCAGGACTCTCCATTTCTTAGTTTTCAGCCAATCCTTGTTGGATTTACTGGTATGTTTTGGGTCATTGTCGTGTTGCAAGGTCCAGTTCCGCTTCAGCTTTAATTTTCTTACGGATGGTGTCACATGTTCCTCAAGCACCCTCTGATACATGGTAGAATTCATGGTGGATTCTAAGATGGTGAGCTGGCCTAGGTCTTGCTACAGCAAAGCATTCCCAAACCATGACACTTCCACCTCCATTCTTCACAGTTAGTATGAGGTTCTTTTCCTGGAATGCTGTATTTGGTGTACGCCAAACATATCCTCTTTTCTGGTGTCCAAATGATTTAATTTTAGACTCATCTGTCCATAGAACACTATTCCAGAAGTCCTGGTATTTGTCCACGTTCTCTCTGGCAAACTTCAGTCTGGCCTTGATGTTTCTCTTAGAGAGCAAAGGTTTCCTCCTTGCAAACCTCCCATGCAAGTTAAATTTGTGGAGTCTCTTTCTGATTGTAGAGGCATGCACTTTCACATCAACAGTAGCAAGAGCCTGCTGTAGGTCCTGTGATGGCATTTTAGGGTTTTTGGAGACTTCTTTTAGCATCTTGCGGTCTTGCTCAGGGGGTCAGCTTGCTTGGACAGCCAGACCTGGGCATGTTGGCAGTTGTTTGGAAAGTCCTCAACTTTAACACTATTTTCATGATCGTGGAATGGCTAATGTCAAATTCTTTTGAGATCTTTTTAAATCCCTTACCAGACTTATAAGCTGCTACAATCTTCTTTCTGAAGGTCTTTTGATCTCACCATGGTGTTCACTCTCACTGCAGCAAGGCTGCCATGTGAATTTCATGCTCAGCATTTCATATTCTGCTCTTTTCACTGGTTTTCAGCATTATATCTGCTTAATTTCTCTTCTCCTCCCTGTTTCTTATTTTGAAAAAACCAAAAAAACACAAAAAAATAAACCCTTCTCTTTCCTCTGTTAAATCTTATTTCCTCTTCCTCTTCATAGGAATAAAGGTAAGACTTTATTAACTCTAATTAAATCCTGGTGCCTGTGGCTCAAGGTGACTAAAATAGAGAAAATCCTGTTATAAATCCTGTGTTTTAGGGTAGCCACTGATTTGTTATAGAACCTGCATTTTTGTTTAAAATACTGTGTTTTAGGTGGTATAGATTACTACTTCAATAATAATGGTAACAAGTTTCAACCAATAAATGTGAAAACAACAAACGAACTTGTGCAATTTCTGACTGTGACAGCCACACTAGAGTATTTAAAGCATAAAACCCTCAGAGTCCTGCACTGTTCAATAATGGCATTGAAACAGATAAAGGCAGGTGTACAGTTTTTCTTTCATTGGGTTTGTATGCTTTTTACCTTATTTGTATTATAAGCACCATATAAACTGTGACCATTGCAAATAAATACTTAAATAAATCAATAAATAACTGGCAGCACTTAGCTTTATCTTGTTGCTGCTTAAATCGGCACACACCTAGCCCGTTACTATAAAGGCCCGACGGGACCCGTTTCGCTAATTATAGCTTCTTCGGGGGTCGAAAAGTTCAGGCTATAACAAAAGATTAAAAAGATTAATCATTATGTACTCTTTAAAAACTGTTAGTCAAGTTAAACTTATAAACTAGGTACTCACTGTGAACAGCCTGACCCGCTGTTAGCGGATCCTAAAATGGCGCCGGCAAACAAATCGGAACGCGCATGCTCTTAAGAGGCCGAAATTTGTGACCTCATTGGGTGACCTCATTGTGATGGTAAAAATTATCGCTAACAGAGTTTAAATTATCAGCATGCCTTAACTTGACTATACAAACTAACAAATGGCAAACTGGAATTTTTAGAAAAAAGCATGCCAATCGATTGTGTTATTTAGACCAGATGGTTTCACTGTGTTTAAAGAAAAAATCCATCGGCATTCTTTCTGATGGAGTTGTCTTTGTCTACTTTATTGATACAAAAGAATTTCAAGTCAGTGAACTTATGCTTGAACTGAACACAATGCTCTACAAGAGGAGCTGTTAGTTTATTATGTTCCATTCCCCAGGAAGAGGCTTTATTGACCATCATGGATGTGCTGGAGACACGGACACGACCACATAGCATTCCGAGTGATTTTTTGTGCACATTAGCTAACATGGCGATGAAGGAGAACTTTTTTCTATTTGATGGACAATATTATAAACAAAATAAGGGAGTTGCGATGGGAGCTACTTTTGCCAATTTATTCATGAATAATTTTGAAAAGACTTGGGTTGTTCATTCTCCTTTTGTTGACCACATATACAAGTGTTTCAGATATATCGACGATGTGTTGATGCTCTGGACAGGCGCTGTAGAAATGCTTCCGGCATTCTTAAGTTGGCTCAACAGTTGTGACTTTAACATTCAATTTTCAATGATTCATGCAGTGGACAACATAACTTTTTTAGATTTGTCCATTAAACAACATAGTGATCATTTTGAATTTGACACTTTCATCAAGCCTACGGACAGAAACACATTTTTAGACTACAAAAGTTGTCATCCTGCAAGTCTAAGAAGAAACCTACCTTTTTCTCAGTTTCTCCGTTTGAGACGGAATTGTTCTTTGTTGTCTACTTTTAAAACATAGGCTAAAAAAACTATTTAAGAAATTAAAAACAAGGGGATACCCAGATAAGATCTTAAAAAACGCTTTAAAAAGGGCGAAATATTATGACCGAGATTTTCTTTTATCTTCCAAAGACAAATCCGACACAAATGCTAGAGTAGATGTCTGCATATGTGTGATGCGCTATGCTACTCATGGCAGCGCACCAGCTATTATTTTGAGGAATAACTGGAAGATAATTCAATCTCATCCCCTGTTTCAAAAAACAGATCTTAGAGTTGCGTTTTCTCGAGAAAAAAATCTGAAAGATCTTTTAAGTCCTGCTATGGTAACACAAAGACCCGCAGAGATGATAGTATTTTACCTAAAGGGTTTTTCAGGTGTGGTAAATGCAGTTTTTGTGAAGTAGTATCACCCATGAAAGAATTTACCAATCCAGTTAAAGGCAAAAGTTACACTATTCGCCATTTTTTGACATGTAGTACAGATCATATAATTTACGTGATAGCCTGTCCCTGTTCCAAATGGTACGTTGGCATGTCCACTCGAGCATTTAAAGTCAGGCTCTCTGAACACAAATCGAACTTGTCTTGAAACATAATAAACTAACAGCTCCTCTTGTAGAGCATTGTGTTCAGTTCAAGCATAAGTTCACTGACTTGAAATTCTTTTATATCGATAAAGTAGAAGCCAACAGCAGAGGGGGGAACAGACAAAGACAACTCCATCAGAAAGAATGCCGATGGATTTTTTCTTTAAACACAGTGAAACCATCTGGTCTAAATAACACAATAGATTGGTATGCTTTTTTCTAAAAATTCTAGTTTGCCACTTGTAGGTTTGTATAGTCAAGTTAAGGCATGCTGATAATTTAAACTCTGTTAGCGATAATTTTTACCATCACAATGAGGTCACCCAATGAAGTCACAAATTTCGGCCTCTTAAGAGCATGCGCGTTCCGATTTGTTTGCCGGCGCCATTTTAGGATCCGCTAACAGCGGGTCAGGCTGTTCACAGTGAGTACCTAGTTTATAAGTTTAACTTGACTAACAGTTTTTAAAGAGTACATAATGATTAATCTTTTTAATCTTTTGTTATAGCCTGAACTTTTCGACCCCCGAAGAAGCTATAATTAGCGAAACGGGTCCCATCGGGCCTTTATAGCAATGGGCTAGGCGTGTGCCGATTTAAGCAGCAACAAGATAAAGCTAAGTGCTGCCAGTTATTTATTGATTTATTTAAGTATTTATTTGCACTGGTCACAGTTTATATGGTGCTTATAATACAAATAAAGTAAAAAGCATACAAACCCAATGAAAGAAAAACTGTACACCTGCCTTTATCTGTTTCAATGCCATTATTGAACAGTGCAGGACTCTGAGGGTTTTATGTTTTAAATACTCTAGTGTGGCTGTCACAGTCAGAAATTGCACAAGTTCGTTTGTTGTTTTCACATTTATTAGGTGGTATAGAGCCTGTATTTCTGACTTACTAGTTTTTAGCCATTGTGTCTGCTGATTAGGTGGAGAAGGGAGGGGCTCTGATTTACTTCTAAGGTTAACTGCATTTTTGGGGGGACAGTGCTGTGAACAAGGCTGCCCTGTGAACTTCAATAAGATAAGTTGCTCAGCATTTCATATTCTGCTCTTTTCACTGGTTTTCAGCATTATATCTGCTTAATTTCTCTTCTCCTCCCTGTTTCTTACTTAAAAAAACCAAAAAATCACAAAAAAATAAACCATTCTCTTTCCTCTGTTAAATCTTATTTCCTCTTCCTCTTCATAGGAATAAGGGTAAGACTTTATTAACTCTAATTAAATCCTGGTGCCTGTGGCTCAAGGTGACTAAAGTAGGGAAAATCCTGTTATGAATCCTGTGTTTTAGGGTAGCCACTGATTTGTTATAGAACCTGCATTTTTGTTTAAAATACTGTGTTTTAGGTGGTATAGAGCCTGTATTTCTGACTTACTAGTTTTTAGCCATTGTGTCTGCTGATTAGGTGGAGAAGGGAGGGGCTCTGATTTACTTCTAAGGTTAACTGCATTTTTTTTGGGACAGTGCTGTGAACAAGGCTGCCCTGTGAACTTCAATAAGATAAGTTGCTCAACATTTCATATTCAGCTCTTTTCACTGGTTTTCAGCATTATATCTGCTTAATTGCTCTTCTCCTCCCTGTTTCTTACTTAAAAAAGCAAAAAAAAAAAAAACCACAAAAAAAATAAACCCTTGTCTTTCCTTTGTTAAATCGTATTTCCTCTTTCCCTTCATAGGAATAAGGGTAAGACTTATAGTCCCACCAACCCCAGGGACCACTTTTCATGTATAAAGACCCAAATAATCAGGACTACTCAAATCAAGTCACTTCACAACCAATCAAGATGACCTTTATTCTATGCAATCACTGTGGTGCTTTAATTCCAAGACATACTATTTGGAGGCTTAAGGCTTGCCCCATCTGTCTTCAACTTGCTAGTATTAAGGAGGAGCTCTGCAAACTTAAACAGGAATTGAATACAATTAAAGCAGCTTTCATCACTCCACAAAATCATACCAACTTACCACCTCTACCTCAAAGAATAAAACAGCCCAGGAATAAATGGGTCACAGTAGGCTCAGGAAGACTGCGACATGTAACACAGAAACATCCACCTTCACAAATATTACCTCTACAGAATTCCTTCGCTCCACTAGTGCACTGCGATACTCAAGAAAACAGAAGGGAGGTGGGACTGGAACCAATGAAGGTAACTCAAGACAACAAGTGCACCCTAAGCACAAATAAAAAGGCTAAAAACATAAAACTATTACTGTTGGGGGATTCCATCATCAGAGGCATTAACCTTGGAACACAAGGCGAGGAGACCAAAATAGTAAAATGTCTTCCAGGATCCTCAGCTACCAGGAGTTCCAGGCAAATACAGACTATAATTAAGGAAGAAACTAAGGATTTTAACACTGATATTGTTATCCATCTGGGAACAAATGACCTGGCCAACAACTCCACACTTGCAGCACAGAAAGCTTTTCAGGAGCTCGGTGAGGGCTTGAAACCTTTTGTAAAGACTTTAGCTTTTTCTGAAATACTGCCTGCATATGGAAAGGGAGAGCAAAGAGTGAAAAACACAGAGGACTTTAATAGATGGCTCAAAGCCTGTTGTCATCAAGAAGGCTTCAGGTACATAGGAGGATGGGGAAATACATGGAAGGACAAGAAGCTATATTGCACTGATGGGCTACATATTACTACAGCAGGAAAAAGAAACGTTGCAGAGAAATTTAGACAATATTTTTCTAGGCATTTAAACTAGAAGGTGGGGGTGGTGTATATACGAAGGACAATTATAGAGACCACCCCCGGCAAAAGAAAAGATGTGATAGTAGTAAAGACTGCAACATAAGCAATATCAGCAACTCATTTCTTAGTATTGCAACGGAAAGTGAAACGAAACAAAAATCCGTACGATAAAGGAGATTATCGCTGAAAAATAGCTGGAAAGCGATGACCACAAATGCTCGCAGTCTAAGCAACAAAGTTCATGATCTGCAAGCCCTGATGTTAGAGGCAGATCTAGATATTGTCGCTATCACAGAGACATGGTTCAGTGAATCACATGGATGGGATGCAAACATACCGGGATATAATCTTTTTAGGAAGGACAGAGATGGTCAAAAAGGTAGAGGAGTAGCTCTCTATGTAAAGATCAATATCCAAGCGACCGAAATGCAAGGGACCTGGGGAGAGGAAGAAGCGATATGGATTGCTCTGAAAAGAGAAGATGGAACTTCTGTCTATGTGGGTGTAGTCTACAGACCTCCGACTCAATCGCAGCAAATTGATAAGGATCTGATTGTGGATATCCAAAAGTTTGGAAGGAAAGAGGAGGTTCTGCTGTTGGGAGATTTCAACCTGCCGGATGCGGACTGTAATGTTCCGTCTGCAGAATTGGAAAGAAGTAGGGAGATTGTGGATGCCTTTCAAGAGGCTCTGCTCAGACAAATGGTGACGGAACCCACAAGGGAAAAAGCGATATTGGATCTGGTCCTCACAAATGGAGAGAGTATCTTCAATGTTCGAGTGGGTGCTCACCTGGGAAGTAGCGATCATCAAACGGTTTGGTTTGATATAACGGCTAAAGTGGAGAGCAGCCACACGATACTTAAAGTCCTAGATTTCAAATGTACGGACTTTAATGCTTTGGGAGAGTACCTGAAGAAAGAGCTGTTAGGATGGGAGGACATAAGAGAAGTGGAAAGACAGTGGTCTAAGCTGAAAGGAGCGATAAAAATGGCTATGGACATTTATGTGAAGAAAATCAATAAAAAAAAAAGAAAAAGGAAGCCAATATGGTTCTCCAACCTAGTGACTGAGAAAATAAAGGTGAAAGAGTTGGCGTTCGTGAAATATAAAAAAACCCAAGAAGAGGAGAGCAGAAAGGACTACAGGGTGAAACTGAAAGAAGCCAAGAGAGAGATACCTCTGGCGAAAGCACAGGCGGAAGAACAAATGGCTAAAAATGTAAAAAAGGGAGACAAAAATTTTTTTCAGATGTATTAGTGAAAGGAGGAAGATGAAAAATGGAATTGCTAGGCTAAAAGATGCTGGGAACAATATGTGGAAAGTGATGAGGAGAAAGCAAATGTGCTAAACAAATACTTCTGTTCTGTGTTCATAAGAACAGAAGAAACGCCTTCACCGGATCAGACCAAGGTCCATCTAGTCCGTCGATCCACACATGCGGAGGCCCATTTAGGTGCTCCTTTTTGGAGACCTGGATTTCCCGTATCCCTCAATATGATCTGCAAGAAGGTGTGCATCCAACTTGCGTTTGAAACCCAGCACAGTATTTTCTGCCACCACCTCCTCCGGGAGAGCATTCCAAGTGCCCACCACTCTTTGTGTGAAACAGAATTTCCTGACATTTGTCCTGAACCTGCTGCCATTCAGTTTTAGGCTATGACCTCTTGTCCGCGTCACATCTGAAAATGTCAGTAATGCTGCTTCCTGGTCAATTTGATCAAATCCCTTTAATATTTTAAAAGTCTCTATCAGATCCCCACACAGTCTTCTCTTTTCGAGTGTGAACAGTCCCAGATTTCCGAGGCGTTCCTTGTAGCTTAAATTCTCCATGCCTTTGACTAGTTTCGTGGCTCGCCTTTGCACGCTCTCCAACAGAATTTTATCCTTCTTAAGGTATGGAGACCAGTGTTGGACACAGTATTCTAAGTGTGGTCTGACCATTGTTCTGTAAAGTGGCATTATAACATCATCCGACCTACTCGTGATCCCCTTCTTAATCATGCCTAACATCCTATATGCTTTCTTCGCCGCCGCTGCACATTGAGCCGATGACTTTAGGGTTCTGTCTATCAGCACCCCCAAATCCCTTTCTTGTTAGCATTTGGCTAATGTCACCCCTGACATCTTGTATTCATGTTCTTTGTTTTACTTTCCCAGATGCATCACCTTGCATTTGTCTATGTTAAAATTCATCTGCCACTTTATCGCCCACGTTCACAGAAGAAAATCCTGGAGAAGGACCGAGATTGTCTAGCAAAGTTACACGAGAAAATGGAGTAGATTCTGCGCCATTCACGGAGGAGGGTGTTTATGAGCAACTTGAAAAACTGAAGGTAGACAAAGCGATGGGACCTGAAGTGATCCATCCCAGGATACTAAGGGAGCTCAGAGAGGTTCTGGCGAGTCCTATTAAAGACTTGTTCAACAAATCTCTGGAGACGGGAGTGATTCCTGGGGATTGGAGGAGAGCGGATGTGGTCCCTATTCATAAAAGTGGTCACATGGATGAAGCAAGAAACTACAGGCCGGTGAGCCTCACTTCAGTTGTTGGAAAAATAATGGAAGTGTTGCTGAAAGAAAGGATAGTGTACTTCCTTGAATCTAATGGGTTACAGGATCTGAGGCAACTGGCTTTAGAAAAGGTAAATCGTGCCAAACGAACCTGATTGAATTTTTTGATTGGGTGACCAGAGAGCTGGATCGAGGACATATGCTAGATGTAATTTACTTGGATTTCAGCAAAGCCTTTGATACAGTTCCTCATAGGAGGCTGTTGAACAAACTTGAAGGGCTGAAGTTAGGACCCAAAGTGGTGAACTGGGTCAGAAACTGGCTGTTGGACAGACGCCAGAGGGTGGTGGTTAATGGAAGTCGCTCGAAGGAAGGAAAGGTGAGTAGTGGAGTTCCTCAGGGATCAGTGCTGGGGCCAATCCTGTTCAATATGTTTGTGAGTGACATTGCTGAAGGGTTAGAAGGAAAAGTGTTCCTTTTTGCAGATGATACCAAGATTTGTAACAGAGTAGACACCGAAGAGGGAGTGGAAAATATGAAAAAGGATCTGCAAAAGTTAGAGGAATGGTCTAATGCCTGGCAACTAAAATTCAATGCAAAGAAATGTAGAGTAATGCATTTGGGGATTAATAATAGGAAGGAACCGTATATGCTGAGAGGAAAGAAGCTGATATGCACGAACGGGGAGAGGGACCTTGAGGTGATAGTGTCCGAAGATCTAAAGGTGAAAAAACAGTGTGACAAGGCAGTGGCTGCTGCCAGAAGGATTCTGGGCTGTATAAAGAGAAGCGTAGTCAATAGAAGGAAGAAGGTGCTGATGCCCCTGTACAGGTCATTGGTAAGGCCCCACTTGGAGTATTGTGTTCAATTTTGGAGACTGTATCTGGTGAAGGACATAAGAAGACTTGAGGCGGTCCAGAGGAGGGCGACGAAAATGATAGGAGGCTTGCGCCAGAAGACGTATGAGGAGAGACTGGAAGCCCTGAATATGTATACCCTAGAGGAAAGGAGAGATAGGGGAGATATGATTCAGATGTTCAAATACTTGAAGGGTATTAACGTAGAACAAAATCTTTTCCAGAGAAAGGAAAATGGTAAAACCAGAGGACATAATTTGAGGTTGAGGGGTGGTAGATTCAGGGGCAATGTTAGGAAATTCTACTTTACGGAGAGGGTAGTGGATGCATGGAATGCGCTCCCGAGAGAGGTGGTGGAGAATAAAACTGTGACTGAGTTCAAAGAAGCGTGGGATGAACAAAGAGGATTTAGAATCAGAAAATAATATTAAATATTGAACTAAGGCCAGTACTGGGCAGACTTGTCTGTATATGGCTGTTTGGTGGAGGATGGGCTGGGGAGGGCTTCATTGGCTGGGAGGGTGTAGATGGGCTGGAGTAAGTCTTAACAGAGATTTTGGCAGTTGGAACCCAAGCACAAAACAGGGTAAAGGTTTGGATTTTTGCCCAGAAATAGCTAAGAAGAAAAAATTTAAAAATTTAAATTGAATCAAGTTGGGCAGACTAGATGGACCATTCGGGTCTTTATCTGCCATCATCTACTATGTTACTATGAGCACACCAAACTAAGGCCCCCAAATGGACTAGCCCCCAAATACATAAGGGACCTTTTCTCCTTTTCCACCAACAGATGCAAGAGAAGCACACATTCAAACTTGGTTTCCCCTCCAGTTAGAGGTTGCAAATTGAAAAAACACCATGAACACCTTCTCTCACACCAAGCAGCCTTATGGGGTAAAGACCTAGATCAATTGCTTTAACCCACTACTTATGAGGAATTTAGGAAGCGCCTAAAAACATACCTATTCCTGAAATACCAAGATAACTGACCCGTTCTTTTCTCTCTCCTCAATAAAGGTCCTCCTGACCTCTTACCCATTCCCTCTCTCCCCTCTTAAGTCTGCATAGAACTTCACGGTACTGCGATATATATAAACTATTTCTATTATCATATTGTAAATTTCACTGTATTTTTTTAAATGCGTGACCTTTTCCTAACAGGTCCTCTCAGAAATTTCTTAGCAAACTGTATATCTTATATTCTCGCTCAGCAAACTGTATATCTATATTTTTGCGTTCTTAAAGTTTCTGCACTCTGTATTGTCCTCTGACTATCTGCATATTGTAACTCGCTGAACGTCCAACTCTCTTGATTGTAAACCGCCTAGATTGTGACGGTATAAAAGAATAAAGTTATTATTATAAAGTTATTATTATTATTATTATTAACCTGCCCGATCTGGGCAGGTCCAACGAATTCAGGAAAGAAAAATATGCAGATGGTGGCGATTGGAGGAATGCCCCCATCTGCCTGCACGGATCGCTGTTGTGAGATCCAAGCGCATGCGCAGACCATCTGTAGATGGTCTGTGCATGCCCGTTTGAGACGCAACCTTTTTTTTTTTTTTTTTTTTTACTTTTTGCTTTGCACAGGCTGGCTCTCCTGCTCCCCCCTTCCAGGCAATCTTACCGCCCAGACTCTCTCTGCCGCCTTCCGTGCAGTGCGAGCCCGCGGGTTTAAAGTGGGGTTGCACTGCGGCATACAGCCCCGCTTTAAACCCGCGGGCTCACACTGCACGGAAGGCAGCACGAGATCACTATCATGCAGGATAGACGACGGAATCCATGAATGTAAAATAGAAGAAAAGAAGATATGGAGTGTCTTGCAGGCAAAGGAGCAAGTTCCTGACTTTGGAACTGGAGTAAAGAAGAAGGCAGCTGAAGCAGGGAAAGTCCTGGATTGCAAGCTAAAAGATGGAGTTCCCTTTTCTGGGCTTAGCAGTTTCTTTTTGGACTTCGGCTTCTGCATCCCCTGAAACAGCGAGATTAGGGCAGCAGAGAGCAGGGCAGAGAGTGGGAAATGAAGGTCTGCGACTGATCCCCAACAGTTGCTTCTGGAGTTGATCGGCCAGCCCAGTCGGATCGTGAAATATATGTTGTGAATCGCGTTCCTGCCTACTTTGCCTGCGTTTCTCCTCATTTGCATGCACGGATTCTAAGCGGATCACTGGAGAGGTTAGTGAATGGGACCGGAGGGAAATTTGATAGTAAAGGGGTCGCAAACCGATCGGTACACAATAGGTTTGCTTTGTTAATCTAGCCCTTAATGTCTGAGGTTTAAGTAGGGCAAACTTCCTTCAAAATGCTGAGTAACAATGTTCTAATCATGTGCACCTGATGTGTGATTTGAGCCACTTTAAGTGGGAGGATATTTGGGGGTGTCCTAATTTATTCCTCAGTTAGAATACACATTTTTGTGGTTATCTTTTGTTTCATGAGTAAATCAAGGAAAAATTTTGTTATTTACCTGCAATTACATAATTTTCTTTTCCAGAGATAAATTTAAAAAAAAAAAAGTGAACATTTTTAAAGAAAGAACTGAGTATTTCATGGGGGTGTCCTAATTTTTTCACATAACTCTTGTGACAAACCCGTAGCTAGCTTTGTCCCTGTAATGGATAAAAGCAGAGCACGGTCCCTGGTCAGGAGAGCTGACCAGGTTAAAAGTAAGGATATTGAAATGGCTGACTACCCCTCAGACAGTGAGGTAGAGCAAGAAGGGTTTAAACCTAAGGTTACCCAGCAGAAAATGCCATATCAGAATAAATACACCAGAAAGCCTGATAGGACTTTTACTGAGAAATGGAGACCTAGTCCTGCAAGGTATTCACACTATCATCTTAGGATAAATCAGAGTTATTTCCCTAGGGATTTCCTGTCCAACCCCCCTGCTCGTAGGAGAGAGGGGTGGGGCAATGACACACGTAAAAGCAGAGCCCTGAATTACAGAGAGAAGGGCAGGAACGGAGGTGAAGCTGATGAATTAAGGCAAAGGCAACAGCAGCATAGCAAGCAGGCAGATGAGGAGAGAAGTCTCCTTCCTCAACCCCACAGCAGTGAGGACGTGGATATGATGGAGGACTTCCCAAGCCTGAGCCCAGCTGCTGAGAAGGCTGAGGCAATGGACATCACTGAACTGCTTCTGGAAGCTGACTGTAACCCAGAGGGAATGGAGGTTGGTCCTTGAGGGGAAGTGAAGCAAAGAAGCTGTCTTTCTAACCTGTGTTTGTGTGCTGTAACCAGAGACCAGATGTCACTGATTAGGGAGAGAAGGAAAACCTCTCCGTTTCACTCTGGGACTGCCCGGAGGTTGTTGTTTGCTAAAGGAACTGTATCTTTGATAGTGTGAAGCCTCTGTGTTAAAGCCTTTGTAAACCTAACAGCTTATGTAAAACCCTGCTGTGCTGTTTTGGCTGGGAAGCTCAGCTGATGCTAATGAGCCTAGGAGTCTGCTCTGGAAACTAGACATGTACCATAAGAACATAAGAACATAAGCAATGCCTCTGCTGGGTCAGACCTGAGGTCCATCTTGCCCAGCAGTCCGCTCACGCGGCGGCCCAACAGGTCCAGGACCTGAGTAGTAATCCTCTATTTATACCCTTCTATTCCCTTTTCCAGCAGGAAAATGTCCAATCCTCTCTTAAATCCCAGTACTGTATTCTGCCCTATAACGTCTTCCGGAAGCGCATTCCAAGTGTCCACCACACGTTGGGTAAAGAAGAACTTCCTGGCATTCGTATTGAATCTGTCCCCTTTCAACTTTTCCGAATGCCCTCTTGTTCTTTTATTTATTGAAAATTTGAAGAATCTGTCCCTCTCTACTCTCTCTATGCCCCTCATGATCTTATAAGTCTCTATCATATCCCCTCTAAGTCTCCTCTTCTCCAGGGAAAAGAGACCCAGTTTCTCCAATCTCTCAGCGTATGAAAGGTTTTCCATCCCTTTTATCAGCAAGGTTAGCTGGGAAACTTGGAACTTTATTTCTAAAGTTTGCTACTTCACTTACCTAACATAGTAACATAGTAGATGACGGCAGATAAAGACCCGAATGGTCCATCCAGTCTGCCCAACCTGATTCAATTTAAATTTTTTTTTTTTCTTAGCTATTTCTGGGTGAGAATCCAAAGCTTTAACCGGTACTGTGCTTGGGTTCCAACTGCCGAAATCTCTGTTAAGACTTACTCCAGCCCATCTACACCCTCCCAGCCATTGAAGCCCTCCCCTGCCCATCCTCCTCCAAACGGCCATACACAGACGCAGACCGTACAAGTCTGCCCAGTAACTGGCCTAGTTCAATCTTTAATATTATTTTCTGATTCTAAATCTTCTGTGTTCATCCCACGCTTCTTTGAACTCAGTCACAGTTTTACTCTCCACCACCTCTCTCGGGAGCGCATTCCAGGCATCCACCACCCTCTCCGTAAAGTAGAATTTCCTAACATTGCCCCTGAATCTACCACCCCTCAACCTCAAATTATGTCCTCTGGTTTTACCATTTTCCTTTCTCTGGAAAAGATTTTGTTCTACGTTAATACCCTTTAAGTATTTGAACGTCTGAATCATATCTCCCCTGTCTCTCCTTTCCTCTAGGGTATACATATTCAGGGCTTCCGGTCTCTCCTCATACGTCTTCTGGCGCAAGCCTCCTATCATTTTCGTCACCCTCCTCTGGACCGCCTCAAGTCTTCTTACGTCTTTCGCCAGATACGGTCTCCAAAACTGAACACAATACTCCAAGTGGGGCCTCACCAATGACCTGTACAGGGGCATCAACACCTTCTTCCTTCTACTGACTATGCCTCTCTTTATACAGCCCAGAATCCTTCTGGCAGCAGCCACTGCCTTGTCACACTGTTTTTTCGCCTTTAGATCTTCGGACACTATCACCCCAAGGTCCCTCTCCCCGTCCGTGCATATTAGCTTCTCTCCTCCCAGCATATACGGTTCCTTCCTATTATTAATCCCCAAATGCATTACTCTGCATTTCTTTGCATTGAATTTTAGTTGCCAGGCATTAGACCATTCCTCTAACTTTTGCAGATCCTTTTTCATATTTTCCACTCCCTTTTCAGTGTCTACTCTGTTACAAATCTTGGTATCATCTGCAAAAAGGCACACTTTTCCTTCTAACCCTTCAGCAATGTCACTTACATACATATTGAACAGGATTGGCCCCAGCACCGAACCCTGAGGGACTCCACTAGTCACCTTTCCTTCCTTCGAGCGACTTCCATTAACCACCACCCTCTGGCATCTGTCCGACAGCCAGTTTCTGGCCCAGTTCACCACTTTGGGTCCTAACTTCAGCCCTTCAAGTTTGTTCAACAGCCTCCTATGAGGAACTGTATCAAAGGCTTTGCTGAAATCCAAGTAAATTACATCTAGCATATGTCCTCGATCCAGCTCTCTGGTCACCCAATCAAAAAATTCAATCAGGTTCGTTTGGCTCGATTTACCTTTTGTAAAGCCATGTTGCCTCGGATCCTGTAACCCATTAGATTCAAGGAAATACACTATCCTTTCTTTCAGCAACACTTCCATTATTTTTCCAACAACTGAAGTGAGGCTCACCGGCCTGTAGTTTCCTGCTTCATCCCTGTGACCACTTTTATGAATAGGGACCACATCCGCTCTCTTCCAATCCCCAGGAATCACTCCCGTCTCCAGAGATTTGTTGAACAAGTCTTTAATAGGACTCGCCAGAACCTCTCTGAGCTCCCTTAGAATCCTGGGATGGATCCCGTCTGGTCCCATCGCTTTGTCCACCTTCAGTTTTTCAAGTTGCTCATAAACACCCTCCTCCGTGAACGGCGCAGAATCTACTCCATTTTCTCGTGTAACTTTGCCAGACAATCTCGGTCTTTCTCCAGGATTTTCTTCTGTGAACACAGAACAGAAGTATTTGTTTAGCACATTTGCTTTCTCCTCATCACTCTCCACATATTTGTTCCCAGCATCTTTTAGCCTAGCAATTCCATTTTTTATCTTCCTCCTTTCACTAATATATCTGAAAAAATTTTTATCTCCCTTTTTTACATTTTTAGCCACCTTAAACAAAGCCCTCCCTCCCTCCGATGTCAGCGCTGACGTCGGGAAGACTTCCGTTCGGCTCTGTACTGCAGGCAGGGTAGGTAAGGAGGAGTAGCCTCGCGGCTCGAGTAGCTACCAAGGGAGAGGGGCGGTCTGCCCCGCCCCGCCCCTGGTGCAGCACAGCCGGCCAGGTCCCCTTACTTTTGTGGCGCTAACCCGACTGACCGACAACAGCCCTGGTCTGACAAACCTCCCTGCCCTTAACCACGAATCTAAATTACCTTCCTGGCCGGCTGTGCTGCACCCAGGACGGGAGAGAAGGAGGGAGGAGAAGGACGCTGAAAGCACTGGGGAAGACAAAGGGGTGGAGAAGGACGCTGAAAGGCCATGGGGAAGACGGGGTGGGGGGGGGAAGGACACTGAAAGCATTTGTGGAAGACAGAAGGAGGAGAAGGACGCTGACAGGACATGGGGAAGACGGGGGGGGGGGAGAAGGACGCTGAAAGCACATGGGGAAGACAAAGGGGTGGAGAAGGACGCTGAAAGGACATGGGGAAAATAGGGGGGGTGGAGAAGGACGCTGAAAGGCCATGGGGAAGACGGGGGATGGAGAAGGACGCTGAAAGGCCATGGGGAAGACAGAGGGGGGAGAAGGACGCTGACAGGACATGGGGAAGATGGGGGGGTGGAGAAGGGGGGTGGAGAAGGACGCTGAAAGGCCATGGGGAAGACGGGGGGGTGGAGAAGGATGCTGAAAGGCCAAGGGGAAGACAGAGGGGGAGAAGGACGCTGACAGGACATGGGGAAGATGGGGGGGAGAAGGACGCTGAAAGGAAATGGGGAAGAGAGAGTGGGGAGAAAACGCTGGCAGGGAAGAAGACAGAGATGCCAGACTATGGGGGGAGTGGAGGGAAGAAGATGGGTGCCAGACCAATTTGGAAGGGGGGAGAAAGGGAGAGGCACAGTAACAGAGCAAATGGAAGACGCAGAAGGAAGAGAGACAGTGGATGGAAGGAACTGAATGAGAACATGAGGAAAGCAGAAACCAGGCAACAAAGGTAGGAAAAGAATTCTATTTCTTTTTTTCTTTTTTTTTTGCTTCAGGATAAAGCACAGTTACTTACCGTAACAGGTGTTATCCAGGGACAGCAGGCATATATTCTCACATGTGGGTGACGTCATCTACGGAGCCCCGGCGCGGACAGCTTTTCAAGCAAACTTGAAGAAGTTTCAAGTTTGCACACTGCACCACGCATGTGCGTGCCTTCTCGCCCACTAGAGGGCGCATCCCACCTCGTGGTCCTCAGTTCCATAACTAGCAAGGAAGCCATCCCCGGGGAGGCGGGCGGGTTGTGAGAATATATGCCTGCTGTCCCTGGATAACACCTGTTACGGTAAGTAACTGTGCTTTATCCCAGGACAAGCAGGCATGATATTCTCACATGTGGGTGACCTCCAAGCCAACCAAAAAAGGGTAGGTGGGAGGATGGCAATTTATGAAAACAGGTTACGTAATACCGACTGGCCAAACCGGCCATCGTTTCTGGACAAGGTGTCCAGACAGTAATGAGAGGTGAATGTATGAACCGAAGACCAAGTGGCAGCCTTACATATGTCCTCCATCGGGGTGGATCGGAGGAAGGCTATCGAAGCTGCCATCGCTCGGACCTTGTGCCCCGTGACTCGACCCGGGGGAGGAAGGCCAGCCTGAGCGTAGCAAAAGGAAATGCAAGCGGCCAACCAGTTAGACAGAGTGCGCTTGGAAACTGGGTGCCCTAATCGATTGGGATCGAAGGACAAAAACAATTGAGGAACCTTCCGATGAGGCCTGGTGCGTTGAAGATAAAATGCCAACGCCCTCTTACAGTCAAGCGTGTGAAGCGCCGTCTCGCCTGGATGGGAGTGGGGCTTCGGGAAGAACACAGGAAGGACAATGGACTGATTGAGGTGGAAGTCAGAAACAACTTTAGGTACAAACTTAGGATGGGTGCGGAGGACCACCTTGTCGTGATGAAAGACAGTGAAAGGAGGGTCCGCAACCAAGGCTTGCAACTCCCCGATCCGCCTGGCGGAGGTGAGGGCAATTAGAAACACCGCCTTCCAAGTCAGAAATTTCAAGAGGGACTTGTTAAGTGGCTCAAACGGGGGTTTCATCAGTTGAGCCAGGACCACATTCAAATTCCACACGACGGGCGGAGGCTTAAGAGGGGGACAAACCCTGAGTAACCCCTTCATGAAGCGTGTCACCAAGGGATGGAGCGACAGAGGGCGTCCATCCAGAGGTTGGTGGAAAGCAGAAATCGCACTGAGATGAACCCGCACCGAAGTGGTTTTCAAGCCGGAGCGCGACAAATGAAACAAATATTCTAAAACCGAGGATACCGGCACTGATACCGGATCCAGGTGAAAAGACGAGCACCAGGTGGAAAACCTGGTCCATTTCTGCGCATAGCAAAGCCTCGTCGAGATCTTGCGGGAGGCTTCCAACACCTCCTTCACCGATTGAGACAGGTCCGGAGGAGTCAGGGAACAAGAAACCAGGCTGTCAGGTGCAATGACTGCAGATTGGGATGTAACATGGATCCTTGACTCTGAGACAGCAGAGAAGGAGAGACAGGCAGGGGGAGAGGCTCCCTGGCACTGAGTTGGAGCAGCAGGGAGAACCAGTGCTGACGCGGCCACCGAGGTGCTATGAGAATCATCGTGGCCGAGGACGATTTTAGGTGTACCAACGTTCGCATGATCAGAGGGAACGGAGGGAATGCATACAGGAACCTTCCTTCCCAGTCGAGTAGGAAGGCATCCGCTTCCAGACGGTCCTGCGAGTACATCCGAGAACAATATAGTGGTAGTTTGTGTGTCTCCGGAGAGGCAAACAGATCCACCTGTGGCGTTCCCCAGCGAGCGAAAACCTCGCGTAGAACTGCTGAGTGTAGAGTCCACTCGTGCGGTTGCAGAAGTCGACTCAGTTTGTCCGCCAGGCAATTCCGTTCTCCTTGGATGTAGACCGCCCGGAGGAAGATGTTCCGGGAGGCCGCCCACTCCCAGAGGCGAAGAGCCTCGGAGCAGAGGGGCCATGACCCCGTTCCTCCCTGCTTGTTCACATAATACATTGCCACCTGATTGTCCGTACGGACGAGGACCACCTGGTCCTGCAATATGTGGACGAAGGCTCGAAGTGCTAGGAAGATGGCCCGCAGCTCTAGCACGTTGATATGACACTGACGGTCTTCTGCCGACCACAGGCCCTGCGTGCGAAGACCGTCGAGATGGGCTCCCCACGCGTACTCCGAGGAGTCCGTGGTCAGGACCTTGCGAAAAGGCGGAGTGCGGAACAATAGCCCCATGGACAGATTTGAAGAGTCTGTCCACCAACGCAGCGATTTCCGCAAGGGCGGAGTCACCGAAATGAGGCGAGACACCGGGTCGCACTCCTGACGCCACTGGGACGCGAGGGTCCACTGAGGGATCCTCAGATGTAGCCTCGCAAACGGCGTGACATGTACCGTCGAGGCCATATGGCCCAGCAGCATCATCATGCGCTTGGCCGACACCCTCGATAGTTGAGAGACCTGGCGGCTCATCCGTACCAAGGCTTCCAACCGCTGGGTCGGCAGGTAGGAGCGTAGGCGCACCGTGTCCAGCACCGCACCTATGAATTGAAGAGACTGCGACGGCCTCAACTGAGACTTTGGAAAGTTTATCTCGAACCCGAGAGTTTGCAGGAAGGTAATAGACTGTCGGGTCGCTGAGATAACCCCCTCCCTGGTCGGGGCTTTGATGAGCCAATCGTCCAGGTAAGGGAACACGTGGAGTCCCCGTGACCTGAGGGCTGCTGCAACCACCACCATGCACTTCGTGAATACTCGTGGGGACGCGGCCAGGCCGAAGGGCAGTACCCTGTACTGGAGGTGGAGGTCCCCCACCTGGAATCGTAAGAATCTTCGACAGGCGGGGTGCACCGGAACATGGGTGTATGCTTCCTTCAGGTCGAGGGAGCACATCCAGTCCCCTTCCTCCAAGAGGGGATACAGAACCGGGAGAGATAGCATTCGAAACTTCTCCCGGGCCAGGAATTTGTTGAGCTTCCTGAGGTCCAATATGGGGCGCAGGTCCCCGGTCTTTTTTGGGACCAAAAAGTAGCGGGAGTAAAACCCCGTACCCCACTGGTCCTTGGGGACCGGCTCGACCGCCCGAAGCTTCAAGAGGGCTTTGGCTTCGGTTATAAGGGTCGGCAGCTGCGAACGGTTGCAGGGGACTAGACTCGGGGGACTGTCCGGCGGCGAGGACACAAAGTTGAGCGAGTAGCCCTCGGAGACGATCCGGAGCACCCAAGCGTCTGAGGTAATCCCGGTCCATGCCTCCCGGAAGGACCGGAGACGGCCCCCGATAGGAAGGGGTTCCTGTGAAAGTGCGGAGGGGAACCCGCCCCGTCCGCTCAGCCCGTCAAAAGGAAGGCGCTGGCTTAGAAGGGCCCTGCGCCGGGGCTTGGGTTTGTCCCCCTCTGCCTCGTTGAGACGGACGTCTCGGAGGCGGCCTCGAGAAAGCCGGGGTCGACTTCTGAGGGTATCGGCGCGGCGGAGGCCGAAAGGGTTTCTGAGGCGGGGGCCTAGGTTTGGGGCGGACCAGGGATGCTAGAGAGCGCTCCTGTTCCGACAAGCGTTTTGTCGCCGCATCCAACGACTCGTCGAATAGCTCGGACCCCACACAAGGCAAGTCTGCCAGGCGTTCCTGCAGGTTTGGGTCCATGTCGAGGGTGCGAAGCCAGGCCAAGCGGCGCATGGCCACCGCGAGGGCCGACACCCTCGAAACCAGCTCAAAGGCGTCGTACACTGCATGGAATAGGTACAACCGCAATTGAGACAGGTTGGACATAAACTTGTCGAATCCTGCTCTTTGGGAGTCCGGTAACGAGTTTCGATATTGAGGAAGATCCTTCACCATACCCCGCAAATAGGAGGAAAAGGTGAAGGCGTAATTTAGAACCCTGGTGGCCATCAGGGAATTTGAATAGAGGCGACGGCCAAACTTGTCCAGGGTCCGCCCTTCCCTGCCTGGTGGAACCGTCGCAGAAACCCGTGAGGGCTGTGACTTTTTAAGAGCTGACTCCACCAGAAGGGACTGGTGTGAGAGCTGCGCCTTATCGAACCCTTTAGGAGGAATCGTTCTATACTTCGATTCCATTTTTGAAGGTACAGACGTGACTGTAAGAGGGTTTGACAAGTTCTTCAGCCAGGTCTGCAGAAGGACGCTGTTGAGAGGGAGTCTAGGCACCTCTCTAGGAGGAGTGGGGAGGTCCTGTTCCTCCAAAAATTCTTTGGAATACCGAGAACATACCATCTGGTCAATCCCCAGGGCTTGGGCCATGTCCTGAACGAAGGATGAAAATGAGGACGGCCTAGCCTGGGGAGACGGGGTTCTTGACCGCCCCAACGAGGAGAGGGGGGAGGCCTCATGGGAATAATGAGGATCCCTAACCGATCCCGAATCCCAGGATCCCCTCTCGAGGACCCTCGAGGGGGAAGGGGAAGTTGTCCTCCTCGCAGAGCCCTTGGGTGAGGACCCCGGGGTTCGTGGGACACTTTCCCGTTTCCTCGGCGAGGCGGCCCGGGAAGATTTCCCACGAGGTGAGCGGAGGAGCCTCGGATTGTCGAGGCGCAACTCCGACACCTGCAGCGCCTCGCCCCCGAACGACGAGGAACGGTCGCGCCGAGGCGAGCCTCGAGGTCGCTTAGACTTCCTCGATCGACGCCCTGTTCGAGGTCGCGTCGAGGGCGAGGCGTGTCTGGAAGACCCGGAGGAAGAGGAGGAAAGACGGCGCACTCTGCGCAACTTTTCTTTGGGCCTTACACTCCGCTCAGGGGGTTCCCCCGAGGTCGAGGTCCGGGGCGGGGCCGGGACCGAGGTGAATGGGGTCACTGTACCCGAGACCGAGGTCGCCGAGGTCGGGGCTCCCGCGGTCGATGGGGCCGAGGCCGGGGCCTCCGAGACCGGAGGCGCTCCGGCCGAGGTCGAGGCCGCCGGGACCGCAGCACGCTGCAACACTTCCAGGGCTCCCGATAGCTCCGATGAGATCAGAGCTCGGAGGAGATCCTGGAAGGCCGGAATCCCCACGAAGGTGGGGAGTTCCGAGTCCGGGGCACACTCCCTGGAGGGCGACCTCGGTCTCGAGTATTCCCTCGGGGTGTGCGGAGTCGAGGTCCGATGCGGGGCCGGGGTCGACCCACCCGCTTTGGCCTGACTCGAGGATGGCTTCTTTGCTGAAGGGGATGGAACAGAGGACTTACCCGAAGCTTGCTTCACTGACGACGCCTTCGAGGATGAGGGTCGGGGCGAGGCCGAGGCCCCTGAGGACGCCGAGGCCGAGGTCAAGGCCGGGGCCGAAGCCGGGGCCGACGTCGAGGCCTTAGGCGGCGCGTCGACGGCGAACAAATCCGCCATTCTGGCCTTGCGGCGACGTAGGGCCCTGTTTTGGAAGGTAGAGCAGCGATCACACGACTCTGTCGGATGTTCGGGCCCCAGACAGACAATGCACCACCGGTGAGGGTCAGTGATGGAAAGCAACCTCTCGCACCGGCTGCACTTTTTGAATCCCGTAACAGGACGGGACATCCACGAAGAAAACGAAGAAGGCCGGGAACGTACCGACGTCCCCGGCCACGGCTTCCGGGAGCCCCCGGAGCCAGACGAAAACGAAATACTTTTTTTTTTTTTTTTTTTTTTGAAAAGAACCGAAAAGAAAAAGCAGTACCGCGAACTAATTCGATGGAAAAATAAACCAAACGCGGCAGCTAGAAGGCAAAAACACTGGAGCTCAGATCCACAGGGCTTTCTTGCTCCGCGGAAAAATTTGAACTGAGGACCACGAGGTGGGATGCGCCCTCTAGTGGGCGAGAAGGCACGCACATGCGTGGTGCAGTGTGCAAACTTGAAACTTCTTCAAGTTTGCTTGAAAAGCTGTCCGCGCCGGGGCTCCGTAGATGACGTCACCCACATGTGAGAATATCATGCCTGCTTGTCCTGGGATAAAGTAGTATATTAGTTGTGTTGATAAAAATTTATAAACAAAAGAGGCTCTGGTAAAAACCCGTTTACAAAGTGTGTATTCTTCCCAATTAATATTTCCAAATTAATAAAGTCTTTTTGCTTATTTGTAAATGGATTTCTACCAGAGCCTTTAATTCAGTAGCATAATTAAATGAAATAACTATTTCTGAAGTTTATAGGGACGGGCGGGGACGGAGGGGATTCCTCACGGGGACGGGCGGGGACGGAGGACATTCCTCGCGGGGACGGGTGGAGACGGAGGGATTCCTCACGGGGACGGGTGGGATTCCTCACGGGGACGGGTGGGGACGGGTGAGACTTTGGCGGGGACGGGTGGGATTTCTGTCCCCGCGCAACTCTCTAGTCCGCAATTAAGATATGTGGCGCGGCGGGAGGCGAGTGTGCCGGTGTCTGCTTTGCAGCTCACCTGGCAACAGGGCCGGACTGGCCATTGGGAGGACCGGGCATTGTCCCGGTGGGCTGCTGCCCATCCTCCTGTGCTGGCTGCAGTCCTGTGAGTGGATGTTTAGCCTGCCTGTCTTCCCCTTAGTCTCCTATGAGCCAGGCAGTGTGTGAGGGGGAAGTTGGGGGAGGAAGAGAAGCTTCACACTGAGTCTGTCACAGGAACTCAGTGAGGCTGTAGTGTGACTCCACATGTGACATCTGTAATCAGGAACAGTTCCTAGTTCTCCCATGCTAGAGAGGTGAGGATATGGGGGGATGTTAATGTGTCTAATAATGTGCTCCTCTGTAAAAACCTCTGTATCTTCCATGGGGGACATGCTAAATTCGAGGAAATAAAAAAGCTGCTTATGATGATTGCATAGAGAAGTTCAGTAAGCTGAGAGGAGGGCTGGGCTCTCTGTGAACAACCAACACACTAATTCTCTGCGCTGTACCTTATGGAAAACTCAATATAGCAAAAAACAGTAAAGTGTATATGTGGCCCTTCACAGTGCTTTTGTAAACATCATAATAAAATAACAGAGGCTCCAATAATGAAAAATAAAAGTCCTTTTCCCATACACTCAGGTTGCACAAGTCCGGTTTTCACCTGGACAGTATATTTTTTGACCAAAACGGATGTCTACAATTAGTAAAATTCCCCAATCACATATTTTTTTATGGGGACGGATTTGTATACAGCACTTCATTAAATTTTTTTTATTATACAAATTTTATCTTTTTGTAGACTTGAAGTCTTGAACAAAGAAAATTAGTACAGCAAAAAAAGCAAAAACAGATAGTGGAAGACCATTCCAAGAGGCCTGGACAGAGACATATGGAGTGATTGAACGCAGTGGGAAAGCATTGTGTATTATGTGTAATGAAAGTGTTGTGTCTTGCACATCAAGTGTCAAACGTCACTTTGAGACCAACCATAACAGTGTTGCTGAACTTGGTTTAGCTCAAAGAAAAGAGTTCCTTGTAGGAAAATTAAAGAAATATCACTCCCAGTCTCTTAGTTTTAGCAACTATCTTTCAAAAACTAATCATCTTACAGTTGCCAGCTTTCAAATTTCACTGTGCATGGCAAAACATGGTAAGCCCCTCTCTGATGGAGATTTTATCAAAAAGGCAATTTTGGCTGGGAGTAATTCACTCTTCCATGATTTCCAAAACAAGGATAAAATTGTGCAGCGCATCTCTGAGATGCCGCTAAGCAGAAATACTGCAAAAGGTAGGGTTCTGCGAATGGCTGCTGATGTTAGTCAACAGCTTACTTGCGACTTACAAAAAGCACCCTTCTATTCCATGTGCTTGGATGAAAGTACAGATATTACTAACCATGCAAGACTAGCGCTCATTTTGCGTTATGTTACTGGTGACATCATGAGAGAAGAGCTGGTAAAACTGCTGTCTTTGCCTGGAAGAACACAAGGGATAGATATCCACAATGCTGTGATGGAGGCTTTTTCATCACTAGACATAAGTCCAGAAAAAGTGGTTTCAGTTACTAGCGATGGAGCACCTAGCATGGTGGGGACAACATCAGGATTCATTCATTTCTTTGCTAAGGAAGCAAAACATCCACTGATTCAATTTCACTGCATAATACATCAAGAGGCTCTCTGCGCCAAAGAAAGCAGCAAAAAACTTGACGATGTCCTCAAAGATGTAACAAAAATGGTGAACTTCATCATGGCGCGTGCTCTTAATTTTCGACAATTTCAAGCCCTTCTTGATGAGGTTCAGGCACAATATAACACTTTACTGATGTACAATAATGTCTGGTGGCTGAGCAGAGGACGAGTGTTAGAGAGATTTGTGGCCTGCTTGGAAGAAGTTAGGCTATTTATGAACGAAAAGGGGGAAGACTATCCTCAACTCACCAACATGGCCTGGCTTACCAACCTCATGTTCTTTACAGATTTTACTAACCACTTTAATGTACTAAACAAAAAATTACAAGGCATAGGAAAAACAGCAGAAAGCATGTTTAGTGACATCAAAGCTTTTGAGAGAAAATTGCATGTTTTTGAAAAAGACCTTGAGAGTGGACAGCTAAAATATTTTCCCAACCTAAAAATACATTTGGATAATTCTACAACATTTGTGGACAGTCATAAAAAACACCAGGAAATCCACAAAGCATATTCCACCATTGTAGCCGAAGCAAAGGAGAATTTTAGTAAAAGATTTTCTCAGTTCCGTAAGATGGAGACAGCCCTTTCATTTATAACTTCCCCAGAAAAGTCCACATTTGAAGATCTTGATCTTTCCTGCTTACAGTGGTTGGATATTCAAAATTTGGAAATGGAGCTATTGGAATTTCAAGAAAGCTCTATCTGGATAAGTAAATTCAATGACCTGTGTGCGGCTCTTGAACGTATTGAGTGTGAAAGGGTGACAAATGAAATCACTGCTAGCAGTTCTGAAAATGAAATCCTAAAAGCGTGGAATTCTCTGCCAGACAATTTTAAGTCCATGAAAGCACTTGGGATTGCTCTTCTTACTTTGTTTGGGTCATCCTATGCTTGTGAGCAGCTGTTTTCGGCTTTGAATCATATAAAATCTGATGCTAGAAACAGATTAACGGATGACATGAGTGCTGCATGTGTTGCTCTGAAATTAACGCACTATGAGCCAAGGATTGACAATTTATCAGCATGCATCACATTAATTTTTTTCAGAGCATGCCCAATGCATATGTTTACATGAAACAGTGTTTTCAGTTTGCAGTTAAGACACTTTCTAAGTTATTTAAATATTATTTAAAGATGTTATTTAAAAAAGGGACTTTACATGGCCCTGTTGTATTCCAATCTGGAATTTCCAATAAAAACGGTTGGTTTAATTGAAAGCTCTTTTGTTTTCTTTACATCATATTATTAGAAATGTAATGATTTAACTATTTTCTAATTTGATTGTAAATTTTACAAAAAAACATGTATAGACTCTTTGGGAATACACACCGAGTCTTGACACAGTTAACAGTTTTAACTTTTTTTTTACTCAGGATACATTTGACATGTTATATGAATAATACATTTAAAATATATTGTGTAACTGAATCAAATTCTTCCTAAATTCATTAAATTGAATGAAATCATTAAAACATTATAAATTGCCAATAAATTGAAATGAAAACCAAAGGATTGTGAATCAAATTGATTCTCTGACAATACAAAGATTCCAACCTTTAAAAATGATGTTACATAGTTCAGGCAACTTTATAAAGAGTTTTTAGATACTAAAATCTTGTTATTAAGGTTTAATTGACGTGCTGGCACTTTGAGGAAATTCTTTGGTTTTGTGCGGCAGTTTGGGCACTCGGGCTCAAAAAGGTTAGCCATCACTGTCTTAGTTGGTACAGTCTGGCTATGGATTTTTTGTTTTTTTAATTTATAAATTTCAATCATTACATTGTCACATTAAACAAAGGAAAAAAAGGCATTCCTTAAACATTGACATTACATAATCATTCCATACATAATTCCTTTCCAAGCCCACATTAATGGGGAGAGATGATAGAATTTGAAAGACAAATTTTATAAGTAAAAAAAAAAGGAATAATTTTCACGATTCACCCTTGTGAATACCGAAATATTCCTTACTCAATAGGGATTATTAATTTTCCTCCTCTTATTTCTCAGTAGTAAAACATAAACCTCTTAATTACTGACTCATTTCTGTTCTCTAGCAATTAAAAATTGTTGTAATTGTATGGGATCCCAAAATACAAATTCAATGTCCTGTAACTTGATAAGACATTTACACAGAAATTTTAAATAAAACGATGCCTCAAGAGATAAAACTCTAGCTTTTAGTTTCAAAAATTCTTTCCTCCTTAATTGCGTAGCTCTAGAGACATCTGAAAAAATTCTAACCAGGTCACCACAAAATTTTATTAACCTATTTTTAAAGTATAATTTCATTATTAGCATCTTATCTAGCTCACTCATGCATGTTATCACCAGAGTGGACCGTCTCTGGATCACATCCTGACTATCTTCCAAAACCTCTGTCAAATTAATTTCAGTCAATACCAAATGGTTCACCTCCTGGGCGGGTTCTAATTTTTTTTGAGGAACATAATAATTATTAATGGGAAAATTCTCCACATTGGGTAACTTTTTTAATTTAATTTAATTTTTTTTATTTTCTTATTTATATACCACTTATATCCTAAGTGGTTTACATTCAGGTACTTTATCATATTTCCCTATCTGTCCCGGTGGGCTCAAACTCTATCTAGTGTACCTGGGGCAATGAGGGGATTAAGTGACTTGCCCAAGGTCACAAGGAACAGCGAGGGATTTGAACCCACAACCTCAGGGTGCTGAGGCTGTAGCTCTAACCACTGTACCACACACTCCCATTCCCAGAACTTCTTTAAAAACTTTCTTTAATAGAATTTCAGGTGATAGTAAATGAGTTACTGGGAAGTTAACTAAGCGGAGATTCCTCGCTCTATACATATTTTCCATTACTTCCATTTTAGAGTGTATCACCGTAGAATCCTTAACAGCAGATACTGAGACAGCTTGAAGTGTAGTACATTGAACTTCCACCACATTTAACCGTTTATCCAAACAACCCAAATTGGAATCCACATTGTCTATCTTATGAGAAACAGACTGAAAATTTCACTTTGTTTCACTGTTGACCTGAGAAACCTTTCTACTCTAGAAATACCTAACCACAAGTCTTTCAAGGTAATATCTTGTGTTTCCTCCGTTAGTGGTTGATCCTCCACTACACCTGAAAAATCAAGTGACTTAGGTATTTCAGTAAAAATTAACTTATTTGTTTGGGTGGAGGATGCCACATGTTCAGTGGAACTAGTAGGATTTATATTCCTACTATCACTTGATACTGGGGGAAGGGGAGGAGTTCATTCGAGGGGACTCATTGAAGCACCCGATATAGAAGAATTCATAGTAAGTGCTACAACTGAGGGATTGTCCGTTAATAGTGTCAAGTGCCTGTCCATAGGGCCAGATACAGCCGGTGTTGAACTCTGAGGTTTAATTTTCCTTTTCCCCATGTTCAAGCTAATCAGAAATTATGAAAAAAAGTATAATACAGCCTTATTTCCAGCTCCTCGTGGCTCCCAAGGGGCAAAACGTGCCCCTTAGGGCACGCCCCTGCAGCTGCAGCATCAATTTGAAGTGTTAGAGACGGACCCTATGATGTCAGGGGTCCGTCTCTTGCAGTGCCTGGCCGGCAAGCAGCCACAGGTAAAACATTGGCTGCTGCTGCGGAAAGCACTGGGGCTGCAGAACAGTCACCTCTGGTATCCCTCACAGGCTAGGTTTTAATTTACCTCGTCAGGCTAAGGTTTCCTTTCCACACATTACCCACTTTTATGTATAGGTTTCTTTGCATTTCACTTTTTTCAGTTTTTGTCCCCTCTCTTTGTTTGCCACTAGCTCACTGATGTCACACTGATGCCACGTCTCCCCATTTTGTTCTTTAATGCCGGTTTTCCTGCGGCGGTCTTTTGATTTAGCGACTAGCAGTACGGCGCAACCCACGCCAGCAGCGCTGCTTCTATCAAGTAAGTACTGTTATGGCATTTTTCGGATGCACCATCCTTATATTTATGTACTATTCTTCCTTTATGTTTAATTATTATTTTACTACTGTGTTTAAGCCAAGAGTCCACTGGCTCTATTTCGTCTTCCATTTTTTAAGCTGGACCAATTTTCGTTTGTCATATTTTTTTTGCTATTTTTCTTGCCATCGAGTCTTTCATCATTGTTTATATTAATAATCATTCCTGTAGGCCAGGGGTAGGCAATTCCGGTCCTCAAGAACCAGAGCCAGGTCAGGTTTTCAGGATATCCACAATAAATATGCATGAGATAGATTTGCATCTCAAGGAGACAGTGCATGCAGATCCATCTCATACATATTCATTGTGGATATCCTGAAAACCTGACCTGGCTCCGACTGTAGGCATTACATTGTGCCGTTCTAGATATTCACTTTATTTTTTTTTCATGGCCATTCCGGTTATTTAACCGGGACCAGATGGCATCCATCCGAGGGTCATCAAGGAACTGAAAGGGACTATAGCTGAACTGCTTCAACTAGTAGCCAACCTGTTGATCAAATCGGGAAAGATTCCGGAAGACTGGAAAGTGGTGAATGTTACACCGATCTTCAAAAAGGGTTCGAGGGGAGATCCGGGAAACTACATACCGGTGAGTCTAACCTCGGTACCGGGAAAGATGATAGAGGCACTGATAAAGGACCACATCATTGATCACCTTCACGGATACGGTCTGATGAGGACCAGCCAGCACGGTTTCAGCAAAGGCAGATCTTGTTTGACGAACTTGCTGCACTTTTTCAAGGGAGTAAACAGGCAGATAGACAAGGGCGACCCGGTGAACGTTGTATATCTGGATTTTCAGAAGGCGTTCGACAAGGTTCCGCATGAACGACTACTTTGAAAAATTGCAAGCCATGGAATCGAGGGTGAAATATTAACGTTGATCAAAAACTGGCTGGAGTATAGGAAACGGAGAGTGGGGGTAAATGGACAATACTCGGACTGGAAGAGCATCACCAGTGGGGTGCCGCATGGCTCGGTGCTTGGACATGCGTTCTTCAACATCTTTATAAATGATCTGGACATTGGTACGACGAGTGAGGTGATTAAATTTGCGGACAATATGAAGTTATTCAGAGTAGTGAAGACACAGGGGGATTGTGAAGATCTGCAATATGACATAATCAAGCTTGAGAAATGGGCATCGACATGACAAATGAGGTTCAACATGGATAAGTGTAAAGTGATGCATATCGGGAACAAAAATCTCAAGCACAAATACAGGATGTCCAGGGCGGCACTTGGAGAGACCTCCCAGGAAAGAGACTTGGGAGTTCTGATTGACAAGTCGATGAAGCCGTCTGCACAATGCGCAGCGGTGGTAAAAAGGATGTACAGAATGCTAGGAATGATTAAGAAGGGGATCATGAGCAGATCGGAGAGGGTTATCATGCCGGTGTACTGGGCCATGGTGTGCCCTCACCTGGAGTACTGCATCCAGCACTGGTCACCGTACATGAAGGACACGGTACTACTCAAAAGGGTCCAGATAAGAGCGACTAAAATGGTTAAGGGGCAGGAGGAGTTGCCGTACAACAAAAGCTTAGAGAAACTGGGCCTCTTTTCCCTCTTACAGAGGAGATTGAGAGGCGACATGATCGAAACATTCAAGGTACTGAATGGAATAGACTTAGTAGATAAGGACAGGTCGTTCACCCTCTCCAAGGTAGGGAGAACGAGAGGGCACTCTCTAAAATTGATAGGAGATAGATTTCGTACGAACGTAAGGAAGTTCTTCTTCACCCAGAATGTTAAGAACATAAGAAGTTGCCTCCGTTGGGTCAGACCAGAGGTTCTTCCTGCCCAGCGGTCTGCCCATCAGGCCTATCACCTGTGCAGTGGTCCCTGACTATTCCTATAACCTACCTCTACTCCTATCTGTACCCCTCAATTCCCTTATCTTCTAGGAACCTATCCAAACCTTCTTTGAAGCCCTATAACGTGCTCTGGCCTATCACAGCCTCCGGAAGCGTGTTCCATGTGTCCACCACCCTCTGGGTAAAAAAGAATTTCCTAGCGTTTGTTCTAAACCTGCCCCCTTTTAATTTCTCCGAGTGCCCCCTTGTACTTGTGATTCCCCACAGTGTGAAGAATTTGTCCCTGTCTACCTTTTCTATGCCGTTCAGGATTTTGAAGGTTTCTATCATGTCTCCTCTAAGTCTCCGCTTTTCCAGGGAGAATAGCCCCAGCTTTTTCAACCTGTCAGCATATGAGAAGTTTTCCATAACCTTTATCAGTTTAGTCGCTCTTCTCTGGACTCCCTCAAGTACTGTCATGTCCTTCCTGAGGTACGGCGACCAGTACTGGACACAGTATTCCAGATGTGGGCGCACCATTGCACGATACAGTGGCAGGATGATTTCCTTCGTCCTGGTCGTGATACCCTTCTTAATGATACCCAACATTTTGTTTGCTTTCCTTGAGGCCGTCGCGCACTGTGCCGACGCCTTCAATGTTGTATCTACCATCACCCCCAGGTCTCTTTCAAGGTTACTTACCCCTAGCAGTGATCCCCCCATTTTGTTGCTGAACATTGGGTTCTTTTTCCCTACATGCATGACCTTGCATTTCTCTATGCTAAAGCTCATTTGCCACTTTTTTGCCCACTCTTCCAGTATCGTTAGGTCCCTTTGCAGGTCTTCGCAGTCTTCCGCGGTTCTAACCCTGCTGCAGAGTTTGGTGTCATCCGCAAATTTAATAATCTCACATTTTGTTCCTGCCTCCAGGTCGTTAATAAATATATTGAACAGGAGCGGTCCCAGCACTGACCCCTGTGGAACTCCGCTCGTGACCCATAGCTAGTGTGAGTAATGGCCCTTTACTCCAACCCTCTGTTTCTTGCCTGCCAGCCAGTTTTTAATCCATCGGTGGACATCCCCTTGCACCCCGTGGTTCCACAGCTTCTTAAGCAGCCGTTCGTGTGGTACCTTGTCGAAGGCTTTTTGGAAGTCAAGGTAAATGATGTCTATGGATTCCCCTTTATCCATCTGGCTGTTTATCCCCTCAAAGAAGTACAGTAAGTTTGTGAGGCACGATCTTCCCTTGCAGAAGCCCTGCTGGCTCGCATTCAGCTGTCCATTATTTTCTATGTATTCACAGATGCTGTCCTTGACCAGTGCTTCCATCATCTTTCCTGGAACTGAGGTCAAGCTCACCGGCCTGTAGTTTCCCGGGTCACCCCTTGAACCCTTCTTAAAGATGGGCGTGACATTTGCTATTTTCCAGTCCTCCGGGATCTCCCCAGTTTTTAAGGATAGGTTACATATCTGGCGAAGTGGTTCCGCTATTTCGTTCCTTAGCTCTTTGAGTACCCTTGGGTGGATGCCGTCCGGACCTGGTGATTTGTTGCTCTTTAGTCTGTCTATCTGTCGGAGGACATTCTCTTGGCTTACCTCTAGTTGGACCAGCTTTTCATCCTGATCCCCATTTATGATCTCCTCGGGTTCTGGAATATTGGATGTGTCCTCTCTCGTGAAGACTGACGAGAAGAACTTATTTAACCTGTCAGCTATCTCTTTTTCCTCCTTTACCACTCCCTTCTTGTCTCCATCATCCAATGGCCCCACTTCCTCCCTGGCCGGTTGCTTCCCCTTCACGTACCTGAAGAATGATTTGAAGTTTGTTGCTTCCCCCGCCAGTCTCTCCTCATATTCTCTCTTTGCTTTCCTAACTACTCGGTGACATTCCCTTTGGTGTCTTTTGTGCTCCTTCTGGTTGTCCTTTGTTTGGTCCTTTTTCCATTTTCTGAACGATGCTTTCTTGTCACTTATCGCCTTTTTCACTGCATTTGTCATCCACACTGGGTTTTTGGTTCGATTCTTTTTGCACCCTTTCCTGAACCTGGGGACGTACAGGTTCTGTGCTTCGTGCTCCGTGCCCTTGAGTAGGGACCAGGCTTTTTCTACGGTCTCCATCTTCCCTGAGTTGCCGCTGAGTTTCTTTTTCACCATTTTCCTCATGGCATCGTAATTCCTTTTTCTGAAATTGAGTGCTGTCGTTGTGGTTCTTGTCACCTTTGATGATCCACTTTCTAGCTTGTACTGGATCATGTTGTGATCGCTGTTTCCTAGTGGCGCTAGTACCACAACCTCTTTTGCGGATCTCCCTAGCCCGTTGAGGATTAGGTCAAGAGTGGCATCTCCCCGTGTTGGTTCCATGACCAGCTGTTCCATGAAACAGTCCCTCATAGCCACCAGGAATTTGATCTCCCTCGTGCAGTTTGAGTGTCCAATACTCTATCCCAGGGTAGTTGAAGTCCCCCACCACCACTACACTTCCGCTTTTGCATACCTGCCTCAATTCAGTCTCCAGGTCCTGGTCGATTGCTTCCGGTTGTCCAGGTGGGCGATAGTACAGACCCAATTTTATGTCTGCTCCAGTTCCTCCATGTAGCTTAACCTATAGTGATTCCAAGCCGTCCGCCCTTACTGTTGTTTCCATCCTGGTTGAAGGAATGGAGTCCTTTATATATATCGCTATTCCTCCACCCTTCTTGTGTGTCCTGTCTGTCCTGTAGAGTTTATACCCTGGTATGACCACATCCCATTTGTTGTCATCAGACCACCATGTTTCTGTGACTCCAATTATGTCTAGGTCCTTCTTACTGGCTATGACTTCCAGCTCTCCCATTTTGGCTCTTAGGCTCCTAGCATTAGTGTATAGGCAATTTAAGTCCCGGTTGTTTGCCTTTCTTGCTGGTTTTCCTCGTGGTTTGGCGCTCCTGCCGACCCCCTCATGGGTTGCCAGTCCCCGAGCCTTGTTTCGTTCATCCTCGTCCTGCGGTGTGTCTATCTCGTCCTCAGCCTGCTTCCCCATTTTTGGATGCCCCTCTGGCTCCTGTCGTTCTCTCTTAATCCTGCTTGCTAGTTTCATTTGTGCCTTGGGCCCCTGCATTGCGTCCTTGGGTCCTTTTTCCAAAAGTTCCCACTCAGTCCAGAGCCCTCTTTTACAATTCCCTGGCTCAGTATCCTTGTTTGATACTTTTGTCCGATGTGTCGAGGTCAGATCGACTATCGGCTTTCCCTTTCTCCTCAGTTTAAAGCCAAGTCTATGCCGCTCTGGACGTTGTGTGCCAGCATCCTTGTCCCAGCCGTGCTCAGGTGCAGTCCGTCCCTCCTGTAGAGCTTGTTCTTCCCCAAAAAAGTTGTCCAGTTCCGTACAAAGTGGAAACCCTCCTCTTTGCACCATCTCCTCAGCCAACCGTTTATTGCTTGCAGCTCGGTCTGCCTCCTTGCATCCGCCCTCGGTACTGGCAGGATCTCTGAGAAGGCTATCTTCCTTGTCCTCAGCTTCAGTTTCCTCCCCAGGATCTTGAACTGCTCAGTTAGTGTAGTCCTGTTGTAGTTCCTCCTGTTGATGTCGTTGGTTCCAACGTGGATTATTACTGCTGTCTCCTCTGTCTCAGCTCCTTCCAGGATTCTCTCAATTCTGTTGACGACGTCCTTCGTTCTTGCCCCCGGGAGACATGTCACTAGTCAGTCCTCTCTCCCTCCTGCTATGTGACTGTCCACTTCTCTCAGGATTGAGCCTCCCACCACGATTGCAGATTTCCCCTCCTCAGCTGTCTCTCTGGTCTCAGGTCCGTATCAGTGGCTCGGTCTGCTAATCCTTCCTCCGGGTTCTGTTGGGTCTCCACCTCCTCTGCCTGTCCAGATCCTCCGCAAGGTCCTACTCCCATGGTGTCTGGTAGATTCTGTCCTCCAAATGTTGGTTCCCTTCTGATTTGCTGGTGGTCCTGTGCCTCCACCATCCTTCAGGCCTCCTCGATGAATTTCTCGAGCTCTCTAACTTGCTCCATGATGTGGCTCTCTCTGGTGGTATCCTCAGTTGCCCAGCACGGTTCCTCTATGGTGCAGAGTCCCTCCAGCACCTGAACCCTGACCTGCAGTCTCCCGACCTCCTTCAGGCTATCCAGTTCCTGGCAGCGACCGCATATGTATGCCTGCCTCCCGGAGGGGAGGTAGTCATACATATGACACTCGGTGCAGTATACTGGATAGCTCTGCTGGGTTCCTGCTTCCTCCATTTCTCTTTTCTTGCTCCTATGGTCCCTCGGTGTGTAGGAGTGGTGCCCGGCGTGCAGCTAGCTTGCCCCCTGGGTGTCCTGTGGTTAGCGACTTGGCTCTTCTGAAGGCTCTTCGCAAAGGCGCTCTCGCTAAGGCGAGCGCCTTTACCGCTCGCCTTCGCCGCGCACCGAACGGCTGCGCGCCGTTGGCTCGCCTCCTTTTAAGGAGGAGGGGGGCCTGGGCACCTACTGCTGATGTGGTGGGGGTGGACGGAGCTACTCTCGCCGCTGCTCTGATGTGCTGTTACCTCCTTGCGCTTCTCCTCGTGTCTCCTCTGTCTCCCTAGCGCTTCTCCTTCCTCTCGTGCCCGCTTGCACTCCTTCGCCTGCCTGTCCTCTGCAGCCACTCACCGTCGGCTCGCCTCCTTTTAAGGAGGAGGGGGGCCCGGACGCCTACTGCTGACGCAGTGGGGGTGGGCGGAGCTACTCTCGCCGCTGCCCCGATGTGCTGTTACCTCCTTGCACTTCTCCTCATGTCTCCTCTGTCTCCCTAGCGCATCTCCTTCCTCTCCCTCGTGCCCGCTTGCACTCCTTCGCCTGCCTGTCCTCTGCAGCCGCTCACCGTCGGCTCGCCTCCTTTTAAGGAGGAGGGGGGCCCGGACGCCTACTGCTGACGCGGTGGGGGTGGGCGGAGCTACTCTCGCCGCTGCTCCGATGTGCTGTTACCTCCTTGCGCTTCTCCTCGTGTCTCCTCTGTCTCCCTAGCACTTCTCCTTCCTCTCCCTCGTGCCCGCTTGCACTCCTTCGCCTGCCTGTCCTCTGCAGCCACTCACCGTCGGCTCGCCTCCTTTTAAGGAGGAGGGGGGCCCGGACGCCTACTGCTGACGCAGTGGGGGTGGGCGGAGCTACTCTCGCCGCTGCCCCGATGTGCTGTTACCTCCTTGCACTTCTCCTCATGTCTCCTCTGTCTCCCTAGCGCATCTCCTTCCTCTCCCTCGTGCCCGCTTGCACTCCTTCGCCTGCCTGTCCTCTGCAGCCGCTCACCGTCGGCTCGCCTCCTTTTAAGGAGGAGGGGGGCCCGGACGCCTACTGCTGACGCGGTGGGGGTGGGCGGAGCTACTCTCGCCGCTGCTCCGATGTGCTGTTACCTCCTTGCGCTTCTCCTCGTGTCTCCTCTGTCTCCCTAGCACTTCTCCTTCCTCTCCCTCGTGCCCGCTTGCACTCCTTCGCCTGCCTGTCCTCTGCAGCTGGTAGAAAACTGGAATGCTCTTCCAGAGTTTGTCATAGGGGAAAACACCATCCAGGGATTCAAGACAAAGTTAGACAAGTTCCTGCTGAACCGGAACGTACGCAGGTAGGGCTAGTCTCAGGGCGCTAGTCTTTGACCAGAGGGCCGCCGCGTGAGCAGACTGCTGGGCACGATGGACCACTGGTCTGACCCAGCAGCGGTAATTCTTATGTTTTTATCTTATGTTCTTAAGATCCCATGATGGGAAAGGAGGTCGTACTGGAAGCCTGATACCAAGTGCACCCTTCAGGAATCTGGCTATGTCTAGATAAGACATCAGATTAGCACTGTGGTTTTGAGTTCTGAAACATGAGAAACTTGCTACTTGGACTCTAAGGGAAGCTACTATAAACCCCTTGTCAAGGCCAGCTTAGAGGAAAGCTAACACCACAGAGACTGGAGCCAAAATCGTTCCACATTTTCCTTGGTGCACCAATGTTGGAAAGTCTCCCAAGCTGAGACTGTTGTTGACATCTTAGAGTTAAGGAAGGTGGCAATGACCATTTCTGAGTACTCCTTGCATACTAATGCTTCACATTCAATAGCAAAGTGATCTGGATCTATAACCACTTGACCTGAGAAAGAAGGTCCGGTTGCACCTGTAACCTGAGACCTGTCTGAAGGCGCACCAGATCCACATACACAGTCTGTGTGGCCAGTCTGGAGCCACCAGAATGACCTTCCCCGATGACTTGCAACCTTTGGAGGATTTGGCCTATCGTAGACTACAGAGGAAACATGTATAACAGCATGCTCTGTAGCCAAGGCTTGACCAGAGCATCCAGACCCAAACTTCTGGGCTCAGACCTTTGACTGAAAAACCTGTCTGCTTTCTTGTTCTCTGCTGTCGCCATAAGGTCAAACACTGGCCGACCACAGCGATGAACGACAGCTTGGAAGGCTGACGCCGACAATGGGACTGCTTTTGTTCAGAATGACACACCTATTGCACTAGAAAAAGAGCTTAGGTTCTTACCTTGCTAATATTTTTTCTAGTAGATAGATGTGCCATTCTGGACCCCCCCCCCTTTCATTTATTTCTTATGTCTGTCTACTGTCTCACTCAGAATATTCTTCTCCATGGCTGTAATTTGGATGGCCGTTAGACCTTAGGGGCATGAAGAGGAGTTTATCATTGGGGGCACTGATTGAGGTCCATTATTGCTTCTGTTAGCATGGTTGTTTCTGTGTTTTGATTGTTGATGGTTCATATGTTTGTTATATTTAGAGCAGAACAGACTTGTTAGTTGGGGAAGTTTCTCTATATCCCTACTTCACATATGTTTTACAAAAGGGCACTTGCCTGCTTTGGAGCTAACTGTAGGAGGCAGCAGAACCCTCTGTGAAGTAGGAGGGATTCAGAAGAAATCCAGAGTAGATTCCTTCTGCAAGACTCATGGCTACAGGGAAATTACCCGCTTGTCCAGAATGGCACACCTATCTACTAGAAAAGATATTAGCAAGGTAAGAACCTAATCTCTTTTTCTATATTGCCACCCTCCCACCTAACAATTCAACTGGAAAGAACAGCGATGGATTTAAACACCTTAGTATGCATCTTGTTTAGTCCGTATCTTCTCTGTTTTCAGTAGGTGATAGATAGTCTCTCTTGAGCTTCTGGTTTTTTCTACTGCTATAGCTCCTGTTCTGGGTTTCCTAGTTTAGTTGAGCATAGGCGTGTTTAGACTAATTTGGTGCCTACTCTAGGGCAGGGCTGCCCAAGTCCAATCATCGAGATCTACTGGCAGGCCAAGTTTTCAGGATATCCACAATGAACATGCATAAGAAAAATTTGCTACCAAGAAGGCAGTGCAGGCAAATCTCTCATGCATATCCATTGTGGATATCCTGAAAACCTGACCTGTCAGTAGATCTCGAGGAACGGACTTGGGCAGCCCTGCTCCAGGGGTACACCTGGTGGTGCTGGGTCCCCAAACCCCTTTCTGCTGCTTTCTTTATTCTCCTTCCTCATAGAAAAAGTCACAAGCAGAATGAGAGCAGAAATTCTGCTTTTGCAGCTGTTAAAGGAAGGGGACTTACTTTTGCACTGATGCCGCTATTAGGCTGGTTACCTTCTGAGTGAGTTTGACAAGTAGAGTTAACAAATTGGGTGAGGACTTTAATTTTAATGCTCTGTTGGTTTCAGTTTCATTTAGTTTTTCTTTGTGGCAGAGGCTTAGCACAGCTCTCACTGCAGGGAGTCTGGGCAGCATCAGAGCTGACTGCAGCTGGGGTTTCTTCTCAACTGTGTCACAAACAATGTTGGGGGGCAGCAGAGCAGTTGGTTTCCTGTTCAGAATAACTTTTGTCACACATTTCTAAGGTTTCTCTTTCCAGTTCTGCTGCTCCTTCAGTCTCCCGAGACTTCAGTATTGATGTTCAGTGTTATTCACTGAATACAGTGAAAAGGTGCTCTTCTTATTTGCCAAGACAGAGTAGACTCATAAAGAAAATGTGCTCTGCTGCAGAGAAGAGAGAGAATGGATTTCTGAATGGAGCTAAGGTTTATCTCAGAAGTTTCTGAGATCCTTGCCTCCCCCTCCTCAGACCACTGAGGTAAGCACTCCTGAGAAAAGCCTGAAATTGATGATGATATTCTGTTTATTATTATTTCTTATATTGAATGGGAAGATATTAAGTGCTTTTTCTCTCTATGGGGGTATATCTCTGTTACTGGTTAGCACTCAGTTATCAAGGCTCCTAAGCTGGGTTTTCTCACCAGAACCCTGGAAACTCAAAGCCTATTTTCTTTTTTTTAAATTATAAATCTTTATTGAAAACATTTTTATTACATAAAAGAAACACTCACACCTTACTTAAGAATACAGTCATACAGGCTTCGTTCTGGCAAGCCTATTTCTGCTGGGGGGGGCGCTAGTGAGCAGCAATGGAGAAGGACGCGTGACGCAAGAGCTCCAGCAGCAATTCTACATAAATCGATAAAAACTCCATTTTAGCACTTATATACTCGAGTTTTTTGGGCCCCGGAGTGCTGTTAAATATGTCTACAGTAAAGCCTGGTAAGCGTAAAAGTACCGAACCTCCTTCGCTGCAAAAAAAATGCTGTTGGCAAATTGGATGACACTTCATGGGCCTCCATAATGGAGGAACTAAGATCGATTCATGATTTACTAATTGATATTAAACAGGACATCTCAGATATGAGAGACGATCTTAATAATCTTCGAGAGGAGTTTGGCAGTGTCAAACAACGAACAGACACCTTAGAACTGAAAATGTAGTCTTTGGAGGACTCTATAAAGGTACTCATGAAGCAGACTTCTCGAATATCTCAACTTGAAATCGCGCTGGAACACACTAATAACAAAGCCAAGCGTAACAGTTTTCGTATTTTTGGCTTACCTGAGGGGAGAGAGGCGTGCGATCTCACTGATTTTCTGGCGGCTCTTCTGCCTGAGCTATTGAAAATCCCGGCCGAAACAAAGATAGATTTGGATACAGCCTTCTGTGTACCACAGCACGTGGCGCGCCATAGCCGATTTCCACGACCGATTGTGGTTACCCTTCTTCGTCAAGCGAGAGCGCCTTTGCGAAGGGCCTCAAGAAGGGCCTCTAAACAGAGCCTTTCCACTTTGAACCAGATACTCTCCTCTCTTCTCTCACATTAAAACAGATACTCTCCTTTATTACACTCAAGCACGCACTCAGGCAAGCACACTCTTCTCTTTCCTCTTATCACAGTCAGACACTGTCTTAATCTCAGACACTTTTCTCACATACTCAAATTTTTATCCCTTAAATTTCTATTTTTAACATTTAAACTTTCACACTTGGAAATGGCAGGGAGAACACGGAGCGCCAAGACTACTATCAAGTTCAACACTCCAGTATCTGGAGAGACCCAGGGGATGGCCAAGGACTCTACACAGAAGGAAGAAAGTGCCACTGAGCGGAGGACAGATGTCTCAGTGCTGACCGAGGCCATCCCCCTCCCACGGTATGCTACAGTCTCTACGCAGACAGAGGAGATGAGACAGGTAGAAGTAGACGAGGATATCATGCAGGAACTGCGGAGCCTCAGGGAGGAGGTGAAACGCTTGAGGTGCATCAGGGAGGACGAGGCCTTCATCGACGATGCCATCCAGGAACTGTCTCACATCACAGAACGAACCCACGACAAGTCCATTCTTGGCACTCCCAAACCTACGGCTCTAAATTCTACGATTGGAATACAGGAAATGATTGGAGATGCCGGTCCCTGGCAGCTGGTAACCTCCTCTACTGGCAGGCGAAACCCCCCCCCCCCCCATTCTCACTTTCTTCTTCTTTTTCTCTCAAACAGGGCAATTCTACACCAACCCCACAACTCTCCATGAAGAACAGATTTCATGTCCTTCAAGAAGGAACTGTCGAGGATGAAACAGAAGGGGCTCAGGAGAATTCCAAACACAGAACATCGGCTATAGTAATCGCTGATCAACCCCCTAGGAAGGAGCGTAGAGTGGTGGTCATCGGGGACTCCATGCTAAGAGGCACCGAAGGGCCAATTTGCAGACCAGATTTGCAATCAAGGGAGGTCTGCTGTCTCCCTGGAGCCAGGATCAGAGACATCACCACCAGTCTAGACAAACTTCTGAAACCTACTGACCATTTCCCTATGTTTCTTATTCATGTAGGTACCAACGATACTGCCAGGAGCACATCAGACAGCATCCCTAAAGACTTCGAAGCCCTGGGAAAGAAGCTGAAGCAGACAGGAGCACAGGTGGTCTTCTCATCAATTCTCCCAGTAAGAGGCAAAGGCAGAGACAGGGAAGAGCGTATCCATTGGACCAACGAGTGGCTTTGCAAATGGTGTTTGGAGATGAACTTTGGATTCCTAGACCACGGAGAGGCGCTACAAGGACTACAGGGATCTGACGGACTACACCTGACCAAGAAAGGCAAGAAAGTATTTGGACATCGACTAGCACGACTACTTCGGAAGGCTTTAAACTAGGTAAGTTGGGGGAGGGTACATACACACATTCCAGGATCCACCCTGAGGAAGCAAGTAGCACCCACACTTCTGAGCCTAGGGTAAGTACCCATAGTATACACAAAAAAATAGGAGCCATACTAACAGGGACAGGAGTTTGGAGAGCTATGTATGTTAACGCACACAGCTTGGGCAACAAAATCCTGGAACTAGAAACAGAGATAAGGAATGCTGACCTTGACGTAGTAGCGATATCCGAGACCTGGTTCACAGACTCGCATGGATGGGATATGGTTATACCAGGCTACAATCTACTTCGTCGGGACAGAGAGGGCAAGTTAGGAGGGGGGGTAGCACTATACACTAAGGATAATATCATAACCACCAGAATCACAGAGGTTAGATACACAGGGGAATCACTCTGGGTGAACCTGGCCAGAGGGAATGAAAAATGTCTTTACCTCGGTGTGGTATACAGGCCTCCAAGACAAAAGGAAGACAAAGACAAGGAATTGATAGAAGACATAGAGAACATCACTTTGCGTGGCGACACAGTACTGTTGGGGGACTTCAACATGCCAGATGCAGATTGGAACACACTCTCAGCAACTACGTGTGGTAGCAGAAGAATATTAACCTCCATCAAGGGTGCGCAACTAAAACAAATGGTATTAGAACCCACAAGGGAACAGGCAATACTGGACCTGGTACTCACCAACGGAGACAGTGTCTCGGAGGTATTAGTAGGGGACACGCTGGCCACCAGTGACCATAACATGGTATGGCTCAACCTCAGGAAAGGCTTCTCTAAATCAAACACAGCGACGAGGGTCCTCAACTTTAGGGGCGCAGACTTCAACAATATGGGAGACTTTGTCCATCGAGAGCTGCATAACCATGCAGAAACCGACAATCCGGAAACTATGTGGTCAAATCTGAAATCCATACTGAACGAGGCAACTAACCGCTACATAAATACAGTAAGCAAACGCCGGAGAAACAAAAGACCACAATGGTTCAACAAGGAAATTTCGGAACTCATTAAAAAGAAAAAAGAAGCGTTTATCACCTACAAACATCTTGGGAAGAGGGAGGCAAAAGAAGACTATCTGTTCAAATCTAAAGCTGTCAAAAAAGCAGTCAGAGAGGCTAAGCTCCAAACAGAAGAAGATCTAGCATGGAACATTAAAAAAGGGGATAAATCCTTTTTCAGGTACATTAGCGACAGGAAGAGAAACAAAGATGGGATAGAACGCCTCAGGCAATCAGACGGAAACTTTGCAGAATCTGATTCTACCAAGGCAGAACTACTAAACGAATACTTCTGCTCAGTATTCACCTGTGAAGCGCCGGGAGCTGGTCCACAACTACAGACAAAAGACAGCCAAAATGACCTGTTTCGGGATTTCGAGTTTACGCCCAGTAGCGTCTACTACGAACTTTCAAGACTCAAAGTAGACAAAGCCATGGGACCAGACAATCTACACCCCAGGGTGCTCAGAGAGCTGTGTGATGTTCTGGCTGAACCACTATCAGTGCTCTTCAATCTTTCCATGCGCACGGGAAGAGTACCCCTGGACTGGAAAACGGCTAACGTAATTCCACTACACAAAAAGGCTGCAGAACAGAAACAGAAAATTACAGACCGGTGAGTCTCACATCCATAGTGTGCAAACTCATGGAAACACTGATCAAACAGAAACTCGACAAAATTCTAGACGAAGAAAATCTACGTGATCCACACCAACACGGATTTACCAGGGGAAGGTCCTGCCAATCAAATCTGATTGACTTCTTTGACTGGGTGACTAGTCATCTGGATGCAGGGGAGTCCCTGGATGTGATATATTTGGACTTCAGCAAAGCTTTTGATAGCATCCCACACCGTAGGCTGTTGAACAAACTAAAATCGATGGGATTAGGGGATACACTCACTACATGGGTTAAGGATTGGCTAAGCGGTAGACTTCAAAGGGTGATGGTAAACGGTACCCCCTCCAAAACGTCAGCCGTGACGAGTGGAGTACCACAGGGCTCCGTCTTAGGGCCGATTCTATTCAATTTATTCATAGGAGATATGACCCAAGGGCTCAGAGGAAAAGTATCACTGTTTGCCGATGACGCCAAACTATGCAACATAGTAGGTAAAAGCAGTGTGCCTGACAATATGACACAAGACCTATGACAGCTGGAACAGTGGTCGTCAACTTGGCAGTTAAGCTTCAATGCTAAAAAATGTAAAGTGATGCACCTAGGGAAAAAAAATCCACACAGAACTTATACACTAAATGGTGAAACCTTGACCAGGACCATGGTGGAACGTGATCTAGGAGTTATCATCAGTGATGATATGAAGGCTGCCAATCAAGTGGAGAAGGCTTCGTCCAAGGCAAGACAAATGTTGGGCTGCATCCGTAGGGGTTTTGTCAGCAGAAAACCTGAAGTCATAATGCCGCTGTACAGATCCATGGTAAGACCTCATCTGGAGTATTGTGTTCAATTCTGGAGACCACACTACCGGAAAAATGTGCTGAGAATTGAGTCGGTTCAGCGAACGGCTACCAAGATGGTCTTGGGGCTCAGGGATCTCACGTATGAAGAAAGGCTAAAAAAACTGCGGATGTACTCACTGGAGGAACGAAGAGAGAGGGGAGACATGATTGAGACCTTTAAGTATATTACGGGACGTATAGAGGTGAAGGATGATATCTTCTGTCTTACAGGGCCCTCGGTCACCAGAGGGCACTCGCTGAAAGTCAAGGGAGGGAAATTTCATGGTGATGCCAGGAAATACTTCTTCACCGAAAGGGTGGTCGATCATTGGAACGAGCTACCTCAGCAAGTAATTGAGGCCAACAACGTGTCAGATTTTAAGAGAAAATGGGATATCCACGTGGGATCTCTAGGGGAGTAAAAGTCAGGGAGTGGGTCATTGGCCCTTTTCTGCCGTCAATTTCTATGTTTCTATGTTTCTAAGTACAACTCATCATGCAGAAAGCTAAATCTCATGCTCCGATTATCTTTGAGGGAAGCAAGCTTCTTCTTGTGGCAGACTTGTCTAAAAAATCTGCCAAAAAGAGAAAACAACTTCTTTCTTTTCGACCCAAGCTAACAGCGATTGGCGCCAAACATGGCATGCTCTATCCAGCCCGTATGCGTGTTACCTTCAATAACTCAACGAAGGATTACACCACCCAGCTGAATTAGCGGATTTTATCGAATCTGTTCACCCGACTGCTATTGACAAAACATGAATATGGTCAATCCTGGCAGGTTTGATAATCAGGTTACTGCATTGGAGATCTGGGCTTTTATGGCGCAGCTTAGTGCTCAAACACAAAAGTCGGCATGTCTGAATCGTTTGTATTTACTCTAGTTCAAATCTTACTACTCGTAACTTTCTCATATAATGGAGTGTTTAATCTATACATCTTTATTGTTGCTGGTTCTGGTCAGTCTTGTGGCCTCTTCTATCTGTTCACTGACCCATGGATTGTTATCATTGTTTTTCCCTTGTTAACTTTGTCTTTCTTGCAGGTATTTTGAGTATTTATGGGTATGTGTTTAATATACTCAGTGATTACCTCCCTTTTTGTTTACCTTTATTTGCACCATCTCATGCTTTATTCTTTTCACTCTTACTAACTGCCTGGCAAAAGGTGTTAATATTACCTGGCTTTTCAAGTTTCAAGTTTCAAGTTTATTTGGTTTTACTATACCGACCATCAAATAAATATCTGGCCGGTGTACATTACAATAAAAATATAAATTAAATAGGGAAGGGGAGTTAAAATATTCTACATTTAGAGGTACAGATAGTGTATATTAAGACATAGACTAGACAAACTTGATTGTGAGGGAAGAGGTTTAGGGAAGGGTAAAGTTACAATGTAGAGAGAAAAGGGAGAAAGAGGGGATGGGAAAACAACATTTGGGAAGGGAAAAGTCATTAGAATAAAATTTGTGATGTTGAACGAGTGAAGATGACTGAGAGTTAGCTACTAAACAGAAATAAAAGCATCACGGAATAGGAAAGTCTTTAAGCCTATTTTAAATTTATCTAATTGTTGTTCATCACGAAGAAGTTGTGGTAAAGAATTCCATAGCATTGGGGCAGTAACAGAGAAATTTATTTTCCGTGTGTAATAAAAACTTTTGATGGAGGGGATCAGAAGAAGATTTTGATTTGTGGATCTTAGGGTACGAGATGAACATTGAGGGATGAGAAGTTTATGTAGAAATGAAGGCAGATGGGAGGATTTTATTTTGAAGGTCAGGAGAATAATTTTGTAAGTAATTCGATGGGCCACAGGAAGCCAGTGGGCATCTTTCAAAATTGGGGTAACGTGATCATATTTTCCTAATTTATAAATGAGTTTTATTGCTGTATTTTGAATCAATTGAAGACGTCGGATTTCTTTTTGTGGAAGACCGTTAAAGAGGGAATTACAGTAGTCAAGATGAGAAATGATCAAGGAATGGACTAGAATTGTAATAGATTCGGTCGGTAGGATTGAAGTCAAAGAGCGGATGATACGAAGTTTATAGAAGCAAGTTTTTACTATAGAACTGATGTGATCGTGAAATGACAGATCTTTATCGATAATAACCCCTAGAAGTTTTATTTTTGTTTCCATTTGGATTGGAACAGATTTGATGGCTATTTTTTCAGGTAAGGTTTCAAAATTTTTAGTTGAGAATATAAGTCCACGAGATTTGTTAACATTAAGAGAAAGTTTGTTAGTGTAGAGCCAGTCGTTTATGGAGTCCAGTTTATTGTTGATATTTTTAATGTCAGAAGTATTAGAAGTGTCAATTGGATGAAGGAGTTGAATGTCATCTGCATAGGCGAAAATAGTAAATCCAATAGATTGAGCTATAGTTAGAAGTGGAGATAGAAAGATATTAAATAGTAGAGGTGATAGGATAGAACCTTGTGGAACCCCATAGGTTTGAACTAAAGAAGTTGAAGTTTCGTTCATTGCCTGAACTTTGAAGCTGCGTTCTGTGAAGTAAGATATAAACCATGAAAGTGCAGATCCAGAAATACCGCAGTCTTTAAGTCTATTTAGAAGGAGAGAATGGTCAATAGTATCAAAGGTCGAGAGATATAAGAAGGACAGATTTTTGGTGTTCGTGATAGTAGTGTATAGTTGATATGAGGCCTAGCAGTGACAGTTCAGTTGAATGTGATGAGCGAAAACCGGTTTGACAGGGGTGTAAAGCGTGAGTTTTTTCGATGAAGTCAGATAGTTGAGTATGAACGATTTTTTCTGTTAGCTTCGATAATAACGGAAGATTAGCAATTGGACGATAATTTGCGGGAAGAGAGGGATCAGAATTATGTTGTTTAATTTTTGGAAAGACAAGAGCAGCTTTCCAACCCGAAGGAACAGAACAGTCAGAAAGAGATTTAGAAATCATTTCCCAGATATATGGCCCAAAGTGGGAAAAAAAATTTTTAAGAAGAAAGGGAGGAATACTCTCTAGAGGAGTATTAGAAGTATTTAAAGATTGCAGGATGAGGAGTAAGTTTGTTAGAGATGGCATTTTAAAGGTTGAAATCGAGCTGAATGGGAGATGTGAAGAATCATTTTGTGTATGGGTTGAGAGAGGAGGGGGGGTTGGTCCGAGAAGAGTTCTGATATCTTTAATTTTTGTATCGAAGAAAAGAATTAATTCGTTAGCTGAAGGAGTGGAAGTTATGGGTAGTTTTTTTTTTGAGTATTTAGAGAGGGATTGAGCAAGATTAAAGAGAGTGGAAGAGTTACGGGTGGTTGAAATAAGTTTAGTGTAATAGTCTTTTTTTGCTTGTTGAATTGCGTTTTTGTAATGAGTTGCTTTTTCTTTGTATAGGATAAGAAGATTGTTAGAGGGTGTTTTTCGCCATTTTTGTTCTGTAGAGCGTAGTTGTTTGCGAAGAAGAATTAGATTCTCGTTATACCATGGTTGTTGTTTATTTTTGGGGGTTAGGTTTGGACTGGATTTCTTTTTTTCCTGTTGGGGTGCCAGGGAGTTTAAGAGGGATGTTGTAGAAGTGTTCCAGAGAGAGGTTTGTTCGTCGAGAGAGAGGGAAGAAAAGTCTGTAAGGTTTAAGTTGAAGGAGTTCTGAATATCTGTAAGAGTAATTTTTTGGATATTGCGAGTAAAGTGAGTATTCTTTATGTTTTGTTTTTGGAGATTTAATGGTTTAGAGGGGGATTCGAAGTACCAACTAATTAGAAAGTGGTCAGACCAGGGTAGTGGATGGAACTGAAAGTTTTTGAAAAGATGGGTAGCGGAGATAGGGCAAAAGATCATATCTAAGGTATTACCGGCTTTTCTCCTTACTCTCCCTCCCCTGATACAGTTTTTCATATTCTGCCTATTACATATGGTCTCGTCTCAACTCTTTTGCCTGCTTATATAAGGCTAGACAGGGAAGATCTCTATTCTCAAATATCAACACAATATGCTCTTCTAAACTCTTTTCCCTGTATTCCTGTTGCTGATTGTTTTCTCCTGTTTTTATGTTTACTGAGGTTTGTCTTCTCTCAGTTCTATACTATATATGACTGCTTTAATTGCATAACGTCTTTGCTTCTATACTCTCCTGACTTTTGTCTTCCTATTCTATCACCTAAATATGCCGCACTTACAGAAACAATAATTACCCCTTTAAATGTCATACTACATGCTGCCTTGTCTCCAGAGGATATTTTTACCCTATTAATCCTAGTAAGAATGTCATATGATTTCCTCTGGGTACTTTCCTGTTCTCCCACTTACAAATATCTGAAAGAGTTGTTATTCAGTATTATACCCACTGTAATATGGAGCACCAGAGTACATCACAATGCTTATACTCATCATGATTTATATATGCTGATTATAATTTGCTTATGGTTAATATGCCCATCTGTGTACTGGAGCACTTTTGTACATCACAAATATTGCATGAAGGAAACATTATTTTATTCTGTTTACTATAATTTCAATAGTAGACAGAGATGGCTTTATGATACTGCATACCCAATTGTATTTCAGCTCATCTGGGTGCATCACAATATGTATTTGTCTTTCTCTGACTCTCTTATGGGAAAGATTCTGCTATTATTCACAAGTAGGCTTCCTTTATTCATGAAATATTTTAGAATATATCACAATAACTGGTCCTCATGACATTCTCATGCTTTTCTTTGAATGTTAAAGGTTTTAATAATCCTGTCAAAAGATGCAAAATATTGAAATATACAGAGCAATACCAACCAGATATAGTTTTTTTTAACCAGGAATCTCACCTGTCAGCTAGTGAGCCTGCTAAATACATCCACATTGGGCCTAACCACCCCTTTTCTTTCCAGCTTTTGGCAAGAAAAATGGTGTTATCACTCTAATTCATAAATGGTAAGTCGTTAAGATTCTATCTCACACTACTGACACAACTGGCAGATGGATTAAAGTGGATTTATCCTTTGAATCCTCTAAACTCACAGTTATAAACATATATGCTCCTAATGTTGATGATCTGTCTTTCTACTCCTTAACAGATATGATTTTATCAGTTGGAGATATTCCATGTATACTTGGTGGAGATTTCAATCAAATACTAGATATGGACTTGGATAGGAAATCACAATCATTATATAGACTATCTAAAAATTGGTCTAGTATACAAGATCTTATGTCTTACATGAAATTAATGGACATATGGAGATTGTTGCATCCCCAAGATAAAGTATATACCTTCTACTCACCACTACATTCTTCATACTCTAGAATTGATTACTTTTTGATTAGTTATTCCCTAACTACACTAGTGGACTCGGCGGATATACATCCTATCTCAGTTTCAGACCATGCTTCCATAATCATCACCTTTAAGGGCCTTACCAAACCAATGCCTAAAGGACTATGGAGATTTAATTCATCCCTACTCTCTGATCCAGAATTTGTGGAAAGCACTAAGACTCACATCACAGAATTTTTTGAATGAAATAAAATATCTGATACCTCTTGGCAAAACACATGGGATGCTTTTAAGGCATTTATATGAGGCACCATCATAGCATACGTTGCTAAGTCCAATAAAATCAAAAGAGTTTCCATACAACAATTGGAGCAAAGACTACAAGACCTGGAAAGGCTGCATTCGCAGGACACAACCAATCAATTTACACAGAAAGCTCTTCAGAAATCGAAATATGAATATAATCTGGCACTTAGTACGAAAACAGTTAAAGAACTCTTCCTGAAATCTGCAACGTACTATTCTAGCATGAACAAATATGGTCACCTTTTGGCAAACTATCTGAAACTTTGCTCGGAAAAAACGCTGATTCCAGCTATCAAGGACTCATCTGATATGACAGTAACATCTCCTGCTGAATTCTGTGCTCAGTTCCATGCGTTTTATACAGATTTATATTCCACTGAAAGACCAGACCAAGAACTTTTTGGCCCATTTCTTCAGCAACTACCACATATGTTGTTGAAGGAGGAAATGGACTCCTTGAATGCACCAATTCTGTCGTCTCAAATTGAACTGGCACTGTTATCTATGTCAAAACATAAATCACCAAGACCAGACGGATTGACTGTTGAATTTTATATTGCATTTTTAGATGGTCTTCTTCCCTTTTTGATAAGTTACTTTTCCCATCTTGCCGAATCTGGATCAGCAGGAGGGACATTTACGGAAGTTCTAACCATAGTTTTACCAAAACCAGACAAAGATCCCTTACTAGTACAAAACTATAGACCACTTTCATTAATTAATGTTGTTGCCAAAATCTATGCCAAACTATTAGCAAACCGTCTGAATAACACCCTACCTAAAATCATACACAGGGACCAAAATGGATTTATGAAAGGTAGAATTTCCAGTGATAATACTAGACTCTTTGCTCATGTGCTTAACCAAGCTTCACAATTACCGAATCCTCTGGTAGCTATTGCCTTGGACGCAGAGAAGGCATTTGACCGTATGGAGTGGTCCTTCCTTTTTAGAGCGATGGAATGGTTTGGTATTCCAGCAGATTTTATTAAAATGGTTAGAGTCCTCTATTCAAATCCTTCTACGAAGCTCTGCATCAATGATGAGTTTTCTGCCTCTTTCAAACCGTCAAGAGGGACAAGACAGGGTTCTCCGTTATCTCCTCTGCTATTCAACATAGCACTAGAACCTCTTCTCATAGCATTGAGGACTAACAATAGCATTATTGGTATACAAATGGAAGATTTAGCGATCAAACTTTCAGCTTATGCAGATGATGTGCTGATTTATTCCACTTTGGACTCAATTCCACATGTTCTCAGTACTATTGATTCTTATGCTCGATTATTGGGATACAAACTAAACAGCACAAAAACGGAAGTAATGCCCCTGAATGCTATCCCATGTGGAGACATCATATCACAACATGGTCTTAAATACTCGCCGAGCAAGCTGTAATATTTAGGAATCTTCTTTGGTAATACTATTGAGGAGACTGGCTCTTTTGTTGCGGATCAAATCCTCCGTATAATCAAGACTACAGCTTTGCAATGGTCCCCATTAAAGCTCTCATGGTGGGGGAAATTGGACTCTATTAAAATGGTCTTGGTTTCTAAAATTACTTATATCCTCTCCATGATACCCTTTTTACTTCCATGTAAAGCCTACTCCAAGATGGAATCCTTACTATCAAAATTTCTATGGAACAACAGAACTCCTCACATTGCATTCAAGAAGCTGAAGTGCACAAAAAACAATGAAGGGGTGAATTTTCCCAGTATATATGACTATCACACTGCATTCTTAGGAAGACAAGGTTCCCAATGGTTATTAATCTCGGAGGATCAACTGCTTCCTACCTAGTTGCGATTGGAACACAAGATCCACGATAAAGACTTTATACATCTGCTATCTTTTATACCTCCTGCAGAATCCATTCGAAACAATTCTATCATACTCTCTACGGCAACTGCATTCAAAGAAATTGATGCACTGGCAGACAATAAATGGAACTCTACTGCATCTTCTATCATATGGCTTTAACCCACAAGTACAAATCCAGGGAAAACACATTGAATGGAAATCGTGGATCAAGTCTGGTCTGTGGACTATATCTCAATTACTTCAAGACAATAAGTTAATGGACTTTGCTACCATAGCTGATAAATTCCATATACCTCCTACTCAGTTTTTTCAATGGATTCAATTACAACAATCAATTAAATCTTTTATGAAAAAAGATCTCATATCATATGAAATCCTAACCATTTTACTTTGGTGTGCTCTGTTCAGGCTCAAACGAGGGGAAGCATCTGCCTGGTATAAATTATTAAAGAAATATAAATTTTCCTTCCCTTCCGCTCTAGATGATGTGTGGTCAAAGGACCTCTCACTATCATTATCATTTACAACATAGGAATCTATCTGGCTCAATTTATTTAGCTCATTGCAAGCTGCTGCTCACAAACAAACGGTTCTTTTTCTGTATCACAGGGCATATTGGACACCATACAAGTTATCCAAGCTTTCCTCACACAGTTCAAATTTGTGTTGGTCTTGCTCAGCCCAAACTGGTACGCTAAATCATATGTTATATCATTGTACTCTGTTGCAACCGTTTTGGTGTGAAATCTGGTCTACTGTTTATCAAATATTGCTGATACATGAACAACTTTCTTTTAACATCATAATTTTGGGTGGCTCAGTATTGTCCTCAAAACTGGATAAATATGATGATAAACTGTTAAGAGCCCTTCTCTTGATAGCGGTGAAACTAATACTCTCCCACTGGAAAGATTTCACTACTTTAAGTTATAATGAATGGTTGAATACTGTCTCTCTTTATTCTAAATATGAAAAACTGTAGCTCTGACATTGAATACTATCTCTTCTTTTGATAAGGCTTGAGGTAAAATTTTGAAATACTGCACAGATCATCAATTATAGCATGTAATGATTACGTCAAATGTTATTCACATTCAACCTAGGATTTATTTTGTCTTTTGCCTTTATGCTCCGTAATCTATCATACCCTTATACCTGTACCTTAATAATACTGCAAGAAATTGTACATGTTATTTTCTGTTCACTGTTTTTCCTTTATTGTACTATGTTTTCTGAAAATTTTAATAAACATTATTGAACAAAAAAAAAAAAAAAGAATACAATCATACTAGGGATATCCAAAATACAACACTTTCACTTTTCCAAAACAAATTTTAAATTTAAACCTCTCCCTGGTCAAAGGAATCTGAGTTAGATAGAGCACTAATTATTAGTATTACTATCTTGTAGATTTCGATATTCATTCATTCAGCATTATATTTAACATACCAAGCCTCTACTGGTTCCCACCTCTTCTGGAATCCAGTTAATTGATTTCTACAAATAGCTGTCAATTGACTAAGATAAAATGCATGCCATATACCCTGAATAATCTGAGGCATAGAAGGGATATTAACAGATGACCATGTTCTTGCTATTTCCTGTTTGACAACTCCTGTACATACACATACAACCTTAAATACATTTTTATCCATTCCCACTGGTTTACATTGCAGCAAAAATAGTTTAACATCACATACTATATCAATATTCAACATTTCAGAGAATAAAAGAGTACATTTATTCCATAGATCCTATATTAGGGGACAATTCCACCACTTATGAATATAAGTATCACTCATGCCACAACCTCTCCAACACATTCCAGTCCTATTGGGGCAATAACTTGACAATCTGGTTGGATATAGGTACCATCGGTATAGTACTTTAAGTCTTTGTTCAACCAGATTAGCTGATATTGATAAACATTGTGTTATCCTATAAATTGTTTCCCATTCCTTTGGGGAGATAGTAATCCCTAAATCTCTTTCCCATTTATTTTGATGATTATATATTCCCCCAAGATTCCCTTGCAGCATTGCATAATACTTAGTAATAATTTTTTTTTTGCTTCCTATTGTTTGTCAACATTTCTTCCCACTGCAATAGAGGCCGTTGTAACCATTCTTTAATAGGGGGGAGAACAATAAGGGGCTCATAATCGAAAGAGAAAAACGTCCAAAAACCGGCCTAAGTCGGCACTTGGACGAACATTTCTCAAAAACGTCCAAGTGCCGATAATAAAAATGGGTTTTGGACGTATTTCTAAACGACCTAGGCCTTCATAGTGCCGCTCAACGTCCAAAGCTAAACGGGGCGTTTCAGGAGGTGTGTCGAAGGCGGGACATGGGCCAGCTTAGACTTAGTCGTACAGCATGTATAACTGAAAGTTTAACAACAGAGCCTAGACGAACTTGGACGTTGTGACTTAGACCATGTAAAACATGGTCTAAGTCACAAAAACCCACCTAAACTCACCAGATAAGCACTGCAAACACATATCACAGACCCCCATATCACAGACCACATAACACATGGCTACCCCAGTGATCACCAACCCCCCCCCAACCCCCATAAAAATTTTATTCACAACTTTAAATTTCAGCCTCCAGACCATCATCATCTGGCCGCCTGGCATAGGAAAGCCTAGTCGTCCAGCCCAGAGGCAGCTTAAGTCGTCTTGGGTTAGGAACCCATAGAGAGGAGGACCCATGCCCACAAGCCCCTGTAATCACTGCATTGATACTTAAACAGGTGCACTGCCCTATACACCCCCAAAACCCTTTTTTACTGGCATATAAGTGGCTCCTGCAGCCATAAGGGCTATTGGGGTGGTAGATAAGTGGGTCTAGGGGATTCTGGAGGTGGTTTGGGGGGCTCACCGTCACCTATAGGGAGCTGTAGTGAGGAGAAACCATGGCACCCTTTTTGTGAAGTTCACAACAGTGCCCTGTAAGGTACCCCACTATTTAGGTGGCATGTCTGGGTGTGCAGTCCATTACTTTGCAGACCCCTCCCACGTCCAACAGGGCTTGTTCTAGGCCAAGGGTAGGGAACTCTGGTCCTCGAGAGCCGTATTCCAGTTGGGTTTTCAGGATTTCCCCAATGAATATGCATGAGATCTATTTGCATGCACTGCTTTCAATGCATATTCATTGGGGAAATCCTGAAGACCCAACTGGAATATGGCTCTCGAGGACCTCGAGAGCCGTATTCCAGTTGGGTTTTCAGGATTTCCCCAATGAATATGCATGAGATCTATTTGCATGCACTGCTTTCAATGCATATTCATTGGGGAAATCCTGAAGACCCGACTGGAATACGGCTCTCGAGGACTAGAGTTCCCTACCCCTGTTCTAGGCATTTTGGACTTGGACGGAAGGTTGGAGGGAAATGTGGTATAAAGATAGACAATTTAGTAGCTTGGACGATCAGATCAGCAGGACGTATAATTAGATGATTTTCGTTTTTCGAAAGTAAAAAATATTGGACGTATCTTTCGAAAATGTGTCTTGGGCTCTTTTTAACTTTGGACGACTTGCGAGATGGGCGTAAACAGACTTAGACGTCCCTTTCGATTATGCCCCTCCACGTGCCTAATTTGCAAATAGATATAAAAGTCAATATAGGAAAGGGAATACTGTGAACACAACTGTGAGAATGACTTCAACACTCCATCCTCGTATAAGTTCCCTAGTAACATTATTCCTTTACTAATCCAACCATCAAGTATTTTTGTTCCCATGCTGGTGCAAATGCATATAAAGATATCAATGGTGCAACGCATGATAATCTCTTATTTCCTAACAATAAAGATCTTACTCAGGGTATCAGCTTACAGAAAGGCATAAAACCAGGATAGCGATCTCTCAAATGATAGATATTGTTCAGTGGAGTCCATAATAAATTTGCCCATTCCTTTTTAGAGAAATAGCTTCTACATATCTGGACCCAACCTTTAGGTTTCAAATTAGAGAATGACATGGGGAAAAAATCTGTCCCTGTCACCGCCCCATCCCCGGCTCACTGTCCCCTTCACCACCCCGTCACCACCATTCCCTTCACCGCCCCGTCACCGTCACTGCCATCCCATTCACCGCCCCGTCACCGTCCCCGCAGCATCCATATAAGCCTCAGTACTGCGAAACACCATGAAGACAGAAGAGAGTCCTGCCACTACTACTACTGCACTGAGAATCTATTTCAATGCCTCTGCCCTGTAGTAAAAACAGAACATAAAATAAATCAATTGACTTGTCCTCCCTTGCAATGACGTGTCCCACATGTTCACCTATAGCTCGAATCAGGTCAATTGTGCACACTAAAAATGCCCACCTGAGCACATAATCATGCAGATGCTGCAGTACAATGAGCAACAGGAGGATCTGGAACGTGAGCGCAGGCAGGCAGTGATACAAAAACAGCAGACACCCGACCGATTGCAGCGTTCCGCCATCTCCCTCCCTCCACTCACCTTAGATGTAGAGTATGCTGGCTTTCTTTTCCGCCCAGTTGCACGCGTGGCTGCTCATTTGTTCAATATTCTCCTCTGATGCAACCGGAAACAGGAAGTTGCAGGAGAGGAGAAGATTGATCAACTCGAGCAGCCGCGCGTGTGGCTGGGCGAAAAAGAAAGCTGTCATAATCTACATCAGTGTTTTTCAACCTTTTTACACCCATGGACCGGCAGAAATAAAAGAATTATTTTGTGGACCGGCAAACTACTAGGACTAAAATTTAAAACCCCCGTTTCTGCCCCATCTCCGCGAGCTCGGTCATCTCAGTAACTATAGAAAAATAGACAAATATAGTGCAAAATATAGACAGCAGATATAAATTCTCAAAACTGGCACGTTTTGATCACTAAATTGAAAATAAAATCATTTTTCCTACCTTTGCTGTCTGGTGATTGATTTCATGAGTCTCTGGTTGCGTTTCCTTCTGTCTGTGTATCCTTTCTTTCTGCACTCAGGCCCAAGAATTGTCCCTTTCTATTCCCTCCCTCTTTCCTTCCTATGTCCTTAGTGCCCCCGGTGCCTCCTTCCCATGTCTTTAGTGTCCCCAGTGCCTCCTTCACATGTCCTTAGTGCCCCTTCCTGTCTTTAGTGCCCCTAGTGCTTCCTTCCCAAGTCTTTAGTGCCCCCAGTGCCTCCTTCCCATATCCTTAGTGTCCCTTCCTGTCTTTAGTGCCCTAGTACCCCTTTCTGTCTTTAGTGCCCCTAGTGCCTCCTTCCCATGTCTTTAGTGCCCCCAGTGCCTCCTTCCCATATCCTTAGTGCCCCCAGTGCATCCTTCCCATGTCTTTAGTGCCCCCAGTGCCTCCTTCCCATATCCTTAGTGTCCCTTCCTGTCTTTAGTGCCCCTAGTACCCCTTTCTGTCTTTAGTGCCCCTAGTGCCTCCTTCCCATGTCTTTAATGCCCCCAGTGCCTCCTTCCCATATCCTTAGTGCCCCTTCCTGTCTTTAGTGCCCCCAGTGCATCCTTCCCATGTCTTTAGTGCCCCCAGTGCCTCCTTCCCATATCCTTAGTACCCCTTCCTGTCTTTAGTGCCCCCAGTGCATCCTTCCCATGTCTTTAGTGCCTCCTTCCTATGTCCCTCTCACTGCCTTCCACACTTTGTCCCACCCCCACCCCCGAAGCCTGCCTGCCTGCCTTGCTCCCTCCCTCCCTAGCCATAGCCAGCCTTCTGCCTCCCTGCCGCTCAAAAAAAAAAAAAGTCTCCCTCCTTCCTTTCCCCTGCTCTTACCGCCATGCAGCAGCTGCTAAAGCCGACAGGAAGTCTTTCCGACGTCAATTCTGAAGTCGGAGAGGACGTTCTGGGCCAGCCAGGCAGCGATTGGCTGGCCCAGAACGTCTTCTCAGACGTCAGAATTGACGTCGGAAAGACTTCCTGTCGGCTTCAGCAACTGCAGCATGTTCTTTTCATCTGTATTTACAAAAGAGGACACATCCAACATACCGGAACCTGAGCAAATCTTCAAAGGAGACCAAACAAATAAATTAACATCCATGGAAGTAAGCCTTGAAGATGTACGTAGGCAGTTAGAAAAATTAAAAAACGACAAATCGCCGGGCCCGGACGGAATCTACCCTAGGGTACTGAAAGAACTAAACTAAACTAAACCTTGTTTGTATACCGCATCATCTCCACAGAAGTAGAGCTCGGCACGGTTTACAGGAGTTGGTATAGAAAGGAACTACAATGAAAAGTAAAAGGACTTAGAAAGAGAAGTTTAGAGGGACTATGTATATCGATGAGGGAGGGGTCATTGCATTTTAGAGAAAAGCCAAGTTTTCAAATGTTTTCGGAAGAGTTGGAGGGAGGTCAGGCTCCGAAGCAGGGTAATAAAGCTGTTCCAGAGTTCGGTAATCCTGAAGAAGAGGGAAGTCCCTAATTTTCCTGCATGGGAAATGCCTTTTAAAGAGGGGAAGGATAGTTTGAATTTTTGAGTGGATCTGGTGGTGTTGAGATTAGAGGAGTTACAGGATAGTGGAAAAAGGGGAGGCAGGATACCGTGTAGAGACTTGAAGGTTAGGCAGGCACATTTGTAGTGAACCCTAAGGATTACTGGGAGTCAGTGAAGCTTAGACAGAAGCGGGGAGACGTGGTCAAATTTGCTTTTTGCGAAGATTAGTTTAGCCGCAGTGTTATGGATCCGCTGGAGTCTATGAAGGCTTTTCTTTGTCAGGCTTATGTAGATGGAGTTACAGTAATCCAGTCTGGAAAGAATGATGGATTGTACGAGGACAGCAAAGTGATGGTGGTGGAAGCAGGTTCTCACTTTCCTTAACATGTGAAGATTGAACTAAAGGAGGAAATAGCGGAACTACTACAGCAAGTTTGCAATCTATCCCTGAAGACAGGAGTGATCCCGGAGGATTGGAAGATAGCCAATGTTACGCCCATCTTTAAAAAGGGATCAAGAGGTGACCCAGGGAATTACAGACCAGTGAGTCTGACCTCTGTTCCGGGGAAAATGGCAGAAGCGCTGATAAAGGACAGCATCGATGAGCATTTTGAAAGAAATAAACTTCTAATCACAAGCCAACATGGCTTCTGCAAGGGGAGATCGTGCCTAACGAACTTACTACACTTATTCGAAGGAATTAACATACGGATGGACAAAGGGGACCCCATAGACATCGTATATTTAGATTTCCAAAAAGCCTTTGACAAGGTACCCCATGAACGCCTACTTCGGAAGCTGAAGAACCATGGGGTGGAAGGAGATGTACATAGATGGATCAGGAATTGGTTGGCGGGTAGGAAGCAGAGAGTGGGAGTGAAGGGCCACTACTCGGACTGGAGGAGAGTAACGAATGTTGTCCCCCAGGGGTTGGTGCTCGGACCACTGCTTTTCAATATATTTATAAATGACATAGAAAGAGGGACGAAGTGCGAAATAATAAAATTTGCAGACGACACCAAACTATTTAGTGGTGCTCGGACTAAAGAATACTGCGAAGAATTACAAAGCCTGAACCTGAACCTGAACCTGAACAAGCTAGGGGAGTGGGCGACGAGATAGCAGATGAAGTTCAATATAGTGAAATGTAAAGTATTGTATGTAGGAAGCAAAAACCCGAGGTACAGCTATATGATGGGAGGGATGTTATTGAGTGAAAATATGTAAGATACAAGCCGAATATCCAAAATTAATAGCCACACTAAATGATATTCATATAATGCTATCAGAAATCCAGTGCTACACCTTCTTCATTTGTGAAAACGGTAAAGACCTCAGTGTTTCCCAGGGTAAAACCTGTGAAACAAACTATGCCAATAATAATATTGACATAGAGAAATACATCCTTGGTCTTGTATTTTACCGTTACACTTAGCTCTTATATTTTCAGCTTTTTAACGTTTTATTAGCTTTTGTACTTTTTACTAACTTTTATATTTTTATAGAGAAGTAAACACTTATCTTGTTGCCTTCTAATAGCTCAAAATCACTGCAGCCGCAGTTTTAGCGGTATCCATATGCCGCTTTTCAACAATTTCAGATTTGTTCAATTATATCCCAACAGGCCCTGTTTCGCCCTACGGCTGCATCAGGGGATTTATTTTTTAATATGAGCTACTGCTTCAATGATTTTCTCCCAGCGAAATGGCGGCTCGGCGTTATTTCGCTGGGAGAAAATCATTGAAGCAGTAGCTCATATTAAAAAATAAATCCCCTGATGCAGCCGTAGGGCGAAACAGGGCCTGTTGGGATATAATTGAACAAATCTGAAATTGTTGAAAAGCGGCATATGGATACCGCTAAAACTGCGGCTGCAGTGATTTTGAGCTATTAGAAGGCAACAAGATAAGTGTTTACTTCTCTATAAAAATATAAAAGTTAGTAAAAAGTACAAAAGCTAATAAAACGTTAAAAAGCTGAAAATATAAGAGCTAAGTGTAACGGTAAAATACAAGACCAAGGATGTATTTCTCTATGTCAATATTATTATTGGCATAGTTTGTTTCACAGGTTTTACCTGGGAAACACTGAGGTCTTTACCGTTTTCACAAATGAAGAAGGTGTAGCACTGGATTTCTGATAGCATTATATGAATATCATTTAGTGTGGCTATTAATTGAGTGAAAGTACCCAGCAATGTTCCCTCTAAGGATTGATGAGGTGTGTGCAAAAAAAAATATGCATGAGCGACAAGTTACATATTCCACAAATTTATGAGCAGGCACGGAGGATGCATTTTTAAACAAATGTAGTTTATCCTTGTACTCCTTATGTATTTTTAATCATCTATGGATATGTTTGTATGTTTATTGTTCAAATGGTTTTATTTATTTCCCAAAATTTATTTTTGTTATACACATTGAAAATATTTGATATTGCATTTAAATCAAAATCTCAATAAACTTGAAACTTGAAACGAGTGCCCATGAGATTGTGGGAGGGTTAAATACTCAAAACTTAGAAGAATAACAATTTACTTAAAGTTTTTGCTTCGCCAGCTTTCTGGTATCTTTACATAATGCAGTGGTGTACCTAGCATATGTAACACCCGGGGCCCATCATTTTTTGGCACCCCCCCCATCTGTCCGAAAAACATGATTTTTAGTAACAAGCCACCCGTCACACATGAGTATCTAAGAAAAGGCAGCATCTTACATATTGCAGTGAACAGTACATCAATACACCCATTATAAAACTAAACAAGCCAGACCAGCACAGATCAATCCTACACCGTCAATCCTAACAGAAAACTATGTCTTTCGAACACACAGAACACACCTTCGCCTATTATGGAATATGTAATCACAAACTAACCCCTCCCTCTTTTACAAAACTGTAGTGTGGATTTTAGCTACGGAGGTAACAGCTCTGATGCTCATAGAATTCTGAGCATCAGAGCTGCTACCACCACGGCTGGTGCTAAAAAACGCTTCACAGTTTTGTAAAAGGGGGGATAAAATAAAAATACATAGACAAAGGTTAAATTGAACCAGCAAGAAGCTGGACTCTGCATACAATGCTTCACAGAAACAGTGACACATGTCTCCTAAAGCAATAAATAAATAGAAATTTTTTTTTCTACCTTTGTCTTCTGTGGTTTCTGCTTTCCTCATCTTCTTGTAACTCTCTTCCTTCCATCCACTGTCTGCCGTCTCTCTTCCCCTATATGGCATTTTCTCTCCTTCTATGCCCCTTCCAGAAACTGTATGCCTCCCCCTTTCATCTCTCCTTTCACCCCCATTGGTCTGGCATCTCTCTCCTCTCCTTCCCTCTCCCACACCTCTCCTCTGCAATCCCTTTCCCTTTTTTCCCTCATTTCCCTTTTCAATTTATTTTCTGCATCTGTCTAGATTATGTTCTTACTACCCTCTCATCAATGTCCTTTTTTACTGTCTACCTAAAGCTTGCCACCTCTTTCCCTCACCCCAGTGTTTCCCTAACTCAATCCTTTTCTCCCCATCATGTGCCCTCCTTTTATTTATCCCCTCCTTCCATCATGTACCCTCTTTCTTCAACCCTTCCATCTAGTACCTTCTCCTCTCTCTGTCCACTTCCATCCAGCATCTGCTCCCCTCTTTCTCTCCTCCCATTTCCTTCTGGCATTTGCTGCCTTATCTCTCCCATCTGCACTTCCATCCAGCATAGGCTCCCCACTACCATCCAATGTCTGCCCTTTCTCCCTCCATCCACCCCTCTTCAATCAGCATCTTCCCCCTTTCTTTCCCTCCAATATCCTTCCCCCTTATGTCTCTCCCCTTTCTCTGTACATCAATTCCATCAGCACCACCCTTCCATACCACCCTGCCCCTTTTCTTTCCCTCCACCACTCTTCCATTCCAGCAGTCCTGCTCCTTTCTCTCCCTTCATGCAGCAAGGTCCCACGATGGAGACGTCTAACCTCGGCCTGCCCCGGAACTCTTACTGCAGCAGCCGCCCGTCTAGGCAGGAACAGGAAGTGACTGTTGCAGTAAGAGTTCCGGGTCAGGCCGAGGTTAGACGTCTCCACTGATGGATACAGCGCCGCCGCTATAACATTTAAAATAATAGCGATCCGGGGGGGGGGGAGTCCGGAGCTGCAGGGGAGAGTGTTGCGGTACCCAGCTGGAGGGAGAAGGAAGATGAGGGAGGAAATGAAAGGAGATGCATCTTAGGCGATCAGGGCAGACCGCCGCCGCTTCGTGTGTGCGCTGTGACGAGAAACTTGTGCGCTGCAATGTAATATTTTGTGCGCCAGCGCACGCCAGCGCAGCTTAGCGGGAACACTGGACTACCCAGGAAAGGGACTTGAGGGTAATAGTGGATAAGACAATGAAGCCGTTGGCACAGTGCACAGCGGCCGCAAAGAGAGCGAATAGAATGCTAGGTATAATCAAGAAGGGTATTACAACCAGATCGAAAGAAGTTATCCTGCCGTTGTATCGGGCGATGGTGCATCCGCATCTGGAGTACTGCGTCCAATATTGGTCGCCATACCTTAAGAAGGATATGGCGATACTTGAGAGGGTTCAGATGAGAGCGACACGTTTGATAAAGGGTATGGAAAACCTTTCATACACTGAGAGATTGGAGAAACTGGGGCTCTTTTCCCTGGAGAAGAGGAGAATTAGAGGGGATATGATAGAGACTTACAAGATCATGAAGGGCATAGGTAAAGTGGAGAGGGACAGGTTCTTCAAACTTTTGAAAACTACAAGAACGAGAGGGCATTTGGTAAAGTTGAAAGAGGACAGATTCAAAACCAATGCTAGGAAGTTTTTTTTTTTACCCAACGGGTGGTGGACACCTGGAATGCGCTTCTAGAGGGCGGGATAGGACAGAGTACGGTATTAGGGTTCAAGAAGGGATTGGACAATTTTCTGAAGGAAAAGGGGATAGAGGGATACAGATAGAGAACTACTACACAGGTTCTGGACCTGTTGGGCCGCCGTGCGAGCGGACTGCTAGGCGCGATGGACCTCTGGTCTGACCCAGCAGAGGCACTTCTTATGTTCTTATGTTAATGGCCAGCGGAGAGCAGTGCTCTGCATGTGCTGGGGACTTCCCAGGGGGTAGGGGGCGCCAGGCTCTGGCCCTGGCCCTGCTCTGCTGTTTACACAAGGGAAATTTTCCTGCGCTTGAGCAATCCGCGGGTCTGGCTGCAAAGGAATCCTTGGAGGATGCAACCCCAGAGCCTTAGTCAGGGGCGGGGGCTCGCAGACTGATCTTTTGGGGGGAACTATTCTGGCCAAGCCCCTCCCAATCAAAGCACTGCTGCTGGGACCATGGAACAAGAGGTTGGGGCCAATCTCCCTCCATTTCCCCCTGAATTTGTATTAACTGCTGTACTAGGCTTTCCTGCTTCGGCAAGCCAAGATCTCTCAGGGATCTGGTAGGGGGGTTTGGTGTCCCTGTTGGGGCCTGCTTTGCCTTTTCCTTCACAGATGCTTCCCTCTGAGCCTGAGTTGTCACATGAGGATCCCACGTCAAAGCGCAGGAAATTGGATAGGACCCTTAATTTAGTGTCAGGTTTGCCAGTGTCTCCTGGTTCCTCTCAGGCTGCAGGTTCCCTGGCCTCTACACCTGCCTCCTTCTGGGATGAATTGGAGGAGGGGGAGCCGACCCCTGAGGTAGCCATTGATCCCATCACCGTGCAAGTTTTTCACAGGGATAAACTGTCCTCCTGTATTGTGAGGGCTCTGGAAGCTCTTTCCATTTCCTCCCCTGAAGCTTCATATGATTGCAGCTAATCCCAAGGACAATCCAGGAAATGATCTCAGCGCAGTGGGACACTCCGAATGCATGTTTGAAAGTGGCGAGGGCAATGTCTTGCTTCTATCTCATCTGTAACAGGAGTTGGAGAATCTCAAATGGCTTAATGTGGATTCTTTGGTGGCAGCAGTGACAAAGAAGATGGCTCCCAGTAGAAGGAGACATTGCTCTTAAGGATTCTCAGGATCATAAACTAGAATCTTCCTTGGAGCTGTCCTTTGAGGCATTTATCCCTGCAAGCAGCGATCTGCAGTTTGTATGCGTCTTGGCCCTGCCTTAGTTGGGTCTAGCAGTCAGTGGATACCTTGTCGGAGTCTGGTTCTTCAGGTCTTCCAGAGCTGCCTGATATTGAGACAGGGTTGGCCTATTTGGTGGACTCACTCTATGACTTGGTCTGTACGTCAGCTAAACAGATGGTCCTGGAAGTTATTTTGTGGTGGTTCTGACATTGTCACTGAGCGTCAGAGCAGCCTGTAAGCAACAACTGACTAAGCTTCCTTTTAGAGGGAAGCTTCTATTTGGAGAGGATTTGGAAAATTTGATGAAGGCCTTAGGGGACTCTAAGACACAATGTCTTTCCAAGGATAGGTCTAGAGAGTCAGCTTGGCCGGCCCAAGTCTGGACCCATTTTTGGAACCCTTAAGAGGTTTCACCTTGTACTGTTTCAGTCTTTTCAGCGGTCACACTTCCAGCCCAAGCAGTCCTTTCATTCAGACAAGCATGCTGTTGCTGCCCACAGATGTACCGCCCCTGCCCCACACCCTTCACAATGGTTTACTCTCTGGCCTCTTGCATCGGGGAACAGCCATCCCTCTTTCTTGGGGAGTGGGCCAAAATTATTTCAGTCTGGTGGGTCTTGGAAATTATCCAGAAAGCTTACAAGGTAGAGTTGGTCACCCTTATCACATATTTTTTCTTGGAGCCCACTTGTGGGACTTCTGCCAAATGAGGCGGTTCTGCAGGGGCTTTGCTTGCTCTAGAATTTAGGAGCTGTGGCTCCAGTGCCAGTGGGTAAGATATTCTGTCTACTTTGTCATTCCTAAGAAGGGGGGCTCGTTTCCAGCCTGTTCTTGACCTGAAGCAGGTCAATGCATTCCTTCAAGTGCAGTATCTTCAGATGGAAACTTTGGAGTCTGTGATTGAAGCAGTTCAGCTAGAGGAATTCCTGACATCATTGGATCTGAAGGAGGCTTACATGCACATCCCAATTTAGACTCCTCAATGGTTCCTCCATTTTGCGGTTTTGGACATTACTTCCAGTTCAGAACAATATTATTTGATCTATTGAATGTGCCGCAAACCTTATTCAAGATCATGGTGGTAGTGGCGGCATTTCTCTACAGAGAGGGAATCTGGGTTCAACCCTACCTGGACGACTGGTTGATCAGAGCCTCTTCAATCTCGGACAGCCACCGGGTCACCTCCAGAGTGATTTCCTTCCTACCTACAGAGACCCTAGTTTGCATTGTCAAACCGGTCAAAAGCCATCTAGAGCCAACTCAGTGCTTGGAGTACCTGAGCGCAGTGTTCAACATGGCATGCGGCTGTGTATTTTTTTCAGAACCCCAGAGTCAAGCTCTGGGAGCAGATTGTTAGCTTTTGTGGTCGCCCAGGCACTGGCAGTGAAACTCGAAGTTGTTCTGTGGGCCAGAACACACATGCATCTATTGCAACAGTTTGTCTTGTCCCATTGGTCACTGGTATCTCAGGATTATAATATTCATCTGTTCTAATGGATGCCAGCCTCTCTGACTGAGGTGCCCATTGTCATTTCTACATTCAGGGTGTGTGAAGTCAGAAGGAGTACAGCTGGTCAATCAACTGCCTAGAACTATGAGCAGTGCGTTTGGCCTTGGCATTTCAATTCTTGCTCGAGGAACACTAGTTTGGGTGCTTTCAGAGAGTGTATCTGTGGTAGCCTATGTCAATCGGCAGGGTGACACTCACAGCGACCGCTTGGCGGAAGAGGCACATCTTCTCTTCCTCTGTGCAGAGTGTCTTCATCCGCTCTCGGCATCCTTGAGAAGCAGCTCTTCACACCCTCGTCATCGGCCTCCTCATCTCCGGAGCACAGAGCGGCACCGAAAGTACTGGCGAAAAAGCAAGCGGTACCGGTGCAATCTCTTGAGGACAAAATTGCAGCAATAATGCAAGTCCAATTATGGGAGCAGTTACAACTCTTACTCCCTGCCGGCCCGGTCTGAGCCTTTGTTATCGGCATCGACCCTTGCGGCACCGGTTTGCTCTGATTCTTGGTTACCGACACCGACCCTTATGGCTCCGGTTCGGTCTGAGCCTGTCTTATCGGCACCGACTTTTGCAGAACTGGTGTCTATGGTTGTGCCACCTCAGCAAAGGTCTTCTTCGATGCCGCCGGTTCAGGGTTCGATGTCGGAGCCAATTCGACATCGTTCTGCCCATACCTCCCCTGACACGATGTCGGTCAGATCAGGGAAATCGATGCGGAAGACACCGGGTTCTCGAGATCAGTTACCACCAGTACGGGACTCAGATCTCTGGGAAGCCTCTGAAGAGCCTATTTTGACAGATGATGAGGCTTCTTCTGACGAAGAAGACCGGAGGACTGAGACCCATCTTGGATCTCAGAGATCTCAACAAATTTCTGGTGAAGGAGAAGCTCAGGATGTTGTCAATTGCGCTTCTTTATCCTCTCTTCAATCAGAACGACTGGCTATGCTCCCTAGATCTCAAGGAAGCTTACACACAAATACCTATTCATCCGGCTTCCAGGAAGTACCTCAGGTTTCAAATCAATCATTGCCATTACTAATACAAGGTACTCCCCTTCGGCCTGGCATCTTCTCCCAGAGTATTCACAAAGTGCCTGGTTGTAGTGGCCGCATCTCTCCGTTCACACAGCCTTCAAGTCTTTCCTTACCTAGACGACTGGTTGATCAAGGCTGTTTCATCCCAGAAAGTGGTCCAAGCAACATCTCAGACCATTTCTTTTCTTCAGATTCTGGGATTCGAGGGATTCGAAGTCAACGTCCCCAAATCACATCTCATTCCGACTCAGCATCTTCAGTTCATTGGGGCAATCCTGGACACGACTCTCATGAGAACATTCCTTCCACCAGATTGTCTTCAGACTCTCATCCGTCTCTGTCAGCAATTGCTTCCACTTCAAACTATCTCTGCCAGACACATGATGGTTCTTCTAGGCCACATGGCTTCCACTGTCCATGTCACGCCATTTTCAAGATTCCATCTGCACACTCCTCAGTGGATTCTGGCTTCTCAGTGGTCTCAGGCGACGGATCATCTTTCACAGCACATATCTGTGACATTGTCTCTTCTGCACTCGCTTCAATGGTGGTTGACCTCCTCCAATCTTTCCAGAAGTCTTCTTTTTCACTTGCCTCCTCATCACAAAATTATCATGACAGACGTGTCTCCTTATGCTTGGGGGGCACACATGGATGATCTGCAGATTCAGGGTCTTTGGACTGCCAGGGAGCGAAAATTCCACATCAATTTCCTGGAACTCAGAGCGATGTTTTATGCCCTCAAGGCATTTCAACATCTTCCCTGCCTTCAAGTCCTCCTCCTTTGCACGGACAATCAAGTAGCTATGTACTACATCAACAAGCAAGGAGGCATGGGCTCTCTCCTGTTGTGTCAGGAGGCCCAAAAAATTTGGACTTGGGCGACAGCTCACAATCTGTTTTTGAAGGCTGTCTACATTCAAGGAGAGCAGAATTCCCTAGCAGACAACCTCAGCAGAATAATTCAACCTCATAAATGGACTCTCGACTCTGCAACTCTCCAGTCCGTATTTGCTCAAAGGGGCACTCCACAGGTGGACTTATTCGCAGCCCCTCACAATCACCAGTTGCCCCAGTTTTGCTCCAGTCTTTTCTCTCCTCTCCGTCTGGCGGCCGATGCTTTTCTTCTGGATTGGATGGGTCATTTTCTATATGCCTTCCCTCCACTACTTCTCACTTTGAGAACTCTGTTCAAGCTGAAGAGAGAAGCAGCCACCATGATTCTGATTGCTCCACGGTGGCCCAGGCAACATTGGTTCTCCCTTCTTCTTCAACTCAGTTCCAAGGAACCCATACTTCTTCCAGTATTTCCTACTCTGTTTACTCAGAATCAGGAATCGCTTCTGCATCCCAACCTGCAGTCTCTACACCTGACAGTTTGGTTTCTCTCGGGCTGAGTTCCTCTCAAACTCTCCTTTCTCAGTCTGACCATCAGATTATTGATGCCTCCAGGAAACTGGCCTAAAGCAATGTTACCAACAAAAGTGGACTCGGTTTTCTTCCTGGAGTCTTCTTCATCATCATGATCCAACTTCCTTGGCAGTGGAATTGGTGTTGGATTATCTATGTTCTCTGTCTGACTCTGGACTTAAGTTGACATCCATTAGAGTCCATCTTAGTGCTATTACTCTTTATCATGCACCAGTACAAGGAAAACCTCTTACTGCTCATCCTTTGGTCTCTAGATTCATGAAAGGGCTTTTCAATGTGAAACCACTTCTCAAGCCTCCACCTGTCGTCTGGGACCTTAATGTGGTTCTTTCCAGTCTGATGAAACCGCCATTTGAACCAATGGCCTCAGCTCATCTCAAATTTCTCACCTGGAAAGTAGTCTTTCTTATTGCTCTCACCTCTGCCAGAAGGGGCAGTGAGTTACAAGCACTAGTAGCAGATCCACCCTTCACGGTTTTCCATCATGATAAGGTGGTTCTACATACACATCCAAAATTTCTTCCAAAAGTTGTCTCTGACTTTCATCTCAATCAGTTGATTGTCTTACCAGTATTTTTTCCTAGGCCTCATTCTCATCCTGGAGAAGCAGCCTTGCATACTTTGGACTGAAAATGAGCTTTGGCTTATTACCTTAATCGCACAAAGCCTCACAGAGCTTCTCCCCAACTATTCATTTCTTTTGATCCAAACAAGATGGGGCATCCAGTTTCCAAAAGAACGATTTCGAACTGGCTAGCTGCCTGCATCTCGTTCTAACACTGACACTGGAGAGCCATGTCACAGCCCATAAAGTTAGAGCTATGGCAGCTTCTGTGGCTTTCCTTAAATCTACTCCTATTGAGGAAATCTGTAGAGCTACCACCTGGTCCTCAGTTCATACCTTCACTTCTCACTATTGTATAGAGTCATTCTCCATGCGGGATGGGCACTTCAGCCAATCTGTATTACAAAATTTATTTTCCTAATGGCCAACTTTCCCACCATCCCATTCTGTTAGCTTGAAGGTCACCCATCAGTGAGAATATGCTGCCTGCTTATCCTGGGATAAAGCACAGTTACTTACCATAACAGGTGTTATCAGGAACAGCAGGCAGATATTCTCACAACCTACCCACCTCCCTGGGTTGGCTTCTTAGCTGGCTTATCTTAACTGAGGGACCGCACACCTACATCGAGCGGGAAGGCACTCGCGCATGCACGGTGCGGGATAGCCAGAACTTTCTAAGTTCTTAGAGTGCAATTCACTCTAAAGTGTCCATACCGGGGCTCCTTCGGTGCCATCACCCATCAGTGAGAATATCTGCCTGCTGTCTCTGGATAACACCTGTTACGGTAAGTAACTGTGCTTTTTGTTTTATTTTTACGTTTTCTTTGTTAAATCCATATTAAAGGTAAATACAAGATTAATATACAAAATTTATATAAGCATCTACTCTGAGTGGAGCAGAAAGAGACAGGTTATGCAAACTTCAAAGCAATATTTTCTATTCTAATAAAAAAAAAAAAAAAAAAAAGATTTCTTCCTTGCACTTAAATAGATTTTTTTCTCTCTGCACACTTTGAAGTCAGCTGGTCACTTTCAGAGTGAATTATTACCCAGTTACCTTTCAGTCTTCTCTTATTTTATAGGCCGATCTATTAAGGCTTGCATATCCCCTTATAAATTTCTTTGTCTACTACTATGTGGATTCTCATACATACTACAAATCTTGTTTGAAGCCTTCTATCTATCTTTAGAATTCCTTCAACTAGCATAACAGGTTGACAAGGTGACGGCAAAAGCTAGGTTCCATATGGAGAGGTATGGCTAGTAGGAAAAAGGAAGTATTGATGACGCTGTATAAGACTTTGGTGAGACCTCATTTAGAATATTGTGTACAATTCTGGAGGCTGCACCTTCAAAAAGATATAAAAAGGATGAAATCGGTCCAGAGGAAGGCTACTAAAATGCTATGTGGTCTTCATCAAAAGGCATATGGGGACAGACTTAAAGATCTCAATCTGTATACTTTGGAGGAAAGGCGGGAGAGGGTAGATATGATAGAGACGTTTAAATACCTACATAATGTAAATGCGCATGAGTTGAGTCTCTTTTTGAAAGGAAACTCTGCAATGAGAGGGCATAGGATGAAGCTAAGAGGTGATAGGCTCCAAAGTAATCTAAGAACATAAGGAAATACTTTTTTACAGAAAGGGTGGTAGATGCATGGAACAGACTCCCAGAACATAAGAACATAAGCAATGCCTCCACTGGGTCAGACCCGAGGTCCATCGTGCCCAGCAGTCCGCGCACGCGGCGGCATAACAGGTCCAGGTAGTGGAGATAGAGACTGTGTCTGAATTCAAAAGGACCTGGGATAGGCACGTGGGATCTCTCGGAGAGAGAAAGAGATAAGGGTTACTGCGGATGGGCAGACTAGATGGGCCATTTGGCCTTTTATCTGCCATCATGTTTCTATATAACATCTAAAATTATTTTCTATAGCTGATAGTATTATTTTTATAACTCATTCCCCTAGTTGGCTTCTTAGCTTTATTATAGGTCTTGTAAGCCAATGTTGGGGCAGGAAGACATTGGCACGCACGCGGTACAGGCAGTGCCTTAAAAAATTTAGTGACAGTGCACTCGATAGTGTTTGTACTGGTTTATGTGGATGGTGTTGCACTACATGTGAGAAAAACATGCCTGCTTGTCCTCTGAGAACACCTGCTACAGATAAGTATCTTTGGGTTTTCTTCAAGGTATTAGAGTTTCATGGGCAAAATACATTAAAGACTCTAAATTGCTAAAAGTATTTCTGTTATATACAGGCTTACCATATAGCTTAAGACTAAAAGGGACAAGCTTTAGGTTTTACTTCATTTCAACCAGAATGATGTCCTGCATTTCTTAAGAAATCTATAAGTGAAATTAAAACTACATTTCCCTGAATGTAACTGGTAAAAACAGAACTGTCCTTAATGTATGTACATATGTATCAGTGATACCCTGAAAAATATAATGTAGAATTTTCTTTCTTTCTTTTGAAAAACAGTGGGAATACTGCTGTGATACAATTTTCTATTTGTTAACTTTTATTTTGTGTGTACTCTCCCCACCTTTTTTTTTTTCTTTGACACCAGGTATTGGGAAGAATGTGATCTGTGAAAAAGCTGCTACTTCAGTGGATGCCTTCCGAATGGTTACAGCAGCTCGCTATTACCCTAAGCTCATGAGCATTGTTGGGAATGCCCTCCGTTTCTTACCGGCTTTTGTCAAAATGAAGCAGTTGATTGAAGAGCAGTACATTGGTAATGTGTTGATCTGCGATGTTCGGGTTTATTGGGGGAGCCTGCTCAGCAACAAATACAATTGGATCTGTGATGAGCTAATGGGTGGAGGTGGGCTTCATACTATGGGCACTTACATTATAGATCTTTTGACTCATCTAACTAGTAGAAAAGCTGAGAAGGTCCATGGCTTGCTTAAAACATTTGTGAAGCAGAATGCAGCAATAAGTGGAATCCGGCATGTCACAAGTGATGACTTTTGCTTCTTCCAAATGCTGATGACAGGAGGCGTTTGTAGCACTGTGACTCTCAATTTTAACATGCCAGGTGCTTTTATTCATGAAGTTATGATTGTAGGTTCTGCGGGGCGCCTCATAGCACGTGGAACCAGCTTGTATGGACAGAAAAATACAGCTGTACAAGAGGAACTCTTGCTTGCTGATTCTTTAACCATTAGCACTGTGAGTCTACTGGAGAAGGATTTTAAAGACATTCCACTGCTTTACCTTAAAGGCATGGTATACATGGTCCAGGCATTGCGGCAGTCCTTCCAGGATCAAGATGACCGTCGAACTTGGGATCACAAACCAGTTGCCATGGCAGCTTCCTTTGAAGATGGTCTCTATATGCAAAGTGTGGTGGATGCTATTAAAAAATCCAATAGGTCTGGTGAATGGGAGGTCGTGGATATCATGAGTGAAGAGCCAGATGCCAACCAAAATCTCTGTGAGGCACTGCAACGAAATAACCTATAAGCTATTGCAATTTTCTTATATTTCTAATTACATTTAAATATGGCAGTAGCAAATAGAAATCATCAACTCTTAAGTCATGGAGATTGGCAGATTGATGCAAAGTTGTGCTCTATGCTTAGATTGTTCTGATTTATCAATGAAACTGTCACTATTTTTGGTGGGATAAGGTGAGAGAGTAAAACTGGAACAATTTTTGCATTGGACCAAATTTTCAATAAATTCTGCATAACTTTTTTCATAGCTCACATATAAATTTCTCTTATACAGGGGGTGTTGAAAAATTCTCAGCCCAACCAAGAAGGGAATTATATGGAGTCCTGAAACTTACAAGTTATTCCACATATTCACCCCTAAATTCAACACACTTGGCACATCGTGTCTGAAGTTTCTATAACCCTTCCAAAAATACTTGTATTTTGTTTTAATACAGAATTTGTTAGGGCTGTACATTGATTAAAAGTTTTAATCATGCAGTCAATTGCATAAAATGCCCCCTCACATTTCCTCCTGTATAATGCAATATATACATAGCACAATTCAATATGCACTCCAGGCCTCAGCACCACAACTCCACCGCTCTCACAACTTTGTATAGCGGAAAGAATTATGTGTATCTTCGTCACTGGTCTGTCTAATTTAATATATTATTTGGCTTAACTTCAAATTTAATTTTAACTGGTTTTTGTTTTTAAAATCCACATTGCTCTTAAAACTAATGTGAGTCTGATCACTGAAGTGGCCACAGGGGACCCTTGAAACAGCACTTGTTGCAAAACATGTCAAGTCTGCTTCTCCCGGATTAAGTTGATTTAAAAAGATAAGTGGTTTTAAAATAATACTGAAATACCATTTAGAAATGTGGGTTTTAAAAACAAAAAAAGTTAAAATTAAAATTGAAGTTAAGCCAAATATATTAAATTGTGATGAAGATACACATAATTCTTCCCGCTATACAAAATTGTGACAGCGGTGGAGTGGTGGTGCAGAGGCCTGAAAACATAAGGGGATAGAACTCAAATCTAAGTTGGATACACCTGGAGTGCATTTTGAATTGTGATATTGACTGAAGTTCCAGATACATTTGAGATAAAAATATCAACATTATTTTTCGATATATACATAGCAGAAATAAATTCTCAAAACTGACACATTTTAATTCATTTGTCCCATTGAAAGGTGATATATCAAATCCCATTACCCCCTTACCTTTGTTGTTGGATGATTTTATCTTTCTGATCTTCTTGTTTCGTATCTCTGGTTCTGCTTTCCTATGCTCTGTCTATTTGTTCTTTCTTTTTCTTTTTTTTCTCCTCTTCCTGCTCCTATATCTATCTTTCATGATCAACTTTTCTTCTATTTCATCTTCCTTTTCAAATCTGTTTAGTTTGTGTCTTTTTTCTTCCCTTCCTTGCCATTCATGGGTACCATCATCTCCCTCCTCTTCCTTTCCATCTCCTTCCATGGGTACCCTCTATTCCTTTCTCTCCTCCCTCCTCTTCCTCTTCCCACCAATCCACACTCACCATTTCTCTCCTTTCCTCCTCTGTCACCATCTCCCTTGTTTTCTCCATCCTTATTTCCAGAATCTGGCCCTCTTAATCATCACCCTACCCCCCTTCTGACTGCACATCTTTCTGCCAACAAATCATCCTGTGCTCCTACCCTATCTCCCTCCCTCTCCCTCTCTCTCACCCCATAGTCAGCATTCTCTCTTCTTCTCCTCCCGGTCAGGTATCTCTCTTCTTTCAACCTCCTACCTTCTCCCACCATGGTCTGGTCAAGTCTCTCTCCTTCCTCCCTCTCTCCCCCTGTGGTTGGGTCATTCTCTTTCCTTCCCTCCCTCCCTTTAACCTTTCATAGCCTGCTGGCAGTGCTAGTGATTAAAGCAAAGTACTGCTGGCAAGCTAACCAGCTCCAGTCTCTTGCAGTCTTGTCAGTCCCTGCTACACCGGAACAACTGATGAAACTGTTCTGATGTAGCAAGGACTGAAGAGGCTGTGAGGTACTGGAGCCAACTAGCTTGCTGGCAGTACTCTGCTTTAATCACTAGGGCTCTGCTTGAATTGCTAGTACTACCGGCAGGCTATGAAAGGTTAAAGGGAGGGAGGGGGAATGTAGTGGATCGCTGCGGCGTCAGGTGGCGGGCAGCAGTGGCCAAGGTGTAGGCAAATGACGGGTGGTGGCAAAGCAGCTCTCCAGGGGTGGGGGTGGAGTGGCAGTGGCGGCTCCAGTGGAGGTATTGCCTTATGGTGAGGTGAGCGCTGGGGCCAAATTCCAGTCCTTCACTCCATGCTGGCCCAGTCTCTCCTTTTAGAGCGTTTAGGGTGGGGACCACTCAGCAGAAATGATGAAAATCTCTCACATACATACATAGGAAGGGAACAGCAGGCTACCCCTTCTGCGTGTTGCTGCTGGCTGTCAGGTCTAAACAAAGGAAGTTAAGCCCTGATGTTATTTCTGTTTTTGGGTCCAGCAAAACCAGCAGCAGCACACAGAGGAAATACAGTGACCAGAACTGAACAAAGTACTCAAGGTGAAGTCGCCCCATGGATCAATTCCAGAGGCATTATAACATCCTTAATCTTTATTTACCATCCCTTTTCTAATATTTCTAAACATTTGATTTGCATTTTGAACTGCCGCTGCACATTGGGTGGAAGTTTTCAGCGTATTGTCCACCGCAGAGACAGAGTGGCTCAAAAAGGTGGGGGCATTGCCATATACGTCAAAGAGGGAATTGAATCTGCAGGAGAGAACACGCCACAACTGACGGATAAGTTAGAGTCTCTATGGGTCAAAATTCCAGGAACAAATGGACTGGAAACGAAGAAATTTATGGAGAAAAAATGGACGAGATTAAACGCAACTGCAAGGGAGACACCGCAGTTATCATGGGTGACTTCAACTATCCGGGGATAAACTGGAACCTAGGCACCTCCGGCTGTGCTACGGAGACCAAGTTCCTGGATGCTGTAGAAGATTGCTTCCTGGAACAACTTGTCAAGAAAAATACAAGAGGAAATGCAATTCTAGACTTAATTCTAAATGGACTGCGAGGACCAGCACAAGGTGTAGAAGTAGAAGGGATGCTGGGAAACAGTGATCACAATATGATCTGCTTTGACCTGGACGCAGGGGCAAAACATCAGTCCAAAATGACAGCCACGGCACTGAACTTCCAAAAGGGAATTACAAAGGAGGAGGCGAAAAACTTCAAGCCGTTCTTTCGATATATTAAGGGGAAACAACCCGCAAAGGAAGCGGTGGGACCATTGGATGACCATAGAATAAAGGGAGTGCTAAAGGAGGACAAAACAATCGCCAACAAACTGAACACATTTTTTGTGTCTGTATTTACTGAAGAGGATATACACAGCATACCGGAACCCATCAGGCTATATGCTGGAAACGAAGACAGGAAACTAACAGGGTTGACGGTCAGTCTAGAAGAGGTATGCAGGCAGATCGATAGGATTAAGAGCGATAAATCCCCGGGACCGGATGGCATCCATCCGAGGGTCATCAAAGAACTGAAAGGGACTATAGCTAAACTGCTTCAACTAATAGCCAATCTGTCGATCAAATCAGGAAAGATTCCAGAAGACTGGAAGGTGGCAAATGTTACGCCGATCTTCAAAAAAGGTTCGAGGGGAGATCCGGGAAACTACAGACCGGTGAGTCTGACCTCGGTACCGGGAAAGATGGTAGAGGCGCTGATAAAGGACTATCATTGATCACCTTGATGGACACAGTCTGATGAGGACCAGCCAGCACGGTTTCAGAAAAGGCAGATCTTTGTCTGACAAACTTGCTGCACTTCTTCGAGGGAGTAAACAGGCAGATAGACAAGGGCAAGCCGGTCGACATTGTATATCTGGATTTTCAGAAGGTGTTCGACAAGGTTCCACATGAACACCTACTTCAGAAAAATGCGATCCATGGAATCAAAGGTGAAATACTCACGTGGATTAAAAACTGGCTGGAGCATAGGAAACAGAGAGTGGGGGTAAATGGACAATACTCGGACTGGAAGAGCATCACCAGTGGGTTGCCGTATGGCTCGGTGCTTGGACTCATGCTCTTCAACATCTTTATAAACGATCTGGACATTGGTACGACGAGTGAGGTGATTAAATTTGCGAATGATACGAAGTTATTCAGAGTAGTGAAGACACAGGGGGATTGCAAAGATCTGCAATGTGACATAATCAAGCTCGAGAAATGGGCAATGACATGGTAAATGAGGTTCAATGTGGATAAGTGTAAAGTGATGCATGAATACAGGATGTCTGGGGCAGTACTTGGAGAGACCTTCCAGGAAAGAGACTTGGGAGTTCTGATCGACAAGTTGATGAAGCTGCTGCGCAATGAGCAGCGGCGGCAAAAAGGGCAAACAAAATACTAAGAATGATAAAGAAGGGGATCACAAACAGATCGGAGAAGGTTATCATGCCATTGTACCGGGCCATGGTGCGCCCTCACCTGGAGTACTGCGTCCAGCACTGGTTGCCGTACGTAAAGAAGGACACGGTACTACTTGAAAGGGTCCAAAGAAGAGCGACTAAAATGGTTAAGGGGCTGGAGGAGTTGCCGTACAGTGAGAGATTGGAGAAACTGGGCCTCTTCTCCCTTAGAGGAGACTGAGAGGGGACATGATCGAAACATTCAAAATACTGAAGGGAATAGACTTAATACCGTATTTTCATGCATATAACGCGCGCGTTATACACGATTTTTAAAAACCGTGCATAACCTTGCACGTTATACGCGTGAGCACGTTGTATAAAATTTTTTTTACATAGTTCCCCCCCCCCCGACGTCCGATTCACCCCCCTGCAGGACCGCTCGCACCCCCACCCCGAAGGACCGTTGGCATGCACCCCCACCCCCACCCGCACCCCCACCCTGAAGGACCGCTTGCACCCCCACAGCCTCCCGACCCCCCATCATGTAGAAGCTCCTACCGGTGTCCTGCTGCTTCCTCTTGGCGGTCCCGGCCCTTCTGTGAGCCCTGTTCCTGCGCTGCTTCCTCTTCCGGCGGTCCCGCCCTTTCTCTGACATCAAGCCCTCTTGCCCCGCCGACTCCCCAACTCCCCGACAATATCGGGCCAGGAGGGAGCCCAAGTCCTCCTGGCCCTGGCGACCCCCCCCCCCCCCCGCTAGTTGTTCGGGCCAGGAGGGAGCCCAAACCCTCCTGGCCACGGCGACCCCCTACCCCCACCCCGCACTACATTACGGGCAGGAGGGATCCTAGGCCCTCCTGCCCTCGACGCAAACCCCCCTCCCCCCCAACGACCACCCCCCCAAGAACCTCTGATCGCCGACCCGCGACCCCCCTGGCCATCCCCCACGACACCCCCACCCCCCTTCCCCGTACCTTTGTGTAGTTGGCCGGACAGACGGGAGCCAAACCCGCCTGTCCGGCAGGCAGCCAACGACGGAATGAGGCCGGATTGGCCCATCCGTCCCAAAGCTCCGCCTACTGGTGGGGCCTAAGGCGCCTGGGCCAATCAGAATAGGCCCGGGAGCCTTAGGTCCCTCCTGGGGGCGGGGCCTTGGGCACATGGTCGGGTTGGGCCCATGTGCCTCAGGCCCCGCCCCCAGGAGAGACCTAAGGCTCCCGGGCCTATTCTGATTGGCCCAGGCGCCTTAGGCCCCACCAGTAGGCGGAGCTTTGGGACAGATGGGCCAATCCGGCCTCATTCTGTCGTTGGCTGCCTGCCGGACAGGCGGGTTTGGCTCCCATCTGTCCGGCCAACTACACAAAGGTACGGGGAAGGGGGGTGGGGGTCAGCCAGGGGGGTCGCGGGTCGGCTGGGGGGGCGGTCGGAGGTTCTTTGGGGGGGCGGTCGGTGGGGGAGGGGGGGTTGCGTCGAGGGCAGGAGGGCCTGGGATCCCTCCTGCCCGTAATGTAGTGCGGGGTGGGGGTAGGGGGTCACCGTGGCCAGGAGGGTTTGGGCTCCCTCCTGGCCCGAACAACTAGCGGGGGGGGGTCGCCAGGGCCAGGAGGACTTGGGCTCCCTCCTGGCCCGAACAACTAGCGGGGGGGGGGGTCGCCAGAGCCAGGAGGGCTTGGGCTCCCTCCTGGCCCGATATTGTTGGGGAGTCGGGGGGGCAAGAGGGCTTGAGCTCCCTCTTGCCCTGATCATGTCGGGTGTGCCGCGGTTGGCTTGGGCAAGAGGGCTTGAGCTCCCTCTTGCCCTGATCGTGTCGGGGAGTCGGCGGGGCAAGAGGGCTTGACGTCAGAGAAAGGGCGGGACTGCCGGAAGAGGAAGCAGCGCAGGGCTCACAGAAGGGTCGGGACCACCAAGAGGAAGCAGCAGGACACCGGTAGGAGCTTCTACATGATGGGGGGGTTCAGGAGGCTTGGGGATGCGAGCGGTCCTTCAGGGTGGGGGTGCAGGTGCGTGCTAGCGGTCCTTCGGGGTGGGGGTGTGAGCGGTCCTGTGGGGGGGTGAATTGGACGTTGGGGGGGGGCATCAGGCTTTCAGGGTGGGGATAGGACTTCAAGGGTGAGAGGAGAGTCAGGGCGAGCGAAAGGAGAGCCGGGCAGCATGCGCGGTATACAAAAATTTTTTTACATATATTTTGGTTTCCCGCGCGCTATACCCGTGAGCGTGTTTTACACTGGTGCGCGTTATCTATGTGAAAATACGGTATAAAAAGACAGATAGTTTACCCTCTCCAAGGTAGGGAGAACGAGAGGGCACTCTCTAAAGTTGAAAGGGGATAGATTCCGTACAAACATAAGGAAGTTCTTCTTCACCCAGAGAGTGGTAGAAAACTGGAACGCTCTTCCAGAGTCTGATATAGGGGAAAACACCCTCCAGGGATTCAAGACAAAGTTGGACAATTTCCTGCTAAACTGGAACATACACAGGTGAGGCTGGACTCATTTGGAGCACTGGTCTTTGACCTAAGGGCCGCTGCGTGAATGGACTGCTGGGCACAATGGACCACTGGTCTGACCCAGCAGTGGCAATTTTTATGTTCTAATGTAATAACACCTAGATATTTTTCCTGTGCGCTGACCCCCAAGGTGGACTCTAGCATCCAATAATTATGATTTGGATTATTCTTCCCAATGTGCATCACTTTGCATTTGTCCACATTCAATTTCATCTGCCATTTGGATGTCCAGTCTTCCAATTTCCTAAGGTCTTCATGCAGTTTTTCACAGTCTGCATGCATTTTAACAATTTTGAACAGTTTAGTGTCATCTGCAAATTTAATCACCTCACTCATAGTTCCAATTTCCAGGTCATTTATAAATAAGTTAAATAGCATCAGTCCCTGTACACCCAGCATCAGTCCCAGTACACCCAGTCCCAGTACACCTGCGGCACACCACTATTGAGAAAAATGGCCATTTAACCCTACTCTCTGTTTTGTGTCCAATAACCAATTCCTAATCCACAACTGAACATTGCCTCCTATCTCATGACTGTTTAATTTTCTAAGAATCCTCTCATGAGGAACTTTGTCAAAAGCTTTCTGAAAATCTAGATACATCACATCAACCGGCTCACTTTTATCCACATGTTTATTCACACCTTCAAAGAAGTCAAGCAAATTGGTGAGGCAAGACCTCCCTTGGCTGAACCCATGCTGACTCTGTCCCATTAAATCATGTTTGTCTACGTGTACAATTTTATTTTTTATAATTGTTTCCACTGTTTTGCGAGCACTGAAGTCAGGTTTACCAGTCTGTAATTTCACGGATATCCCCTGGAATTCTTTTTAAAAATCAACATAACTTTGGCTACCCTCCAGTCTTTAGGTACTAAAAGTGATTTTAGCAACAGATTGCAGTTACTAACAGCAGATCAACAATTTCATGTTTAAGTTCTTTCAGTACCCTGGGATCTATACTATCTAGTCTAGGTGATTTATCACACTTTAACTTGTCAATTTGGCTTAGTACCTCTTCTAGTTTCACCAAGATTTCTTTCAATTCCTCTACATTATCTCTGGTTCAGGTAGATCTCTTACATCTTCTTCCTTAAAGATCCAAGCAAATAATTCATTCAGTCTCTCTGCTATGGCCTTATCCTCCTGAGCACCCCTTTTGCTCCGTGATCATCTAACGGTCCCATAGATGACCTTGCAACTTTTCTGCTTCTGATATACCTAAAAAAATTGTTACTATGAGTTTTTGCCTCTTTGGCAAGTTTTTCTTCATATGCTTTTTCAGCTTGCTTTATTGATGCTTTTTATCTAATTTGCCTGTTCTTATGTCTCTTATTTTCATTTGGATCCTTTTCTCCATTCTTTAAAGGATATTTTTTGACTCTAATAACCTCTTTCACTTTACCTTTTAACTATGCCAGCTCTCATTTTCTCTTTTTTACATCTTTGTTAATACATGGAATACATCTGGTCTGGGCTTCCACGATGGTATTTTTAAATAACAACCATGCCTGGTTTACAATCCTAACCTTTGGCACTGATCATTTTAGCTTCTTTTTAATCGTTTTCCTCATTTTATCATAGTCGCCCTTTTGAAAATTAAGTTCTATTACAGTAGATCTCTTTAGTGACTTCACTTCAGATAGCTCAAATTTTATCACTTTATGATCAGTATTTCCCAGCGGACCCAACACAGATACCTCCTGTGCTATGCCCTGCATTCCACAAAAGACCAAATCTAAAATAACTCCTCTGTTTAATCCTGGACCAGGTGCTCCAAGAAGCAGTCATTTATGATGTCTAGGAATTTTATCTCCCTGCACTCCTTAAAGTAACATTTTTCCGGTCAATATTGGGGTAATTGAAATCATAAATTCAATGAGTCTTATATGTGTTCAGGCTGTGCGATAAGGATCCTGGAGCCCTCAATCCTAATTAGAGGGGACCGAAGACTTCTAATACTGATCAGTATATCAGGAAACACGATAAGAAAGGGGAAAGTATAAAAGACAAAATTCAAAGTGGAGAAAAAAAGACCTTAGTGTGTCTTCATGGATCTGAAAATCTCCACTTAATTATTACATATTCTTTTTCACTTTCCAAGTCAAAAGTAAACTTTATCTTATTTTCTTTTTTCTCAAATATTTTTATGCTGTCAGTATGTAACCAGTCTTTATATGCTTCCACTCTCCGATAATATAATAATAGTTGCATATATCCTGAATAGGAGAAAGCTGAAGCAAGCAGCTTGAAGGGCTTTAAAGTTGGCCATGGAAACATTGTGGCCCAGATGATCCAGCAGTGCTGCTAAGTGTTTCTTTGCTTTACCTTTTGTTATAATGTTACTGCTATGTTTCAATTTTGTTTTGCGAGAGTGGAAATTGTAGCCCCAAAGTAAATTGTCAGAGAGTGGAAGCATATAAACACAGGTTAGATACCGACAGTATAAAACAATTTGAGGAAAAGAAAATAAGATAAAGTTGAATTTTGACTTGGAAAGTGAAAAAGAATATGTAATAATTAAGTGGAGTTTTTTTGACCCATGAAGACAAACTGAGGTCTCTTTCTCTACTTTGAATTTTGTCTTTTATACTTTCCCTTTCTTATCATATTTCCTGATATACTGATCAGTATTAGAAGTCTTTGGTCCCCTCTAATTAGGATTGAGGGCTCCAGGATCCTTATCGCACAGCCTGAGCACATATAAGATTCATTGAATTCATGATTATGAATGTGCTCCTCATTTTTGCTATAGTAAGATTACAGTAATTGAAATCACCCATTATTATACTATTGCCCAATTTGCCAGCACTCCTAATCTCTGAAAACATTTCTTCATATGTCTGCTCATTCTATCCTGGGGGCTGTAGTATAATCTTACCTGGATATTCCTTCCCTTCACACAAGGAATTTCTATCCATATAGATTCCACATTTTTATTTATGCCATGCAGAATGTTTATTTTGTTTGATTCAATGCCCTCCAATTTGATCTACTCTATCATTGTGAAATAATTTGTACCCAGGTAACACAGTATCCCATTGATTGTCCGCCTTCCATCAGATCTCTGAGATGCCTATTATATCTACCTCATCATTCAGTGCTATATACTCTAAACCAGGGCTGTCCAAGTCCGGTCCTCAAGATCTACTGGCAGGCCAGGTTTTCTGGATATCTCATGAATATGCATGAGAGAGATTTGCCTGCACTGCCTTCTTGGTATGCAAATCTCTCTCATGCATGTTCATTGTGGATATCCAGAAAACTTGGCCTGCCAGTAGATCTTGAGGACCGGACTTGGGCAGTCCTGCTCTAAACTCTATTTATTTTTAGACTTTTAACATTTGTATACAAACACTTCAAATTGTGTTGTTGTTTTTCCTTGTATCTACAGGCTGCTGAGAAGATGACAGGGATAATCTGAGTCCTATGCTCTGCCTTCCTCTTAAACACTCCTGACTTTCTTTTACCATTAGTGAAACCTCTCTATTGAGATTCCATAAATATCCTGTTCCAATAGTATCCTTCAAGTATCCACACCGAATCATCCACTCCTCGTTGACTGTCTGCTTCCCTGCATCTTAGTTTAAAAGCTGCTCTGTCTCCTTTTAAACTTAGCGCTGGCAGCCGAGTTCCATCCCAGTTAAGGTGGAGCCCATCCTTTTGAAACAGGCTCCTCCTATTTCTTTAGGTTGCCCAGTTCCTAACAAATCTAAGTCCCTCATCTCAGCCATATATTGAGACTTCAGAGTTCTGTCTGCCTCTTGGTTCCTGCGTGTGGAATGGGTAGTATTTCTAAAAATGCTACCCTGGAGGATCTGGATTTCAGCTTTCTACCTAAAAGCCTAAATTTGACTTCCAGAGCCTCCCTCCCACATTTTCTTATGTCATTGGTACTTGCTTACACCAAGATAGCCAGCTGTTCCCCAGCACTATCTAAAATCCTATCTAAGTGTTGTGTTCTTCTGTCTCCTGCCACTGTATTTAATTTGGATCCGGCTGCTGCCTTTGCTGAAACTGGTCTCTTCAGCCTCCTTGAGCATCTGGATTTGGAGGTTCTGATCCTTCACATTTTCAGCGGACTTCTGTCCACCTCCGCCTCTTATTTCACTAGGGTGATGCTGTCCTTCTAAGAAGATCTCCCTCTTTCGAGGCAGCACAGAGGCTGTGAAACTGGAGGTGGGACTTTTCTACAACATCCCTGTAGGTCTCCCTCTGTGTACCTCTCAGTCTCCCTCAGCCCCTCCAAGTTTGCTACTCTAGCCTCAAGAGATCAGACCTCTAGGAGCTCTTTGCACCGAGCATACACATAAGACCTCTGGGAAATAATCAAACATGTGACACTCAGTGCAAAAGACTGGATAGCCCCCATTTTGCTGCTGGACTGCTGCCTGAATCCTAAAATTGGTGATTTCTTTGTTAAGTTGCTACGGGAGTTGGAAAATGTGCACTAAGCTTCCCAAGATTACTAGTTTTATGTTAGGCTATGGTAATGTTTAATTTTTATTATTATTTTGTAATGTTGTCATTGGTAGGTTACCCTCCCAAGATTTCTTAGACTATTTCTTATGAGCTATTTACTAGATAATAGAGATTAGATAATTAATTTTTTAGCCTTTTAATTGGTTGAAGGGTCTACAAATCTGAGATCAGGCCAGGGTGGGTGGCTGGGACTTAAACACTAAACAATGACTTACCTCAACTGCTATCTATGCTCTAATCTTATCTGATCTTATAAGAACATAAGAATTGCTGCTGCTGGGTCAGACCAGTGGTCCATCCTGCCCAGCAGTCTGCTCACGCGGCAGCCCCTAGGTCAAGACCAGTGCTCCAAATGAGTCCAGTCTCACCAGTTTAGCATGAACTTGTCCAACTTTGTCTTGAAACCCTGAAATGCAACCTAAAATCCTAATCTATACTAAACACTTTTTATATAAAAACCCTAACAGAGACTCTAAAGCAGAGGTGCCCAAAAGGTCAATCGCGATCGACCAGTAGATCGCGAAGGCAACGCGAATCGATCACGGAGCCCATCCTGGGCTCCATGATAGACTCGCATTGACTTTGCATTCTACCTGCATCCCGTAAACAGGACAGCAAAAGCACCAGGCAGGGAGCAGGGAGAGCTCAGAACTCTGCGGCGGTGGCTTGGAGGCCTGTTCACTGATGGTGGCGATTGTGGCTTGGTGGGGGGAAGGGAGAAAGAAAGACAAAGAAAGGGGGCAGGCAGAGAGACAGAAAGAAAGAAAGGGGGGACAGGGAGACAAAAAAGAAAGGGTGCATGGGAAAGACAGAAAGAAAGAAAGGGGGCAGACAGGGAAAAATAAAGAAAGGGGGACAGGGAGACAGAAAGAAAGAAGGGGCATGGAGAAAGAAAGGGGACAGGGAGACAGAAAGAAAGAAGGGGGCATGGAGACAGAAAGAAAGAAAGGGGAGGGGGCAGGGATAGCGGAAGAAAAAGTTGGGGGAGGGAATGAGGTCTGGAGGAGAGGAAGCATACAGGAGGCTGAAAGAAGGGAAGAAATATTGGATGCACAGTCAGAAGAAGAAAATGCAACCAGAGACTCATGAAATCACCAGACAACAAAGGTAGAAAAAATGATTTTATTTTCAATTTAGTGATCAAAATGTGTCCGTTTTGAGAATTTATATCTGCTGTCTATATTTTGCACTATGGCCCCCTTTTACTAAACCACAATAGCGGGTTTTAGCGCAGGAAGCCTATGAGAGTCGAGAGCAGCGTGGGGCATTCAGTGCAGCTCCCTGCACTAAAAACTGCTATCGTGGTTTAGTAAAAAGGGAGAGGGTATATTTGCCTATTTTTGTATAGTTGTTAGAGGTGTCATTGCATACAGTCATCTGCCTTGACCTCTGAAAAAAACCCAGAATATAAATGATAATTAACATTTTCTCTGCATACAGTGTGCTTTGTGTTTTTTAAAATTTTATTGTTGGTAGATCATTTTGACTTGGTCATTTTAAAAGAAGCTCACAAGCACAAATAGTGTGGGCACCCCTGCTCTAAAGGCTACACTATTGCCCAAACTAACTGCAGGAAAAAGCAGAGTACTGAACTAAAAAGACAATGAAATAACCTACTGAAGCCCAAGTTTGAATGCCAGCAGGTAAGATGTTCCAATGGAGTTTTTCTTCCTAATCTAATCTTTGGTTTATATACCAGGTCATCTCCCAGTGGAGCTCGACTTGGTTCATATATAATTAAGACTTGAGTACATAGCAGAAAACATAGGTGAAGGAAGAACTAATTAAAAATTAAAGTACATAAGAAAAGCATAAGAAAAATAACTACAATATTATCATTTCGTTGAGGCTATAGTTAAACCATTTAAAAATTGCGAGAACAACAAGTTTTCAGGAATTTATGAAATAATTGCAGCTGGCCTAAAAGCCTAATGGAGTCAGGAAGTTCATTCCAGATCTCTACAAACTTGAAAACAAGATCGACTGAGCTTCCCAGCAGATTTAATTCCCTTAAAAGAAGGGAAGGCTAACTTATATCTTTGCGTGTTTCTCAAGGGAAGTCTAACTTATATCTTTGTGTTTCTCAAATGGCAAAGTCTAAGGCAGTGGTCTCAAACTCAAACCCTATGCAGGGCCACATTTTGGATTTGTAGGTACTTGGAGGGCCACAGAAAAAATAGTTAAGGTCTTATTAAAGAAATTACAATTTTGCATGAGGTAAAACTCTTTATAGTTTATAGAACTTTCCTTTAACAGTTAAAAGGAAAGATATATAAACTATAAAGAGTTTTACGTCATGCAAAATTGTCATTTCTTTAATAAGACATTAACTATTTTTTTCTGCGGCCCTCCAAGTACTCTATTTTTTCTGCAGCACTCACATTTAAAGTTTAATATATTTTCTTTCTCAAAACTGGCACATTTCAGTCACTATATTAAAAATAAAATCATTTTCCCTACCTTTGTCTGGTGACTTTATTTTTCTGTGCTTTCAACTATGTTTCCAGGGCCTTCTTGTCCTTTGACTGTTTTTCTCTCCGTCTTCACTTTCTGCCTTGCATCCATCTTTGGTATTAACTTAATGTTCAATTTTTCTGCTTTCTTTTCAAAATCTACGTTTCCATGTCTTACCTTCCCTTCCTATCTCTCTCTTCTTCCGTCCTATTTCCATGGTCTGACATCTCTTTCCTTCCTTCCTTTCTCTCCCTCCCTCCCTCCTTCCTTCCTTTCCCCTGGTATGGCATCTGTCTCCTTCCCTTCCCCCATGCCCTGGCATCTCTCCCTCCCCCTCCATGGTCTGATATCTCCTTTCCTTCCCTCCGTCCCATGAACTTGGCTTCTTCTCTTTTCCCTCTCCTCTCCCTTCTCCTTCCTTCCCTCTCTTTCCCCAATTGGGTGCAGCAGCAACAGAAGCAGCATTTCCCCCCCCACCCCACTTTCCTGTACAGCAGCAGAATTCCCTCCCCCTCCATTTCCCTGTGCAGCAGCATCACCATTTCCTCCCCAATCCCCCCTTCCCTTCACACGGTCTGGCACAGAAAAATAAAAAAAACAACCAACAACTGTCAAGGGAATTAAAAAAAAAAATACCCCATACCTTTTAAAATGTCTCCTATCCCCGCTAGACAGCTCTCATTAGGAGTATGGATGTGAGGAGAAAGCGGCAGGCCGAAGCAGGAGCGCATAAGCTTGCTCCTCACATCTTCGCTCCTGACCTGAGCGAGAGCTGTCTAGCAAGGGAGGGATACCGCTGGACCACCAGGCTTTTTAAAAAAAAAGTACCAATGATTTTTCATTCGGGGTGAAGTTTGCGTGCCTTGCTCCTTAGCAGGGGTTACTATTTATTTTGCTGGAGGCAGAATGCATTTTTGAAGTGCAAGGAGGGCTGTGCAAGAGAGAAAGGAGGGGGGGAAGAGATATGTGTCTTTCTCACGATTTCCAGATGATGTTGCTGGATTTCCTTCAGTGGTTTAAATTTGTCACTGCGGCTGCTATCTTGATCCCCGCCTTTGTAAACTTCGGCCATGTTTAAAAAAAGAGTACCAACGATGGGGGCAGTGTTGAGGGGAGGATTTAGAAAGGTGCATTTCTCTTTCCCCTTCTCTTCCTTTTGGAGCAGTAGTGTGTCTAGCCGTCTCGTTCCGTTCAAAGCCGCGGGTGGCGGCTCCTTGCGAGATCCGCGCCTGCGTCTGAAGCTTCTCTGATGTTGTGATGTCAGAGAGGCTTCCGATGCAGGAGTGGATGGTGCGAGGAGCCGCCAACCCGCGGCTTTGAACGGAACGAGCCGGCCAGACACACTGCTGCTCCAAAAGGAAGAGAATAATCGCGTCCAGACCGCGGGCCGCAAATAAAACCTGGAGAGCCACATGCGGCCCGTGGGCCACGTGTTTGAGACCGCTGGTCTAAGGGTATTCCAACATAAGGGGACAAAAGGATCAAATATTCCATAGAGAAGCTTGAAGATTGTGCATGCGCATTTAAACTGGATCCTAAAGCGAACTGGGAGCCAGTGAAGCTTTATCAACAAAGGGGAAACATGATCATACTTTCGTTTCCAAAAAATGAGCTTAGCTGCAGTATTAGACTGCTCTGCTTAATGCCCAGATAAACTGAGTTACAATAATCTAGCTGAGAAAGCACTGTGGATTGTACCAATACTGAGAAATGTTCTTGATGAAATAGTGATCTGACCTTCCTCAACATGCGCAGACTAAAAAACACTTTTTTGTCAAGGAATTTATCTGTTCATGAAATGTAAGTGATGAATCCAAGATGACACCCAGGACTCTAGATGAAAATCTATATGTAATGCGATACCTGTTTTAATGTTACAGAGGAAGGGAGATTTTCTAATTTTGGTCCAATCCAAAGCAAATTGGTTTTGGCAGCGTTCCGTTTCATTTGAATAGACCAAGCCCACTGTTGAAGTTTAGAAATGCAGCAGTCTATACTAGGGACCAGGTTGTTAAGATCAGGATCAACTTCTAATAAAATGAAAATATCGTCTGCATAGGTATATATAATCTCTGCTGACGAAAGACAAAATTTTTCAGAGAAGTCATATATACATTAAACAAGATTGGCGACAGCAGAGAGCCCTGTGGCACCCCAAAGCTGGATTTCCAAGTGGAGGAAGTCTCACCCTCCAAATATACCTCATAAGATCGCAATGAGAGAAATTTACTAAACCAATTCAGTACAACTTGGTATAAACCAATATCTGATAACATACAAATCAAGATGTCGTGATGTACGACGTCAAACGCAGCTGACAGTTCAAATTGCAACAATACCGCACATTTATTTTGTATCTGTAAATTTTGAATCTTTGAGATTAATGATAATAGGAGAGTCTTCGTACTAAAGTTTGGTCTAAACCCATGTTGAAATGGTAATAAAATAGAAAATTTCTCCAAGTAGTTGGAAAGTTGGCTAGAAATAATTGACTCCATCATTTTTGCAATCGGACGATAATGAGAGGGAATTGTAGGGTCCAGATCGGCGCTTTTCAATAACTGTCAAAGTTATGTTCCCCATACTCAACGAAAAGTAACCATTTTCAAGAAAATTATTCAATAATGAAGTCAACCATATAATAGCTTGTAAAGGAGTATCCCCAAAAAGATAAGAAAGAAATGGGTCCAATTTACAACTTCCTCTTAGCATATTTTCACTCAGCACCTCTTCAAGTGGTGTTGGACTTGCAAATGGCACCACTTTTGCAGGATGCCATGGATAACAGTGCCCTTTGTAAAATCCGGGCCTTATAGAATATGAAGAGACAAAACAGGTTAATTCATTTTTCTTACGATTACAACAGCCTATAAGCTTGAAGGAACTAATAACAAAGATGCTTGGGTTTCATTTGTTTCTTTTAAATTTGATTGTATTTTTTCTACAAAGAAAACACCAATATAACCACTTCAGGAATAGTAACATTTTGTAAAGGTTTCGTAAGCAATCATGTAATAGTGTTTTCACTTATATTGTGTGACCTTTATTATTCTGCTTGGCAAGCTGATCAAACCGGGCATTAGTTTCCAGGAGTGACATCAGTTCATACTTCCTTTGTTTATGTAAGATATGTCTTTTTATTTTTGAAGGTTTAACAAGCAAATAGATGCAGCTTTATAATTTTAACAGATTATGAATAACTTTCTTTTATACAAAATTGTATATATACTGTATGTGACTAAGAAACAAAATAAGCACCCCCAACTAGAAGTCTAGCTCTGTAACCTTTAATGTAACCTTTGAGCCTAGTTCTAACTTGGTACAGCTAGCCACAATTACTTTGTAGTCATCCACCCTTGGAGGCACACGTAACAGATCCCCGTTATCGGCCTGTAATGAATGTGCATGAGAGATTTATATGCATTTTGACCTAGATTCACTAAAGAATAGTGAGTCAAACGCTGTTGGCCAATTTTAAAACAGTGATTGATTCACTATCAAGTTTGCATGCAAATGATTTGCACGCAAACTCTGACTCAAAAGCAATTGAGTTAGAACAGAGCCTTGACAGTAGTGACAGGAGAAGCAGCCCCCTGTCACTGCTGTCAAGGCTTCTGCCGGATTTTTTATTTTAATCGGGCAGATATTTTGCATGTATTACACACATAAAATAATTACTCGATTAAAATTTTTTAAAAAAAAGCCACTCCCCCCCCCAGACAAAGTGCCTCCTCCCTCCCCGAACTGCTCCAAAAGCCCCCCCACACACACAAACGCAGCCCCATTGAAAGGCAGGAGGGATGCCAACTCCCTCCTGCCATCGCAAACCCCCACTGCACCGAAATGCCCCCCCACACCGCTGCCATAGGGCCCGACACTGCCCACCCCCTCCCCGCGCATGAATGAATATGGCATGAGGGATGCCAACTCCATCGGCCAGGCCCACCCCTCTCCCCATACCTTTAAAAAGTTGGGAGCAGGAGGAGTGCTCATCCCTCCTGCTCCAAGCCTCCTCCTCCAACGAACTGTGGCCTTAGGCCCCGCCCCGGTGCATCATGTGATGCATGGTGTGGGACCTAAGGCCCTGATTAGCTGAGGCGCCTCGGGCTCCTCCCTTGGGAGGGGCCGAGGCGCCTCAGCCAATCAGGGACTTCCTTAGGGAGGAGTCTAAGGAAGTCCCTGATTGGCTGAGGTGCCCCAGGCCCCTCCCAAGAGAGGAGCCCGAGGCGCCTCATCCAATCAGGGCCTTAGGGCTCTTCCTGTGCATCACATGATGCACCAGGGCAGGGCCTAAGACTACAGTTCAGCGGCGGGGGGTGGGCCAGGCCCGGCTGATAGTGGGTTTGCGATGGCAGGAGGGAGTTGACATCACTCTTGCCATATTCATTCGTATGTGTGCGGGGAGGGGGTGGGCAGCATCAGGCCCGGTGGTAGCAGCTTAAACGTGAAGCTTAATTATGAAAAAGCCAAGATTTTTTTAGCTAGCCCTAATGAAAAAATTCAGGAAACAACTTCAGTTGAAGGGTCAAAGTTTTGAGATAGTGCCAAATTTGAAAATTTTGGGAATAATTCTGGATCGTTGTTTAACTTTTTAGGAAGCATACAGATTTGTTAATTTAAAAAAGTTATGCAATATTGTGGAAATTGAGAACCATTAAGAAGTATTTTGATATGGAGTCCTTCCGGTTTGCTGGTCCAGTCTACTGTATTGTCAGGCCCGATGGTAGCGGCAACACTGGCTGGCATCGGTGCGAGGGGGGCTTTTTTTTTTTGTTCGGTGAGATGGGGCACTGTCGGGTTAAAACCACGGGCTTGCAATGCATTTTGCAGAATATATAAAAAAGGAAAAATTCCTTTTTTATATATTCTGCTAAAAGCATTGCGAGCCCGTGGTTTTAAAGGGCGGAAGAGGGCAGGAGAGTCAGTAATGATAGAAGCGACTGGTCTTTAGTAGTTGCTTCTTTTCTGATCGGCAAGCCCAATCGGTGTTGATTTTGTTTAGTGAATCGCTGCCTTCCTGCTTTGCATGCGTGGATCGGGAGGAAGGTTAGTGAATTGGGTCGGGGTCACAAAGTGTTCTGGACACGATTGGTGGGCTTAGTGAATCTAGCCCTTTGTCTCCCATATGTATAAATAGCCACAGTGCATATATATGTGAGAGATATTGAAACCAAACTGGCTAGGTGTGCCCCAGACTGGGATGGGAAGTGCTGATCTAGAGGGTTAATCTCATACCTTTTGATTGCTTACTCATTGACTTGTTTTCCTTTTGCTGTAAATTACAGAAGTGTATTTCCAGACATTTTAAGAAAACTAAAGACTTATTAAAATGGCTAAATAAGATAAATACAGTTTTTTGTGGAAAATAATTCAGCAGAATTATGAGCAGGAAGAGAAGATAGGCTAACACATCAGCTTCATTGTTGCTATGTCTAAAAATGTATTGTTTTCTTCTCATTTTTATCTTTGGAATAATGAAACTTTTAAATTTTCTGATCAGATTATTCAGTGATAGTGTGCACTTGTGTTTGTGTATGTATGTACATTTTATATATACTGCATATACTCGAATGTAAACTGAGCTGATTATAAATTGAGGTAACCTCCCCCCCCAAAAAGGGGGGAAATGGTTCACTCAAATATAAACTGGGGTGTGTGTTATATTCAGTTGCCCTGCCTTGCACCCAGCCCTCCTTCCCACACAGCCTCCGATGCCCACTGCAGGCCTCCCTTAAGCCCTGATGGTCCAGCGATGAGCCAGGACAGGAGCGATCTTTCCTGCGTCCTGTCCCAACCAATTGTTAACCACCCCGCCTCCCTCCCGCCTCCTGGACTTGTTGCAGGCTTTCTGTGGGGGTCTGCCTTAAGTCCTGGTGGTCCAGTGGTGAGCCAGAACAGGAGGGGTCCTTCCTGTGTTTTGTCCTGGCCAACTGTTAACTACCCCACTTCCCTCTTACTCATACCCCTCTACAACATACCTTTTGAACCAGTGAAGCGGGGCAGGAGCAATTTTTCTTCGCTCTTGTCCCATGCGGAGCTGCGATCAGAAATGGCTGTGCATGTTCCTGGGGCATTTGGTAACAATTTAAAAATGATCTCAAATGCTCAAAAAAGAATAAATATAGTTAATTTGTTTTGGATATGTGAATATTGTACTGGTGGATGAAAACTGTGGTGTGAATAGATCAGGCCATTTATGTAAGGTATGATTTAGATAGATAGATAGATAGATAGATAGATAGATAACTTATAATGGCCAATTGAAAATACTGTGATCCAGCTGTTAAAATGTATAAAAACACTAGGTAAATCATTTTTATCTCATTCATCTGAGCATGCCTGAGACACATTGTAATGATAGTGCTTACACGGCTAGGCTTTATAACACATTGCAGTAAAGAAGCCGAGCTGATGTAGCGAAGTTGATAAAGTTTCTAAATATAAAAGTCAGTTATATATTTACTTAAAATTTTTTTTATAAACTTTTATTAAGCCATTCAAAAGCAGTACATTTGCATCAACAAGAAACCAACCAACACAGAATAGTACAATAAACCTTTATGCACCCGTATTCTTTGGCACAAACGAATAGAAACAGAATCTCATGTACTTGAATTTTTTATTTTTTTTTAAACCTATAGGCTTGTGTATGTCCAAATCTCCAGTCTTTTCCAAAACTTTAGTGACTTGGATCCATGACAGGACAAGGGGAAGGAACACTTCTGTGCATACTATAAGATACACAGTCAAATTGGCTTCTATATATCATGTCCTAGTCAAGATTTAATTTCTAGTCCTGTTTTCTGCATTGTTCTTTCTTGAGCTGCCCCTGGATTTCCTGTAAAATGTTAACTGAAAATTGTGCTATATCCTTTTATAAACTCCCCAGCCAACTAAGGGGCCCTTTTACCAAACAGCAGTAAGATGTGGCCTTAGTGTGCACCTCTATAAGTCTTTCCACACACTAAGGCCATTTGTATTGCTGGGCAGTGGCGTAGCTAGCATATGTGACACCCGGGGCCCATCATTTTTTGACCCCTCCCCCCCATCTGTATGAAAACATGATTTTTAGTAACAATCCACACACCACACATGAGTACCTAGGAAAAGGCAGCATCTTACATACTGCAATGAGCAGTACAACATCAATACACCCATTGCAAAACTAAACAAGCCAGACTAGTACAGATCAATCCTGCAGTCAATCCTAACAAAAAACCATGTCTTTCGAACACACAAAACACCTTTGCCTAGTATGGAATATGTAATCACAAACTAACCCCTTCCTCTTTTACAAAACTGTAGTGTGGATTTTAGCCACGGAGGTAACAGCTCTGACGCTCATAGAATTCTGAGCATCAGAGCTGCTACCACCACGGCTGGCGCTAAAAAACGCTCCACAGTTTTGTAAAAGGGGGGAATAAAATAGAAGTACATAGACAAAGGTTAAATTGAACCAGCAAGAAGCTGGACTCTGCATACAATGCATCACAGAAACAGTGACACATGTCTCCTAAAGCAATAAATAAATAGAAAATTTTTTTCTACCTTTGTCTTCTGTGGTTTCTGCTTTCCTCATCTTCTTGTAACTCTCTTCCTTCTATCCACTGTCTGCCATTTCTCTTCCCCTATATGGCATCTTCTCTCCTTCTATGCCCCTTTCATAAACTGTATGCCTCCCCCTTCCATCTCTCCTTTCCACCCCCATTGGTCTGGCATCTCTCTCCTCTCCTTCCCTCTCCCACACCTCTCCTCTGCAATCCCTTTCCCTTTTTTCCCTCATTTTTTTTTCAATTTATTTTCTGCATCTGTCTAGATTACGTTCTTACTACCCTCTCATCAATTTCCTTTTTTACTGTCTACCTAAAGCTTGCCACATCTTTCCCTCACCCCTCCAGTGTTTCCCTAACTCAATCCTTTTCTCCCCATCACGTGCCCTCCTTTTATTTATCCCTTCCTTCCATCTAGTACCTTCTCCTCTGTCCACTTCCATCCAGCGTCTGCTCCCCTCTTTCTCTCCTCCCATTTCCTTCCTGCATTTGCTCCCTTATCTCTCCCATTTGCACTTCCATCCAGCATAGGCTCCCCACTACTATCCAATGTCTGCCCTTTCTCTTTCCATCCACCCCTCTTCAATCATCATCTGCCCCCTTTCTTTCCCTCCAATATCCTTCCCCCTTATGTCTCTCCCCTTTCTCTGTACCACCCTTCCATACCACCCTGCCCCCTTTCTTTCCCTCCACCACTCTTCCATTCCAGCAGTCCTGCTCCTTTCTCTCCCTTCATGCAGCAAGGTCCCGCGATGACTGTAGCTGCTGGCTGCTAGTCCACCCCACTCCGACGTACTTGCTCTGGAGCGGACATGGCAGCCGCATGCTGGAAGGTCCCGCGATGACTCGTCTGCTGGCTCTGCTTCGGAAGAAGTAAGTTATGTCGGAGGGGGTGGACCCGGCAGACGCAGGGAGTTGCGGCAAAGTCCCGCAATGACTGCATCTGCTGGGTCCACCCCCTCCGACGTAACTTACTTCTTCCAGAGCAGAACCATCGCGGGACCTTCCTGCACCTCAGGGTGGCTGCCGACTCTGCTGCAAAGAAAGTAAGTCAGAGGTAACGTGACCATTTACTTTTTTTCATCAAAAGGGGACATCTGTTAATTGACTGTGTATCCTTTTTTTCATTTCTTTCTTTCTGCACTCAGGCCCAACAATTGTCCCTTTCTATTCCCTCCCTCCTTCCTTCCCATGTCCTTAGTGCGTCCTGTGTCCTTAGTGCCCTCAGTGCCTCCTTATGTCCCCCACTGCCTTCCAGATTTTGTCCACCCCCAAAGCCTGCCTGCCTGCCTATCTCCCTCCCTGCTGCGCTAAAGCCAGCCAGCTTGCCTGCCTACCTACATCCTTCCCTCCCTGCCGTGGAAAATAAAGCCTCTCTCCTTCCTTTCCCCTGGTCCGCGCTACTGCAGTCTTACCACCCCGCTGCTGCTGCTAATCGCCAACATGAAGTCTTCTTTCCAACGTCAATTCTGACGTCTGAGAGGACGTTCCGGGCCAGCCAGGCAGTGACTGGCTGGCCCGGAACGTCCTCGTCGGAAAGAAGACTTCTTGTCGGCGATTAGCAGCAGCAGCAGGGAGGTAAGACTTCAGCGGCGCGGATCGGGGGAAAGGAAGGAGGTGTAGGTCCAGTTGCACAGGAGGACCCGGACCTGCCGGCTGTGCACCCCCCCAAGGCGTGCACTGGGGGCAGACCGCTACCCCCCTGCCCCCCCTTGGTACGCCACTGTTGCTGGGGTAAAATAGTGAAATTTTCTTTTTTATTATATATTAATGGCCACTTGCTAATTTTACCATTAGTTGCGAGTGGTCGTAAAACAGATTAGTGCATGAGCCCTTATGCCGGCCATTTTAAAGGCGGTAAGGCTTATTTCCTATACAATTCCTCTGGAGTCTACACAGTAGGGTAATCAATCCCTTCCAGCCCAATTTCCCTTCCAACACCAAAGTCTGATCCCTCCTCCTGTGGTCATCTCCTTTGACACTCCCCTGGAATATCAGTTTTGTTTCCTACAGCCTTGCGGTAGAGGCTCTTCTCTTCTGCTCTTGTTTTATTTTCTTAATTTCTAGTACATCATTAAATTGATATTTGGCGCGGGACTTGCCCTAGTGCTGCATATTCACCCTGCAGGGACATCCTTCAGCGGGAGATTGTAGACTTTTCTATATAAATTGTCTGCCTCCGGGGGATTCTCTGCCGCTGCAGTAAACCCCCTGGACAGCCTGCAGGTCAGATCGGGCTCCAGGATCGGGAGCTATCTCTCCCCAGGTTCATCTGCTAAGGAGTAGAGCGCAGGCTTTGCAGTTCTGTGGCGGCGCGCCTGGGATCAGGACCAGACTGCGTACCTTCCCTGATTGTTCTGGAGATCCGGGTAGTCACTGATTGGGGTGACCAGGCAGGTGAGGCAGTCAGAAGATGTGAAAATCCAGTTTTTCCAGCTTCCTGAGGTAATAGATCTCCATGCTTGCTGTTTCAGCTTGCCTGCCATTCTTTTCAGTCCAGCAGATTGAAGTTGCTGTTTGCAAGCCTGGTTTGGCGATTTTGGGAGGTTTTAAAAAGGGGATTTTGGATGGTTTCCCTGCATGCCCTAACCCACCCACCCCCACCTCTAAAAATATAAAATCACCATTTTCCCGGGTTTCCTGTGTTTTTCCTGTGCCGTTTTAGGGCTAAATCGACACTTGCGGTGGCCATCTTGGATTTTTAAAAAACTTTTTAAAAGTCTATTTTTTGTATTTAAGAGCTTTGTTTTCACTCCAAACTTCATAGATGGCCTCCTCAGGACATGATGGTAGATGGCTGTCGGTTTTGCAGCTGGTTTTCACACATGCCGCAGCCTGGGAGAAGGGGCAAATTTTGCACCTGGTGACCCTATAAAGGATGCAGATGGCGCTGCGGTGAACCACAAGTGCAGTTCCGGGGAAATGCTTCTTAACCCTTCTGAGCGCTCAAAGTTGGACACGCACAGAGCGGCCCTGGCCGCAAGGGATGTTTTTCCCCCCATTTTTTATGAAGATTATTCTCCAGCATGTAAAAAAAACAAAAAAAAAACAGTTCATGACTGTGGTTCCCCTAAGCCACTAGCTCTGTAGGTGGGCTCTCTTCCTTCACTGGCTTCCAACAACACTGGCGGGGACCCTGGAGATTCGGCAGGCAATGCCCGCCATCTCATCCGCTTCTCTTTCCTTCATTTTGGTGCCTCAAGATATCTTGTCAGCCTAGCCATTGTGGTTACCTTAGCTGACGTGTGTTCAAGATCAGTGTGGGACCCGGGACATGGCAGAGGCACGTCTGTACGCAGATTGCTTAAGTTAAGCCGTCTTGCGATTTTCAGGTCAGAATCCTTGCAGGGATTGAACTCATAGTTGGCTCCTCCTGCCCGTGTGGGCTGTTTTCTTATGAGCTTTTTAAAGACTGCTCTAAGTCTCCTTTTCCGGATACTCCAGATTTGGTCTGGATCTTCTTCAGAGGTCTGGAATTTCCCGGTGGGTCCCCTACACTGCGCTTGAACCATAATGAGGTATTACTACATCTCATCGGTGTTTTCTATGCATTTCTTTCTGCTGAAGGTTGTTTCGGCGGTGGCTTAGGCCACTACGCATGCTTCCTTATCCTCTGATGGAGGGGTCCTGAAAGATGTTCAGGACAGGCGAGTGAGTTTCATCCTCTAGTGCCTCTTTGACTCCGCGGTGGCTGGGGTGAGGGCTTCAGCGGCCACCTCCTTTGTCACCTGTGCATATCACTCTAAGCTCCGCCATGATCCTGAGGATGTAGTACTCCAGGACCTGGATTCCTGGTCTCCGGAATGAATTACTGGGCAGACGCAATTTATGACATGATGAAAGTCTTTGCTAAGCTAGGAGCTTATTCAGTGTCAGCCAGAAGAATGTTTCGGATTCTTCAGTGGTCTGGTGATTCTTCTTCCAGAGCCACGCTGACAAATAACTGACAAATAACGCTGACAAATAACAGCCACCTTTAAAGGTATGCTGTTATTTGTCCAGGGGCTGGATGACATGGCCAGTTTTCAAGACTGTAAGCCTAAGGTCCTGCCAGGCTCTATGCCTTGCCCTGCCTGAGGCCAGGGATGGCCGAATTTTCATCCCTTCCGGCGCCTTCATCAGTACGCCGGGCCCCCGACTTCAGGCCAAAGATTCGGAACATCTTCCAGACCTTGCTTTGGAGGACCAGCCCGACAGCAATCTACCAACAAACGTCCTATTCCCTCTAAAAAGCAGTTCTGACGCCAGGCCTCTGGCACTTCTCCCTCAGGTCGAGGGGCGACTCTTGGCCTTCATGACAGAGTGGCAGCAGGTGACTTTGGACCAGTGGATTCTAGATGCCCCCAAAGAAGGCCTCAGACTGGACTTTTACCGACCTCCGTCGGATTTCTTCCTGGCTTCACACACCACTGTTTGTTGGCTGCTAGTTTTGACAGCAATAGAACCTGTTCCAGTAGGTGACTTGGACTCAGGGAGATATTCGATATACATCCTCGTTCCAAAGAAAGGCTCAGGAGATTGGAGACATATTCTCGATCTAAAGGCAGTGAATGCTTTTCTGCAAGTTCCATGTTTCAGGATGGAAAAGGTGTGCTCGGTCGATGCGGCAGTAGACCCTGGGGAATTCTTGGCTTCCCTGGTACTCACGGAAACACAGGCAGATAGAAAAATTATAAACTGACAAATCACCGGGCCCGGACAGAATCCACCCTAGGGTACTGAAAGAACTAAAGGAGGAAATAGTGAAACTACTACAGCAAGTCTGTAATCTATCCCTGACAACAGGCGTGATCCTGGAGGATTGGAAGATAGCCAATGTTACGCCCATCTTTAAAAAGGGATCGAGAGGTGACCCGGGGAACTATAGACCAGTAAGTCTGACCTCGGTTCCGTGGAAAATGGCGGAAGCACTGATAAAAGAAAGCATCGAAGAGCATATAGAAAGGAATAAACTTATGATAACAAGCCAACATGGCTTCTGCAAGGGAAGATCATGCCTGACAAACTTATTGCACTTCTTTGAAGGAATTAACAAACGGATGGACAAAGGGGACCCCATAGACATCGTATACTTAGACTTCCAAAAAGCCTTTGACAAGGTACCCCATGAACACCTACTACGGAAACTGAAGAGCCATGGGGTGGAAGGATACGTACACAGATGGATCAAGAAATGGTTGGCAGGTAGGAAGCAGAGGATAGGAGTGAAGGGCCACTACTCAGACTGGAGGAGGGTCACGAGTGGTGTTCCGCAGGGGTCGGTGCTTGGACTGCTGCTAGTCAATGTATTTATAAATGATCTAGAAACAGGGACGAAGTGCGAAGTAATAAAATTCGCGGACGACACCAAACTATTTAATGGGGCTAGGACTATAGAAGACTGCGAAGATTTACAAAGGGACCTGAACAAACTAGGGGAGTGGACGACGAGATGGCTGATGAAGTTTAATGTAGAGAAATGTAAAGTCTTGCACGTAGGAAACAGTGAGAGTACCCAAGAAAGGGACTTGGGGATAATAGAGGACAAGACAATGAAGCTGTCGGCACAGTGCGCAGCGGCCGCTAAGAAAGCGAATAGAATGCTAGGTATAATCAAGAAGGATATTACAACCAGAATAAAAGAAGTTATCCTGCCGTTGTATCGGGCGATGGTGCGCCCGCATCTGGAGTACTGCGTCCATTATTGGTCGCCGTATCTAAAGAAGGATATGGCGATACTTGAGAGGGTTCAGAAGAGAGCGACACACTTGATAAAAGGTATGGAAAACCTTTCATATGCTGAAAGATTGGAGAAACTGGGGCTCTTTTCCCTGGAGAAGTGGAGACTTAGAGGGGATATGATAGAGACTTACAAGATCATGAAGGGCATAGAGAAAGTGGAGAGGGACAGATTCGTCAAACTTTCGAAAACTACAAGAACGAGAGGGCATTCGGAAAAATTAAAAGGGGACAGATTCAGAACCAGTGCTAAGAAGTTCTTCACCCAGAGGGTGGTGAATACCTGGAATGCGCTTCCAGAGGGCTTGATAGGACAGAGTATAGTTTTGGGGTTCAAGAAGGGATTGGATGATTTCCTGAAGGAAAAGGGGATAGAAGGGTATAGATAGAGGATTACTATACAGGTCCTGGACCTGATGGGCCGCCGCGTGAGCAGACTGCTGGGCATGATGGACCTCTGGTCTGACCCAGCAGAGGCATTTCTTATGTTCTTATATTCCTATTTTTTCAGGAACACAGGAGGTTTCTGCGGTTTCATATGCTGGGGCGACATTTCCAATTTGCGGCTCTGCCTTTTGGTCTGGTCTCTGCACCCATAACCTTCACCACGGTCATGGTGATGGTGGTAGTGGCTGTGCATCTTCTTCGCTCGCAGGGTGTCCTAGTCCATCCATACCTGGACTGGCTGATCAGCAGCATGGCATGGTGTTTGAATCCGGTGCCTCTGGACTGAGAATCTTAGACTGGATGACCCTGACTATAAATACAAGTCTTTCCAGCTGGGGGGGGGGGGGGGGACAGTCTGCAGGTCTACCCCGGTGCAGGGCTGGTGGTCGATTAATCTCCTGGAATTGCGAGCAAATCAGCTGATCCTGTTACAGTTTCAGAAGTGTCTCCATCATCAAGCTGTTTGAGTGTTCTCCAACAATGCGACTACAGTAGTGTCTGTCAACTGACAGGGCAGCACCAAGAGTTCACGCCTGAGCCTGGAAGCCTGGGGGGAAAAAGCATCTGGTGGCCTTGTCCGCAACTCACGTGGCGGGCGTATACAACGTTCAGGTAGACTTTCTAAGTTGACATACTCTGGACCTAGGGAAATGTTCCCTGTCCAGAAGAGCATTCAAGTCCATAATTCGGCAGTATGGATCATCCAACCTTTGATCTTATGGCGTCCGCAGGGAATAGGAAGGTGGACAGATTCTTCAGCAACCGTAGAGAGGTCATCAGCAAAGGGTTGGATGCCCTGGTGCAGCTTTGGCCTCAGGGGGAGCTTCTCTATGCCTTCCCCCCATGGCCCATGATAGGGCGCTTTTTGCACCGGGTGGCTTCTTATGTGGGCCCGGTGATCCTTGTGGCCCCAGATTGGCCAAGGCCATGGTACACAGACCTGGTGCAGTTGAGCATAGAGAGGGGTCTGGACCTTTGCTCATGCAGTATCCCATAGAGCTCCAAGATCCGGACCGCTTTGGTCTTACAGCTTGGCTCTTGAGTGCACGGCGCTGACAGCCTTGGCTATTCGTCTGTGATCATCGCTACGCTCCTCCAAAATAAGCGAAAATCCACTGTGTCAGCCTATGCGAAAGCCTGGAGGTGTTTTTAGGCTTGGTGTGAGAGGATTCGGGTGGATCCCTCAGCACCTTCTGTAGCACAGGTTCTGGATTTCTGGCAAACTGGCATCAGATTTGCGGTTTCTTCGCTACGCATTCAGATTGTGGGACTCTGTTGCTTAGGGCCCGCTACTCTCAGGGATTCACTGGCGTCTCACCCAGACATTACCTGTTTTTTGCGGGGGGCGGGGAGGCTCCTTTAAGGTTGCCTTATCCGACGTGGTATTTGAACCTGGTTCTCCACTGACTGTCTCCTCCGCCCTACGAGCCCCTGGATCAAATCTCTGTGAGGAATCTCATCAAGACTGTTTTTCTTGTGGCAGTCTCTTCTGCATGTGGAGTTTCAGAGCACCAAGCTCTTTCTTGCAGAGATCTCTTTCTCCGCATAACGGACTCGGTGGTCCTCTTGAGGATAATACCTTCCATTCTTCTAAAAGTGGTCTCAGCATTCCATGTCAATCAGGAAGTTAGGCTGCCCATGTTTGTTCCATCGGGCTCCAAGTCCAAGGACCATGTTTTGCGATCTCTGGACATGCGGCATCTCCTTCTAAGATACCTGGAGGCCACGAATGACTTCCGTCTTTCGGACCATCTGTTTGTGCTGGCCTGCTTCTAAGGCGAGGTAGGCCTGCTTCTAAAGCTACCATCTCTCAATGGATCCGTGTGGCGATTGCTGCTGCGTAGGCGTCTGCGGGAAAGAAGCCTCCCCTTGGGGTGAGGGCTCACTCTACCAGGAAAATGGCTTCTTGGGCCGAATCAACAGCTGTTTCTCCTGATGAGATTTTGTAGAGTGGCTACTTGGACCTCTCTGCATACTTTCACAAAGTTCTACTGGCTTGATATGGCGGCAAAGCAAGATGCAGCTTTTGGGGCTTCAGTCATGGTGGTGGGCTCTCCTGATGTGTTGGGACTGCTTTGATACTGTGTAGACTCCAGAGGAATTGTACAAGAATGAAAGATTAGGTTTCTTTCCTCTGCTAATCTTCTTTCTTATAAATATCCTCTGGAGTCTACAAACCCGTCCGATTCGCAGGTCACCTGACCAGCAACTGGTAAGCTGGATTTCTTTCTTTGACCAGCCTCACTAAGAATTCCATTTGGTTGCCCCCTTCTGAACCCTCAGGCTCTGTCTCCTTTATCCAAATTTGTCAAATTCCAAATTGTTTATTGTTCAAGTTACTGTTTATGCAAGTTTCGCCTAAGGCAATAATAGTTTTGAAATTGTCTTGAGCAGAATTGATTATGCAGCAGGGAGTCCCCCCTCTCTCTTTTCTTTTGTTTCCTATTTTTTGCTGTAGATCTACCTGACTTGGGCTCTAACTGATATTCCAGGGGAGTGTCACAGAAGATGACCATAGGAGGAGGGGTCAGACTTTGGTTTTGAGTTCCCTACAGTTCAGAGCTAGAAGGGATTGATTACCCTATTGTGTAGACTCCAGAGGATATTTACAAGAAAGAAGATTAGCAGAGGTAAGAAACCTAATCTTTCGATACTAATCAGCACATAGTAATATATCTGCACTAACCAGTTGGCTCAGAGCATGCCCATCTTTGCCCCAGAAAGGCCTACATTGCAAGAAAAGTAATTTTATTTTTTAGCATGTGGATAGCATGCACTCATCCCAAAATTACGTGCAGTAAGCATATAAACATGCATTAGTACATACAGCAGCTTTGTAAAAGGGCCCCTAGGATTTTCTTTAAGGAATGAATTGCCTGTGTAACTTGGATCTGTTTTAAACATGGTTTGAAATTTAGCTTAATTTGCAAAATATTTCAGAATATTCTAATTTATAAACTGTCCTATTCTGTATATATTGAGTGGATTCTCTGTGTGTTTATTTAGCAGTATTGTTTTAATTGCTTTTTTGTATTCTATCTTAAGAAAGTTTAGTAAGCTGGTAAATATTTTAAGATCATTTTTGTATGTGTATAAAATACAAGCTGTGCTTTATTTATTTGGGTATAAATTCAGAAATATTTATGGGTTTATCTTTGTGGGAGTGATTTTGTCCTTCATTAGTTCTTAATGTGCTATGTAACACTGCAGACCTTAATAAATTTGACTTAAGACACTTGATCATAAAGTGTTTGACTCTCATATCATTGTTTAAGCAGTACAAGTATTGCAGACATTTGAAACAAATTCATATGTGGCGGGGAGAAGACTAAGGCCAATAGCCTGCCTAGACCTCTGCCAAACACCAGGCCAAGTGATATCTGGAATAGCCAAGCTAGGATTGATGACACAAAAATAAACATATGGATCTGAAATCCCAGCCAGCCCCAAAGCAGCAGCGGCAGCAGTCCTGATCAATTCCCCCCTCCCTCACCCAAAGCAGCAGAGGCAGCACTGTAAACAGGCTGCTTGCAGCCATCCCCAGCAGAGCCTTTCCTATTCCACATTGGAAGTGATGCGGCAGAGGAAAGGCCCTGCTAGGGCTGGCCATGAGGAGCCTGTTTGCAGTGCTGCCGCTGCTGCTTTGGGTAAGTGAGGGGTGTTTGGTGGTATAGGATCACTGTTGCTGCTGCTTCGGGGAGGGAGAGTGGGGGTTAACGGGTCAGGACCGCTGTCTCTGCTGCTTTGGGTAAGTGAGGGGTGGTCCCTAAGGCCAGACCCACGGCGGGGTGGGGTAGGGTGGGGGAAGGTGGACTAGAAGTGGGGAGGGAGGGTCCAGCAGGTGGGAGGTGAGATGGATGGATGCTGGACTCATAAGTAGGGGGGAAGAGAAAGTAACCCAGACCAGAAAGGAGGATGGGAAGGGAGGAACAGATGCTGGACCTACAAGTGGGGCTGGGGATATGATAGGGAGAGGAAGAGAGTGAGGTGGAAAGGGAGACAAAACTATATGTAGAGTAACTCTCAAGCAACCAGAAATTACAGTTCTTGTACAATTCCTCTGGAGTCTTTACACGGTTATTAATCTCTTCCAGCCTTAAACTGTAGGGAATTTAAAACCAAATTCTAGACCCTCCTCTTGTCATCTCCTGT